>NC_042616.1:580694593-582008035 GCF_901001135.1 Rhinatrema bivittatum
GGTTAGATAGGTTTATTTGTTATCTATATGGCACATTTAAGCAAAATGTGTATCACATTTTAAATAAAATAATACGAATATGTATGCTGACACCAACAAAATCTCTAAGGCACAACGATTCAGGTCTGATTGAACTAGGAAAAAAACTATTTAATTTGCCAATCAAGTTCAATTTGAGATTAGTGGGGAGGGAGAAGGGAAGGGGAAGGACATTTGATCGGCATCTTCTCACTCTGCACAAATTGCCACGTAGGCACTAATGTGCCTTCTGTGCAACTAATGGTATTTCTGGCCCTCTTGCACATCTCTGAAAATGCCAAGTAGTACCCTATTTCCTTTCTTCTCTAGATTTTCATTCCTGTGTTCACTCTCTTACCTCCCTACTTTTGCTCTTCTTCCTCCCACCAATATGTTAAGTCTCCATAAATTGGTGCAATACCTGAGATCTTTATCCTCTGTCCTTTTCCTTTTGCTCTCTTTCTCTCTTCTTCCGGTATCTCTTAGCTTTCAACAACTCTCATTCCTCTTTGCTTGTTGTCTTTATTTTTTCCCTTCCTTGGTTTCCTCCTGTATCCCCACCTTTTTTCTTGCTCCTCTCTCCCCTTCATCTTTGCTTTTTTTCTCTCTTTTCCTTCGCTTTCTATTTCCTTCCCTGTCATACTATTTAGCCTGATATTATGCAAGGATCCAGGAAAAGCTGCCTGCAAGTGATGGAAAGAGACAGGAAGTGCTCTACTAAAGCACTGCAGCTTCCACTCCTACTGCAGTCCACAGGTGATATCCATGGATGTTGACCACAGGCTAAGGGGAAATCTGGAAGCAGAAATGCTTCTTACTTGCCCTGTGGCTGCTTGAGTAACCAGCATGGTATCAGATAATCACTATCACATTTTGAAATATCTGTTGCCAGTAGAAAATTGGTTATTGGAAACTTTGCATCTTAAAAAATTGGTTATAAAGGAATGGGGACAGGGAGATTATGGTGGGGGGTTCTTTTCACTGATGTTGTCTTCTTAATTCATAGTCGTCATTGATTTTATTCTTTATTGCATAAAATAAATAAAGATAAGAACTGTATATAGTAATACAACCTATTGGGACTAAAGTCTTCATCTACAACAGGATGGCTTTCTATTTGTAGGACAAATTATTCAACCTTTATTTCAACTTCTTATACAGCACTTGGTTACTATGCAAGTGGAAAAAATATTCAAGACACAACCATGATGGTACAACTCACCTCCTCCTCCCAGCCTATTTATTTGCTAATCTTCTACCCCCTATCCAATTCCAGGCCCTAGTTTTTGAACTAGACCTGCGAAAGGAATCTGATTCAGACTGCTATTTGAGAAAAATCTTTATTGGATATATATGGCCATAACATACGGCAAATACATATAACAAATCAAGAACTGAATATAAATATTTATGCCATTTAACATCTCAAATCTCATAGGATGACCACGCTCTCACCTGCCGAATTTTAATTCTCATTTAATAGGCATCATGCTGGCTGCAGGGTTGGCCATAGAATTGCTGTCTGGTGTGCGTGTCCTCAAGTTATCCTGTAATTCATCCTTGATAACTAGACAAACATTTCTCTGCAGTGCAATGACATCTTGGTTCATAAAACAGCAGGATTCCCTTATGAATATGCAATGTAATTCATGGATGGTGAGTAGACCAGTCCCAGCCATCAAAGCCAAATACTTGATAGGTAACTCGCCTCGGCTTTCACTCACCCATGAAAGAAAGGGACTGGAAGACCAGTTACTTGGTATTCCCTGCCCAACCAGCTTTAAGCACAATACTTACTGTGTGCCCTTGGACATGGTCAACCCCGCCATAGTCCACAGCAGTGAAACCTAATTTGCTGAGGGCTCCCCCACCAACCTAACTGCAGCCAAATCCCAAATTCAGTAATACTGCATATAGCTGTAAATGCATCAAGCACATGCCCAAAACTTGGTAAAACCATATATTGCTGCATACATATCAAGATCCATATCTTAGGCTCATTAATGCATACTTTATGGTGCAACAAACATATCAAAGTCCTATCCAGTGACTGCCATCACTTCAATGTGTTTCATGCAAGTTGTTTTCTTTTTCCATACGTGGAGGAGGAAGTATACAATGGCCCTCCTTGCTGGGCATTGGTAAGGGTTATCAGAAAGGAATGTGCAGTAGGGATGTGAATCGTTTTTTGACGATTTAAAATATCGTCCGATATATTTTAAATCGTCAAAAATCGTTAGAGCCGCGATACAATAACAATTCCCCCGATTTATCGTCAAAAAATCGTAAATCGGGGGAAGGGGGAGGGCGGGAAAACCGGCACACTAAAACAACCCTAAAACCCACCCCGACCCTTTAAAATAAATCCCCCACCCTCCCGAACACCCCCAAAATGCCTTAAATTACCTGGGGTCCAGAGGAAGGATCCCGATGTGATCTTTTACTCTCGGACCTCCTGTGCATTGTAGAAATGGTGCCGGCGCTACCTTTGACCTGTCATATGACAGGGCAAAGGTAGCGCCGGCGCCATTTTGTTTTTTTGTCCCCCGACGGCAGGAGCGTAGGAGATCGCTCCCGGACCCCCGCTGGACCCCCAGGGACTTTTGGCCAGCTTGGGGGGGCCTCCTGACCCCCACAAGACTTGCCAAAAGTCCAGCGGGGGTCCGGGAACGACTTCCTGCACGCGAATCGTTTTTCCGTACGGAAAAACGATTCGCGGCAGGAGATCGCTCCCGGACCCCCGCTGGACCCCCAGGGACTTTTGGCCAGCTTGGGGGGGCATCCTGACCCCCATAAGACTTGCCATAAGTCCAGTGGGGGTCCAGAACGACCTCCTGCAGTCGAATCGTGTTGCCGTACGGCGCCATTTTCCATACGGAAAAACGATTTGCGGCAGGAGATCGTTCCCGGACCCCCGCTGGACCCCCAGGGACTTTTGGCCAGCTTGGGGGGCCTCCTGACCCCCACAAGACTTGCCAAAAGTCCAGCGGGTGTCCAGAACAACCTCCTGCAGTGGAATCGTGTTGCCGTACGGCGCCGCGCGTGCAGGAAGTCGTTCCTGGACCCCCGCTGGACTTTTGGCAAGTCTTGTGGGGGTCAGGAGGCCCCCCCAAGCTGGCCAAAAGTCCCTGGGGGTCCAGCGGGGGTCTGGGAGCGATCTCCTACGCTCCTGCCGTCGGGGGACAAAAAAACAAAATGGCGCCGGCGCTACCTTTGCCCTGTCATATGACAGGTCAAAGGTAGCGCAGGCGCCATTTCTACAACGCACAGGAGGTCCGAGAGTAAAAGATCACACCGGGACCCTTCCTCTGGACCCCAGGTAATTTAAGGCATTTTGGGGGGGTTCGGGAGGGTGGGGGATTTATTTTAAAGGGTCGGGGTGGGTTTTAGGGTTGTTTTAGTGTGCCGGTTTTCCCGCCCTCCCCCTTCCCCTCCCCCCCCCACTGGACCCCAGGTAATTTAAGGCATTTTGGGGGGGGTTCGGGAGGGTGGGGGATTTATTTTAAAGGGTCGGGGTGGGTTTTAGGGATATTTTAGTGTGCCAGTTTTCGATTTACACGACTTACACGATATTTAAAAAACCTAAACTGCGACGATCCAATTCCCTCCCCCTCCCAGCCGAAATCGATCATTAAGACGATCGATCACACGATTCACATCTCTAATGTGCAGCCTGCAAAGCATCTGAAGGGAACCAGCTATCAATGTAATTTCTTAGTGCTCAGTGTCACCCATCTTAAATTTTTGAGTGTTGCATATTACAGTAATCATACCATATCAAGTTGTAAACATTATGGGGCGGATTTTAAAAGGCGCGCGAATAGCCTACTTTTGTTTGCGCTCCAGGCGCAAACAAAAGTACACTGGATTTTAGTAGATACGCGCGGAGCCGCGCGTATCTGCTAAAAACCTGGATCGGCGCGCGCAAGGCTATGGATTATGTATAGCCGGCGCGCGCCGAGCCGCGCAGCCTACCCCCGTTCCCTCCCAGGCCGCTCCAAAATCGGAGCGGCCTCGGAGGGAACTTTCCTTTGCCCTCCCCTCACCTTCCCCTCCCTTCCCCTACCTAACCCACCCGCCCGGCCCTGTCTAAACCCCCCCCCCCTTACCTTTGTCGGGGGATTTACGCCTCCCAGAGGGAGGCGTAAATCCCCGCGCGCCAGTGGGCCTCCTGCGCGCCGGGCCGCGACCTGGGGGCGGGTACGGAGGGCGCGGCCACGCCCTCGGACCGCCCCGGGCCGTAGCCATACCCCCGTACCCGCCCCCAAAACGCTGCCGACACGCCCCCGAAACGCCCCCCTCGGAGAACCCCGGGACTTACGCGAGTCCCGGGGCTCTGCGCGCACCGGGAGGCCTATGTAAAATAGGCTTCCCGGCGCGCAGGACCCTGCTCGCGTAAATCCGCCCGGTTTTGGGCGGATTTACGCGAGCAGGGCTCTGAAAATCCGCCCCAATGGGACCATACCTCACACTCAGTAATGAAGGCTATATACTGCCACAACAAAAATACAGCTCTAATCTGGCCAACTTCCACATCTGGGACACTGTCCCTCACTTCCTGGGTTGTTCTTCACTTCCTGGGGAACCGTTCTTGAATGTTCACTTTGATGTCATTCCGTTAAGCCATGGAGCTGAATGATCACACTCTTGTGGGCTCATGCTGTACCCAGGACTTACGTCCTGCAATATATGGCAAAACCAAGGCAGTGGTAACCGGCAATCCTGAGTACAGCACGAGAACACAATTATGCAGTAAAGTATCTAGCATTATGCTTATGAGAAAGAAACAGTAGCAGGGAAAAAATTATCCCATCAGCATCACATAGCCAATTGAAAGATCACAGTTTAAGGAGAAAAAGGAGCAAGGCATTAGATGCCCAACTCCACCTATTTCCACAGAACAAAGAAATCAATCAAACACAGCCATAGAACAAAATAAAGCAATTAAACATAGACTGCCTGGGCTATGGCACATACCAAAGAGCAATATGACCAAGTCAAAAACAAACCCTTATCAAGTATGGACATTTGTGTTAGTTTGAGGTGACAGACATATACGAGAAAGGCCCCATGTATGTGTGAAAAGTAAGATCAGAAGTTAGTATTGACAAGATATGATGGTAACAGCATGTTCTTAAAATGGTGAATGAGGATGTAAGAAACAGACATTATGGTGAACAAGGTCAGTATATAAGGGTAGATTTTTAAAAACTGCGTGATTGCGTACTTTTGTTTGCGCAGTAGGCGCAAACAAAAGTACGCTGGATTTTATAAGATACGCATGTAGCCGCGCGTATCTTCTAAAATCCTGGATCGGCGCGTGCAAGGCTGCCGATTTTGGGCAGCCGGCGCGCGCCGAGCCGCGCAGCCTGCCTCCATTCCCTCCAAGGCCGCTCAGAAATCGGAGCGGCCTCGGAGGGAACTCTCTTTTGCCCTCCCCTCACCTTCCCCTCCCTTCCTCTACCTAACCCACCCCCCCGGCCCTATCTAAACCCCCCCCCCTACCTTTATCCATGGATTTACGCCTCCCGGAGGGAGACGTAAATCCACGCGCGCCAGTGGGCTGCTGGCGCGCAGAGACCCGACCCGGGGGCAGTTCTGGAGGGCGCGGCCACGCCCCCGGAACACCCCCGGGCCGGCGCCACGCCCCGGGCCCGCCCCCAAATGCGGCGTCACTCGGCGACGCCCCCGACACACCCCTTTTCAGAAACCCCGGGACTTACGCGAGTCCCGGGGTTCTGTGTGCGCCGGCGAGCAGGGCTTTTAAAATCCGCCCGATAGCTTGTTGGGGAGTCCTGCATATTTTTGCTAAGAAAAGATAACACACAGACACACAGTTCTGCTTAAAGAAAATTCAGGCTCCAGTTAGCCCTCCCTTTCACTAACTTGAAGTCTGCAAGCTTCAAGGTCATGAAGCAAATAGATACACAGCGCAAAATGGAAACATGACTAAATTATCACTACTTACTTAAAGCCAGCTAGCATATCAAGAGTTAAACATAGCAGAGAGAGAGAGAGTTGAAACATCTGGACATTGCCCAGGATTAGTTTATAGGCTTTATGGATAGCAATTACTTGTTTACCTGATACAAATGCTGCTTTCTGGTTATTATTTTGGGGTGTTTTACAGAATGTGTTAGATTTAGAAAAAGAACAAAGCAAACAATGTTGGGAATTATTAAAAAAGGAATGATGAATAAAACGGAAAATGTCATAATGCCTCTGTATCGCTCCATGGTGAGACCGCACCTTGAATACTGTGTACAATTCTGGTCACCGCATCTCAAAAAAGATATAATTGCGATGGAGAAGGTACAGAGAAGGGCTACCAAAATGATAAGGGGAATGGAACAACTCCCCTATGAGGAAAGACTAAAGAGATTAGGACTTTTCAGCTTGGAGAAGAGACGACTGAGGGGGGATAAGATAGAGGTGTTTAAAATCATGAGAGGTCTAGAACGGGTAGGTGTGAATCGGTTATTTACTCTTTCGGATAGTAGAAAGACTAGGGGGCACTCCATGAAGTTAGCATGGGGCACATTTAAAACTAATCGGAGAAAGTTCTTTTTTACTCAACGCACAATTAAACTCTGGAATTTGTTGCCGGAGAATGTGGTTCGTGCAGTTAGTATAGCTGTGTTTAAAAAAGGATTGGATAAGTTCTTGGAGGAGAAGTCCATTACCTGCTATTAAGTTCATTTAGAGAATAGCCACTGCCATTAGTAATGGTTACATGGAATAGACTTAGTTTTTGGGTACTTGCCAGGTTCTTATGGCCTGGATTGGCCACTGTTGGAAACAGGATACTGGGCTTGATGGACCCTTGGTCTGACCCAGTATGGCATTTTCTTATGTTCTTATGTTCTTAATGGTCATTAGAAGCAGTGGACAGAGAGAAGAAGTCTTTAGAGAACATATGGAGTAGTTTTTCTTATCAGTAGCTTGGTAATATTTCAGGAAAGTTAGACAAGAAAATCCCTTTTGAGCATGTGCAGCACAGCTAAGCTAGACAGATACCCTGCTGAGAGCTGATTCTGAATAGATAGCACCCAAATCTCGCAATGATTAAGGGATCTCACTACATTGACTTGTCTCCAGCCAAGAACTTGCTTAGCTGACTCACTATTTGGGAGAGCCCAGAGATACGTTTCCAAGAAGATGACAGCTTCCACTAGGCTTTTGTAAATAATTACTCCCTATTAGTTGGGAAAATTACTCTTGTTTATTGTGCTTATATACTGTATATATTCTGTTTTGTTATTTGTTTCAGGTGTTCTCATAAGCACCTGTTTTGTGCATATATTATACAGAAAATATATATTTTCATTGTTTCACATAAGACATAGTGAGTGTTGTTCTTCTTTTAGTTTGTTTTGCGTGATACAGACTGCCAGGCAAATACTTAATTCCTAAACCTATTACAATATTTGATATGGTCATGACAGATTATAAGATGTGTCAGAATAAATCTGCTGAACAAGCAGAGTGTTGGATTCAGAGACCTTGCAATAATAAATATAACTGCTCTTCTATAGTACAAGGCTGCACAAGCTGCAGGAACTGTGGGAAGATATTAAAATTGTATTGGCATTCGCAGAGAGATTGAAATGAATGTTAAAGACCTGCCAGATGGTGACCATCTATCGTATTACTATGTTGCTTTACCAGGTTCCTCTAAAGTTTGCCTATCTGCACTAGAGGCTAGACCATGTGTGAACCATACCAGGATTTACCAGCAGGAGTGAGTATGCATAAGGAATGAGAAAAGGATGTGTCTAAAAATATTAATGTGTTATTTTCCCAGGTTCTTTTACAGCCTGCCTAGTTGCATTAAACTAGACCAGGAATGTGGGCTAACCAATATATGACTTTGCCTGCTGGAATTAGTAACTGAAATAATGAGGAAATGCAAAAGGATGTTAAAGCCACAATAGAAAGGCAGAGATTGGAATGCATGGTGGAAGACTTAAGAGATGGTGGCACATCTACGGTGTTACTATGCTAGTTCAGCAGATTGCTTACCAGTTTGCCTATCTGCTCTACAGGCAAAATCAGGAATGTGAACTAACCACACCTAAATTTGCCCATAGGAATGAGTAACTGCAGGAATGAGATAATTAATCACAATGTAGCACTGGCAGCACCTGAGCTATGATATGAATATAGCAAGTTGAGGGGGCTTAATGATGAATTGTTCCTCCAGGCAATAACCAGTCATTAGCTGACACAATTGCTTGAGGTAGATAAATCAAACACTGCAAAGGGTAAACTGCTGAAAAATGTTACAGAAGAATCATTAAAAATATGCTATTTGTACCAGTTCTGAGCAGGGATCATGTTGTTTGTGAAATGCATGACAAGTCAGAGCTTCAGAGCCCTCATCAATAAGAATGCTTGTACCAATCAGAATAGGGCAAATACAGGAGCACAGAGAGGTGCCACAACCTCTTCCAAAGAAGAGAGAGGTAAAGTGACTAACCAGCTCACCTGGAATTGCAAACCCCATAGAACAAGGCACCAGATGTCCTATGCAATAAAGAACTTATTGACCGCAAGATGACCAGGAATTCCCTAACTTTGCCATGTGTATGGCCACTGACGTGTGCTATTGAAGAACAAGTGACACATGCATTACTGCCACAGAGACAAGCCACAGTAGGTAATCAATGTCTGGATGCCATAAATGACCTGTTGAAGAACCAAAAGATGACATGCAAAAGAACAATGACATATGTGAGCTGAAAAGAGAACTTCAACATCCTCTGCCATAGGAATACGTTCATGATCAAGCAGAGGACAAACAAACTGGCAAAGGGATAGTAGTAGATGCCCTGCGCAGAATGATCTCAAAATATAATGGAACTACAGCAGCTATACCCAGTCACACTGGAACCAAAATCACATATGGCACAAGAAAGGGGGGAACAGATAAGTAACTTACTGAAACAAAAATATATGACAGTGGATTTCAAATATCACGATGCACAGAATCTGACATGGATAAGCTATCTTAATGGAAAAGGGATGCAAGCAGCAAAGCTTTAGGAATTCTATAGCAGAGAATGGGCACTTGTATGCAGTAAATGACTTGGTGAATAACGCATATGGGAGCAACCCAAGAGACATGGCCCAGTGCACAGATGCAGATGTGAATGCACTGATAGCATGGCAAAGCAATACAAGTGCTACTGCCAGGCAAGGCATGGGAGGACATGTCAACAACTGGTGCTAATACACAGTGGGGTAGATTTTCAGACGAGCGCGAACAGCCTACTTTTGTTTGCGCTCCAGGCGCAAACAAAAGTACGCTGGATTTTAGTAGATACGCGCGTAGTCGCGCGTATCGGCTAAAATCCTGGATCGGCGCGCGCAAGGCTATCGATTTCGTATAGCCTGCGCGCGCCGAGCCGCGCAGCCTACCCCCGTTCCCTCCTAGGCCGCTCCGAAATCGGAGCGGCCTAGAAGGGAACTTTCCTTTGCCCTCCCCTCACCTTCCCCTCCCTTCCCCTACCTAACCCACCCGCCCGGCCCTGTCTAAACCCCCATCCTACCTTTGTCGGGGGATTTACGCCTCCCGGAGGGAGGCGTAAATCCCCGCGCGCCAGCGGGCCTCCTGCGCGCCGGGCCGCGACCTGGGGGCGGGTACGGAGGGCGCGGCCACGCCCCCGGGCCGTAGCCACGCCCCCGTACCCGCCCCCAAAACGCTGCCGACACGCTCCCGCAACGCCGCACGCTCCGGCCCCGCCCCCCGACATGCCTCCCGACACGCCCACTCCGAAAACCCCGGGACTTACGCGAGTCCCGGGGTTCTGCGCGCGCCGGTGAGCCTATGTAAAATAGGCTCACCGGCGCGCAGGGCCCTGCTCGCGTAAATCCGCCCGGTTTTGGGCGGATTTACGCGAGCAGGGCTCTGAAAATCCGCCCCAGTGATTTGTATGGACTGATGAAAATAGAGACCCATTCTGGGATTGGGTACTTCCTGGCCCATTTATGATTGCTCAAAGTATACAAGGTATACAAAACTGAACTGTGAAGAGATGATGTTAGAAGTCAATCATACTAACCATGGCACTGGTCCCTCCACTGTGCTCTGCAATCTGTCAAGCAGCCTTAGTCCTTTCTTGTCCTATGCTCCCTTTTGAAAAGACATGACTTAAGGCTTGGATAAGTTCTTGGAGGAGAAGTCCATTACCTGCTTTTAATTAAGTTGACTTAGATAATAGCCACTGCTATTACTATCAATGGCAACATGGAATAGACTTAGTTTTTGGGTTCTTGCCAGGTTCTTATGGCCTGGATTGGCCACTGTTGGAAACAGGATGCTGGGCTTGATGGACCCTTGGTCTGACCCAGTATGGCATGTTCTTATGTTCTTAAAACCAAAATTCTCATCCTCACCATGTTTCCATCTTCTCCTATCTCCTCTTTCAGCATACTTAATGGGTTTCAACTACCCATAAGAACATAAGAACATGCCATACTGGGTCAGACCAAGGGTCCATCAAGCCCAGCATCCTGTTTCCAGCAGTGGCCATAAGAACCTGGCAAGTACCCAAAAACTAAGTCTATTCCATGTTACCGTTGCTAGTAATAGCAGTGGCTATTTTCTAAGTCAACTTAATTAATAGCAGGTATTGGACTTCTCCTCCAAGAAAGTATCCAATCCTTTTTTAAACACAGCTATACTAACTGAACTATCCACGTCCTCTGGCAACAAATTCCAGAGTTTAATTGTGCGTTGAGTGAAGAAGAACGTTCTCCGATTAATTTTAAATGTGCCACATGCTAACTTCATGGAGTGCCCCCTAGTCTTTCTATTATCTGAAAGACTAAATAACCGATTCACATCTACCCATTCTAGACCTCTCATGATTTTAAACACCTCTATCATATCCCCCCTCAGCCGTCTCTTCTCCAAGTTGCAAAGTCCTAACCTCTTTAGTCTTTCCTCATAGGAGAGCTGTTCCATTCCCCTCATCATTTTGGTCACCCTTCTCTGTACCTTTTCCATCTCAATTATATCTTTTTTGAGATGTGGCGACCAGAATTGTACACAGTATTCAAGGTGGGGTCTCACCATGAAACGATACAGAGGCATTATGACATTTTCTGTTTTATTCACCATTCCCTTCCTAATAATTCCCAACATTCTGTTTGCTTTTTTGACTGCTGCAGCACACTGAACCGACGATTTCAATGTGTTATCCACTATGATGCCTAGATCTCTTTCTTGGGTAGTAGCACCTAATATGGAACCTAACATTGTGTAATTATAGCATGGGTTATTTTTCCCTGTATGCACCACCTTGCACTTATCCACATTAAATTTCATCTGCCATTTGGATGCCCAATTTTCCAGTCTCACAAGGTCTTCCTGCAATTTATCATAATCTGCTTGTGATTTAACTATTCTGAACAATTTTGTAATATCTGCAAATTTGATTACCTCACTCATCGTATTTCTTTCCAGATCATTTATAAATATATTGAAAAGTCCCAATACAGATCCCTGAGGCATTTCACTGCCCACTCCCTTCCACTGAGAAAATTGTCCATTTAATCCTACTCTCTGTTTCCTGTCTTTTAGCCAGTTTGTAATCCATCTCTGACACAGTGTGCAGTCTCGGTGTCCTCATTGAGATGGGTTGGGGAGAGAAAGGGCCAAATGAGAAGCAGCGCTAGGGCTGCTGCTTGCAGTGAGGCTTACCACATCTTTGCCTATACTGGAAGTTCACTGAGCTTGAATCTCCTAGATTTGGTTTTGAACAGTAGAATTGTCCAATAGCCGTACTTTAAGAGAGACACAGACCCAAGAATAAAGCAATGACTACAGGCCAAGGCTCACAGACTGCATTAAAGACATGTGCTCTTTTTTTTAAAAAACGCTGAAAGAAGAGGCTGAAGGATGAGCTGGCCCACAGTTATATTATGGTCACCAGCCCACCTCTCAATCTCCACCCTCTCTCCCTGAGCTACCCCTGGAATCTGGAGGCACAGTATTGCTGTTGCGTCAGAGTTGGACCCTTGGGACGAGGTGGGGTTGACGCAACCCGTAGGTAGGTACCTATGGGTCCCCACCATCGGTAGGCGGAGTGGGCTGATAGAGGCCGTTGGAACTTCACCTATATCAGCCCTTTTTCCCCACGGGTTGAGCCTTTGGGTGCCGGAGCCGGCAGGACTTAGGCGGGCCTCAGTGTAGAGTCAAAGTAAAGTCTAGTGTAACCCAGAGACAGCAGTTGGAAGATGGTACAGTCTTACTCTGAACAAGGCAATGACCTGGAAACCCGAGCGCCAATAGAGCAGACAGGAGGTGCTTGAGCAAGAGAGGCCGAAGCCTGAATAACCACGTCTAGGGAGTATGCTGAAGAGGCGTTGAGGAACAGGCTTGAGTCTGAGCTGGCAGCAATCGGAAGGCTCTGGCAAGCAAGGCTGAGATCTGATCATGAAGATAGTCAAGCGTAGTCAGGCAAAGCAGAGGTCTGGGCTTTGATAGAGTCGATGACGTGGTCAGGCAAAGCAGAGTCAGGTCTGTGTAGTCAATCCGAAGAATGGAACGAGGTAGGAACGAGGAAACAGGAAACAGGAACAAACGAGGAACAGGAACACACAGATGAGACGAATCTCAGGAAGCATCGAGTACTCGACCAGTGAGGAGACTTGGACAAAGGCAATGCTAGGGAGCGGAGCCTGAGCTTAAATACTATAGCAGTGTAGATGTCATTATCCGGGGCTGCGGCTAGGCTCTCGCCATGATCCCTACTTAAACTTTAATGGGGCGCGGCGCGAGTATCAGTGTCTCTCCGCGGGCCATGTGGAGAGGCCCTGCGAGAAGTGGCAGCAGGACCGGGAATGCCAGGGACCACAGCCGGGCCAGAGGCACTGGGGGAGGCCCGAGGACGGAGCTGATGGCTCGCCGCCGCCGCCAGAAAGGAGGAACCAGGAGCTGGAGTCATTGAGAAAAGGTGAGGGGGCCGTGCCGCGGGTCTGCTGCGTGGACGGCACGCGTAACAATTGCCCTGGTTTTGCCCTCCCCACCTTCATATGGTGATGGATCAGCTCCTTCACTGTTAATTTAGAACTTTTAGGGCATAAAGCTACTGTTATGTTTCATGATGCTGGCACACACAACTGGGTCTGATGGGTCACTGAGATACAGCAGAAAACTTCACTAAAGGAATGCAAACAAAAGAGAGCGTGCTTTCAAATTATGAGAAACTACAGCATGGTCTTTTATTAACATTCCACAGAAAGATTTGAAGTGCATTCCATTTATGTTTCAAGCTTATTTACAATAATGAATATGAATCTTAAATGAAAATAAGTTCAAACATTTCTGCAAGCAGGTCAGATGAGGACTCTACAGTATGTAGTACTGTACTTTACCATTGTCATCAGTAATTACACATTTTTCTCAGTGATGGTAACTGATCAAGCAAACAACTTACAACTTATTAATGAAATCTTTTAAAGCATAGAAGTGCTCTGGACGTAAGTTCTGCCTTCTGTAATAACATTTTCTGAAAACACTGTAATCTTCATAAATCAGTCCTCTAGTCTTTGTTACTGTAAGGACTCTTATGCACTGCAAGAGCTTCACACTAGAACATATGTTTAGCAAGTCTGTAGTGTCCAGCGGTCTGCGCAGCAGGGCACGGACCACCCTGCTTATCTTCAGTTTTGACATTGGGGCAGGCCCCTCGAATGATGGTGCAGCCAACTAAACAGGATGCTGCCCCTTGACGCACGCACGCCTGCCTCAAATTTAAAGGGCCCGCGGTGGGAAATCCTCCACGGTACGCTCTGATGACATCACAGCCTCCAACCCATAAATGGGCCCTGCTCCTATCTGTTTTATATTGTTATTTATATTTGCTGTTCTATTTATACTTGTTATCTATATTTGTTATTTGACGACTTGTTTTAATGTAACGCCATAACCGCGATTGTTCTGTTTCAATGGAAACCGATATGATTTGATATTTTCTTCAAGAATGTCGGTATATAAAAACTCTAAATAAATAAATAAATAAATGAATAAATAAATAAATAAATCAGTCAATCTATACACACCACAGCAATAGGTTGACAACCTCCTGGTAGTGCTAACTGCTTCTGGGTGGTACTGGTCATTGTTCCTGAGTTACTGATCTTTGTTCCTGCATTCCTGATTTTGTTCCTGTGATCCTATTCTTTGTCTCATCAGTGTTGGTCTGTATTCCTGCGTTCCTTGTCTTCATTCCATGGTCAGTCTTCAGTTCTTCATTATTTCCTTATGGTCAGTCTTCAATGCCTCGTCTTCAAGGCTTCAGTGTCTTCCTCTGCCTGCTTGTGTTGTTCCTTGCCTGCCTCTCCATCCCATGTTCCCTCAGATGGATCTCTGGTTTTGACTTTGGCTTGATTCTCAACTCTGATTGAACTCTGCCTGCCACTGACCACTATCTGATTCTTGCCTCTGATTGAAAGCTGCATGCCACTGTCCTCTGCCTGAACTCTGCATGCCACTAACCACTACCTGACTCTTGCCTCTGCTCATATATCGCCTGCCCTGACCACTGTCTGACTCTGATGCTGCTGGTACCCAACATGCCCCAGAACCTGGCCTGTGACGTGACTACCTCGATGGATCTCTACCACTTCAAGAAAGGCCCACACCTAAGTCCTGCCGGTCCCGGTTCGCAAGGGCACAACCTAAGGGAAACAAGGGCTGGTATAGGTGAAACTGCAATTGGGGCTCTGCTCCATCCAGCTGCGCCAGCCAACAGGGAGGACCTGCAGAGCTCCTCTCTGCAGGTTGTATGAACTCCAACTCAGTCCAAAGGTCCACATTTGCAACAATATTTGACACCAGTACTGTATGATATGCAACTTCCTAAAACAGAATTTATGACTTAGGGAAAATGACCAAGCCAAACCCTGCCCTCCCAAAATGAAAAGTTGTCAAAAGATTTTATTTGGACAAATATTACAGTATCTAAAGATGTACATATTTTTTTTACATTTGTGTGAGATAAAACAGATGCATGGTTGTAGATATTTAAATCTGAGTCATAGTTCATTTTTTGCTAAGGACTAACTCTTGAGACTTTTAAATGAATTGTGATTTGCAAGCCGAAAAAGAATTAAAATATTACATTTTTTAGCAATGGTTTAAGCAATAATCAGAGATGTAATTTTAGGAAATTGGAGTACCAGCACTAGGATTTCAGTAAAAGGAAAATCAATCACAATGCATGGTAGAACTCCTGCAAAAGCACAGGCTAAACAGGAAGCTTGGACCAGTCATCTTTTTTCATTCACCCAAAGGGATTAAGAATCTTTTCATTTATGTAATTTGGAAAACAGTCTGTAATATCCCACTTTCAAGTATGCACATTTATGAAATGATTATTGAATTCATACTACAGGGATAACTCATCAAATCAACAATGCCGGAAGTAATTGTATCTAAAACATTCATGAAATTGAAATTGAAGAGAAATTTAATATCTTTCCAAAACTGTTTCTCAGAGGTTAGCTTTCCATTCTAGTAATTAAGATAGTAGAAGAGAGCTTTGGAATACATTTTTTTTGTTTTGTAACTGCTCATCAATCTAGATAAAGAACCAAAGGTCCAGTATTTATGCCATAGAGGTAACTTAACAAGTATCATTCTTAATCAACTAATGGTCAGTAATTAAAGGGACAAGATAATGTACATTGCAACTATCATATCAGGAATAAAAAGGGAATTGGGAATTTAGGCAGAAATAGTGCTACAAATCTAATCAAGATGATTCCAGTTGGAACATGTCATGCAGTTTCAATTTACCACTATTTTAACACTTCCATAATATCCAAACACAGATTCCCTGAAAACTATATTGCTCAAAATAATCTATACAATAACAATCAATAGATCAATTATCTATTTTGCATTCCAAAAGATTAAATTCTAATAGTTTAGTTAGCAAATATTAATCAATAAAGTTGAATGTCAGGAATATGAAGTATGAAAGGTATTCTTGCACTCTGTTTAATAATTATGGAGGCAATTTTCAAATATCCAGAAAATAGTTTTACAGGACGCAGGTGTTTTTAGCTTGCATGTTTTACATTAATTTTTAAAGAGAAATAACACATGCAGTTTCTCTTTGAAAATTAGTATAATGTGCACATTAAAAGCAGCCATGTGCTCTGCACCTGTTCATTTGCATGGGCGGCCACAAGGGGGGAAATAGTGCATGTGCTTGTGAAATGTCATGTATGCGTATTATTTAATTGCTCTGTCCTAAACATACCTCTGGTAATGTGTCCTTTCAGCACAGAAGACATTGAAGCCCAGGTATTCTATAGTCTAACCACAGGATGGCAATTTTTATTCAAAGCCAGTTTATCCAAGTAAATGACTTTGAAATTTGTCCTCTATACGCCTTTTAAGTCTCAATAGTAACTGCCTTGATAAGGGCTTCCCAAACTTGTCCTGGTGACCCTGCAGCTAGTTGGGTTTTTAGGATATCAACAACGAATATGTATGAGACCATTCTGCATACATTAGAGACTCAATAAATGCAAATCTATGTAGTGCATATTAATTCTAGATATCCAGAAACCTGACTAGGTCAAGAGCTACCTAGAGATGCTTTGGAAGCTTGATCTTCAGTTTATGTGGTAAAGGGGATAATTACACTTCTCAGGGTTTCAGAAGTAAAGAAAATCACAAATTTCTAGTTCTTACATAAGAAATATCATACTGGGTTAGACCAAAGGTCCATCACATCCAGCATCCTGTCTCTGACAGTCACAAATCCAGGACACAAGAATCTGGCAGGATCCCAAAGAGCAGATTCAGTCCTTCTTACACATAACCAAGGATATGCACAGTGGCTTTCTCAAATCTGCATGACTAATAATGGCTTCTGTACATTTACTCCAGGAACTTATCCAAACTCTTTTTAAACCCAGTTACTGAAACTGCTTTCCCCCATATTTTTTGACAGCAAATTCCAAGGTTCAATTGTGCATTAAGTGAAAAAATACTTTGCCAGGTTTTTTTTTTTAAGTGCTACCTATTAGCTTCATGGAGTGTTCCCTAGTCTTGGTACTATATGAAAGGGTAAATAACTGTTCCCCATTTGCTCATTCCACTCCACTTATAATTTTACAGACCTCTATCATATCTCCTCTCAACCATCTCTTTTCCAAGCTGAAGAGTTCTAACCTGATAACCTTTCCTCAGAGGGGAACCATTCTATCCCCTTTATCATTTTGGTCACCCTTCTTTATATCTTTTCAAGTTTCATTACATCTTTTTTCATATGGGACGTCCAGAACTGCACACAAGAGGTATATTATGCTGAGCTCCATATTAAGTGTCACTGCCTAGAAAAAGAATATTGGAATCATTGTGGACAATAATTCAACTGTGCTGGCAGTCAAAAAAAGCAAATAGAATGTTAGGAATTATTAGGAAAGGAATGGAAAAGAAAACAGAATAAGATAATGCCTCTGTATCAATCCATGATGTAACCACACCTTGAGTATAGCTTGAATCATTCTTTCCTATATGCATTACTTTGCACTTGTCCATATTAAATTTCAACTGCCATTAAGATGTCAAATCCCCCAGTTTTACAAGGTCCTCTTATAATTCCTTACAATTGGCTAGTAATCTAATAAATCTGAATAATTTTGTGTCATCTTTCAATTACAATTATTGAAAGTCAATTTAAGACACAGACATGAATGAGCCTAGTAAAAGCTGAAATAATAAAACTGGAATTATTTTTAAGAACAGAGTGCATGAGGAGGCATGTAAGATGTAAGAGAAGGGAGGATATAGCCATAAAACATTAGATCAGTAATGTGAATGATTTTTGACAACAAGATAATAAAATCAAGATTTTTAACCATAGGAGAAGGAGCACTGGGAAATGACTTAGGGAGAAAGAGGATGGGAAAGTAATAGGAAATTAAAGTTCCATTTTCTCAATATTCCTATTTAGACATTTGAGAGCAGGGGAGGTAATTTTGTAACAATCCGCATAAATTTGGGGTAATTTTCCAAACTCTGGTCTATGCATGTAAATCAGCTTTTGAAAATTATCTGGGCAGGGTGGGAAGGCGGTTCTATAGGGAACAGTACATAGCCAAATAAACGTACAAAACGTAAAACTCGACAACAGCAATTTGATTTTCGAAAAGAATGTGCATAAATGTAAAAGCAGAAAGGTGAAACTTTCTGCATGTATATGAATGCACTTACTGGGACAACTGAAGAATTTTCAAAGCAGACATGCGCTTTGAAAATTTGGGCTAATGTCTTGTACCTGAAGACTTCAGTTGTTGCGCTCGGGGGTGGACCCTTGTCCTGGGGCAAGGATGGAATGGCTCCTGAAAGGGAACAGGAGCTAACTGGCCCCAGGGGGCAGAGCACTGAAGGAGACAGAGGCTAGGTAGAGCTTCACCACTGGAAGCCTGAGGTCCCCCCGGGAGGAGCCCGTAGGCCGCTTGGACTTAGGTGGGCCTCCTGGGAGAATGGAAGTCCGGCGTGCCCACAGACACAGAAGGAGCACGGTCAGGTTCGAGCTGGAGCAGGGAGAACCAGAACAGAGTTGGTGATGACAAGGCGAGGAACAGAGACAGAATCTGGAGGCGAGGTCAGGCAGATGAAAGGTCAATGTCCATAGGTCAGTCCGAGGACTGGTCACCGAAGCAAGGGTCAGATACTGGAGGTCAGATGTAGTCAGGGGCAAGCAGAGGTCTAGAGGCAGGCGGCAGACAAGCAGGCCAGGAACAGGCTGAGGTCTTTGAGGCAGGCGGCAGACAGGCAAACAGGTCAGGAACAGGCTGAGGTCTTTGAGGCAGGCAGCAGACAGATGGACGAGTCAGGAACTAGCTGGGATCGTAGACAAGCGACAGACAGGGAGGCAGGTCAGGAACAAGCCGAGGTCAGTACCAGTAAGACAGTCCGAGGGTACTACCTGGGAAGGCAGATAGACAAACACAGGAACAGGCAGGATTCAGGAACGAGGATGCAGGAACGAGTCAGGAACAGAACTGAAACAGAAGGATCCTGGAACAAGACTAGGAACAAACAGGAACAAACGCGGAGACAATCTAGCATAAGCTGACCCGATTGCCAAGGCAAGGAAGTGAAGTCAGGAACTTCCTTATATTGTAGATCAATCAGGGCGCGCCGTGGAACCCAGGCCCACCCTCGGCCCTACAAGTGTCGGGGCAGGCCGCATGTATGGGCGTGGCTAGCATGGAGAGAGATGCTGAAACTCGGCTTGAGGCCTGGCACTCAGTGGAAGGTCCAGCAACCGCCGCCATGGGACACCGGGGCCTAGATGGGCTAGCAACTACCGCAAGGGAGATCGTCCCGGGACCCGCCGAGTAACTATGCAAATGAGCGGTCCCGTGGGCGGGGCGCATTACATCAGTCGTAAGTAGGGTGCTGAAAATCGCCCCATTAAATCAAGTATGCAAATAAGTCACACCTGTTTTCAATATTTATTTGTTTTATTTTATTTAACGTTTTATATACCGTATTCGTGGTGACATCATATTGGTTTACATATAACGTATAACTTATAACAAGAGAGAAGGTACATAGAACAGGGGGAATGTAACAAGGAGGGGGAATAGCAGGGCTTAAGATAATGACAAGGCAACAAGAATTTAAAGTATTTACAGTTGGCGGCATCTATTTTTTGCTGGTATCAGGGTGATGAAAGGGGCGAGAGGGAAGGGAGGGAGTGGAAGGGCAGGGGAGGTAGGGGGTAAAGGAGGGTGCCGGGGGGGGGGAAGACAGGGCTAGAGGGGGGGTAGAGAGATTCTTGGTACCGTTACGGTGGACAAAGCGGCTATTCTGGGAAAGTTTGTTTAAAAAGCTATGTTTTTAGCTTTTTTTTTTAATTTTTGTGTACATGTTTCAAGACGAAGGTCCGGGGGCATTGAATTCCAGTGGGTAGGTCCTGCTATAGAGAAGGCTCGCTCTTTTGTGGATAACAGGGGGGGGGGATGTGTAGGGTGCCTTTATATGCTGCTCTGGTGGGGCACGTGGGGACGTGTAGGCGAAGAGAATTATCGAGCCAGTTCATATTGTCATTGTGAATGGTTTTCTGTATAGTAGAGAGTGTTTTGTAGAGTATACGGGCGGGAATTGGGAGGCAGTATAGTTCCTTAAGGATCGGAGTAATGTGATCTGATTTGCAAGAGTTGGTTAGAATTCCGGCGGCTGCATTTTGAAGGATTTGTAAAGGTTTGATGGAGGAGGCGGGGAGGCCAAGGAGTAAGGAGTTGCAGTAGTCTATTTTTGTGAGGGTTGTGGTTTGGAGGACAGTGCGAAAATCATTAAAGTGGAGGAGGGGTTTTAGTTTTTTAAAGACATGGAGTTTGAAAAAGGAGTCTTTTATGGTGACATTGATACATGTTTTAAAGTTCAGTTGGGTATCTATGGTAACTCCAAGGCTTTGTGCGTGTTGAAGGACGGAGGTAGTAGTTGGGGGGGGGGGGGTTTCTTGTCAGAAGGGTGCGTGGAGATGCTGTGCTGAGAGATGATGATGAGTTCAGTTTTTGTTGTGTTCAGGGCAAGGTGGAGTTTGGTGAGGAGGAGGTTTATTGCGCTAAGGCAGTCCTCCCAGATTTTGATAGATTTTGGTAGGGATTCCTTGATGAGAATGAGGATCTGGACATCGTCCGAGTAGATGAAGTGTGGGAGGCCGAGTTCTGTGAGGAGCTGGCAGAGGGGGAGGAGGTAAATGTTAAATAGGGTGGAGGATAGGGAGGACCCTTGAGGGACGTCTTGGGTGAGTAGATTGGGAGAGGACTCTGAGTTTCCAATTTTAACTATGTAATGTCTGTTCGCCAGATAGGAGGTGAACCAATGAAGGGCTGCCCCCGTGATACCGATTTCTGAGAGGCGGGTGATTAGGATGTCATGGTTAACGGTATCAAAGGCTGAGGAGATGTTGAGTAGAGCTAGGATGTAGGATTGACCATGATTGGTTCCTTTGAGGATGGTGTCAGATAATTTCCTGTTGAAAATTACACCTCCAAAACTACCCACATACATGTAAACGTGCCAATTTGCATGCAGATTTTTTTTGGCAAAAATGTATGCAGGTAAAGCACTGTTTTATCCCTAGAAATGCCTTTGAAAATTATCCTCTGGAGAGAGCAGAGAGACAGATTTGAGAATGACTTGATAAAGAAAGAGAAAAAAAAAGAGACAACAAATTGTGCTTCATCAGATATGCACGTGCAAAATTGATAGAAGCAAAACAAGAATAGAGCGCTGAGGGACATCAAGCAGGAGAGGGTGAGAAGAAAGATTTTTCATACCAAAAGAAATAGTGAGAGAAAGAGAATGAGAATCAAGATAGTGGTGGCGGGTGGCTGGGATGCCAAGTGAAGTAAGGGGTACAGAGCAGAATAAAAGAGTCCAGTATCAAAGGCTACAGAGAAATCAAGCAGGACAAAAAATGAGGATAACAAGGTCTGTTCAGTGCTAAGGAGGAAGAGACAGAGATAAGGCTTGTATCAGCAGAGAAAAAGTGTCTAGACAATAAAACAAAGGTAGTTCAAAAGAATGTGCAAAAAAAAAAAAAAGGTCAGAAGAAAGTTGGTCACAGATATGCCGAATAATTTAGAGTTCAAAGACAACGTCTGATAATTCAGGGACTGAGAGGAGGCAAGGGTGGGTTTCTTAAGATAGAAAAGCCACAGTCAGTTTGAAGAGACCAGAGGATATGAAAAGTTTATATGAGATAATGTAAACAGGTAAAAAGGCAGGGTCAGTATACTGAGAGGTGAGATGGGATAGCATTCAGTAGACTAATGGCAAAGCAAGTGAAGATTACAAAGAAAGCTCAAAAATAGAAAGGAGGCCCTGCAGAGAAAAAGGAGGAGGGTCATAGTTAGATATAATGGGCAACAAGTAAAACACACTTGTTCTCTATGGACAGCAGAATGATCAATCAGACATGCGAGTGACATCATCCAACAGAGCCAAGCACTGAATGCTTACTGGCTTGAGCTGGAAACCCTTGGGCTCATGCATGGTTGGAACCATGGAGCTGTGCATCAAGATGTCCCCTCACAGCTTGTAAAGGGGAAAATAAACAATTTTAAATCCATAGAGAGACTTGGGGGTTCATATGACTGATTACCATCAAGAAGTACATCAAGAACACCAATTACAGGTAGGCAATTTTGTTCTGTCATGAATAGGGTCCTAAGTTTTCAAGTTTTATTTTATTTTTCCTGGTAAGTTATCAGCATTTCTTATTATGAACAAACATGGGGAAAAATCTGTGGGGGAAAAATTGACTTTTTTCCACTGATTATTTTTCCAATTTGAGTTCGAGGACTCCCAAGCTATTGATTGTCTTGGAGTCCTCTCTCCATACTCTCCTAGAAGGAACCCAATCAAATGAGATTTGGCAGGAAGGAGTTAAATACATGTTTAAATAACTATTTAAACATATTTCTTAGTATTGACTGACCAAATTTACCACTGTAATGTTGGGCCGGTCACGGGATGGCCCCAACAACCGGCTGACTCACCCTAAGATACCATGTACTCCAGTGGCAGCAGGGATGCTGCCATGCCACTCCCTTGCTTCCACGTGCCTTCTTTAAGCACTTGAGTGCAGCACAGCCCTGAAGATATAGGCCCTGTGGCAGGAAGACAATGGCAGCGCCGGCTGATGACGTAAGCATGGCTGGATATTTTAGGCCAAGCCACGCTTCCCCTTGATGCCTCAGCAACAGATCCTCCTGCTCTTGCAGAATGTGTTGTTATTCTCATCTCTATTTTTGCCTTGCCTGTTTCCCTGCCATTCCTCGCTGTGTCCTAGCCTTGCCCTGCCTTTTCCCCCTGGCTTCGTACCCTGATTACGCTTTTGGACTGCTGCCTGCCCTGACTACAGCTCTGACCCTGACAATGCCTGATCTCTGCCTGTCCCTACCTCGGCCCAGACCTCAACTCTGTCTGACCTCTGCATGCCCTGACCTCAGCCTGAACGTTGACATCACTTGCTGGCTGCCCGCCCTACCTTGGTTCAATATTCAATTTCATCTGTCTGCTCTATACAGGATTCTTGCCTGACCCCTACCGGCCCCTGGAACACAAAGGCTCATCCTGCAAGGAATGGGGCTGGTATGGGTGAAGCTCCCATTTCAGTCCTTCTAAGAGTGAGTTCACCTGCTCTCAGCGTGGGCCTAGTGGGTTCACCTACTAGGCTGCATCAACCATACCACAGCCCATGACAACTACTTTTGTAGGAGTCAGTAACTAAACAATAATGTGAAATAAAATATATGAACTGTACTTCATATAGCAGCTCTACATATTTTTTCAATATAGGTTCAGCCAAGTTGAGCTGTAGATGCTGCCATTGCTCTTATATTACTTACTTTTACACTGCCTTCTAAAGAAAGACCGGCTTTTGAATAGCAAAAGGAGATTTATCCTAAAATCCAACTAGCAATTTTATGGTTTGTGATAGCTAATCTAGACCATAAAATACAAAAAGCTGGGTAGATTTTCTGTCTTTTGTCCTGTCAATGCAGAAAGATAGTGCTCTTCTGCAATCTAAAGAAAGCATGACCAATTCAGCACTATGAGCATGAGGCCTGGGGGGAAAAGCAGTTAAGACAATAGACTGATTAATATGAAAGTCAGAGACTACATTTGGAAGAAATCTGTTCTGATAGAATAATGGTGGGTAAGTCACTAGTGCTTTAAGTTCACTGATTCTTCTAGCAGAAGTGACTGCTACAAGAAATACTGCTTTTAATGTCACATATTTTGACATGTATATATGGGCTCAAACAGCATTCTCATCGCATGAGTGGTCATCACATTGAGATCCCAGGAAGGTGCTGATGGTTTTATGAGAGGCTTGAGGTGAAGTGAATATTTCATAAAATGAGTTACAAAGGGTGGAAAAAATTAGTGTTAAATCATCCTAATCATGTTAAATAGCTATTTCACTATGATGAACGCATAATTCATTTTTTAAGCCAGATTGAGGAAGGTAGAGAAGGTAGTCTATTAAATTTTGTTGGAGGACAGCAAAAGGGATTTCTGCACTTTCACAGTAACTTTAAAACAAGTGTGAATGTGCCCATGCATGCATGTATTGCATGTGAGAGAGGATACACTGGAATTTGTAAATCATGCGCCCACTTGTTTTTTTAAAATGCACCAACCGCGCATAAGTGTGCTCCTAATTTTAAGAGGTTATTTGAGCACAGCTAACGCATGTGGTTCTTACATAGGACTTTTATATGCATATGTCAGAGATTTTTAAAACATTCTTGCACAAGGCACAATCCCAGTTTTCCAATGAGTCCACCAGTTGTCCAGTTAATAACGAGGCCTTTCAGACCCCTCTGTTTCTTCATCCTGCATACCTCCCAGTTGACCTGGTCCACTCACCGTGTCCTCTAGGCAGTACAATTCCAGATCTTCAGACTTGCTCCTCATCAGGAGCAGCAGTAAAGTTATGTGGATATCTTGCATACGTGTACTGCAATTTTCAGTTTTAAAATTTGGAGTTACACGCATGTTGGCCCCACCCCGGAACGCCCATACCCTGCCCATGCCCCACCCCTTATTCCTCATGTGTGCACAGGTATATATGCATGTACTTCACAGCTTTTTAAAATCCATGTTCCTTGCACATGGCCCACCTATGCGCATAGGTGGGCATTTTTGCATGAGAAATGCTTTTTTAAATGGACCTCTTTATGTGCACCATGTGAAAAACCTCCTTCTCTTGAAATCTTAACTGTTTCTGGTTGAAGGTTTCCTGGATTCAAGTAATCCTTGAGAAACAGACCTTGAACAGCTGAAAGAGGAAATTAATCTCACTTCAGCATCCATAATTTTAGAGTTAAGTTTGGATGAAGTATGATATCTTAAGTCTGTAATACAAGGGTTGGAAGAGGCTTCAGCCAAATTTATTTCCTTATCAACAATCGGAGAGGTAATCTTACTTGTCTTCAGCAAGAGGGAGTTATGAATATCATAGTTCCATGAACTTTCCTTAGTTTTATTAGGGTCTTAGTTATTAGTGATAATGGCAGCTAGGCATAAAAGGCTGTTCCCCAATTAACAGAGAAGGCAGCCAACTCTACACGGTATTGGGAGTTTCTCTTGGAGAGATACTAATGAGGCTCTAGAACTTAGTTCAGCTTGTCTATGTAAAGGAAGTATATATCAAGACCCCCTTAAAAGACCAGGACCAGACATTTAGCCTGATCCACCTTAAGGCACAGCCCAGAAGGAAATCTTGTTCCCAGGGCATTTCCCTGAACAGGGAAATAAGAGAGCAAACCCAGGAGGGAACAGAGAAGACCTGGCGTGAAGGAAGGCAGACATCCTGCCAAGACTGTGAATGTTAGAAGTCTTGATTTATACTGCACAAGTAAGCAAGCTGTTTCTGTTAATGTTTTGCTGCACTGTGAATGAAGCATTTTTTTCTGTGGAGAATGGTTGAAGTCCAGACTTTTCTATCCTCCAGCCCCTTACATGGCATCACATACGATGGTAACAGTGAGATTTATGCTCTAAGCACCAGCACAGAACAGAGACCCATGACAAAAGAAAAGGAAAAAAAAAAGTTTTGAGGACCTCACTACAATGGCAGCCAAGTACAGCAGGCTAAGGGTGCTAACCCTGCCTAAACAGACAAGGACACATAGGGGCAGATTTTAAAAGCCCTGCACGCGTAAATCCAGCTGAATTTACGCGCGCAGGGGACTTCCGAGCTGGAGCGCCTATGTTGCATAGGACGCCGGCGCGCTGCAAAGCCCCGGAACGCACGTAGGTCCCGGGGCTTTGCTTGGGGGAGCGTGTCGGGGGCGGCATGAAATTCAGGGGCGTTCTGTGGGCATGGCCGGGGGCGTGGTGCCCGCCCGGGGGCGTGGCCGAGGCCTCCGAACCAGCCCCCAGGCCGGTGCGCCTCTGAACCAGCCTGCCAGCGTGCGCAAGTTACGCCTGCCTTGGGCAGGCATAACTTTCTTAACACAGGTGGGGGGGGGGGGGGATTTAGTTAGGGCTGGGTTACGTAGGGGAAGGGAGGGAAAGGTGGGGGGGGGGGGGCCGGAGGGAACGGAGGCAGGCTGCTCGGCGCGCGCATGTTGCACAATTGTGCACCCCCCCTGCACGCGTTGACCCTGGATTTTATAACATGTGCGTGGCAGCGCAAGCATGTTATAAAATCGGGCGTAGATTTGTTCGCCCCGGGTTGCATGAACAAAGCTACGCCCCTGCATAACTTTAAAAATCTACGCCATAGTGAGCTTGAGCCGGACAGGCAAGGGATTTTTTTTTTCTTGTGCTCCTGAATAAGGCAGTAGCTATCTAGGAAGAGAGAAGCCTCTGCAGTACCAGAGAACATGATGTCAAAATGGAGTGACAACTGGATGCCCTCACAGAAAAATAAACGCAACTACAGAGTGACACAGAAGCAGTGTATCCAGCAGCAGGCGCTACAAGAATAACTCAACCAGCAGCAGCTGTTACTAACCCAGATAGCACAAATGCTACAAATTACGATAGCACAGCCTACCCCACTGTCTCTCATGTTTTTAAGATGGCTCCAGGCATGCACCTAGACTCCTTTTTTATCAACTTTGAGTGAACTGTATGACTGTCAGGATGGTCAGAGTCCATGTGGACCACATACCTAGGGGATCTAATGACAGGCAAGAGCCAGGCTGCCATTCAAGATGCAAACTCTGATAGAAAGGCCAACCATGCAAAAGTTAAAGCCGCCATACTTGAGAGAACTGGGTGCACCGCAGAAGTGTACTGGCAACAGTTTTGGTGGGTGTCTTTCAACCCTGGGAGAGTCCACAAAGCCTTTTCTACCAGTTAAAAGATGTAGACGGGAAATGACTACAGCTGGAGGAGAGGACAGATGCTGACGTAGCCTAACTGAGATCACTTGAGCAGTTTGTGGATGGCTTGGATCTCCTATGCGACAGTGAGTATGCCAATATTCAAAGATTACCACAGGCAGTCGCAGAAGGAGCTGATGCTTTCCATCAGGTGCACTGGGCTCCAGAGTGCCCCAGGCCGCTTGACAGATTGCCACCAGGGGGACCAGGATGCCACAGTCCAAAAGCAAGACACTGGTCACGGGATCCAGGTCTGCCGCTCTGCTTTAACCGTAGGGAGAGACAGCATGTTACCCATGACTGTCCTCGAGCAAACAGTGGCCCAATGGATATCAATAGAAGGGCCCTATATGTTTGCAACTTTGTGAACAGTCGCCAGTCAACTTATCCACTTTTGTGATTCTGGTGCAGCTGGACAGGTCTCCCATGCAAGTTCTGTGGACTCCAGAAGTGTAAAAACTCTCATCTAGAGGGAGCTAGTAAAGTGAATACCAATCAACTATAAAAAAAAGGCATGACCTTTGCCTTTATACATGGTGACCAGAGACAATACCTGTCTAGCCAGGTTCTTCTGATGAATCCAATTGGACAGTCCAGATTAGAAGTGGAATATGTCCCAAGCTCCTATACCCAGTTGTTATGGGATGCAATTATCCAGAGTTTGAGGTGCTTTGAGTCCATTTTACAATTAGCCCAACCAGTTCAGACTATAATGAGTCATGCTTCCCAGAGGCCTTCCTGTTAGAAGAGATGAACTTATATGTCAGGGTGTTCAGTCCATGACAACAATGCTGGAGATGAACTTATATTTAAGGTGTACAGACCATGATAGCAATGCTGGAGGAGAAAACTCAATCAGTTCCAGTATTTAGAGACTACTATGGATAGAGTGCTATTTGGGATAGAAGAAATTCCCTAAACATTCCATGATTCTAAAGCTTTTCAAGAAGGTGACAGGGAGAGTAATCCGGATAGTTTTAGGGCTACCCAAAGGAAAGAGGAACCAGTCAAGTCTATCCGGGGAAAGAAGGTACACAGGAAACCAGTCCCAGGGTCCAAGGGCTATAATCCAACTACTTCCTTATTGATAGTGAAAGCATAGAGCAGCCAGGGGAAATCCAAAAGATAATTTTCGTTCAAGGAAGGTAACCCTGTTAGGGGCAGGCACTCGACCTGGGAAGGGAAGCTGAGGAGGAAGGTATGTGAAGGAAGTGTACATCAAGACCCTCTTAAAAGACCAGGATCAGCCATTTAGCCTGGTACACCTTAAGGCACAGCCCAGAAGGGAATTCTGGTCCCAGGGTATATTCCTGAGGAGGGGATTAAGAGAATAGGCCTAGGAGGGAACAGAAAGGTCCCTGGGTGGAGGAAAGCAGATATCCTGCTGAAACTGTGAATGTTGGAAGTCTTGATTTATGCTGCTGTGGTAAGCAGGCTGTTTCCGCCATATTCCCCTTCCCTGGTAGGTGCAAGGCTTGGATCCATAAACTACTGCCCATATCCAAATCTGAATGTTTTCCATGCACAACACAAGAGAACCAGATCCCTACTGTTTGTTGATATAGAACATAGCCACCCAATTGTCAGTTTGTATTCAGACAATTTTGTGGCCATTAGGTGTTGGAAAGTATTGGGTGCATGTCAGACTGATCACAATTCTAGAAGACTGATGAGATCTCATCTCATTCTGCAACCAAGAGCCTTCCGTTCAAAAGCCTTGACTATATGCTCCCAAGCCTAGGAGTGAGGATTCAGTAGACTTGATGCAAGGTATTGTCAAATTGCCAACCTGGAATTGTTAAATACAACTTTTGCAGGTTCAACTCCGCACTTATTTTCAAAACAATGAAATACTTGGAGGAACTTATTCAGAAGCATTTAACTTAGAAATTATCTGGCTAAATGAAGATTTAGGGACTTATCTGGATAAATTCTAGCTGGATAATAAGTTTTCCGGCTAGAATTTAGCTGGATACGTAAAGGGCATTTCGTGGGTATAACTGAGAGGAGTTGAGTTAGCTATATAAGTTAACCAGCTAATTCCAATATTAGGTCTGTAGATCTGTTCTAAAGTTAGCCAGATGAACTAATCTGGCTAGCTTTAAGATAGCTAGATGTATTCCGTGTAATGACTGCGCTGCTGAATATATGGGATAATTTAGCCAGATAAATTTATCCAGCTAACTAGCTGAGCTGCACAGCAGCTGAATATGGGCCTCTTGGATAAATTTACCTCTAACAACAAATATAAGCTCCCTCTATACTTGGATTACAGCAGGTTCACAATCCTTAACAATTAGTTCAAACCTTAAGCAGGAAGATCCAGTTCAGGTTAGAATCTTCTTAACTTGATCAGGACGTACAGGTTCAGTTGAGGAGTAAAGAAGGGGATTGGTGAGCAGATTTTCTGTTATGGTCCCCACTGTATGGCACAGAGCCCTCAGTTTGTGAGAAAAATATATCGTTTCCTGCAACTCCCTTCTTGCACCCCCCCAAGCTAATCTGGATCCTCAATGGTAGGATCACAGGTCTGGGCTTTAGATAGTATATAATCCACACTGGGTTGTTCTGCTGCACATCATTTGAGTTGATCTGTGGCTCAAGAGCAAAGGTCAGGCCTCCCAAACCACCACTGACTGGTTCAAAGCCAACCAGAGGTTTATTTTGTCCTGAAGGGTATATGGAAGGACAAACTGAGTTTATGAATTCCTTTGTTATTTGTATCTTGTGCTGTAGATTTTGTGATGACTGATTCCATTTGGACTTCAACATTCACTGGGACTGGGTCATGTGGAATCTGGACATAGGGAGAATATGCACAGGTGATGCCATGGAGCCCAGCACCTTGAGGACAGAATGAGCGGTGGTTGCTGAGCTGTGTAACACCCTCCTCTCTGAAGAAATCAGTGTATCCTTTCAATGCAAAGAAACACCTTGGCCTACACTGAATCAAATAGGGCTCCAATGAACTCCAGCTATAGTAATGGGCTCATATTGAATTTGGGATAGCCCATGGCAAGGTCCAGATGTTCCAGGAGTTGAATTCAATGCTTCTAGTATTGTGGAATGTGAATTGCCCTTGATTAAACAATCATCTTTATCCCTATTGTAGATGTGCTGCAACTACCACTAGGTATTTTTTGAAGTGATAACAGTGCAAAAGGTAGTACATGGTACTGCAGATATTGGGATACCATGAACAATCTAAGGTACCAATAACAAAGACCAAGTCTGGGTTTTTTTTTGCCTGAATCTAGTCATGCAAATTTAACAATTTATTATAAATAGATCTTGCATTAAGAAGTAAACATTCCGGGGGGCGCTCTAGCGCTGAGACAAGATGGCTGCCTGACCTCCTCGCTCCGACTAGCCTCCTTCGATTTCGCTCTACAGAGCTCTTTTTTCGGTTCCCCGACCTTATATTTTGGAGTGTTCTCCCGGCTTAGAGATGGCTGCATCTAAAACTGGCAAAATAGAAGCGGCGTTTGCAGCTGGAAGTGGCACAAAACGAGCTAAGCAAGACCCGCCTACACCCGACAAGGCCCCAAATACGAAAACAATGGCGTCTGCTGAATTAGTTCTCGCCGAACTAAAGCAGTTAAAGGACATGATTCAGCTTAATATTGATGCCACGGCAGCGATCCGATCGGACCTTCAAGCGGTAACAACCCAAATGGGATCCTTTCAGCTGAAATTGGAGGATCTGGAGTCTCAAACTTCTACCCTATTGATCAAAACGGAGCAATTACCGCGAGTCATGAAAGAAGTTGCGAAACTGCAGCAAGATCTAGAGGATTTGGCTAATCGTAATCGCCGAAGCAACGTTCGTATTCTGGGGATCCCTGAGGGCTCCGAAGGTGCAGACATGATCACTTTTCTCCAAAAGAACATTCCAGTTTTACTGCAACTCAAATTTGATCAACCCTTTGAAATTGAACGCGCACATCGCGTTCCCTCTCGGCTTCCACGCAACTCTAAGTTCCCTAGACCGATTATCTTTAAAACCCTGAGGTTCCCTCATGCCTTGGCTATTCTTACCACGGCACGCACAAAAGCTCCACTTACTTTTCAAGGAAATGCAGTGCTCTTTGTTCCCGACCTTGCTAAGACGACAGCGGAGCGGCGCAAGGCATTTCTGGCTATGAGACCTAGATTGCAAGCACTAGGAGCGAAATATGGGATCCTGTATCCAGCGCAACTGAAGGTAACATTCAATAACCAAACAAAGCTTTTCCACTTGGCAGCCGATGCTGAAAATTTCCTTTCTCAACATGAGGAATCCGCTGGCATGATTACCTGACGGATCTTGCGCGATCTTACTGGTTATTAATCCTTTACTGAACCGGTTGTTTTGGGCCATGTCCGGTTTTGTGCTTTTTTCTCAGGAAATACATTTTTCCTAACCCTTTTTAAGCCCTTCGGAACGCGAACCGGTTGCCCGTTCTACCTATTCTCAATTTCTTTTTCTTTTTTCGTAGTTTTTTTTTATACGTACTGTGAGATATTAGCGAGAAGATATTTTTGAATCTGAAACCAGTAGCCTTATTTTTTTTTCAGGGTATAACTTATACCGATTTTTTAAGTTGACTGTTTTTTATGTGGTAGCGGAACCATTAATCTTTCAGCAAGGTTCTTTCATATGGATCTCTTTGATTAGTTTGGTTTATGAAAACTTTTTCTATTGCTCTGTATCAGCGAATCGGAACATCAGCGTAGACTCTATCAGCGGAGGAGGGATCGGTGCCATTTGTCCACCTAGAGGCTCACTATTGCCAGCGATGCCCGCAATGACCATTGCTGGGCGAAAATTGCTTATTTTCCTTACACGCATCTATTTCACGTATTTCTATTATTCTGGACTGTCTAGAGGCTCTACTCCTCTGAAGGTTTTGTTATTGTTTCCCTTGTTATTCTTCTCTTTTCTCTTTGGAATGCCTTTTGTATCATCTACTGGACTCAATGGAGATAGACGACCGCCTCATATATTCACACAGTCTGTTTACTCATGGCGTCCAAAATATCAACTTTTAATATAACAACGTTAAACGTCAATGGTTTTATGAATCAGATTAAAAGGAAAAAAGTCCTCTCCTACTTGCAGTCTATTCATACAGACATAGCACTACTGCAAGAGACTCATCTGAGCTCTGTGGAAGCAGCTAAACTGCAGCAACAGTGGGTAGGACAAGTTCTTTTTAGTCCGGCCATCAAGAAAAAAAGGGGTACTGCCATCTTACTACATAAATGTTTGGGGGCTCAAGTTCTCCACCAAGCTGCAGACGTAGAGGGGCGTTGGAACATCACTCAGCTCCTGATACAAACTGAGAAATATACGATCCTTAATCTCTACGCTCCTAATCAAGATGACCCGGTCTTTTTCCAAACCGTTTTTGCTCACTTATTGATGTTGGATCCGGCACACTACATTGTTGGTGGTGATTTTAACCAACCCATGGATACCATCCTCGATAGACGCACATTGGCTAAACCCACACTCTCGAAATCTACTCAGACGTTGAATCATCTAGCGCAAATCTATGGTCTATCCGACCCATGGCGTCTTCTCAACCCCACTGTGCTAGACTATACGTTTTACTCTAGTCCCCATTCGTCGTACTCAAGAATAGACTTCTTCCTGACATCACATTCTTTGATCTCCAAGATTCGCTTGACTAAAATTCATCCTATTTTAATATCAGACCACGCTGCGGTTACCCTCTCATGTGATTTTCAGACTCCAATTCGCACGGATCGTCAGTAGCGTTTCAACCCATCTCTGCTTTCAGATTCCACTTTTACTGCATCACTTACCACCAAAATGGAAGAGTTTTTTCTACTTAATGATTCTTCTGATATGCCCAGATCCACTGTGTGGGCGGCCTTTAAAGCCACCATCAGAGGAGAAGTCATCAGTTATTCAATTTATAAAAATAAATTGCTAAAGGCCAAACTTCTCCAGTTGCAACGGGAAGTAGAAAGTCTGGAACGCCATCATATTCAGCATCCATCCACACAAACGCTGACTCCTCTCTTGAAAGCTAGATTTCTTTATAATCAGGCCTTGAGTGATCAAGTGGAGCTCTGCCTATTTAACAATAAGGCGCAATATTATGCTGAGAATAATAAAAGCGGTCGGCTTCTTTCATCTTTGCTGAAGAAACGAGCAGACAAGAAGAAAATTGTAAAAATCCAATCTCCAACCAAGCAACTTTTGACCTCAGATAAGGATATTCTACAAGTTTTCCGTGATTTTTATGCACACCTCTACCAAAGCGAAGTTTCTCCTTCTACTACCGAAATTCAAGATTTTTTGTCTTCTTTACCTCACCCTACACTAACGGATGACCAAAGGAACCAGTTAGACGCTCCTATCCAACTAATGGAAGTATCGACTGCCATTTCTTCCTTACAATCTGGTAAAGCGCCGGGACCAGACGGCTTCACATCTGACTTTTTTCAAGCGTTTCAAGGAACACTAAATGTACATTTACAAAACTATTTTTCTTCACTTTTGACTAATCCACTTTCTTCCTCGGAGTTTACTGAAGCTTGTGTAGTCGTTATACCTAAGCCGGGTAGAGATGATTCACTCCCCTCTAACTATCGCCCAATTTCCCTTCTTAATACTGATTATAAGATTTTCGCAAAAATTTTGGCCACTCGATTATCTCACCTTATGCCGCTCCTCATACACCCAGACCAATCTGGCTTCATTAAAGGTCGCCTCATTACCAATAATTCCCGCTTGTTTCTACACCTCAGTAACCTCCAATTTAATTCCGCTGAACCGACTGTTGCTATATCATTGGACGCGGAAAAGGCCTTCGATCGCGTCGAATGGCCTTTTCTCTTTCAGGTATTGCAATGGTTGGGGATTGGTCCTGTTTTTCTTTCTTGGATTCAACATATTTATCATTCCCCTTTTGCACATCTCTATATTAATAACCAGAAATCCTCTTGTTTCCCCTTATATAGAGGTACACGGCAAGGGTGCCCCCTTTCCCCCTTGCTTTTTAACATGGCTTTAGAACCACTCTTAACTGCTATTCGAATTAACGCTGATGTCTTTGGTATAACAGTTGGCACGGATACTTACAAATTATCTGCATATGCTGACGACGTTCTGCTTTTTCTTACTCAGCCTTCCTCTTCTTTGTCTGCTTTATTCTCTATTATCTCTCACTACTCTTTGCTTTCTGGATATAAAATTAACTGGAATAAAACGGAACTTCTCCCTCTCAACTATAGCGGATCCCTCCTAGACCTCTCTCACCTTCAAATACAGAAGTTGAAGAATGGTCTTAAGTACTTGGGCATATATTTTCATACTGACCCCAATGATACTGTAACTTGCTGTGAATCAATGATCTTGCAACAACTTAGGGACGCCACTCTTAAGTGGTCTCCTCTTTTTCTCACTTGGTGGGGAAGGTTAGAGACTATTAAGATGGTTTTAGCTCCAAAGATCACATACATTTTAGCAATGGTCCCTATATTTTTTTCAACGGATTTTTACACTTATGTAGATAGGCAGCTGACAGCTTTCCTTTGGAATCATAAAACTCCAAGGATAGCTTTAAGTAAATTAAAAGCGTCCAAACAAGATGGTGGAGTCAATTTTCCTGATTTTTATAGATACCACCAAGCTTTTATTTTACAATCTGGCTATTATTATTTCTCTCAACATCTTACCCCTGCTCACTCCCCCAGATGGCTGGGGGTAGAAGCTGCTCTTCTTTCCCCATTACCTTTATACTTATACCCTGGGATTATTCTATCTGCCCGGATTGCTTCCCATCCGATCCTTCGTTCTCTGCATAAAGCATTTGGAGAACTGGAGCTTATGCGCCCTCCGTCCACATATTTGTGGAGAGCAGCAAAATTTGGTCCCATAGAAAGGAATCCCTTGCTTCGCATTGATGGTAATCCTATTGTATGGCCGCTCTGGAGCAAGGCGAACATTTGGTCCCTTTCCGATATTTTTGATGAGACTGGTCTTTGTTCCTTCTCTTTGTTGCAAGATCGTTTTTCACTCCCGAAGTCGCAATTTTATTCATGGTTACAAATCAGAAATCTGTTATTCAAAGTTAAGGGGAAAACAATTTATCCGGATCAGAACCCGTTTTTGTTGGACGTATATCAGGAATATGGTCCCAGAGGTCACCTAGCTTCCCATCTGTATAAATTGATGTCTAGGCTATCCTCTAAACATTCTCTCTCATCGCTATCTGCGGTTTGGGCTGAGGATGTCTATACTTCAATTTCTGCTGAATGTTGGACACATGTTTAGACTGTTATGATGCGCATCTCCTTATCCTCTAGCCTTACTCAATCTATGTTTTTTGTAATGCATAGAGCTTTATGGACTCCTTGGAAGCTCCATAGGGCCGGAGTCCTTCCCTCTCATCATTGTTGGACCTGTGCTAGTAGTAACACCACGTTACAGCATATGTTATTCTCATGTCCGCCTACATTTCTTTTTTGGACTAGAGTATGGCAGACTATAACTGAGATTTTTCAGTTCACGGTGCCATTATCCTACTCTGTCACTATTTTGAAAAGAGCCCACCCAAATATATTCCTCTCAGATTCCCACTGCAAACTATTGGATTTCCTTTTAACTATTGCGCACCATAACATTCTTTCAAATTGGAAGCGCAGCGACCTTTTGACTGAGCACCTTTGGTGGAATTCTGTATGTTTATATGTGAAATATGAGAAAGCAATGGCGGTGAAGTTCAAGCGACTTGTCGCTTGGTCACAGGTGTGGAAACCATTTGACGTTTACCTACAGCTACACCCTTAACATATTGTTTAAAGATAAAATCTCTATTGTTCTATCTCTCCTATATCTTCTTTATATCGAGGCATTCCATTCCTCTTCTCCTCTTTCTCTCTAGATTTTTCTCTATATAACCTTCTCTTCCCCTCTAATTCTTCTTCTCTTTACCTCTCTCTCTCTTTTCTCTCCTTTTCTGCCTTTCCTTTCTTTGCTTTTCTCTCACTTTCTTCACTTTAGGCTTGCTTGGTTACTAGTCTCTTATGTGCCACCCTACTAGCTCAACATATGGATATTACAGCTATGTCGTTTTTTTTATTCTTGCTGTGTCACGCTGGTTTTGGTAGTTTTGAATGTTCTTTCTTGTTCTGTGAGCAATGTAACTTTCTTAGGTGAACATTGTACTGTTTCTGATTCTGTTGTTTTCTTTGTATAAAACTTAATAAAAGATTTCAACACAAAAAAAAAAAAAAAAGAAGTAAACATTCCAAGAATGTTAAATTCCAATCCACCTCTACCATCCTAGATATCCTTTGGCAAGGGGTGGGGAGGGGTACTTGACAATTTACTTTATAACTAGTTTCTTAATACTCTATAAAGGTCTTTCCGTGAATAAGACTGTGGCCTTATGTCTCTGGAGTGCTTTACTGGATGTTTTTAAAAGAGTATGCAAGGATCCATACACGTCACAGCTGCCCCAGTTATAGAATTTAATCATGTAACCAGTTAATATTTTACATTTCTAGACAGAGTTACAAAGAAGCATCTAACTGATAAAGCTAGTAATGTGCATTTGTTTTTCCTCAATTAAACAATTTTAATGAAATTGCCTAATTCGATATTGTTCGAGGGAACCGAAAAACGAAAGAAATGTTTCTGAAATTTCGGAAAAATGTGTTTTTCATGTTAGTGCATACTAACAAGAGTTAGCGCGCACTATCATGAAAACCGGAGCCCATCCCCCCCAAAAAACCCCCAAACCACGGGAAATTCGAAATTTCCTGCGGGGTGCCCCGAAACAAAGCCCGAGACGATAGGGCTTAATGAAGCACATCTCTAAATAAAACCAAAAAGCATTGTACATATAACTGCAGGATCAGAAATATACAACTTCTCTATGGCTGGAAACCAGCATATACTCAAAACTGATATAAATATCAAGAAACACAGTTGCATGAATAAAAGGCACAAAGGATAGTTTAGTTTATTTAGATTAAATCCAGTTATTGTTAATCACCTTAAACGAGAATGTGGCTATATTTCTGAAGACCACTAAAAGGCTCTACTGGTCTTTAGAGAACAGCCATAGCATGCATTAATTTATAGCTCTTAGCATTTCAGTTTCTCAGGAACACTACTGTACAATGAAAAATTTGCCATAAACAGAACCAACCATTTTAACTGCTTAGTAAATAACTATCTGCAGGTACCCTAGGATAGCAAATCTTGTTTAGTCATTCAATACAAAAGAAATATTATCCCCAAAGTGGCAATAACCTGTGCTGTCTACAGATGTGACAAAGAAAATGTAAGCAGATGGGACACATCTGTTAATCATAAACATTCCTTCATTACTGCCATCATCGGATTTATTTTCTGGCATGTTTCCTTTTTTTAAACCATCAGATAATGAAGACATTTAATCCACTGTACATGCTATCTAGTTAATGACCTGTTTGAAAACATGCCATCACCAACAAGGCAAAACAAATGTGGAACTTGCATGAAGTTTTATTTTCATGATTTCTCTTTTTATTTCAACATGCGAAATTGCTTCACATAAAATGTTACTGTGTTCTGAAGCAAATTATATTGCATACTATCCGGAAGGCCAGTAGAAGCTGGTAATGTAGTCAGAGTACCCAGCTACATATGACCTCATCAATCAGGTTCACCAATTACTATTTTGCATGTATTCTATATTCTTAACACATATTCATGCAACTAAAAAAAATCCACAGTTGTTTACAAACTAATTTGGGTAAGCACCAAATCATTCCCTAAAGCATCTGCTTTACCTCCTTTAAGGAAAATGCATAAATGCGACTTTTGTTTAAATACTTCGTCTATCAACAGCAAAAGATACCTTTGGCAGTATGCTGAGAATGCACAAAACATCCCACAGGGAGAAATACATCTAAAGTACTGGTAACAGTCCTAAACTGTTTTTATTTGAAGGATGCAATAATTCTGAGTAAAAATGAATAACGATTACTGTTGAATTGAATGTGCCGTGTAATTAATTAGCCTTCCTAATAATTTTCCCTAATGGGAAAAAAGAACTGTTGAAAATCATTAATGCATGGTTGTAGTTTAACAATATAGCCTTTAATATAATGGCATGCAGTATGAAAAATGCAAGAAAATGAAATAGTAAAACAGAATATATGTTGATAATCTGAGGAAGATAGCACAAATTTTGCATCTTTACCCCTCCCCTCCCCCAGGCCTCTTTTGCTTGCTGCTGGATCTTTGAAGCATACAGTACAATGCTAGATCCAGAAAATTAAACTCCATGTCAGCTGAGATCTGGCAGCTTGAAGAGTATAAGAGTAACTAAAGAAATGAAATAAAGCAGACTGGAAAAAGCAAGATGCCATCAGCCCAGATGCAGAAGCTAGTGTGAGGAACTCTAAGGGGGGTCTATCCTTTTTCTTGTTTCTTTCTGTTATTTTCAAGTTTCCAACTTACCCCATCATTCATCAAAAACAGTTAATAACACATGCGTTATCAAAAAGGGGAATGTTTATGGACATTTGTAAGTTATTGCACCACACAGTAACTTACTGCTTCATATAGATTTTATATATTTGATAATATTCAGTCCTGAGTACAAGTGATTATAGTCATAAGTATATGACTTGATTTTATTTATTTCTGAGACTAGATATTATTTATTTCTGTGTTAGCCATGACTCTGGCTTTTCCTCCTCCCAGTTCAAGTGCCCCTGTTTTATTGTAACTTTTATTCACTTTTTCACTCTTTGCCTATTGTTCACGTTGATGTTAATGTTATTGCACCGCGGTTTATTGTAAACCGATACGATATGATTGGTATCATGAGTGTCGGTATAAAAAAACCCTAAATAAATAAATAAATAAATAAAAACATAGATATTATTGCATGGCACAGTAAACTTAGCATGCACTGCAAGAATCCCTATTTTTGAGAGAGAGACTATCTACAAGGCCCTCATAGTAGTTAAGTATTCATATCTCTATAGGAGGGTCACCTAATAGGTCGAGGTGAGGTGTTAGTGGTGATTTAGGGTTTAGGGGCCGGTTTCACATGTAGAGTGAAACGAACAAAAGCACAGTACACCTTGTTGAAGATTTGACATCATTTGGCGTGAGGAAAGTCTCACAAATATGGATGGTTCCAGAAAACAACATGGAAGCTGATTCAATGGCTTATTGCAGTTTCCAGTTCAGTTTTTTCTCCATGTTGCTATTTATACTTTATTATCTCTTTATTTTGTATTTGTTAAGAGTTTGTCTGTGTTCTGCATATGTGACTAAAGTGAGGTATTTTTCTAGCGCATAGTTTCTGTATAGGAATCTATAATAGCTTGGTTTTTTTCCTAATAGTAGATGTTTTGGTGTTTTAAGGTCTGGTGTAAAATTTGCAGAGTTGCCTTTTCATAGGTATGCTTGTTACTTTTTGAGTACCAACAATTAGTGTTGTTTTGGTGTGGGAGGTTTACTATATTGTAATTGTAGTTCAGTTTACTCATGGTTTTCTGAGGGCAAGCCTACACCCAATACTTGTTAAAATAGGCCTAATACCATATGGGTTTCAAGTGTGTTTTTTGCAGGGTTTTGTGTTTGGCACCCCAGTAGTAAATATAAATACATACATGTTGTAAGCAATATTTTTAAATCATAAGACTGTACACTGAATGTTCTTTTTTCATGCAAGTTATTATTAACGCATAATTTTTAACTGTATGTGGGATTTAGGAGGGGGAACAAAGCTGTAAGGTTTGTCTATGGCACCTAATACCCTTGCACTGACCCTAAAGGAGTACGCCACACCCAGATCCTCGCCATTCACCCATTTCTTACTTCCCAAGAGTGTAGATGCTGGGGAAGGGTGAGCGCAGTTGGTAGGGTTCCTGGGAGTGTGACAGGATTACCAACTTCCTAGAAATATTAGAACTGATACTCTTTCTGCCACTCCTCTGGGAATCCAAACCCTTTCTCCCCCTCTTCCCCAGCATTTAAAATTGACAAAAAGGCCAAACTCCAAGGAAGACCACCCCTGTTCTCCCTTTCACTGATTTGGCCTGTGCCACAACTTGGGGTTGGCACCATCTCATCCTTCACCTCAGGTAGTAGACTGCCTTGAGCTGCCCCTGGGAATGGGAAATAGGTTGAGGAGGGGATTAGGGAGGATCAGTTGGGGGGTTATAAGAAGAGCTTGAGGGTGAAAAAGGATTAGCTGGGAGATGCAAAGAGGGCTGAAATGGGTTAGAAGAACTTGGGAATGTAAGAGGGGATTAACTGAAGGGGCAGAAATTGAAGAAGGGACTTTGCTGAAGTGGAGAAGGTTAAGAGAGGAGGTCCCCTGGAGTGGGTGGAGGTTGAGAGAGGGGATCAGTTGGAGTGCAAAGCAAGGAAGAAGGAATGATTGTTGGAAGGGAACTGCATCCCTGTTAATTAATTTTGGTTGTTCTCTGGAGTCATTTGTATATTCAAGAGTTAAAATGGGGTCACTTTAGCTAATGCTTGGGAAGACCTGTTCTAGGGTTTATATGTTCAATGTCCTGAAGTCTCATCTCATATCTCTTCTGCTGCAGACTACACACCATTTTGGTTGTCTTTCTCTAGACGGCCTCTAGGCTTATTTCTATCCTTTTTCAGATATGGTCTTCAGAACTAAATGAAGCTTCACCAATGATACAGAGGTATTATCACCTCCTTTATCCTGCTAGTTATGCCTCACTCTATGCAGCGTAGCATCTTTCTACACTAGCCACTGCCATGATATGCTGTTTCACTACCTTAAGATCATTAGACAATGTCACCAAAAGGTCTCTCCTGATCAGTACACTTGTGCACAACAGCATATACTCCCTACCCTTATGTACTGCTCCTTTGGATATTTGTACCCCAAATGCAGAACACTGAACTTTTTACATTGATTCTCTACTACAAAATGTTCAACCACTCATGCTTTTTCAGTTCACGTTACATTCTGTCTACTACCTCAGGCATGTCCACTCTGTTGAATATTTTAACGTTGTCTGCAAAAAGACAAATTTTTCCTTCTAACTCTTCCACAAGATTGCTCACAAAGATATGGAGCAGAACTGTCCCTAGGACTGATCCTTCAGACATTCCCACTAATCGCTTCTCTCTCCTCTGAATTAATTCCATTTACCATCACCTTCTGTCATCTATCAGTCAAACAATTTCTAATCCAATCAATCACCTTGGAACCTTCCCAATTTGCTTAGTTTATTCATGATCCTCCTATGTGGGACAGTATCAAAAGCTTTGCTGAAATCCAAGTAAATCACATCAAGAGCACACAATTGTCTGGTAAAAACCATGCTACCTGGGAACTTGTAAGTCAATATCCTTTCATTCAGTGCTCAAGTAATGCTTGCTGGCCTATAGTTTCCAACTTCCTCTGTTACCACTGTCGCAAAGAGGGACCACAGCTGCCCTTCTCCAATCCCCAAAGAAGAGCAGGCAGCACATACGGAGAGCATGAGTGATGCCTCTTACATTTTACCTCAACGTTTCTCAACCTGAACTTCAATGCCAGCATTTGCCCCTAAGGATATAGGTAAGAGATTGTGAAAGTCATCCCTATGATAGTGGCATTTTAAACCGAGGGAGGACGCATGTCTTGCTCACTGTATTAACTGCAGTAAGGATATCAGTTGAGGGAAGGAAGTGGGGCAGCTGATAAATTTATGTATTTATTTGTAGGGTTTTATATACCGTCATTCGGTATAGCCATCATAACGGTTTACAAAATCTGCAATTATCATCCAACATATGCAATTATCTTACAATCAAATGGAGTTAACATAGTAGTTGGGAACAGTAGGGTTTTGTGAACAATCAACAAATTTTTCTTAGTAGATGAATAACAGAATATTGCTGAGAACATTTTCAAAGAACTTAACGGATCAAGTGAGTGAGCAGGGAGGGGTATAAAAGGAGAGTACATCAGGAGAGCATGAAGGAGGAGGATTATGCTTGCGAGTTCTGTTGAGTGCTGGGATGATCAGGTGTCAGATAGTTAGAATAGAGTTTGCGGAATAAAAATGTTTTTAGGTCTTTTTTAAATGTTTTTTGGATGTGCTGGGTCCTCAGGTCTTTGGGTAGGGTGTTCCAAGTTTTGGGGGAAGCAATGGAAAATGCTCTCTCTCGTGTAGTTGAAAGATGAGCGTCTCTTAAGGTGGGGATGTTTAGGAATCCTGTGTTGTTGGAGCGTAGGTTTCTTTGTGGGTTTTGGGGGGTTATGTTTAAGCCTTTTAGTCCATGAAGATCATCATTTAAGATTTTATGAATGATGGTCATAGATTTGTAGGTAATTCGTGCAGAAATAGGAAGCCAGTGAAGAGAGGTGAAAATGGGTGTAATAAATTTACTATAATAATAATAAATAATAATGGTAATGCAGCATCAACTGCAGAAGCAGCACTCACTAGAATTGGCACCACTCCAAGTTAAATCCAGAGGAAAGGGGATGAAAAGGGGAAGACGTTTCCCCAAAGATGATCCCACAGCCTCTTCCACCAGTTAGGTGGCAGACCAGCAGCCCTTTGGTGTGTGTTTGCAGTGGCAAGCTATTAAGAGGAATGAAGTGATGTGTTTCATATCATTGTTTTGGGGAAAGTCGCAAGCAGCACTGAAATTAATTACCGTGTTTTTCGCACTATAAGACGCACCTGACTATAAGATGCACCTAGGATTTAGAGGAGGAAAATAAGAAAAATAAATTCTGTCCCCATGACGGGCTCTGTACGGAACTCCCTCCTGGTGCCCATCCATGGGATATTTTTTCAGTTTTGTTTTTTATAGTAAGGCAGAGAACATCCATACAGGTGCTCACACTCACTGGTTTTCTCTTCCTCACATACATACATAGGCTCTTTCCCCTCCCCACATATACACACAGGCTCTTTCACACTCACTACCTCTCTCCCCCACAGGCTCTCGCACATACAAGCTCTCCTCCCCCCCCCTCACTGGCTCTCCCTCACATATACACATACCCACAGACAATCACACACTCAGACTCTCTCCCTCATACACACAGTTATTTTAAACTTTCATGACTGCTCCAAAGTTCCTTAATAAATAGTCAGGGCTATATTACATTGATTAGGAGAGCAATTTGCTCCTAATATTTCAACAGGTAGCCACTTAATCAGCACAGGCAGTAATTCTATTTGCTTTTCATTAATTTCAGCTGTCAAAAACTGCTAATCAGTTCTGAAAATCCACATTGCTTCATATGCAAGAAACATTTTATCATAAATCACTGAACTTTACCATGAACTAAAAAAGTAAAGGTTTGTATCATGTGTCCTCTATCCCAGGCAGTATATTACCCTCATGATTTTCTAATATATCTAAACAAATAAGAAGGAAATGGCCTGTACTAAACATAAACTTTAATGCCATGTATCGTCTTCTGCTGGCAGAGCTTGAGCTCCCTGCTGGTCTGCTGTTCCCGGGGTGCATCTTACTGCGAAGCTCGGCATGGCGCAGATCAAACATCAGCTGTTTGAACTGCGTGCGCTACGGAGGCCCCTCCAGTTCAAACAGCTCCCTGCCGGTCTGCTATTCCCGGGGTGCCACGGGGTGCATCTTACTGCAAAGGTCAGCAGCACCCCGGGAACAGCAGACCGGCAGGGAGCTGTTTGAACTGGAGGGGCCTCCGTAGCGCACGCGGTTCAAACAGCTGATGTTTGACCTGCGCCACGCCGAGTTTCGCAGTAAGATGCACCCCGGGAACAGCAGACCAGCAGGGAGCTCAAGCTCTGCCGGCAGAAGACCATACATGGCATTAAAGTTTATGTTTAGTACAGGCCATTTACTTCTCATTTGTTTAGATATATTAGAAAATAATGAAGGGTAATATACTATATATATTATGATAAAATGTTTCATGCATTTGACCTTCGCCACCATACTGATTGGGTTGAGTTGGGAGGAGGAGAAGGGGGACGGCGCGCGAGAGGGAGACACGCTACATTTACTCCATAAGACGCACAGACATTTCCCCCCACTTTTGTGGGAAAAAAGTGCGACTTATGGAGCGAAAAATACGGTAATGAGGCGCATCGGGAAAATTACTGCCCTGGATGACCAGCCCCTGCAAGTAGTGGAGATGGTAGGTTTTAAGCATCTGCTGCATGTGTCAGCCTCCAATTACAAAGTGCCCTCCAGGACTTTGATTCATAGAAAGGTTATTCCTCCATGTACAACTAGTGCTATAATTGCTTACAGGTGCAGCTGGCTAAGGTAGAGGGGAGTAGCATGCATTTCACCACTGACATCTGGACCAATGCAAATGTTACACACACTTCTGCCTATTAGTATACTAGTGGGACATGGCTAAGGCAGGTGCAGGCGGCAGCTCTAGCAGGGATGGAATATCAGAGTGCAGGAAAGCTATGCAACATACCCAGGTGACGGATAACCACCATACCCCATTCAATATTCTGTAAGCCACAAGAAAGATGCTGGAGGGTTGGCAGCTAGACTACAGTAGCAAGAGTCTTCAGGCAGGTTTCTTTATCACAGACAGTGAGAAAAATATAAAGACAATGGAAAAAGGGACCTGTCAGGGTATCTATTACTTTGCATACTTTCTGCATCTGCTACTGAGGGATGCTCTGGAGCTGGCACCCAATCACCATGGGAACCTATTCCTGATGAACTTGATAGAAAGGTGCAGGAAAATTGCAGGGCATTTCCACTGAAGTGTGAAGGGGGGAATTTCTCCATGAGAAGCAGGAAGAATTCTGGATACCACATAAACATCTGATTCGAGATGTTGGCACCCTCTGTAATTCCACCTATATGATGCTGTAGAGGCAAGGGGAGCAAGAGACACCCTTCATAATCTATCTCTGGAAACACCATGGGGTATCATGATTGGGTAGCGATGAAGCAGCTGATACAAATTCTGAAGCCCTTCAAGGAATCCACAAAGAATCTGAGTTCCAGAAGTGTCACCCTCCCTAGAGTAAATATTCTGGAGGAAGTAATTCAAGGTTATTGTGAGCAAGAAAGAATGGAACCAGAGCTGTTGCAGTTTGTGGAATCCTTGTAGCAGTACATGCAAGATAGACTGAATTCTATGACACAAAAGAATACAGTATATACATGCTTACCACACTTTTTGATTCTTGGGTGAAAAGGAGTCTCAGCCTGCCTTTCCAGTGTCTTACACACTGGAACAAGATATTTGTAAGTAATATGCATGAACAGGAGCATCAGAGGCAGAAGCATACTGGGGATGTAATACAGGAAAAAATGACTACCCCATAGAGTGGTGCGGGCACGAGCAGCGCCATGTCAGCTAGCACTTCCTTCCCACCTTAATATGCCAAAGTCAACCTGCCTGCACAAAGTCGTCCCTCCTGACACAGGCCATAGCTAAAGCAGCTGGCAAGAGAGACCATTAGTACACTCCAACAAATAAGTCCCCAAGCAAGAATTTCTGTGGTACACTATATCACAAAACTCGAGGACTAGACACAAATGCTCTGGCATATTGGACATATAAGTCCTCAGTCTGGCCAGATATAGTGAAGGTGGGTCTGCACTATCATTCCTTCCCACAAACCAGCATATCCAGAGAACATTGTGAGTGCTCATCATTCAAGGCTGGCACCAAACTTGATGGAAAAGTTGATATTTTGAGAATCAGTCTGCCTTTTATGTTGGGTTTGTGGCATAATGTGGACTCTTGGTCGAAGTGGCAATGACTCCTCCCACGGGGAGGGGCCCCGTGGGGAACCAGAACGATAGGCTAGACTCAATAGCAAACGGACTACTGTGATGAAGATGATACTTGACCAAGGAATAGGCGGTGCTGTAGTCCAGTGATATCATAGTAAGTGTCCAGATAGTCTCAGCAGTAATATAGTTGATGATCTCACCCAGATATAGCGAAGGTCCGGTAGTGTTCCGCAGCGCGGGATAGGCCGTGAACCTGAAGGGTGGAGCGAGGAGAGCTTGGAGCATAGTAGTACTCACAGGATAGCAGCGATGATAGCATCCTTTGGTAGTCGAGTGAAGAGAAGGACCCGTGGACCGAGGTGCAGGATACCCAGAGCAGGATAGGTCCTCGAGGAACGAAGACCTAGGAGCACCGAGGGTACCTGGAATAAAGTAGACAAGACCCCCGAGGGGCGGGTGTCCTGATGGTTAGGCAGAATAACCCCGGAGGGTGAGTAGAAGCGAGGGGCCCCTGAGGAGCGAGTACCCAGAGCTTCAGTAGGTAGCGAAATACACTGGAGGGTAGTGAGGAATCCAAGCGAGCAGCTTAGAAGCGGTCAGAGTAGCAAAACCGAAGTCCTTGCTAACTCGTTGTATTGGAGTGGAGCGGAGGTTTAAATATCCGGAAGTACTTACGTCATGTGGTGGGGCCGCCCCCAAGGTTCCTGCCATGATGTGCTTAAGAACGTGGGCAGCGTGCGTGCCCTAGGAGGCCTCAGGAAGAAGCATGGCGGACGGGGATGCCCATGCTGGCTCGGAGACGCCAAGGGGTTCAGCGAACAGCAACGGAGGCAGCCATCCTTCCGAAGGAGGAGGAGAAAGAGAGGTGAGGCAGAGCTGTTGCAGCCGTCTGTGACCAACGGACGCAACATTTATAGGGCTTTCCAGAATTTCCATGTGAGTGGGAAGATTACTGAAAGCACTTGGTAATCTTGCTGCCATGCCTCTGATATACCACCTAAGAGTCTTGCTGCCACTATGTCTAGCTGAAATGCCCCTCTTATACCACTCTGGGGATCCTGCTGTGAATCTGCATACCTTCTGTGCCCCACATATACAGTCTTAGAGGTTTTGCTGCTACTGTGCCTACCTGCCAAGCACTAGATATACCACCTTGGGTGTCTTGCTGCCAATATGTTTATCTGGCATACCCCAAATGTACTACCTTGGGAGTTATGGTGCTTCTATTATTTGCTGTTTGGATCCCAGCCTTCCAACCAACTTCTTTCTTTATTGTACTTGTGTGATCTGTTCCTAAAATAAAAATGTGTAAAAAGAAAAAGTAATATACGTTTTTTTCTTCTACCGCATTTCTTTCCCGTTTTTCCATCTTGCTGCCTTTGTGTTGTCTGCAATTGACCGCACTCTACATCTTGGAGGTTATGACACCTCTGTGTTGTTTGCGATTGATAGCACTCTATACCTTGGAAAGTATGATGCCTTTGTATTGTTTGTAATTGACCACACTCTACGCCTTGAAGGTTCTCATGGCCTTTGCTGTTTGTATTTTATTTATTTATTTATTTAACAACTTTTAATATACCGACGTTCGTATGGCACATCACGCCGGTTTACAATTAACTCAAATAAAGGAGGAATTACAATGAACAGGGAGCAGGGGATGAGAGTAGGCCAGAAAGAGGAGGGGGGGGGGGGTAAGGGAGACAGGAGAAGAGAGGGAAAAAATAGGTAGCGTGAAATAGAGAATAAAAAACAACCGTCAAAATAGAAGGAACTTATTTACAGAAAGATCTATTTACAATAATTGCAACTAAAATAAGATTGTTTACCTCAGTTTAACTGAACAATTTTGTAATATTGCAGTATGATAAAATGATAGGGCGGTGGGGGGATGGCAATGAAATATTGCCTTAGGATAGGGGAAGGGCGGGTGGGGGGGGGGGGAGGAGACTAGGAGAGGGGGACTGGGTGGGTGCGTCTAGGTTTGGTTGGTTTCAGGATAGGCCTTTCTGAAAAGCCAAGTTTTGATACCTTTTTTGAAGGTGGCCAGGCAGGGTTCAAGGCGGAGAAAGGTGGGAAGGGAGTTCCAGAGTGTAGGGCCCGCTATGGTAAAGGCCCTTTCTCTCGTGGAGGTGAGATGAGCAATTTTAAGGGAGGGAGTATGTAGGGTACCTGCGAGGGAGGATCTGGTTGGACGGTTGGTAATACGGAAGTGAGGCGAGCCCTTGAGCCAGGGGTTGGTTTTGTAGAGCAGATTGTGAAGGATGGTAAGGGTTTTATACTGTATACGGAAGGAGATGGGTAACCAATGGAGGTCCTTAAGTATGGGGGTGATGTGGTCTCTTTTTCGGGTGTTAGTTAAGATTCTCGCCATGGCGTTCTGTAGGATTTGTAGGGGTTTGATGGTCGACTCTGGGAGGCCAAGGAGGAGGGAATTGCAGTAGTCCACTTTGGAGAGGATAGTGGTCTGCAGGACTAGTCTGAAATCTTGTGTGTGGAGCAGTGGTTTAAGCTTTTTCAGGATGTGGAGTTTGTAAAAGCCCCCCTTTAGAAGGGATTTAATATGAGCTTTGAAATCGAGGTGCTGGTCTAGTTCAATACCAAGGTCTCTGACAGTCGGTGAAGAAGCGGGGGAGAGGATATGTTAATAGGGGGTGAGAGTTCAGGTTGATTAGAAATAATGAGTATCTCAGTTTTAGAAGCATTAAGGGCAAGGTGGAGGTTGGATAGTAGTGAGTTGATGGATGTAAGATCGGAATCCCAGAGTTGGAGGGTTTCTTTTAGTGTATTTTGGATGGGGATGAGGATTTGAACGTCGTCGGCATATAGGAAAAAGTTCAATCCTAGGTCGGAGAGCAGGTGGCACAGGGGCAGTATATATATATTGAAGAGGGTAGAAGAGAGTGAGGACCCCTGGGGAACTCCTTGTGTGAGAGAAATGTGAGAAGATTCAGCTTTGTCAATTTTTACTATATATTCTCTGTGGGAGAGGTATGAGGAGAACCAAGATAATGCAGTGCCTGCGATACCTATTTCTGCTAGGAGGGAAAGTAGGATTTGATGATTGACCGTGTCGAAGGCAGCTGAGATATCAAGGATGGCGAGGAGAAAAGATGTCCCTTGGCCCATACCTATGAGGATGGTGTTGGTGATTGCTAGCAGGAGATTTTCAGTGTTACGCTCCTTACGGAATCCAAATTGAGATGGATGTAAGATGTGGTGGTCCTCGAGGAAGTCAGATACTTGAGAATTGACTACCTTCTCGAGTACTTTGGCAATGAGAGGCAGGTTGGAAATAGGACGATAGTTTGCTGGGTCAGAGGGGTTGAGGGAGGGTTTTTTGAGGAGGGGCTTGACGACAGCTATTTTGAGTGGGTCTGGGACTTTGCCAGATGACAACGAGCAATTTATTATGTCAGCTAGGGATTTAGCAATAGAGGTGGGCATGGAGAGGAGGGTTTTTGTGGGGATTGTGTCTGCTATATGAGAAGCTGGTTTTATCTTTTTTAGGATAGACTCTATTTCCGAGGTGGATGTGAGGTCTAGGGATTTCAGCGTGGGGCCATTATGGTTGGGGAGCAGAGGGGTAGGGATGGGCTTGGGGAGGAAGCGCTTGATGATGTTTGCAATTTTGTGGTGGAAATACTTTGCGAGCTCTTCGCATTTTTCCTTGGGGTTGCTTTCATGGGATGTGGGATGGGAGGGCTTTGTGAGGTCAGCAACATAGGAGAAGAGGGCGCTTGAGTTGAATTGATAGTCGTGGATTCTAGACGAGTAGAAGTCACGTTTGGCTTTGAGGGTAGCTTGACGGTAGTTGTGTAGGGTCTGTTTGTATTCTGCAATATGCGTGGGTGTGGGTAGCTGACGCCAGATGCGCTCCTTCGATCTGAGGGTTTGCTTTAGCTTTTTTAGATCATTGTTGTACCATGGTTTCTTATCTTTCTGAGAGAGGGGGATTTCTTTGTGGATCAGGGGGCATAGTTCCTTGGCTATAGAGCTGGTGATGTTGTTCCATGATTGGAGGGCTGCATCAGGACTTGAAAGGTCTAGGGTCTTGGTGGCTGTTTCAATCGCTAGGGATATGGCCTCAGGGGGGCAGGGTTTACGGAAGGAGATCGTTTTTCTTTGTGTGTGTGGTGTACAGGGGGGGGGTGTTGAGGGTACCAATGGCATTAATGATTAAATGGTCAGACCATAGGATGGGGGTGGCTACAGGGGAGTTGGGAAATGAGATGTGGGAATTGACAAAAAGTAGGTCAAGGGTGTGACCTGCTTTGTGCGTCGGGGTGGTGATGGTCTGTTTGAATCATAGGGCTGAGAGGGAGACCAGGAGGGCTTCACAAGCAGAAGATGGGGGGTTAGAGTCCATATGGAGGTTGAAGTCTCCGAGGATAATTGCGGGGATGTCAGGCTTAATGTTGTCTATAAGAAACTCAATGAGGGGAGAAGGGTCATGCTCAAGAAGGCCAGGGGGGGCATAAATGAGGCAGACTTGCAGGGTGGTGGATTTAAATAACCCAATTTCCAGTCTAGGAGGGGGGGAAGTGGGATGCAGTTTGAGGTTGAGGTGTTTTTTAGTGGCCAGGAGTAACCCTCCACCTCTTTTCTTAGGCCTGGGGATAGAAAAAATGTCATAGGTTTGGTTGGGTAGCTGGTTAAGGAAGACGTGGTCTGAATCTTTTAGCCATGATTCTGTAATGGCGCATATGTCGGGTTTGTCATCTGAGAGCAGGTCGTGGAGGATGGGAGCTTTTTTGAGTATAGATTGCACATTGATTAGGGTAATAGCTAGGGTTGCAAGACCTAGAAATTGTAATTTCTAGCACTGTATGCCTTTGGGTTTTGACACCCTTGTGCTTTTATTTATTTACTTAAAACATTTGTAACTTGAAATTTGGGTTGTGGAACATAAAAACTCACATAAGAGTTAAAAACAAATTAATCACAGGCAAATAAAACAGACTTAATATGAGACTGTGCTACACTAATGCTGGTTAGGCAAAACTGGATGGCATACACAATTGAAATTTTCACTGAGGAGGTGCCTGACAAAGAGTAGGTTTCAGGGCAAAGGTGTTTTTAGAGCCTTCTTAAATTCCTTTGGGTCATTCGGAGTTTTCAGGTTCTGAAGGAGTATGTTCTACAAAATCAGGCCATAGAATGAAGAGGCTCATTCATATGGGATTTATAATCTAGCAGAGTGTAGGCAGGGAATTTCCAGAGTTATTAGGATGATGATCGTAGTGTTATTGTTAGAGTGTAGAGTTTGAGAATTCTTATGATCCATGGTGATGAGATATGATGATTAAGATTGTATGTAAGGATGCTAATTTATATTGAATACAAAACTGAATAGGTAACCGATATAGGAACTGAAGGATGGTGTAATATGTTTTCAACTAAAAGTATCGATAAGAAGGAATGCAGTAGAGTTTTGAACTATCTGTAACAGCCTGAGTGCGAAATACCAAAGGCAAGTATAGAGGGCATTACAGTAGTCTATGGAAATGATGATTAGTGTCTGCAATACAGTACTAAAAGTGTTAGGTTCTAGCAGAGGTTTGAGATGTCGAAGGGCATGCAGTTTGAAAAATGAAGAATGAACAAACTGACTTTACATGAGTGCACATCAAAAGCATAGAGTCCAGTAGTATGCTAAGATTGTGGGCAGTTCTTGCAATAGGTATGGAATGAGAATCAAATTGTAGTGATGGAAGAATGTCATGTGGAATGGAATGGCCTAAAATCATGATTTTATTTTATTTTTTTTCAGATTTAGTTAGAATCGGTTGTAACTGAGCCACACCCTGATAGAGAAGAAACAGAGGGAGATAAATTGAACAGAAGGTGACCAGGATGCTTTAATAGGAAAGAAAAACTGAATATTGTCTACATAGATTCTATATTGGAGACCAACAAAGACAATAGGCAAGACAGAGGAGCAATATAAATATTGAACAGGGCTGCAGAGCGTGCCAAACGCTGCACAACACCATTTGTGATAAAGAACCAAGCAGAAGTTTCATTGGCTAGCCTCCATTGCTGTGTCCTATCAGAAAGATAGGACCTAAACTAAGAAAATACTGTACCAGAAAACCCAGTGTCAGAAAGATGAGAAAGAAGAATATTGTGATTTAGAGTGTCAAAGGCAGAGCTGATGTCCAGAAGAGCTAATATGTAAGAAATAGTTGTGATTTCCCACACTGTATGTCTTGGGGTTTTGATGCTTTCCTGCTTTTGCAATTCCCCATACTGTGCGCCTAGGGGATTTTGATGACTTTGTGCTGCTTGTGCTTCCCTGCACTTAGTCTTGAGGGTCAGCACTCGTCAGCATGTAAAGGTTCTACAGTAACCACATTTATCCAAATAACAGAAAGAACCATAATTGATTTAGAGGTGAATTTTAAAAGCGTTGCTCACATTAAAAGGTCCATATACACAAGCATCTGAGCCAAGCCAAAGCAACTCATATTTTAAAACAGCTCAATTATACATGTATATGCATCTGCTCGAGCAATCCAAGGCACAGAAAAAGGGACAGAATTGGTGCATCTCAGGGGCATTCCCAGATGGGGCTGACATTTATGTAAATAAATACGGACTTTAAATCCAACATCTGCAATACGTCGGGCTATTACCCATACTTACTTACTTACTTCTGTTCTTGATTAGGTGTAAGTCTGAAGAAAACTCATTTTAAGCTTCAAATGACTGGGTGAGGGGTCTGGTTAAACTGAAGGAAGTGCAAGCTGAAGAAACAGGAGAATCTCAAATACCAAGATATAGACTGGGCAAACTGGTGTACTAAATGGTCAAATTGGTTTTCCTTTATGTGGGTATGTTTCAAAATAAGCTTGGTTGTGCGCAATAAAGCTGACAAATTCCTAAGGAAGACACATGAATAATGTTTGCTTGTGTAACCGCTTAAAATTAGGAGCACATATATGTGCGCTAGGTGTATATTAAATCATATGTGCACACTTGCGTGGACAATTTAAAATTCCTGCATATGTGAGCATGTTCACTCATTTTAAATTTACCATCCCTATGAGCCATTCACAATTTCACTGTACCAGTCATGTGTACTTAAGATGTGCACAGCTTAATCTTTGACAGAAGAATATGTTACTGGTAGGATCAACCAATTACCATACCTCTGACTGTGAAAGGCACTCCCCTCCACTCCAGATGTCTTCAAAGTTTTTTTTCAAATCACCTTCCCTTATGGTACTTGCTGATTTTTTGTCTTTAACTGGACATCTTTTGCTTTGCACTCTTGCTATACCACTCCTTGGGCTTTTTAAACCATTCTTCCTTTTGCCTCAATCCTCAAGATATACTTGAGATTTTTCAGCTACTCTTCTTGTGTTGCTCTTCTCCTACTGTTTCTGCTTTTAATCACCAGGATCACTGCTGCTAACTCCATGCCAATTTTCGTACCTTAGAGTGTTTTCTCCCCTGCTCCAGCTGCCTTCTTAGTTCTTTCCAAATTCCTTTTCCTTCCCTTATGGTACTCTTGGTCTTGCCCTGGCCATCCATTTCTTTATACACTTGCTGTACCACTCTTTTGGCCCTTTATGCTACTCCAGGTACCCCTTTACCCGTTCTGGTACCTTGGACTTTTCATGCCATTCTATCTCTTGCTTCATACATTGAGGTACACCTTAGATGATTTTCAGTCACTCTTCTTGCTGTATTGCTTTGCTCATACCATTTTTGTTTTTAATCACCAGTGCAACTGCTGCCACCGACTCTCCAAGCCAGTCTTGGTACCTTAGGGTGATTCCTCCTCTGCTCCGGCTATCTTATCAATTCTTTCTAAATCCCCTTTCCCTATGGTATTTACTGATTCTTGGTCTTACCCTGGCTATTAGATGCTTTTCACATGCCTTAGCCACCAAGTTATCTTTTATGCTTTCATGCCCTCTTGGACATTTGCTTCAAACTCCTTTTCCTTTCGGTTCTTACAATTATTGGTTTCATCCAGTATTTAGCTTTTGATGGATTAAATTACAGCAAAAGGCAAGAGCCACAAAAATGCAGCACCCAGAACCAGGAATGTGCTTTTCCATTATTACTGCATCTGAAGTATTGGAGGCAGTATTTGCATAAACTGATTCAGAGGAAGAATCATGTTTTGGATTCCATGAATCACAGGGTATTAAACAGCTGGTAGATAAAGTGCACTACTGCCTTTAGTCAGTAGCACCCAAACAGCCAGCTCCTTCACCTGATACCATATGGAAATGACATCAAGCCACCTCCAGGGATTTCATTTGCTGTGACTCTCTATCACTGTTTTGGGGGTTTTTTATGTCTCTTTTAGTGCAGTGTTTCCCTTTATGGTGCCTTGAGCTCTTCATGCCATATTTTGTGCCACTTTGTCTTCTCATGCAGCCTTGGGAGTTTCATGCCATTGTTTTAGTGCCTTTTGCCACACTTTTGCAGTCTTGGGTGTTCTGGCCACTCTTAATGTTACTTTACTTCTCTGACAATACCCTGGATAACTACTACCACTGCTGGTACCAGCTTGTTCCACTGCGGGTCCTTGGGCTCTTCATGCCACCTTTGGTAAACACTGACATAGTCTTGCTGCATTGACATGCCTTTACCCTCCTGATGATGTCCACCCAACAGTTTCATTAGAAATGATTAGAAAAGCCCAATTTGGGAATCAAAATGGGCTGTACTGCTTCCCCCATTGAAGATAATGGTAAACAAAATGAAATTTTTTTTTCGTGTGAACCAAACAAATGGCTGTGACCTATGAAAAGAATGAACAAACTGAAACAAAGTTTTTGAGTCTGCACGACTAATGTGCTTTGTGTCTTTGTGATGGAGGGGACACAGCAAAGCCCAGTATTAGCAAAAATTCTATAAAAAACCATTAACAAAACCTTTAAGGCAAAGATTTTTGTTGGTTTATGTGATAAGTGCAAAGCACACGCCTTTAATTTTTATTTTACCATGAATAAAGATGGCTGTCTCAGCAGAATATTTTAGCATGAGTGTTCAAACTAAGGAATGATCTTTACAAGTAAATAAATGAGGAAAATCATGACAGTGTTCACATGTTTGATGATAGTGATTTCATTATGAAGACGGCATGTAAGTGAAATATTTGAGAAGTTGAAAACTCTTAATACTCACTGCAAGGCAATGACAGTAATATTCTTCAGCTTAGTGGCATGCTGAAATTTATTTAAAATATGAACTGTAGCAGAAGAAAGTATAAAGTGAAAAAGTGTGGACACGCTTCCTAATTTAAAACAATTTATTGACAGCAGTGACATATGAATTGGGAGAGTTATGAAAAACAAATTTGCAATTGATACAAGGTGTTGTGCGTCCCGTCCATGCCCGGCTCACCTCACTGGCTCCTCTGCAGGTCATGAGTCAGCCTCCCCAGCAGCAGCCGCCGCGAGCACCTCCAGGCCTCGGTGTCCCGCGGCAGCGATTGCCAGGCCTTCCACTACACACCAGGCCTCACGCTGGTGTTTGGCGTCCTCAGTGGCGTTGGCCACGCCCCTACATGCTTGTGCAGACCACCCGACCTCTTGTAGGGCCAGGGGCAGTTTCTATCTCCACGGCGCGCCCTGATTGAACGTACGATATAAGGAAGTCCCTGCCTGCACTTCCTTACTTGGCAATCGGGTCGGCACTGTAAGTGTACTAGTTTGCCTCCGCTTTCACAGTCTTGTTCCAGAGTCCTACTGTTTCAGCGTCCTACTGTTCCAGCCTTGTCCAGCGTCCGTCTGTTCCAGAGTCTATCTCCTGTCTCCCCAGGTAGTACCCTCAGACTGTCTCTCTGGTACTGACCTCGGCCTGCTCCTTGACCATTCTGCTCACTGGCTGGATCCTGACCTCTGCCTGCTTGTGACCTCGTCTGACCTCTGGAACCTTGCTCTTGCTTCGTTGACTATGCCTCGGCCTGATCCTCGGACTGTGACCCCGGCTGCCATTGACCATGCCTCTGTATTCTGGCTTTGTCCCTTGCCATCGCCTACACTGTACTGGCCTTCCTTGGTTCTCCAGACCTACAGCCTAGTGACCGACTGCACTCCCTTGCTGCTCTTGGGCACACCTCTCTACTACTTCTTCAGGAAACCCTGCGAGGCCCACCTAAGTAAAGCGGCCCGGATCCCTACAAGCTCCACCTGGGGGGGGGGGGGGGGGGGGGCGTGGGCTTCCAGTGGTGAAGCTCATCCTAGCCTCTCTCTCCTCCAGTGCTCTGCCCCCCTGGGGGCAGGTGCTTCCTGGTCCTTACCAGGGAGCCGTTCTCCACTGCTCCAGGACAAGGGTCCATCTCTAAGCACAACACAAGGCTATACAGTGCTGTGTATGTCTAGTAGTGTACGTAAATGATAAATAGTAGTAGAGGTAAATAGTATTTACATTATACACTCAATATATTTCACAGCACATGGTGGGTAAAGTTTTCTTTAAAATTCAAAGTAAGATAGAGTAGAAAGTAATAAGTAAGATATTGTAATATTTGAGACAATGATTACAGCATGACAGTTAGAGAGTCAGCAGTCCAGGATGACTCTGGTGACTTCAAAATGAGAAAAAGAAACCTAAATACCAAAGACTGTCAAAATTTGGCAGCATAATCCTACCTCAAAAAGACTGACATTCAAGAACTGCATGAATGACAAATATTTAATAGAAAGAGCCTTATCAAGAAAAAAGATTTAATAGCTAAGATGGGACTTCAATAAAAACTGTCATGGAATGGAAGAACTTTCTGACCTATAACTGGACTTTGTACATGGAATATGGTTACTTCTTACTGACAAAAAAGTAATCCTTGCACTTGTGATAGAAGAAAAACATAATTAAAATTTGATTAATTCGAAATAAACTTGGCCTACAGATAAAATATATTATAGTGAAAGATATTCAGAATATATTCAAGGCATACAGAAAAAGCAGCCTCTATAAATGCTCCATTAAGGCCCTCAGCTTTATTCATTGCCCTCAGACCTGTCTACAGTTCATTCAAACATATGTTCTTTATTTATCAGCAGGATCCCTCAGTCCACAATTTAGCTATTCCTACTCAAAGGAGGAGTAACTCTGGTGTGGGCATAAGGCTCTAAATTAAGTCAACAGAAGTGATTCTGATAAATTAAAATTTAATTAAGAACTGAGAAAACAGGAAATCTGGGTGGAACATATCTTCCTCTTCAATGTCATCATAAGACACCATTCATTAAAAAATGAACAATGCTCTGATATTTTCAGTGGCTGGCTGAAGTTCCCCCTGGGACAGTCACTTTCAAAGGTCACTATTGCTTTTCCTGCTGGCAAATAAAGCACCTGCCATTTATAAAGCACTTTATTTGGTATGTCCATTTCTTTTACTCTGTTTCAAAACCATGTTTTACTGAAGTTTTACTACTCTTCACACTTAGCCACACTTTACAGTTATAGGACACACAATTTTTACATGCAAGCAAACCCTTTTCTACAAATACACTTCTCAATTACTCAAACACACAGCAAACATGCTATAGACCTCTGGACTGTAGGGATACTAGAACACAGTAATATCAGCATACAGCACTATCTCATTAGTAAGCAAGACTCATTCATATCGACTATATTATTAGTAAACACTTCTAAATATTATTAATTATCAATCATACAAGCTCAGGTACCCATATATAAGAACATAAAAAATGCCAGGCTGGTTCAAACCCATGGCACATTGAGCCCAGCATCCTATGTCCAACAGTGAGCAGTCTGGGTCGCCAGGAAGTACCCAACAAGTCCCAATATGAAAACCTGTTTCATGTTGCTCTCCACATAAATTAAGAGATAAAGAAACCAAAATCTATCTGGCCAGTAATTATTTTTAGATCTACTTTCGAGAAACCTGTCCAAACCTTTTTTTTTTTAACTTCTTTATATCAGTAGCCTTAATCCCAAATGTCATAGCTTACATGTCAACTGAAAAAAATACTTTCTTAAGTTTGTTTTAAATCTGTTATCTGTTAGTTGCAGGAAGTGTTCCCCAGCTCTAATACTATTTAAGAGACTAAATAACAATTTCCTATTAACCTGTTCCATACCACACAATTATATAAATCTTTACCATATCTCCTTTAAGTCATCTCTTCTCTAAATTGAGCAATCCTAATCTGTTTAGTTTTTCTTTATATAGGAGCCAATCCTTCCCATAATCCCTTTGTTCCCCTTCTCTGTACTTTTTTCAGTTCTGCAATATCTTTTTTGAGGTGAGGCAACTAGAATTGCACAATATATTCAAGGTGCACCCACACCATAGATTGAATCTTTATGGGTAGAAATCCCTTGTGTGTCAGGGAAGACTATCTGGGATCCATTCTACCTTTTCATTCCAAGAGCAATGGGTAGAAATCATTTAAGAACAGAGACAATTTAAAAGAGAAACATATTTTTTAATCCTGCAAATTGAAATGTACTGTTGTCATGGGAAGATCTGAATACAATGAGGTGTAGATTTTGGAAAAGTACGCCCGCACGTACTTTTGTTCGCACACCAGGCGCAAACAAAAGTACGCCGGATTTTATAAGATACGCGCGTAGCCGCGCGTATCTTATAAAATCCGGGGTCGGCGCGTGCAAGGGGGTGCACATTTGTGCACCTTGCGGGTGCCGAGCCTTGCGCGTACTGCCCGTTCCCTCCGAGGCCGCTCCGAAATCGGAGCGGCCTCAGAGGGAACTTTCCTTCAGCCTCCCCCCACCATCCCCTCCCTTCCCCTCCCTTCCCCTACCTAACCCCCCCAGCCCTATCTACAACCCCCCCCACCTTTATCGCCGCCGCGCAATTCCAGAGCGATTTCGGAGGCCTCGGCCACGCCCCTGGGTCGCAACCACGCCCCCGGCCACGCCCCTGAATGGCGCGACGCGCCCCCGACACGCCCCCAGGAAAGCCCCGGGACTTTCGCGTGCTCCGCCGAGCCTATGCAAAATAGGTTCGGCGCACGCAGGGGGGGTTTGAAAGGGTTACGCGCATAACTTATGCACATAACCTTTTTAAAATCTTCCTGTAAGTGTACAAAAAACATTTTGACAAAAGAAACACTAACCAAATAAAAATAAATAAATAAAGCAACAAAGCACACATTTCTAAACTCCAAACTGTTAAATCTGTATCAATTTAAAATTTGTCTTAGTCTATTTTTTGATTGTTGAGAAAAAAATCTGTTTATTTCTTGAAGATTGGTTAAACCAAATTTAGTTTATCTTGTTTAGACAGAACTGAATTCAATCAAGAGCATAAATATATACAAACTAAACAATCATAAAGGTATTTCAGTGATATTCTGTAGCAATATACAAGTAAATGGGCTTGAGAACCTTTTGGGGACCAACTGTTCAGACATCACCAAGGAAGCTGCAGTAACTGAATACAAAAACTGATTTTTCAAACCATTTAGCTAATTTAATTTAGTTTAGCTAACCCATTTAGCTATGACCTGTAAGATCTAGAGCAACCTAACAAAGGAAATCTTTTGCAAAGTGAGTTTATTCTCAGGGACTGAATTTAACAACCATTGATTCAAACATAATGGAAAGCCTGCACTGGCAAATCGGTGCCCAGCATCAGTGGGCATTATTTCACAATACAGCCTTGTTAAACCTGGGTTCAGAGACAGAGCTTTTAAAAAATATATATTAAACCCCCTCAAACAACCAAAAAAATGTTCTCTTCCATGTTCTTATAACAAAAGTGACATTAATGCAATTATTAAAAAAATGCCTTTGCCTCCTCCTTAGAAGCCTTCACCTTTGATTCTGCACATTAGTGCAGACAATTATTTCATGGCAATGCCCACTGCCATAGACACCATCACCTAAACAAAGACAACTTCTGAATATATAAAAGGATAAAAACAGAAAGCATAAAGAGATAATCTAACTCTTAACAACTATAGAGCCAATATTCAACCTCCAGCTGAGCAGTCCAGATAGCCAGGTGTGTTTTAGTACCATGTAACCTATTTTATGTACGTAGATTGTACCCTGCTCTGAACTATGGAGGAGCGGATAATAAATACATTAACAAAATAAATAAAATAAAGATAATTTTCAGCCGTAACCTAAATGGCTAAATTGTAGCTACAAACAGCCTTAAATCTAACTTGCTGTGACACAGATTTGGGCCAGCTATCCCTGCACATCAGGGTAATTGGCCAAGGCCTAGATTCATCAAATTGTTATAAATATAGTGTAAATAGTGCCGGCGCTAAAAAAAAGGGTATGGTTAGGGTACTTTCCTGTGTATCGCATCGCATAGGAAATTATCGCATCGTGTGTTGTGTCAGCGCGTCATTTTAAGCGGTGCACATTGATTTGTACATGGCCTGTTATTTTTCTGGTTTATATATACCGGCTTCCTGCAGCCGGTGTGTCAGGCATTTGGAGAGGAGAGTAGGTGAGTTCTTGATTAGAGTTTAGTGGATTTAGTGGATAGCGATTTCTGAGTGAGGTGTCCTTTCTTCTGTTTTCATCTGTTTATCTTAACCTTTGTCTCTTGTTTTTGTGTGTGGAAGTGTTTGTTTGCTAAGTTTGTCAGCCTGCCTTTGTGTTTGGGTGAGGCATGGTGGTAAGGTGGAGGAGGAGTGACGAGGAGGAGTGGTGAGGCATCGTGGTGAGGCGTGGTGGTAAGGTGGAGGAGGAGTGATGAGGCATGGTGGTGAAGAGGAGGAGGAATGGTGAAGAGGAATGATGAGGCACGGTAGTGAGGCAAAGGAGGAATATTGAGATGGAGGAGGAATGGTGAGGCATGATGGTGTTAACGAGTGGAGGGGCAGGGGAGAGAGGAGAGGCATGAGGAGAGGAGGAGGAAGAGGAAGATGGAGGATGAGGGAAGGAGTGCTAGGGGAAGGAAGAGGAGTAGAAGTAAAGTAGGGTCAGGGACAGAACTAGAGATAGGGAGGGGGAAAGGATAGGAGGAGGCAGGAGGGGATAGGCAGGCAAGTCCAGTGGGAGGGAGACGATAGGCTAGGGATAGACAGAATGGACAGAGGGAGGGGAGTCAATAGAGCAGGTCCAGAAAGGGGGAAGGAAAGGAGGGGAGAGAGGAGTGGGAAAGGAAAGACACCTCTTCTTAAGCGGAAGTGGCATCCTCTTCAGGCAGCAGGGCACATTCGTCTGAGGGCACTGAAATTCAGGCTAGAGGACAATAAGATGATCATTGCTGTGGTCCTGGAACATTATGCCATGCTCCTTGGCAACCGTGCTGCCAAGACATCGAGGGCAGCCAAGGGCCAGATCAGGCGCATCATTGCCCAGGCTATCTCAAGGTGCAGCGGCGTGAGATGTAGTTGGGAATAGGTGGCCTACAGGTACCGAGACATTAAGGCCCAGTTGAAGACAAAGGTGGAGAATCGCAACAGACAAGCGGAAGAGACCCTTGTCTGAATGTGCTCATGCCCATGGAGCAGCGTCTCGTCCAACGGCAGGGACTGGATGTGTTTGAGGGACCGACTGAGCGGTTGGGTACCACATGTGCCGAAGCCAGTAAGTTCACTTCACCTGTAAATGGCAAGGCTGCACAATTGTGCAAATCATTTAGCATAAGATGATCACATTTATTAACATGCAAATTGTGCATCTCATGCCACATGTCCATGTTTGTAACTCTTGGCTTTGTTACTTATGTCTTCTTTGTTTCCACATTTCTCATCCAGGTCTCTGCTGGGCCCAGCCGTCCAGCCCCAGGGACCAGTTGTGAAGAGCCAGGGACATTTCCATGCCCCTTTGCTTATGGATGCTCAGACACAATTCAGCGAGGAGAGGAGCAGCAGCAGCAGCAGAAGCAGCCTTCTCAGCACAGCCAGATCCTGCAAGCCCTTGGCTTAGCAAGCCCATTAATTGTGAGCTCAAACCTTTCAAGCTTCATGGAGGAGCCCAGCCTGCAGTGGCACACACTTGAGACAGTGCAACTTCACTCTAGCATACCACATGGGTACCACGAGGCAGCAGACACTGAGCTGGAGCAGCCCACCAGCCCGCTCATGACACTTCTGGAGGCTCAAACCTCCACTCCGGCCTCGACAAGCACTGCACCAGCTCTGGCACCTGTTCTGGCACAGACTGAGGCCTCAATGCACAAGCAGCTGGACCGACTGGAAAGGAGCCATGGTGTCCACCTGCACCACATACGGACAGAGCTAGTGTGCCTGAGCAGGGCTGTCAGCGGGCAGACTCAGGCCCTGCCTGACCAGACAGCAGCCCACACACAAGCTCTCACCACAGTGGCTACCTCAATAAATAACCTCACCAGTGTACTCACTCAGATTCTCCAACAAATGCCAGAGCCTCCACCAGTGCCTTCCCCAGCATCCCAAGACTCACTGCCACGTAGCAGTCCCCAGCCTGACAGATGACACAGGGATAAGACCCCAAAGACAAGCCATCCCATGTGGCAAGCTACGGCATAGCAAAGGCCCATGAAGGTTTGCAACTGATACCCTGTAACACCTAAAAACAAGTGCTGTTCAACAAGCCTGGCTGGGCCTCTGGAGAGAGTTCCTGTGTGGGCTAGATGGAAGAAGACTGCTGGGCCTGTCTTCCCTACAGAGCTCCTGTACCGGCTTGCTGAAGGGGATGATCTATTGTCTGCCATTGTTGTCCCGCTGTCGAGTTGTAAAGCCCTCCTCAATGCTCTGCCTGTACTTCAGCCTCCCTGATGCAGTCTCCAGTCACGACCCAGCTGCTGGCTCTTCTCATCGTGTCTCATCTTCTGCTCCTGAGTCCTCAGCCTAATTGCTTTAAGGATGGCCACAGATAGCATAAGGACTATAACTGATTCCAGCTACAAGCAAACTACGCTGCATATTTTCTAGGTATATACATACATACATACAGCAGCACCACATGACTAGCCTTGAGCTACATCGGCCAAGGGGCTTGCAGCACTGTGATAACTCCATATTTGACTAAGGCTACCTGTGCGAGTCAGGCGAGGCAAATAGCTTCTAACACACCTTTGCACTGAGTTCAACATCGTTAACCTTTTCTTAGGAAGCATGTGGATGCTCTTAGAGCCATTAGAAACTGTACTGCGACATTAACATTTCTGAGATGACTTGCAAATACAAGTGAAGGCATGACACTATCTGATTCCCAATCCTGCCTTCACACAGTTTGACCAGCATCATTGTGCCGCCTTCCCGAGAAGCTAACCTAATCAACATGATTACATTGCAACGGCCAAGGCCCTCACCATCTGGACATGATAGTTGACATTTTGCCTAGGTAGGTGTAGCAGGGTGCATCTGTGTATGGTTGCATGCAATCACAAAGAGGCATGCTGGCTTGGAATGCCACAATGTTGGACAGGTGCTTTACTGAAGGCTGTAAGTGAAGGCCTGCTAGGTGAGCACTCTGATGTCAGCAGTGGCTCAGAAACAGCTGATGCAGTGCTGTCAGCAGTGTCTTTGCAGGCCCATGTGGCATAAAGCATTCCAAGTACAGGTGCATAACTTCACATGGACATGTTTGCCAGCTATGGGATGAGGCTGTAAAATGGGAGCTCTGTGACTGATACCTTAAACTGTTTAACTGTAGCTTTAGGCTGTGCCTTTGAACCTCAGAGCTACTTGTGATTTATGCTCTCCATGTTCAAGGCCCAGCTGGAGTCCCATCACAACTATGGCACTATCACGACCCACATGTGAGGGCTAGGACGGAGGGGGGGAGGCCCATCAAGCAAAACACAGCAAGCTAGGCCAAGCTATGTAAACTGTGTTCACAGTCCTACATGAACTCTCTTGTGACACATGCCTCTTTTAGACTCACTATCAGTCAGAAAACATTAGGCCAGCCACATGTATTTGGTGTTATCATTACTTTGACTATAATTTTTCAAGTACAGTCAACTGCTCCATTGTCAGGATGAAGCCTACGTAGGCATATGTGTTTTCTGATACACACTGATCCAGACAGAGGAGCAGTGAGTGAAAGAAAGATGATAGAGAGGAGAGCAGCTGCAAACACTCTACTGGCTTCCCTTCCATGGAATTGGGAAGGGTAGTTCAGGCCTAACAGGCAAAGTAGCGTTCCCTGAGGCTTAAGCATGATGTCCTCGGCTTGTGCGGGTGCACATGGGGGATCTGGAGGTAGATCCGGAAGTATCTCCTTTGGTATCCCATGGCGTAGAGTGAGATTATGGAATACATAGCAGAGCAGCACTATATCTCCTACTTTGGGTGGGGCATACATTAAAGCTCAACCCATTTTGTCCAAACAGCAAAATCTACTTTGAGAACTCTGAAGGTGCATTCTATGACACAGCAAGTAGAACATAAGGCCTCATTGTACCTCGTCTCCGCCAGTGTGTTGAGAATAGCAATGAGGGTGAGAAGCCAGGTCCTGCAACCATATACTGAATCTCCGGCGGCAAAGACAGAATGAGGGCATTAATCACACCCAGTCACTTTGAGATCTGGCTTCCAAACTACAGCATACTAAAAGATGGTAGAAGCTAACCTCTAGCTTAGCCTGAGCCTTAAAAGCCTATTTTGTAAGTGCATGTCACCTTTTTCCGGGACACTATAAGATTGGTATAGAATTAGCTGAATCTAGGTCAGAGCTTCCTGACTAGTAAACAGTGTTTGGGAATTCCACCAAATGTGTTGCAGGCCCTCACAAATAAGCTACGGCTACTCGTTTGTAACAGTCATCAAACCCTGAAGCAGTACATCAGAGCTGCCACACCTGTCCTAGCAGAAAAACTTCTACATCGTGGTCTGAATGTGCAAGTCACTGGCTCTTGCCCTGACACAAGGAATATGCTAGGCCCTAAAATGCACAGGCTACTGCTTCTGGTTTACCTGTGTGATGGGCAAGGCAAACTGTGTGGGAAATCCTGGCTGACCCATCACTTACAGGCCACACCTGATCTGCGAGTACCAGCATTGTGGACACTTAAAGGTTGTGATCAACCTGTGAGATTTCAGCTGCTCCAGACGGGAGGATTGGAAAAGTCTACTTTTTCTAGTGAAGCCATAGAAAGTGTGTAGTGACTGCTCACACATGAAGCTTTATGGTAAGTGCATTTTTTGGCCTCACAAGATTAGCAGGTCTGTGGAACATGAGGACAGAAAGCCAGGCTCTGGCACAATGGCATACAGACCTAACTTCACAAGCCACTTTTCCTGTCAGCAGTGCTGTTACATCCCCCACAGTCCCCCCATGTCTGTGCTGTTTGCCGCAAACACATAGCCAAAGATGGAATAGAGAAAGAAGCATCTCTTACCTACGATTCAAACCATCACCGTAGAGGCCATCTTCAAAATTTTCATACAGGCCTGATTGCCTAAGTATAAAGGAATCGTGTGCGACCCCCGGTACCTGGCCACCAAGTCGAGGATGCACATTCGAGCATCATAGGCTTCTTGCACGTTGATGGAGTGGAAGAGCTTTCTGTTGCGGAAGATCTCCTCCCTGTCACGAGGTGGGTTGATGGCCACGTGAATGAAGTCGATAGCTCCCAGAGCACTGGGAAAGTTAGCGTTGGCAATAAAGCCTCCCTTCAATTCCATCAAGTCCTGCCTGCCCTGAGGAAATGCTATGCAGCGATTCATGTGGTCAGAGCAGCTGTTATGACCTGGTCCAGACAGCGTGAAAAAGTGGTTTGGGACATTCCCCCTATGACCCCTACTGTCGTTTGGAAGGAGCCACTTTCCAGGAAATGCAGGGTGGCCAATAGTTTGGTGAGGCCTGGAACAGCGTGGGGCCTTTCCGTGACCGGATCCAGATCCCCTCTGATTTGTTCATTTAATTCCAGAATAGCCAGAGAGCTGAGGAGATACCTGCTAACCACATAACCCTCTGGTATGCCCAGTAATAAGGCTCCTGGAGGAAATATGTGCTCTTTGTATCTCCTCCGCCGTTTCTGCCTGCATGTCAACCGCTGCTGTGGGCCCCAACCCTCTCCCTGCAGGGCCAGTGGGTTGGGGGACTTCCTTAGGAGAGGTTGGAACTTCCCTTGCCTGTTCTTGTGATTGTTGTTGTTCCTTTTGTTGTTGTCTGCAGCGAGCCTCCTGAAGCATCCAGCATTCCCCAACAAGCAAACTTGCCACAAACATTATGGGTTTAGGAAGACAGGCCAGGTAAGAACTGGTGATTTTATTGGCTCAGAAGGACCTGGAAGGTGTGTCTGATAGACGACCTCTTTTTATCGTACGTGATAATAGCTGCTATAATAGCCACGATACTCACTAATGGCCATGGGCACGCCATAAAAAGTTTTTTTCCCCTTGTATACACACACAAAATAAAGATGTAGTTATTTCTGACGTTAAATCCCACATTAGTGTGTGTTAAGCTATTGCAGAATGCAGTAGGACACCTTAATTTGCATTGACTCTTCCCACACCCATATTAAATTTAAAATTTGCATGCAGACTTGCGATAGGCTATTATCATGTGCGCCACACGTGGCAGACCTCATTTATTGCACGCTCGGGCCTTAACACACTTTCATGAATAACCCAGCAAGCTAGCTGTTTCGCACTGTAAATTAGTAGAACCCAACTAACTTTCTTCCTTCTAACCTCACTTCGCCCTGGGACGCCCAAGATTTAAGCAACTATTATATACAGTAGCTGCCTAGAGAAACTAGATGGCTGTATTTAGCTGCTCAGCCCTGGACCCTTTGAAAATCTACTACTATCGGCCTATTTTCTCAAGCATTTTCTCTTACTTTATATCCTGAGGGGAAAAGAAATTTCATAAATGTGTGTATAATTTTAAAATGAGAATTTACCTGTAACCATAGCCTGTCACTTGCTGTGGTTTTACCATTTGCAGTGCACTGAAAAGTAGCAAACTGTCCGGCATTTACATCCACATTTTGAAGACGAAGGAAATGAGGAGTTTTGGCTGATTGAAAAAAATATGCAGTCATTAGGAAACAATATAACTGTGATGAATTACTTATATTAACCATACTAATTTCTTAAATGGCTATCAAGTTAGCTAATAACACCTTTCAATACCAAATTGAATTTTTAATTAGAAAGCATTCAACACCAAATTTTAGTCTACTGCAATTAAATAAAGTATTGCACATGATTTTCATTTATATTGCTATAAGTGGATGAAACATTCAATTTAGTTTTACAAAAAAAAAATACATTCACATATATAGAGAACATGATAGCATCCCCCTCTTATCAAGATAACAGCACTGCCTTGCAAACCTCTTTTCCCTACTGATGGTTATATATCCAGATCTTCCTATTAGATCCACCCATGAGACATAAAGCCAGGGAGAGCTAGAAGATGCCATTATTGGAGTATATCTTTTAAGACCAATATTGACCTTAGAATGTGCATAATGTTGCTATGTTCTTAAGCAATATAGAATAAATGTATAGATATTTTAGCTATATAAATTATTTCTTATATATGGGATACAAATAATTGAGTTTTTTGAGATTTAAAATTTATTTTTAATTTGCAGAAAGAAGAAAGAATGAATATATTACAAACACTATCAAGGAGAATAAATTACAGACTTTCCTCAAGGATGTATAAATTTAGATAAGTCTCTTTATGTGAGGGTCCGTGTACACAATTAAAGTTTACGAACTGACTTAAATAGCTAAGTAAAGTATAAAATCACTTACTACACGGATGTCCCAGAACGTTTATTTCATCAATAGCTAAATATCCATGCTGTCCAGAAGTAACCACTTCAAAAATAACCTAAAAATTGAAAATAAAAATTAGAAATGCCTCCATTTTTTTAAATATAGGTTTACAAAAGCAGTAAAACATTAGCATATTTAGTATTACAATGTTATTCATTCAATATCCTCTAAAACTGTCACAGTTACTCCTGTAATGCAGTTTCACTGTGCCCTGTTCCAGCCTGCTGTGACAACTTCCCACCAGCAGAGACCTCCAGTGAGCTGTGTTCCGAACTACCTGAGCCATCTACTCACTGGCCACCTAACTCAGCCTCCTCTCCACCAAGGTCCTTAGTGAGCTTCATCTCCAGCCTTGTCAAGTTCTGCCTTGCTGCCTCCATCACGCTCAAATCTAGCCACATTTAACCCTATCTTGCCAGAAACTTGACACCGTTTCATGGAGTCACCCTTGACACTCTGACCTGGCTTTTCTTACCTTGCTGCATGCCTTGTGACCTCCAGGCCTTCTTGTGTCTTAATCCTTGCCTTGTGAGTTATCTGGGTCTTCTTGCTCCTTGATTCTTGCCTTGCGGCCTATCTAGGCCTTACCTTGCCTTGCAGCCTATCTATCTAATAGAGATGTGCTTCGTTTATCACGAATTAGGCAATTTCAACAAAATTGCCTAATTCGTTGTGGGTCGGGGGCTCCGAATCCCGAAACTGATTTTCCCCAAACTACGAGGAAAATTAGTTTTTCGGGTTTGTATGGGGGGAGGGGCACTTTTTTTTTTTTTAAATAAAAAACCACCCCAAGCATTACAATTTACTGTAATACAACCCCCCCTACACATCCCGATCCCTCCCCAAGACTTACTAACATCCCTGGTGGTCCAGCGGGGTCCCGCGAGGGATTTCTCCCTCTGTGCCATCGGGCTTTCCGGCCTGCCTCGTATCAAAATGGCGCCAATAGCCTTTGACTTACTATGTCACAGGGGCTACCGGTACCATTGGTCAGCCCCTGTCACATGGCTATCGGCGCCATCTTGTGCTCCTACCATGTGACAGGGGCTGACCAATGGCACCGATAGCTCCTGTGACATAGTAAGGGCAAAGGCTATCGGCGCCATTTTGATTACTGGCAGCCGATGGCTCGAGTGCAGGAGATCGCTCCCGGACCCCCACTGGACCACCAGGGATTTTTTGGCAAGTATTGGGGGACCATCCTGTCCGGCCTGCCTCACACAAGATGGCGCAGGCCATCCATTGCTCCTACCATGTGACAGGGGCTGACCAATGGCACCGGTAGCTCCTGTGACATAGTAGGTCAAAGGCTATTGGCGCCATTTTGATGCGAGGCAGGCCAGAAAGCCTGACGGCACGGAGGGAGAAATCGCTCGCGGGACCCTGCTGGACCACCAGGGATGTCAGTAAGTCTTGGGGAGGGATCGGGATGGTGGGGGGGGGGGGTTGTATTTAATGTATTAAAGTAAATTTTAATGCTTGGGGTGGGTTTTTTTGAGCTTCGTTTTCCCGCGTCGTTTTTTGGGCCCGTTTCGTTTTTCCCCGTTTCGTTTCTGTTCGTTTTTTCTAAAAACTAACCGAGGAAAAACGAACTTTACTCCGAAGCGTCCGACTCAAAAAAACGACCCGGTAGAAAAAAACGAAGCTCATCTCTACTATCTAAGTCTTACTTTGCCTTGTGGCCTCTGGGCCTGCTATTAGCCTAGAACTTCCTCTGTGGCCTGCTCAGACCTTATCTTACTTAAGAACATGCCATACTGAGTCAGACCAAGGGTCCATCAAGCCCAGCATCCTGTTTCCAACAGTTGCCAATCCAGGCTACAAGTACCTGGCAAGTACCCAAAAACTAAGTATATCCCATGCTACTGATGCTAGTAATAGCAGTGGCTGTTTTCTAAATCAACTTGATTAATAGCAGGTAATGGACTTCTACTCCAATAACTTACCCAAACCTTTTTTAAATTCAGCCACACTAACTGCACTAACCATGTGCGTTGAGTGAAAAAGAATGTTCTCCAATTAGTTTTAAATGTGCTACATGCTAATGTCATGGAGTGCCCCCTAGTCCTTCTATTATCCGAAAGAGTAAATAACCGATTCACATTTACCCATTCTAGACCTCTCATGATTTTAAACACCTGTAACATATCCCCCCCTCAGCCATCTCTTCTCCAAGCTGAACAACCCTAACCTCTTTAGTCTTTCCTCATAGGGGAGCTGTTCCGTCCCCTTTATCATTTTGGTTGCCCTTCTCTGTACTTTCTCCATCGCAACTATATCTTTTTTGAGATGTGGCGACCAGAATTGTACACAGTATTCAAGTTGTGGTCTGACCATGGAGCGATACAGAGGCATTATGACATTTTTCGTTTTATTCACCATTCCCTTCCTAATAATTCCTAACATTGTTTGCTTTTTTGACTGCCGCAGTACACTGAGCCAACGATTTCAATGTATTCTCCACTATGGCACCTAATTCTCTTTCCTGGGTGGTAGCACCTAATATGTAACTTAACATAGTGTACCTATAGCATGGCCTTCATGTCTCCAGCCTTGCTGCCTTCAGGCTTCTGTGTTCTCTGTTCTGTGTTGTCCTTATCTGCTCCAACTCATGTCTGCCTTATCTAAGTCCTGCCCTATTCTGCCTTGTTTAGTCCTGTCCTTGTCTAGTCTTGTCGTGTCATGCCCAGTCCAGTCCCCAGTGTCCTGTCCACAGTTCCTGTCTGTTCCAGTATACAGTCCACATCTCCTACCCTGTTTCAAAATCTAGTCTTCAACTCATTGCCTGTTCCAGTCTGTCTCTGCCCACAACCTCCAGCCTATGTCTACCCTGCACTGACCAACTTATCCAGCCTGTCCAGCTAAGCCCTACTGGCCCCCAGAACCCAACGGCTCAACCTACGGGAAACGGGGCTGGCTAGGTAGAACACCAGCCCAGCTTTTAACCATGATGTTCAGCCGGCAAACCCAAGTCTTACTGGCCCCCAGAACCCAAAGTTTCAACCTGCAGGTAAGGGGGCTGGCTAGGTAGAAGACCAAACCCAGCTTTCAACCATGATATTCAGCCAGCGTACCCAAGTCCTACTGGCCCCAAAACTTCATCAAATTCTGGCAGACTGCAAAAATCAATTGATCAAGAACCCAAGAGCAAAACCTTCGGGGGAGGGAGCTGGTTAGGTAGAATATAGATCCAGCTCCTGCCCTGTGGTCTTGTCCTGCTCTTGAGAGGGTATTTCCTGACCCCAGCCTTTGTGAGAAAAACATACTGTATAGTTAGCTTTATGATGCAATATGGACAACTATTTAGAAGGGCAGCTACTGACAGCATCCTCATAATTACCATGTTTTCAGAGACAAGGGCATCAAGACTTGTGGGGCTCATGCTCACAAAGTCTGGGAGACAAGGTAGCATACAGTGGGGAAAGTTTCAAATGTCAGAGAAGAGTGAAGCTGTGTTGCACCAATAGGAAGTTGAACCCTGCCAGAGGGAGAAAGTATCAGCCTAACATTGACAACACATCCTATGAAGCAGGATCAATGGGAGAAGGGATAACCTTTAAAAATGCTCGGATCCAGATACTCATTAAAAAAGTAAACTTTACTGGATCCCAACTGCCCTGCTTTCATCCTATTTCCCTCTTCCATTTCACATTCAAAATTATTCAAATGTATCATTCACCTCTGCTATCTTGACATTCTTGTATCATTTCACTTCAATCTGTCTTCTGCTCTCTACGTTCCACAGAGACAGTCCTTGCCAAAATCTCTGATGACCTATTTATAGCTAAAGTCTCATTGACCTATTCGCTACTTTCAGCATTGTTGATTACAATCTACTCATTAATACACTATCTTCATTTGGATTTTTGTTATTTCATATTTTGGCTCTCCCTTCACTTCTCCCATTGCACTTTAGTGAATCTTCCGTGGGAAATTCCTCTATCGCTATCAACAGTTGGAGTACCTCAAGGCCTGTCATTGAGTCACACCAAGTTAAAGTTAATATTACCAAAAAAGAAATTATATTTCCTCCCAAGCTAACTTCCCTTTTTACTGTTGCCATGGATAACATTATCATCAAGTTGGCAACCTTGAGATCATCAACTCCATTCTTCCTTTTCTTTGTTTGAAACATCTAAAATATTGCTAAAACATCTTGCTTTTTCTCTGTATCACCACCAAAATGTATCCCTTCCTTTGTGCTTTATTTCATCATGTCTCAGTTAAACTACTGCAACTTTCTCCTCAGAGATCTCCCACTGAACTATCTATCTTCACTGCAATCTCTTCAGAATTCAGCTGCCCAATTTATCTTCTTCAAATGTCATTATCATCATGTTACTTTTCTTCTAACGTCACTACACTGGGTCCCCATCCACTTCCGCATACAGTTGAAGCTTCTCCCACTCACCAACAAGCAGGGTTGGTAGGTGAGAGGGAGAAGCACCCTAGGTGAACCTTACAGACTGGTGCCCTCCCCCTCCCTGGACCTCCCCATGCACAATTGAAATGTATGCATTTACAGTAACAGATTTTATATGAAAAAAGACATTCTTAGGTAAAAATCTTATTTACAACATATATATTATATATACATCTCATATTAGGAAAATAGAACAAGCCAGGCTACTATAGATCCCTACACAGAAACTACACACTAGCAGAATTCCTCACCTTGGGTCACCGGGCAGAACACAGATATACTCTCAGCAAATACAGATTAAAGAAACCATAAACAGAAATGTGCAGACACAAACTGTGTTATGCTCAGGCTTGTGAACCCTTGGGCTGATGGGAGGATGGAATACCTTAGGAGGAAGATTCGTAGGTTCTCCTGTTGGGTGGCGAGGCAGGAACAGAAGGCGTGACCAGCTGACTCTCGGCACTGGAGACAGAGGCGACTGTGGAGGCAGACGAAGAGTCGTGACGTCAAAGGGAGGAAGTGTGTCTTCGCCACTGGAAGCCCATGGTCCCCCCAGGAGGAGCCCATAGGGACCAGGACCGCTGGGACTTAGGTGGACCTTTGAGAGGTCAAGAAGTTCAGTGCAATGGCTGACTGGAGCTTCACCTCTGGAGGCCCGCAGTCCCCCCGAGAGGAGCCCGTAGGGACCCGGGCCGCTGGGACTTAGGCGGGCCCTTGGAGACGACGGTCTAGAAGAAGTCCGAGGTCAAGTGCCAGAGGGTCGTCGCTTACCAGTCCAAGGTCACACACTGAGGGATCACCACTTGCCAGTCCGAAGTCACACACCAGAGAATCACCGCTTGCCAATCCGAAGTCAATACCAGGAATCACAGCTAGCCGATCTGAAGTCACAGACCAGGAATCACCACTAGCCGATCCGAAGTCAGGAACCAGGGACACCAAGACGAAACAGGAACAAGGATACAAAGCACAAGAACTCACCGAAGCAAGCAGACCTGACTAACCACGGAAGTTGCCAAGTCAAGGAATGAGCAGTGGAAGTCTCCTTTTATACTTCCTCTGCTCTGGCTCATAGGAAACAGGTGAATCTAGTTAAAGGGATCAGGTCCCTTTAAATCTGAAAAGGGGGCACAGCCTCATGCCTAAGGATGGTGGCAGCCATCTTGGATTTCCTCCATGGAGGAAACACTGCTGGACGCCGCGAGGGAGGAGCAAGGACGGCTCCCCACCTGGCGACCAGGACCGGGATCCATATTGGAGCGAGGGACGTTGGATCCGGGGCTTCTCCCGGAACTCCCGCGGCGGGTCACCGCCGCAGGCATGGTAGGGGACCGCGCCCGTGGCCCTCCACGAGCGCGGAACATAACAAACTGAACTAGAAACCGCAAGCCGCCAGATATTTTATGCAATGCAAGAATTCAAATATTAAAATCACCACCATTCCTCAGAAAACATAAAATAAAAAAACCCAAGAAATATAAATCATGATAGTAAAACCATTTGAATAAAAAGAATAAATATTTCAAAACAGTGACAAATAGAAAAAAATACAAAAGTCATATAATTTTTTTAAATTTCCCAAACATCTATCAAATATTTCAAAACAGCAGACACATCAAATAGCACCCAATAATTACAACGAATGCAATGATCCCCTGGGGTTCATTACTAATATTTGTTCTAGTAACTCCTATAGCTAGAAATGGTACAGGCTAGTAGATAAGGGGAGCAGCATTTGGTACACATCTCCCTTTAAGAGAGCTGGGATGGCCATTCCCTTTTGGCTATAAAGGCAGCTCTCTCCTTGAGAGCTTGGGGCAGTGCAGTCTAAATTTTGGAGTTAAAGGAGGTGCAAATTTTTTTTCCTGTTTTCTACTTCTGGCCCTACCTTTGGGGCCCAGGCACTTAAGCCTGGAGACCCTGAGAGAGTTTAAGAAGCTGCCCTTCCTGTCCATCAATTGGCTTGTAGGGTCTGCATTCTGGGTTAATTTGGGATTTTTTTTACATTTTTCTTCTTTGTAAAAAGCCTTGTAAAACCTCTGAGTGTTACCGGGAGAGAGATCATGGGGATATCTCTTCTGGGAGCCCAGGATAGGAAAGAGGTATGGTAGGGACCTTCTGGTAGTTTTTGGATTCAGGTTTTCAGAAAAGAGATATTTAGTTAAAAGAACTGGAATGAAGATTTGCTGCCCCCTTCCTGCCCTGAAGAAGGAACATCAGAAAAGCTGTGGTGTTCCAGTTTGGACTCTCAACCATCAAGGGATCCATAAAACAAAAGAGATAGAGACCTGCCAGAGAACTGTGCGTAAGAACAAATCTGAGATCTTTTCAGGACCCTCACATGAAGTCTTCACCTTGGGAAAGAGGTAAATTTGGAACTCTGTGCAGAGACTGTTTTATCAATTTTTTGGCCAGTTGAATGCGGGGGGAGCTTGGTCCACACAAGAATACCCCGTGCACTTGGAAATCTTACTTATCCAAACTCTAGAGGATAAGGGTTTCCCTCGCCCTGGCACAAAAAGAGAGACCCTGCCACAGATAACAACTAATAACTGTAAATGCCAGCTGGAAACTGAGAACTGATGTGAACCGTACCACTGATATTTCAACAAAGTCTGTCGGTAAAGTTTATTTTTGGACATTCCATCAGAGTTTCCATTGTTGTTTGTTGGCACTCACATCCACCTAAGGGAAAAAAAAGGCACACCTATCTCAGGCAAAAAATACTGTGCCATCCCTGGTCCCCAGGTTCTTGGAGGAATAATTCCTCCCCCTGCCAGTCAAGAACCTGGTCCTGGGGAAAGAGACTTGTTGGAGAGTCAGTTGAAGTAGAGACAGCCCCAGGAACTATAAATTATTTTATGGGCGCATAGGTAGTTAGTCATCACCCAGGGATGAGATTACATTAGTAAGGGTTTTTTTTAAAATCCCCTGCACTCATACCTAAGAACTTTTGATTTTCAATCAACTTGAGATTGTCATGGATTAATAGAGGGGAGGGGTGATGGTGCACAAACTCTCCCCTCTCCCACACCCCTAATCTCCAATACACACATGCTCGATTACACACACTTGTTCACCCTCACTCATGTTCTTTCACTCTCTCCCACACACATATACTCTCTCTCACATGCTCTCTCACACCTGCTCTCTCTCACACATACTTTCTCATACACACATGCATGCTTGATCTTACATGCTCTCTCACACAGTCTCTCACATATTCTCACACACATACTCTTACATATCTCTCACACATATGCTCTTGCTCTCTCACATGCTCTCATACACACACATTTTCTCTCACATGCTTACTCACACATTATTGCTCAATTCTCACTCACATAGAGAAAGCTCTCTCACACACACTTATTCTCTCTCACCTGTTCTCTCACACACATTCACTCTCACAGTCATGCTGTCTCTCACACACATATACTCTCTCACGTGTTTTATCACACACACGGGTGTTTTCTCTCTCTCTCTCATGCTCTCTCTCTCACACACACAAACACATACATACATTCACAAACACACACATGCTCATTCACTTTTTTTTCTCTCCAAACAAGTGGCAGCAGTGTCCTCCTTGGGCATCCTGCACTGTCAGGACATCTCCTCTCTCTTTCTCTCTCTCTCTCTTTGCAAAGCCAATACTACTCCTGCTCCTGTCTTCAGTCACACAGCCTGATTAACACTACTGTGGCTGCTCCAGAAGACTGTTTTTCTGTATCTTAACTAGACTGTAATCTCCATAAAGCAGGGATTATCTCGTATGTGTATCTGTAGAGTGTTATATATATCTAGTAAAACTAAAGTAGTAGTAGTAGTAGTAGTAGTAGTAGTAGTAGTAGTAGTACAGTAGTAGTTCAGTAGTAGTAGTAGTCTTCTGAACTGCAAAACGTTTCCATTGGACCAAGCAAATTAAAGAACAAAGATGCAAAAAAAAAAAAAAAAAAAAAGAAAAGAAATCACAGGACATAGTGACTTGGAACAAAGACTAAAATAAAAGATTAAGTAAGGTCTGTAATACTTCAATATGTAAGGTGGTGCATTGTCCTCTCACAATGAGGATGTGTCTCCCAGGGCTACTACCCAGGAGGGAAGGGTTAGGTCAGCCTTCATAGCTAGTGATTTGATTTTTAGGAATGTGGACAGCTGGGTGGCTAATGGGTGTGAGGATCGCCTGGAAACATGGCCACCTGGTGTGAAGGTGGTGCACCTCATGCATCAGCTAGACAGGATTTTAGACAGTGCTGGGGAGAAGCCGGCTGTCATGGTACATGTGGGCACCAATGACATAGGAAAATGTGGGAGGTTCTGGAAGCCAAATATAGGCTCTTATGTAGAAAGCTGAAATCCAGAACCTCCATGTAGCATTCTCTGAAATGCTCCCTGTTCCATGCGCAGATCCCCAGAGGCAGGCAGAGCTCCAGAGTCTCAACACGTGGATGAGACGATGGTGCAAGGAAGAGGCTCAGTTTTGTAAGGAATTGGGGAACCTTTTGGGGAAGGGAGAATGATTTCCGAAGGGATGGGTTCCACATTAACCAGGTGGAACCAGACTGATGGCATTAACCTTTAAAAAGGACATACAGCATCTTTTAAACTAGAGCAAAGGGGAAAGCCGACAGTCGCTCAGTGCATGGTTCAGAGGGAGGTATCTTCAAAGGATACTAATGATGCATTAGAGTTAGGGCATCCCAACAGAGAGGTTCCAATAATAAGAAAAGCAGTCCAAGTGCCTATAATTATAAACTCACCTGAGCTAAAAGATTCCAATTTATTCCATTTAACTTAAAACCAGAATGTAAATACAAACAAAAAATACACTTTGAAATGTTTGAATGCTAATGCCAGATGTCTAAGAAGTAAGATGGGAGAATTAGAGTACATAGGAGTGAATGATGACATAGACTTAATTAGCATCTCAGAGACATGGTGGAAAGAGGATAACCAATGGGATAGTGCTATACCGAGGTACAAATTATATCGCAATGACAGAAAGGAGCAACATGATGGTGTGGTGGTACTTTATGTCCGGGATGGCATAGAGTCCAACAAGATAAAAATCCTGCAAGAGACTAAAAGCACAATTGAATCTTTATGGGTAGAAATCCCTTGTGTGTGGGGAAGAGTATAGTGATAGGAATATACTACTGTCTACCTGGCCAAAATGATGAGAAGGACAGTGAAATACTAAGAGAAATTAGAGAAGCTAACCAAACTGGTAATGAAGTAATAATGGGAGATTTCAATTACCCCATTATTGATTGGGTAAGTGAAACATCAGGGCATGATAGAGAAATAAAATTCCTGGACAGAATAAATGACAGTTTTATGGAGCAATTGGTTCAGGAACCAATGAGAGAGGGAGCAATTTTAGATCTAATTCTCAGTGGAGTGCAGGATTTGGTGAGAAGGTAATGGTGGTGGACCCCTTGGCAATAGTGATCATAATATAATCACATTTCAATTAATGACTGGAATGGGGACAGTAAGTAAATCCATGGCTCTAGTGCTAAACTTTCAAAAGGTAAACTTTGATAAAATGAGAAAAATAGTTAGAAAAAAACTGAAAGGTGTATCTACAAAGATAAAAAGTGTGCAACAGGCATGGACATTGTTCCAAAATACCATCCTAGAAGCACATTCCAGATGTATTCCACGCATTAAGAAAGGTGGAAGGAAGGCAAAATGATTACAGGCATGGTTAAAAGGTGAGGTGAAAGAGGCTATTATGGACAAAAGATCATCATTGAAAAATTGGAAGAAGGATCCATCAGAAGAAAATAGGAGAAAGCATAAGCCTGGCAAATTAAATGTAAAGACATTGATAAGACAGGCTAAGAGAGAATTTGAAAAGCTTGCCTTAGAGGCAAAGACTCACAATAAAATCTTTTAAAAGTATATCTGAAACAGAAAGCCTACGGGGGAGTCGGTTGGATGATCAAGGGGTTAAAGAGGCACTTACAGAAGATTAGATCATTGTTGAAAGATTAAATGATTTCTTTGCTTTGATGTCTACTGATGTTGGAGAAATACCTGTTCCGGAGAAGGTTTTCATGGGTGATGATTCAGATCAACTGAACCAAATCACGGTGAACCTGGAAGATGTGTTATGTCTGATTGACCAGCTGAAGAGTAGTAAATCACCTGAACCGGATGGTATTCACCCCAGGGTTCTGAAAGAACTAAAAAATGAAATTTCAGTCCTATTTCAATTAATTTCTAACCTATCATTAAAATCATCTGATGTACCTGAAGATTGGAAGATGACCAATGTAACCCCTATATTTAAAAAGGCATCCAGGGGTATCTGGGAAACTATAGACCAGTGAGCCTGACTTCAGTGCAGGCAAAAATTGTGGAAACTGTTAAAGAATAAAATCACAAAACATTAGATAGATACAGTTTAATGGGACACAGCCAGCATGGATTTACCCAAGGGAAGTCTTGCCTCACAAATCTCCTACATTTTTTTGAAAGGGTAAACAGACATGTGGACAAAGGAGAACAGGTAGATTTGGTGTATTTGGATTTTCAGAAGGTGTTCGACAAAGCCCCACATGAGAGGATTCTAAGAAAACTAAAAATTCATGGGATAGCAGGCGATGTCCTTTGGTGGATTGCAATCTGGTTAAAAGGCAGGAAACAGAGAATAGGATTAAATGGTCAGTTTCCACAGTGAAAAAAGGTAAACAGTGGAATGCTTCAGGGATCTGTATTTGGACCGGTGCTTTTTAATATATTTATAAATGATCTGGAAAGGTATGACGAATGAGGTGATCAAATTAGCAAATGACACAAAATTATGCAGAGTAGTTAACTCTCAAGCAGATTGTGATGAATTGCAGGAGAACCTTGCAAGATTGGAAGATTGGGCTTCAAATGACAGATGACATTTAATGTGGACAAAAGTGATGCATATAGGGAAAAATAACCCTTGCTGCAGTTACACAATGTTAGAAGTTACCACCCAGGAAAGAGATCTCGGCGTCATAGTGGATAGTACATTGAAATCGTCAGTCCAGTGTGCTGGGGCAATCAAAAAAGCAAACAGATTATTACGAATTATTAGGAAGGGAATTGCAAATAAAACTGAAGATGTCATAATGCCTCTGTATCACTCCATGGTGAGACCGCACCTTGAATACCGTGTGCACTTCTGGTCACCGCATCTCAAAAGGGATATAGCTGCATTGGAGAAATTGTAGAGAAGGGTGACCAAAATGATAAGGGGCATGGAACAGCTGCCCTATGAGGAAAGGCTAAAGAAGTTAGGGCTTTTTAATTTGGAGAAGAGACGAATGAGGGGGGATATGATAGAAGTCTAGAAAATCACGAAAGGACTTGAACAGCTTAATGTAAATCAGTTATTTAGTCTGTCAGATAATAGAAGGACTAGGGGTACTCCATCAAGTTAGCAAGTAGTTCATTTAAAACAAATTAAAGAAAATTCTTTTTCACTCAGCGCATAGTTAAGCTCTGGAATTCATTGCCAGAGTATAAGGTTATAGCAGTTAGTGTAACTGGGTTTAAAAAAAGGTTTGGATAAGTTCCTAGAGGAAAACTTCATAAACTACTATTATGGTAATTAATAAGCAATAGTAGCTTGTGATTTATCTAATGTTTGTGTACTTGCCAGGTACACGTGACTTGGATTGGTCACTGTTAGAAACAGGATACTGGGCTTGATGGACCCTTGGTCTGACCCAGTATGGCATATCTTATGTTCTCATATAAATGGGCATATTAGATGGGGCTAGGGCTCTTTATTTCTCATCATATTCAATGTTTCTATGAATAAGTCAAAATATTAGCATTCTTTTCCACTTTTGTGACTATTTCAGCTTATTAATATTTTAAAAATTATTCAACTATGCCACAAAATATAATTGAAATAAAATGACAGGTTAATTGGTGAATTCCTTCATACAGCACAAAGCTAATTATATTACTTTCAGAGGAAAGAGCTAGATAGAGTATACTTGGATTTTAGGATGGCGGTGGCCTTTGACACAATTTTGCAGAAGCAACTTATAAATAAATTGAGCACCCTCTGGTATGGGCCCTAAAGTGACTGACAGGGTTAGAAATTGGTTGAGTGGAAAGTAACACAGGATAGTACTAAATGGATTCACTCTGAATAGAAGTGAATTGCTATTGGAACGCCACAGGGATCGGTCCTTGGATCAGTTCTTTTCAACATTTTCATGAGAGACATTGAAGATAGTTGGAATTCTTGGGTAAGGTTTGTCTTCTGTGATTTTTTAGCAAAATCTGCAACAGGGTAGACAGCCAAAAATTCAGTTATGCATCTGAGCTGCAAAAATCCAAGGAAGCAATACATATACGCGTGAAATTTTTCTAAGCATGAAAGAAGATGGATAAGGTGATGGCAAAAAAAACAGAAAAATGCTTGGCTGCATAGAGAGAGGAATGGTCAGCAGAGAAAAAGAGGTGATATTGCTCCTGTACAAGTCCCTGGTAAAACCTCACTTGGAAAACTGTGTATAGCTGTGGAGAGCGAACCTTCAAAAGGATATAAATCAACTGGAGTTATTCCAGAGAGTAGCTACTGAAATGGTCAGTGGTCTTTATTCTAAAGCATATGGGGACAGACTTAAAGATCTATACTTGTATAACTTGGAGAAAATGTGGGATACGGAGATATGATAGAGACATTTAAATAGCTACAAGGTTTCCACGCAAGGGAGGCAAACTTCTTTCAACAGTAGGGAGACTCTTGGAAGTCTCATCTTTCATCCTAACTACTGATGTTGAATAAGTAACTGATTTTCTCAGATGAACTGTGATGGAGTGTATCAGGAATGAATACTTTATGCTGAGGAATCCTGTCTGAGTGGAATTCGTGAAGACACCTGTTTTTGCATATTTAATAAATTTGGCAATATTGGAACCACTAACCAAGCTGTGGACTAAAATCAACCACAGGATAAGGTGCCTTTGAGTGTGATCTGCTGGGAGCAAGAAGAAGCACATTTATTGAGAAGCTGGTCTGTTGCACCTACAGAGGGGAGAAGTTCCCTGTCCAATGAGCACCTTCACTAAAAAAAAGTAGCCTTTGGAACCCACCCATCTGCTTGATAATTTTTTGTGTGTGTGTGGGGGGGGGGGGTGCGGGGAACCCCTAGAACAATGTAAGGATAGATCAGAACCTGTCAGCACATGTTTTTAGATTATATGCCCCTAGTTGGGATTACGCTTGTTTCTGCCAGGATGAAACACAAATGTCTCATTAAAAAGTCTTTTTTTTTTTTTTTGCCTTTTACCTTTTACCTTTTGTCTCTGCTGTGCCCCCTTCTCCAGGAGGCAGACTGAGGCAGCTCTGGGAGTTCTAATCAGCATTAATTAGTGCTGGAGGGGAGCCTTATCCATGGTGTATGCCCAGCATTGCTCTTTTGCCAGCAATGCTGCTCTGATAGTGTCAACCATCTTTCGTCCCTCCCCAGGCCTGGACGCACCAATTCCACAGCACGTTCAGATCTAACTGCTCTAATATATGAGAGATCTGTTCCCAGAACCCCTGTGCCGTAGTGCTATAGTCAGTGCCAGTACTATCAAAATCTATTTTCATAGATAATTTAGGATTTGTAGTTCCAGCTGTGATTTATAGTTGAGTACATGTTTAGTAGGAACAGAAAGAAATTTGAAGAAATTCCTGTATGCTAAACCTAGCTTGCCATGTCACTAACCCAACACCCTTGCAAAAATACATTTAGGAATAAAGAGGCCTATTATAGAGTCAAGCCACCACTTGAATTCTGTTCTCTAATTTCCATTCACTGCTGTACATACGCATGCCATGTTTACATTTCAGAGGTGGGCTGAACAAAGGCACCAACAGCAGACACACAAGATAAAATCCCTTTTTTCAATTCATATATGCATCTGAACAAAAATGTATACAGCCTCCATGCACATGTGCATAGTTTTCCAGCTTTACTTTTAGACACTTGCAGTTTTCCTCAAATGTGCAATAAATAATAAAGAGAACTTGCTAAAATGCTGGCTTACTGGTGGTCTCAAACTGGGTCCCTGGGTTGGGCTGGATTTGGGGATGCTGCAAAGGCAGCAGTCACAGCCGCCAGCGGGGAGAGAATTGTGCTCATTGCTTAAATGGTGAAACCTAGTGGCCAGTTCTAGGACTCATGACTGCAGCCTTCAAGCTTGGAACCCTAGTGCATGGTCTCTGGCCCAGGACTGTCAGTGCAAAGACCAGATTACATATGTTAGGGGTGGGGTGGGGTATGAAATTGAAGAAAAAAAATGCTCCAGTAGTTGTGAATGAATAATCAGCCCGGTTCTCACCGCGCTAGAAATACAAATGAGCTGAAAGAAACTGCTGTATATAAAAAAAAAAAGAATAAAAAACTATTAAATATAATCTTAAAACACTGGTTTTGTATATACTTTACATGGCTATAAGATAGGGAGCTATAATGCTGTGCTTGTTTTGTTATGCTTAAAGAGGTCAATATTCATTGCCACTCGCCGAATAATTATTTATCTAGCTAAATAGTTATTGTATCTGGTTAAGTGGTGGGTGGGATGGGGGTGTTCTTGGGAGGAGCTTCTTAGCTGGATAAGTCGCACTAGTCCCATTACTATTCATAGCTATTCTTAGCTGGATAAGTCTATTCTTAGCTGGATAAGTCGCACTAGTCCCATTACTATTCATATGTATTTTACTTCTAGTTAATTGTTATTTGTTGTCTTTCTACTTCCTGGCTACTCTAGCCCCCAAGTTCTATCTCCTTGCTTCGGCTCTCTTGTTTGGTTTACTAGTTACTCCCCTAAGTTCCATGTAAACTGGCCTGATATGAATCCCTTCATGAAGACCGGTATACAAATATGTTAAATAAATAAATAAAATAAATAAATGGCAATATTCAGCAATATCTGGCTTCTAGCATAGTTCTGGAACGCTACACTGGTAGCCTGCGCTTCCAACGTAGTTCCTTAGCAATATCAGAAGCACCAGGCCCAGGTCGCCATAGGAGGCTAAAATGATCCGGGCTAAAGAGAAACGACTCTTTAAGGTACAGGGAGGGGAAGGGTGGGTGGGGGAAGGAATAGAAAAGGAGAGGGCCTGCATATGTTAAGATTTAAAAAAGCAAACCTGGAGAGGGGAGTGGGGGGAGGGAAGAGGCTGGCGCCGACCCCATGGCCCTTATATTGTTTTTTTTAATTCCGATTTGGGTTCTTTGGGGAGAAGGCAGCGGGGTCCAACTATGAAGTTTGGATTAAGTAGGGGGATTTAGTTGGTGCCTGTAGGCCCGCATTTTTTTTCCCCACTAAGTTTGCCACTTAGTCGGATATATTTTGAAGGTACACACCCTCAAAACTGCCTTTTTTTTTAAATCCGGCTAAATTCTAGCTGGGTAACTAGTTAGGTAAAAGCTGAATATACCCAGCTATGCTATTTAGATGGATAACTGTTAATCTTATCTGTCTAAATGGCTTTTGAATATGGACACCAAGGAAAATAGATGTTTGGAAGAAAAAGGGAAGAGGTGTGACTGCTGGGGTTTCCAGGGCTCACCAGATGAAGGTTGGAGGAGTCACTGGTGAAGAAAAAAATGACATGTGGCTGGAAAGCCCAGGCCCTGCCACCGAAAAAAGAAGGGAAGCCAGGGGAAGATAGCAATGTCACTGTCCCCCCTCCAGCTGAAGATCAGTGGACCTAGTGACCTTACACAAGCAGCCCTTCCATTGCCATCATCTGCTCCAACACATGTGAAGGCAGCAGCACAGAGTAAGATGGGAAGGAGCAAGAGGAGTGGACAGAGCAGCATGAGAGAGTGCTAGGGTGAGAGGAGGAAGGAAAAAGTATTGGGGGAGGGAAGAAGAAAGTATGGGGGAGCTGGAGGAGGAGGAGGGGACAGTGTGCTAGAGTAGGGGATGAGAAAAGTGCTGAGGGGGGGGGGGTGGTGGTGGAAGGAAAGAAAGTGCATGAGGTGATTGGAAGGAGGGGGTGACTGCCCCAGAGAGGGAGGGAGTTCTCAGGCAGGGGAGGAGAGCGCTCTGGTGGAAAGGAGATGAGAAAGAGTTTGATGCACACATACAAACACACATACTTCACTCTCCCCTCACTCTTTCCTCTCACAAACACAAACACTGCTCACTCTCTCCTCCCCTACACACACACTTCTGATGCCCCCTCACACCCAGACCAATACCTCATGCCCCTATACACCCTACTCCAGGGGTGGGCACTTCCGGTCCTCATGGGCCAAAAACCAGTCTGGTTTTCAGGATATCCCTAATGAATATGCATGAGAGAGATTTGCATGCACTCTGCCTCCGTTGTATGCAAATCTATGTCATGCATATTCATTAGGATATCCTAAAACCTCGACAGGTTTGTGGCCCTCGAGGACTGGAATTGCCCACCCCTGCCCTACTCTATACTATCTCATGCTCAACCCAATCGCAATCCTCTTTTCCCAGTCCCAACTGCAAAACATATTCAGGTCATGAATTTATATACAAAGCTTTTTTAAGTTACCATATAATATAGACATACAGTATTTATCTTCTTCTATAAAATCCCTACACTTCCATAATGCTATGTACTTTAATGCAGCTTTATGAATAGCAATTGAATCAGATTCTTCTTAAATTGCAGAATAAATCCCAATTTTACATTAGTCCAATTTATGAGGAAGTGCTCTGAATCACGTTTCCTCGACTATTTTTCTTGTGTTAAAATCTATGTTCTTAATTCAGCAATGTTAGCTAACATCATTTTTAGATAATCCAGTTGGCATTTAAAAACAAAATTCTTCGTATTTTTTGTTTGAAACTTCATTCCTAAAGCAGCATTATCGCAAGCTCCCACTGTTATGAAATCAAGCAAATTGGAGATAATTCTTGTCTATGTTGCAAGAGAAAGGCAGGTATTTATGAAATATAAAAAGGTTATTATTTAACAAAAATTCTTTGCATGAGCTAAAAATAAATGCAATTCATGTCTTCAACTAGGAGAGTAATTTAAAAGAACAGGCTTGTTTGTTTTAAATGAATACCTTATTTAGAGAAGATTACAGGTTAAATGTTTCAGCAGTAATTTCTTGCAACAATTACTTTGACCATTTTCTTTATCACAGTTTAGGAACACTTAATATTATTCAAACACCAGTAACTTCTCTTTTGGAATCTTTTAGGGAAAGTATGCCAAAAGAATAATGTTTTCTTTTTATAACAGTAAATTACTAATGACTCTAAAATGTTACTAATAGAAGGAATTCTTCTGTATTGTGAGGTCTCTGGTCCTTTTGTTCTGATCTGTGGAATATTTGTGCTGGTTTTGATCTCCAACTGTATGCATCTGCAGTTTTAGGTCTCTGGATCTTACTGGTGGCTTCTTCTCCAGTCTAAGTTCTTCATTTTGTATCTCCTATTGGCTTCACTCTCCTCATGTCTGTCTTTATTCTGTTTTTATAGTATTCTGAAAGGACTGCAGGGGCATAGGTCATAAGCTGACTAGTGGCCCAATCACATATCAGAATAACTTTTTTTGGTTTTTAAGATGGAAAAAGTAGAAAGGCAGAACTATTTTTTACTGCCTTAAACTGATCCCTTGTTTTCTTACAGGTGAGGCAGTCATTTGCTGGATATATCATTTCCTGAAACTTCCAGATGATTATATTTGAGGTTATCAGTACTTGACCCTTAGTTGTAGGCTATTCTCAGGAAAGATACATGAAACTGCAGGGAAACTGGTCTATCCTGGTTAACACCCAGACCCTTTTTTGTTTAGGTAAATAACTGCTGATCAATTTTAAAAGCCTTATGCGCACCAGAACTGGGAGATACACACACATCTCCGACCCACGAGCTCTGTGCAGATTTTAAAAGGCCAGCGACCATACGTGTATCTCCCGTTACATGCATAAAACTCTTTTCTGAAAAAAAGGGCCATATCTGGGCGGGGCTTGGGCAGGACATGGGCGGGCCGGGTATGAAGCATGAATTCAGCGCGTAAGTATTTACACACACAAGGGCGCGCCAGGGTACCCTACCATGTAACTTTACTTTTACCGTGTGCACTAAAGCTCTTCCAGCAGCTGTGGGAAATTATTTTAAGCAGTTATTCAGTTTATGTCAAGAACTTTGTGCCACAATATAAATTAGTGAAGCAGACAATTGCTAATATTATTTGTGTAATTATCTACCTTATAAATGGCCTGTGACCGACGGCCCGCAAATGCGCAGTAGAGCGCAGCTCTACTGCGCATGTGCGGGCAAGGACGTTGGTCAGAAAAAAAAATGGCGGTGGGGCCGCAGGAGCGGGAGGAGAAGCAGCGGCGCCGCGCGCGCGCGGTGCCGCTACTTCTCCTCCCCAGATCTGCCGGCAGATCTCGGGGGGGGGGGGGTGTCACTCCCGCGCCCCCCCCCCCCCGAGATCTGCCGGCAGGAGCGGGAGGAGAAGTAGCACCGCTACTTCTCCTCCCGCTCCTGCCGGTGCCGCTACTTCTCCTCCCCAGAAGGGAGGAGAAGTAGCTCCATTAACTCCTCCCGCTCCTGCCGGCAGATCTCGGGGGGGGGGGGGGGAGGTTACTCCCGCGCCCCCCCCCCCCGAGATCTGCCGGCAGGAGCGGGAGGAGAAGTAGCGGCACCGCGCGCGCTCGGTGCCGCTACTTCTCCCCAGATCTGCCGGCAGATCTCGGGGGGGTCACTGCCGCGCGCGCGGGAGTGACCCCCCCCCCCGAGATCTGCCGGCAGGAGCGGGAGGAGTTAATGGAGCCGGGTGAGGGTTGCGGGAAGTCGCGCTTACGGCGCCGGGAGGAAATGGAGGTGGGTGAAGGGAGGGACTGAGTGGGAGGGAGGGAGAGGGGGACTGAGTGAGTGGGAGGGAGGGAGAGGGGGACTGAGTGAGTGGGAGGGAGGGAGAGGGGGGACTGAGTGGGAGGGAGTGAGGGAGAGGGGGGACTGAGTGAGAGGAGAGGGAGGGTGGGGAGGAGTGGGGGAGGGGGGTGGTGAAGAGTGAGGGGAGAGAGAATGAGGGGGAGGTGAGAGACAGAGGGATGTAGCCCGTTTTAACGGGCTTTACGGCTTGTTTGATATAAAGGCCTATAAGTGCTGAGAATGCATATGCCATTTTTCTTAGCTTGCCTTGTGAAAAAAGTCATGAGAAAAAAGTAAAAAAAAAATTCATGAGTTCAGATATATTAAGGAGCAGTTACAGCTATCAAGGAAAACAGGACAGTAGCAATTTAGCCACAACTAACAGTTTGAAGATCTAAGGACAGACATTTGGGACCTCAAGAACACATGGGAGTAGCCCAGAGAAAACCTGAAACTAGGACAAAGGTCAGCAGAATCAACAGAAAAAGACCTACTTCAAGCTAACTGTTTGAAATCAGAGAAAGAACAGATCAGAGGAAAAGCTTGTTGGACATTACAGTGGTTAATGAAGAGCCTGATGAATTGTTCCTGTTTTTTCAGCACTTTGTTTCCATCTTTCCAAAGATAAGACTCACATTGGAAACTGTGAGGGGAACTATCTTTGTATGTATTCTTTAATGCAAACTCTAATCTTATATGCTTTTATTACTTATTCTTAGATGTAAATCAAACTTCTATATTTATAACCACCAATTTTCCTACACACTACTGTGGCTTACCTGGGATTCCCATCATAGGGGGGTCCCCTTCTAGCATAGCAAAACCATATTACCCCAATCTCCATATTGCAGAAGTGGACTCTTGGGCTGAAGCGGGGTTGGCGCAACCTGCAGGGAGGAGCCCTGCAGGTCCCCACTGTTGGCAGGTGGAATGGCTGGAGCAGAGGCCCAATATCAGCCCTCATTTCCCTTAGGTTAAGCCCTCAGGTGCCCGGGGCCAGCTGGTCTTAGGTACAGGTCTCTATGGAGGTGAAAATCTGAAGCTTGGTAGATGAGGCAGGCCAGCACAATGGGAAGCACAGTTGAGTCAGGCCACAATTTGGAAAGGCGACAAGCAGCAGAGTCTGGACAAGGCAGAGGTCAGAGGCAGGCAGAGTTCAATTAAAGACAAGGTACAGGCAGTAGTCATTGGCGGGGGGAGGTCAAGCAGCACTGGAGTCCAGTCCAAAGTGTTGCATCGGAGGTGGACTCTTGGGGTGAGGTGGGGTTGATGCAACCCATAGGTAAAGACCTACGGATCCCCATCGTCGGCAGGCAGAGTGGGCTGATAGACAGAGGCCGCTGGAGCTTCACCTATACCAGCCCTCGTTCCCCACGGGTTGAGCCTTTGGGTGCCGGGGCAGGCAGGACTTAGGTGGGCCTCTGATGTAGGCGAAGTAAGAGTTGGTTCAGCCCAGAGACAGCAGGTGAGAGATGGTACAGTCTTACTCTGTACAGGGTAGTCTAGAAACTCGGGCGCCAATGGAACGGAGGCAGACAGGGTGCGCTCAAGCGAGAGCAAGCCGAAGCCTGAATAAATCATGTCCAGTGAAAAACTGTTTTTGGAATCTGCTGGATACTTGAAACCAGACCATTGGAGACAGGATGCTGGGCTCAATGGACCAGTAGTATGATTTCAGCATGGCATATCTTATTTTCATATATTTTCTTATTTTATTCACATTCTAGAGGGAGAAGAAGAGAAACTGCTCCAAACTACCTTATTCTTAATTGTTAACTTTTAAGATCTTAAGGTTTTCCATACTGGATCAAACCGGGGTCCATCTAGCCCAGTATCCTGTTTCCAATGGTGGACAATCTAGATCACAAGTACCTGGCAAGATCCCAAACAATAGATAGATCTCCTGCTGCTAATGTCCAGGGATAAATAATGGCTTTTCTCATTAATCCTATTGGGCCCAATAATCAAAGACCGTTCAATGCTATTTAGCTAGATAAGTGGGACTTATGATGCTAAGTAGCGACTACTGAATATGCAGCTACGTTCAGCAACTGCCGCTTAGCTATATAAGTCCCTTATATAGCTAAAAGTTACACACACAAAAAGTAAGCATGTACTGAGCAAGGTCTTCCTGCAATTTATCACAATCTGCTTGTGATTTAACTACTCTGAACAATTTTGTGTGATCTGAAAATTTGATTATCTCACTCGAATTTCTTTCCAGATCATTTATAAATATATTGAAAAGTAAGGCTCCCAATACAGATCCTTGAGGCACTCCACTGCCCACTCCCTTCCACTGAGAAAATTGTCCATTTAATCCTACTCTCTGTTTCCTGTCTTTTAGCCAGTTTGCAATCCATGAAAGGATATCTCCACCTATCCCATGACTTTTTAATTTTCCTAGAAGCCTCTCATGAGGTTCACCTTTATCCACATGTTTATTAACTCCTTCAAAAAAGTGAAGCAGATTTGTGCGGCAAGACTTGCCCTGGGTAAAGCCATGCTGACTTTTTTCCATTAAACTGGAAAATTGGGCATCCAAATGGCAGATGAAATTTAATGTGGATAAGTGCAAGGTGATGCATATAGGGAAAAATAACCCATGCTATAATTACACAATGTTGGGTTCCATATTAGGTGCTACAACCCAAGAAAGAGATCTAGGCGTCATAGTGGATAACACGTTGAAATCGTCAGTTCAGTGTGCTGCGGCAGTCACAAAAGCAAACAGAATGTTGGGAATTATTAGAAAGGGAATGGTAAATAAAACGGAAAATGTCATAATGCCTCTGTATCGCTCCATGGTGAGACCGCACCTTGAATACTGTGTACAATTCTGGTCGCTGCATCTCAAAAAAGATATAATTGCGCTGGAGAAGGTACAGAGAAGGGCTACCAAAATGATAAGGGGAATGGAACAGCTCCCCTATGAGGAAAGACTAAAGAGGTTAGGACTTTTCAGCTTGGAGAAGAGACGGCTCAAGGGGGATACGATAGAGGTGTTTAAAATCATGAGAGGTCTAGAATGGGTAGATGTGAATCAGTTATTTACTCTTTCGGATAATAGAAAGACTAGGGGGCACTCCATGAAGTTAGCATGGGGCACATTTAAAACTAATCGGAGAAAGTTCTTTTTTACTCAACGCACAATTAAACTCTGGAATTTGTTGCCAGAGGATGTGGTTAGTGCAGTTAGTATAGCTGTGTTTAAAAAAGGATTGGATAAGTTCTTAGAGGAGAAGTCCATTACCTGCTATTAAGTTCACTTAGGGGTAGATTTTTTTAATAAGCGCGTTCGCGTACTTTTGTTTGCGCACCAGGCGCAAACAAAAGTACGCTGGATTTTATAAGATATGCGCGTAGCCGTGCGTATCTTATAAAATCCTGGATCGGCGCGCGCAAGGCTGTCGATTTTGGGCAGCCGGCGCGCGCCGAGCCGCGCAGCCTGTCTCAGTTCCCTCCGAGGCCACTCCGAAATCGGAGCGGCCTCGAAGGGAACTCTCTTTCGCCCTCCCCTCACCTTCCCTTCCCTTCCTCTACCTAACCCACCCCCCCGGCCCTATCTAAACCCCCCCCCTACCTTTGTCCATAGATTTACGCCTGCGAGAAGCAGACGTAAATCTACGCGCGCCAGAGGAGTGCTGGCGCGCCTTGCTCCAACCCGGGGGCTGGTCCGAAGGCCTGGACCACGCCCCTGGGCCGGCGCCATGCCCCCCGGTCCCGCCCCCAAAATGCTGCGCCCCGCCCCCGAAACACCGCGTCATCGGGTCCCGCCCCCCGACACGCCCCCGACACGCTCCCTTCCGAAAACCCCGGGACCTACGCGCGTCCCGGGGTTCTGCGCGTGCTGGCGCACAAGGCCCTGCTCGCGTAAATCTGGGCGGATTTACGCAAGCAGGGCTTTGAAAATCCGCCCGTTAGAGAATAGCCACTGCCATTAGCAATGGTAACATGGAACAGACTTAGTTTTTGGGTACTTGCCAGGTTCTTATGGCTTGGATTGGCCACTGTTGGAAACAGGATGCTGGGCTTGATGGACCCTTGGTCTGACCCAGTATGGCATTTTCTTATGTTCTTATGAGCAGATAGGGGGTGCAGCAAGTTAGCCATATAACTATTCAGTTAACTACTGATTTTCAGTGTTAGTTTTAACCAGCTAAGGGTGTTATTTTCCAAAGGTATTCCCTTTTTGTGTGCGATTCCTAGATCGGGGCAGGTTCTGGGTGGCCTTATCACCGTCAGTAACGCGGCCAATAATGCCACCTTTCACAGTGGTGCTATTGGCCAAAGAGCTTAAGCGGTAACTTTCAAACCACCACACGGGCACACATGTGCATGCAGAGGTCAGCTTAAGCCCAGGGATGCAGTTATTTTATAACTTGCAGTACCATCTATAAAAATTGTAAGACTGGACTTAACACGCAAATGAGCTTTCTCAGTCACTGGCCCAGCTCTTTGGAACTCCCTCCCTGAAGAAATTCGTCTAACAGCAAACACTAAAGAATTTTTAAAAAAATCGCTAAAAACCTCTCTCTTCACAATTGCTTATAAGATCAGCTAATAGTTCTTTCTACTTAATCAGTTTACAACCTTTAATTTAAATATTACATCTGTCATTTTAAAAGCAGTAGACACATCTTAAACATTAATCAATACTGTAATTATAATGTATTTTAATAATTGATTGTATTGTTATTTTTATTATGTATGTTGTATTTGTAAACCACCTAGATGGTCAGACTCCTGCCCTATTTGCGGTATATAAAAACTTTTAAATAAATAAAAATAAATAAATATATGCGCGAATGTTATAAAATTGCCTGGCTGCGTACACATGTGCAGCAAATTTTAAATGGATGCATGCAAGTGAGGGCCAATGCCGCTTCTACCACGCAAATTGGGGGATTTTAAAAGGGGTGCAAGCCAACGCCATTTCCAGTTTTACCAGTTTGTCCCCAATTCACCCAGTTAAGAGACAGGTCTAGCCAAACCCCCCTGGTTTAATGCTTTCACTCCCTCCAGTTATCCCTGACCCTTAAAACGCAGCCGATCTGCCTATTTATCTTTATTTTATAACTTACACAGCATCTATGGCACAAGTAAAGTTATGCAGCAGGGGGCATCGGCGCACATCAGAGCACGTAAGTATTTATGTGCACATTTCAGCTTCATGCTCCAAAATGCCCATGGCCCTGCCCAGACCAGGCCCACGCTCACGCCCCTTTTTTTGAAAAATTCTGAGATGTGCGTGCTCCTGGAGATACGTGCATATCCAAGCGGCTTTTAAAATCCACTTGGCACACAGAGCCCATCATATTCACATATCCCCTAATTAATACGGATATCAGGCTTTTAAAATTCACCTTTTAGGTCAGAAAACAATTATCCTCATTTTTGTAAGCTTTTAAAAGTATTTTTACTTCATGAACATTATAATTAGCATTCTTGTTGTCTCGCCTTGGGCGGTTTGTTAAGTTTGCATTGCCTATCTTGTACAAGCGCAAGATAGGCCTTACAAGCGGTGCTGATGCACCATGGCAGTGGGTCTTCTTGCCTAGCCAACCACCTCCCACTTGGGTTGAGCCCTCAGGTTCTGGCAGCCGGCAGGACTTACGGCTAAAGAGAGAAGCAGAGTCAAGGTCTAGTCCGAGGTCATGGCTGGCTGAAGATAGAAGAAAAGTCAAGGCCCAGTCCTGGGTTGGCAGCAAGAAACAATCCAAGGATTAAGACAACACAAGGGAGCAGAGACGACTGAGGGGGGATATGATAGCGGTGTTTAAAATCATGAGAGGTCTAGAACGGGTAGATGTGAATCGGTTATTTACTCTTTCGGATAGTAGAAAGACTAGGGGGCACTCCATGAAGTTAGCATGGGGCACATTTAAAACTAATCGGAGAAAGTTCTTTTTTACTCAACGCACAATTAAACTCTGGAATTTGTTGCCAGAGGATGTGGTTAGTGCAGTTAGTATAGTTGTGTTTAAAAAAGGATTGGATAAGTTCTTGGAGGAGAAGTCCATTATCTGCTATTAAGTTCACTTAGAGAATAGCCACTGCCGTTGGCGATGGTGGCGTGGAATGGACTTAGTTTTGGGTACTTGCCAGGTTCTTATGGCCTGGATTGGCCACTGTTGGAAACAGGATGCTGGGCTTGATGGATCCTTGGTCTGACCCAGTATGGCATTTTCTTATGTTGTTATATTCTTATGTTCAGGTGACAATCAGGATGAGGGAACACAAAAGAGGACCAGGAAAGGAGCAGGGATACAAGACAAACCAGGAACTTCAAGCAGCAAACACTGCGGAACTGCAAGGAACCTGTTGCGAAGACAGTGGGTAGTAGTTCTGGGCCTCCCTTTATACAATGCAGGATGTTACATCAACTGAGCTTGTCACAGGAAGTCCCACCAAAATGACCTATAAAAGGGCTCAAGAGCTGCAGAAAGTTCAGCCATATTCCTTGGATGCAACATGATGTCAGAGGTGCTTCAGACCATAGGTGAGGGGCATTACACCTATTTTTATGATACAGTAACATAGTAATGAGAGCAGAAAAAAGACCAAATGGTCTATCCAGTCTGCCCAGCAAGTTTCTTATGGCAGTAACTGCCTCTCCATGCAAGTTACCCCCAAACCTTATATTAAGGGTAGTAATATTTACAATCAAACCAAGCAACTGTCCTACCAATGCATAGTAATGGTAAAACCAAACCGCCTAAATGTTCCCAACAAACAAGCTTAGCATACACACTTAGTTTATAATTATGAATTGTTACAGTACTATGATGGCACATAACCAATTTGAAATCTATACCACCCATATGTTTCATTGTTGTGCCCTTATGTAAACCGTTGTGATGGTTATCTAACTTAACGACAGTATAGAAAACTTTCTAAATAAATAAATAAACACAATTTTTAAATAAATAAATAAAACTCATAAAATTACTTCCAACAACTTTTTTTTTACAGGGTGACAGCCTTTCTTGATAAATCAGACAATGCTGCTTGAACATGCTTGGCTTTTGGACTTGGCAACAGAAGTAGACCTGTGCTTTTTCCCTAATGTCTGTATATCAGTAGTACCCCATACCGTAAAAGTCAGGGCCTAGTATTGGCTGTTGTCTGAATCCAATTCTCCTTTTCCCTTTCCTGCTCCCAACCCCCTTGTTGATATGGAGAGCTATGTTGCGGTTATGTCAAAAGACTCAAGGCTAATTGGTTAAGTATGGTAATCCCCATGCCTTCTGATAAGAGGAGTAACTGCGTTCCATGCAGGGTCCCTCCCTCCCATGCATACTTTTCTTCATTTCCAACCTCCAGCCTTTAGGGAGCCACAGTGTTTATCCCAATGCTTTTTGAATTTATTTATTGTTTTCGTCCTCACCCCTATTTTACTGTACATAAAGAATATATGTTTTTGATATTTGAATTGTATTGCATGATGAATGTACATTGCCCAGAGTCCCAGATAGGCAATAAAGAAACATGAATTAATTAATTGGAGACTTCTGCACTTATGGCAACACAGCCTTTGGTCACCATGCAAGCCCCACACCTTGGAGCCTTAAAAAAATGAAGACATAAATGAGGAATAAAATAAAAAAAAGAAGAAAAGAGACTAAGGAATAAGACTCAAAATGAGTTACTTTCAAACTCTGCAGTCGCATAAACTGTGTATTATAAAATGTGCGTATGTATGTTTATATGTGAACACATGTAATGCATTGAAAGTGAGTATATATCAATGCATTGAATGTGCATGCTTTTATCAATTTAAAAAATATAAGCATGTCCATTTTATGCAAGTAGGACTTGTTTGTTTAAACCCCAATTTAAGCACACAAATCAGCATATTTTAAAATGTGCTCGCATAATTAAAAATTACCAGTTTTCCGATTCCTTCATCAATTCACCCAGTCCTTTTCCATGTCATTGAGACACTCCTGGTTCTTCAGCCTGAATGCTTCCCAGTTCACCCAGATCTCCCGTCTTACTCCTGGGGGAATTCTACGCAGTGCAGAATTTGTGCAGAATTCCCCTCCTGCACAGAAATTTCTGTGTTTATGCAGAATTTGGAGAGAGGCCCTGTAGACTGCGAGTAGAACTCATCCTGCTCACGGCCAAAGATCAGATAGGATTAGTGGGCAGTGAGCGGAGCCCATCCTGCTTGCAGCCAAATATCAACAGGCCTGGAGAAGATCAGCGGGCAATGAGAGGAGCCCATCTTGCTCACAACGAAGATCAGTGGGCCCGGTGACTGCGGGCGGAGCCCATCTCGCACATGCTCAAAGAAGACAACAGAAGGGAGAGAGAGGGAGCCTATATATGTGCAAGGGCATGTGTGTGAGAGAGGGACTCTGCATGCGTACGTGTGTGTGGAGGGAGAGGGTGTTTGTGTGTGAAAGAGAGAGCCTGAGTGAAACGGAGTATGTGAGCGATAGAGAAAGAGAGAGAGGAAGCCTGTGTGAGAGTGTGTGTGTGCATGAGAGAAAGAGGGATCCTATGTGAGGGGGTGTATATACATTGCAAGAGAAAAAGGGAGCAAGTGTGTGAGGGTGTGTGTATCAGAGTAGTACAGAGGGAGCCTATGTGAAAGAGAGACAGAGGGAGGTGGTGTGTGTATGCAATAGAGAGAAGGAGCCTGTGTGAATGGGTGTGTATATATGTGTGAGAGAGGGAGCAAGAGTGTGAGGGTGTGTGTATGAAAGTAGTACAGAGAGAGCCTATGTGAAAGAGAGACAGAGGGAGCCTGTGTGAGTATGCAATAGAGAGAAGGAGCCTGTGTGAATGGGTGTGTATATATGTGCGAGAGAGAGTGGGAGCTTGTGTGAGGGGACTGTATGACAGAAGACCAGAAAGAGTCTGTGTGAGCTATGTATGTGTGTGTGTCATAGAGAGAAGGAGCCTATGTGAGGGTATATGCATGTATGTGTGTGTGCAAGAAAGAGAGAGGGAGCCTGTATGTATGTATGAAGAGAGAGAGAGAGGGAACCTGTGCATGAGTGTGTGTGTGTGAGAGAGACAGAAGGGCCTGTATGAGGGGCTGTATGAGAAAGGGGTCAAACACTGGGTGTAGAAGGCTTGAGGGTGGAGACAAAGTAGAAGGAGTTGAGCCTGGAGTGGGAGAGGAGAGATAGAGGACAGAGGAGGAGTTGGGGGTCTGAGAGGACAGAGTGAAAGAGGTCTGGCCTGGGGAACAGGGACAGAGGTGGAAGGGACACTCTTATAGTACTTCTAGGGGAAGTCTGCTCGAAATATTTAAAACTCGACATCTTTGAGTAATAACTTTTCTGTATTACATTTTAAATTAATTACTCAAAGACTGTGACGTACAGTATATGGTGTTATTTTGACCAATATAAAGCATGTAGAATTTAGCAGAATTTTAAATGTTTATGTGCAGAATTCTCCCAGGAGTAAATAGTACACAATATACAAATCTGATATCAAGTATGTAAAAAAATTAGCAGATGTAAAATTACACGAGTAGGTTGCCAAATGTACATGAACAAGTTTCTTATAAAATAGCTGCTTACACGCGTGACTATTGGCCCCACCATGCAATGCCCCTAGACTACCCCTTTTCTTCCACATGTACATGTGTGCGCGAAGCCTAAAGTACACATCCAGTTTTGATGTTTATATAATAATGATTAAGCTAGTACATATATGCTAATTTTACATGCGCTTTTGCTTTGAAAATTCACCACAAATAGGGCTTTTAGATTTAGGTGTTTATAAATTGTAAATTTGGGTTTACTTTCCAGCTATTTGGCAGTTCTTTGAGGGTACAAAAAAACTTTTCTAGCTGAATGAAATACATATATGTGTGCAGTTGAGGAGTCATTAGCATGAGAAAGGCACTAACAGAAGTTGGAGGATCCAGGGCTGAGAACTGGAAGGGTGAGAGAGTACCAGGAGAAGTAGTGATTTTCCGAGTCTTATCTGAAAAATTCCTATTTTATTTTATTTTAGCATCAGGGTGTTTTATCAGAGTTTATCGGTTAAAACTTTAAACCAGAAATCCTAGTCATAATACTGTCAAACAACAGGCATGTAGCTAGTACTTGAATTCCTGATTTAATAATTGGATGAAGGCCAGATTCTGAGAGAAAGGACAGAATTCTCAGAAGTGAGAAACAAAAGAATGTGCTAAATTAGGTTATAGGTAAGAAATAAGTAGACCTTACTCCCTTTGCTCTTTCGAACTGACAAGTTATCTTCACTTTCACCGGTAAGCATTTATGATAGCAAGAAACCCCTTTTCTTTGCGTAGACATAGCAGGCTGAAGTGGCAAGGATGGAAAGCTAATTTTGCCCTTCAATGAAGCAAGGAGGATAAGGGATATTGCAGTGTTAAGCTCCTTCCCTATTTCCTGTCTAGCAAGTGGCTGAGGGATAACGTGATGTAAAACATCAGGGAAACAGGCATTTGACAAATCTGGGGAGGGGGGAACGGGTAGTTAATAAAATCAGTGCTTTAACCAGTTGTTTCCTGGTAGATAAGATAGCAGAATGTTTTCTGAACTATCTTTGTTCTGACTAATGTGTTCAACATATTGCCTGCAGAGGTTACATCAGGTATGATGGAGGATAAGGTTGACGGGCTGAAATGAAAATGTTAGCATTTCTCAAGCCAGGCAAGTAACCTGCAGAATTACTCGCACTAACACATTTTTTATTTTACTGTCTGTCTGATCTTTTCACACCTACCTACAGTAAATGGTTGGCAGATTAAGATAACACGAGTCATGATTAGAAATGCATTCCTCTTCTGGTTACAAAACTGAAAAAAACTAGGATTTTTTCCCTGATTAAAAAAAGAAAATTATTTTGAGAAGCCTTACTGTATCGAAGGTTCAATAACACACCAGAGCTAGTTTCTGCTGCAAGGAAAAAATCCTATAACTGTCTTGTATGAAGTCTGGATAACTCCCACAGCACTAAAACATGTTACATCTGAACCTCCCCATCTCCTCACCATGAAAAATTCAGTGTTAGTGATAGTCTAGACTCTAGAGTATCACTCCATTGACAAAATTCCATGGCCATGAAAGTATGTATTTCTACTAGCGTGTTTAAAATCATTTTTGTACATTTTGGGATATACACTTGAAGTACAGTAGAAAAACAATTCTATTCACCCTAGAAAGCTAGAGAAATATGCTTATTTCTCAGATCTTTACCTATTTTTGGAAATACGGTGAATAAAGCTTGGCTTTCATTCAGTTGAAAGGACCCTGCACTCAAAAAAAAAGACACATATATGGTCCAAACACCCTGCCACCCCCTTATGCCAAGTCAACCAAAATCATTGGGGGTATGTTGCCCCACCCCAATAACTCCCCTTCCTCCCCATCCCCCAAATATTCCGAAAAGGCATTGGGGTATGTGGTGGGAGGATGGTTGGAACATGGAATCCCTTATTTTGATGGAAAGGGTAGGGTGGGGAAACAATTTATTTACTGAAGACAGGGTTATTGTGTTATGACAATTGGCCGCGGCCGACCCAACTTACATCCTGCCATGCCTGGCCATCCATTCCAGGTGAACTTGTGACTGGCCAGCCATTGTCGCCATGCTGTTCCTGGTCCTCCTTGCTCCACATGGCGGCTAGGATGCTGCCGGCCCACGCTCCGACTCTGGGCCTTCCTAGGCACGCGTGCGTGCCATCTGTTCTCTATTTAAAGGGTCAATGGCGGGAACTCCTGGGCCGTCCCCGATTGATGACATCATTACCTTGGGATACTTAAGCACCTCCTTTGGCCTATGCAAACTGACATGGCAATGAGTTCCTTCGCCTCACTGGTGCTTGTTCCTGTTTCTTCGGATCCATGGTTCCTGCCTTGGATCTCTACCTCCTGTTCTGGACTCTGGCTCGGGTACCTGCTCCTCAGGGGCCTGCTGGCACTTCCTCTCGGGAGACCTGATCTCCAGGCTTCCCCGCTCCTCGGGGCAGCCCCTGCGCTCCTCACCAGAGATCCTGCCTGCTCGCTTCCCCGCTCCTCAGGGTAGCCTCAGCACTGCCTATCAGAGATCCCATCTCTAAGCTTCCCTGCTCCTCGGGGCAGCCTCTACATCACTTTACCGGAGACTTTGATGCTACGCTTCCCCGCTCCTCGGGGCAGCCTCTACGACACTTCACCAGAGACTTTGACTTTACACTTCCCCTCTCCTTGAGGCAGTCTCTACGTTATTACACCAGTGGCGTTACACCACACTTCCCCGCTCCTTGGGGCAGTCTATGTCACTACATCAGAGACTTGACTCTGCACTTCCCCGCTCCTTGGGGCAGCCTCTATGTCATCACACCAGAGATTCTGTTGCTGCACTGTCCCACCCCTTGGGACAGTCTCTGCATTACTCCTTCAGTGATCCTGTCTCCACGCTCCCCGCTCCTCGGGCCCTGCCTAGCACATTTCTGCATTGGACGTTCCTTCTCTGGTACATCGTATCTTCGGTCCTGCCTAGCACTGCGATCACGTGGCATTGACGCAGGTCATCCTCTCTCTATGGAACTATAGTTGTGTCCCTGCTGCAGCTGACCTCGCCTCCCAACGGTGAGGACCTGTGGGGCCCCTCCCGTCAGGTAGCATCAACCTCCACCTCAGTCCAAGTGTCCACGAAATTCACAAATCCTAACGTAGTGGAGGTGGGCCATCGCCAAGTGACTATTTTATTCTTTTTTTGAACTTTCCTTGAATGTAAGCCCTAGGGTGAGCAGGGGTCAGCCTTGACCCCCCGCTCATCTATTTTGTGGGCAATCTTTTAGTCATCTGCCTTTTAAAGTGATAGAGTCTCATGAAATTGGGGCTGCCATCGTGCCTAAAAGGCTGCTGCCGCATTGTTCTGATCTGCTGTGTTTTGTCGCGAGACAAAACAATGCGCCATACAGCCACGCTGTTTTTGGGGGGAGAAGCCCACTATTGCAGTGACACACCCCTCTTCCCAAGATAGTAGGATCCCTCCCATGAAAAAAGTCTTGGCTTAGTGCATCTAGGTGTTAGTTGGAAAAGTAGCACTATTTGAAAATTATCTGGCTAACTTATTTAGCATGGTAAGTAGAACTTTTGAAGACTTATGCTTCACCGGAGATTTGGATCTTATCCAGCTAATTTATATATCTATTCATGCATATTTTTTACATATGCGCGAATGTTGCAGGGAAGAATTATGTGTATTTTATAACCACATGTATATGTTATATGTGGGTTATAAAATACTGGGGTACATATGCACACAGTCATATACCATATTTTTTGCTCCATAAGATGACTTTATTTTCCCCAAAAGTGGGGGGAAAATGTCTGTGCGTCTTATGGAGCGAATATTAAAAAAAACCCAAAAAACTAACTAACTACAACCAATGTTTTTCTTGTCCCCATTCCCCATCCCAACCCTTTAAATTTAATTAACTACAACCCCCCACCCTCCTGACCCCTCCCCCAAGACTTGCAAAAAGTCCCTGATGGTCCAGCGGGGGTCCGGAGCGATCTCCTGTATTTGGGCTGTCGGCTGCCAGTATTCAAAATGGCGCCGATAGCCTTTGCCGTTACTATGTCACAGGGGCTACCGGTGCCATTGGTCAGCCCCTATCACATAGTAGGAGCACAAGATGGCGCCGGCCGTCCATTGCTCCTACCATGTGACAGGGGCCGACCAATGGCACCGGTAGCCCCTGTGACATACTAAGGGCAAAGGCTATCGGTGCCATTTTGATTACTGGCAGCCGACGGCCCAAGTGCAGGAGATTGCTCTGGACCCCCGCTGGACCATCAGGGACTTTTGGCAAGTCTTGGGGGGGGGTTCAGGAAGGTGTGGGGTTGTAGTTAATTAAATTTAAAGGGTTGGGATGGGAAATGGGGACAAAAAAAACATTTTATGTCCTACCCTAATTTGCTCCATAAGACGCACAGACGCCCGGGAACAGAGCCGGTTTAGCACATCATTTTTTTTTTTTATTTTCTCGCTCTGAATACTAGGTGCGTCTTATGGTCAGGTGCATCTTATGGAGCGAAAAATATGGTACATCTGTATATGCGTGCATGCATAGGTCTTTAAAATTTATCCTTCCTATGTTTAACTTTTCCTATCATGCAATTCTTCCAAAAATTTAGTTGCTTCCTCCATCATATGAAGTAAAGTTTCTTTGCTTTCATGAAAAATGTGCAGCTTAATGGGAAACTGAAAATCAAATTTTATACTGCTCTTATGCATCTCCGTACATATCAGCACCATCACCCTTGTGCTCTCAGAAACTTTAACGAAGAAGTAATTGAAAAGCAGAAGTTTATGATTATTATAGATCAAAGCCTATTTCTTCTTATAAGCTGCCATAATTTTAACTTTGATTGCAAATTTGAGAATCTGTGCCACCACTATTGTAGGCCTCATGGCTGCATTATTGATAGGGCCCACACAGTGCGCATGCTCTGCTGCAAAGGGCTCTGACTCCAGCAAAAGGTCTGCAAGCTATGGGAGCCATACCTGAGCAAACTTTCCAGCAGGCCGATTCTACAGATGTTATTTCTGCAGATTCTCCTGGTCGTCAATTATTTCTATTAAAGCAGCATTCTCCTTTTGTAAAGCTCACAGCTGAATGGAAAACTGGTCCAACATTATTTCCTGCACACTGACTCCTACTCAACCTCAATGATTCATGATTTGGGTTTCTCAAAGCCTTCCTTTATTTCATCTAGTGAAGCCTGAAGTTTCCCAAGCCTATCTTCTAGCACAACATAAACTATTTTGGAACTTTCATGAACCAGTTCATCTTTAAATTCCAAGGGAGACTGCCTTTCAGTCACTGCCATCTTGAGATCACAGCTACGGGCCTTTTATTTAGTACCTCTCAGGATTCAAGAGGTCATCGATGGAGAAAGAGAAAAAATATCTTCCAAGTTAGTTCACCTCCAGTTTGTTTAATTTTCTTAGAAGACAAGTTAAACACACAAAAAAAAGCATTCAGGCAGTCCAATTAGCTAACAAAAGTAGTAGGCCTTAGCAGAGCTACTACCTCACACAACTTCTCAGCTAAAAGACATCAGTGGAAGTTCCCTGCTTATTTCTTATATTTAGTGTCCTTGACAAATTATTCTTCCTGTGCTGAATTGCTGTTTCACCGGCATTAAGAGCAACTCCTTATAAATTTCTGAAGGAAGATGTAGAGAGCAGTAAGAACCATGCTGAGACATCAGCTGACTAGAAGTTGTTTTCTTTTTCAATTTTATTGTAATTTATTGATAGAGGACTTCCTAACCAAGGGGTAGATTTTAAAACGAGCACACATGCGTCCATGTGCGGTTCTCGGTGCGCGGACATGGACGCGCTGAATTTATAACATGCATGCGCTGGTGAGCACATGTTATAAAATCCGTTGGCCGCAGGCACATATGCACCGGATTTTAAAATCCACATGCGTGTGTGCAGGTGGCGCGCACGAGGGGGTATATTTTAGTAAATTACGCGTGGCGACGCAATCGAGCCTTCCCCAGTTTCCTCCTAGTCCTCCAATTAAGGAGCGGACTGGGAGGGAACTTCCTTACCCCCCTGCCTAACCTTCCTTCCCTTCTCCTCTTCCCCCCAAACCCCTAACACCTACTTAGCTATCCTAAAATGTTTTATTTTTCTACTTACTGCTCCTCCAGAGCAGAAGTAGTTTCCGCATGCCGGCCGATTGCCGGCGTGCACTTCCCCGGGACAGCGGTCTCCATCCCGCCCCTCCCCACCCAGACCTCGCCCCCCCAGTCCACCCCTTTTTCAGGGCCTGACACTTGTGCGCGAATCGGGACTTACATGCGAGGCTGGGCCCTTTTGAAAATCTGCGTGGCATGTGCAGGGCCCAGCCTCACGCGTAAGTCCCGATTTAAAAAAAAAAAAGCTCACAGCATGAAGAATGGCTTTAGTTTGTATTAAACATGTAGATACATATTAAAGTTTGTGGCAACAATGTTAAGTGACAAAAAAATATGTTCTGATAATGGAGAGAGATTAAGGGATGATGGATCAGGGCAGCAGTTCAATATAGCAGATGCAGACTAACTAGGAAAAGGAATCAAAATGGGTCTTTTTCCAAGAGTATTTTATGCCAAGGCATTTGGCAAACTGCAGCAGTAGGTCAAAATTTAAAAATACAGATGACGATTAACTATTTCTGCTAATCTTTTTCTTGTAGTTTTTTTCTCTCCATCTTTGATCTGTCTCCTATAATTTATTAATGTATTGTGTTTTTATTTGTTCTTGCTTCTTTTGAAACATCCTGTTGGGGTTTTTTGCCGCTGAGAATAGGCTGATGACCAGGCCAGGCCTTGACTGCTTAGTAACATAGCTTCCCAACATAAACGTTGGTTTTTGTTTGTTTTTGGTTTGTTTTTTTTTTGGGGGGGGGAGGTTTGGATTCAGCAATTTCTTCCAGCTCTCCCTGAACTAGATCTGGGAACTGCATCCCAAGGCCTTTATTCACAACTACCTGTGGATTTATTTCCTCCCTTTTTAAAAAAAAATGTTGCCTTTTTTGAATTTTAAACATTAATTCAAGAGCAATCTTGAAAAGGAGAAAAGAAATATGCTTTATATCTGTAAATAAACCAAGTTAAAAGAATTACTGTTGTGGGTAATTTTCAAAGGCAGTTAGGGGACCTCCCCCAGTTTTATGCAGTAAATGGCTCTTTCAAAATAGCCTCTGCAGATTTATGTTTTTAGACCTGAGCCGAGGATTTCAACATATTGCCTACGATGTCACACACAGCCGAGGATTTCAACATATTGTCTACGATGACCCCTAGATCCATTTCTTACGTAGTGACTCTTAATATGGAACCTAACATTGTGTAACTACATTTTGGAGGGACCTCAGGGGCCATAGTCCCCGCAGAACACGGGCTGTAGGCAGCAACAACTCTCCCCCCCCCCCCCCCCCCTTTCTTCTGAGCAAGCTTAGCAACTTTCTCACAGTTTTAAAATTTCCATCAGGTTCCTTACTTAAGGAGCATATCTGGAAGCTGAAAAGTACAAGTGAGTGAGACCTCCTCTTGCTAGAGTGCTGCAAGAGTGAAATCTTCTCTGGCTAGATTGGGGCAGAAAAGTACAAGAGTAAGACCTCCTCTGGCCAGAGTGCCATGCTTGCTGGTCCAATTCTCTCCCTCCTCAGAACAGGCACTGTTGGTTCAGTCTCTCCCTTCTTCTACCTCCACACCTCCTTCACCCCTGGATAAACTGTTGATGTCACAGCTGAGCTCTCTCTGCTGGAAGAAGAACAAATCACAGCCAGCAAAAAAAAAAAAAAAAGTAAGAGCTGCAACTTTATTATTACCTTATGAGAGACTGACAGAAGTAGAAGAACAGAAGACAAGGCAAGAGCTGTATTTTATCACCAGTAATCTTTTTTCTTTGTTGCTGTGCTGCTGGGAATCAGGGGAAGATTTCTGCCTTGCTAGCCAGGCCTTGGTATGAGCTACCTGGGTTGATCTCAGAGAAGGGAAGTGTAGTGGACCATTGACAAGCAAATGGAGACAATGAGAGCCATGAAGAGGGGGAAAGAGGGAGGAAGTGTAAAAGTGACTGCTGCAGGCTAGGGAAGGGCTGACAACAAGGGCAGGAACTTTACATGATGATCCTATAGTGCCCTTGGTTAGCCAGTCCAGGGGAGGGAACACTCGCTAAATGACCTCATGAGTAGCAGAAGAAGCATATATATTTGTGTGTGTGTGTTTATGTGTGAGTGTGTGTGTGTGTGTCAGTGGGTGAGTATATCCAATGCTAGCATGTGTGTGTCATTTTCTGAGAGAGCAAGATGGTGTGTGGGAATGTGAGCCACCCTTCTTTCCCCCACCCTTCCAATCTGCACCAATCTCAGAGTCATCAGCTATGCTGATGCTACTGAGCAATGACATGGTTTTAGATGCATTCTATCTAATCTGGAGATTTTTCGCAGTGGATCTAGTGACCTCCTTCAAGTAGGAACTGGCAACATTGCAAAGGCATCGAAACGGGGTGGGCCACCCCAACTTTATCTCAGAGGCAAGCTATCCCTACTTACAGGCAAAAAGAAAACATCAGCTGCTGTGACAGCGGCACTGCGAAATGATGATCTACCCATGGGGTTCCCACCCCTTGCGGGAAGAAAAAAGATCCTGCGGTGGCATGGGATGATGGCACACGCATGGGATAGAAGATGTCCCAGTGGGTGGGTGTGGTGTGAGGTAAGAGAAGGGAAGAAGTGAAACAGAGAAAATGAGAATGTGCGTGTGTGTGTGTGCGTGTGTGTATGTGTGTGTGTGTGGAGAAAGGATGCGATTGGAGGGGATCCATGAGTGAGAAAGAAATGACAATGTGTGTGTCTGTGTGGAGGCATGGGATGGGATTAGAAGGGGTCACTAAGCGAGAGAATGAGAATGTGTGTGTGTGTGTGGAGAGGAGATTGGATTGGAGGGGGTCAATGTGTGAGTGAAAGTAGAGAGAAAGGGAGAGGGTTGATTGGGTGGATGGAATGGAAGGGAGGGAACAGAAGAATTGTGAATGAGAGGGGAAGAAAGGGATGGGGGTTGAGTGAGAGGGCATGGGATGGGATATGAATGAGGGAAGGAAAAGGAAGGGAAGGAGTGTGAGTGAAAGGGAAAGGAAGGGGAGATGTGAGTAAAAGGAAAGGGAAGGGGGGGAAGGGGGTGAGAGTGAAGTGGAAAAGGGCAATAAGAGAGAAAGGGTGGGAAGTACTGTTTGGAGGAGTAAGGCCGAGTGGGAGAGAGTACAGGGTCAGTGGAAATACTAGGTAGCTGCCTAGAGTACTACAGTTTCGGGGGTGAGACAGCAATGGCAAGACTGTAACTATTATGATTCCATATTATTTCCTTCCATATGGGCCCACAAGAGGAAGTTGTGGCATGTGGGCCTGCATGGGTGGGAAGAAGGAGGTGTGATTGCTTTTGCTGAAAGGAGCAGCGTTGGCCCATACTCTGGGAGGAAGGAGAAGTCCAGTCAGCTCCGTGGGCTGAAGGTGGAGGTTGCTGCCGCTTGTGCATTCCAGAAGGGGAGAAGAGTGAGAATGTGTATGTGTGTGTTTGTTTTCCTAACAGGAGGCGTATTTGTGATTTAGGACCTGGCGTAATATTTGCAGTGTTGCGTTTTCATGGGTAGGGTTCTTACTGTTTGAATGCTGGCAGTTGGTGTTGTTTTGGTATGGGAGGTTTTTCTATATTATAATTATAGTTCAGTTTACTTATGTTTTTCTGACGGCCAAGCCCAAATCCAATACACTTTACAATAGACCTGATATCATATGGGTTCCAAGTATCTATTTTGCAGGATATCCTCAGCACTGCAGCAGTGTATGTAAATATAATATACATGTTTTGTAAGTGATACTTTTACCTCAAAAGAAGCATGTTTTTTTACATATAAAATCTGTTGGCATAATTATTGTATTTTGAGAGTGGGAGGGAGGGGAAGAGGACACAAGGCTGTAAGATTCATCTAGGGCAGCTTTTACCCTTGCAGAGATCCTGAGAGAGTTCAACACACACAAGCCCTCACCATTCACCCATTTCCCAGTTCCCCAGGGGGCATATGCTGGGGTGACATATAAAGGTAAGCTTGGAATTTCTTTTTAAGCAGGCAAGTAGTGCCCAAACAATTAAGACTGTTTCTGTATCTTTAGGCCACATTTTCTTGGTCTCTGATTATATCTCTTGTTTGATGATCTTCCCTCTTTGCATAATAGTACAGAATAGTTGTTTAGTACTGACACTTCTATTAGTAATGCTGTTTTTCTCAAGTGCAGGCTATTTAATTCTGCAGTCTATTTCCTTTCTTTTAACCAGTTTGCAATCCACAATAGGACATTGCATCCAATCCCTTGACATTTTAATTTACTGAGGAGTCTCTCAAGAGAGATTTTGTCAAATGCCTTCTGAAACTCATGATACACTATATACACTGGCTCACTAATATCCACATGTTTATTAACCCCTTTATAAAGGGATCCAATGGTGATCCAGTGGCTGTGGAGTCTGCAAAAACGCCTTAACACATGCAAAAACACCATAAAGCACTTTGATAAATGACCCCCTCAGTTTGCAATACTGACCTGGAAGTGCAAACAGGGTTGTGGATGCACTGTCCCGGCAGTTCCACAGGAGGGACACTACCCGGGGGAATTGGTACAGTTCATCAGAGACTGGAGTGGCAGCAGTATGTAAACAGGTGGGGAATGGAAGTGAAGGTGATACTGAGAACTTATGTTGTGCTGCATAGAGTTTGGGGTTCCCTCCTGACAATATTCCCCCAGCCTACTGTGATATTATGTCTCTGGTCTCCACTAACATGCCATGATTGACATTGCAAGACATTCGACAAGCACAGCAGACTGATCCCTTAATTGGTGATGTGCTCAGTGTCAAGGAAAGAAATCTAGGGGCTCAAGCAGTCTATCAGAGCCACCCAGATACTCGGTTGCTAATCAGAGAGTGGGATTGTTCATTTGTGCGGAATCAGATACTGTACAGAGAAAGGAATGATACCAATTTGAGTCATCCCGAACAACTGTGTTTACCACAAAAATTCCACAGAACATGGGGCATATGGGGCAGAGAGGGTCCTACGACTGGTGAGGGACAGGTTCTATTAGCCTAAACAAGCACAAGACATTGAAAAATATTGTAGACAATGTACTAGTTGTATAAAAGGAAAGACCCTACCACACAGAGCAGCAAAGATGGTAAACATTACTACTGCTTTGATCTATATAGACTTCTTGACTTTAGAAATGGTCTCTCAGCGTAAAGAGAACATTCTGGTTGTGATGGACCATTTCACCAGGTATGCACAGGCATACACCACCAAGGACCAGAGAGCAGAGACCGCTGCCCGAGTATTATGGGAGAAATTCTTTGTGAACTATGGACTCCCAGCCCGGATACACTCTGACCATGGGAGGGATTTTGAAAGCAGACTCATTAAAGAGATGTTGCAGGTGGCTGAAGTTAGGAAGTCACACACATCTCCCTATCATCCCCAGGGAGACCCCCAGCCTGAGAGGTTTAACAGGACACTTCTAAACATGTTGGGGACATTGAAGCCAGCTCAAAAGAGGAACTGAAGCCAGTATATGAGTTATTTGGTACATCCTTTAACTTCACATATAATGATGCTACAGGGTTTTCACCCTATTTTCTGATGTTTTGGGCGAGCGGGCCGGTTGCCAATTGATCTGTGTTTTGAGGTTTCAGTAGATGGGTCATTGCCTCAGACTTTTCAAAGCTATATGAAGAGGCTAAAAGAACAGTTGTGGGCAGCCTATAGGTTGGCTGTGGAGTCTGCCTACAAACTAAGCCAGAGAAACAAGCACTGATATGACCAGAAGGTGAGACAGAATGACTTGTTGGCAGGGACATAGTATTCTTACAGAACTGGGAGCTGACTGGGAAGGAACACAAAATTGCTAATAGGTGGAGGAAAACTTCAACAACCTGCCTGTTTACCCAGTAAGGCTAGAGTGGGGAAAAGGGCCAGTAAGAACTGTACATAGAAACCATCTCCTGCCCATTGGACAGTTGGTATTTCCCCTTCAGGGACCCCAAACTATAGCTGAACCTCCTCCACCTCAACCAAAGAAGGGGAACAGTAAGACCTGAGACCTAACCTCATTGGGAGTTTGACAGGAATCCCCATCGGGAATTGGTAGGAATCCCTGAGTATCTACTGAAAGACATACATAATGGATATGATAGTGAGGATTCAGAAGGAGAGTTAGGTGGGGGACATATGATGTTCACCTGAGAGCCACATTGGAGAGACAGTACCCTAAACCTACAGGTACATGATGGGGACTTAGTAAGACAGTTCCCGGGGATGAAAACTCAAGAGAGGGAAATCCAAGTTTTCCAGAGTAATGATAGGACTGAGGGTGGTACAGACAGCACAAGAAGGATAGACAACCTGTAACAAGAAAGGGAAAGAGGTGCCACAGGTGAAATTCACCTCCAGAGAGAATCAGAAACTACAGAGGATGAGTAATTGGTTCCACTGCCACCAGAGAGCCCAAAAGGACAGGTAGGACTGTGAAGCCCACAATAAGGTTCAATTATGATAACCCTGGAAACCCAGTGAATGTCCCCCTGACAGCAGCACATAAACAGGTGACTGCCTAATACCCAAAAGTAATGAAGGAATGCCTTGAGACTTTGGTCTAAAGGGGAGGTGAAAGCAAGAGAATGGCATCTTGTTGAGGACAACAAGAAATGTAAGTGGGAGGAGAGTGAAACCCCACCACCGCCTCCGAAGGGAGATGGAGGTTAAAGACCATGCTACCATTTAAGTGAATTTTAGTGGAGAAAAGAAAAGAGGACAATGCAGCTATGTATCATGAGCTGCCAGCCCAGGAAACACATAATGAGATTGAAAATGTTGCCAGACCCCTTACTGTGAAGGTGCTTAAATGACCATTGAATAGATGAGTCAGAGACTAAGGTAGGGAATTTGCATGTCACAGCCCCCTGAACTACTGCTGGTATCTTGCAGTGAATATCACTTTAAATCATACAAATCTATAACTGGAAAAGCCATACATTGGAGAATTCTGAATAAGAGAGGGATTTATGAGAAAAATGTACGGAAAAACAGAACCAGGAAGCAAACAGATTCTCACACTGACTAATAAGGAGAGTCAGAACCCTGGGTACCTAGTTCTCAGACAACAGAAGAAGATAAAAAAAAAGCTAGGCAGGATAGAAGGGTTTGCACACATTCTCTTCCCATGGTCCTGCCTGGGTCTTGGCCTTTTGGCTAACGGAAGGTAACTCATCCAGGCTGGGTAACAGCAAATGACTGGCCATGAGCTTAGTGGAACTAAAATCACTGAAAGCTGAGACTGCGGAGGGCTTGAATCACTGAATGCTAAGTAAGCAATGTGCAGAAGGAGCTGTAAACCCAAGCCAGGAAAAACCCTCCTACCAAGGTAGAGGAACAGAAGGATAGCAACAGATCCAGAGGTGGTGTGGTCCCCCAAGAGGGCAGAGACCCCAGCGGCTGCTTGAGCGGTCCCCAAGGAAGGTGTCGACCCCGGCGGTAGATTGGGAGGTGACCCTGGGTCTCCTTTGAGCAAGGGGACCCCAGTGGCAGATTGAGCGGTCCCCCAAGAAGGCATGGTCCCCAGCCGATTGAGTAACCCCAGGAGGGTGTGGACTCCAGCAGCATTCCAGGAGGCAGAGTCAGGTCCCGCAGGAGGGGGTGGACTCCAGCGACAGACCGGGAGGCGGATTCAGGTACCCAGGAGGCTGTGGACCACAGTGTTGGTATGGACCTTTCAGCGGAGCGGAAGCAGAACCGAGGAGATGGCAGCAGTTTACCTACAATGGACACCCCTCCCCCCCCATGTCAACATTGCCCACCAGCTCAGTTGCATCTTTTCACATGAGTGAGACCTGGGGGAAAAAAAGGAAAAAGGTGGAGGATAATAACAAGTGGGAACTCAAGAGGTCCCTCCTATTCTATACAGTGGTATACACTGGGGGCCAACAACCCCAAATTGCCAAATATTAAATGTTCTTGCTACCTTGTAAAAATGTATATAGTTGCGTTTCCTACTAACCAAGAGTAAATAAGTGTGCTGTTTGACATTCTATTAGCAAGTCATAGCCATGTAGAAATGTATATACTTATATAATTTAATAAACCTGTATATATTTGTAAATACTGCCAGCCTTGTTCACAGTTCCAGTTGTTTTCCTGGGGTGAAGGAAGGGAAATGCCACCCACTAGCACATTCTTCCCCAGATGGAGACACCAGGCGTCAAGAAAGTGAGGACCAATGGAGTCTGCCCTAGCAGGGGCTCCTGCCCAGTCGGTCCCGGACCCAGAAATGTCCTGCAAGGTAAACAGTCAAGGGGGGCAATACGCTCCTTTTTAAATATTTGCACCAGCAGCCTGGTTCTACCCTGGTTAAGATGGAATCCATCCATTCGGAATAGGCTCCCCATTCCCCAAAATGTTGCCCCATTCCCTTTTTCTTAATTATAATTTTTATTTGATTTTATTTAATTGTGTGTGTGTGTGTATGTGTGTACAGAGAGAGAGAGAGATAGTATATATATATATTAAAAGGGAATTTTAAAAGCCCAACTCATGCTAAAACCAGGAGATACGTGAATATGTCAGACCCGCGCATGCCAAGCAGATTTTAAAAACTGCCCAAATACACATATATCCCTCACTGCACGCAAATGCAAAGTTCCAAAAAAGGGGTGGGGTATGGGTGTGGTCTGGGAGGGGCATGGGCATTCCTGGATTTCAACTTCAAATTAGCACGTAAATACTTATGTGCACAGGCGTGTGCAAAGGTCCACTGTGGCAAAACTTTACTTCTGCTATAGATGACATGCAAGTTATATAATAAAGACAAATGGACAGATCGGTGGGGTTTTAAGGGTCAAGGCTAACAGGGAGAAAGGAGGCTATTAAACTAGCGGGGTTTGGAAGTCCTATCCCTTACCTGGGGGGAACTGGAAATGAAATGGAAAATCTGGTAATGGCTTCGGCACATGTGTATATTAAAATCCCTACAATTAAGAAGATGTAGCATTTATGCGCATAGGTGCACCATCCATTGAAAATTGTGCCCACATGTGCACGCGGTCAGGCTATTTTATACATTGCGCGCATATACATGCATATGTTATAAAATGGCAACTTCCCTGGGTGTGGGCTAGTGAACTTGCACATATGTGCATCCACGCACTGGTTTAAAAGTTACCGTGAAACTGTATATATATCTTATTGGATTATATTTATACTTTTAAGTTTACATTTTTATACATATTTGTTTATTGTATTTTTTTTTATTCCTATATTTTTTTTCTGGATATAACTATGTTATATCCTTTTCAGATACTAACACTCCATGTGCTTGGTCTCTGAATAAGCACATATAATGATAAGGTATGGACTTTACTTTACTTTTGAATATATTATATATACTGCATTTTTATTTTTTCCTTTTTATATTTTCATTTCATTTTTTAACTATTTTCAATTATTGTTTATTTTTGTTATCTAGTTCTTAAACATTTCTAGCAATATATTTTTTATATAGGGATCAAATGGTTTCTGATCAAAGCACCAGTGGATGATATATGCTCCTGCTTTCTTCTTCTCCTTTATGATGTATTCTTTACTAATTTTTTTGTATTTTTTTGTATTTGTTTTGATATTTGTTTAATCTTGTCTTATTACTTTTTAATGCTTTTTACTCTCTTTATAGGCCCCGTCCAAAGGATTTTTATTTATAATCTACACCAGGGGTAGGCAATTCCAGTCCTCGAGGGCCACAAACCTGTCGAGGTTTTAGGATATCCTAATGAATATGCATGACATAGATTTGCATACAACTGAGGCAGAGTGCATGCAAATCTCTCTCATGCATATTCATTAGGGATATCCTGAAAATCAGACTGGTTTGTGGCCCTCGAGGACCAGAACTGCCCACCCCTGATCTACACAGTGTTTGTACCCCTGAAACAGGTGATTAGCCAAAACACGATCATATTGAGTTTATGAAATATTCACATGCTGTTATTATCCAACTTAGTTTTATATAACAGCTGTGTTAAAACTTTTTAAATAAAATGTGTGGGCCGATTTTATAGTATTCTTCTTTGCTCTAAGCATGTATGACTACATAGAATCTTTTTATTATTTTTTAATCATTTTTAACAATATTCTTATCTTTGTATTCTTATTTTTGTTCATTGGTTTTATTTTATATTTCTTATTCTTTTATCACTATAGGTGTGTTGTTCTGTGTTCTGTTTTGTTGGGGTTTTTTTGTCCATTCACCACTTAGTTTTCGGCTTCCTTCTGTTCTATGGTATTAGGCCTCTTTTCCTTCTCTCTTTAAACAGTAGAATTTAACCAAATTCCTAAATCTGGCTAGATTTTGATGCAGGATTGTCTAGCATACTATGAGCCAAGCTAATCTTCTCAGTCTCACTAAAACCTGACTCTCCACTATGCACAGTCTGGGTCCAACTGCTCTCACAGTCCTCTCTTATAACATCTTACCAAGGCCTTCTTCATGGGCACCCCCCTTTCAAGGATGCAAGCTCATAGAACTCCATCTGTCAGCATCTCTTCCTCATCTAACTGCGGAATGCCCACACTACTAGGCTTCATTCCCTATTCCAATTGAGAGGGTTCTTTCTTTCCAGCCTCTTGGTTCAGGCTGCCTATTTTTTTTCCTATATGCTTGAACACTGGCCAATTTGAGAAAACCTTGGTTCTTCTCATTTCCAAGCTCCTGCTCTAGGTCATCCATTTTTTTTCTTTTCTTTATTTTTTTCTTCTCAAAGCCTTTCTCTTGTCTTCTTTATCTGTTGCTGTGTTTCTATGTGGCTTTCTGCTTTCCTGTCTTTCTGGAATACCAAAACTCCATCACAGCCATGTTTTACTGTTTCTTGTCATCTTTCCTTCCCTTATTGCCTCTCTCTGTCTTGGTCTTTTCCTTCCTCCAACCTACCTTGCACCTCATTCTTTTCTCTTTCTTCCTTAAAATCTTCTCTTCTTTCCTGCTCTCTTCACTGTCTTTTTCTTTTTTTGCCCCAACTACAAATGCACTATTGTTTCCTTATATTGTCTAAAACGTTGTCTTCCATTTACATTTTTCCTCTTTCCCTATGTAATCTTTTCTTTCCCTCTCCATCCCTCTCTGGGCTAGATTTAGGCAGAAGGCAACACAGGCACATGCCTAGGATATAAAATTCTAAAGGTGTCCAGAAACCTGGGACTCTTCCTACAGTTTTTTGATTTCCAGTCCCCCAGTCCTCTGCCTATGGACACCAATCTCCCATTCTGTTTAATCTGGCCCCTGATCCCTCTCCTTTCTAACCATATCATACTTCCTTCTTTCTCCCTCCCCCAACCTTCACCTCTTTCTTCTCTCTCTCTCTCTCTCCTTCTACAGCTGTCCTGCCTTTCCCTCCTGTCAGGACCCTTGTCTCCTTCCCCTTTCTTTTTTAGATAAATAATCGGGCAAATAAAAAATGTTGGATTTAAACAATCAGATGAAAATTCTTGAATAGAGAAGAAATGAGAAATGGAATTGGAAAAATATACAGAGCGGTCAAATATAACACTGAAGTTGTAGGCAAAAGCTGAAGTAGAAGTCAAAAGATCATTCTCTGAAACAGAGACTGCTCTGAGGAGAAAGCTTAGAAACAGAGATCAGCCTTCAATTCAATTTCAGTTTTATGAAATGAAATGCCACCTAAGAAAGGAAATGTCAGTGAGAAAAGGATCAAATGTGTGCTGTGACAGAAGGCATGAGTACTGAAGGGGAAAGACTCAGTTGGGTGCTATCTGCATAGAGGCGATATCCAAGCTTGAAGGAGGAAATAAGATTTCCAAGTGGATGGGCATAGAGTGAAAATGGAACAAAACCTTAGAGCAGATCCCTGAGGCACACTGGTAATAAGGTTAAGTGGAAAAATGAGCATCTTTCCAGATAACTTTAAAGAAACAGATAGCAAGATAAGACTGGCAATACAACAGCACTGTGCTGGAGAAGATAAGCAAGTGAGAGAGAAAGTGACAAACTACTGACTATATTTTTACCTTACAGGCGCTGATCAACAAGCATGTAAAAAATGGTACATGTGTTACTGATTTTTTTTTTTTTTAAGTATTTGACTCAATTGTCATCCTTATTTCAATTTTAGACTACTGCAAGCTGGAATCAGTTAACTTTAAGCTAGCCAAATATGATCAGCAGTACACCAGCACCACTGACTATCCTGGTTAAGATAGCTCGATAAGATTATTTGGTTGACTTTACCAGCTGAATATGGACCTCTTTATTTATTCAGACACCGGAAAAGATGCAAAGTACAATGCTTGCTATAACATCAGCAAAATACTTTACAGTGAAAAAGACTATATATATATACATATATATATATATATATATATCTGACAGTACCAGCAGAGAGGCAAAAATCTACATTGACATCATAGCCAAATTAATCTCTTACTGTTGTATGTGGCACCTTGGCAAAGTAATATGATTACACATGCTCTCCCTGTTCTCAAAAAATAAATGGAAATTTTAAGTTTCTAAGGTAATCTGGCACATTTTGCAAGTATTAAATTCACTGAAAAAAAGGTACTTCATAAAGAAAGTACTGACAATGCATCCATTGAATTTTACAACTTAAAATATGTTTTAAATATTTTATAAAATAAATACAAGTAAACAGATTTTTACAATTCAACTTCTGCAGTTTTACCTGCACAGCTGAAGAAACCAAAGCAGCCAAACACCCTTATGCCAGGCTGCACACATACATGTCACAAGTAAAAGGTCTGCTGTGCTCCTTTCCGAGAGTACAATGGAATCAAAGCAACTGCCCCTCTAATGCCAGGACTGCATCCACCAAAGCATCTGCTCGCCCCCATGCCAGAACTGCATACAACCCAGGTGCCCAAAGTGTAGATGCGCAGATGCTGCTGAACCAGGAAAAGATGTGGTGCACTGCTGGCTCCAACCTACAGAGTTCTGTGTGTATTACTGAAGACAGTAAACATGCCTAGATGTTTGGCCAGTGGCATAATCAGCACCCTGTTCGGTGCCTAATGTATGAATGAATGCCTATGAGCCACTTGAAGTAAAAAGAATAAAAAGACAAATAATCCAATAAGGGTGTGCAAGGACTCCATACCTCCATACCTCTTCATGCCTATTATAGCGCTGGGAGCACCACCTACTACCGAACATGATTCGTCTTGTGGGTAAGCCTATGCCTGGTGCTATAGTAGTTGCTAGGGATGTGCAGACCAAAAGTTTAAGTTCATAAGTCCATAAGTCGAAAGAGGGTCCCATTTGCGGTCAATATGGACATATGGAGAATTCCATAAGTTGAGTCTATGTCCATATGTGCAAATAAAAATTTAAACCCCTCACCCGCCTTAATCCCGCCCCCCCCCCAAGACTTACCAAAACTCCCTGGTGGTCCAGCGGGGTCAGGACGCCATTCCTGAACTCCTTTGTAAGGAGCACGTGACGTCGGCGTCACGTCGGAGTGACGCGGCGTCACGTGATTCCCCTCGGGTTCGCTCCCGGACCCCTCGTTGGGCCCAAAAGGCACTTTTGGCCAGCTTGGGGGGGGGTCAGGAGGCCCCCCCAAGCTGGCCAAAAGTGCCGTTTGGGTCCAACGAGGGGTCCGGGAGCGGAACCGCGATGGACCACGTGACGCGGACGTCACGTGATTCCCCACGCGTCCGCTCCCGGACCCTCACGGAACTTTTGGCCAGCTTGGGGAGTTTTGGTAAGTCTTGGGGGGGGGCGGGATTAAGGAGGGTGAGGGGTTTAAATTTTTATTTAGATCAACAATCGCAATTTCCAACGTATTCAACATAGCTATGTTGAATAAGTTGGAAATCCGATCGTTTACGCCTCATCATTTTTTAAGTTAAAAAAAAAAATAAGTTGCGTTTTCCATTTAAGTTCAAAACGAATGCACACCCCTAGTAGTTGCCCTTATACAAAAGGAGTGTATGCTGTACTATCTCCCATCTAGATGTGCGGCTGCCAAACAAGGTCATGGGTGCAGAGAGGGAAAGGTTCTAAATGCAAGCTGTGCCGATTCAGGGAAACACAGAGAGTTGATATGAGCCTGAAGCACCAAATTCTGATACAAGCCCAAAACACGATGAAAGAAGCAGGTACCCAACTTAGACCACCAAGAAACTAATAATAGCATGAAGAAAAGCAATAAAGTCAGCATGATTCCAGCACAAACCTCAGAGCAGCTATAACCATTTGAGTGGCCATGTGTTGGGGCCAAAAATTAAAACCAGTCTGGGCATCAGGAGTCACCCTCGAGGGGGAGGGGGGGTATGTAATGCCCCCCCTCCCCCTCGAGGGTGACAACTGTCTTCTGCTTGCAGAGTGTTGCGCTGGAGGTGGACCCTTGGCCTGGTGCAGGATTGGTATGGCCCTCTGGTCAGATCCAGAGAGCGCCTGCCACCAGGAGGTGGAGCACACAAGGAGACAGAGGCTAACTGGAGCTTCACCAATAACAATTCGGGGTTTCCGCAGGTTGAGCCCTTGGGTACCCGGACCGCCTGGACTTAGGTGAGCCTCAGGTGGTCTCCTGGAGAGGTAGCGGAGGGGTGTGCAGAGTGGATGGACTAGATCCGAACCGGAAGCACCAGAGACCTCAGGGAGGTAACAGTTCAGGAAGGTTCTCCGAGCGAGGCAGGCAGCGCCTGCGGATCTAGTTAGGTGGAAGCCGCGGTTAGTTTCCAAACAGGTTGGTCTGGTAGTCACAGTAGGCCAGAAGAGAGTGTCCGAGTGAAGCACAAGGGTCAGAGCCAGAATATCAGTCCAGGAGTAGTCAGCCAAATCAGGGGTCAATACCAGAGTCAGGGGTCAATACCAGAGTCAGTCTGAGCGTAGTCAAGGCAAGCGAGGGTCGGTTCCAGGCAGCAGACAAGAGAATGGTCAGGCAGGCAGTGGTCAGTTCCAGGTGGCAGACAAGAGAATGGTCAGGCAGGCAGTGGTCAGTTCCAGGCAGCAGACAGGAGAATGGTCAGGCAGGCAGAGGTCAGTACCAGAAGTCAGTCTGAAGAGGTACTACCTGAGAAGGATACAGGAATACACGGAGACACTGGGAACAAGGAGACATTGGAATGAGGAGACGCTGGAACAAGAAGACACAGAACAAGAGAAAACTGAAACACATGAAGGCGAACTAGTACACCAATGGTGTCAACCCGATTGCCAAGGTGAGGTCCTGGGGACAGGGCCTCGCTTTAAATAGGGTTAAGAGATGATGTCATCACTTCGTGTCTTGTTCGGGTTTCCCGCGCTTGGTCTTTAAATACAGAGACGTCGGCCGTGTGCACGCCTAGGGGCGGGACTGAGACGGCCGAAGATGCAGAAACCAAGCGGGAGCTCTGCTGCAAGGCCTGGAGCGAGGAAGAAGACGAGACAGGCCGCGGTGAGTATTGGGGACGTCGGGAGCTAGCGGCAGTGGTGAGGCCAGCACTGGTCGAGGACAGCACGAGGTGAGCAGGACCGGTCGCAGCACCCATGCGGCCGGGACGCGCAACACAGAGGGACTGCCCCTCCCATGTAGCAGGTGGGAGTGCCAACCCCTTATGGTGAAACACACTACCATATCACTTTATTTTTACCCCTCAGGGTCCCACATAGCAGCCAATGAGAAGCCTCTTACCTTTGCCTAAAACCATACATGTATTAATTAATTAATTTTATTTATAAATACTTATATTCCGCAACTTCCAAATGTACAATTTGCCCAGTGCGGATCACGTGTGTACATACATAATAAAATGTAATTAAAACAAACATAAAAACACACAATTATTGAAATACAGACAGCTGCGACCGCTGTTGCTCACCTCTTGCCTCACTGCACCTACTCTGTTGGGTAGACTTGCGGCCTCCGCCAGCTATCGCCGGCCTCTCTGCCCCTGTTCCCGGGCCTCCCTGGATGGCATGGACACTGCCGACTGCCATCTTGCCCTTGGAATCCCTTAGGCGCGTGCGCTCTCGGGCCAGTCTTAAGCACGTCATGGCGGGAACCTTGGGGGCGTCCCCCCCCAGATGATGTCATTCTTTGTGGACTCTTAAGCTGGCTGGCACTGTTTGCCTATGACTTGGCAACAAGTTCCCTCATTTCTGAATCCGCCTGCTCTCTACAGACTTCCCGTTCCAGCTCCTGCTTCCTCAGCGTGAGACGTCTTGGGTACCCGCTCCTCGGGGGCCCTTTCCTTGTCTCTGGCTATCCGCGCCTCGGAGGGCCTTGTGCCTAGGACTGCTGCCTACCCCATTCCCTGGGGCTTCCTCTGGAACCATCACTACTTCTACAGTGAGTACTCCGCTTGCGGACCATTGCCGTATCATCTCTATTGAGGAACCCTCACCGGTGTACCCCGCTCTGCGGACCACTACCGTATCATCTCTACTGAGGAACCCTCACCGGTGTACCCTGCTCTGCGGACCATTGCCGTATCATCTCTATTGAGGAACCCTCATCGTAGTACCCCGCTCTGCGGAACACTGCCGTATCATCTCTACAGAAGAATCCTCTTTGGTATACCCCACTTCACAGACCCCGTGTTCCCTGTGTCTGTGTGACTTTGCTGTTACACTCCCCGCTCTGCGGGTAGCGTCACTCTCTCTCTGCTCTCTCTCTCTCCTCAGGGCCTGCTGATCTACACAACCAGCAGCTGAGACCTCGCCTCTCGACGGTGAGGCTCACGGGGCTCCTCCCCGTAGGCGGTACCATCTCTCACTCGGCCCAGGGCCCACATACCCACAAATCCTAACATTCACTCATCCATATGCTTCTTGAAATAGGTATTTTTTAATCTGCTTCCTGAATTCTTGTAAGTCACCCACTTCCCTTAATTGGAGCTGTAAAAGTAAATTCCCATGCCTGTGTATGGCTGAGCCTTCCCTTACTCAATGGAGGCTCTCTTAATAATCCTGTTGATTGTGAACACAAATTTCAGTTTGGATTATAATAAATCAATTTATTCTTTAGTGCACAGATCTTTTCCATAGTTAATTTATAAATTGTCACAAAGAAACAAAATGTGGCTCTCCATTTCATTGGTAGGCAGTGTAGTTGCTGCAGCGCAGTGTCACATTATCAAACCATGACAAACTCAGCAAAGTCCATGCTGCAGCATTCTGCATATTATCTGCCAATCCCAACAGTGGGTAGCACAATAGTCAATGTGTCCCAACACTAGAGATTGTTAAGATTAAATGAAATAGCCATCCAGTAACAAATGTCTTCACTGGTCGCAACAATTTTAACATAAAAAGCAATGCGAAATAACTGCCCCATATAAGGCTTCATGGAAAGTGACAAATCTAAAATGACTCCCAAACTTCGCACTTCAGTATAAATTTGGAGTAGAGTCCCCATCAGTAATGAGCCCCCCCCCCCCCACCCACACACACACAATTAGCTTTGTCATATGGCTGCTTGCCAACCCATAAAACTTTATTTTTTTCAACATTTAACAACAGAGCATTCTTGCACATTCAGGATGTAATAAAAGACATGCACTTATCAAACATGCTTACTGGCAATTCTCCTGAACTCTCACTTGGCAAATATAACTGCACATCATCGGCATATATGAAAAAATGTATTCCTAGCTCTTCCAATGCAAAGCCCAAAGGTGTCAAATATATATTAAAAAGCATGGAGGATAATGATGATCCCTGGGGAGCCCCATATTTCATAGATCGCCAACTAAAATAACAGGGGCCCATCTGTGCCCTATAATCTCCCCATTCAAGAAAAGACTGGAACCAATGTAACACTTTCCCAGTAATGCAATACGTTCCAAGTGAGAGATAAGAATACGGAGTTCTATATTCAGGCATAGTTCGGAGAGCAAAGTTAACCGGATAAACTTATCCGACTAACTTTGGAGGCATATTGATAGTGTAGCCGTACAATTGAATATAGCTGGCTATCTTACGGGCCGATAAAGTACAGTGCGCTCAGACGGAGCTCCGACGGAGCGCACTGTTAGCCAGCATTTGGACGCGTGTTTTGGATGTGCTAGCTTTATCCCTTATTCAGTAAGGGGTAATAGCGCGTCCAAAATGTTATTTATCTCATGCATAAGACCCTAATGACTGCAATGAGGCCCTAACATGATTTGATAAATGACCCGCTAAGTCTGGTGAGGTCAAAGCTGTCTTAAATTTAGCTGGCTATAGTTATCTGGCTAACTACTTAACGGGCCGATACAGTAAAACGCGGGAGAGCGGGCGAATGCCCGCTCTCCCAGTGCGCGCACAGGCCACTCTCCTGGCGCACAGACCACACTTCCACACGCACAGGCCACTCTCCAAAACGTGCGTCCAACCCCCCGAACCTAATAGCGCCCGCAACATGCAAATGCATGTTGATGGCCCTATTAGGTATTCCCGCGCGATTCAGAAAGCAAAATGTGCAGCCAAGCCGCACATTTTGCTTTCAGAAATTAGCGCCTACCCAAAGGTAGGCGCTAATTTCTCCGGGCGCTGGGAAAGTGCACAGAAAAGCAGTGCTTTTCTGTGCACCCTCCAACTTAATATCATGGCGATATTAAGTCGGAGGTCCCGAAAGTTTAAAAAAGTAAAAAATTTTAAAAAAGAAAATTTAAAATGGGCCCGCGGCTGTCATGTCGAAAACTGGACGTTCAATTTTGCCGGCGTCCGGTTTCCGAGCCCGTGGCTGTCAGCGGGCTCGAGAACCGATGCCGGCAAAATTGAGCGTCAGCTGTCAAACCCGCTGACAGCCGCCACTTCCATCAAAAAAGAGGCACTAGGGACGCGCAAACAAAAGTACGCTGGATTGTATAAGATCCACGCATAACCTCGCGTATCCTCTAAAATCCTGGATCGGCGCGCGCAAGGCTGCCGATTTTGGGCAGCCTGCGCGCACCGAGCCACGCAGCCTGCCTCCGTTCCCTCCGAGGCCGCTCCGAAATCGGAGCAGCCTCGGAGGGAACTCTCTTTTGCCCTCCCCTCACCTTCCCCTCCCTTCCTCTACCTAACCCACCCCCCCGGCCCTATCTAAAACCCCCCCTACCTTTGTTCCTAGATTACGCCTGCGAGAAGCGGACTGCTGGCGCGCCGTCCTCCGACCCAGGGGCTGGTCCGGAGGCCTGGACCATGCCCCCGGGCCAGCGCCACGCCCCCGGTCCCGCCCCTGAAATGCCGTGTCCCGCCCCCGAAACGCAGCGTCATCGGGTCCCGCCCCCCGACATGCCCCCAACACGCCCCCTTCCAAAAACCCCGAGAGCTACGCGCATCCCGGGGCTCTGCGCGCGCCGGCGGCCTATGGAAAATAGGCGCACCGGCTCGCAAGGCCCTGCTCGCATAAATCCGGGCGGATTTACGCGAGCAGGGCTTTTAAAATCCGCCCGTTAGAGAATAGCCACTGCCATTAGCAATGGTAACATGGAATAGACTTAGTTTTTGGGTACTTGCCAGGTTCTTATGGCCTGGATTGGCCACTGTTGGAAACAGGATGCTGGGCTTGATGGACCCTTGGTCTGACCCAGTATGGCATTTTCTTATGTTCTTATGTTGTGTGCCTTATAATATTTTTTCTGAATGCATTCATTGTGATATTGGTTACTCCCTCGCCAAAAATTTTACTTACAGAAAAAAACTGTTGTGGCTTATTTAGTACTGTCTCAATTTCTTTTAACAAAAAAATGTCTGTTTAATTTTTCAACAACAAACTCTGTAATCATGCAGGCTCTTTTAGGGCAATATACGTTCTTCACCTATACTCTTATGCCACCTCCCTTCTGTTCTCTGAAGCAGCTGTCAAAGCATAATAAGCTCAGAGTTAAACCAGCTAGCACATCTACTTTCAGCTAGAGACGTGCCAAAGTATCATAAATTTTACTCAAGTCTGCCGACCATGAACTAACTAGTTGTTGACCACTCATTGCCTCCCAATTTAACCCCTCATTTATCCTTGCCCTTTCTGTTTGAAATTGATCAATTTTCATTAATGGGAGCTTTAACATTCTTAATCTCTTTGCAGTCTCTCTTTTTACACAAAACCACATAAGCTGAAGCACACACGACAGTGATCAGACCATTCAACCTCCTCAATCATCTGAACTTGTATTCTTTTAACCCACTGGTTACCACCGATCACTACATCCAATATATGCCCAGCCTTAAGTGTGGGCTGCAGAATCAGTTGCTCCAACTGAGCGTTTAACAATGTTGTCAACAACTGCTGGGTATGTAGACCAGATGTATTATTTAGGTGGTTATTTATATCCCCTACAATGATCACCTTCCCCTAACAAGCAGACATTAAATATATAAATTATTGTAAGGCACCCAATTCTAATTGAAAGTATCCTGGGGGAAAGTAAAAAGCAATAAGGGTCCATGGCATACCTTAATCAACAAAGACTCAACAGGGCAGGGGCTATCTTTTTTAAATTGCATCACTTGTAAATGTTGTTTATATATTATCAATATGCCTCCTCCCTTCCTATTCAGTCATGACTGTTTGTACGTATAACCTATGGTGCAAACCGCATTTAACAGCACAACATCATGTGCATAATGCTCGGTTTCAACTAGGATCAACTGCTCGAGTCATCCCCACCTGTGTGAGTCCCCACTACACGGAGGCCTAACTCCCACTAATTGAGCCAGCAAGCTCCATTACCATCTTAGCTTCGGGCAACCCTCCTGACAATCATGTATGGACTATTTTTTAAAATTACTACTCAGGCCGCCACAAAGATCGCAACTGGAGCTGAAGCCCTCTCTCATTATTGTACTCCACAGTCATTATGCGAGTCCGAAAGCAAAGAGCATAAGAAGTATGGTAGGAACTTGAGAGATAGGCTCTTAAAAACAAAACAAAACACTAAAAGAAACAGCCGATGAGTGGACTGGTCACACATATCTATGGTTGCCAGTCCACTCCCAGCCTTCTCCCCTTCTCCCTAACCTATACCCCTGGAATCCGGAAGTGGAGCACCACCTCGGCATTTGCTTCCCCATCCCTATATAGGAATGGATCGGCTGAATATGAAAACAAGGGCCGAACTGAATGGTTGTAAGATGAATACACACAATCAGAATCTGCTTCCCATCAAAAAGAAAGCCCCCTCAGCATGCCTATATTACCATTTAAATTAACCGCATGCTACTCTATATTACCGATCTGTTATTCCCCGATGTAGGAAAATCTGTGGAGCAATCCAAGCTACACTTGAATATATTCACTGCAACTCCGACCTCTATTGTTCTCTCCCTCCAACCCCCACTAAAGACATTCCCTTCCTCCCAAAAAAAAGGTTATCAACCTCATTTTGAATCATATCATATTAGCAGAATAGCATTTTCAAGAATGCAAGAAATGCTGTTATGTCCAGCCTCCCCTTAAGAATGTCACATTGTTTTGTGATGTTCCTTTATTTATTTGTTTATTTATTTGCTTGTTTATTTGATGAGTTTTATATACCGTCATTCGGTAAAGCCATCAAAATTATGACAAGTCAATGTGGTCTTAGCTACATAATTCCATCTCAGTGTTGTCTCCTGATTATGTGGTGTTAGACTAGAAGCCTGGGAAGGAGGGGATCATGAATAACTTGAGGTACTTATATCACAGGTGATGACCTATCACTTATGGAGAATAACAGAGCTAATGTATATTCTCTGTGCTGCCTGAAACACAAAAGCAATTTGTGACCAGCGAGCCCTGGGGCTAATAAAAAAAAAAAAAGGTTATACAAAAATTCATAGCTAATGGAGCAATTTTCAAAGCGAAAACACCTGTGTGATATCTTTTTCAAAATTAAAAAGTGTAAAGTATGCATGTTAAAAGTGGCCACATGCTTTGCATCTGCTATTTGTGCAAATGGGCAAATGGTGGGATTGGTGAGTTGCAAAATAGAATGCAGCACAGGTAAACGGTGAAAGACCAACCCAATCAGGAAATATCCACCAAAACAAAAAGGGAGGTCAAAGATACTTAAGGTCCACACAAAGGTTCAAAATTCAATAGATGAAAGTTTATTCACAATGTTAGGATGGCACTGCAGATTTAAAAAAATAGTCTTTCATGGTCCCCTGACATGGAACCGTGTTTTGATGAGCTGCATTGGGAGGCACCTCTAAGCTGAGAGCATAGCGGCTTCAAGCGTATTGAATGGCAAAATAGCACATGTACACTCAAAAATCAAACACATGCAAACTGTTGTACTTCCCTGACCTAAATATTCCCACAAAAATAGCTTTTTTCCCTGCAGCTAAAATATGCGCACCATGCAACCCAATGTGTACTTTTAGCTGCATTTGAGGGTGGCAGTTTTCCATCAGTCATTTCATCAAGATAAATACTAATTTACCCAGGCACATGATTTTGAAAATTGACCTCCATGACCGAACTTAATTTCACAATATCTCACAAACATTTTCCTTTCAGATCTTTTGGCTACAGATTTCTGTAGTTTGCTTTAAGAAATGTGCACCAATTTTTGTAACAAACTACTGTAGTAGAGAAGTAAGAAACTAAAATGAGATAATTTATAATCAGAAAATCTGAAATGATTGTTTACCTGTTTCTGTTTGTCTATATAGAACAGTCCTTGGAAATCTCACTGATCCTCAGTCAGTAACTCAGTCTAAACCATACTCAGGGCCGGTGCAAGGGTATTAGGCAACCTAGGCAAACCTTACAGTCTGGCACCCCCTCCCCATACACAATTTTAAATTATGCACTTATAACATATTTTACTTGAAAAATGACATTCTGAGCTAAAATTAATATACAAGTTGTTGTGATAATTTCATGCACTATTGTGATGCCAACAAGAAAACTTTGCATCTTGGAATTCATATGGCATCATACCTATTGTGATATATTTCGGCATGGTCCTCCCGTATCAACACAGTACTATCTGCCAACACTCAAAGAATAACAACCATACCTATGAAAAAGAATACCAAAAATATTACACAGAATCTAAAATATCAATACACCTCCTATCAGGAAAACAGAACAGGCTAAGCTACTACAGATCCCTACAGAGAAACCACATGCTAAAAGAATGCTTCATCTCAGTCTTTGCATGCAGAACACAAACCCTCACCAAATACAGAATAAAGCCACGTAAAGTATAAACAGAAATGTGCAGACAAAAACTGAACTGTAAAACACATCACACCAGACTCTATACAGTGTAACAATGGAAAAACAAAAATTTCACCATTCCTCATGAAACAAATCAATAAAATAAAGATATATAAATCATTAATCATAATTATAAAATCATATAAATAAAATAATTTCACAACAGCTGATGAATAGAATATCCAATAATTAAAGACTCATGCAAATTTTGAAAGCTTTACCAACACCAATAAAATATTTCAAACAGCAGACACATCACATACTACCCAATAATTAAAATGGTAGTCAATCAAGAAAAATGAACTTAAAACGCCACCTTTACTTACCCTCTCCAGCAGTTCTCCTACTCGTTTCCCTTGCAGGCCATACCAGAAGCAGCAGAAGCTTCTGAAGCTGTCCTCATAGACCTCTTCCTTTGGACCACAACCAGTCTCTTCTCTCTCTCTCACACACACACACACACACACACTCAGGACCAGTTTCTGTCTCTCACACACCAATCATCTCCCCAACCAGTCTCTCTCTCACTCTCACTCACACACACACATACACACCAGCCATCTCCCTGATCAGTCTCTCTCACACATACACACGTCACCTCTCTGGCCAGTCTCTCTCAATCACACAATGCTCTCGCTCTCTCTTACTTACATACATGCTCTCAATCACACACATGTCTATCTCACTTACAAACAGGCTCAATCACACACATGCCCTCTCTCACAGCCACAAGCCAGCCAAAAACATGCTCCATCTCTCTTGCACACACACATTGACGCACACAAGCACCCTCCCTGACTCACATATACACCACACACATACAGAAGCACCCTCCCTGTCTCACATACACATTACACTCTCACAGAAGAACGTTGCTTTCGGACTTGCAGCATTTTTCACTTTTACTAAAAGTGAAAGTGATGCTCTCAACCGTTAAATAAGAAAACCACATTCCTATCAGAAGGCGAAATGACACCCTTCCTTCAGGTTCTGTCCTCCCAAGGGACAGCCACCCACACCGTACAGCTTCTCTTGTTTTACACTTTCAGGCAATAAAGCAAGTGTCTTTCTTCAAACTATCAGTCGTATGATTATTCATGTGGGAGATATGGAACAGAAAGACATCCTTAGTTGGCTTCCCTTTTAAAAGGGAAGATTCTAGTCTTAGTCATTTAAAAATATACATTTTCTAAAGGCTTAAAAAAAAAAAAAAAAAGCAAAACCTTTTCAGATTCTATTCTAGTCTTCATGCTTAAATTATGTTTCAAAAAAAAAATCCAAACCCCACCTGGCATCAGTATCTTAAATTTGTGATTTTGCTGAGATGAACATTTTAAATACTTTAATTTTTTTTGCTTTAGTATTTGTCTCTACCCACTTTAAGTTAAATTTTATTTTCCAGAAGAGGGATGCTTAAAATTCAGTAATTTCATCTTTCATCCAACTTTTCAAAAGTTGAGGTATATGTATTATCATATTTCATTTTTTTAAACTGGCAGATTTCTTTCTCACATACACACACACTCACAGAAAGAAGATCGGCGCTGAGACTTAGGGGGCGCTGCGGCAGGTAGCCAGCTCCCGACTCACCCTGCCTTCCCCCGAGTGCCACCCTCCCAACACCCCCTAATGGTCCAGCGGAGGTCCTGGGAGTGATCTGCCACTCCTGGGGCCTCGGCTGCCACAAGGCAAAATGGCGCCGGTGGCCTTCAGCCCCTACCATGTGACAGGGGCTACTGGTGCCATTGGTTGGCCCCTGTCACATGGTAGTGGCTAAAGGTAACTGGCGCCATTTTGCTTAGTGGCAGCCGAGGCCCCGGGAGCGGCAGATCACTCCCGGGGCCTCCACTGGACCACTAGGGGGGTGTCGGGAGGGTGGCACTCGGGGGGAGGCAGGGCGAGTCGGGAGCTGGATGCCTTTGGTGGCGCCCCCTAAGTCTCAGCGCTTGGTCTCCACCTAGGCGAGTCGAGGGCTGGCAGAATTTTGAAAGGGCACTTTTTGACCTTTCAAAATTCTGCTGCCTGCCATGGCGCCCCCTAAGTCTCGGCGCTCTAGGCACAGGCCTAGCTCGCCTAGTGGTTCCTCCGGCCCTGACCATACTTGGAAATGTGCATACTCTGAAGAAAGGCTTTACTTCTCCAACTTTGTTTTTAAATAAATGAACAATAGCACAAACCAAACAAACAAAACAAGTGGAAAAACAAATGTGATACATTTACAATCTGACTGAATTTCCTCAGGTTGTTTTTCTCACTTTTGAAAACAGATAGCACATAGATTTGATTTATATTGTGCCGTTATTAAGCAAAACATATCAAGGTTGTAGACTGGACTCTGGGCAGGAAAACCCTGGCATTGAACCCTAAAGCTCATATCTCGAGTTTGTACAGTTCTCACCAAATTACTCATCATTCTGAGAGTCCAGGATCCTCTGTGGTGAGAAGCTTACTCGAAGGCCCTTTCACATTGTCTACGCCCCAGTCACTTTGTCCACACTTTGTAAACAGCTCTAATGATATCTTCACTTAGACAGCAGCAATAACCACACTGGAATATGTGCAGGTTCCAACTCATTTTTACTAATAGGTTGTAAAAATGAATTGATGGTTCTTAACAACTCAAATTGAAAATAATAGCTAATTGATTGATACAAGATAAAATTTAAATAAATTTGTGACTTTACTTCTCCAACAATCAGTTCTCCAATTACTTCAGCCAATTCCTGTAGTGGTTTGACTCCTTTTCTCTTCAGTAACTCAGTCCTCAGCTTCTCCCATGGGAACAGGGGGAAACTTATCTAAATTGATCGCTAACATTACAAATCCCAATTTTAATTCCTTCCCTGTAGTCTTCAATGTTCTCCACTCCCAACTGTGTAGCACCTGATGGGCACCTTATCATTCCTTTCTTTTCTGATGATCCTCCCCAAGTCCATACAACATTCTTACACCATATCTCAATTTCTTCTTAGCAATGGATACAAGTCCATTCTTCATTTATGACACCTCTTCGTCTCTCGGTCCTTTTAAAAGGAAAGACACTGCTCCTCAAACCACCAGTAGCATCTGGGGTGCTCAGTAATACACAACCCCCCCCCCCCACCTCCCCCAAACATTTTACTAAAAATAGCAACCAAATAAGAGGCAGGAAGAGTGGAAAATAACTTTCTCCTCTGGCAACTAAAACAGTTATCAAAACATGGACAAACACTATAGGGATAAGGCTCTCTCTCTCTCCATTCTTGTCCCAAGTCTCTGTTTAGACAGACCCTAAAGGCCTAACCAAAGAAAATACTCAGGAAAGCATAGGCATGCTGCCCTTTGGAAGGTTATCTCAAGAAATCCAACTCAAAAATCCACACTCTGAGATGGTGGCAAGAGTTTATAAAGGCTATGAGCACAATATCCACTTCTCCTACATGGGAGTGCAAAACCCAAACCTCTGCTTAACTTCTCTCTCTGTATCTCCCCAGAATTTTGGTTCCCTCCTTTTGGTAAGGAATCCAAGAGTTCCTTACACACATTTTCACATAAGTCTTGCCTTTCTTTTTTGTAAAAGTATTGTAAGTTTGTTACATTTGTTTTAGGATTTTTATTTATTCATAATTTTTCTTTTCTAGCAGTGGCATGTCTCCTCTTTTCAGAGTGAATCCTACTGAGTGTCAGTGTTTCCTCTCAGAAGCGCATCTACCTATGTGGTATTGCTTTCTCTCTTCACCAATTAGGACTCTCATCACTGGGATAAGTCTTTTTTCATTATATTATAAATTATGATATGTACAGTGCTGGTATATTGATAACACTTTATGTGTTACTGTATTGTGTGGATGCAGAATAATTATTATTAAAAAAAAAAGAAGAAGAATCAACAAAAATACATTTCTACAATCATGCACCTTTCTGAGCTTTTGCAGCCATGTACTGTAGAGGGAACACTGCAATGGTTTCTAACATGCAGAATGGCTGAGCTTCCTTTTGCCATACTAAGCACTCCAAATTCTACTAATGATAGAGTCTAAAGTGAAGAACAATTAGTCCACTAGAGAACCCAGATTTTGGAGCTGCTGTTAGAAAAGAATTTACAATTGTTAAAGCATATTTTTTTCCTATTTTGGCCTGCTTTCTATTGGAGATGCACTACTATCTTTGATTCTGATTAGTTGAAATCATTAATCATGAAATATAGTCAACTCTATACTTCATCTGCTTGTTGGGGTAATTTCCTACTCTAGATGAAAGGCTTCTGCAGTAACTCAAACTTTAGCGGTTCTCTAATTTTTGTACCTTTATGACATTGACACAGGCACCCCAGTGAACAATATCTCCACAGAACAGCTAATTATCATAAACAGTTTGCTTTTCTGTGAATGAAAAAAATGCTCAGGGTAATGTCTAGGATTTTTCCACGTAGGTTAAAATGTACCACTTACCCACAAGACCTCATTAATAGGTGAGGTTACTTTTAACCTAATGCAATTTTTGTTTACAGGGCTATTGATTTTTTGGGTTGATGCAGTAGAAATGTCAAGAATCAAAATTCATTCATTTATCTATGGTAACACACTGATGGCCATCTACATATCCTGCTTTTGCAAGATGCCTGCAAAATAACTGTTTGCTAACTGCTTTGTTTCCAGGCTGCAGGAGCATCTCACCCTGGCTCACATTTGCCATTTTGCAAAAAAAAAAAAAACCAAAAAAAACAAACAAACCACTTCCACATGCCTCACCTCTAAACTCACGTCTGTCATTAACATAGAATATAAGACTGTTTGTCCCTTTATTGCAAAAGACAGTCAAAGAGGATGAATAGCAGAGCAGAAGGCTGCACCGTGGAGCCTTCTTCAATAGGAAGAACCTGATTCTTGCCCTACCCCCAATTACTTAAGCTCGGTAAATCCCTGCATATGTGAGTTTCAAGCTGGGTGAACATTTTCATGGCTTTTACGCCACCAGCGGGGGAATGTTTTTCTAGTTTCACTGCCAGTTGCAAAGAGATGTTTGCTGGTATTTGCTGGCTTCTCTGTGTGGACAGAAGATGTTTGCTAGCTTTACTTTGCTACAAAATTAAATGAACAAAACATACCTGGTAAAAATTAGGCCAAAAGGTGCTAATAGCTAGCTCTGCCGTATTCCAGGTACCCGTGGCAGGCCCAGACATATTCCATATTGGACTCCCAAGGGGACCACTGTTGACCTTTACATAGATGTTCAGAGAGCCTGGGTTAGACCCACTTCTGCTTGAAACAAAGTACTTGAAATCTACACAATGTGTGTCATTCTCTTTCAGATGGGGTGACAGGAAGTGCGCTCTTTGTCCAGGAAATCTCCCAGAGGTATTTACCAGCATGAAAGATCCTACAAAAAAAAAAAAAAAGAAAAAGAAACATTCTCAATCTTAGTCTTTTTTGGTACACAACTGTGTAAATTTAACATCATTTCAATAAAGAAACTGAGAAGTAAGGAAAATACAATAATGCATAATGATAAAGACATGATACATTAGAATTAAATCATTACTTCAATCTGGTTGAAATATACTATAAATAAAGAGGGGTAGATGGATGAATCTTCCTAAGTGGATTCTCAGCCGGCTAGAAGTACACATATTTTCCATGACACAGCTACTTTTAGCAGTAGTGAAAATAGGTACTTCCAGGGGTGTAACTTTTGCTGGGGAAAATAAAATTATGAACATATATTCAATTTCAAAAAAATGTACTTGGACAGGCTAATGCACATCGTCTACAACAATGGTATAAACTATGTAACTGTATATGTGTACTTTTTGCACTGTTTTCTATTGCTTGCTTGGGTGGGATAAAGAGATAAAGGGTTTGGCAGTGAAGAGGGTGATTGTTTTCCGTTTGTTTATTTTTATATTTTTTATGGATGATTTTACTGTAAACTGCTCTAATGGTTTTGCTTATGGTGACGTATCAGCAGATAATGTAGACAGATGAGGTAGCTGGGGCCAGGCACCTTAAGAAAGCAGCAGAAAATGTTAAAACAGTCTAAACTTCTATATTAATATGCATTTCGGCAGTTTGACAGAAACCAGGAACTGGAAGTTCCCCTCTGGCAGAATTCTATCCACCCTGCTTTGATTATCAATAATCCTCTCTTACAATAGTATAGTAAATGACGGCAGATAAAGACCCAAATGGACCAGCCACACTTCCCAGCAATTTGCTTGGGTGGCAACTGCCGCTCCGCGAAAGTTATCTCCAAAGATGAGCCCCTGATAGGCCTGACAGGGGGGGCTAGGCAGGATCTGAGAAAAAAAAAAAATTCTACAATTATAAAGAAAAGACCTTTTTACCAAAAACTTGTCAAACTTCCCAATTTTAGATTACTTAAATAGAAATAAATCCTTGCAGATGCTGTTTTATATGTGTATATGGAAATTATCTGTCCCGTGAGGTGACACTGTACATAATAAACTGCAGACTGTTTGGTCCTTCAAATATTCCAGCAAGAGTGAACAGCACTAAGGAGCTGTCTCTCCCCCTCTACCCCCATCTTCAAGGGAATAAAACGGGTCAACATTGGTAAAGTATTTTGTCTATGAGGATAGTGAAGTTCAAATCAAAAGCAAAAAAAAAAAAAAAATCACCAAGAATTTAAAGTCACTTATCACATATAAATAACATTCAATCAGTAGCAAAAGCATTCCAAAAAGGTTAATAAAAAAACTAAAAAAAGGATGGAGGAAAAGAGCTCAGCAATTCTTAGGAGCAAAGCCCTCATAAGAGATACAAACTATCATTAGTCAGAAAAAAAAGTTTTTCTGACTAATGATAGTTTATCTCTCTCATGAGACCTTTTGCTCCTAGGGATTGTGGAATCTTTTCCTCCAACCTTTATGCGGGTTTTGTTTTATTTTTTAAAATCTTTTTAGAATGCTTTTGCTACTGATTGAATGCTTATTTTTTTAACTCTTTATTTGTAATTTTAAGTCAAATATACAGAACAGAAAAGATATTTGATAAGAAAAATAAACAATATATACTATAATCATAAGATATTTAAGAAAATATAAGAAAATAATATATCAGTATATATTGCCACTGTTAGTCCCCAGTTAGAAAAAGAGGGGGATAGGAAAAAAAGCCTTGGGGAAATGTTAGTAACACAAAACAAATGTCTTTAATTAAAGATGAAAGATGCACAGCAGACTACACCCCAATACTAAATATCCACATTGGCAGTAGTTAGAGGTTCAAAAACCTCTCGCCAGACTTCCAAAAAATTATTCAATTGGATAGGATAAAAAATAAATAAATCTGGATGAATTAAGTATTATAACACATTTGCAAGGGTATCGTATAACTCATGAAGCTCCTAAAGATAGAACATCAGCTTTCATGGCCAAACATTTCTTTCTTCATTCTTGCATCATTCTAGATATTTCAGAAAATATCCAAATCTTTTGGCCTTTAACGTAACGTCTTTATGACGAAAATACAGAGAAAAACATTATTACGATCTTGCACAAAAACGAATGAGACCAGGAGAGCAACACAATCTGTAACATTCCTATCATCAGATTTTTCTAAAAAAAATCTGTTAAAATAGTAGGAACTTTCACCAAAGAATTATCCACAGATTTAGGAGCAGAAAGAAAAAAACTTTCTCAAGAGGAGGAAGTGCATTTTCTGGAATTAGCAAATCTTCTTTCAAGTTTAAAGAAAAAAGATCCAATAGTGTAGTAAATGGAATCTGTGAAAAACTGAGTAATCTCAGGTTCAGAGAACTGAGACAGTTTTCAATATTCTCGATTCTACAAGAAGTAGCAGACAAGTACTTAATGATGTTACATTGCACTTCATGAACTTTTATTAAAGATGCTTCAACATCAGATTCTTCCTTCTTCAGAGAATTTAAATGCTGCTAATGAGATTGAAAATTATTATATAAGTCAGTGGTCAATAATAATTGACATCATTATTGTCCAAAGTAATGACTGCTGGTTTAACAAAGACAGAAGAATCATGAAATGCCATAGCGAGAACTTTAACTAGTGAAGCAGAGTCCTTCATACCTGATTCAGTTGCTCTGGCCGATGGATCAAGGAGTGGAACCAATTTTTCTGCACCAACCTGTGCCTCTGGGAGCTCCGAAACCTCCCCAGCTAGATTCCAACGCTGAATCAGCATTGGTGTAGCAGGTGACATGGAGCCTGAAGATAGACTAGAGCCGTCCAGGATCCCAGCCACTTCAAAGAAAGCACCGGGAGAGATGGCAGCTCTCGCGAGAAGACGTGATGTGGAGCAACAGTCGGGGCTTAGAGAGACTTTTGCCGCCGACGGGCTGGCGTCCCCTATAGCAGCATCGACTGTCGAAATTTGGGGAGAAGCGTGCTCGAGGATAGTTGTTTGACAAAGGGATCGGCTGTCTTGCCTTGTCGAATAGCTCAATTGCACTTCCCCATGTCAAGGAAATTAAGAATAGGAATTGTAGAAATGAGGACATAAGGGAGCGCTCGAGAATGCTACTGCTGTGCAACGGCCATCTTGGTTCCCTCCTGAATGTTTATTTATATGTGATATGCGAGTTCAAATTCTTGGTGAAGCATCTTTTTTTCCTCAATTATTTTGTCTGCTGATATTTGATTTCCTTTACTTTTTACATGCTGTGTTGGAATATGCTACTCAAAGAGAGGGAAGAAAATAGTTTGAAATAACTTAAGCAACTAAACTAAAAACCTGATACAGACTGTTTAAAAATAGCTGCCCTGCAATCTTTTCACCTACTAGTACCTAACAACCAATTTGCATCTCATTAGAATCCAATACGAACTCTATGCTGGTTATTATTGTATGTCATAAAGTCTATATTTAAGTACAACGGTATCCACTGATTCTAAAAAACTCTGGTAAGTGAGTTACTAAGGATAAATGATGGCGAATCATTATCATCTCTCATGTTTTGTCCTTGATCAGCAGCTGGAAACCACCTAGCCATTAATTTAAAAAACAGTAGCACAGTTACTTTGAGTCACTGTGGAGCATATGCATTAAAAGCAAGTTGAAATTAATACATCATGCACAAAAGCTCTAACATGGGGCAAAATGCACACTCCTTGGCATATACGCAGGGTACTTTACATTTTAATATGCCCAAATATGCTACTCAGATAGAGAGAATGCTGATGACTATTGGTCATTAATAGGAGCAAAATTTAAGATGCACTTAAAGAGGGTAATTTTTAAAGGCATTTCTGCAGGTAAAACACTGCTTTAACTGCAGAAATAGTCTGTTATAAAATGCCTGCATGATATGTGGGTACACTTATGCAAAAATGTCCTGTATATGTGTAAATTCATCCAGTCTCAGTGGAGGCATGCTTAGAGATAGAGGGGTAGATTTTCAGACCGCGCGAATAGGCGTACTTTTCCGAAATTGGAGCGGCCTTGGAGGGAACTTTCTTTTGCCCTCCCCTCACCTTCCCCTACCTAACCCACCCGCCCGGCCCTGTCTAAACCCCATCCTTACCTTTGTCGGGGGATTTACGCCTCCCAGAGGGAGGCGTAAATCCCCGCGCGCCAGCGGGCCGCTAGCTCGCCGGGACACGACCTGGGGGCGGGTCTGGAGGGCGCGGCCACACCCCCGGACCGCCCCGGGCCGTAACCACGCCCCCGGACCCGCCCCCAAAACGGCGCTGCGCTCAGTCCCGCCCCCGACACGCCCCCCTCCGAAAACCCCGGGACTTACACGAGTCCCGGGGCTCTGCGCGCGCCGGTAGGGCCTATGTAAAATAGGCTCACCGGCGCGCAGGGCCCTACTTGCCTAAATCCGCCCGGATTTGGGCGGATTTAGGCGAGCAGGGCTCTTAAAATCCGCCCCAGAATTGGGAGGCAGCTTTGTACTTGCATGAATACTTTTTCATTTTCAGAAGTATGGGGCAGATTTTTAAAGCCCTATGCACGCTGGGCCTACAAACTGTTGGTGGGAAGGCCAAGAATGCAGCCTTCACTCATTAGTAAAGTGTTAGCTTGTCAAATTAGCATGCTAGCAGTTTATTAAAGCTCTCCTGATGAGGTCTAAATTTATATACTAACAGGCCGATTCAGTAAAAGTCGCGTAAGAGCAGGCGAGTGCCCGCTCTCCCGGTGCGCGCAGAGGCCAATCTCCTGTGCGCGCGATTCAGTATTTAAATGAGGACCCACGGTAAAAAGAGGCGCTAGGGACACTAGCGCGTCCCTAGTGCCTCTTTTTTGACAGGAGCAGCGGCTGTCAGCGAGTTTGACAGCTGACGCTCAATTTTGCTGGCGTCGGTTCTCAAACCTGCTGACAGCCACGGTGTCGGTTCTCAAACCCGCTGACGCCGGCAAAATTGAGCGTCCGGTTTTCAACCCGTGAGCCGCGGACCGATTTCAATTTTTTTTTTTAAATTATTTTTTACTTTGGGACCTCCGACTTAATATCGCCATGATATTAAGTCGGAGGGTATACAGAAAAGCAGTTTTTACTGCTTTTCTGTACACTTTCCCGGTGCCGGCAGAAATTAACGCCTACCTTTGGGTAGGCTCTAATTTCTGAAAGTAAAATGTGCGGCTTGGCTGCACATTTTACTTAGTGAATTGCGTGGGAATACCTAATAGGGCCATCAACGTGCATGTTGCGGGCATTTTTAGTTTCAGGGGGGTTGGACGTGCATTTTCAATGCGCTATTACCCCTTACTGAATAAGGGGTAAAGCTAGCGCATCGAAAATGCGTGTGCAAACGCGGGTTACCAGTGCGCTCCACTGGAGCGCACTGTATTGTATCGGCCTGTAAGGGTGGTAATTTTATAACAGCCCTCATAAATTAGATAGTAGAAACACCAATTTTCAAAATGAACTTGTGTGCCTAAGTTCATTTTGAAAATTATCCCACCAAAATTACCCACACATCTGCAAATTTGTACATAGAAAGTTTTCTTGAAAATGTACACACATAGGGGCAGCTGAGCCTATTTTCAGAAGGCGCGTGTAAAGCCCCAGGACGCGCGTATGTCCCGGGAGTTTTCTGAATGGATGGGCAGGGGGCGGGACTGGGGCGGGACAGACGGTACGGGATGTGGCGGGGTGGTCCGGGGCATGGCGGTCAGGGGGCAGTCCAGGAGGCATGGCCGACTCCGGCACAGCGGCTGGGGGATCGTGTACCGGCATAGCACTCGGCCGGCGCATATAACTTCGAAAACAAAGGTACAGGGGGGGGGGGGGAAGGAAAGTTCCCTCCGAGGCTACTCCGATTTCGGAGCGGCCTCAGAGGGAACGGGGAAAGCCAGTTGGTCTCCCCGAGGGCTTGGCGCGTGCAAGTTGCACTAGTGTGCACCCCCTTGCGTGCGCTGACCCATGATTTGTTTGCGCCAGGTAGTGCACACAAATGTAGGCCGTGCACATACCTTTCAAAATCTGCCCCTTTGTGTGTAAATTTTCAAGAAAACTTTCTATGTACAAATTTGCAGATGTGTGGGTAATTTTGGTGGGATAATTTTCAAACAGGCCGATACAGTACAGTGCGCTCCGGTGGAGCGCACCATTAACCCGCATTTGGACGTGCGTTTTCGACGCGCTAGCTCTACCCCTTATTCAGTAAGGGGTAATAGCGCGTCGAAAACGCGCGTCCAACCCCCCCGAAACTAATAGCACCCGCAACATGCAAATGCATGTTGATGGCCCTATTAGTTATTCCCGCGCGATTCACTAAGTAAAATGTGCAGCCAAGCCGCACACATTTTACTTTCAGAAATTAGCGCCTACCCAAAGGTAGGCGTTAATTACTGCCGGCACCAGGAAAGTGTACAGAAAAGCAGTAAAAGCTGCTTTTCTGTACACCCTCCAATTTAATATCATGGCGATATTAAGTCGGAGGTCCCAAAGTAAAAAATAATTAAAAAAAAAATTAAAATCGGCCCGCGGCTCGCAGGTTGAAAACCGGACGCTCAATTTTGCTGGCGTCCGGTTTCCAAACCCGTGGCTGTCAGCGGGTTTGAGAAGAAGACTTCACCTTTCATAACAGCAACAGACCCACCAGAAAACAGTATCTTGCCACTCTTCACATCCCATCCCCCAAACTTACTAAACTTCACTCTACCAAGGAAAGAGCCTTCTCCCTTGCAGGTCCCTCCCTTTGGAACAAGCTACCCACCTCACTCCGCCTAGAAACTTGCCCCAAAATTTTTAAACAGAACCTGAAGACCTGGCCCTTCACCCACTCCTACACCTAACCTTCTTCCTCCCCCTTCCCCCCCCCCCCCCCTTTTTGTAAATACGTACAATTATCTACACTATCTATATATTATGTAAGCTTCTCTGCCTTTTTTGTAAATATGTACAATTGTCTATTTAATATTTTAGATTGACTTTCCCCCTACCCTCCTCAGTTCCCCAGTTCTCTGTCTCCCCCTCCCTCGCTTTCCTTGTTCTACTGGTTACTTGTTACATGTAAAGCCTGTTGCTTGTTTTGTTCTCTGTAAACCGACGAGATGTTCCCAACGTACGTTGGTATATAAATGCCTTTAAATAAATAAATAAATAAATAAACCGACGCTGGCAAAATTGAGCGTCGGCTGTCAAACTCGCTGACAGCCGCCGCTCCTGTCAAAAAAGAGGCACTAGGGACGCGCTAGTGTCCCTAGCACCTCATTTAAATACTGAATCACGCGCATAGGAGAGAGGCCCACGACCTTTACTGAATCAGGCTGTTAGTGAACTTAGGCACATAAATTCAGTTTGAAAATTGGTGTTTCTGCTATCTAATTTATGAGGACTGTTATAAAATTACCACCCTTAGTATATAAATTTAACCCTCATCAGGAGAGCTTTAATAAACTGCTAGCATGCTAATTTGACAAGCTAACACTTTACTAATGAGTGAAGGCTGCATTCTTGGCCTTCCCACCAATTTGTAGCCCCCCCCAAAAGCTACCATCACTCAGAACCAGAATGCTATTTCCCCATCAGAATCCCAAATGACATCTCTACCAATCCCCCACAATAGCATGACCTCACTCCTCCCATGCCACCTGTGGTTCAGATTTCTCAGCATGAGATCATCAATGGTTGCTGGCTCAGTAGCAGATAAAGGGCTTACCTTCTGCTGGCTTGGCATGGCAAGGAGAGATGTCTAGGGGGGTGCTGCAGGGATATCTTTCAGAGGTATATGGAAGGGGACAAAGGAAGGAAAATGCAGGGTCATGTCATTTTGGGTGGGAAGGAATGGAATTTTGGGGGAATGTTGACAGGAGGAGATTGGAGGTAGGGGCTTATGTCATTTGGGAAAGGAATGATGATATTTTGGATGGCATCAGGGTTTTATAGGCAGAGGGGTTGCTTGTCCAGGCTAATTTGCCCTTTAGACCAGTTAGCACTAGGAAATAAGGGCCTGTGTATTAAGAATGTGTTATGTATAGTGCACATGCGTTATACATATCAATCTTCCCTAAATTGGTATGAAAGATTTTTTTTTAATGTGTATGCTAAGAAATATGTGCAGACGCGCACAAGTTATAAAATCAGGGATCGGCGTGTGCAAGGGGGTGCACAATTGTGCACCTTGCACGCGCTGAGCCACGCTGCCCTCCCCCGTTCCCTTCCTCCTAACCTATCCTTCCCACCCCTTCCCCTAACCTTTCCCCCCCAGCCCTACTCTAACCCCATCCCTGACCTTTGTCCAACCTTTGTTGCGCGCGCTGGCAGCCTGCTGGCACGCGATCCTCCGACACAGGGGCAATGGCCGATGTCGGAGGCCTCTGGCCCCGCCCCCACCCTTTTAGAAAAGCCCTATAAAATAGGCCTGGCGCTTAGGCCTTTGAAAATCTGGCCCATAGTGCATAGGCACTCTAATTAGTGTTGTAGGAGCTCGTAATGAATAGTGTAGGGGGGAAGGACTCCTCCTCTGCTAGATTGTGAACTTAACAAAACAGGTTGTAAGAGCAAAAAGGTTCTGTCAAGGAGTATTAAATAATATTACATTGAACAGCAGGAAATATTGGGGATCTATTTAATGAAGTTGTATGATTTTTTTGTATGATAATAACAGATATTTAACCAGTGCATTAAGTTACTGCCACTTAGATGAATTATTTCTGGGATGTTGAGAAGCAGCCCTGGGAACTGTGTAGCTCCTTATTCAGCCTTTCACATGAAGAGAAGATTACAGACCTACAAACTTCAGAACACAGGATGAAAAGATGCTTCTCTCCTTTGCAAGGCTGTCCATTCAGTGTCTAAACAAATTCTTAGAGGGTTTCGCTCCCAAACTTAACAATCCCTTTTCTCATCTGGAGAAAAGGTTTTGTTTCATGTTTTTTTGTTGTTGGTTTTTTTTTTTTTTGTTTTTCTTAAATCATGTAGATCCTGCCCCATCTTTTGACCATCCCCTTTTTGGGGATGGATCTAGCTTCATTATACCTTGAGATGGGCATGCTTAGAGGGGAGAGACAGTCTTGACTGGGGAAACTGTTTTTGGAGGTAGTTTTCCTAGTAGGCCTCATGGCTCACCAATTTGAGATGGTTTTTTTTTTTTTCAGTAAGGCAGCTGGGGAATCTTTTCGGTTGTTACCTTGACCAGTTCCCAAACAAAAGGGGCCATTTCACTCTGTCTGAAGAGACTGGATTTTCCAGTCATCTTACCCCTGCTTCCAGTTAATAGTGGGAACAGAGACGACTAGCTTGGAAGAAGTTTTGAGATCCACTTTTGAAAGGAGGAGGGTTTTGTTTAATTTTCACCCCCCTGCCTATGATGGTGGAAAAGGAGAATTCTCCCACCTTTCAAGGGAAAGGTATATTGGACACTGATTAAGATAAGAGGAAGAAAGTTAAGAGTAAGCGCACTTTGGATAAAGAAACTACAGCTCTTTTGAACACCACTACCAGACTGCTGGCTGTGTTTCTCCTTGCATCCTCAGTTTACTGAAACCTTCCTGACAGTGAGTAGCCACTGAACTGTCACTGAGAAGGTGATTGAAAGTGACCGCCTGTATCCTGAATCTACACTGCTGCTCCGAGGGCTCTGGAGGTCCAGATATCCTCCGTGCTGGCAGAACCCCGGCATCCCAGCCGCTAGTATTTGTTGTGACATGGCAGAAAGAATCAAAGGCCCAGGACTTTGAGAAGCAGCCCTGGGAACTGTGTGGCCCCTTATTCAGTCTCTCACACGAAAAGAGGGTTACGTACATACCAACTTCAAAACACAGAAAGAAAAGATGCTTTCCCCTTTTGCCAGGCTGACCATTCATTGGCCTGAAAGGGGTTTGTAAACATACTGTAGAATCCCAATAGTAGCCATTAATATTGTCTAATACAGCAAAGTGAAGCAAAACATCATGACACCTGATGTTAAGCATTCAATGTATCTCTGAGTTTATCTTGCACACTGCGATGTACACTAAAAGTGTCTCCAAAGACTAAAATGTTCATAACAGTAGCAGCAGCAGAGCAAACAACCCAAAAGGTCAAACAGCAGAGTATTATTTTAGCACAATGGAACAGGCAACAAGATAAGACACTAGTATCTCCTTAAATTTCCTGCAACTGGCTCATTCATTCTCACAAGAAACCCCGGATAATCGAATAGTTTTTTTAAATTTTACACTTGGGCAGTGTGTGGGCAGAGCTGAAAGTACGGCATGGCACTTTGTGCTGGCACTTGTTTACACTGTCACTTTGATCCCATAGCTGCACAGCTGGTTTCCCCAAATGCCAAAAAGTCCCAAAACCCCTGAAGTTTCTCTAGCACACCTATGCCACTGAAGACCTTCTACAAAGCCTGAACCCACACTGTGCTAGAAAGAAGCTCTCACAGCACTGCAGGAACAAGGGGAGGATGGCTGGCTCAGCACTGCACAGGAAATCACGAGTGGGAAAGGCAGGCAGAGAAATCGGCAGTGGGGGAGCGAGAGGGGAAAGAAAAAGTTCATAAGGGACTGAATGAAAGGAGAAGAGATAATATCTTATGAGTAGGAAGTCGGATGGGAAAAAGACAAAGAAGGAGAAAGGAAGAAATAGGAAAGAGAGAGTGAGCGTCAAGACAGAAACAGATCTGAGGGACCAAGAGTTAGAAACATATTTCCAATTTCTTCTTTTTTTTTTTAACTTCAAACCTTGGTCGTATATTTAATTTGAGGATGGAAGGCCAGGGTTCAAATCCTGTTGCTATTCCCTGTGACTTGAGCCAATTCATTTTATCCTCTATATGGCATCAAGTACAAACTCACGGGGTGATGCATCAAGCTGTGGTAGGGCTCTAATGCACGTTATGTCGCATATATCATACAATATATAAAATACTTTGCATCTCCCTGCACAGGTTCCCTCCCCTATTAAAATTACTTTCTTTCTATGCAATTTGCATGCACGAATAATGCAAATGCATGCAAAGAAGATCATGCATAGGCAATCCTAAGCAAATATTTCATCGCGGCCGACTGAGAAAGTTGTCAGCCGCGATAAAATATCTACACCTCTTGGAAACGTGGTAAATGTGAGGCAGGAGGCCCGGGACCCTAATGTGGGTTCCAAGGCTCCCGCCTCACATTTAAAGTGGTAGCAAAATACATCAGAGCAAACGAGAAGATTTGAGTGGGGGTCAGTGCTGATCCCTGTCTCAACCCAGGGCTGCCAGTGAAGGCAACCCCGATGCTGCACAAAATGTTAATTAAAAAAAAAAAAATACACCCGCGTGGCAATGGCCCTGGCCTGCCCATCCCCAAGTCAAAACTAAAATCCCCCACCCCCCATGTAACAGCAATCCCCCACATGTAAAAAAAAAAAAAAGGTCCCGTGTCCCACGCCACCCCACCCTTCCTACCCTTCCCCACCCCTGACCACTCCTCCTGCACCCCCGTACCTAAAAAAAGATTTCAGGTTGTGCCTGGGTGCACTCTTGCACCCGGCCCGGTCAGCGCTATTTTCCAAAATAGCACCGACCGAACCTTGCTGCAGCCATGTAAGGGGATCAGAACTCAGCCATGTTGCCTGGAAAATGCACTGATTGGGCTGGGTGCGAGGATGTACCCAGCCCTGATGCAGGATACATTTGAAGATTTTTTTTGGGGGGGGGGAATGCAGGAGGGGGCACAGGGGATGAGGGCCTGCACCATGATTTTTTTATTTTCTGCCTTCTAGGGGTAGGGGAGAGGGATGGATATGGGCAGGTGTGGCCAAGACCCTATCTTTGACACTTGGGGGGGTGGGGAGAGGGGATCAGAAGAGGTCGGGACTCTATCTTTGACCCTTTGGGTGGTGAGGGGGCGCGGGACTCTGACATTGACACTTGAGGGGGTGGGGGGGCCAGGACACTATCTTTGACATCTGAGGGGATGGGGGGGGGGGGCAAGACCCAAACCAAATTTTTATTGCATGGCCCGGAGTGAGGCTGGGGGGGTCATCATTGCACGGGCTTTTTAAATTTAATTTTTATCTCAGTTGGCGGCCCCAGGTTTAGCACTGATCCCCATTCAACCTCCCCATTTGTCGCGACTTTTATTTTTCCGGCCAGCTGCTCTTTAAGGCGATGGCTCTCCCATGAGGTTGGGGGCTGCCTTCACGTTAAAGGGCTGCTTGCCACGTTTTTTTGTGCCACGGGTGTTTGGTCATGACACAAAAGAATGTGTCATATAGCTGTGATGCTTTTTCAGGGGAGGGGTCCACTATCATGGTGACACCCCCCGCGCAACAGTGGGACCTCCTCCTGTGATAAAACATGATGACTTAGTTTATCCAGGGGTCAGGTTGTAAGCCCCCTGTGGCAGGGAAATGACCAACAGTACCTGAATGTAATCCACTTTGAACTACCTGACAGGCAGAATATAAATAAAATAAATAAACATTTCTATAATGCTATTGGGCATTCACATCATTATAAATGTAATAAAGGAAAGTCTCTGCTCCATGGAGCTTACAGTCTAGTTGAGACACTCAAACAGGACAAATACATTTTTAGTAATCACTTATTACAATAAAGCATGTTTAACATAGTGTCAAGATTTGAGGATTTAGAAGCAATCTATGCCAGACAATGACGATGGAAAGCCCCACTGCTGATCTACTGCTGCTTACATAAAAGGAATGTACCCAACAACAGTATGGAGGCCACCTTTGATATAAGAGAGCCAACAAGTTACTCTCTAAGTAATTGTGAGCATTCTCATCTGGTTTATGTCTTTTTTTTAGTTTCAAAATAAGACCTTCATGAAATGCAAAGTTCTATGCAGCAATAGACTGGCTCTAGACCCTCTTCTCCCAGCCCTGTCCCCAGTGTTTTTCGACTAGGTGCAAGACATCACCCATCAGTGACTGTCAACTGGGCTAGTGCTTACAATAAACGATACTAGATACAACATGCAAAGTCTGTCAAATGCTCATTTTAAAGAATGTGAGGTAAATTTTCAGTAGGATGTCTATCAACAAAAATACATACACACCTTAAATATGCATAAAACAAGTCAATTTTCAAACACAGGGTACCTATGTATATTGTCTTTGAATATCCTGTTGTTAATGCAGCTAACGGTATGCGTGTGCTCTTACACATTTGTAAAACGCTGGCACAAAAGAACTTGCTTTCTTGGCAAGTCTACCAAACACATACAATTTTTAAATGTACACATAGGGAGGTGGAGAGTAGAGGGAGCAAACTTACCATTTGGCTGTGGAATTTCCCAGGGTAAGATTTCTTCTTGCCCAGAACTGTGATTACTTTCAGCTATAACTTCTGAGACCCATGTGGATGCTGAGAGGGGCATACCGGAGGCAGACCCGGAACTGAATATTTAATGATGCTGGCGCCGGCGTGCTGCTTAAGCCGCACGCGCTAAAGGGGCATGCGGCTAAGCTGGGCTTTGCTGGGCTTCGCTGGACACTAATCTACAAGTTTGGTGAGTGAAATATATATTTCCTTAGAATCTCCTAAACCTCAACATAGAGATCCAAGTTAGCTGTGATGTGGAGGAACTGAGTACTCCTGTTTTATATTTATTTTCTTATATGCCTCATTCCGCCCGGAAAAGGAAGGCTAAGGAGCGACAAGCCTCATCTGCTCCAGAGGCTATACCTATTGTGGGTCCAATGGATTCTCATATCCTCCATAGGATGAATGTGGTGGTAGAGAACTCGCTGAGCACACTGGGGGGAGAAGAAGAGCCAGCAGGTGCTCTAGAGTTATTAACATCACTCTCCCCCAAAGGGAGATCGACACCGCCGAATCCGGCTGGCAGACTCCTGATGGAGGGGGGAAAGATCGGGCTGCCCAAAGAGGAGAGCCAGATAGAAGTCCCCTTGAGGCATAATGACCATCTGGAAATACTGCCGGAACCTATTAACAGCCAGGAGGGCGGTGAAAACTCTAGAAGGATGGCAGATGAAGTTCATGGAGAGAACTTTAATGAAATTTCCTTATTTCCATTTAAAGAGTTGCCAAGACCTCAAATTTTCAGTATGGAACTTATTTGGGAGGCTATTAATGCCTTAAATAAGAATATGGGGTCACAAATGGAAATTTTAATTAAGATGCAATCAGATACTAGAATAAGAGTGGGAAAAGTAGAAAAAGATAATCAGCAAGTTATAAGTGATGTTTTAATACTTAAGAATGATTTGGGAAAAGTTAATAAGGTACAGATTGCTATCATTAAAGAAAATCAATACTTACAACTTAAGAAATATTTGATGTATACATTTTCCAAAGCTGCAGACTACTACCCCTATTTAAATCTGGAGAAGATATTTGATGGAGGTACTTGATATTCCAGAAGCCATTTTGCCAATTACCTCTAAATTATATTTCCTTCCACCATTAAAGAAAACCTCCAGATTCGAACAGGGTAAAAATATTCCTGGACAGGAATTACAACCTGTCCACGATTCAAATTTAGATATTTCAGAAATTTTGGAAAAATCAGAGACCGAACTAGCAAAACCTGCCATACTTTTGGTAACTTTTATGTTAGAATCCGATAAAAATTGGATATTTAAAAAGTGTTTTTTGAATAGATCAAAAGAATTTCTGGGCTGTAGAGTCCAGATCTTCCCAGATCTATCACGTCAAACCCAAAAGCGTAGGAAACAGTTTCTTCTTTTGAGACCTCAGGTACTGCAGTTAGGTATGTACTTTATTTTAAAGTTTCCATGTAAACGTCTAATCAAATCTAGTGGAAATACATATATATTTACCCAACCAGAACAGCTCACACAATTCTTAGTTCAAAAAGGGAAACAATTACTGAGCTCATCATCAGGAACAACATAAGCATCCATTGAAGGAGTAAGATCTCATATAATAGATAACATCCTATAGTCAAATTTCTTATTGTTGTTATATTTAATTATAATTATACCTGAAGTTGTGATACATGGATCTCTCTGTTTTTTTTCTTTCTCTTATTTGAGGGCTTGAAAGACAGGTAATGAAAGAATTTGTTTTTCTTTTTAAGAAATTTAGGGCCTCATTTTCTAAAGTATCGCAGGCCTGCGATACTTTAGAAGATGAGGGGCGGAGGGCCGAAACGGGGGGCGGGCCTACGCTAGCCAGCAGCGATCGCTGCCGGTTTCGCACCCAATAGCGCCACCATAGGTGTAGTAGTTATTGGGAGCGAAATAGGACGCAAAAAGGCACTTACCTTTTCGCTGTCTGCGGCGTCGGCGCAGAGTCGGCCCCGGTGACGCCCCAACTCCACCTCTTCCGGGGCCGACTCCGCCCCGACTCCACCCCCATCCTAGTATCGCGTGCGAGCGGCTTGGAAAATGAGGCCCTTAACAAGTTCTGTAATTACATTCTATACCTGTAATTCTACTCAAGTGTATAATTGCTTGAAGTTTATTTTAAAGTTTAATAAACATAAATAATAAAAAAAAATGTACACATAGGGGCGGATTTTCAGAGCCCTGCTCGCGTAAATCCGCCCAAAACCGGGCGGATTTACGCGAGCAGGGCCCTGCGCGCCGGTAAGCCTATTTTACATAGGCCTACCGGCGCGCGCAGAGCCCCGGGACTCGCGTAAGTCCCGGGGTTTTCGGAGGGGGCGTGTCGGGGGCGTGTCGGGGGGCAGGCACGAACCGTGCGGCGTTTTCGGGGCGTGTCGGGAGCGTTCCGGGGGCGTGGCTACGGCCCGGGGCGGCCCGGGGGCATGGCCGCGCCCTCCGGACCCGCCCCCAGGTCGCGTCCCGGCGCGCAGGAGGCCCGCTGACGCGCGGGGATTTACGCCTCCAAAGGTAAGGGGGGGGTTTAGACAGGGCCGGGCGGGTGGGTTAGGTAGGGGAAGGGAGGAGAAGGTGAGGGGAGGGCAAAGGAAAGTTCCCTCCGAGGCCGCTCCGATTTCGGAGCGGCCTTGGAGGGAATGGGGGTAGGCTGCGCGGCTCGGCGCGCGCCGGCTATACAAAATCCATAGCCTTGCGCGCGCCGATCCAGGTTTTTAGCAGATACGCGCGGCTCCGCGCGTATCTACTAAAATCCAGCGTACTTTTGTTTGCGCCTGGAGCGCAAACAAAAGTAGGCTATTCGCGCTCCTTTTAAAATCCGCCCCATAGAGTTCATAAGCACATCCCTGAAATGCCCTTTTATTCTTCACTCAGGCTAAAAGTGCATGCATTATGAAAATACAGTCATAATATCAGCAGCTAAAAATCAACTTACCCAGATATGGCTGACTTGGGAGAAGGGAGGAAATAAACTATATTTTTAACCATATAAAAGATGCACCTTTGAAATTTTATCCCATATAAGAAACTGATGAGTTATTAAAGTTTTTTGGGGGGTTTTTTAGAGACAATAAATACCACAGAGTGACTGAGCAGAAGCTCTTTCTTTCTTTGCTACTGCAGATGCATGTTATAACAGAAAGCAATTAGCTTCACTCAATGTTGGGGGTTAACACAGTTGCCCACTTGGAGAATCAGGATGTTGATGATATGCTTAGTTATATTTATAGTTCATAGCAGATTCCACAAATAAAATTAATTTATAATATTAAGAAAAATATCTCTTTTATAGTAATCATAGTGATCCCGATATTAAAAATGGCACTTAGTTGGTTAAGTGGCACCGTTGAATGTCTGGCTATGGTTAGCAGGCGTCACTTAGCTCCCTAAATGGCTTAGTTTTTAGCCAGACAATTCAGGGGCAGGGAACAGGTGGGTCAGGACAGAGTTGAGTTGGCTGGATAAATTATCTGGCTAACTCGATATTCAGAGTTAACCGTCTGATTTTACCGGCTAAGAAGGGCTAACCTAAAGTTAGCTGGCTATGTTTAACTGGCTAACTAGCAGAGCCACACGGCAATTGAATATGGACCTCATAATTCACATACACATATAGGGGTAGATCTTACGCGCGCCTGCGGCCTATTTTGCATAGGCCGCAGGCGCGCGCAAAGCCCCGGGACAAGCGTAAGTCCCGGGGCTTCGTAAAAGGGGTGGGAGGGGGCGTGTCCAGGGGCGGTCCGAGGCGGGTCCGGGGGCATGGCGACGGTTCAGGGGCGGGCCGGGAGGGCGGTCCCGAGTCCTCCGGCACTGCGGCCTGTGCGGGGGATGCCGAGGCAGTGAGCACAAGTTACGCCTGCCTCAAGCAGGCGTAACTTGTACAGCAAAGGTAGGGGGAGGGGGATTTAGGTAGGGCTGGGGGGTGGGTTAGATAGGGGAAGGGAACAGAGGCAGGCTGCGTGGCTCGGCGTGCGCAGGCTGCCAATTTTGCGCAGCCTTGCACGCACCGACCCCGGATTTTATAAGATACGCGCGTATCTTATAAAATCCAGCGTACTTTTGTTTGCGCTGGTTGCGCGAACAAAAGTATGCGCGCGCGTACTTTTTTTTTTTTTTTTTTAATTTCTTTATTGAATTTTTAACTTAGACACCATAACCGAAATGCTAAATTTGTACAGAACATTGAAAAGTCAAACCATTTTTCCCCCTCCCCCCACCCCATCCCTCCCACCCACCCCCCGAGTAGATCAAGTCCAATCGTAGAAGGAGAATGTCCAGGCATGCACATTTCAACAAAAAGACCAGTACATGGGAGACTGGAGAGCGCACCAGAGTACAACATCACCTCATCCTCTGGATCACCTTGCAGATGCTTGGTATTCCATGGACAGTTGAAGCCGGACAGAAGCTTGTAAGCGTGCAGGTAAGTTTTGTAAATATCTGGACCATGTCTCTTCCCAAAGTAACATCTTTCGTTTCGTCGTCCGTCTGGCCGTTAGATATTCGAAGCTCATTAATCGGATCATCCTAGTCTGCCATTGGGCCTTCCCAGGCCTAGTCACCTCAATCCACTGCGCCATGATAGTCTGTAGGCCAATCAGCAATGCCTTCCGGACAAGCAGACTTTCCGCGGGTGCCAGGTCCTCAAGATCCTTCGACGGAATACCTAAAAGACAGAAACTAGGGTCCCTCTGTAGTGTAATTCCCAAAAGGCCTCCCACTTCAGATATTATTGTAGTCCAAAATTGTACAATCCCCTCACATTCCCACAAGAGATGGAAAAGTGTTCCGTCCCGACTGTTACATTTTAAACATTTTGCAGTGTCACACAGTTTAGCAAAATACATTTGCGTCCTTGACATGTACATACAGTGCAGTACCTTGTAACTTACTTCTCGTAGAATTACATTATCCGTTAACTTGTAAGACTCTTGTAAACATGATTTTAGTTCGCCTAAACTAACACTAATATTTGCCTTTTCTTCCCACTTGCTTTTAATACGCTCTAATGCGACCGTATTGTCTCGCTGCCTCAGTATTTTAGCAAAGGTCCCACTCGAGTTGGGCTTCCTCCCTCCCGTAAAGAAAAAGGTTTGGAGCTCTAGGGCCTTAAGATAATCTTCCGAAATATGCTTTAAGGAAAATAGATAGTGTCTAAGCTGCAGGTAGGCAAAGAAATCCCTGGAGGCTAACCCATACTGAGTCTGGAGGTCCGTAAAACTTTTCAAAAGTAGTGATTTAGGATCAGTACAACTCTGTATACTGACAAGACCCTTGCTAGCCCAAGACCTAAACACCTGGGAGGACAATCCCCCTGGGAACTGTGGGTTTCCGAGAAAAGATAAGTAAGGTGTAACAACATCTTTCATTCGGAACTTGGTTTGGCATAGGTAACGCCATGCCCCTCTGCCCGAGCGAATGAGCAGGGACCGTTTAAGCCTATCTGGCACATCACGCCCCGGGACTTGTAAGATGTTCATAGGTCGATAAGGCGACATCCATTTAACTAGAAACTGCGTCGGCGAGGCTATATTAGTATTGTTGAACCAGTCATAGAAATGTCGTAAAAGGCAAGTTAAATTGTAATCTCTCCAATTCGGGCAAGCCAGACCCCCTTGTTCTCTGGGTAGCATCAACATGACTAGTGGTAGCCGTGCTTTGTGGGATCCCCATATAAATTGTCGTATTGCTCGGTGTATGCTGGTAATCTCTGTTTTGGTTAACCATATAGGGATTTGTTGGAGCACGTAGATCCATTTTGGCAGTTCCATCATTTTCAGAAGGAATATTTTTCCGGTGATGGAGAGAGGTAATTTTGCCCACCCCTTCAGCTTATTGAGCATATTTGTCAGAAGTGGGGTAGTATTTGCCCGATGCAACTGCTGTACATCCCTTGTGAGGCGAATCCCAAGATACCTCATATCCTTGTCAACCCACTTTAGTGGAAACGCACCAGCCCAGGCTGTCCGTAGAGTAGGCCCCAGTGCCATAGCCTCTGATTTATCCGTATTAATTTTTAAACCGGCAAATGCCCCAAACTCTCTTTGATGTTGCAGCACCTTGGGCAAATCCGATTGTGGAGAGGTAAGGAAAACAAGCACGTCGTCTGCGAACGCAGAAACCTTAAAGTGCTGGTCTCCTAAAACATATCCTTTTATCTGGGAGTCCTCTGCAATCTTTCTCAATAGAGGGTCAATTGAAAGTATATATAGCAAAGGGGATAACGGACATCCTTGCCGCGTGCCTCTATATAAGTTGAACTCTTCTGATACCTGTCCGTTCGCCAAGATCGCCGAGACTGGGTGTCGATAAAGTAATGATATGCTGTTCATAATCTCCCCTTTGAAGCCATATCTCTCCAGGACCGAGAATAAATACTCCCATGACACGCGGTCAAAGGCCTTTTCCGAGTCGAATGCGACCAGCATCGCTTCTATTCCGTTATGTTGACAGTCGGCCATGGAAATCAGCAATTTTGTCATATTATTACTTATAGTCCGGCCCTTGACAAACCCCGCTTGGTGGGTCATAATCAGTGAGGGAAATACCATGCTCAGAGGGTCCGCGATGATCTTGGCGAATAGTTTCGCCTCGCAGTTGAGCAGAGAGATTGGTCTATAGGCAGCTGGGCTCGATAAAGCTTTTCCAAAACCGTAATAAAGGCCTTGGTTACGTCATCAGGAAATCGCCCACGCGCCTGAGCTTCATGAAAGAATGCTAGCAAGGCCTCCGCCGCATGCTCCTTAAGAGTTTTATAGTATCCTGCGCATAAGCCATCCGGTCCTGGTGCTTTATTTCGTTTACTCGAATCTATAACCCCTTTAAGTTCATCCAGGGTGATGGGTGCATTAAGTTTGTCCAAGTGCGCAGCCGTGACCTGCGGGATCGACAGATCTCTGAAGAACTGCCGCTCCTCCGCTGCACCACCCTCCCTATCCTCTGTATATAACTGCTGATAGAAGCGTCGAAACTCTTCCCCTATTTCCTTGCCAGTCGTGAGGGGTATCCCCTGTTTGTTTTTTAATTTGTCTATAAACGTTTTCCCTTTTTGCAGCCTCACCAGATTAGCCAGCAGTCTGCGGCTTTGTTTCCATATTGGAAGAGTTTATGGTCTCCAGCCAATAGCGTCCTTTGTGCTCTAATATGTAAGGTATCATTAAGGGCGTGTAGGCATGCCATATAGGAAGCTAAGGCCTCGCTACTTTTACCTCGTCCCAACTCTTGCTTAGCCTGGGCGAGGCGGCTTTCCAGCATCAGAATGTTCTTATGTAGGATTTTGGATTGTGCTATCACGTAGGAGGTAATCTCTCCCCGCATGACCGCTTTACTGGTCTCCCAATATAAGCCGGCCTGTTCTCTATGATTGGAATTATGGTCTGCAAATTGGTTCCACTTAGTTTTCAAAAATTCAGTGAACTTCACATCATCCGCCAGATGTACAGGGAAACGCCACAATTTCGTTCGTGACTCTGTAGTGCCATCATGAACAACCAGCTCCAGCAGGGCATGGTCCGAAACCGCCACATCTTGTATGGACGCCTCCTTCACTCGAGGGAACATTGCTTCTGATATTAAGACATAGTCTATTCGAGACATTGTCGCATGTGCGCGTGACACATGTGTGTAGTCCCGCTCTGTAGGGTGAAGCGTTCTCCAAATATCAATCAGAGTTAATTCCTTACATAGGTAGGCTATCCCTTTTCGGGGAGATAGGCCCGCTCCTGCACTCGGTTGAGATCTGTCCAGCACAGCATCGTGGACACAATTGAAATCTCCCATGAGAATGAGCTGGCCCCGCTGAAGTTGGATAAGCTTCCCCACTAGGGCTTGGAAAAACGCGTGGGAGTATTGATTTGGTGCATAGGCGGAGCACAAAGTAACCTCCCTCCCTTGCAGTGTACCTATGATAATAAGCATCCGGCCATCCGAATCAGTATATTTCTGTTGAAGCTCAAACCTCAATTGTTTATGGAGCAATATGGCTGTGCCCGCCTTTTTGTGTAATGCCGGTGTGTAAAAGCACTGGCCAACCCAACCTCTTTTCAACTTCTGACTCTCTGCCTCAGTCAAGTGTGTTTCCTGGAGTCCACTATGTCAGCCCTTAAGCGCTGTAATGTGCTCAAGATTTTCTGTCTCTTAATGGGTGATCCTATGCCACCAACGTTCCATGAATGTACCCTTAAGGTATTCATGTCTCAAGAAAAAATGAAAGATGCCGGACCGATATGAGAAAGAGAAGTCCGCCCACTGGTGGGCCCCCCAGCCTGGGCCCCCAGTCTGACCATACCCAGCACCGCTCCTGAAACTCCTTAGTTCCTATCCCTCTGGCACGTATCTCCTCCAGCCTTGCTTTCCTTCTACCCATAAAGCTCCCACTTCCATGTCCTCCCACCTGACAAAACCCCTCCTGTCCCTTCTTCCCGGTCCCCAACCCCCCTCCCGGCCCCATCCCATCAACTATTCCCCCATCCCATTCCTATAGAGGGAAATACTTCCCTAATCAACCAGGGCGAATCCTCACACACAAGGTGAGGTTGGAGAACCGTTTAATGTGGCCAGGTTCTGCCCTCCCCACGCTGCATACCAACCACTCTAGGGTAACGTGTTTACCCCCTTTAACACATAAAAGCTCCATATGCCATCCTATAAAATTCCTGCCCAGACCAGAACATACACAACCAACCCATTTAACCAAACGAAGATGATTCAAACTTAACATTTAGAACAGAGATCTGCTACGTTGCGGCGTTAAGCATACACTGCTCAGTAGAGATATCTAGTGAACAAAAAAAGGAAAAAAGGCTTCCCAAGCTCAACCAGGCACTTCCTTGGTGGATTCCAACTGCTTTAGCCACGCAGCAGCCTTCTCAGGGACATCGAAAGAAAGCGTCTGTCCTTCGTTCCAGATTTTGAGAAGTGCCGGAAATTGGAGAGCGAAGCGAATATTTTTGTTAAACAGGGTGCTGCACGTTGGCGAAAATAATTTTCTCTTCGCCGCCACAGCAGCAGAAAAGTCCTGAAATATAATGATCTTGCTGTCTTTATACTGTAGCTCTCTCATTTTTTTGAAAGCAGTAAGAATCACATTTTTCTGACCCCAATCGAGAAATCGGGCTATAACCAATCGAGGCCGTCTATCAGACTCCCGTTTAGGCCCCAGACGGTGAGCCCGCTCGATCAGCAGCTTTCCCTCCATGTCTGGTATTTTTAGAGCTGTGGGCAACCAGCCCTCCAATATTTGCTTAAGCTCCGCGTCCACAAGGTTTTCGGGAAAGCCCATGAACTTTAAATTATTTCTCCTTGCCCGATTCTCGAGGTCCTCTAGTTTTTGTTCCGTGACTGTTATACTGCGTTCCATCGCTGAAAGCCGTGCGGTCGCCGCCATGATGTCGTCCTCAACGGTCGAGACCCGACCTTCTGCTGCGTCTATTCGCCGCCCGACATCCCCCAGAGCTTCTTTCAAAGCCCCAAATCGATCTGTAAGCTCTGCGAATTGCGGCTCCAAACCTTTAATGACAGCTTCAGTGATCCGGGATATCGTCTGCTCGTCAACCGCCGGACTCTCGCGGCTTGCAGCGGCGTCCGCCATTTTCTGTTCCGCCTCCACAGGTTTTTGTTTGTCCTTCCTCACCGGCTTGGTACTCATATCGACTGCCGCACTGGATCAGGTAATGCTGCCCTCACTCCCGTCGGCTACGGTAGCCTTATTTCGGCAATTAGATCATTATTTTCCACTCTGCTGTTAGGTTCGGGGAGCGCAGAACCCGGAGCAAGAAAGAGAGCCTCCTTCCTCGCTCACCACATCACGTGATCTCGCGCGCGTACTTTTTAAAGATCTACCTCATACTGTGCCAGACTAATATATTTATTAGAAGTATAATAAACAAATACTGTCATCACAACTCTTTCAAGGTTAAAAATCACTTTATGAAAACTGAAAGTAATTACATAATGATCATGCATGCAGAACAGTCTGGCTGCATAATTAATATGATTGCAAACATATAAAAAGATTTGGAAATATGATAAATGGTTTGTTGGATGTTATTACTATATAGATTCTTCCACCGCTTACTTTAGTCTTTAATAAATACAATTATCTCCAAGCTGGCTCCTCACTTTGATATCCTAGCACATGGTAACACAAGTAATTTGAAAATAAGAAACAAATTAGAATAGTAAATCTTAGCAGTTGAGGACAATTTGACCCTCCCAGCCTGCCTAGTTGCCCCTGTCTACACTATTTTATCTTAGAATATTTCCCAGCAGTCACATATATATATATATATACACAGTGCTATCTTTCTGGAAAACAAGGAGCCAGTACTCACATGCAGGGTGCATGTTTTTTTGTTTTATTTTATTTTTTAGGGACCATAGAGCAAATCATACAGGTGAAAGAAGGTGGTGCTGTAACTCAGTACTGGCACTTACCCCCTGAAAAAAAGCCCTGCATATATTGGGGTAAATAATCAAAAGAGTGTGCATTGGTGCCTGAAGGGTTTCCGCCAATAATCAAACCAAAACTACGCTGGCAAGTTTTGCTTTGATTTATTGCCAAGGGAAAAATTATAAGAAGAGATTTGTGCCTAATATCTCTGTGTGGATAACTTTTTGGCACAAAGCAATGAATATTCAAAACTTCTTAAAATCCCCTGTAAGTGTTTAGTTAGATATTCTGACAGGTATGCACTCTATCACCCTTTTTATTTGAGAGCCTTCGTAGAGTCTGAAGCTTCTTCTATATTCCAATTCCAATTTATTATTTGACTGATCACATTTCATACCAGAGTAAATCAAAGCAATGTACTGGTGATGGTGAATATGGTAGTTTCGGGAATTTAATATACCTAGTTTAGACCTAGATTTATCAAATTTCTATAAATAAAAGGAAGAATAACCCCCAAGCTAGAAAAAGAGGCATGGCTAGGGTAATTTTTCTAATACCACAATGCGCGATATTTAGCTGCATCAAATAGCTATTTTATTGCACACTGCGTTGCATCATCCACGGTGCATTGCATCATCGCATGCTGAATTGTGTAATCGCACGATGCGTTACGTCATTACAGCATGTGTTATTCTTTCCCTGTATAAATACTGACTTCCTGCACGTGCTTCTTTGAGGGTGTGTCAAGCAATGGAGCGAGAGGAGAGGAGGATAGTGTTAGTAAATTAGTTATTTGCAATTACTGGCACTCCCGCTACTGTTGTTTTCTGTTGTCATCTGTTTCCCTTTGTCTTTTTTGTTGGCGTGAAAGTTTGTTAGTCCAGTTTGTCATTTTGTGTGGAGGTTGTGAGGAGGAGTGTGTGTGTCTGCGATGAGGAGGTGTGTGTGGTGTGTGTGTGCGGTGAGGAGGTGTGTCTGTGTGTGTCTGTGCACTGATGTGTGCGACTGTGCGCTGAGGTATGTGTGTATGTGTTGCGTAGAGGATGGAGCATGGGGAGATCGGACAGGAGAGGCGTGAGGAGAGGGGGGGGAGGAAGTGACGGAGTGGGAGGATGAGGGCGGGAGTGCCAGGGAAAGGAGGAGGAGGAGGGACAGGGGCAGTTATAGAAAGAGGCAGGATGGAAGGGATAGGAGGGTGCGGGTAGGGGAAGGGGCTACTAGGCAGGCAAGAGTGGAGGGAAGAGTAGGGCAGCATAGGGATAGCCAGAGAGGGCAGAAGGGAAGGGATTTGGTAGGTCAGGATTGGGGGGGGGGGGGGGGGAAGGACGCGAGGAGAGAGGAAAGCGGGATGGAGAGTGAAGAAAGGGAGGACACCTCTCTGGGAGAGGAAGTGGCACCCCCTTCAGGCAGCCAGTAGCACCACGGAAGCATCTCAGGGCTGTAAAGTTAAGTGTGCATGGGAATAAGCTGCTCAACACAGGGGTCCTTCAAAATTACCAGATGTTGTTTGGCAACCGGGCAACAAAGACTTCTAAGGCAGCCAAGGACCAAACATGGCGCAACACTGCCCAAGCCATCAGCTGGCGCAGTACAGTGCCAAGAAGTGGGAAGCAGGTGGTGCATCGATACCGCAACGTCCAGAGCAAAGTATCAATGGGTGAATGGAGGAGGGACCCCCTGTCCAATAGTTGTCACAGAGATGGAGCAGCGACTCATTGAAAGGCTGGGACCAGACGTTTTTCAAGGGCATAGATGAGCGGCTAGATACCACACAAGCTGCAGCTCGTAACTTCATCTCACTCATAAATGGGCAGACAGCAATGGCATAACATACTCACTCTGCAAATAAGCAAAGTGCACTTCTGATGCCAAATAAAAAAAGGATACTTGCTGGCATGTGTACTAATGCCTTCTGTTTTGTTTCCACAGTTCTTGCCCTCCAAGCTGCCGAACCCAGCCAGGAAGCCCCATGGACCAGCTGGGAAGCCCCAGGGACCAGCCATGTGTTCCCACCATTACACAAGCCTTCCTTATGGATGCACAGACCCAGGTCAGTGAGGAGGAGGAAGAGCAGCAGCAGCAGCCACAGTGTCACACCCCACCCCCCCCCCCATTGGTTATGCTGGACCCCTGGGCTCACCAAGCACACTTGATGTGTCGCTGAACCTGGAGAAATTCATGCAGGAGTGGGAGCCTACAGACACATTTAATCCATGAATCAGCACACCACTGAGCCAGGCACCACCACCATGTCCTCTCCCTCACCAGGAGGACCCTACAAGCCCGCTAATGCCCATCTTGCAGCAAAAGTTACCAACACCGGAGCCAGCATCACCGACACCAGAACCAGCACCACCGACTCTGGAACCAGTACCCACAGCACCAACACCGGTACCCGCAGCATCAACACCAGAACCTGCAGCACCGATGCATGTTGCTAAGATGAAGCACATACATGCAGAGCTACAGGCCTTGAGGAGGTCTGTAAACCGGCAGAATCAGATCCTGCAACAGGATACAGCAGCAAATACCCAAAATATCAAGCTGCACATTTTACTTTCAGAAATTAGCGCCGACCTTTGGGTCGGCGCTAATTTCTTCCAGCACCGGGAAAGTGCACAGAAAAGCAGTAAAAACTGCTTTTCTGTGCACCCTCCGACTTAATATCATGACGATATTAAGATGGAGGTCCCGAAGGGTAAAAAAAGTTAAAAAAAAAAGAACAAAAAAAATTTGAAGTCGGCCGGCGGCTGTCGGGTCGAAAACTGGACGCTCAATTTTGCCGGTGTCCGTTTTCCGAACCCGTGGCTGTCAGCGGGCTCGAGAACCGACGCCGGCAAAATTGAGCGTCAGCTGTCAAACCCACTGACAGCCGCCGTTCTGGGCTAAAAGGAGGCGCTATGGACGTGCTAGTGTCCCTAGCGCCTCCTTTTGCCTGTTTCTACCGCACCACCTCATTTGCATACTGTATCGCGCGCGCCGGGAGAGCGGGCTATCTGGGAACCTTTAACATTGCCTCTTGTTGTCTTCTTCACACACCATACTGTTAGCTAACTCCTGCTTACATGGCCCTGTATGTGGCATGCGTAGTTGCTTCATGGCCAACAATAAATCTTGTGTTCATGTACAACATGTGTGGAGGTAATTGGAAGTTAGACATCCTGTCAAATACTAGATATTCTGTACCCTTTTTGGTGTCAGGAATAAAAGTGTGTGCAAACGCTTCCATTTGTAGCTTTCACTGTTAACCTAATACGACCTGTACTTGCTGAGTTTACTGACACAGTGTCAGCTTCTGAGTAACAAGTAGGGATGAGGAGTGAGGTAGTACTGTGTGGTCCATGGTGTCCACAGGCGAACAGCAGTGGGCATAGAGGCCTGGTGCTGGTGCTACAGACCAGGCACACTTCCACAGACTGCTTGCCACACCTGTAATGGCATGGTTTGGGGGTCTGTATAATACATGTAAGGTAAGGATGACCTTACAGGTAGCAAACACAGATCCCTAAGGCAGTCCACTACAGGGATGGCAGTCAGTCTGTGGAAGTGTGCCTGTTCCCTGCAGCAGCCCTCCATATCCTGTGCTATTTGCCTGTGGACACTGTGGACCACACAGTACTACCTCACTCCTCCTCCCTACTTGTCACACAGAAGCTATCACACTGTAACAACACTCAGCAAATACAGAGCAGTGTGGCATGGCTTGTTAGGGTACTGTACAAGTGAAGCAGCTACAGTGGCTAGCAAGGCCTGTCCCGGACATTTCACTGCAGATATGGGTGCACCAGTTCTATGTCTGCACAGGAAAAGTACTGGCCTTCCAATGGCACAAAAAAAGGTTGACCTACCCTGCCAGTGTTTACACAGCACAGAGTGAGTGTGAAAAGATGCGGCCTGGGGTGCCTACCTCTCTGTGAAGTGTGCATGATATGATCGACGGAGAGGAGGCAACGCAGACCACTGACAGCAAAGACGGACTCTATAATAGCAGTTCCATTACGCACCAGCCACCAGGCAAGCAAACCCATCACCACCACACCCACGCACACCCCTGCACCTGGTATATCAGTACATGCTGTGTGTAAAGCTGCATGATCCTAACCACTCTTCAGAATCAACCCCACAGCTATAGCATTATCTAGTCCTTGCCAATCCATGTTCTGTCCATCACAGCATCCCCACATTGACAGCACTTTTCAGAACCTGCACAACCTCCCTTCATTAAGTAGCAAGGCTCTGTGTCAACCTAAGTTCTGTATAGGCTGCACACCACCTATTAACTTTACTATTCTGCTTAGGGATGTGAATCGTTTTAGGACGATTAAAATTATCGTCCGATAATTTTAATATCGTCTTAAACCGTTATGGAACACAATACAATAGAGATTCTAACGATTTATCGTTATAAATCGTTAGAATCGTGAGCCGGCACACTAAAACCCCCTAAAACCCACCCGACCCTTTAAATTAAATCCCCCACCCTCCCGAACCCCCCCCCAAAATGACTTAAATAACCTGCGGGTCCAGCGGCGGTCCGGAACGGCAGCGGTCCGGAACGGGCTCCTGCTACTGAATCTTGTTGTCTTCAGCCGGCGCCATTTTCCAAAATGGCGCCGAAAAATGGCGGCGGCCATAGACGAACACGATTGGACGGCAGGAGGTCCTTCCGGACCCCCGCTGGACTTTTGGCAAGTCTTGTGGGGGTCAGGAGGCCCCCCCCAAGCTGGCCAAAAGTTCCTGGAGGTCCAGCGGGGGTCAGGGAGCGATTTCCCGCCGCGAATCGTTTTCGTACGGAAAATGGCGCCGGCAGGAGATCGACTGCAGGAGGTCGTTCAGCGAGGCGCCGGAACCCTCGCTGAACGACCTCCTGCAGTCGATCTCCTGCCGGCGCCATTTTCCGTACGGAAACGATTCGCGGCGGGAAATCGCTCCCTGACCCCCGCTGGACCTCCAGGAACTTTTGGCCAGCTTGGGGGGGGGCCTCCTGACCCCCACAAGACTTGCCAAAAGTCCAGCGGGGGTCCGGAAGGACCTCCTGCCGTCCAATCCTGTTCGTCTATGGCCGCCGCCATTTTTCGGCGCCATTTTGGAAAATGGCGCCGGCTGAAGACAACAAGATTCAGTAGCAGGAGCCTGTTCCGGACCGCTGCCGTTCCGGACCGCCACTGGACCCGCAGGTTATTTAAGTCATTTGGGGGGGAGTTCGGGAGGGTGGGGGATTTAATTTAAAGGGTCGGGGGTGGGTTTTAGGGGGTTTTAATGTGCCGGTTTTGCGATTTTACGTTTTTTCGATTTTTCACGATTTTTCACGATATTTTACCCCCCCAAACGGCAACAATACGATTCCCTCCCCCTCCCAGCCGAAATCGATCGTTAAGACGATCGAGGACACGATTCACATCTCTAATTCTGCTTACTCCAACTAGTACATGGTACAGCATCATTGGGGGAGGGGGCATGGGGTACACAACTATCTAATGCCAACTATCAAGGTCAAGTTATACAGCATATTTGACATGTCACAATGCCAACCTCGCCCCCTCTTTGATCAGTACGTATTAATTCTGAGTGTACTTGGTGAAAAGTTACAGTACAAAGGGTCAGCCCATTGTTACCACAGCCCATATGCTGGCCTTTCAGAGGCACCTACTTTCAACAGGCCTACCACTCTATCAATGCTGTCCAAAAGCAGTGTGAGCTTTATGAATGTACACACACTGCCTGCTCAGTGGTCTGGATAGCAGTGGCAAGGGAGGGACCTCAGAGTTCAGCAGTACCCATACACAGAGTGATTGACCAAGGAAAACACAGCTGGTCATTCACCAAGTAAGACACACACACTTATGTTTGGAGTATGGACGACTGGCTCCACTTCCAGCACATGTGCAATGCATTGGTTCATCTAATGTTTTTCATCATACTACATTGAGCTCTGTGTCTGCTTCTCTGAAGGGCCCAATGGAATAATGCTTTTCTCCCATTCAGTGTGTGTGGATAAAATGCTTTACATCCCCCCCTAAATTCTAATGAGTTAGTCATGTTGTCCTTCCTGGCCAACATAAGTAGCTGGGCACCTAAACAAATGATTTCAGAGGCATATATTATACATATTTAGTGTGCGGTAGTGGACCGCAACACAGAAAGGCCATCAGCCAGAATGGCAATGACATAACAACTCTGGGCGCAGTAGGGATATACATTCAGCACTATGTGCTCTTTACTATGTGGGCAGCTAGTAGGCTCCTGATCTCTTCAGCTGACAAGAATTTCTCTACCCATAATGCTATACACAGACCACTTCATTGCCAGTGGAGCAGCAGACCTGTCATGCTCAGAACAAGCAGTGGAAGTAACTTACAACATTTGATGTTTGGCCTACAGGATAGCAGCTCTTCCAGATTCCCCAGCATGGGCATCAGCAAGGGCATGCAACCATGAAAGCATGGAAAAGTGTGTGGTTTTGGCACGGAACTCTCAGCAAACAATTTGGGGCAAGACTGCTCAGCCTATGTGCTTTCCCGGTGCTCATATTTCACTGCTGCACTCTAAGAGCTTGTTGGTATGGGTAAAAGGGCAATACTCAGCATATGTTAACTGTTCATACATTTGTGCATGCACCTGCATCGAATTAATGTCATTGATGCATAAGGCACAATGTCCTTGCACGTACATGACATCTTTCTATCTGAGTAAGGATACATGTGAGTGGAGAGTTGGAAGGCAAGAGGTTCAAACACGCCTGTATGATATAAACCTTTGTTCTTGATAGATGTAGTTGCTGTAAGAGTAGTTAGAAATTAAACTGTGACAGTGACAGGTCAATGGTTATTACAAATGACAAGTGAAGGCAGGTCTCTATCTGATCCCTAATCCTGCCTTCACTGAGCGTGATGTGCATCCTGCTGTAGGCTCACCAAGAAGCTAACGCAACATACATGACATCACGACGGACAAGGGCCTCATCTTTTTCACAGTGTAATTTATAAATTGCATAGCTAGGTGTAGTCGGGTGCATGTGTTGGGGTGCATGCAAACACCAAAGGAAGGCTAGCTTGTAAAGAGCTGTGCGCATAGTGTCTATGGCACTATGTAGCACTGGTGCTTTCAGCAAGGCTGAAATGGAAGGGGTGCAACTACAGCACTATCATGTGTGCATTACTCTTGCTAAGTATGTTCACTTTTTGTGAGAGGTAAATCCTGTGCTGGCTTGAAAGCCATAACATGCAGGCATTTCCTGTGATTAGCCTAAAGGTGAGACATGCCTAACCAAGACTATCAATTCCTGCATGAATGGCAGTAAGACCAGGACTGGATCTACATATGCTGTCAATGTGAATGCAGTAGCAATTCTTAGTCTGCAGTGTCTCTTTAAGTGCCAAGGCTGTGGTGTCACCCCTGTGTAGCCATGGCCATGTGACAGTAGGCAGAACCAATACACACGTTTCAGCACCTTGGAATAAGGGTGTAACCAGCAAATTCTGTCATTGAAATCTTTAACTGTGTGCCTGTACCTTTCACATGTGCATTTTTAAGGTTCAAAGTTATTTACCATTCACAGCATTTCGACACATGCAGCTCTCAATGTTCCAGGAGGAGCTGGGGTGGCAGCACATTGGTGGGCCAATGTCACACACACTTGTGAGCATAAGAACGGTAGGATGGGCTCCGCTGAAGAGAGCTGGCAAGGCACACTATGCTAGGTAGCTCACAAAGTGTTGTGCCAAATGTGCTTCTTTTAGTGTAACTATCAGGAAGAACACATGGTGGCAGCAACATGTCTTTGATGTAATCTTTACTTGCACCACAGTTTTTCCTGTACAGCGTACTGCTGCATTGTGAAGACAAATGCTGAGTAGGCATATGTGTTTTTTGTTACATGGTGACCTACACATGGGAGCAGTGTGAGAAAGAAAGAGAGAGGAAGAGGGAACACATTTCTGAATTATCTCCCATGGAAGGGGAAGTGGTATGTGAGGCCTATCAGGCAAAGTACCATTCTATAAGGTTTTGCCGAAACTGGCTGCCCCTCAGTGTGCTCTCCTGGCATTGTGCAGGTTGACACGGTGGATCTGGGTGAAGATCTGGATGTATCTCCATGGGTACTCCATGTCATAGAGCAAGATTATGGAATACACAGCAGAGCAGCACTATCTTTGCCACTTTGGGTGGAGCATACATTAAAGCTCCACCTGTTTTGTCCAAACAGTGAAAGCGATTTTTGAGAAGTCCGAAGGTGCATTCGATGACACATTGGGTAGTACATAAGGCCTCATTGTACCTCCTCTCTGCCAGCATGTTGGGAAAGGCAATGGGGGTGAGAAGCCAGGTCCTGCAACTGTACCCAGAATCTCCTGTGGCAATGACAGATTAAAAGCATCAATCATAGCATTGTCACTTGCGGATGTGAGTGGCAAACCAAAGCATCCAGTAAGACCGTATAAGATAGCCTGTAACTTTGCCAAGCCTTTAGGGGTGATTTGTGTAGCCTAAGTGCCTATCACAATTTTGTAGGCCAGTATATGTGCAGGCTTGATGTAGCGTTAAGGAAGTCAGATGTTCATAACTACTATATCACATGTGTGTACTGGAACTATTGCATGACATGCCCTCACAACCCAGCAAATGCTACTGGTGTATAGCGTCCTGCCAACCTTGAAGAGATATATAAGAACTGCCACACCCATTCTACCTGCAAATTCCATACCCCATGGTGTGAATGCATATGTCCGTGGAAGATGTGTGGTCTGTCTTGCCTAGAAAACCTATTGAGAGCCCACACACAGGGAATATGGAAGGCCACCAATATGCACAGGACACTGCTTGTCGTATAGGTGTGTGAGTATATACAGAAACAATCTGTGACAATCTTCATCACACCTCTGTAAGGGACTGCACGTGATGTTGCTGTGCCAGCAGTGTGGACAGTTGAAGCTTGTGAATCACCTGTGATATTAAAATGGTACCCAAGGGGAGGATAGGAACAGGGCCATTTAGCTTATGAAGACCTTCTAAGTATATAGTGTCTGCTTACTCAGAGCTTTACATGATGTGAATTGTTGGCAACGTTTGCCACTTTCTGAAGCATGGGGATAAAAAGCAATTGCCAGTGCCAATGGCCTGCATATGTGACTGTCCAAGTCACTTGCCATGCCACCGATCCTTTCCTCCCCTGCAGCCACCACCCATTTGGGTGCTATTAGCCACAAACACATAGGCAAAGATAGAATTATTTTTATTTATTTATTTTAAATTTTTGTATACCGACGTTCGTTATGCAAACATCACATCGGTTTCCATGTAACATAAAACTGGCCAACAGGGCTTTACAGAAAGTAAAGAATTTTACCTATGAGCCAAGCATCACCGTACATGCCGGCCTCAAAATTATCAAAGAGGCCCAATTGGCTAAGTAGAAAGGAATCATGTGCGGCTTCCGGAAACCTGGGCACGACGTCGAGTATGCGCATTCGAGCATCACAGTCCAGTTGCATGTTGATGGAGTGGAAGAGCTTTCTGTTGTGGTACGTCTCCTCCCTGAGACGGGGTGGAATGATGGCCACGTGAGTGCAGTCGACTGTTCCAACAATATTGGGAAAGTGTGCAAAGGCATAAAAGCCTTTCATCAAGTCCATCAAGTCTTGCCTGTCACGAGGAAATTGAATGTAGTGAGGAATGCGGTCAGTTACTACTTTGAAACCTGGTTGAGACAGCGTTAGAAAGTACTTTGTGACATTTCCCACACCACCCCTACTGTGGTTTGAAAGGAGCCGCTTGCCATGAAATGCAGGGCGGCCAACAGTTTGCCAAACAGGTACAGCGTGGGACCTTCCAGTGACCAGATCCAGATCCACTCAGATATCTTCAAATAATTTCAGGATTGCCTGAGAGCTGAGCCGATACCTGCTAAGCACAAAGTCCTCTGGCATACTCAACAAGGATGTTCGTGGATGAAAGATCCGCTCCCTGTATCTCCTGCATCATAGCCGCCTGCGTGCCAGACAGTGGCCCACGCCCTGAGCCCATGGGACCCATGGCTCTGCGTCGGATTTCACGTGTCGTCTGCGGCGAGCCTGCCAAGGCATCCAGTATGCCATGACAATAACACTTGCAAGAAAAAATATGGGTTTAGGAAGGTAGAGCAGGTAAAAACAGGTGTTGTTATTGGGCCTGGAAGGCCTGGTAGGTGTGACCATGACCATAGCTTTTTTTTATCACATGCAATAATCAAAACAATAATTCCTTTTTCCACCATACCGCCCCCAAAAAAGGTGTAGTTATTTCCAGTGATAGATCCCGCAATAATGTGCGATACTGTATCACACACCATGCTAACAGATCCCAATTTCCATTAACCCTGCGCAAACTCCTCCCACTTGAATAATAATTTCTATTTTGTATATGCAATATGCGATGTGCTATTTATCATATGCGTTACAGCATTATCACACGCGACAGCGCCATAATATGCGCGATAATGCCCTAATGCAATTTGAAAAATGACCCTGTTAGTTATCTGTCAGAGGTAGTTATAACAATGTTCATGCATTGTAATTCTCTTTGACAAGTAGGAGGTTACAAAATTTCTGTATTCTTTTATTCTATTCCATTATTTCCTTAAAATGGATTTCCTTCCCCTACCCCTCCGTCCAATTTTACTTTTATGGGCTACAAAAAAGGAATGCATTTGTCTGAATAATATAGAATGACATTTGTATTGTTATCATAAGTTGCCTTTGCTGCAAGCAAGCAACAAGGAACAGATCTACTCATTGAGCTCTGCCAGGTAACTTGTGACCTGGACTGGCCACTGTTAGAGTCAGGATGCTGAATTCGACAGACCCTTGATTTAAATCGCCATGGCATATCTTAAGTTTTATTGATTTTGTGTTTTTAATGCATCCTTTATTTTCTTTTTCATGTGTACTTGAATATATTTGCTCGAAATGCATCATAAAAATAAAGAAAAAAAAAGAATAATCAAAACTATGTGAGTTGTTCAATCCCTCATCTTCTCCCCACCCCCCCTCTGTAGTCTATGGGTAAAAAGCACATGCTCTGTTTAACCAGCCATATACTTTTACCTGCAAAGAGTTGGGCAATTTTTAAAGTTCCAATTTCCGCAGGGTAAAATGCCTTTTTTATTTGCAGAAAGGGCTTTAAATATTGCCTGTATAAACTTGTCAGCCTCCTTTCTTTTTCCTAAGCACAATCATCACATGGAGAAGGAAAGATAAATATCTTGGAGATGATGATAGCTGCCATAATATTAATATAAACATGATATAATCAAATGAACCAGTTAAGGTTGTGCATGATGTATACAACTCTGCTGAATTACAATTAGCATTGAGAGGACAATTTTCAAAAGTGATTAACATGGATAAAAATGATCTTATCCATGGCGCATACTTTTTCAGCAAAAATCTACCTGAGTATTTTCTCTTTGAAAACTGGTATAAAGCTTGCAGGTAAAAAGGATGTGAGGTCTTTGTCACAATGTGGAGTGTTTGAAAAGTGTCCCCTATAGTAACACTAGTAGCAGTTGCATTTTAATACAGTACAGTAAACATCACTTAATAGGTCACAACCCAACACTACTTAATTCAATCTTTAGCCAGATCTGCATGAAATAACACTTTGAGAATATTTTATTTATGCAAATAAAAATGGAGGCATCCTCATTGGAATTCCTTGATAAGACTATGGATATAAATCAGACATTAAAGAGATACAGTGATAAAGACAGGAGAAAATTAAACTATAAATGTTTCTTTTCCATGGTAAACACCTACTCTGCTTTTTCAATCACTTTAATAATAGAAAATAAATATAGCAAGTTTGCTTACTGTAAACATAGACAGTAGGATGAATAACCACGACACGTGGGTGACATAATCTGATGATATCAAACGGAGCAGTCTCTCCTAGCTCACAGACCTTCTGCTCTGCTGGGCATGTATGAGAATACCCACACAGATGCTATCTCATGAGCGCCTCAGTCAATTCTAGAGCTAAGCTTTAGCTAGGTTGTCGACTCACCAAGGAAGATGGGCAGATAGTAAGCATGACTAGTTCATCCTGCTGTCTAAAGAGAACACCATTTAAAGGAAGCAAAGTTGCTTTCTCTATCAAAGAGCAGGGCTTAATTAGCCATGACACATGGGGAGTTCCAAGCTGAGGGTTGCAATGGAAGTAACCCAGACCATGGAAAGTATACCATTGGGTGAACAGGATGCCCCTTTCCCAAGTGTACTGTCACTTCTTGAGAGATTATACAGACAGTAATAGAATATGGACGTGTGAACTGACAACCAAGTTGCAGCCTTGCAGATGTCCTTGACAGGTATGGCTTGTAGATGAGCCACTGAAATAGCCATGGCTCTCACTTGATGAGCCTTTACAGAGTCTGAGATCTGGAGGCCAGCCAGAGTACAACGATGCGTGATACAGTCTGCTAGCCAGTTCGACAAAATGCACTTGGCAATTGCTATGCACAGGAAAGTAGGACCATAAGAGATGAATAATTGTGAGGCCTGATGATGTCACTGAGTCCATTTTTGGTAGTAAGTCAAAGCTCTCTTACAGTCAAATGAATGAAAGGCTTTTTCACCTTTGTGAGTGTGCTGCCTTGGAAAGAATGTGCGTAACATGATGGAATGATTTATATGAAAAGCTGACACCACTTTTAGCAGAAACGTGGGGTGGGTTAAGAGCACCACTCTATTTTGGAAGAGTTGCATATATGGAGAGGAAAGCACCAATATCTGAAAATCACTGACTCTACCAGCCAACATGATCGCAACAAGGAATAACACTTTCCATGTGAGAAATTTCAAAGAAGTTGACACCAACAGTTCAAAGTGTGGTTTCATAAACTGTGCTAACACCACTTTAAGATGTCAATGAACTGGTGATTTGGCTACCAGAGGTTTTGCATACCATAAGCCTTTCATAAACTTTGACATTAAAGGATAAAAGAATCTCTGTCTTCCTTCCACTTAGATATGATAGGCCGCTATGGCACCAAAATGCACCTTGATTGAAGAGGTACTAAGATCAAATGAGGTAAGAGAATAAGTACTGAAGAGGTGCTCGTGGTTCACAAGTGAATAGATTCAGGGAGCTTTGTTGGTACCAGGATGAACACCATTTCCATTTTAAAGTTGTAAGCCCTTTTGCTGATGGCTTCCTGGTAGAAAGTAATACATCTTCAACTTTTTTGGACAGAGATAGAGAAGCAATCAGCAAGTGCTCAACATCCATGCCATCAGTTTGAGAGAGGAGGTTCAGATGATATATATGGCCCTCCTCTTGAGTCAATAAGGTTGTAGTGAACCTTAGAGGGATCGGGGCACTGATAGACAATTGGACAAGGTACAAGAAACATACTTGCTTGGACCATGCTGATACAATAAGTATCAAGTGAGCCTGATCTTTCAGCACTTTCTGTACTGACCTGGATACTAATCGAAGCAATGGAAAAGCATACATGAGATCCATATTCCAGGTAAGCAGAAAATCATCTGGTGTGGACCAGAGTTTTTGTTTGAAAGAATGGAGCAAAATCTTTCCATTTTTTTTTGTATTCCTCCAAAGCAAACAGATCAATCCATGGATGTCCCCAAAGATCAAAAAGCTTGTCTGCTACCTACTGATGTAGAAACTATTCGTGAGGAAGAAACACCTTGCTGAAGTAATCAGCCATGACATATGGGTGATGTTATCTGATGCTGCCAAAGAGACCTTGCTCTCTTAGGTCATTGTTTTGCTCTATTTATTGAGCACGTACAGGAGTTCCTACACAGGTTCTGCCTCATGAGACCCTCAGTCTTTTTTAATCCAAGCCACAGCACCAACATGCATCCTTCTCTGTTTTTTTCGTGATCCATTTTAACTATTTTGGCGTTTTCTTTTTTTTTTTTTTTTTTATCTCTTTCTGTTGCCTTTCTACCTTAACAGCCCCAAACAGCACTTTTCAGTGCTACTTAACAAAAAAAAAAAAGGAAAAACATCTGACTCAGGGAGGCTGCCTTCAGCGACTTTCAGGATTGTATTTGTAGCAAGAATGTGTTTATTACCGATGGCCAGGACATCTCTTCCCAGTGTATTGGGCCCAACCATGATGCGCCCAACTGTTATCATTGCAGCCACATGTCTCCGTGGACCCAAAGATCCAGAGCCAGAAAGATGGAAGAGTTGCGCATGTTGACAAAGAATTACAGGCGATCTTCCTCCCAGAGCAGAGCCTCTTCTAGCTACCCGGGTATCTAGTTGAGCAGGAGTTACTCAAGCATATACCCTGACTCCTTCCAGAACTCTGCACTATTGTTAATTTTATCTGCCAATGGGAATTATCTAAAATATTTTTGCTAGTCCTGTTGCTTTTAATGAAGATTATAAAACAGTGCTTGTAGGGTCTAGATAGTACAAGAAAGGTTTTGGGTGCAGGAAATGTTTCGTGAACAGATGATAAATCCAATTTATCATACACACATCCAGGATGCCTCTCCCAATCCTATTATAAAATGGCTAGTTTGAAGTTCAGTTTTCCCAAATCTATTTTATATATGCACTAGGCCTCTCCTTGGCACAGAGTTAAAAAAAAAAGAAGAAGAAGAAGAACAGATTATATCATACTTCTCAGATGGCTTAACTGAATAATTCAAACACATTTTCCCAGAGATCACTAACTTAGTACTGATCTCATGGATAGTTATATTCCTTGTAAACCTGGATTAGACTTCTATCACTGTTTATGTTTCTAGAGGCAAAAACACTTTAAAGGCAAAAACAAAAGTTTTACTGAAATCTGGAATATTTCAAAAAGGCAATTAAGTCGGAAATATATGTATTCAGGCATCAATGTCATTTCCTTTTGATTGTGGAACTCTCTTAAATAACAGCACCATGGGATTTTCTGGCATGCCATGTTCCTAATAATAGATCTACATAAGAACATAAGGCATGCCATACTGGGTCAGACCTAAGGTCCATCAAGCACAGCATCCTGGTCTTAAACAGTGGCAAATCCGGGACACAAGTTCCTGGCATAGATCCTTCTTGCTCGTTACCAGGGATAAGCAGCGGCTTTCCAAGTCTACAAGGCTAATTGGGGTTTATGGATTTTTCCTCCAGGAACTTGTCCAGATCCTTTTTAAATCCAGCTATGCTAACTGCTTTCACCACATCTTCTGGCAACAAAATGACTTGGTTCAGTATCTTCCTCTTCTGGTGAGCCAAGTCAGTGTGTTAAATGGCTGAAATATGCACCACTTAGTTGTTATATAACGTTATTGGCAACATCATAGAATTCACTGAAATATGTGCAATTACCCTCCACTATTCTGTGCTGGGAAAGTTTGTGTCACCAAGATAAATCTGACTCATCAAATCATTGGCTGTAGACATAGCATGTATAGATGCTTATTTTTCTTGTACAATAGCACTTTGATAAGTACAGCAGAAGCACTTAAAAAGCAACACAGTTCCATTAGATGTAGAATATATTTGTTGTACCAAAACTTAACAAAATCTTTAATTTTATGACAGGACTTCTTTGGTGATTATAAAACAACTCTTGGGGGTCTGGCCTAGAATATCAGTGGCAGCGCTAGGCATTGTCATGTGGTTTGATTCTTGGCTCACTTCTTCCAATGCCCAAGTTGTTCAGGGCTGGGAATGTGGCGCAGTATTTGCAGTTCCCGGTGTGGAGGGAGCTACAGCCATCTTGCAGTGGTAGATTGGCCATATTTAGGGCCCATGATTGCACGATTCCAGGAGTCTCGAGTATAGTCCCTGGCCAAGAACTACTGTTTCAAAGATTGCACTAAAGTAAGTTGGGAGGGGATGGAAAACAGGCGAATAAAAATCCATGGGTTATTGTGAATGAAGGGTCATGGCACCAGTTCTCAGTCCTGGTTTGGATTGAGCCAGAAGCCCAAATAAGCAGGAGAAAGCTCCTGAATCATAAAAAAATGAAATAAAATAAAGAGCTCTTAGAAATAGTTTAATTTAGGTCACATGATTACACTGTAAAATTCATTTTACCTTTAACTTAAAAAAAAGCATTTGATACTATTTTTATAAAATAAAGAAAATAAAGGTCAGCAAACAAGTTTGGGCTAACCAAATACAGTCGTGACTGGCTTTCAAAGATAATACTCCCTTCATCAAATCAAAATGAGCCAACTGCAACTTCTTGGCTGATCTTTATTTCTAGATATTTAAGTGAACTATCACAAGGACTACATTCGCTTACATAAAAAGTAACCCTATAAGTATATAGAGTGATATTTTTAGCAGTGGCATAATAAAATCTGTAACTTAGCATATCCCATAGCCAATATTCAAACCCTGCCATCACATTCAAATCCATATTTGTTGATAAGTAGTAACGACGAGACTATTCATTCCCAATATAATCTAGTTATACAAAGCTTAACCAAATTCATTTTGGCCTCTGGCAGTCAAGCAAAAGGATACATTTCGGGTTAGCTAAATAGAAATCACTGTAAAAGGAGATATTCCCCAAACATTCAGTTCCAACAAAAAGATATTTGGAACAGTAAAGATAAAGATATTTGGATCTCATAGGAGAAAATGCCACCATAGACTCTTCATAAGTGACCTCTGCTCCATCCACAGATATGTACTTTAATATGTAACATGTACGGGGTGAATTTTAAAGACGTTACTCGCATTAAAAGGCCCCATATACCTGAATATATAGGCCACGCATGAGCAATGCATATTTTAAAAGCTGCAGATTACGTACATATATGCGTGTGAGAGAGTTTTTAAAAAAAAAGGAGGCAAAGTTGGGGTGTGCCGGGGTATTCTGGGGCGGGGCCACAATTTGCACACATAAATCCGTATTTTGAATCTGGCGGCTGCAGCGCACAGTGGGCTGTTAGCTGCGCATGTTTACTTATGCTCTTAATGAGTTGCAGGTCTGCAGAAAACTCTCTTCAGGCCTCAAATGACTGGGTGAGGGGTCTGGATCAACTGGGGGGAGTGCAGGCTGAAGAGCCAGAGGGGTTTGGATGACCTCGAGATGGACTGGGCAAACTGGTGGACTAATTGGTAAAACCGGAAATGTCCTTCACATGAGCGTGTTTTAAAATCTGCTTACCCGTGCGCATTGAAGCCGACAAAGTCCTAAGGAAGATAAGCAAACTACATTTGCTTGATTAACCTCTTAAAATTAGGAGCACACATACATAAGGTAGGCATAATTTTCAATCATTCTATTTTTTTATTTATTTATTTACTTATTTTCAACCTCCCCTCTTCCTATGTTCACATTGGGATACAAAGAACATACATAATAAAATAAAATAAAAACGAAGAAAGATGACATCAAGTCAATCACAACAATATCAATTCCATCAAAAAGTATTCAAGGACTCAAGATTTAAAATTCCAGTGGATATGTGCTTGTGCGCCCTTTGCTCATCCCTAGCAGATACTTATTCCTCCTCCACAAAATGCATGTGCTACCACCAGGCAGCACCACAGACATTAGGCTTGGGGCGGTGATTACTTGAACAGCTTTTCTCATACACAATGAGGGCAAGTATGAAACTAATTTCTTCAGGTAAAAATTGCCCTCTCTGTTTGCAGGTAACAGTATGTATGTTGTTCTGTACTAGGAGAAAAGGACCCCAGAGTCTTTGTGAACAATACACTGAAATCCTCAGCTCAGTGTGAGATAGAGGCAAAAAAAGCAAAATACAATGTTAGGACTGATCTGAAAAGAAATGGAGCATAAAAGCAGAAATGATCATTTTGCCTCTGTATTGATCCATGTTGCAACCTCTCCATTGAGTATTGTGTGCAGTTCTGGTCATTCCATCTAAAAAAAAAACCCACCATAGTAAACTAGAACAAATGCAGAGAAGAACAGTAAAACTGATAGATGGGATGGAACCTCTCTCTTATAAAGAATTGAGATGTGTATCGTTTTTATACATCGTATCGGTTTGTACTTCACAAGTGCGCACCCGTTTGCGCGCGCTGACCCCCGGATTTAAAATTGGGCATAGATTTGTGCGTGCCGGGTTGCGTGCACAAATCTACGCCTGTGCCTATCTTTTAAAATCTGCCCCTAAGTGCATCACTTTGCACTTGTCCACATTAAATTTTATTTTCCATTTGCATGCCCAGTCTCCCAGTTTTGCAGTATTCTCTTGCAATTTCTCACAATCCTCTTGTGATTTAACAACTTTAAATAATTTTGAGTCATCAGCAAATTTGATACCTCACTTGTTCCCATTTCCAGGATGTTTATAAATATATTACAAAGCAGTGGTCCCAGAACAGATCGCTGAGCACTCCACAATTCACCTTTTTCCACTGGGAAAATTGACCATTTAGCCCTACTCTCTGTTTTCTATCTTTTAACCAGTTGCCAACCTACGACACTGCCCCCTATCCCATGAAATATTTTTTTAAGAAGTCTCTTGTGAAGGACTATATCAACTGGTTCACCTTTATCCACATGTTATTTATGCCCTCAAAAAACTATAGCAAATTTGTAAAGCAAGACTTCCCTTGCTAAATCCATGTTGGCTTTGTCCCATTAAACTATTATTATCTATATGTTCAGCAATTTTGTTCTTTATGATAGCTTCTTCCATTTTGCCTGGAATAGACATCAGACTCACTGGTCTGTAGCTTCCTCTATCAGCCCTTGATCCCGTTTAGAAATTGGTGTTACACTGGCAACCTTCTAGTCTTCAGGTACCATAGACAAAGTTACTGATAGTTTACAAATTTCCAATAGCACACACACACACAAACTGTATACAGTTATTGTGTATATGATATACATAAATATAGAAAGGAGTGGATCCTAGATTTATTATTATTATTGTCAGTCCCTTCATTTCACCCCTACCCATTTCTTAATGCTCAACATCTTAATTCACCCCCTCTCCTGTAGCTCACTTTGAATACCCTGGAATCCAAGAACTGAAACCCCTTTTCCCTTTCTGAGAGCACATGGCTCACTCTCTGTGACTTGTTCATGTTATTGCAATTAACTAAACATTAAACAACTGTCAATAAATAACTCCATTTCAGCCTTTATCTTCATCTCTTTGTCTCTAATTCCATTTCTCCTGTTGCTCTCTTATTCCTGTTTCAGAGCTCTCCTCAGCTTCTTCTATATTTCTTTATTCTTTCATCTGAAATTCTTTCATTCAAGTTTTTTTCATTAGGTAATACTGTTGATATTCTGTCTTCCATTTATATATCTATGTTTTTATATTATTACTGTATTTTATGTTCAATTAAGATTATTAAGGGACAATTTTTAGCAGGATAACAAGAGTAGACCTTAATGAAACTAAATCAAGCAGTGAATGTCCCTATATATGGTTTTTGGAGTGAAACTGCCAGAGTGACCAACACACGTATGTAGAAAATTATACAAAGGCAGTTGTTTCTATATATAAAATAAATTATTTTGATTGTTTTGTTACTTTCTATCTGCAGTTCAGTGGTCAAGGAATAGCAAAATGGTCCCTTTCTCCATTCATCATGCATTCTTCAAGTGGCTTCCAAAAAACAGGTTGGCCTATTTCCTAACTTTTAATGAAACCAATTCTTTAATGTAGCATGTTCAACCCTCTGTCAGAAATAATTACTTTAATAAAATGTGTGGACTGCATCTACAAATCACAGAGAAGATAACCAGAGTGCAAAACGCTACTTGCAATAGATCAGTGCCCAACAGATTCAGCTTAAATTATTGTGTTTTTAATTGTGTTTTACTGTTATTCAATATTTTTCTATTTTGTTTTGGTCTTTGTCATACTGCCACAGTTATCCCATATTTGCTAAAACTGTACCAAGGTGACATCTTAATGTCAGAATCAGTTAAAATCATTTGCATCGCTCAACCATTTATGGCAATATCTGTACGCACACACACTGTTGCGATCCTGCTCATGGCAAGGCCGTAAGCAGGCTCTCACCTTTCTTCAGGCCAGCTGGCCTGATCCCCGATGTCATTGTACTGGCACAGCAGGAGCCGTGCCGGGGTTCTCTGCGCGGCCCGGAGGCCACTGACGTGACCCTTCGCGGCTGGTGCCGCGCTGCTGCTTCCCTTGCGGTCAGGAGGCCGCCACAGTACATCCTGTGGCCAGGAGGCCGCCGAGACTCTCCCTGCGTGGCCGGAGCCGCGCTGCTGTTCCCGGTGCGCCAGGAGGCCACCGACAGCTTTTCCATGTGGCCTGGAGGCCGCCGAAGTTACCTTGCCCCTCTGGGGGAGGGGCCTGGATTCCCGAGGTTCCCTCGCAGCAGGAGCCACTGTCCACGCCATCTCCAGGCAGGCCTGAGGCCTATTCTTCAGCGGCAGGGAGCCGCTTCCCACATCGGGGCCTGCAGGGCCCAGCTTCGGCTCCTCCTCTCACAGCAGGGCCGCTGTCCAGGTTCCTGCTGCTTCTCTTCCTGCCTTTTCCTAGGCATGGGGCCGCCTTTCTCTGCCCTTCTTGTATGGCTAGTGAAGGAGTGGGCCCTGGACAATGTCACTTCCTGGATCCACCTCTTCAGCCTACAAAAGGCTCCTCAGGTCATTCCTTCCTTGCCTTTGCAAGGAGCATGTCCTTTCCTTAGGACTCCATGTCTTCCAGCTTCTCCTAGGCATTATGCTCTTAATGGGATCCCTCTTCGTCCTGTGTTTCAGTCTCTGCATTGATGTTTCCTTGATGTCTATGTTTCCAAGATGTCCAGATGTTTTCCTGTTCCTGATGTCCTGTCTGCCTGTTCCTGATGTCCAGATGTTCGCCTGTTCCTCATGTCCTGATGTTCACCTGTTCCAGATGTCCTCAGCTCAGCTCTGACCCGTCCCTCGTGGTCCGCGACCAGCCCGGCTGGGTTGAGTAGGGCGTGTAGTGGCCCAGTGGTCTGCGACTATCCCCGTTGGAGTGTGTAGGGCACTGGTGGGTCCTTCCATTCGACGGTGCCATGGAGTCATCTCATCTCTTGTCTTAACCTGCCTTGTTCCTGTTCCTGACCTGTTTCCTGATTGGCAGCGCAATCCTCCAGGACCTTCTGTTGCTCCTGGTTCCAGCCTCGGTTCTGGTCTGTCTCCGAGCCTCCGCTCTGAGTTCTGCACGCCGAGTCTGGAGGCCTGGGGTTCTGTTCGGGTCTTTGGGGTTCTTGTCACTGCTTCTGCCCTTGCATGAACTCTGTCTTGCCTGTCCAAGGTGTGGTCTGCTCCTGGGCTTATTTGGATGTGGAGGGCACCCTTCAGCACTGGCCCTAGAGTCTTCGTCTGTCTTGCCCTGCCTGAGTCTTCATATGCCCTGCCTAGCCTGAGTCTTCGTCTGCCTTGCCATGCCCGAGTCTTCATCTTCCTCAATGTCTGAGTCTTTGTCCTATGTCAGATGCCTTCGACCGCCTTGACCTCTGTCCGGCATGCTGCTTCTCATCGCTTTCCAGCGGTAGTCCGAAAGGGCTTGGAACAGTCGGAGGACCATTCAGATACCACCATTGCATTGGTGGTCTCAAGGAAGCGTGCAGGTCCGGTAGAGGGTCAGGATCTCCCGTCTTCCCAGCAGGGATGTCTCACCACAAGGGCACACATCCCTAGTCCCACACTAGAGAGCACCCCCTAGCGCTCTCTCCCATCATGACAGCTACACACACACACACACACACACACATTCTTACTCTGCATGCAAAGGCTCTGTAAACTAAAATGCCAGACTCTTAAAATAATAAAATATTTCAAAAGTGGCTCATGAAGCTCAGATGTGCAGTTGCTCTGAAAAGGAGAAACTATAACATCAATACCAATGCTTTAAAGATCCTGTGAATACAGGATATCCAAGAAGCAGCTGTAGTGGCACACCATCATCTCTGTCAGGGTTGCAACTGAATGTGCACTGATTGTTTTTAGATTTGCAAGACATGTATGGAGAGATGTAGTCTTACCTGTTAACTTACTTTCCTTGAGCCCTGCTACACCAGTTCAGATGCATGGTTATCACCACCTACTGCTCCATGTTACATGATAGATGGAGGCAGAGGACACTTCTTTTTCAGTGACATCATCATACTGATGCAGCAGTGGCAATAGCCAGGGTCCTTATGTCAAAGCAATGGAAAAATACCAACTATCACTAAAACAACTTTATAAACAGTAAAGACTTTATAAACAGGAGGATTTGATAGAACTGCCCTGTATGTTTGTCTTGCTTAGAATGCAAACTCTACCGAGCAGGGACTAATTCCCACGTATCTATGTACAGCACTGATACACCAAGCTGCCCAACATAAAAAATAAATAGTTGAAAAGAAAGGGATAAAAACAGCTTCAGGTGTACCTCACAAGGGGAAATCACATTTTCTGACAATCCCAAAGTTTACCACCAAGGATATCAATGTAGGTGCTGACTTTCCTGGTGGTATAGCAAGACTCAAGGAAAGGAAATTAGCAGGAAATACTCCATTTCTCTTTCCTTATCATCCCACTGCAGCAGTCCAAAGATGTGGGACACACCCAAGCCCATTCTAATGCAGGTGAGAAGAAGATAGTGCTGCTCTGAGAATACCTGCCCCAAGACAGTATATCCTTTGGCTTTCACATCAAACCTGTAGTATCTAATGAATGAATGTAAGAAAGACCAGGTGGCAGCCTTACAGATGTCCTCCAGAGCAGGTGTTTAAGATATCATTCAAGAGGAAGCCTGGGCCCTCATAGAATGAACATGAAGCACCTTCAGGAAAAGGCTGAGATCATTGCCTTGATTCACCTGGACTATGAAGATTTTGAAGCTGCCTTTCCCCTCTGAGGTCCACCAAATAAAGGAATATTGGTTAGTTGAAGTAGATAAGCCATCTTCAAATACCTGAGGAAGGATAGAAGAACATCTAATAAATGGAGAGACTACCTTTACCATAACACTCCCCTTTAAAGGTCATCAGAAGAGATACTGCCAATTTAACTGTAGGCAAAATGACTTTGGATAAGAGTAGCATTCTGCGAAAAGACCAGGATGGATCATGGCCAATCAAGGCCTGTAATTCTGAAATACACCTGGACATAGACTACTTGGCATTCTGTCCTTAAAGGAGATATTTTGAAAAAACATAAGAGTCTAGAACATAAACAAGAGCTCTGAAAACGAAAATCTGATCCCATTGGGGCACCAGGACTCCAAAAAGAAGGCAAATACACTTAACACTGAACTCTCTGAATCTGATCTCTGAGATAAAATAGCTACAATTGGCACTCTCAGAGAATTAAGAGCTTAGCCCTTGTCCAAACTCCTTTAACAAGAAGGTCAGCATGAATGGGACATCCACCAGTCTGGGTGAAATAACCAGAGGTTTGAAAACAAACCACAAGATAACACCAGACAAGGATATAAAACTCATGGCCTGAAGTTTACCAAGACTCAAGCAGAAAGAATCACTAACACGCTCCTCAAGGGTTAAGCTATAATACAAAAAACAGAGGCTAATTTTCTCTCCGAACCAGTTACTGCAGACTAGGCCATGAACAATCGCTGGGACTCTGTTCTATTCAGCAGCTAAAGAAAATGTTGGCCTTGGAAAACTTGCAATTTGTCATCAAATCCATTTGGGATGAGGAGTCCCCATAAATATATTGAGGTCAATATTCAAAGCACATCCAATGCTATTTAGCCACATATGTATAACTTATGTGGTTAAGTGGTGGGCCGCTGAATATGTATCTATGTTCTGCATTGCCACTTAGCCTCCTAAGTGACTTAGGGGGCTAACTTTTTAGCCACATAACTTGTGGGCAGGCAGTGGGCAGATATTCAGTTATGTGGCAGGCAGTGGGCAGATATTCAGCCACCACAGAGCAAGTCTAATTAAGCTGGTTATAACTTATGCAGCTAAGTGCGAATATATACACGTATATTCAGCCGTGCTGCTGAACATAAAATTTAACCTAGCCAGATAAATTATATCCAGCCAAGTTACTTAAACAGCCAGCTTGAATACTGACCTCATTATATTCTCCACTCAACTCACACTATCCATGGTCCAACTTATTTTTGTTGAGGAAGTTACTTTAAATGTGCGCTACTCTTGCAACGTGAAATGCCAAGCACTGCAGTAAATTCTCCTCTGCCTACCAGAACATGCTTACTTTTTGGGCTACCATTTTTCTCCATCCATTCACATAAGCAAACATTGTGGCATTTTCCAAGAGTATCCACCTGTTGCTCTCTTTATTAAGGGCATAAACTGCAACAGGGCCAGCTTGATAGCCTTGGTTTCCAGTCTGTTGTGCACCATAAGCTTCTTTTTTGGACTAGATCCCTTGGGTTATGTAGCACACCAGGCTTACATCTGACATGACTTCAGCTCATATGGTGATGTGGGTGCCCAGGAATCCAGATCCATTTCCCTCAATAGATTGTGTGACTTGCCATCCAAATCAGGCCATCCCTGACAGAGTAGAAGAGGAAAATGCACTCTGCAATGCTTCCTGTGGGGACTAGCGAGGCAACAGGGCCATCTGGAACCGCAGGTGAGACCTTGTCAAAGAAACTAAACCCAGAAAGGCTATCATGAAACTCAGGATCTGGAGATACTCCTTAACCCTGTCATTAATGTACTCATTAAAATACTCCTTAACATTAACTCATTAACATAACATACTCCTTAACATACTCACTAACTCATTAACAAAACATTAAATAACATTAATGTACTCATTAACATACTCCTTAACATTGTCATTAATGTACTCATAGCCTTCTCCTTTATTCCTTTAATTATACTCTGTTTTGTCTCCCATTTCTCTTCACCTCATTATTACCTATTTATACCCCATTCCCCCTTCCCCTGTCCTTATACCCTACCTTTTTCCCCTATAGTAACCCTTTTATTTTACCCCCTCCGCTATCCTTTAAACCTTACTTTTCCCTATAGCAGCCTTGCTAGTCTATATATAGTTGCCTTTCTGAATGCATAATTTGTAATGTCATATAGGCTAAACCTACCAAAGGACAATACCCACCAGTCTCACACTACCCCACCACTCTCCCTTTCCCATCTCCTTAACCCTCCTCCCTCACTCTTAAGCTCCCATGACCATATCCATCAATCAACCCTAAACCTTGTATAAGCCCTCCAAACTATACCCATCGATTATCCTACAACCCTACTTAATGACCACATACTAACAATGTGTTTCAAGATGCTACCATTGTTATTCTATATTAACTGTTTTCTATTGTTATCCCGAAGTTCTAATGTTAATTGCTGTTATATAGTTGCTCCTCTGATTTTAATGTACACTGTTATAAATGTAAACCGGAGAGAAGGCTAACACCAATACTTCGGCATATAAAAACTTACAAATAAATAAATAAATAAATAAACAAATAAATATACAGTGTCTCCTGTATATACTAGTTAAAGATAATGTTTATTATTGTATATAATACTTTTTGATATTATTGTATATAATACTTTTTGGAGTGTATAATTTATATAAGGTTATCCACAGTGTATAAGGTTATACACGGTGTATATTTTGCAATGCTACTTATTATGTTCTTCTGTTGTTTTCCATCAAGTACTGTTATTTTTCTCCTCTTTCTGTTTTTCCCTCTCTTCTCTCGCCCCTTCTCTTTTCCTATCTGCTCCCTCCCTGGTTTTTTGTAATTTCCTCCTTCAGTTGTATTGTAAACCGGCATGATGTACCCACGAATGTCGATATATAAAAGCTAATAAATAAATAAACACTGGGAGACCTCCATGATATAAGGCTAACCATTTAGTTACTCTCACCTGAGTAAAAAAGCCTCTGCCTACCCTGATATTAAAGTAAACCCCCAGACATTAGAGGGACTGAGAAGGGACCATATTTCCTGTATAACTTAAAGACCCCCTAGGACATGAGCCCCCCTGCATGAGGTGGACAGGCACTCCTTAACTTTCAAATTTCAAGGTATAGATCAAAATAAGGATGGGCTGTGTCCCTCCGACCCTAGACTGAAGAACATTAGCACCAAAGCAAGTCCAACAAACAGAGGATTAAAGCAGAAATGTTTCCCTCTAATACAAAACATAAAAGGAGGAAGAGAACCTCTATGGATCTTTCAAATGGGAATACGAAAGTAGCTTCTGAAAGGTCAGGCAAGAGAGTTACTCCCCATGCCTCACTGCTAGAATGATGGAGCAAGGGTTTCTATACAGAAGCAGGGTATCCCAAGATATCTGTCGATCCCCTTTGGGGGTTACAAGAAACCATCCTTGTTTTTTGTAACCCCCAAATAGAAGTATCAGCCTAAACCCTGAGCCTCAAGTGATGCTGGAACATAGCTTCAGACTCTGAAGCCTCCTCCACAGAACACCCTTTACCATCCATTCTTGGAGGCTGACAGGTAGGGAAACACCATTAAGGTGGTACCCTCAGGAGGTCACCCGTCTCATGACAAGAATCTACTGGCCTAAAGAGACAAGTAATTCCTCCCAGTAGGGCTGCTGTAACTGTCTGCCTACCAGAATTGCTTTGAGACTCGCCGACCCTCAATTGCCCAGACGAATAGCTGAAATTCCTATACAGACAATTCTTGTCCTCCTCATCCTATGAATGGGCTGATTGATACCTGGACAGACTGTTGCTTCCCTGGGCTGACTCTGCTGACATCCTCGAGGCAATCTGAGGCCAACAGAATCTACCCTCAAGGAGTCTGGGAATAACTGGAATCAGCCTTCCCAGATCCTGTCTGAAAAATACCCCTTAAAAGCTTATCAAGAGTAAGGAAGACATTTGAACTACATAGCTAAAAACTTGAAGGATTCTTTGTTTTGTTTGTTTTGTAGAAGCTTTAGTTCATCAGGCTGATGATGTTTGTCAAATGACTGTGTGGCAGGCAAACTGTCCAAATGTTTAAACTACTTCAACTAATGTGGCGGACTGCTTTAAAACTGAAGAACTGGTGCGACTGTGTGCTGCTAATATCCTCTGAAGGATTACTGTCAGCTAGCTAATTACTAATTTCCCAACCACAGATAATGGCAGATTGATATCATAACACTGTCAGAATGTAAACTACTGAGACGGTGTTGCACATATCAGTTTTCATATTATTTGTCACACTCTTAAAATAAACATCCATCTTTTGAATTCCATTTCTTCAAGCACCCTGATATTTGACAAGGTTGTTGTACATTTATCATCTGGAAAACAAAAGAAAATGCAACCACAGCCCATGGCTGCAAATCCTACAATTGTATACAATTTTGTGAAAAGCCTGACTGACAGATCAGTAACTTGAAAAGCATATTAGCCTCAGGGATTATTCTGTTACTAGAGTAATTTATTCCATTTCTTATGGCATGTCTTCCACAGAAAATTGCTTAGAAAAAAGTAAGCTCCATAAATTTAATGCAGATTAATGTAGTTTTATTATAATATTTATTTTCTAAACCACTGCACAATGCTTGGAGCATTTCCTTATACCAAACTGACCACTTGCCATGAAACAATCTTGCAGGTCTTGTCTTTGCAGTGTCTCCATCAGCATATAAAAAACAATTTAATGTGGTTATCTCTACTTAGCTCTTGGGTGAAATAGTGAGTGAATAGTGAATTGAGTCATTCTGTACATTACATAATAAAATACTGAACTCTCAACACACAGCTTGTGTTCATGTCTCTTACTCAATGATCTTATCTCCCCTGAATCTAGCATAGCCATGCCAAAAGTATGACTCAAGTAGTCATCCCAAAACAACAAAAATATTCCAAAAAGTCCTCTATTTCTGTTTTTATCTCCCCTAGTTTTCTCTTATCTTTTATAACTCTCTTCCACAAACAGCATACCCCTTAGTGACTTACTGGCTTCCTCATTTGCTAAGAGTTGGAATGGAAGCCCTCTGAAGTCACAAAAGTAGTAGCTGTCACCTTCCCTCCCACCTTGGGCCTGAATGCATCACCTCCTGTGACCCAAGTGAACCCCCACCAGCTCTGAAAGCCAGTGAGACATGTGAACCCTACCACTCCTGCACCACAGCCAATGGTATCTGAGCCACCGGGCCAGCCCAAAATGTAGTTTTACACTTTGATGTATAATATCCAGGATTCCTATCTCAATTAAATCATATGTATAGGGAAAACAAAAAAAAAATTGATGCCTTCATTTTTAGAAACATAGAAATGTCAAAATAGAGTAGCCTGTGCGAATTTGGTGGCTCTCAATGCAATGCTGCACACCATTATGTGAAGAGACCTTGATACAGTTTCCTGCTCAAATTATCTGCTCCTCTAGTAGGCTATGGAGGCAGCTTAACAGTCTCTGGGGTAGAAGGGACTCATAATCATAACAAAATGTCAACACCTATTGGCCAGATTTAGGGTCAATAATTGTGGGATTCAAAAGCAGACCCTGGTGCTTGGTGGAGGCAGCGTTCACAGTCCCTGGGGGGCAAAAGGGAGTTGTAATCATATCAAAGTGTTGCCATTTAGTAGCCGGATTTAGGGTCCATGACTGCAGGCTTTCAAAAGCCGCCCTGGTACCTGGCCCCCAGCTGAGAACTGTCGCTGAAATGACTTTACAAAAAAATTGGAAGTAGATACAAAACAGGTTTAATTGTGAATAATGGCTCATGGTACCAGGTTCCAAGTGAGTTGGAAGCCCAAGGAATAGGAAAAAAAAATGCCAGGCCTTCCCTCTCAACCAAAAATATCCACTGTTATATATTAAACCAAAAAAAAAAAACAAGCCTACACAAAAGAGAAAATAAAGAAAACCTCAACAATTCAGAAAAAAAGACTTATACTGTGGAATCTTTTTTAGCTTTCTCCACAATACATTTTCCAGCTTATTCCGGGTTAGCTGCACGTGAACTTCAAAATGGCTGACAATCATTCATATTTTAGTTTTAGATGTGTTTTAAATCAATTTCAGGCTGGCCGAGTGACTCAGTGCCAGCGCTGTGCGCTGCCATGCCAAGGGTTCAGGATCCCATACCCCGGATCAATTAGGACTAGGCATGCTGTGGAGGTAGCTTTTCACAAGCCTCTGGTGGTCACCGTCATTGATAAGGGCGATGTCTGGTGGCCAGGTTTCGAACCTATCACATAAGGTTCTGGAGGGATGGGCAGGGAGCTTTATTAATATCCCTGGGTACCTGTAGATGAAGGTTCATGGTGCCAGAATCCCAGTATTCCTTCTGATTGAACTGGAAAGAGGAGGAAAAAAAAAAAAAGGAGGAACTACAGTGCCAAAAAGCCCAATCAGCCTCAAACATGTTCAATGAAGATTAATGGAAGGGGCTTTCAAAACGAACACAAGACTGAAAGATTCCATTCAGCAGCCGTCCATCTTCAATGTTCTTCAGCTAGGAGAAATGGCAGCAAGGCCCACGCTCACACTGTTACGTGAATATGCAATTTATTGCACATGCTTGTCCACACAGAATAAAAAAAGAGAGAGAGAGAGAGAGAGAGAGAGAGAGAACAGCTCTTTGCAAAGTGAAGGGGATAGATGAAAAGGATCCACAAAGGGAGGAAAGTTAGAGACCGAATGAAGAGAAAGTTAATCAAATCTGTACCAGAAAAAGACATGTTTATTGCCTGCTGCCCACAAAGCCTATTTAGGTGGAAATAGTATAGTGCTGCTATTGTTCAATACAAAGTTTGATGGACAGCTGTTGCAAAAGCACTTTACCATCCTGTCTCTATATCTTGCTACAGTACACTATAAGGAAGATACAAATTGATGCCCAAGTTCTTCAGCAAATCAACCCATCTGCTGCAATATATAATAGGATAAAGCAGCAGCAGCAGCAGGTATTTGATTAAGATCAAACTTCAGATCTGAGTGATGAGCTGAGGGTGATCCCGTCTTTGCCTTTTGGCTGAAGTCGAGAACCTACACAATTTAGGAGGGTAGCGGTTAATTTATGACCATGGAGAAAGCAGGAGGATTAAAACTGCTAAAAAAGGCTAGATTCTGTATCTTGGTTTTGCTTCCTCATATCTTTTTTTCTCATCCGATACGCTTTTACTTTGTATAATTTATAATTTTGTTTAAATAAAAGATGTGCATACTCAATCATGCCCCCACTTTAAAAAAAACAAACAAAAAAAACAACAACTCCATTCTCATAATTCCCCTCCTCAGCTAGGTCCGAGTGTGATGTGTATATGGTTTTATATATAAACTTATTTCTAGCAGCTTGCTCATTTACTTAGGTTCATAAGGCTGGCAGAGGCTAAACAGAAGATGATTTTGAAAATGTACATACTAATAAGCTCTGCAAAAATAAAACTAAAATCTGAATGAAAAAAAATAGGTGTTTTGATGATATTGGTTGGGGTGGAGACTTTAAAAAAAAAAATTACAGCCAACAGATCTAAAATAAATAAATAAATAAAAATTCCTAGCTACTTTATGGACTCTAAAATCTGATCTGAAGCCCACTTTTTTTTTATTTCTGCAAGCACACCAGAACACGAAAGATGACACCACTGTGCCACAGACGAAACTAATGTAAGTTAACTAACAGAGCAGTGTTGGAAATCAGAAATCAATTAGCAGGAGAAGGCATTAAATTACCAGAGGAAAACAACGGTTCCAATATTTTATCTTGCTATCTGGATAAAAATCATGAAAAGTAAAGAAAAAAAAAGAAGGCAAACACTGAGCAGTAATACAAACACTAGAGTGGCATTCTTCACACCCCGAGGAGCAGATTGTGAGGTGTGGAATGAAAGGGCTGGGGGTTAGCCAGGAAGCACACATCTGATAGCGGACAGTGCCAAACCTCACTGCAAACAAACCTTATGCCTGCCTGAATTCTAAGCTGCAGTTTAAACTGTCAGTTTCTGCAAATAATGATGGTTTAAATGCTGATGAACAGCAGCAAGCGCCCCCTCCCCCAGGTGGGCGGGCTGCCAAATTCCAGCCGGCTCCATTCCAGTGAATTTCTGTGCACAGTTCAAGGTTGACCACAGTAATGAAACTCTGCAGGCGGTTTTTCAAAGAAATGAAAAGGAAACAAAATGTCTTGCTTTACTGGAATAAATCCGCGCGCGTGCGTGTGTGTGTGTGTGGGGGGGGGCGGGCGTGTATATTTACGTGGGGGTGGGTACGGGCGCGAGGGCTTGCTGTGCTAAAACAAAGAACCCCGTCCTAAAGTTGTGAGCCGCTTCACTCCAGTAACTGCTATGTTCTGCAATCCCTCATTAACGAGAGAATTTATTACATAAAATCGGAACAGGTTAATCCAGGCTTTAGTTTACCCTTATGTCTGGAAGGCTTAAGTAATAACCAGCCTAATCACAAGCATGTACCAAAGACTGGTTTAATGTGAGAATTGTATTCAAATAGGAAACAACAGTTCTGAAACTGATCTGGGTTAATTACACTTGAATTTAATTTGGCTCCTAATGCTTCAGCAGAATGCTGTATTCTTCCAGCATTCTGATACTATTATGCACAGTTTTATTTATTCATTGCAGATGAATAGTTTTAATGAACATGCCAAAATATAATCATTTTTCTTCAGCCCAAGTAGTACTTCCGTTGGTATACACTGGATACCAGACTGGATAAAATAACAACTGATGACAAAATATGAAAACAAAAACATTAAGGAGGACTGCACAGGTATCTGTAAAGCAGAAAATCCTAGAAAACAAAACACACACACACACATATACTGGACACATGCATGAAAAGGGGACAAATTAGTTTAACTTTTAAATTTGTGAGCCTTGTGACAGTCTTCAAGACTTCAGCCTTAGCTACTGGCATTTCCACATCTTTTTAAACATTCTGAGGTAGATATTCAAAAGCCATTTAGATGGATAACTGAAAAGTTATCCGTCTAAATATCCAAACAGCAAATTTAAAACATTAACCCGGCTATATTCTATAACGAGTTATCCGGCTAGAAAATGGCAAGGTAAGCTGGAGATGTTCTGGGGGGGGCGAGCAATAGGTGATTCCTTGAGAAGCAGAGTTAACCGGTTAACCTTACTAACTCTGGCTGCGCTGTAGGGCAGGTCTAAAGTTAGCCGTACACACTCGTCTGGCTAACTTTAAGATAGCCGGGTATATTCAGCGGCGCAGGTGTATCCGGCTAACTTAAGTAACCGCTCAGCGGCTGAATAATCGACCCCTCAGAATCCAATAAGTTTAAATAATAAACCTTTCATTCACTCACCTTATGACCAGGCTGTTAAAAGAGGCTGGGGAATTCAAACTCTGGACAAAGCTAGGAAACAAATAATCAGTAAGGAAGGGGCTTGTGTATGGGAAGAAGAAGAAGGGTTGGGGGAGGGGAAGGGTGAAGTGCATTTCAGGAAACTCTTACAGAAAAGAGATGCCCTCCATCAAAAAGAGAGCACAATTCTTTGGATCTAAAGAGAAAATAATTGTGGTTGCTGTGTTAGCCTGCTTGGATATGTGTAATTGAGGGTTATAGGTGATAGCTTTTTACTGAACTAATTTAATACATTTGTAACAAGCTTTACAGCGTTAGCCTCTCTTTAGCAGATCAATGTACTGCTCTGTTTCTCCATTGACCTGATGAAGAGCAGATGTTTTTTGATCCTTAATTCCACATGATGTGTAAAGAGAATGGGGCAGATTTTAAAAGCCCTGTGCGCCGGCGCGCCTATGTTGCACAGGCCGCCGGCGCGTGCAAAGCCCCGGGACACAAGTAAGTCCCTGGGCTTTGCTTGGGGGACGTGACGGGGGTGTGTCGGGGGGGGGGGGGGCATGTTGGGGGTGGCACAGAATTCAGGGGTGTTCCGGGAGCGGGGCTATGGGTGTGGTACCGGCCCGGGGGCGTGGCCGAGGCCTCCGAACCAGTCCCCGGGCCGAGGAATGGCGCGCCGGCAGCCTCAGGCAGGCGTAACTTTCTTAACAAAGGTAGGGGGGGATTTAGTTAGGATTGGGGGGTGGGTTAGGTAGGGGAAGGGAGGGGAAGGTGGGGGGGCCAGAAAAAAGTTCCCTCCGAAGCCGTTCCGATTTCGGAGCGGCCTCGGAGGGAACGGAGGCAGGCTGCTCGGCTCAGCGCGCGCAGGTTGCACAATTGTGCACCCCCCCTGCGTGCGCCGACCCTGGATTTTATAACATACACACAGCAGTGCGCACTTGTTATAAAATCAGGTGTAGATTTGTTCGCGCCGGGTTGTGCAAACAAATCTATGCCCTTGCATAACTTTAAAAATCTACCCCAATATCTTTAGTATACCTGCAGAATACTCCTAACCAAAAAATGGGTCCTGTCTTAACAGGTGAATTTCCTTGGCTGTGAGACTTTTGAGTTGTACCTTTTACTACATTTGACAATATGAAAGCTTAATCATAATTAGCCAGATTTTAGATATGTACACAGAAAGGGGCTGTGGATCATGGAAAGATCAGTGGCAATGAATGACTGTTCCTATATTTTTGTCTTTATAGTAACTAAGTAGCAATAGCAAGAGTGGAGAAGCCTCACATGTCAAAGTGCAAATGTAAACAAAGAAATGTGAGGAAATAATTTAAATCCAAAAGTAATATTATTTTGATGATCTGGTGCAATCACGAGATTTCCAAATGTCAAGTTCAAACTAACATCTTTATTAGTTTCATGCTGATATTATCACTGTATCGGTTATGGAATTCTTAAGCCTTAAAGTCTCCCTTTTCAGCTTTAAAGTCCCCCATGTTTCTTCCGTACGCTTCTTTGGGAGGGACCCCACTAGGATACCGTGCAGAAGCTTATAGCTCAGTGATATACATAGCTTTGGTGTCCACGGCACTCTTAAGAGAAAATGCAGGATCCCCTGTTGTTTTTATAGACTCTTTCTGTAACACCTGTACTTTCTGCCGCTGCTTGGACTGATTCTCCTATCCTCCGACCTGGGATGGATATCACTGGGCTATGTATATCACTGGGCTATAAGCTCCTGCACGGGTGTTGCAAAATAAATGGTAGAGGATAACAAAATCTCCTCTTCCAAAATCACAGTAAAAAAACAAACAAAACAAAACAGGATTTATAATCACTCACAAAAACCTTACCAAAATATAACACAAACTTCCTTAAGTCCCTATGGTGTCCATGACACTCTTAAGAGCAAATGTGGGATCCCCTGTTGTGTTCGCAGACTCTTTCTGTAATATCTGTACTCTCTGCAGCTCCTTGGACTGGTTCTCCTATCCTCCAACCTTGGGGTGGATATTCTCCAAGGAATGCAGTTACAGGTTCCTGAGCAAACACAACTCCAAACTTCTTCAGTGTGACGGGACAAGTGGACACTTATCCGGTTCTCCAACTTGAGAAGGAAAGGCAAACTCTCCTTCTCCTCCAATTCTCTTCAGAAAGCAGACCAGCAACCTGCTGCCTCTCACTTTCATTCCTTTCCTTTCTCTCAGCTCTAGTGACTCTGGGGAAGCACTTACATAGAATTAAGAAGATCACTCCCCAGTGGCCGTGGATCATTTAAAAAAAAAAAAAGGAGCTCCATGCTCCACCACATACTGGAAAGATTCTGATAGGCCTTACATATTTATAATACTTATTAACAGAGTAGCATGTGGTGCATACTGCAAATACCTCTTTACTCACTCAGTCTGCTCGGTAGCCTCTTTTTGCTGTCCTGCCACAGCCCAGACTCAATCTGTTATCTTTCTCACTTGCCCTTATCGCGGCCCTCTGTTTCTGTCCTAAGGACTCTTGAAGTCTGCCACTGGGAAACCATCACCTCAGCAAGCAGACCACTGTGATCATCCACTACCCTCTCCGTGAATAGGTATTTTCTCACTTTTCTTGTGTGCGCTTTCCTCCTCTTCTTCAACTGCTTCCACCTTCTTAATGCCTCTAGAAATGACTGTAACTCTCAAACCGGAGTTTCAACAGTAATGTGTACAAAGCTAATATCACCTGTCTCCTTTTTCCTACTGCTGATACTTATCCCAATATACCCAAGCATACCAACTGTTTTCCCTGCTGCACATTATCTGGCAAACCTCATTCAGGTGGTGAAAGATAATAATTCCTAAGTTCCATCCATTTACCCTTCCAACTCCCAGATGTACAACTTAAGCACAACTATAATGTTATTGGCTCTTTAATTTTATCCTTTTAGGGCACTATCACTGGCACCACAGAGCATTCAGCTGCTATACCCCCAAAACTATGGAACAAGACAGCGCTAGCTATCCCTACACCTAGATGTGTCAGGCCAAAAAATGTCATTTGGGGGAAAATTTCTGTGTTATTTAGTTTTTTCCCCATTTTTGTTTTAGGTTTTGGGATTAGTGTGCACTATTTCTAAATAGTACACACTCTTCCGAATAATATGCCTGTTGTAGGGAAGGGAAGGGAAGGTGATAATGCCTGGGGGAGTAAGGTGAGAAAGGGAAAGGAAGAGAAGAGAAAATGATGATGATGATGATGAAGTTGATGGTGTGTCACGACAACATGAATTCTATGCCAGGTGTGCCACAATACAAAAAAGGTTGAGAACCACTGCACTATGGTATGTTCTGTAACCCTAGCTCTTTAAGGCATCTAGTAATCCTTTATTGCTACCATACCTAAACTAACCCTTAATTGACTACTACCATCCTCCTCACAGAACTTGCCTGAATATGCTTGACCTCTTGGAATTGATGCAGCTGAAGAGTAAGGATGCATTTAAAGTTCATTCACATCTGTTCAAGTATCCACTATAATAAAATGATAGTCATCTTCATGTATCCCCTGGGTGGGGCAGACCCTGCAGACTGCACCCAGGGGCAGAAAGGAAGAGAGATGGAACCTATCTTCTCAATGCACCTCGGATAGCATTAACACCTGAGTTCCACGGTTCCCTGTGGGGAAAATATAGTTTCAAGGCCCTTTGGCAATTAAAAATAGTACCAGCCCCTTTTTCCTTCTGTGAAAACAGCACGGATAATAGTCACAATCCAAAACTCAGCCATCTGGTTTCCAACTTCTTTACTGATAGTTGCTTAGGTGACTGAAGAATATTTATAGCAGTCAAATCAGAATTTGAAATAAAGTCAACATATAGGCAGAAGAAAAACTAATACATTTTGACTTCACTATTTAGTAAAGATTTTTAATTTACTGGAAGCCAACTCCTTAGAAATTAATATCCTCAATGTCCAAATTCTCTGCTTTTGAGGAAAGATTACTCCTCCATCCAACTTTCAATTTTAACACAGTATCTACCCACTACTGAGTGGTTAGAATACAGTCCCAATATTTTATCAGGACTAAGTCCCAATACTCATACTTTCCTGAAGTCTTCTTAAATATTTTAGATCTTCTTTTGACAGTAGCACTGGACACTCTCAAGTGCAGCACACTTGAGTCAGCAGTGAACACCATTCTCAAAAAACCTTCAGCTCCTTCCCTGTGGCAAAGAAGACTCCATTTCTCAGATGTTACCTTCATTCCTCAGGCTTTTCCTAGGTGTGAAGGGCGCCTCTTCCCAAGAATGGAAACTGATTCCCTGGTGCCAAGGACACTCAGCTCCAGGTGGAGCAATAAATAGTCTTTTACAAAAAAAGGGGGAAAACAAACCACAGAGATGAAGGGTGGACAAACTTCCTTGCCTTACAACTAAGGAGACAGCATAAAAGATAGATCCTTTAAAGTTGAAATTCCTCTGCATCAGGTCACTAACAGGACTACCCCCTGGAGAAGTGGTAGAAGCTCTGCCAAAATCTTCCCTACCTTTTATTTCACCGTACACAGGGATGCCCCAATCTTCTGTGAACAATTCATACCAGGGTCTCACAAGACAGATCTCCAAAACTGATTTAAAAGTGCAAAAGCAACATGAAGTAGGTCAGTTTAACAGTCTGACCCCAAAACAGAAAAAAGACAGGCAGTCCTTCTAGAGTAAGTTAGCAAAAATAAATAGCAGAAGACAGAGGGCTTCTGCCTTCAGGAAATCCAAACTAAAATCCTCACGCCTAAGAAGGTGCCTGGTGGTGATAAACAGCTAAAGTACACTATCTGCAGCTCCCACATGGGGGAGTAAAAACCCAAACCTCTTGTTACTAAACTCTCTCTGAACCTACCCACTTAGGCCTGGATTTATCAAAATGTGGTAAGTACCGCATGCGATTGCAAAAGGGGTGTGGTTTATGCAAAAATTCAGTTTATCGCAATTTGCGCTAATTACCTATGCAAAGAGTGAAGTTAGTGCACATTGCGATAACATTATCCAAATTTATGATAGGAGAGAGAGAGAGAGAGAGCAAGCCTGGCCACAATGTCATCCCCATAGGTAAGTATTTGTATCCCTATGGTAGGCCCACCTAGTAACTCGAGGTGGGGTTTAGGTATGAGTGTATGGGGTTAGAGGCCACTTTGACATTCTACGTGACACCTACGAACAGAACAGTGGTCTCTGTGAAGATTTGATGGACTCTCTACCCAGGTAGAGTCCAGCAAGCTAGGTTGAGAGAACATTGCCCAAATCTCATCTTGGAGTGAGTTTCCTCACTCCGAAGGCCATCAAATCTTCACAAGAGACCACTGTTCTGTTCGTACGTGTCACGTAGAATGTCAAAGTGGCCCCTAACCCCAAACACTCATACCTAAACCCCACCTCGAGTTACTAGGTGGGCCTACCATAGGGATACAAATACCTACCTATGGGGATGACATTGTGGCCAGATGCACTCTCTCTCTCTTCCCTCCCCCCACCCCCAGGCCCTTCAATTCACTTCAAATAGGCCTTACAGGAGACATTACAAAGGGCAATTAAACCAGCAGCTATCACACAGCCTAACACAATTCAAAGAGGTGTTGTTAAAATCAGCATTACAGCTGTGCAATAGCTCTTCACAGGCAGGCAAACCCAGCCCACTCTCCACCCCTAACTCCTCCCATTTTCTGAATTTGCATCGCACCAAATGATATGGTGCTATTGCATGCGTTAAACACATTAAACCATAACGCCTTATCACATTTTGATAAATGACCCCCTTAGTTAGTATACTCTTTCTGCTAAGGAAACCAGAGGTTCCTTACATTCATATCCTGTTTTAAAGCAATCTGAAAAACAGCCTTTAGCTAACTGCTCTGTTTCTAGGCTGCAAGGACCTCACCCAGTCTCTCTTTTGCACTTTGCAAAAAAAAAAAAAAAAAAAAAAATTTCTCTCATATGCTTCAACTTCTGACTCACCTCTGTCCTTTGCATAAAAGCAGGTCAATATTCAAAAAAACCATTTAGATGGCTTCCGAACAGGTCTAAAATTATCCGGCCTTGCTTGGCCTGATATCTTCAAAGATAACTGGTTAAGTAGCACTTTTAGTGTCACCTCAAAAAATAAATAAATTATAAAAAGGGCTTATGGACAGAAAGTGAGTCTTCTCACCCCCCCCCCCCCCCCCATCCACCCCCACTGCTCCTTATATATATAAACATCCCTGTCAGGCCCAGGTCCCTCAACCACAAAACTTGCACAATCCCCTCCCAACCCCCCCCCCCCCACCCTTGCAACTTTTCTCCGGTTTCATAAAAAACGCTGCAATCGGAATCCTTCAGACTTCACCCCTCCTCCCCAGACACACAATAAACAGACTCAACACTCCCCCACCCCAGACTCCCCCATCCCACCCATCCCCGTGATGGTTAAAATCCATCCCTGTAGGGAGCGAGGATTTTACTCACTTGCTCCCAGTGGCTCCAGCAATGCCTTTCAGCCTACTGAATACTGACCTCAAGCTTATTTGTCCCTCTTTGTGAAAGTCGGTAAAAGAGAAGAGGAATAGTAGAGCCAAAGACTACCTACATATGTGGGTTTGATGGCTTCTCTGTCAAGATTGGGGGGATACACTTCTAGCTTCAGTGCCAACAGCGAAATTTAAAAAGCCGCCCAGATGTGCGGGTATCTCCCACTGCACGCACATCAGAAAAGTTTTCAAAAAAAGGGGGCGAGGCATGGACATGGTCTGGGCAGGGCAAGGGTATTTTGGGGTGTGGCCAAGAGATGTGCACATAAATACTTACACAACTGGTCGCACGCCCAGATCCCCTGCCGGATAAGTTTTACTTCTGCTAGGGACGAGATATAAGATTAAAAATATATTAAAAACTAGCCATACCTGAGGGGTTTTAGGGGTCTGGGGTAACTGGGGGGAGTGCAAGCTATTCAACCAGGGGTGTCTGAAGGACCTAGCTGTTAACTGGGTGAACTGGTGGTGAAACTGGCAATGGCGTATACGCATGCACTTTTTAAAATTCCCCAACCTAAGCAGTAGAGGCCTCACCTGGAGTACTATGCTCAGTTCTGGAGACCGTATCTCCAAAGGGACAGAGACAGGATGGAGGTGGTCCAGAGAAGGGCGACCAAAAAGGTGGGTGGTCTTCATCGAATGACTTATGAGGAAAGATTGAAGAATCTAAATATGTATACCCTGGAGGAAAGGAGGAGCAGGGGTGATATGATACAGACTTTCAGATACTTGAAAGGTTTTAATGATCCAAAGTCAACAACAAACCTTTTCCATCAGAAAAAAATCAGCAGAACCAGGGGTCACAATTGAAGCTCCAAGGAGGAAGACTCAGAACCAATGTCAGGAAGTGTTTCTTCACGGAGAGGGTGGTGGATGCCTGAAACATCCTTCTGGAGGAAGTGGTGAAGACCAGAACTGTGAAGGACTTCAAAGGGGTGAGGGATAAACACTGTGGATCCATAAAGTCTAGAGCTGTGCTTCTCAACCAGTGTGTCGCTAAGCAGCAGTAGGTGTGTCACGTGCTGCCGGTCTTCCCCTCTCTTCCTTCACTGAGTGAGAGGCAGGCTATCTTCCACTGCTGCCTTTGCCGCCCGGGCTATCAGCACATTCAAGCCTGGATGGGAACTGCAGCAGTGTTAGTGGAGGCTGGCAACTGTGGCTGGGCCTTTTTGTCTTCTCGCACCTGCCCCGGAACAGGAAGTGATGAGCAGTGGAGTGCGTGGGAAGAAGAAAGAGCCATGCTGCATGAAAAAATAGCGGCGGCAGCAGCAGCCCCAAAGCAAAATCAGAAGCAGCCAGAAATCGGTACAGGAGACAGCAGAATTAGCCTCCCGTGGCCGATGGGATTCTTCTTTCTTGGCCTGCGGGGGCTACAGGAGGAGGCTACTGCAGCTACCATTTGTACTCGGGGGGTGGGGGGACAAGAAATGAGAGAGAGAGACAGCCAGCCTGTCTGTAAGTGAGAGAATGTATGTGTGATTGAGAGTGTGTATGTGTAACTGTGATTGAGAGCCTGTGTGTAAGCAAGAGCATTTGATTGAGATCATCTATGTAAAGTGTGTGAGAGAGAGCATGTGTGTGATTGAGAGAAACTGGTCAGAGAGGTGATGTGTGTATATAGGAGAGACAATGGAAGTGACTGGTCAGGGAGATGACTGGAGTGTGTGTGTATGAGAGAGAAAGTGATTGTGGGAATGAGAAGCCTGTGCATATGGAGAGAGCTGGCATAGGAGTAAGAAACATGGGTGCGTGTGAGACACAGCATGGGAGTGAGAAGCCTGTATATCTGAAAGAGAACATGGGAGTGGGAAGCCTGTGTGTGTGCATGAGAGAGAGAGAGACTGTTCGGGAAGGTGACTGGTGTGTGTGTGTGTGTGTGTGTGTGTGTAAGAGAAAGACTGGTCAGGATATGACTGGTGTGTGAGAAACAGAAACTGGTATGTGAATGTTACTGGAATGTGTGTGTGAGAGAGAAAGTGATTGTGGGAATGAGAAGCCTGTGCATGTGGAGAGAGCTAGCGTAGGAGTGAGAAACATGGGTGAGTGTGAGACACAGCATGGGAGTGAGAAGCCTGTATATGTAAGATAGAACATGGGAGTGGGAAGCCTGTGTGTGTGTCTGTCTGTCTGTGTATGTGTGTGTAAGAGAAAGACTTGGAGATGATTGGTATGTGAGAGACAGAAACTGGTATGTAAGTGTGACTGGAATGTGTGTGTGTGTGAGAAAGAAAGTGATTATGGGAATGAGAAGCCTGTGCATGTGGCAAAAGCTAGTGTAGGAGTGAGAAACATGGGTGTGTGTGAGACACAGCATGGGAGTAAGAAGCCTGTGTTTGTGTGGGTGGGTGTGTGTGTGTGTGTGTGCGCATGAGAGAGAGAGATTGATCGGGAAGGTGACTGGTGTGTATGTAAGAGAAAGACTGGTCGGGAGATGAATGGTGTGTGAAAGACAGAAACTGGTCATAGGGGTGTAACTGGTATGTGTGTGTGTGTGAGAGACAGAGAGAATGGTCGTGGGCACTAAGGAAGAGGACCATGAGCACAGAGCTTCAGCCACTACTACTTCTGGTGTGTTATACTGGCCTGCATGGAAGTAGGAGAGCTGCTGGAAGGGGTTAGTAAAGGTGGCTTTTTAAGTTTATTTTTCTTGATTGACTGCCATTTAATTACTGAATATTATGTGATGTGTCTGCTGTTTTGAAATATTTTATTGGTGTTTGGAGAATTTTAAATAATTTTTATGAGTTTTTAATTGTTGGATATTATTCTGTTCATAGTTGTTGTGAAACATTTATTCTGCTTATTAGTACAGTTATACAATTATTTCTGTTTTGGGATCTATAGCTGCTTGGCTAGTTCTGTTCTCCTAATAGGAGGTGTATTGGTGTTTAGGGCCTGATTTAATATTTGTAGTGTTGCCTTTTCATAAGTAGGGTTGTTAATGTTTGAGTGCATTCCATAATATAAGTGTAACTGTGTGCGGATTAGTTTATGTGCATTACTGCGGATCCGGGGAGTATGTTAGGTCGGTTCTGTGTATGTGACCGAGGTGAGGTCTTTTACTGTATCAGTTTTATTTGTTGTATTTTCTCAAGAGGACATGCATTAGTGATAAACTGCTGTCTTTTCATAAGTAGGGCTATTGAGCCTGGTATTTGGAGTTTGTGTTGCTGTTACTGAGATGACACTAGAACCAAAATATATTTTTTGTAAGGTGAGTTGTGCGGGGAATGTCATAATTCTACTTTACAACCATAATTGTGGGTCAGGGGGTTCCTGTGGATGCAAACTATACTTTTACATTTAGCCCTATGATGGTCATGTGTTCAGTGTATCACGTATGTGAGAACCATCTGTCAGGTGTGTCCCAACAGAAAAAAAGTTGAGAACCACTGGTCTAGAGGATGTGAATGAAGAGAGGGTGGCTCACGGGAATGACGGCTATTATCTGGAGATAATACCCTTATTCAATAAACATACACACAGTTAATGCAACTACAACATTGCTTCAACGGCAAGAGGAAATGTGGAAAAAAGGATGTGTATTCACAAAAAAGCAGGGAGTAGCTTGCTTGTTACGGCGGATACTACCCCAAGCCAAATAAGCATGATAGTTCACTTTCAATGCATATCCAGCGTAGCTCTCTGCTTCAACGACAGGGGGGAATGAAGAAAAGTGGATCTATATACAGACAACAACCAACAAGGACTGAATTACATAGTCTGGGTAAACAAATAAGCATGGGTGTAGCTTGCTTGTTACGGCGGTTACTACCCCGAATCAATTAAGCCTTATATTTCACTTGAGATACATATGTAGCGCAGTTCACTGCTTCAATGGCAGGGGGAATGAAGAAAAGTGGATTTATATTCAGACAACCAACAAGGACTGAATTGCACAGGCTGGGTAAACAAATAAGCGTGGGAGTAGCTTGCTTATTGCGGTGGTTACTACCCCTAACTAATTAAGCTAGATATTTCACTTAGATGCAGTTTCAACACTGCTCTCCACATTAATAGCGGAGGTGGAAGGGAAATAGAACCAAAAGGTTACTAAGGGCCAAGAGTAACAGATAAGTATGAGAAAAAAAACAAGTGTGAAAGCTTGCTGGGCAGACTGGATGGGTCGTTTGGTCTTCTTCTGCCGCCATTTCTATTTTTCTATGTGGAAGTGGGATTTGTGTGCCTAGATGCATGCCTATTTAAAATTAGGCACACATGTGCACGCATCAGGCTATTTTATACCTTGCATGCATACAGGCGTGCAAGTTATAAAATGGGCATGCACCAATGTGTGCCTGCGTGCCAATATGAAAGTTACTGTCTTATCTTTCTTCTACAATTTTGCATTATATTAATGTTGCAAAACTGTCTCCAGTTATGATGAAACAAACTGAATAATGATTTAAAACCTGTTTCAAAAGCATTGTGATGAAAGTTAATTAAGAACTGTACTAAACCACAGGAGCATCGTGGATTAGCTGGGCATTTAGGAAGCAAGCCACGGGAGTATCGTGCATTAGCTAGGTATTTAGATCATTAATGATTTTTATTCTGTTTCTAGATGTAGTTTGTGTCCTCAGAAACCTTTGGTTTTTTTAATCCTTGCAAGCTCCTCATTTACATGTAGCACATCCCTGTGTATTGTGATTGATGAATACAAGGCATAATGCTAATGAACAGCACATGCACTTTGAAAATATGTCTAAGTACACTTTGCTGTTCTGTTGATATATTTAGCATATGGCATTAAACAAAATAAAACCTAGTTTTTAATAGGCAAGTTGGGGATGAGATTTGTGGCTGACTATCTATATAATTGCACTCATCCTTGTGAGCAATGTTAGTGAGTAAAAATACTAAGCTATTAACATTCTGTTTTGCAAATGGAAATTTTCTTACTTGTTACCTACCATCTCTTTTGTGTATGGGTCATTTCCAAGCATAACTCCTGATTTACAGAGAGAACAATATGACTGCTGAACTGTGCTTCTATATGTTAAGGCAAAATACATACCTTTAGTTCAAAATCTGATGTCTTATTTGCTGACCAGCTGCAGTATTTAAAATTGCTGGTTGTAGTATCTCTGGATATAAAGCTTGAATGTAGAACATACATCTATGCCAAAGCTATTAGGAAGCAATTTTCAAAAGCATTTACACTCTTAAAAATTGGTTTTACACGTGCAAATGCACTTTACCTGTGTAAGTGGGCTTTTGAAAATTGCTATAATATAGGCCACTGAATTGTCCATAGGATTTACCCGCGTTAAGTGCACTTTACACCCGTAAATCCCTTTTGAAAATTGCTACGATAGCATGTTACATTTACGCGAATAACTCTTTTGAAAATTCACCTGAATGCATTTTGTTACAAAGTCAGTGAGTACATTTATCCCTGGACTTGCAACAATTTGGAAGATATTACTTTGCTTTTGTGCCATGGCCATCACTTCTACTGCGGTTGTCCCTTCCTCCATGGTGAAGCACTTCTTCTCTTCATTCTGCACCTACAAGATTCAAACAGCTCATCCAGGAACTGTGCAGCTGCAGATAAAGAGAAAAGGTGCTGAAGCCAGTAAGGAGGGGTGGAGAGGTTAACAGGCATGTCCTTTTCCAGTTTGTCTCCTTAAAGGTGCAGGGAGGCATAGGCTGGTGGTGATCTCAATGTCACCAACCCAGGAAAACATTTGCCTTTAAGGAAGCCAACTCTCTGTAGCTAGAATTTGACTGAGTTGCCACTCCTTTTTCTGGCATAGTTTTGAAAATATAAAACTATGTGTGCTTTTGCCTCCCCTGACCTAACTTTATGCTGCGAATGCCTCCAGAAATATGCAGGTAAATGTTGAGATTACTTACCTGGTAATCTTCTTTTCCTTAGTGTAGACAGATGGGCTCAGAACCAATGGGATAGTATCTGCGTGCTAGCAGTTGGAGACGGATCTGACGTCAGCACGGGGTATATAGCCCCACAGGAAGCGAAGCGATTCAGTAATCTTCCTTGCAAAAGCTGTTATGGATGTGTGTACTGACGCTCAGTGAAAAGTGAAAACAGGATTCCCCTGACCAATTGACATTGGCTGGAGACCACCAGCATTCACAACCGGAAGGCGTTGACACTGGTAGAGTGTACGCTCGTATGTAAACAAATACCATGGCTTACCTGGAATCGGTGAAACCCATGTACACAGGCAGCTGGGCAGGATGCTGAGTCCATCTGTCTACACTAAGGAAAAGAAGATTACCAGGTAAGTAATCTCAACATTTCCTGGCGTGTAGCCAGATGGACTCAGAACCAACGGGATGTACAAAAGCTTTACTCCCTGCCTGGGCGGGAGGCTGCCTGAGGACCGTGTAGTACCGCCCTCGCAAAAGCCATAAAATGGCGTCCTCCACGGCTTGCCACGCCGCCGATCCTCTACTTCGGAGACCTGGGCGAAGAGACGTACGCCTTACCAGATCGTCAGCGCTTCCGGGCAGGAACACAGGCGGTCTCCGGCTGCGGGGAGAAAGGGCCGGTACCTTTCACCGCCGCGATTGGAGGAACTGCACCCGCTACCTCGTCCACGCCGGGACCGAGGGCCTCGAAGCCACACCCGAGTCTCCCCCGGGGGGCTATGCCCCTGCCGCGGTTCGGCTGGACCGAGGACTTTCACCTCCGGGGGACCACGGCAGTCACCCCGGGAAGCTCAACTGGGGGGAGTGACAGAAACGTCCCCTGAGGAGCGCGGGGCTCAAAAGTCGTTGAAGAAAGGTAAAGTAGAATCTAGAATGAGAAAAAAGAGAAAAAAATTAAAGTAGTTTTGGAAAGCACGCTGAACCAGCGTGCAGGCACTCCAAACTGCTTTGGAGACGGAAATTACTGAATCGCTTCGCTTCCTGTGGGGCTATATACCCCGTGCTGACGTCAGATCCGTCTCCAACTGCTAGCACACGGATACTATCCCATTGGTTCTGAGTCCATCTGGCTACACGCCAGGAAAAGTAACTATGCTGTTCGAGAATGTGTAAACTTTTACCTGCACACAAGGTGGGTTATCACTAGATAGTCTACTAACCCACATCCATGGCTTTTGAAAATCGACCTTCCCATGTCAGAAGTCACCATTTCTGTGAGAAGGATAATCATAGACATGGGAATTTTATAATACCACGTCTAAGTTATATCTTCCAAATCTTCCCTAAGAACATACATAAACTAATCCACAAAAGGATATACCTGCTCTTTGCAGGGTGCAACTTGTGTCTGTTAATTTAGATGCTATAATCAAAAGTATGCACATAAATCCCAACTCTGCTGCACTTCCACCCCCCCCCCCCCCCAGAATGCCTTTTTTTTTTTTTGAGGCCATGAAAGTATGCATGAAATCGCGTTATGTGAATATGTTTATGTGCACAGACCCTGGGAGGTTTTATAACCATGTTTTATGCACAGAATAGCTTTGAAAATAATCTCAACAGCATCTTGAGAAGGAGTAGATAAGAAACGTATTGATTATTTATTTATTTGAAACAAAGCTTACAATTTATGCACTCCTACAAAAAAATGGTCTGTTTGCTGATGATTTCCCTATAATATGGATATTTAATTTTCCATTCATAAAGCTAATTGCAAGCTGCCCTTTTACTCCTGCAGCACATACATTTTTTTTAAAGCTTTCCATGCACCCATCCATAAAACAAAGCAGATCTCTTGCTACATATTATCCTCTATTCTGTATACAACAGTTCACATAATACAATTAAGCCTCAATTCAATGTTCAACTATTTTGACAAGATTTGTCCAGGAATACCATAATAGCACAGCTCATTGAGTTTTAAAAATGTTAAGCTAATTTGTACCAAGAAAAATGAAGATTTTTTTTTTTATTATTAAATACCCATTATTTCCACTTCATTATCACTTCAATTGGAGGACTGGCTGATATCATTTTGTTAACAGAGGTCAGGAAAGATGAATAATATCAGACCAGCGTTATGAACGGTGCTGTTCCCCCTCATCTTTTCCTAATGCTGTGTCACCTCTCCTTGTATTGCAGTAATAAAATTTTCAGAGGTCACACTGAGAAAGAGAAAAAGCAATGACTGGAAAATGTCAATGGCAGACATGTTCTTATTACCTTTTTACAGCTAGCAATTCCTCTAGCTGCAGGGGATATTTTGTTAATGCAAAGTAATTTAACTTTCTGCCTGCTTAGTTAGATAGGAGGAATCTTTTACTTTTTTCTTCCTTGCAAACACAGTAAACTCAAAACATACACATACCAGCTCTTTTACTGTTTTTTTTTCAGAGCCCTCTAATACTGCCTACATAGTGATCAAACAGCTGGGAGGGAGTGAATGAACACCCAGACATTTTTTTTCACTTATATCAAAGTATCCTAGAAATGGCCAACCTACTGTTTCAAAAATAATTAAAGCAGACTACATGGCCCAGAATGCTCTATGATAAGACAGAATTCAAGTGCTGGATGCATGTGACTGAGTGCTTAGTTATCTGAATGCCTCACTCTTAAACACTCACATTCACAGAAGTAGCTTTACTTTGTTTTCATTTTCATTCCCCTTTATTATCACAATTTGGTATTAAAATGAAAAGAAAACATGTCAGTGAAATTCTCAAACTCATTCTATACTGATATAATTTTTAAACTTGATTACAGAAAATAAATGGTTTTATTTATAATTTGATCTGTCCAAGGAAAACCAATTTCTTCCTTAGAATAAATCTTTTCATTTAAAATTTAACAACTGATTATATTTTCAAGCCTTTACAATAAAATCAAAACTAAAATCAGCAGCTTAAAAGGGACTGCAGATACAGGTGAATTTTCAAAGGAGTTGCGTGAATAAATGTAACATACTATCATAGCAATCTTCAAAAGCCATTTACCCATACTGTGAGCACTTACGGCCGGATTTTAAAAGGGTTACATGCATAAGTTATGCGCGTAACCCTTTTAAAAAAACCCTGATTTTAAAAAGCATTTACATGCTTAAAATTGGGTTTTACACATGTAAATGCACTTTACCCTTGTAAGTGGGCTTTTGAAAATTGCTACAATATATGTCATTGAATTGTCCATAGGATTTACTCATGTAAGTGCACTTTACATGTGTAAATGGCATTTTAAAATTGCTATGATAGCATGTTACATTTATGTGGTGATTCCTTTTAAAACTGTATCCTAAATTTTTTGTGAGGCAATGGAGGATAAACTGACTTGCCAAAGGTCACAAGGACCAGCAGTGGGATTTGGATGCTGGTTTTCGTGATTTGTAGCTTCCTTCTCTATCCAGTAGGCTACTCCTCCACTCAATTCAATACTGCAGCAATTTTCTTAGCCCACTTACACAGGTAAAGTGCATTTACACATATAAAACCCAATTTTAAGCATGTAAATGCTTTTGAAAATAAGGCCCTAAATGCACAATCAATTTTTAGGAATTCATTCAAGTGAATCAAAGCTGTCTCTTTTTTTTCAAATAGGAATGATAGTGTAAATAAAGCTACCAAGTAGTGCTATGCACTTTAAAAAAAAAACCAATAGAAATGCTACCTATAAAAAAAGATACATTTTACCTAAAATTTCAAGATTTACATCATGACTTGAAGATGTGGTGTTAATTTATAAATTGAAACCAGTGTGCAGGTCAATCCCCTCCTAAAAATGTTACCTGTGTTGCACTTACTTCCCACTATACCCACCATTCCCCTCGCACCTCCCACCTCCCAGCAAGACATATAAACCTTACATGAGAGATCCAATGATATTCAAGATGGGTTACTGTCTAGTGCAGACTAGAATCAGTGGAAAAAGCCAGCTTTTCATAAGCATGAGAATTTTCACACTTAAGGGCCAATGTACAAAAAGGTAGTAATGTTGTGAAAGCAATAACACACATTAAAAGCAATAATATGCATAATGCATTTACACGCATTAACAACACTTTTTAATGCACATTAGCTTTCATGAATATCACAGCAAAATAAAGGCAAAATAGGTAATATGTTGCAAAATTATGCATGCATAATTTTCAAAAGGCAAGTTAAAATGTGCTACCCATGAATGTGAAAAATCCAATTACACCTCAGGAAAATATAGTTGTTTTGCATTAACACACTAACTTTAACACAAGAAAATTAACTCAAAATTGATTTGAATGTCATTAATATGGGCCATTAATGCGAACTTCTTAATCATTTATTACATGCCTATCCTGAAATATCCAGGTTTGCATTTTACAGCATGGCACATGTTGCCACAGATGTATAGAAATAAAATGACCACACCTCTATTTAAAAGGAGGTCAATCAATCAAGTGAAACTGTGTTAAATTACTTGCAATCAGTTTCATAAAGGGGAACTGTAAGAGTCTATCACCTTTAAGTCACCAGTTAAAATCGGAGTTAGGTAGGTAGGGATTTAAAAAAATAAAAAGTCATCTATGTGAAATGAGTTGCTGGTCTCAGTCCATATCCAGGGGCCAGAGTAAAAGTGTTCACATTTCAGCCCCTGCCCAATATGTACAAATCTGAGAATTCCGCTGCACACCTTGTCACATGGACAGATGAAAGAGAGAGAGAGACTAGAGAATAAATTAAAATAACAAATTCTTTATCATTGGATCCATATAGGTGTTATATCTCTATAAAATGGAGTCCATGACAAGATGTTACAGAAGACTGTTACTTTTATAGGAGCATTTCACTTCAAGAACAAGCAAGGAGTTGCTCCGAATAAAACTTTTGACAAAGTCCCTCATGAAAGACTCCTGATGAAATAAAAAAGCAAAGGGATAAGAGGTGATGTCCTATTGTGGATTGAGAAAGGGTTAAAAGATAGGAAGCAAAGAGGACTAAATGGTTAGTTTTCTCAATGGAAGAGGTAAATAGTGGAGTGCCCCAGGGATCTGTACTATGATCAGTACTTTCTAATATATTTATAAATGATCCAGAAAAGGGAACAATGAGTGAGGTAATCAAATTTGACACAAAACTTTTCCAGGATGATAACCACAAGCAAATTTTGAGAAATTTCAGGAGGACCTTGCAAGACTGGGAGAATGGGCATCCAAATGGCAGATGAAATTTAATGTGAATAAGTGCAAAGTGATTCACAGGGAGGTTAACTTTCAAAACTGCTTGCGAGAGCCCATATGCACACATATATGGGTGCATGTTAATTTATGGGTGCATGTATTTTATAACCTGCATGCAAATGATATGCACAAGTTATAAAATGTGAATTCATATGACGCACATTTGCTTGCACATATAAGAACTGTAGATATGTAAGCTCAGACTTATCCAGAAAAGTAGTGGTATTTATCCAGGTAAATTCCAAATTATGCAGCTAAGTAGTAACAGCACTTAGGCCTGGATTTATCAAAATGCACTAAATATCGCATGCGATAGGAAAAGGGGTGTGTTTTATGGTAACAGGCAGTTTATCGCCAACTAAATGCCATTGAATGTGGACCCCTAATCGTCACTGTGGACAATATGTTGAAATCTTCTGCTCAGTGTGCAACAGCAGTTAAAAAAGCAAAAAGAATGTTAGGAAGTATTAGGAAAGGAATGGAGAATAAAACAGAAAGAGGTGATCCAAGATGGCACGCTAGGGTGAGGGTGTGTGGCGTCTCTCTTCTCACTTACCTTGGAATTTTGCCTAAATGACTCACTCGGGGCGAAAGCGGAGGGCCCACGAGAGGCTGATTTTGGAAGCTTCATCACCGAATACTATTAGAGGGCCGATGGATGCCCATATTTTCAGAGGAAATGGTGTGCCAGGTGAAGAATCGCAGGAGGAACACCAAGGAGATTTGCAGACATCCGGCACCCTCCATAACTCCTTGACATCGTTATCCCTGGCTGAGAGAACAGCCCCCGAAAACCCAGCGGTGAGTCAGACAGCTAACCTGACCTGGCTGGAGACGTTTTCGGATGACGTCAGGGAGGGGGCCCTGCGAGGAGTGGAGGAAGCTCCGACTAGAACGGCGCCCCCAGAAGCCACCAGGTTGGAAGGTAAAGACCTCCATAGAGGAGAAATACAGGCTCTAGAGGAGCTGGTATCTTGGCAAAGTGGAGGAGAATTAGAAGAAGGAACGCCACAAGATTTCGAACCTCTACTGACTCCAGTGGTAAGACCTGAAATTTTTACACCGGAAACGATATAATGTAACCACACAAATCAGTCCATTACTGAAAAACGTGGGGCAAATTGAGATACAATTACAAAAATTGAAGGAGAAGCAAATAGAAAACAAACAAGAAATGGACATACTGAATACAGATATTGGGGAAATGAAAAACCAGTGTCAAGGGTTGGTAAAGGATAATTTGTATTTCCTAAGGAAGCTGGAAAATCTGGATAACCAGCAGAGAAGCAGAAATTTAAGATTAATTTCCCAAACAAAATAACAGTTTCCCCGACGGAGATGTGAACTCAGTATGCATTAGAAGTCTGGAAAATTCCTCAGGCAATGCTACCTCCACTGTCAAAGATTTTTTATCTTCCTTCAAGTAAAAAGATGCCGGTTGAAGGTACAGCAATTATCCCCACTGAATTTGTCAGAGATATGAAGCTTCAACTGATGAAGAGGCCCAGCCAGCAACTTTGATTATTTCTTTTTTATTAGATTCCGATAGAGACTGGGTGCTCAGAGTATATTTTCAAAATCACCGTGAACTTTTCATGGGAATGAAAGTACAAATTTTCCCAGATTTAGCCAAAGAGACGCAGTTAAGGAGGAAGCAGTTTCTGGAATTAAGACCAAGTGTAATACAATTAGGAGCATTATTCTTCTTGAAATTCCCATGCAAGTGCCTTGTTAAGTTTAAAGGTTTAACTTATATTTTTTTTCAGTCTTTTCAGTTGGGTAAATTTATAAGAGATAAATCTCTTGCCTTGCCAGAGAGTAGCCCGGTATTAGAACCTGTATAACCTCATATATGTAGGTAAAAAATCATTGAAGTAGTAACCATTTCAAGATCTAGTGCTTTCAATCAATTATGATTGTTTTTCTTTTTTCCTTGTTTGGAAAACAAGTTGTCTCTTGTGGAAGGTCTCCTGCACTGTATTGAGGGCTATGGATATTTATGACAATATTGTATTTTCTGTTTAAGAATAAAGAGATCATGTAATTTTGTGATGTCATAATTATTTTCCTTTCAATTGTATACAAATGTATCATTGAAAAAGAAGTTAATAAACAGAAAATTTAAAAAAAAAGAATAAAACAGAAAATAACATAATACCTCTGCATTCTATCATAGTGCGACCGCATTCAGAGTATTGGTTTCACATCTAAAAAAGATAGAGAAAAACCTAGAAAAGTTATCTAGAAGGATGACCAAAATGATAAAGACGATGGAAAGGCTCCCCGATAAGGAAAAGCTAAAGAGGTTAGGGCTCTTCAGCTTGGAGAAGAGATGGCTAAGAAGATATATGATAGATGTCTACAAAATCATGAGTGGAATGGAACAGGTAAATGAAAATTGTTTGTTTATTCTTTCAAATTAAATAAATAAATAAAAGACTAGGGGACAATCTATGAAGTTACTAAGTAACACATTTAAAACTAATCAGAGAAAACTTTTTTTTCACTCAGCACACTGGGATTCATTGCAAGAAGATGTGGTAAACACAGTTAGCATTGCTGAGATAGAAAAAATTTGGACAAATTCCTAGAGGAAAAGTCATAAACAGTTATTAGCCAGGTAGACTTGGGGAAATCCACTACTTAACCCTAGCATAAGCAACAGGGAATCTATCTACTATTTGGCATCTTGATAGGTACTTGTTACCTGGATTGGTCATTTTTGGAAACCAGATACTGGGCTAGATGGACCCTTGGTCTGACCCAGTAGGTAAGGTCTTATGTTTTTATGTTCTTTGCATTTTGATGGATTCATGTCACCTTTAAAGTAGCTGAAGTTTGTGTAGGTCCTTTGATCCTTGACTCTTATAGGGTGCTGAATTCCTATTCTAAAGTTAAAGAGTGCTAATTATTCCTCAGTTTGCATATGATATTCTGGAGTTTCTCTATGTACAAGCATTTGCCTGTCTGTGCAATTCTTTTTACTATATTCTAACTACTGAAACAAGAACAATTTCACTGGTCAATAAACACCTTTACATAAAGAATATTTTATTACAGTATTGTCAATTAAGATGCTAAGTGTTTGATTAGCTTTTAAAGACTGGAATTACATCAATTTATAACTATAAGCTCAATTAGGCTCAAGCCTAATTAAAATAAGCAATCACAATACAATTTTCACAAATAAAAACAATGAGCCTCTTTATCCACAGGTAGTGCCTCTCTATATGTTGTACCTCTGTTACTAGTACCATAGATTACTTTTACACTATTTTAATCTCTCTCAAGATTACTTTCCCCCCCCCCCCCCCCCTCTCTCTCTCTCTGTGCTCCATTCATAGTAACATAGAAATGATGGCAGAAAAGGACCAAATGGTCCATCCAGTCTGCCCAGCAAGCTTATTATGGAGGTATATGCCGCACTGTGCAGGTTGTTCCATGTTTCTCTGATAACCCATAAAAACTTTACTGCTCGGGATCTAATGATGGTAAATGCCTGGACCCTCAGAGAACAGTCTCAGCAGATGGGAAATATTGATAAAAGGCTGGATTTGGTGCACAAAGAACATAAAGAAAAATTTCATGAACAAGCTATGGTTATTCAAGATATTTCTGTTAAAGTAAAACAGCTTCAAGATTTAAATACCTCTCTTATAAAAGATCGAATGATATCTCAGAGAAGAATTGAATCAATTGAAAATTACCTGCAACATATGAACGTAAGAGTGGTGGATTTTCCCAAAGTTATGGGAGAATCTGCAATGGGGATTTTTAAAAGATACATGGTTGAGATACTAAAGATCCCTGAAGAATTGTTGCCTTCTTTAAAGAAAGTTTTATTTTTGCCTATTAAAAGAGATGTTTCTCAAGTACCTCTTGGGGAGAACAGGGTTGACTTAGTAAACTTAACGGAGTATCTAGAAAATACAGATATGGGAGTTATAGAAAGGGCAGTTCTCTTAATTTCCTTTTTCACCGAACCAGAAAGGGCACAGATGATGAAAGCATATTTTCAAAATATCAATACTCCCTTTATGGGAGCCAAGGTTAGGGTCTATCCAGACCTTTCCAGGGCTACCCAACAGCGGAGGAAGATGTTTATAAATATGCGCCCCAAGGTTTTAGCCAAAGGGGTAAGTTTCCTCTTAAGATTTCCATGCAAAAGCATCATAAAGAATGCTGGAAATACATATATATTTTTTATGCCCGAACAGCTGAGGCAGTTCCTGGAGGGGGGGGGGGGGGCATAATCCATGTATAAGGGGGCATATAGTAAGTTGAGGCCTATACAGCAGTTTTAAGTGGATATATAATTTCCTTTGTTCTTCTTTGATTTTCCTTTGTCTTTCTCCCCCCTTTTTTTTCCCAATGAAAAGCAGTTAAAGTAATTTCTAGCATATGTATTAGTGATACATGTGGATGTATGTATAATTCTTCATGATTTGAATTTCTGTATTTCCTTACAAGAGTGCCTTGTTATAATTATTTGAAAATTAATAAAATATAAATTGAAAAAAACCCCAAACTTTACTGCTAGCAACATTTTTACTGGGTGATGAGCCTTTTTGAAAATAATTCAGACAGTGCTGCAAGTCATGCTTTGCTTATGACTTGGCCCATAGAAACAGTTCTGTGTTTTTTCTCTCATGTCTGCACATCAGTTCCCCAGACCGTAAAAGTTGGGACCCTCGTTGGTTGCTGTCTGAATCCAAATTCCCCTTTTCTGTTGCAGCCCCGGTCGCCTCGATCGGGACCGTGGCCGCTTACCTCCGCTCCAGACCACGCCAAAAACCGCCGGGTTCCAGGCCTGTTAGGCCACATGGATATGGCGTCTCCACGAGGGAGACGTCGTCGAGGCCCGATGCTGGCTCCGCCCCCACGCTGCTATGCGCGCGCGAAGGAAGAGCATTTAAAGGTCCAGCACCCGGAAGTGCTAGACAGCTCCTGGATGACGTCAGACGCTGGCAAAGTACTTAAGCCGGTGTCTGACTGCTGAACATTGCCTTGCAATGAGGTCTCTCCTTGGGTTGTCTAGTTGCCGTCCTTGTTCCTGCGTTGTGATCCTGCCATCCATTCCTGCTGATCCTGCCATCCACTCCTGCTGTTCCTGCCCTCCGCTTCCGTGTTCCTGTCCCAGCTCCAGCTCTGGCTGACCTTCTCCCTCGGTGGATTTCCTGGCTCTTGACCCCGGTTTGCTTCTGACGTGCCGTGCCTGCCGCCTGCCTCGACCCCTGGATCCTCATCTCGTCTCGTCTCGCTGTTGTCTCCTAAGTCCCAGCGGTCCAGATCCCTACGGGCTCCTCCTGGGGGGGATCTAGGACTTCCAGGGTGAAAGCTTCTCCTGTGCTTCAGTCTTGGTTCTGCCTCCCGGCCTGTCTTCAACGGAACCCCTGGTTCCACCAGGCTGGCCCAAGGGTCCACCTCAATTCGCAACATTTTCCCCCTGCTATTGAAGCAGAGAGCAATGTTGGAGTTGCATCAACAGTATCAAGGGTTATTGGTTAAGGGTAGTAACTTTTGCACCAGCAAGTTACCCCATGCACTCTTTTCTTCATGTCAATCCTCTAGCCTTTAGGGATCTACAGTGTTTATCCCATCATATCTCCCCTGCACCTTCTCTCTTCCAGGGTATACATATTCAGGATCCTTCAGCCTCTCCTCATAAGTCTTCCAATACTGACTCCATACCATTTTGGTCGCCCTTCTCTGGACTGCCTCCATCCTGTTTCTGTTTCTTTTGAGATAAAGGCTCCAGAAATGAACACAGTTGTTGAAGTGAGGGCTCACCAAGGACCTGTACAAGTTCATCATTACCACCTTTTTCTTACTAGTTATTCCTCGCTCTATGCAGCCCAGCATTCTTCTGGCTTTAGCTATTGCATTATCACATTACTTCGCAATCTTCAGATCTCCAGACACTATCTGGTTTGCCCTGGATCAATGCAACTTTACATATTTATGCTTCAACAAGGTTACTACATGCCGCATGTCAGACCTTTCTAGAGATCCCACCACCTTGTAAAGCACATTTGGATGAAACTCAGGAGAGGGCATTTTCGATCGCTGGCCCTGTTTAATGGAATTCTTTACCAGCAAACATCGGCAACATTAAAACATTCAAAAAGGCCTTTAAAACACATTTTTTAAAGAAAGCTTTTGGGTCATTACAAATTAGTCCTATAGGAAAGTCTCTCAGGCAGCATAATTATGTTGACCTCACATTGCTTATTTAATGTGCATGGTATATGCACTTTTGTAACCCACCCTGAATTATTTGAAGAGTGCAGGCTAGATTCTCTCTTCACACAGGAGACTCACACAGGTGCTGTTTGCTGAGAGACACTTATGCCCAAAACAAAAACAAACATTCTGCCATATTTATAAGGTTTCACTAGAAGAAAGGATCCTTTATTGGCTAAAATGAATTTTGCAAATTAAACCAATATAACCATTGGATAATAAACAAAAATTATGCATACTATTATGCTAAGTAGTATGATGACAACACCGCATCTTAACATGCCAACCAATCAAGAAGCCAATGTACTCAAGTGCATTAATGGTAATGCAAGTATTAATGCATATTAAATGCATTAATGTGCATTCGCTAGCTTACAACAACCTTTATGCAACATTTAGATTAAAAAGGCAATGATATGTAGAATTATACAAAATAGCTCCTTATGTATTAGGGCAAAATAAAGACATTAAAATATGCAAACTTTATATGTAAATATATCCCAGGTAAGAATTTATATGTTTTTGTTGTTTTTATTTGATTCTTTTATTTAACTAGTTTTCCTTAGGAATTTGGAGATTTCGAAACTTTAAGGAGTAAAAGTTCTGTACATTTATTTGCTTGTACAGAATTTAAATTAGTGATGAAAGAATTTCGTGTTTTAAAGTTCAGAGAGATCTGAACAGTAATTCTCCTCTGACTTAAATAATTTGGGGATCAGTGTACTAAAGTATATCACTATAGATCATTAATGCGTATTAATTTGGTATTTAACACACATACTAATGGTTTATGATAATGAAATGCAAATGAGGTGCACATTAATGTATGAATACTAAAGCATGCACATTAATGCAGGCATTAGCAGAAAATGTTAGCTTTCTTCCATCATCTCAAACAGCATCTTTTGAGGATCACATTAAAGTAACTAGCATGTTTCTGAACAAACTATGGGCCTCATTTTCTAAAGTATCGCAGGCCTGCAATACTTTAACAAAATTGCGCTAATGGGGGGCGGGGGGTCAACCCGGGGGGGCGGTCCTGCGCTAGCCAGCAGCGATCGCACCGCCGTGGTGCGATCACTGCCAGTTTCGCATCTAATAGCGCCACCATAGAAGGTGTAGTTATTGGGCGCGAAATAGGACGCGAAAAGGCCCTTACCTTTTCGCTGGCGGCGCCGTCTTTGCGGAGTTGGCCCCAGTGACGCCCTGACTCCTCCTCTTCCAGGGCCAACTCCGCCCCGATTTAGGTAGCGCAGGCGTGCGCTACCTTCGCAAGCTATCGCAGGCTGTTAGCGCAAGCCTGCGATAGCCTTAGAAAATAAGGCCCTTTACAAATGTTGAATAAAGTTCTCATAACTGGTAATTGTCACTTTTATTTCTCCCAAAAAGAATCGTAAAAAGCTGCCAACTATTTCAATTTGTTCAAATTACAATAAATTCTCATACCAAACAAACATTTCCTTATATTTACAAGGATGGTAACTTTCAAAGGGACGTGTGTTTTTATAACATATTTGCACATATACATGTAAATTATAAAAAAGCCTTGGCATGCATATATATATATATATATATATATATATATATATATATGTGCCTAATTTTGCAAGTAGGCACAACCAGCCACGCAAATAGGGTTTCAGCCATGCAAGTCAGGAAATTTTATAACTGGTGCGCATCCATACCAAGACCAGTTTCACCAGTTTGTCCAGTGTAGAGCTAAGCTCTCCAAATCCCCCAGATTTAATAGTCTGCACTCCCCTCAGTTATCCCAGACCCTTTAAACCCCTCAAATCTGGCTTTTTGTTGTTGTTGTTGTTTTTTAAACTTACAGCTCCTCCATAACAGAAGTAAAGTTACGTGGCACTAGACCTGGGCACACACCCAGGAATGTAAATATTTGTGTGCACTTCTCTTGGCCTCGCCTGGAAATGCCCATTCCTCTTCCACACCACGACTCTTTTTTATTCTGAGTGAGCTGGGCACGCAGCAGGAGATACAAGCACATGTAGGCAGCTTTTAAAATATGGGGGGTGCATGTAAGGCCTACATGCATTTTATTTATTTATTTGTTTTGGTATACTGACATTCGATCGAGATATCACATCGGTTCACATGTAACTGAACAGAAATAAGTCTTTGGCTGCTTATTTTCACATTGTAACTTATAGAATAATTTAGAAAGGTTAATTTACATAACTTCAAAATGTTAACATTTAACATGTGATTTGGAGAAAAATAAAAAAGAATAAAATGACACAAAGATTTAACTATTTACAGTGACTTTTTACAATTGGAACATCTAGGGTAGTTGACTGGGGTATTATCGGGGTGATAGGGGAAACAGAGGTGTCTTGCATGAAGGTAAAAGTATGACATTAGGGCGCTGTGCATTTTAGAATATGGTATGGATTTACATGGAAAATTGGGGCAAATGGAGGGGTTAGCGGGGAAATGGTTGATATACTTGTGCCAAAAGAGAATGAGGTAGTTTGCGGGTTGTATTGAAGGTTTGGTGGAAGATGCATTTATCAGGGGTGCAATCCTGGGGGAAAAGATGATTCACTTCCATGCAGAGGGAGGGGGCCTGGGCGAGGGGGCTAAATTTCTGTCGGGAAGGCTTTCAGGAAGAGCCATGTTTTGAGGTGTTTTTTGAAGATTTGAGTCGAGGGTTCCGTTCTGTGGTGGGGTGAGAAGGAGTTCCATAGCGTGGGGCCGGCTACTGATATGTTGCGTTTTCGGGTAGAGGAGTGGTGCGCTGTATTGGAGGTGGGGACGGTGAGGAGCCCAGAGTCAGTGGATCTGAGGTTTCTATGTGGGGTGTATGAGAGTATAGCAGGGTTTAATGAGTCCATCTTATTGCTGATCATTTTTTTATGTATGAGGGTTAGGGTTTTATATTGGATTTTGTTGCTGATGGGTAGCCAGTGTAGTTCTTTGAGAGTGGGGGTGATGTGGTCGCATTTTTTGATGTTTTGGTGGATCTGGCAGCGGCATTTTGTAGTACCTTTAGTAGTCTGATGGTGGAGTCAGGGAAGCCAAGGAGAAGTGTATTGCAGTAGTCGAGCTTGGAAAAGAGTATTGTTTGGAGGACGGTTCGATAGTCTTGGGCATGAAGGAGGGTTTTCAGCTTTTTCACGGTTTGTAGTTTAAAGAATCCGTCCTTGATCACTGAGGAGATGTGATGTTTGAGGTTTAGCTCGTTGTCAATAGTAACTCCAAGGTTTTTTGTAGCATGTGCAAGTTGTGTCCCCATGTGGTTAGGTGTGTAGTTGCTGGGGAGGGGTCTGGTGTGGTTGTTAGATATGTGTAGGATTTCGGTCTTGATTTGGTTGAGGCAGAGTGATAGCTGTGAGAGGAGATGAGTTATTTTCATGAGGAGTTGGTTCCAGATTTTTAGAGTGTTTTCGATGGTTTGTTTATGGGGAGCAAAATTTGTATGTCATCAGCGTATACATAGTATGTGAGGTTTGATTATGAGAGGAACTTGCATTGTGGGAGGAGGTATATGTTAAAAAGGGTGGAGGAGAGGGATGATCCCTGTGGGACACCATGTGGAAGAGGTATCTGGGAGGATTCTGTTGCATTTATGTTTATATTGAATGTTCTTTTTGAGAGGTATGATACGAACCATTTGATTGTAGTGTCTCATAATCCAATTTCTTTGAGTCTGATTAGTAGTGTTTTGTGATTGATGGTGTAGAAGGCGGCGGATATGTCGAGGAGTATCAAGAGGTAGGATTGGCCATGGTCGAGTCCTCTAAGGATGAGGGTGAGAAGGAGAAGGAGCGTTTCGGTGCTGAATAGCTTCCTGAAACCATGTTCTGCTGGTAGTAGGGTGTTCTGGTTTTCGAGGTGATCCATGAGTTGATTGTTGACTGTTTCTCGAGGATCTTGGCTATGAATGGGAGGTTGGAGACTGGTTTGTAGTTTGCTGGGTCAGATTTGTCGAGTTGTGGGTTTTTGAGAATGGGTTTGACTACTGCGTTTTTGAGTTTGTTGGGGAAGATGCCTAGCTTGAGGGATAAGTTGATTATATCGGCTATGGGTCTGGTGATGAGCTTGGTGACGAGTTTTAAGGTTTTTATGGGTATGGGGTCCAGTGGGTGGGTGGTGGGGTTTGTCTTTTGAATGATTGTTTCAATTTCAGTGGATGCGACAGGTTCAAATTGTGACCACGTGGTGTTGTGAGAGGGTGTTGACTGGGGGGATCTTGGCAATGATGTTGGAGACTTTGTCTTTGAAGAAGTGTGCTAGGTTTTCGCTGGAGATGGTGGGGATGTCGTGGGCTGTAGCATTCTGGTTTGGGTTGGTTAGATCTGTGATGTAGGAGAAAAGTGCCCTAAGGATGAATTGATATTCGTGGATTTTTTTTGTACAGAAATCTCGTTTTGCTGTGTTGAGGTCAGTTGAGTAGGTGTGAAGTATTGTTCTGTATTTGTCTTTCAGTTCTGGAGTTGGGGTTCTTCTCCATTTTTTTTCTGTCTGTCTCAGGATTCGCTTTGTGATTTTTAATTCGGGGGTGTACCAGGGGGTCTTCCTTTTGGTTGATGTTTTAATTACTTTTTTTAAGGTGGGGCATTTTGATTTGGTTATATCTGAGTTGATGGATATCCATGAGTTGATAGCGGAGTTGACGTCATTCTTGTTGAGGGTCTTTAAGGCTTTGGGTAGCAGTTCAGCAAGGTCATCACTGGAGCAGGGTTTGATGAATTTGATGATGTTGGTGTGACTATCTGGCTTCGTGAGAGGGAGTTGTAGTTGGAACTTGGTTTGGATGAGTTTATGGTCGGACCAGGGTATTGTGGTGGTTGTGGGTGGGTGTACGTTGGATATTTTGTTGTTGGTGAAGATTAGGTCAAGGGTATGACTGGATTTTTGGGTGGGGGTGATGATGATTTGGTTGAATCCAAGAGCGGACATGGTGGAGAGGAGGAATTCGCAAGTTGGAGAAAGGGGGGTTGAATCGATGTGGCGATTGAAGTCCCCCAGTATGATGGCGGGATCTTGCATGTTGATGTTGATGGTTATGGTTTCGATCAGGGGGGATAGGTTGTGTTGGAGTAGTTCAGGGGGTGCACAGAGGAGGAGGATTTGGAGGTTTTTGGATTTAAATAGGTTGGTCTCGAAAGGAGGGGGGAGGTTGAGTGTATGGGATGAGAATTTATGTTTTTTATGTGCTATGAACAGTAGGCCACCGCCTTTTCTTTTTGGTCTGTGGATGGAAAATATGTTGAAGATGTCTCTGGGGAGTTGGTTCAGTAGTACAGTGTCAGTGCTTTTCAGCCAGGATTCGGTGATGCAGAAGATGTCCAGTAGGGTGTCTAGGAGTAGGTCATGGAGGATGGGGATTTTCTTGGTGATGAACTGGGCGATGATGAGGAATAGGTTAAGGATGGAGAGCGTGGACCAGAGGACCCTGGGGTTGATGAGGATGTTGGTGAGGTGTCTGGCATGGTAGGTGTGGTGTGTGTGGGTTTTGTTGGGATTGTGGGAGTGGGTGGGGTTGGGGTTTTGGAGGTGGATGAGTTTGGGAATGGGGCGAGGTGCTGCCATGTCAGGTTAATGGGGTGGGCGAGTGCAGGCACTGTTTGCTTGGAGCTTGGAGTGGAGGAATGGGGTGGTGGAGGGTTTGTGGTGGTTATTCAGGGGTGGGAGGGAGGGTGGTTAGGTAAGGGATGATCACAAAGAGTGGCACAAAGGGTGGCACACTAAGGGGCAGGCCCCTTAGTTATGCTCCTTTGGTGCGCGACGCCTGGCGCGCGGTGCCTGAGGCCTGCAGGAGGCTTTAAAGCCTGTTACTGCTCTCCGCCTCCAGTGACGTGGAGCTTGCTCGAGGGGCGGAGCATCGACGATCGGGGTAGCCTGGCGGTCCTCTTCGGATGGTCAGGTCGGGTCCGTCCTCTGAAGGCCGCAGGTAGAGTCCAGCGTCTCGGGTCGGGTCCGGTGTGCCTTGGATCAGGTCATGCAGGCCACTGTTCAGTTTGGGCAGGTCGTGGTTGGGTCAGACAGGCCACAGGTCGGGTCTGGCAGGCTGCGGGTCCGGGGAGCGTCCGGCGGTGGTTTGCTGTGCGGGGTGCAGTGTGCTCACATCTCCCAATTTTGTCATGCACTAATGTTCCCTCACCTCACCTAGAATGGCCAAATTCACTAAATCACTATCACTGAGTAATAATGAAAGCCTAAGGGGTTGCATTAAATGGAAGCTCTGATTTTATAAACCAAACAGGCTACAAAAATCAAAGCTGGAATCACTGAAAAGCTCTCGAGCTTTCAAGCAAGCTCTCACAAACACCTATAGCTCACTGGAATTTATATGTTTTTCTAATATTTTAGGCCTACAAATATGATTGGATTCATAGTGCCACTGTGGCTGGTGACATCAGCCAGTGACAGCCAATGTACCTCCCATAAAACTAAAAGCACCTGATGGCCTTCCCAATGTCTAATGCAGCCTTACTTCAGCAACGTACCACCTCAAGTTGATTTGTCTCAGTGCCACACTCCAAGGCCTATTTGCCTTTCCACTAATGAGACCCAGTACTTGTTTTCCAGTAATGAGGCCCACAAATCCTATGCCACTCTCACGACCTTCAATCCAGCTTGCATCCTGTCTCTGCCACTGCTGCTCGCAGCCCCAAGTGCCATGGCTGTCGAACTATACTGCTGTTACTAATGCCACTATCCCTGTAGTCTACACAGCCCTCTCCAGTGCCTCTGACTGTCACAGTGAAGTTTCAGCTCTTACAGTCACCTCATGTCTGTAGTGCCTGCTGCTCAATGCAGCCTTTGCCCATCTCCTGTGGCCCAATTCTCACTTGCTGCCATCTTAGCACAATGTCACACTCCCATCACGGTGCAATCTCAGATGTGGCCCTTGCCTGCTACTGCCTCCCATCACGCATCTCCCGTCCTGCTGTTGCCATTTGTGCAGTCAAGACCAGGGTCCAAAACTGAAACTATGGCCGTGCCGCCCAGCTCCTTTCCTGAGGTCTGAAACCATGGATCCAGCCCAACAAGGCCTTACTTTCACTGCCCCCAGCCAACACCGGGGCACCTTAGCTCAAGACTGAACCTCTGACTAGATGACCTAAAGAAGTAGTCCTGTTCTTACCAAATCTCCAGCCAGATTCTGGCAAAGGACCACATTTACAAAGAAAGAAAAACAAATGCTGAGCTTCACTGGCTCACTCTACTTTTTGTGATCCCATGTTGTCTATGGTCCTGTAATCCACTAACTTCAATATACTGCACTTTCCTTTTATCTAGCAGTGTTTCTATAGGTCTTACCACTACTGACAGGTCTGAAGTTCCCTGCCTCCTCTTCGTTCCCACCTTTATGAAGAGGAGCCACATCTGTTCTCGAGTCCCCAGCTTCCAGAACAAACTGAACAGAGTTTGCGAGGGGTGCATTCAATATTTCCTTGTGCTCTTTCAGTATTCTGGGATGTACTCCATCCCAGGTCCCACTGTCTTATCTATTCTCGTTTTTGTAAGTTCTTTCTCCTCCATAATGGGTTTGCAATTATTTCATAATCATAAATGCCTCTGTATACTGCCTTGCTCACCTTCATCTATATACCTTGAGCAAAATAAACTGTTTAAGATTTCTGCTTTGTGCTTGTCCCCCAGCCCACTAACCTTGCCTAACATTTTTCAAGATTAATATTTTGAGATTTTTTTCATACTCGTTTGTCCAAGAAAAAAAAATCAATTGAGCCTTCCTTTCTAGAGTATCAAACACTGACAAGGATTAGGAATGATAATGTACGTGCTAAATTTCAGGAAAATCAGACAGTGTTTGATGAAGCATTGAGTAGAAATTGAGATTTAGCACAGACATGACACTACAGTAATATCTATGATAGCAACTAGAGTATCATAATTTAACTTTTATTTTAAATTATCTATAAACATAAACCAAATAATATTTGACACATTCACCTTTCAAATGAGAGATAACCTTCTTAAACTCCTACCTTCTATTGAATTAGCAGATTAATGATTGCCAGGAGCAATTTGTATCCTCTTCCTGCTGGGTCCTGATAAGGACCTGCTCCCTAACAGGCCAGCAGGGACAATAGGGTAGATTCATTCATTTACAGGCTAATAGGGAGGCCGAGGAGAACAGTTATTTGGGTCATCTGAAAATCTTCTACACTATCCTGAGCTTGGAAAGAGGCTCTTTGAAAGCCTGAATAGCAGCAAATAGGCTGATGAGTGAATAATGAAGAATTTAGGACTGGTGTGTTTCCAAGATACAGACAGACCAATGCAATACCATGAGCTGGCTGCAGTGCATGGCTCAACAAGGTATTGGATGCACGTACATATCCCTCGATGCAAAACAAGGGTCAGTGCATCCAAAACGCACATCCAATAGAGCAAGTAGCTAACAGCGCTCATCACATGTAAATTCATGTTGATGAGTCTATTAGCTATGTCCCCTGATGCAAAAAAAATGGGTGCTTAGGGGTAGATTTTAAAAGAAGCGCGATCAGCCTACTTTTGCTTGCGCATCAGACTCAAGCAAAAGTACGCTGGATTTTAGTAGATACGCGCGGAGCCGCGCGTATCCACTAAAATCCTGGATCGGCGCGCGCAAGGCTATCGATTTTGTATAGCCTGCGCGCGCCGAGCCGCGCTGCCTCCCCCCGTTCCCTCCAAGGCCGCTCCGAAATCGGAGCGGCCTCGGAGGGAACTTTCCTTTGCCCTCCCCTCACCTTACCCTCCCTTCCCCTACCTAACCCACCCACCCGGCCCTGTCTACACCCCCCCCTTACCTTTGTCGGGGGATTTACGCCTCCCGGAGGGAGACGTAAATCCCCGCGCGCCAGCGGGCCTGCTGCGCGCCGGGCCGCGACCTGGGGGCGGGTACGGAGGGCGCGGCCACGCCCCCGGGCCGTAGCCACGCCCCCGTACCCGCCCCCAAAACGCTGCCGACACGCCCCGGAACGCCGCGACGACCGGGCCCGCCCCCCGACACGCCCCCCTCCGAGAACCCCGGGACTTACGCGAGTCCCGGGGCTCTGCGCGCGCCGGGAGGCCTATGTAAAATAGGCTTCCCGGCGCGCAGGGCCCTGCTCGCGTAAATCCGCCCGGTTTTGGGCGGATTTACGCGAGCAGGGCTCTGAAAATCCGCCCCTTAATGCGCACATTTTTACCCTCAAAAATTACTGCCTGCCCCGGAGAAGGCGTTAATTTTTGAGGAGCCCAAAAAGTGTACAGAAAAGCAGAAAATACTGTTTTTCTGTACTTCCTATGACTTAATATAATGGTGATATTAAGTCGGAGGAACACAAAAGAAGAACTGTAAAAAAAAAAAAAAAAATGTAATAATGTGCCAGCAGACAGGTTAGGAAAAGGGGCGCTAAATTAAGGAACACCCATTTTCCTAATCCACCGACAGACACCTCTCCTGGGTGCCCGCTGCTGAGAAGGCATTGGGGGCGCCTAATTTCCCCTAGTGCCTCCTTTTTACTGCAGCAGCCATTTGCATATTGCACTGGGCTCCCCAGAATGGTCGATCGTCGCACATTAGGAGAGCGGGCACTCAATCATGAGCACCCTTTTTCCACCCGCCAATATTGCATCGACCTGAGAATGCATCATCTGTTTCATTATACTATACGGGTGACTCACTGATCCTTTAAAGACATGCAAAGTCACTGATGATGTCACAATCATAAAGAACTGGGCAGAGAAAGTATACAGAAAATCGCAGGAGTGTTGGCAGCACGATCAAAAAGGACAGAATCAGAAATGTCTTATCAATATTTCAATAACAAATCTGCATCATTTACATGTGCAATAAAGTACTTGCACAACTGAGCTCTATAGAAACATAGAAGTGACGGCAGAAAAGGACCAAATAGTCCATCCAGTCTCCCCAGCAAGCTTATGGTAGCATCTGCCACACCATACAGGTCACCCCCATACTTAGTTTCCCAGACCATCAAAGTCAGGGCCCTTGTTGGTTGCTGTCTATTTCCCGATACCTCTTGCCATTGAAGCAGAAAGCAATGTTGGAGTTGCATCAAGGTATCAGGTTTATTGGTTAAGGGTAGTAACAGTCGCATCAGCAAGTTATCCCCATGCTTATTTGTTTACCCAGACCATAAAATTGAATGTCCTTGTTGGTTGCTGATTGAATCTAATTCCCCTTTTCCTGTTTTCCCCCTGCCAGTGAAACAGAGAGCAATAATGGAGTTGCATCAACAGTCTGAAGGCTTATTGGTTAAGGGGTCGATTTTAAAAGAACTGTGTGAGCATCCATGTGCACACGGTTCCCGGCGCACATACATGGAAGTGGCTATTTTATAACATGCGGTTCCCATGCGCGCATGTACGGGTGGGTCAGGGGTATTTTAGAAACCAACATGTGGCAATGCGAGTAGGCCTTCCCCAGTTCCCTCCCAGTCCGCTGCAATTAAGGTGCGGACTGGGAGGGAACTTCCCTATAGCCATACCTAACCTTCCTACCTTTTCCCCTCTCCTCTTCTCCCCGACCCCTAACCCCTACCTACCTACCTTATTTTTTTTTGCTTTATAAATTACCCGGTGGCATACTAAGGGGGGGGGGTGTGGGGGTGCGGTCTGCCCCGGGTGACAGCCAGAAGGTCGGTGGCTGCAAGCAGAGCTCATCCCTCTCTTGCTAGAAGAAGAGGGAGGCCTCCGGGCCGCAAGCTGTGGGAGCACTGGGTGGCCACGGGTCTGAAGCCGGCAACTGCATAGACTTTTCTTCTTCCCTCCCCCCATGGCCTGGAAGAGAAGGTAGTGGGTCCACGCAGGCAGAAAGCAGAAAAGGTCATGCAGTCATGGCCCGAAGCAGGAGGAAGAACAACAGCGCTCCTCCCCACCGCAGATGTAAGAAGTAGAGCAGCACCAGCCCCCGTGCCGCCTCAAGAAAAATGAAGAGTCCCTGTCTGTCGTGGGGGCTGAAGGAGGAAACTGCTGCTGTGCTTCTGATGGGGAGCGAGGTAGGAAGTGAGAGAGAGTGTGTTTGTGTCTATGTGTGTGTTAGAGTATATCTGTGTGTGTGTGTGTGTGTGTGTGTGTGTATGGGAGTGAGGATGCATGTTTGTGTGTGAGAGAGGGAGCTGTGTGAAGGGGTGTGTGAAAGTGTGTGCAAGAGAGAGAGAGAACCTATGTGAGGGAGAGGGGAACCGGAGATCACTGGGCATGGAGGGGGAGGAACTGAGAAGTATGGGGGGAGAGGGATGGAGAAGTGAATCTGGCCCCTGCCCAGCCCCCTCCCTGCCCAGACCATGCCTCCCCACCCACCCCTTTTCGCTGGCCTGGCACTCCTGCGCTTATTGGAGGTTATGCCCGTGGCCGGGGCCTTTCTAAAATGTGCTCGGTGCATACATGGCACAGCCCCGAGTGTAATCCCTGGTTTTAATGCACGCAGGCTATCAAAAATTTGGGCATTAGGGTAGTAACCATCACACCAGCAAGCTACCCCCATGCATGTCTTCATTTCCATCCTCTAGCCTTTAGGGATCCACAGTGTTTATCCCATGCCCCTTTGAATTCTTTCACTGTTTTTGTCTTTACCACCTCCTCTGGAAGGGTGTTCCAGGCCTCCACCACCCTCTCTGTGAAGAAATATTAAATGTGAAAAAAATCAGCATAGAAAATACTTACTTAGAGTTCAAAGAAACAATCACAACCATTTAGCAATGCAAACAGCATAAGGAACTGGTGGCATAGCAGATCAGAACGTGTCAAAATATTAGAAACCATCTTTTCCCATCTCTGCCATCACCCTTCTCCTTCATTAGAACATAAGAAGTTGCCATACTGGGTCAGACCGAGGGTCCATCAAGCCCAGTATCCTGTTTCCAACAGTGACCAATCCAGGATACAATGTACTCAAACATTAAGTAGATCACAGGCTACTAATGGCAGTAGTAAGTAGTGGCTATTTCCTAAGTCAACTTGACTAATAGCAGTATGGACTTCTTCTCCAGGATCTTGTCCAAACCTTTTTTAAACCCAGATAAACTAACTGTCTTAAGTCTGGCAACGAGTTCCAGAGTTTAATTATGTGTTGAGTGAAAATTATTTTTTTTGTGCTACTTGCAAACTTCATGGCATGCCCCCGAGTTCTTGTATTATCTGAGGACTACGGGCACACAATGAAGTTATCAAGTTATCAAGTAGTACAATTTAAAACAACTGAAGAAAATTCTTTTTCATGCAACACATGATTAATCTCTGGAATTCAATGAATTGAATAATAGCTTTCATTAATAGAGTGTCTATCACAGTTCCTTCCCTACACCTTGGATAGCCAAGGTGCAAGAAGGTGGTGGTTCTTCTTACCCCTTCTCAGACTCAAATGTTACAAAACAAGGTTGCATACTTGGGCCAACACTCTTCTCTGTTGTCTTTTCCTTGATGCTTTTGGATGCTTTCCAGGACAAGGATTGGGGAGTTTACATCGATTCACAATCAGGTGGAAGATAGTTCAGTTGGAGACATCTGCAGTCTTGCTATAGGATGACTGAATTATTTGCCAGGAATTCTTGTTTACAGGCAACTATGAGCGAGTAGCCCACTCACTAGAGGTTATCGAAGACCAGTTTGCCCAGGCAAACTCACCGTCGGCCTGAAAAACATGGAGATCATGTACCAACCAGCTCTCTCTAAGCCCTATATCAGATCTACAGTTTTCATTGAGGGCACACAATGCAACTGACAAATTGTATTGTCTTGGAAGCAACCTTTCCATCACAGCCAGCATTGACAATAAGATTATACAATACATTGCCAGGACAAGCTCTTTCTTTGGCAGATTCATTATTATCTATGGGATGAGAGAGGGGTGAGACTACTCACTAAGATCAGGCAGTAATACTGTACCAGGCAGTAGTACTGTCTCCACTGCTGCATGGCTATTAATCCTGGATGCTATACTGCAACCACTTCAGTCAACTCAAGCAACTCCACCACAGAGAAGTCCATGAAAAGTGCCAAATTTTAAGCATGGAAAGAATGGTGTTGAAAGCACATCTTTGGTGGGCAAACCAAGTCATTAAGATGGAGGTCACCAGAATTCCCAAACTTACACCCTATAGTCAACTAAAAAGTGGGTACAGATAACAGGGAAGAGCACACTTCATATTCAAGGACCCTCTCAAGTATAATCTTAAAATCTACAAAGCAGAACTCAATAGTCTGGAGGGCATAGCCTTGAACAGAATGAGATGGAAGCAGCTTGGTTACTTCATCTCCACAGTTTGGAACCAAGTTAATACAAGCACAAAAGAAAAAGACTGAGAGAAGAAACACCAACTCCGCAAATTCATAAACTGCAGATTTCACCTGGATTACCTGTGGACTCATTTGCAGGTAAAGGACTGGCCTTTTATCATACCAATAGACACAAAAATAAACTTAGTCAAAGGGAATTACTGAAAATTCATACATTATCCATGATAAGAGACTATCAGGGTAGCATTGCTTCTTGCATGCCCCAAATATTTTTTTTCAAACTATGGAGAAAAGGTGTTTTTAAGCCCAAAATTCATTCTGAATAAAACTATTTATAATACTTCTTATTAAGGAAAATTCAAATATCTATCACTGATTACTAAATGCAGGTCCAAAATAAGAACACAAGAAGTGCCATGCTGGATCACTGGTCCACTGAGACAGCACCCTGTCTATGAAGGTGGCCCATCCCAAAATATAGAACCAATTTGTTCCTGTTCACTCCTAATGACAAATAGAGTTTCCCAGAGTCACCTAGTTAATATCCATTTGTCATCTTTTCCTCCAGGAGCTTGTCCAAACCTTTTTTTTAAACTCAGCTACGCTAGCTGCTGTGACCACATCCTCTGGCAACAAAGTCCACAGCTTGATTGTGCACTGAAGGAAAATTAATGTCTACAATTTGTTTTAAGTCTGCTACCTGTTAGTTTCAAGGAATGTCTCCTAGTCCTAGTATTATTTGAAAGGATATCTGTTCCCTATTTACCTGTTCCAGCCAACTCATGATTTTATAAACATCTTTCATATCCCCTCTTAATCGTTTCTTTTCCAAGCTGAAGAGCCCTAACTTGTTCAGCCTTTCTTCACAGGGGAATCATTCCATCCCCTTTACCATTTTTGTTACCATTATCTGTATCTTTTCTAATTCTGTTATACCTTTCTTGAGATGGCAGGAGTGAATCAACCCCCTTAGAGGGCAAAGAGGAGCAAAGCACCTACAACTGACAACTAGAGTTGCAGAGGTAGGAAACAATGAAAACATTATATATTAAAATAAACCATGTATATGAACTATTTAACTGTTTTAAGAAATAACTTAAAATAATTCGGTCTTGGTTTTATGTTGAATGCTGAAATACCTAAAGACATCACTGCTAGAGACAATCTGTTAATAAATATAGAACCCAATTTTCAAAACTATTTGAGGTGCACCATTTGCATATGTAAGTGGGCACGTGCTGATTTATGGTAGTATTTTTTCAAACAGTGTGGCAAAAGCTGCACAGTTTATAACATATTACGTATATCTGCCCTGAAAGCATGCATGTATTTCAGTATGCTGTGACGACCAGGGGTGATAGGGCAAAGTTTGACCTACAGAGGGCTCTCTTCTGCCATCGGTTTGTCTGGTTAAGGAACATATGCCAGTATAAATATGTGATCAGGGCTGTCAGGACTATAGAGAACTGGGTTTACCATCCCCTCCTTTCCTCAACAGCTTCTAGCTTTGGCATTTTCTGACCCTTCACTGCTTCCATGTGAGTGCAACACTTTCTTATCAGTGCCACTTCTAATGGGCAGGCTCACTTTAATTACATCCCTTCTAGTCTTGCAGGGCAGTTCTCTTAATCTGGCTGTCCTGTCTCTATAGGGTTCCACTTTCAATTACCACTCCTAGGTTTGCCTTTGCTTCCACCCAAAAAGGAAAAAACACTTTGAAACCACATTTGTTTTATTTTTTTTTTATGTAATCCTTGAAAGCACTCCATATAAATCGCACTATTCTTGTTACGGTTCTGGCCGCGAGCACCACAACCAGACCCTTACCTCCGTGCTCCTGGACCTGTTCCCGCTTCAGGTGGCCTAGTTCGCGGCCTGTTCGGCGGCGTCCCAGCGGGTCTCACGCCGCCGGGAAGCCTCCCATGCCTCTAGGCGCGCGCCACTTGGACGCTTTTCTAGGCTGTTTCCTGCCAGTGGTGACTCCGCCCAGTTCCTGACGTCAGACGCCGCGGCCTTGATAAGCCGGCTGCAGAAACTCAGTCTTTGCCTTGCAACGGGCTTACCTACTGGTCCCCTGTTGCTCCATGCCCCGGAGTGAGCTGCCTTGGAACTCGCTCCGTTCCTGCTTGCCTGCTACAGTACCTGCTTGGTTCCTGCCTGCCTGCTACAGAACCTGCTTGGTTCCTGCTTGCCTGCCACAGCTCCTGCCCGGTTCCAGTACCTGAGTCTTGCTACAGTTCGTCTACTGTCCTAGTCTGGTTCCAGTCCCCGAGTCTTGCTACAGTTCCTGTCTACTGTCCTAGTCTGGTTCCAGTATCTGGGTCTTGCTACAGTTCCTGTCTATTGTCCTAGTCTGGTTCCAGTATCCGAGTCTTGCTACAGTTCCTGTCTACTGTCCTAGTCTGGTTCCAGTATCCGAGTCTTGCTACAGTTCCTGTCTATTGTCCTAGTCTGGTTCCAGTATCCGAGTCTTGCTACAGTTCCTGTCTACTGTCCTAGTCTGGTTCCAGTATCCGAGTCTTGCTACAGTTCCTGTCTACTGTTCTAGTCTGGTTCCAGTTCCAGTCTCAAGTTCATCAGCTCGCCTAAGTCCCAGCGGCTGGGCTCCTACGGGCTCCTCCCAGGGGAGCACCAGCTTCCAGGGTGAAGAGCACCTCTACGTCCTGCCTGAACGTCTGTCTCCCAGCCTGCGGTGTACCAGAGACATTGAACCCCTTTCCCAGTCTCCTGCAGGTCGGCCCAAGGGTCCACTAAACTGAGACTCCATAACAATTCCTATCAATAACAACTTTACCATTGTTTAAGTTTCCACAATTATGGATGTATTAATCTTAGAACCATTTCAACTTTTCATATAATCCCTGGTTTCCCCACCCAATATTTACATTCAGTCCATTATTTATTTATTTGTATTTATTTAGAGCTTTTCTATACCGGCATTCATGATACAATCACATCATGCTGGTTTACAAGTAACAGTGGGAGTGATAACCTTGAACATTTAACAAGTAGAGAGAAGCAAGAAAGTTACAATAAAACAGGGGAAGCAGGAACTGGGGGAAGAAGGAGAGAAGCCGGAGTTGTTTAACAGTAAAAAGAGGAACAGTTAATTACATAGTGCTGGAATGTATCTTAATGGTTGTTGCAGTCAGTCTGTTAAGTCGGTTAGGTGAGTCAGTTAGGCTCGGGAAAGGCTTGTCTAAACAACCATGTCTTAAGCCTCTTTCTAAATGTTAGTAAGCATGGTTCCTGTCTGAGGTCAGGGGGAATGGCGTTCCATATAGATGGTCCCGCTGTAGAGAAGGCCCGTTCTCTGAAGGAAAGATGGTGTGTGACTTTGGTTTGGGGGACCTGTAGGGATCCTCTGTAGGCTTTAAACGTTACAAATAGAAAGCACTCACTAGCTATGGCTTAGTTACTAACAATGGTTCTAGTTCTTTGTGGTTTCCCGGTAACATTCTCTACTTCCAATTATCAATTAGACAAGAAAAAGGCTTCAAACTAAGGGGCCGATGCAATAAATTTGCGTAGAAAGCGGGCGCTGAACAGTCAGCACCTGCTTTCTTAATGCACCCCAGGCGCCCTCAAGGGGGGGTGCCATGCAATATTTAAATTAAGGGGTCGCGTTAGTAAGGAGGCGCTAGGGATGCTTTTATGCCCCTAGTGTCTCCTTGCTAACGAGAACCCGATCAGGATTGGAGGTCCGCCAGTTAGGAAAACTGACGCTGAGTTTATCGGCGTTGGTTTCCCTAAACGCTGCACAGCCGCACAGAAAGGGGGTTCAGGAAATGGACGCTTGTCATTCGAGCGTCTGTTTCCTGCACCCGGCTGCCAGTGGGGTTTTTTTTTTTCTATTTTTTAACTTTATTTAATTTTGTTTTTCCTCCTACTTAATATCGCAATGATATTAAGTAGGAGGCAGTACAGAAAAGGAGTTTCTTCTGCTTTTCTGTACTGGTTTAAGGAGCGCTCAGCAATTAACGGCTGCTCCAGGCAGGCGTTAATTGCTGAGCGATAAATATGTGTCCTAGACGCACATTTCTTTTTTTGCATCTGGAGTGAATGCTAATAGCCTCAATCACATTCATTTGCATGTAATTAGTGCTATTAGACTCATTCCGCGTTGGACGTGCATTGAATAGGTGCTAATCCCCTTATTGCATTAGGGGATTCATTAGCGCCTATTCAACCCACGTCCGACTGCGTGTTATACAGTGCACTCGGCTTAGTGCACTGTATTGCATCGGCCCCTTAATTATTCCCCCTTCAACCTACATTGCAGAAAAGAGAGGTACAGTTGCCAATCTGAGGCAAGTCTTTAGAGAATGGAAATGAAGAGAAGGGTGCATGGGAGCAACTTGCTGTGCAGCAGTTACTACCCTTAGCAGAAGGTATGGAGATTACTACCCTTAACGAATAAGCCTTAATACTTTTAATATAACTGCAACATTGTTCTCCGTTTCGACGGCAGGGGGAAAAGGGGAATTGGATTCAGACAGCAATCGAGGGCCCCAACTTTTACAGTCTGGGGAACTAAGCATGGAGGCAACGGAGTTACAATTACTACTCTTAACAGAAGGTAAGGAGATTACTACCCTTAACCAATAAGTCTAGAATATGCTTTGACGCAACTGCAACATCACTCTCCACTTCAACAGCAGATGGGGGGAAAGGGGAATTGGATTCAGATGACAGCCATTACAGGCCCCGACTTTTACGTTCCGTGGTACTGATATGCAGACATAAGGGAAAAAAGTACAGGACTGCTTCCACGGCCTAGTCCATAAGCAAAGCACATCAAGCAGCACTGCCTGAATTTTCAAGAAGGCTCATCATCCAGTGAAAATGTTGCTAGCAGTAATTTTTTTTATGGGTTATCATAAGATTTGGGGATAACTGCATGAAGCGGCAGTTACTACTCTTAAGAGAAACATGGGGGTAACCTGCATGGAGCGGCAGTTACTACCATTAACAGTAACATGGGCTAACCTGCATGGAACAGCAGTTACTTCCCTTAACAGAAAAATGGGATAACCTGCACAGAGCGGCAGATACTACCATTAGAAGCATGCTGGGCAGACTGGATGGACCATTTGGTCGTTTTCTGCCATCATTACTATCAGGCCGATACAGTACAGTGCGCTCCGATGGAGTGCACTGTTAGCCTGCTCTTGGACGCGCATTTCCCCTTACCCCTTATTCAGTAAGGGGAGGAAAACACGCGTCCAACCCGCGGCACCTAATAGCGGCACCTAATAGCGCCCTCAACATGCAAATGCATGTTGATGGCTCTATTAGGTATGCGTGCGGGAGACAGAAAGTAAAGTGTGCAGCCAAGCCGCACATTTTACTTTCAGAAATTAGCGCAGACCTTTCTTCCGGCACCGGGAAAGTGCACAGAAAAGCAGTAAAAACTGCTTTTCTGTACACCCTCCGACTTAATATCATGGTGATATTGTCGGAAGTCCCGAAGAGTAAAAAAAGTAAAAAAAAAAAAAAAAAATTTGAATCCAGCCTGTGGCTGTCGGTCTGAAAACCGGATGCTCAATTTTGCCGGTGTCCGGTTTCCGAGCCCGTGGCTGTCAGCGGGCTCGAGAACCGACGCCGGCAAAATTGAGCGTCGGCTGTCAAACCTGCTGACAGCCGCTGTTCCTGTCAAAAAGGAGGCACTAGGGATGCGCTAGTTTCCCTAGCGCCTCCTTTTCCCCGTTTCTACCATGCCACCTAATTTGAATACAGCATCGCGCGCACCGGCGAGGGGCCGGTGCGCGCGCCGGGAGAGTGGGCTTTCGTCCGCTCTCCCGCAGACTTTACTGAATCGGCCTGTATGTTACTATAAGTGCTCTACAGTTTCAATGCACAAGGTTTCATGTTGCAGCTTCCCCAGTAGGACTTCTATGGAGGGAATAAATTACCAGTTTTCATTTTCTCAGGTTATCATACCTGAACCTCTTAAGCTTCATAACAGCACTCTAACATTCACGACCTGGAGGTATTAATTCCATATATCAGTAGCCACATTTATACAAGGGGATTTTAATATCTTCACGGAAACAAACCACAATCCCCAACTTAGTAACAGGTGTTCAGGTTTTCCTATTCCTATCACCTAATAAAAGGAAAGTTATTTCAACTATGCAGTCCACGCTGTTTAACAATTAACCCTCAGGACTTTATGCCACAATAAGGTAACTTTTACCCACAGCCCAACTATAGCCTATGGAAATCACAATATTGCCCAGAACATTTTAAAACTAACTTTTACTTTGTTTCTTGCACTACTCTCACACAGGGTCTATATTGAAACCATTTCTCTTTCCCTTACACAGTGCAAACGAGCCCTGATTCAGTAATAGAATAAAGTATCTGTTAATGGCAATCAAAAGGGACTTAGCTTAGATGCTGGCAATGACCATACGTCAAGGCTCTGGCTCATCAGCAGCAGCAGAAAGTTCCTCCATAGTGGGGCTGGAGCTGCTCTTCCTTCCTCCCCTTGTATAGTGCCTAATAGACTATAGCAGCCAAACTGCTGGTTTATCATACTTCAGAGATTAATGTTCTGCTAGATGCTAGTTCTCAGGTTCAGTATTGTATGCATGTAAACCTGTTCTACAATTGAAATTTGCATATGTACTTCTGAACTCCACCCTGGAACGCCCTTATACTGCCCCTTTTTTCCTGTTAACATTTACGTTCAACACTGCAAATTCATGCAAATTCATGCGTAATCTCCAGATTTCTAAAATAGCATTATAAAAGTTTACATGGTATTTACACACATATGCTAATTTTGTGTGCCCCACCCCCACATAACTCTTTGAAGATTATCTCTTATTTGCAAATCTTTTTCAAAGAGGTAAAAAGTTAAAAGAAAAATGACAAGCCTATTTGCAAGGCACTTAAGAAATAATGCTTGCTATGGTATTTTCTAAGAGCATCTGAAGAAAGGATCTTCAAAGCTCATGTACAACATCATTTTTTGATAATTCTTCAGCAGGTCCCAAAAAAAAACTATAAAGAATTTAATTTTCTCCTGGGCTACTTATCATGGCTATCATAATCCTGCACTCAATACAAGGAATAATAATAATAATAATGCTGCAGTGCTATAATTCACAATGAATACATATGTGATGCTAATATATATTCAGGTCAATCCAATAAATCTGTGCGGAAAACGGGCACTCAGTATTGAGTGCTTACTTTCCTAATGCGCACCTAGCCACCTCTCCTGGGCACGTGATTGAATATGTAAATGAGGGGTCACGCTAAAAAGGAGGCACTAGGGACAAATATGCATCCTTAGCACCTCCTTGGTAGCAGGCACCCAGGAGAAGTGGCTGTCAGTGGGTTAGGAAAACAAACACTCAGTTTTACGAGCATCCCTTTTCCTAACTTATGCAAAGCCACAGGTTAGGAAAATGAACGCTCATTAATTGAGCATCCCTTTTCCTAATCTGACCACGGCACACTTTAAAAACATTTTTTTTTTTAATATTCTTGGCCTTTTTGTTTCTCCGACTTCATATCGCCACGATATTAAGTCAGAGGAAATACACTTTTTTGGGCTGCTTAGAAATTAACTCCTCCTCTGGGCGGGTGTTAATTTGTGAGGGTAAAAATGTTCACATCAGGCACACATTCGGCTGAATTTTCAAAGGCCTACATGCATAAAACCCGTGGTTTTCTATGTTTGCGGCTGGGCCTTGGCGCACAGCACACATTTTATAATGGGCCCAGCCATGCACGCAAACCCCGGTACATATACAAGTGCTGAGCCTCTCCAAAGGGGCTAGACGGGGGGGAGGGGTGTGGTTTGGGCAGGGAGGGGAGGGAAGGGGAGGGACAGGGCAGGATGGATGCCAGCTGGGACAGCGGCCATTAATCGCTGTTCCGGGGAAGCGCACGCCAGCAGCCGGTCAGCACACGGAGATTATTGCTGCTCCAGAGGATCAATAAGTAATAAAATAAAACATTTTGGGAAAGTTAGGTTAGGTTTAGGGGGTGAGGAGGAGAGGGGAAAGGGAAGGAAGGTTAGGCAGGGTGTAGGGAAGTTCCCACCCAGACCGCTCCTTAATTGGAGCGATCTGGGAAGGAACTGCGGGAAGCCCGATTGCGTCACCGTGCACATTTAGTGAAAATTCATCCTCCCTGCACGCACTGCCCGCACATGTGCGCACCAGCACTGCCCACACCAGCACCGCCCGCACCAGCACTGCCTGCACATGTGCGCACCAGCATGTTTAACCCGAATCCAACCATGGGTTAAACAGTGCGCTCGGCTGAGCACGCTGTATTGCATCCATCTGTAAATGAATTGAATGAGTTATCCTTTCCTGTTACAGTTTATAATAAAGAAAATGTAACACAGAATTACTTCAGTATAGATATAACCTGCATGATGAGGAAATAAGGCAAAACATCTGTTTAGTACATGCAGATTCTTATACTGTTTTCAGTGATAACAATAAAACAAAATCATTGGGTTATGAATCAAGAGTTTTTACAGTAACTTGTATTAAACCAACACTAATAACTAAGAAATATTAAATTTATACTTCTCTGTATCTCACATAGTCTTTTCAAGAGAAGAATTAGGAATGAATTAAGAAGTCTAATCTTTATTTTATAATATATCTAAATTATACAGTTTCCTTTGGGGCAATGTGACACTTTTTGATTAATTTATTAAATGAAACTTAATGCCTTTGGATGGCACAGAAGAAAATTATATGCAAACCAAAGCATTAATGAACTAAATAATTAATATTGTATATTATATTTATTTATTTTCTTTACTATTGACTCCTATTCTATTAGAAGTCCATATTCGGAGATATCCGGCTAAGAAAGTTTCCTGGATAAACATATCACCATGGTCCTGGAGAATTATAATATGCTTTTTGGTAACTGGGTTGCAAAGACCTCCAGGGCAAGATATGGCGCGCCATCGTGCAGGCCATATCCCGATACACCTGAATCAAGAGGACCAGACAACAGGTGGCCCACAACTACAGGGTTGTCAAGGTGCAGTTAAAGAAAAAGGTGGTCAGTAGGAACAAATATATGCGCCAGACTGCAAAAGGCACCCCTTGCCCAATCGGCTTGACACCGATGGAGAAGCAACTCATTGAACAGCTGGGATTGGACATTTTTGAGAGAATGGCCAAGGCCCTGGACATGACACGAACCGGGGCCAGAAAGTCACATCACTTGTAAATCTATCTATTTCTATCTATTTATGAAGTTTGCTACAGATGTCCACACTTTTTTGCATAGGATGCTCACATTGAATGACACAAAGTGCACATCTTATTCAAAACAGGATATGCGCACCTCTTAGTATTTTACTTATATCTTCTTCTTTGTTTCCGCAGCTCTAGCCTAGGAATGTCCTGGTCCCAGTCGTGAAGCCCCAGGTACCAGCAATGCAGCCTTAGTCTCAGCATCCCCTTACTCATGAATGCAGATACACAGTGGACAGAGAGAGGAGGAGAAGGAGGAGCAGGTAGCAGTAGCAGCCACAGCAGCAGCTATTTAATTCCCTTGGATTGCTCATACCCTTTGACGCTAGCCTCAACCTCTCAAGCCTAATGGAGGGATCTGCCTTGCCATGGGAAGTACATGTCCGGTCACTAGCTGGCTCCACCAGCTGCTCCACATGTCCTGCAGGATTTCGACCAAGACACCCAGCTTGCTCAGCCCATCAGCCCAGTAATGCTAGTACTGCAGCTGCGGACACCATCTCTCCAACCTGCAAACACCATGACAAGCAGCACCAATTGTCAACTGTGCAGGCCATATTTGATTGCATTCAGAGGAAGCATGGGGTGCAATTTCACCACATCGGGCAGAGCTGGTCTAATTGAGGAGGGTTCAAGTCAACCACACCAATGCCAGAAAACAGTAGCCCTTACACAGGGCTTAACCACTGTGTCAACTTCAATAAATAATGTGACACAGCAGTACTGCAGCTTATTCAGCACCTATCACAGTTTGAACCTATGCCATCCCCATCCTCACAGAAGTTCATTCTGAGAAGCAGTCTTGAGTTCTCAGCATGGCCCAAGGGGAATCCTACTAAAGACTAGCCACCCCCACCCAGAAAAGCCCTGGGGAGGTCCATGAAGCAAACTGGTGCCAACCAACTCTTAAAAACTGCATTCAAAGATGACAGTTCCAACCAAGCCACACCTATCCTCTGTACAAAGTTCCTATTCTGGCTTGATGGAAGAAGTCTGCTGGGTCTGTCCTGTCTACCTGTCCAGTCTACAGAGTTCCTGTACCAACTAGATGGTAGAAGACTGCTGGGCCCATACTGCCTACAGAGTTCCTGTGCTGGCTAGATAGAAGACTTCTGGGCCCATCCTATCTGCCTGTCTTGTCAACAGAGATCCTGTGCCAGCTAAATGGAAGAAGACTGCTGGGTCCATCCTATCTGCACTTCCTGTCTACAGAGATCCTGTGCAGGCTAGATGGAAGAAGACTGCTGGGCCCAACCTGTCTACAGAGTTCCTGTGCCGGCTAGATGGAAAACGTCTGCTGGGCCTGTCCTGTCTACAGAGTTCCTGTGCTGGCTAGATGGAAGAAGACTGCTGGGCCCATCCTGTCCACCTATCCTGTCTACAGAGTTCCTGTGCCAGTTAGATTAAAGAAGACCTCTGGGCCCATCCTGTTCATCCATCCTGTCTATAGAGTTCCTGTGCTGGCTAGATGGAAGAAGACTGATGGTGCCATCCTTTCTACAGAATTCCTATGCTGACTAGATGGAAACAACTACTGGGCCCGTCCTTTCGACAGCGTTCCTGAGTCAGCTTGCTGATGTGGATGATCTATTGTCTGGCAGCATTGTCCTGCTGCTTACTTGTTATGTCCTTCTCTTTGCTCTGCCTGTTGTCCTGGTGCAGTCTCCAGGTCATGGTCCTGCTGGTGTCTTTTCAAATCATATCTCATCTCATCCTGCTGCTGCCTCTATGCTGCTGTCTCATCTCATCTCATCCTGCTGCTGCCACCATGCTGTGCTCTCCAGTCCTGTTTCTGCTGCCACCATGCTGCCTTCTTGAGTCCTGGACCTGCTGCCCGCTATGTGAACTTTGCTGCCATGGCCCTTTCCAGTCCCCTTTGAGAGCATTCTTTCAGCATGAACTGTCTGGGAATTTTCTTGAATTTTGCTGCCTTGACCCTTTGCAGTCCCCCATGAGTACAGACTTTCAGAATAGACTGTCTGGGCATTTTCTTGAACTTTGCTGCTGTGACCCTATGCAGTCCACTTTGGGTGCACTCTTTCAACAGACAGCAGGGCCTTTTCTTGACATCACATTGTTATGTTGGCATCAGCTCTAACATTAGAGCTGTACCACTTCCACTTTCTAAGTTCTTTGCTGTAATCATCATTTTGCTAAAGGATACGATCACAATATTGTATATATAATGTTGCCATTTGTAACTATGTATGTACATGTATCCACAAAATGTGCTAGTTATTTCAATTACAATGTAATTTGCTTTTGATATCTTGTCCTTACAGAATATGATTAACAAAAATGTTGAATTGCTTTGAATGCTGTGACTACAAATGTTGTTCAATAAAGTGGTCACATATTTTGAAACTTTACTTTCTGGTTGTGTCTTTCAATTGTGTAGCTTTTGTCTTTTGGTTTAACTAGGTTCGAGGTTTGGGACCCACATGATCTTGCATGCTAGAGTGGCCATTGGTCATTCCAACCAGGTACATTTTGCACATGCAACCATGTGGATTAAGTCTTATAAAATAAAGCTAATTGTATGTGCTCAAGGAAGACAGCAAGAGCACTAGAGAAGGGCAACCAAAATGATAAAGGGAATGGAACAGCTCCCCTATGAAGAAAGGCTAAAGAGGTTAGGGCTGTTCATCTTGGAGATGAGATGGCTGAGGGGGAATATGATAGAGGTCTTTGAAATCATGAAAGGTCTAGAATGGGTAGATGTGAATCGGTTATTTACTCTTTCGGATAATAGAAGGACTAGGGGTACTCCATGAAGTTAGCAAGTAGCACATTTAAAACTAATTGGCGAAAATTCTTTTTCACTCAATGCACAATTAAGCTCTGGAAATTTTTGCCAGAGGATGTGAATAGTGAAGTTAGTGTAGCTGGGTTTAAAAAAGGTTTGGATAAGTTCTTGGAAGAGAAGTCATTCACTGCTATTAATGAAGTTGACTTAGGGAATTGCCTCTGCTATTAATTGCATCAGTAGCATGGGATCTACTTAGTGTTTGGGTACTTGCCAGGTACTTGTAGCCTGGATTGGCCACTGTTGGAAACAGGATGCTGGACTTGATGAAACCTTGGTCTGACCCAGTATGGCAATTTCTTATGTTCTTATGTAAAACATGAAATTCCTTACTTTGAAGCTTCACAAGTGGTTTATGTTGCCTTCTCCAGAGAACAAACTCTTAGCTAACTATTGGGTACATGGGCATGTATGTGAGATGGCCACTATCTTGCTAGTGTTCACCACCATAAGCTGTCAAATGGAATAGATGTAGAAAAGCTTGGCTAGAGTCATGTAGCAATGTCTTCACTCTGCTGGTGACCAATAGGTTGTATAGTTATGCTAATGTCATAATGCAGCTCTAATAAACCATTGGCCTCTTCCATTGTGAAGAGATATCACCTCTGACCAAACAATGGGCCTTCTCTCTGGGTAGTCAGAAGCCTACTTGAAAACTACATTAATCACTTTGTCTTGTTAATCTCTAATGACCAGAATTTTGCAGCTGCAGGTGCCAGGCCCAGAGAATAGATATTATACATGTAACTCTTGTCTGGACTTAGGTGGATTAAAACAAATGATCCCTCAAGAGATAACACTGGGGCCCTTACATTTGTTTTCACTCTACCTAAAACGTAGGAATTACATTAGCATTTTTAGGTATGACAGTTTTACATCCAACTGTTAGCAAAGTCTGATCTATGTGTTACTATCCCTTACTGATGTACATTATTTATGAGGTCATGGAAGCAAGTGTTCAAATAATGTAAATCAATAGGGGACAGTAAAAACACAAAGATCAGACTTTGCTAATAGCTATCTACAGATAACAACCAAAGGCAGTGCAGGGATGGTAAGCAGTAGGAGGAAGTTCACTTGGTCACAGGCAACAGCAAGCCTCATCACTGTCTGCTCTTAGGTAGTAGGGACTATCTAATCTCCACACCGTTGTGACTCCTCGGTTGTCACACAGCAGGCTACATGAGCTTGACTTAGAAGCTATTTTCCGGGATGACACAGTGTTCTAACAGGCTGCAAGTACAGTGGACAAGTGATGCGGCAGGCCTCCTGCCACCCCGCTCCCCAGGTATCATCAACCAGCTGGCCCAGACTCCTCCCCCAACCACTTTATCCTGTGAACATGAAAGTAGATGGAACCATGCCGGCCTCCCCCTTCCCTCCATCTCTGCATCACCAAAATAAGGTTACATCATCTATTGCCCCCTAAACCACCACTTCTTTCCTGGTATCTCATGTTATCCCAAACACCCACACACCCAATACCTTAACAAATAGGCCCACTAAAGGTATTGGGTAGGAGAGTGTCAAGTGCCAAGTGGTGAAGGTATACACTATAGGTAGATAATTACTTATGTGGCTAGAATGTAGCCAGATAATTGGCTGAATATGGCACATTAGACATTTAGAGTGCTAACTTTATAATTGCCCATCTAAATGGCTTTTGATAATGGACCTCAGGATATATAATGTACTAGTATAGAGAAGTTAGTGTATAGTATACCCACAAATCATGTACACAGCAGTCTGTGATATAGGCAAGACTCATATGCTTTCAATGTGTTCCATAGCAGCAGGACACATACACAATAATAGCTGGGACGTTTGTTCAGTTCTGCTACATTGCACACTCTGAAAGTGGTAGCTACATGTATGCTACTCCCACAGTGTATGTTTGCATTAAACAAGTGAAGCTAGGGCTATTTGGCCTCAGAAGATAGATACTAGAAACAATGTCTGAGTCCCATCACCGATTTGCCAAGCAATGGTGTTTTGTCTTGGGCTGGCAAGTCACATCCAAGCAGCAGCTTTTGGCGCTTCTCACCTACAAGCTCACCAGTATGTATGATGTCCCAGTGCTTCTGACTTTGCCATCTGGTGCAGCTATAGCTGAATCTCCCCCAAGTGTGTATGCTTTACTATAAATAGGCATTCAGTGTTGAAAACCCATAGCATGCTTGTAGATTCTCTTGGGAAGGTCTATTTACAAGGACAGGAACCAAGCAGCTGATGTGTATCTTTGGACATCTACACGGAAGTTGTATCATAGTGTTTGCAGCACAGTGCAGGTGTACAGCTTCACTATAGGAGTCTTCCACCACATCTAGGCCTAATAAACTATAGTAGGCCTGATGGAGTATATACTATATTCTTGTGGCTCAAGTCAAGACATAGGATACAATAACATCCCCTTCATTCACATTGAGTAGTGCTGGCTTCCTAGCTAAGATAAAATTATGCATATGTAACTGTGTACATATATATAGATACTAGGCATGGAGACGTCTATAAGTTTTGGATGTTAAGGTCTAGATGTATATGTCTCACTCTCTGCCACTCAGGGTGTGCAGGGTGAGTGGTGTCAGCGTGTCCAAAACTGCAAGCTATCTGCCTATATGGAAATGAGTATATGCTATTGGACACTTTTGGGCACCTTCATAATCATCCAAATGAGCCCCTAAAGGCAGTGTGAAGTTTTGTGGCTTCATACTCAAAATGCCTCAGGAACATGTGTGTGTGTTTTTGGGCGTATCATTAATATATGTCAACTAATTACAATGCAGCTAAATGGCTTCACCTTGCTGGAAAGATCCTTAGGCTATATCTTCATCTTGCATACAAGATTCCATTGACACATTCAGACGGGCCTCAGACTGCAAGTAATCACTCAAGAGCATATTCTCCCCATACCCAGATTGCCAGAGAGCCACACAGACACCCAGACATACTTAAACTGAGACCCACACAATGAGAGTAAGTGATGAAAAAATACATCTAATAACCAGACCCTCATAATCCATAGCAAGCCACATAGCCCACAGGAAGATAGGCACAGTGAAGAGCAAATACCACAAAAACAGGCCGGTGCAGAAATGTGCTGTAAATCCAAGGCACAGGTGGAGCAGGTCTTTAACTCTCATATTGTGAACGAATACTTAACTGCTGATGCAGCAAGCAATTTAATCCTTATAAAAAAAAAAGAATTCTCTGTGATCTCCCCGGTGTGTGCAGGTAGACAGAGGGGATCTTCAGGTAGCTTTGGAACAAGGTCAATTGGGATGCTATAACATAGAGTAAGATTATGAAATACACAGCAGACAAGCACTATCTCTGCGACTCTGGGTGGAGCATACATTAAAGCTCCCCTTCTTTTGTCCAAACAGGAAAATCTACTTTTTAGAACTCCAAAGGGGCATTCAATGACATTGCAAGTAGAACATAAGGCCTCACTGTACCTCGTCTATGCTGGTGTGTTGGGAATAGAGACATGTGTGAGAAGTCAGGTCCTGAAACCATATCCCGAATCTCCTGAGGCAACAAAAGAATAGCTGCATCACTCACACTACCATGACTTTGTTATATCGCTGCCAACCCAATGCATGCTATTACACATAGAAGCTAAGCTAAAGCTTCACATGAGCCTTAAAAGGCTATTTCCAGACCCAAAATCCATGCTGCCTTTTACTGTGCCACTATATGTATGCTACAGCACTTTGTTAGGATTTGTCAGATCTTTATGAATGGAAAACTACATCTGGGGTTCCTACACAATGTGTACATGTCACTCACAACCAAGCTATCTCTACCAGTTCTACACTCCTCTAACACTGAAGCTGTACATCACAGCTGCCATACATGTCATTCAAGAAAGTCATAAACCTCGTGGTATGATTGTTGATATTCCTGCCTGTTTTGCAGTATGTCCTCCAGAGATACACATTTATAAGACATGACACAGTAAACAGGATTTGGCCCAAAATGCACATCCTCCAGCTTCAATTGAACCTGTGTACCTCTGTGATGGTCAAGAAACTGTGGCTGACATCCTGGCTGCCATAGCACAAGCGTGGCAGACAGGATCCCAATATGGGCACCGTTAGCTGAGGACGACAGAGCACTAACAGGGCACACCTGACCAGGGAGTCCCTGCACTATGGAACAAAAAAGGTTTTGATTGACATTTCAAAAGCTCCAAGAGAGAGGATTTGAACAGCTACTTATTTAAAGCTGACAAATTGAAAGCCTGTAGTGCTTGGTTACACACTGACCTTAGCGGAAACTGCAATGTATGGGCATACAACTTAGCAGGACTCTACAGCATGGCGAGAGAAACTTGGGCCTTGCTACTATGGCTTGTTGACCTAAATGTGCAAGCCACTTGTCATGAAACTGATGTAGTCACGTCCCTGACAGCCCCCTATGTCACTGTTGTTTGCTGTAAACACATAGCTGGAGAGGGATGACAGAATGAAGCACAGCTCTTACCTATTAGCCAACCGTCACCATAGAGGCTGTCTTCAAATTGTTCAGACAGGCCAGATTGCCTAAGTATAAAGGAATCAAGCGCAGTTCCTGGGTACCTGGCAACCACATCAAGGATGCGCAGTTGAGAGTCACAGACTACTTGCACACTGATGGAGTAGCAGAACTTTTTGTTGAGGTAGATCCTTTCCCTGAGAAGGGGTGGGATGATGGCTATGTGAGTGCGATCAATAGCTCCCAGAACATTTGGAAAGTTCACTATGGCACAAAAACCTCTTTTCAAGTCCAGCAAGTCCTGTCTTTCATGAGGGAATCTTATATAATGATTAATGCAGCTACATAGAGCTCTTAAGACCCAGCCCAGACAACGAAAAAAAGATGTTTGTGACATTCCCCCAATGACCCCAACTGTTGTTTGGAAGGAATCAGATGCCATAAAATGCAAGGTGCACAATAGTTTGGTGAGGTCTGGTATAGCATAGGATCTTTCTGTGATTGGATCCAGGTCCCTGCTGAGTTCTTTATAGAATTCCATGAGAGCCCGAGAGCTCATCACCAACTCATCCCCAGCAATGTGCTGTGGGTTTGAAAGATGTTTTCCCTGTACTGCCTGTATGCCCTCCTGCATGGTAAGCCCTGACATGAGACATCACGCTCCACCAGCAGGGCTTGCAGGTCTGACTCTAGTGTGGGTACTTCCCTAGGAGGCATCTGAACCTCCCTTGCCTGTTGTTGTTGTTGAGTAGCCTGAAGCAGCCAGGGACCTACTACTAAGTACACTTCCCCCTAAAATTCTGGCTTTAGGATGACAGGGTAGGTAATAAAAGATGTTTTTATTGCTCACTAGGGCTATATAGGTGTGTCAGAGCCTTATTTTATCGCACACAATAATTGCCGCTATCCCACGATAAAGGCCGCTATGGCATGGAAAAAACTGTTTTGCCACCCTACCGTAAATCAAAGAGATGTTGTTAATTCCCACATTAAATCCGGCATTAGTATGTGAAATTGTGCCACAAAATGCAGTAGGAGTCCTTCATTTGCATAATTTTCTTGATTTTGCATATTCTTTAAATATTTGAATACTACCGGATGTTGCGATAATTATCGTATATATATCACATGCTAAACCCCGTTTCGTGCGCGATGATGCCCTAATGTGGCTTGATGATATGTCTGAATACAGCCACTTATCCAGCTAAATTAACTGAATAAGTAGCCATGCCCTGGAATGCCCCTATCCCGCCCACTACTTAGATAACTATTTAGCCAGATAAATAATTATCCAGCTAAGTAGTGGTCTCGGGAATACAGCCAAATACTCAAACGCTACCACTTAACCGGATACATCCAATTTATCCAGCTAAGTGGTGCTGAATAAAAGACTCTTAATTCCTTAATGCTGGTATAGCTGAGAACTGTACTAGTATATAATATTCATTTATTCACGTCACTCACCAATGATTGGTTCCTTCACTGATAGTTGTCAGAGAAAGGACCAATCCCTGGGATCTGGAGGAGGACCTCGCCCCACTACAGTTTTATTTGACTGAGATCAGAAAGGGGGGAACTTGTCTGCTACAGTTTGATTTTAATTGGGTTTGGAGGAGGGCAGTTGGCATGCACTTGGCGGGGACTGCTGGGACTTGTTTTGTGATTTTGCAATTATCCGGCTAACTTTAAGACTGGGATTTTTCCTTCCAAAGTTAGATGAATAAGTTTACCTGGGTAACGCAGATATTCAGCACTAGCCAGATAAATTTAATCCATGGCCCTGTACACTCCACCCTGCCTAATTTTTAACCCGCTAAGGCCTGGATTTATCAAAATGCGCTAAATACCGCATGCGATAGAAAAAGGGGTGTGTTTTATGGTAATAGGCAGTTTATTACAATAATACCTATGTGAAGAGCTAAGTTACTGCAAATTGCAATACCTTTTTTGCACTTTGAGATAAGTGCCAGAATGTGGCATTTCCTACATACAATGAGAGAGAGAGAGAGAGAGAGAGAGAGAGAGAGATGGACTCTCTACCTGGGTAACATCAAGCTAGGTTGAGAGAACATTGCACAAATCTCATCTTTGGGTGAATTTCCTCACTCCGAGGGTCATAAAATCTTAACAAGAGAGCACTGTTCTGTTCATATGTCTCACTTTGAATGTCAAAGTGGCCCCTAACCCCCTATACTAATACCTAAACCTCACCTCGAGTTACTAGGTGGGCCTCCCATAGAGATATAATACTTAACTAGGGTTAGGGCATTATGGCTAGTCTCTCTCTCTCTCTCTTTCTCAGACAGGGCCTGGATAGCCTGGCTGATGCTCCAGGAGCCTCCAAAGTACTAATGCAGGCATTGGAGAACACATTACACAATGTAATCAAGCTATTGCACAGCTTAACGCTACTGAAAAAGGTGTAGCTAAAATCGGCATTAAATCCAAGCGATAGGGCTTCGCAAAATGGTAAACCCACCCCTAACTCCTTCTCTTTTTCTGATTTGCATCACACTATATGAAATGGTGCTATCGCATGCATTAAGGGCTTATCGCATGTGTTAACGGGGCTTTTCACATGCGATAAGCCCTTAACGCATGTGAAAATGCCTTAGCACATTTTGATAAATGACCCCCTAAATTCTTATCCAGCTAAAACTTTGCCATTCAGCAGAGTGTATGGCTAAGTGCTGAACATGCAATCTAATTTTCTCAGCAAGGTAACTTGTTTGACTCCCATGCAATATTTTAAAGATTAAACAAAGACTTTAAAATGCACATGAAAGGCTTCAAGAAGCCAATGAAAGTTGCATAATAAATAGTAATCAATTAATAATAAAAGATATATACACAAAAATAAGCATAATATATAAACTTTGAATATACAAGTTAAAATAAAATAGTGTGATACATAACAAAAATATATAATTAAAATTCACTGCTTCAAGGCTAGCCTAAAGGTCTCATCTATATTATAAACATAATGCTTCTGTGGTGATATATACACGCAGATAAATTTTGAAAGGCGTTAAGCATGTAAATAGCAATTTTCAAAAGCCATTTACTCATGTTAAGAAAACTTAATGCAGGTAAAAATCTATTGACAATTCAATGGCAGATATTGTAGCAATTTTCAAAAGTCCACTTACATAGGTAAAGCGCATTTAGACATGTAGAACCCAGTTTTTGAAAATCAGGCACCTGGAGTGAATTTTAAAAGTCTGGTTCATGCCAAAACCTGGAGATACACAAGTGTGTCTGGTCGGTGTGCACTGAGCAGATTTTAAAAAGTGCCCATGCATGCGCATATCTCCCGGTACATGCACAAATAAGAAGCTGCAAAAAAGGAGTGGACTGTGGGCGTAGTATGGGCAAGACATGGGCAGGAAATGAGCATTTTGGGACTTAACATGAAATGTGCACGTAAGTATTTACGTGCACATGCACGCACTGGGGTCCCCTAGCCCGTAACTTTACTCCTGCTATGGATGGTGTGTAAATAATAAAATTAAAACATCTAAGCTAGTCATCAGTGTTTTAAGGATTGGTGCCCATAGGGTAAAAGGGAAGCTATTAACTAGGGGGGGTTAGGAAATTCTATTCCTTACCTGGGCGAACTGGGAACAAACTGGGGAACCTGGTAATTGTGTCAGCATGTGTGTCTACTAAAATACCCCACTTACGCAGTAGAGGCGGCATTTTTGCACACATACTTCCATGTAAAATTGTGCACACGTACAGCCTGTTTTATACCTTGATTGCATATACGCACATATGTTATAAAATGTCCACAACCGGCTTACGCGCATACAATTGCGCCCATGTGCAAGTTACCAATACCTGTGAGTAGTCCCAGGATCAAAATTCTGTGCAAAAAATCTGTAGCACTGATAGAACATCAGTTTTCTGATGATCAATACTACTGTTTTATTTGAAGTTGTCTATAAAATGTGTGTATATTTATCATTGATTATTAATTATTATTTATTACTTACTTTACTTCTGACAGTGAGACCTATAAACAAGGCATTAATTTACACTTGCTGAAACTATTGCATGTGATACAATTTTCAGATTTCCTTTCGATAAATACAACTTTAAATGTTGTTATCAGCTGAAGTCTGGAGGAATGGGGAAAGATGGCCTTTCATTGAAAGAGCAGGGTCCAGTAAACTGTTAAGAGTGAGTTTTCAAAGGTGTTACATGTGTAAAAGTAGCATAAATTATAGCAATTTTCAAACACTCATTTACGCATGTAAACCCATTTAAACATTCAACCCTGTGGTAGTTCATGAACAATTAGCATGTCTTCCTCCCACCGAACCTATGCCCTAGGTGAACTTTTAACCCTTGCACCCTCTCCTCCCACCTGCTACACACAGAGTTAAACATTGTGCATTTATAATAAACAGATTTTACATGAAAAAGAATATCCAAAGTACACTCTTCTAAGGTAAAAAATATCACAACATGTATATTATATTTACATGTACTGCTTTAGTGCCAACCAGAAAACCTTGCAACTCATATGGCATTAAAGCTACTGTAATGTGTGTTGTGTATGGGCTTGACCTTCAGAAAGCCATGAGTAAATTACAATTATAATATAATAAACCTTTCACACCAAAACACCACTAACTGCCAGTACTTAAACAAATAACAACCCTACCTATGAAAAGGCAACACTGTAAATGTTACACCAGGTTCTAAAACACCAATACACCTCCTATTAGGAAAAAAAGAACAAACAAGGTATTCCTACACAGTAGTAGAATACCTGTCCTTGGTCACACATACAGAACATAGGGAGACTGTCACCAAATGCAGAAAAAAGAAACCATACATGGAAACATGCAGGTAAAAACTAAACTGCAAGTTTCAACAATGGACAAAAAAATTATTACGGACCCAAAAAACAAAGCGGTAGCCGATCCAGTAGGCTGTGTAACAGTGACGACAATAGGAATCGGATGATGAAAACAAGCCCTTTATTAAAATGCCCGACTCTGGCCGAGTTTCGCTCTCACATAGAGCTGCCTCAGGGGCAATTGATTGAACCAGGACTTGGGTTTGTTATCAAAGATGATATCGCAATGATATTCAGTGGAGTTGAATTAGTGTCATATCAGAAGACCTTTTTCTCAAACACACAGCGTTGCCATGTGGTAGCAACAGTAAGGGCAATATTATTCGATTATATGTGGATCCAAAGCGAACAAACAGTTCAGCTGCCCTTACTGTTGCTACCACAGTTCAGCTGTTTGTTCGCTTTGGATCCGCATATAATCGAATAATATTGCCCTTACTGTCGCTATCACATGGCAACGCTGTGTGTTTGAGGAAAAGGTCTTCTGATATGACACTAATTCAACTACACTGAATATCATTGCGATATCATCTTTGCTAACAAACCCAAGTCCTGATTCAATCAATTGCCCCTGAGGCAGCTCTATGTGAGAGCGAAACTCGGCCATAGTCGGGCATTTTAATAAAGGGCTTGTTTTCATCATCTGATTCCTATTGTCATCAAAAAAATTATTAGAAAGGGTCAGGAAAAGCACTGGTCCCTGTGGAACCCCATATTCCTAAATTTTCTCTAAAGACCACCTCCCGTTCGATAAAACTGTGTCCTATGCTTTAAAAACAATGCAAATTATATAAACACTGAGCCTACAACGCTGATATCCTTTAACCTGATGAGTGTAAATTTTTGGTCCACAGTGTTGAAGGCTGCCATAAGGTCTAATAACATCAAAAGAGATGAAATACCCTTCTCTCAATTAATCCACAAATCAGTGACAAGGTCAACAGGAACTGATTTGGTACTATATCCCTTTACTGAATTCAGGGAGGCACAAAAGTAAGTATTTTTTTTCAGCTAAAAATCTAACACTTGTTTATCTACAGCTGTTTTCAATAATGTTAGAAAAGTGAGGCTTGAAACTGGTTTATAATTCCCCATGCAATTAGGGTTGATGACTTAATTTTTGATAAGAGACAAACAACTGCCCTGCTTCAGAGAGGGATGTAAATGAGCTTTTTCAAATGACTCATTTACTGTCCTAGATAATATTACCACCCAACCTTCCACCTGCAATCTTTATTAGATTAGAGGGGCATGGGTTTAGTGGCTCCTTGATAATAACTTCTCCTACACACAGATTTAAATTCTCGTCAAGAAAACTGACAGGAAAGGGTTAAAAGATGTTGGCTATCAGCTAATATCAATGCAGGTCCCATCCTTGCCTGACAGAACATAAATCAACACTGGCGCAGTTCTGGATTTCTTTTAAATCATGACAAATAGTAAGTACTCTGAAGGAACACTAGAAAAACATGAATTACTTTGTTAATATTAATCAAACTTTTTATGTAGTAAAACAAAAAGAAACCTTATTTCCTATATTTTTAAATATTCTTAATAAACTTAGGGGATAAAAAAAAACACTTTAGCTCGGGAATAAACATTTTAAGTAAATAAGATGCACACATTAACATGAATTTTGTCACTGAACACAATCAAAACTCAGCTTTAACGTAGTTATGCGCTCTCAGCACACAAACCATTGACACGTCTAACAACATCTTCATGATTTGCAGTCTGCTGCTCTTAGACAGCCAGCATAACATGCCCTTTTCCCTCAGCAAGTTCAGTGATGGATATTGGGATTTTGTTGTCCAGTGCAATCAAAATAGTTTTGATTGTCTGGTCATATTATCATTATTTTGTAGTTTTCGTTTGATCAATCCACCGATCTAACAGCTGCCATCTTTCTCAAAATAATCTACTGTTCTAAGCAAGATGAAAAACATTGTCATTAGAAACCTGTTCAGGTTTTCATGTAACAAACTTTTTCATCAGTACAGACCTAGGAGAAAAATTATCACCTGGAACATTCCTTCCAGATTTGCACCAGAGCTGAACACCTTTTTGAACAGCATGGTTACCTGACTGTTCATGCTGTTCTCCTCCACCTTGTTTATCCTAGTAGATATCCTCATTTGGGGCATATGATGTTGTTGCATCACAGCATCACCAAATCTTGATGTCATATTTTGAGGGTTTGCTGGGCATATACTGTTTAAAGCACCAACTCATTTATTTATTTATTTCTTTTATTTATTATTTTTATATACCGACATTCATCTCAATTGAGATATCACACCGGTTTACATTCAGGTACTGTAGGTATTTCTCTATCCCCAGAGGGCTTACAATCTAAGTTTTTGTATCTTGAAAAGCACAAACAGTCCTGGTTTTTAGGATAGCCACAATAAATATGCATGAGATAGATTTTCAAACAATGGAAGAAGTGCATGCAAATCTATCTTATGCATATTCATTGTGGATATCCTGAAAGCCTGGCCTATTTGTGGCACTCAAGGCCTGGAGGTAGCCACCCCAGGCCTAAAGGGACATCAGCCCTTAAAATCTATCAACTGCTTGTCCACATACCATTTTCAAATTATCCAGAAGCAGTGATAGAAAGCAACAAACTTGTTCACAGCTCTCCTTTCTTCCTACATAACTTTAATACCAAAACACATGGTACTGCCATTTGGTGGAATCTTTCCAGACTCACTGCAGCATGAAAACAAGGATTCCATATGTGGGGAAACTACAACTCTTTCAGGGTTTTTTGGCCTCCATGGAAAAAGCCAATCAAAATAAGAATGCCTATGTATAGTTGTTTCCATGTTTTTATATTTTCAGAGAGGGGAACAAAAGTCATCCAGACCTTATGCTCTGTCTCCCTGTTTGTATCTCATTTGTGAAAAATAATTTGATCATTTCTCCGGATATGCAGCTCTACTTCCTTGATTCTTTGGATTATAGAAAAAAAAAAACATAATGGCACAATGAAAAGTAAGAAATAGGACACCATTGCTGCCATCCCACTCCCTCCCCCAGCAAATGAAAATACTCCAGAATACTTCAGCATGGCATAGCTTTGCCAAGTCAAATATAGGACAGGAATCCCACAACCCCCCCCTAGAAAGTATGAGCAGAATCAAACTATCTTATTCCCTTCAACTCATGACAAAATACGTAATCAGAAGTTCTTACCGTTGAGGCAGAGTACATTGTATCTACAACCTGTTCTTTTTCTGTAAAGATTCCTTCTTCTTTCTTGCTTCTCCTTCCTTGCATGTATTAATGGGGCAAAGAAGATCATATTTGTATGCAAGACTAAAGAATGCAGGCAACTTTTTTTTTTTTGAGAAGTCCAAATTAAGAAGGTCGTCATGAGCTAGGTTGAATATGATTGTGTGAACGAGCGATTACAGTGGCAGGACCAGTACTCTGGAAAACAATGCTGGAGGAGATATGGCTAATGAGAGAGCAAAAACTATTTAGGGAAAACGCTAAAAACCTGGCTTTTAAAGGAGGCTTATAATGATATCTAAAGATAAAGAGACAGGGCTGAAAAATTATGCAGCAAGGGAGTTTAAAGGGGGAAGATCAAGATTCGCTTATTCATGTTGTATGTCTTATATTATTTTGCATTAGCATTGTATTTTATTTATTTTAAAATGTTATGTATGTAAAATTTGTAAACCGCCTAAATTGATGATAGGCAGTATAGAAAAAAAGAGAAAATAAAATAAATAAATAAAGTATTGTTTTAGGGGTGATGGAGTGGTTGAGTATTAGATGGGAAATAGAGATGGAGCTGAAATAAGGTTTTATAATTATTTAATATACATACTGATGATAGGGTATTTTAGAATTGAAACCCATTTTGATGCCTAGGGGAATTGCGGAATATTAAGCAGAAAATAAATAAATAAAATTGATATCCTCCAAGGGCTTCAAACACTCAAGGAGAGGTGATAATGAATATTTCAGAGAGCAGAAGTGACACACAGTTCAGATGAGATTAGTAGCTGATTAGGGGCAGAAAATCAAAGTTTTGTTTCAAAGCACAGCATACCAAAATTGGGATTATGGTGAACTTTGAATACATCCCGATCCATACATCACGCACAAAAAAGTCATGCTGCATCATCTCTGGAGCCGGAAGCATAAGTTTGATTGGAATACTGGATTTTCATCAAGTTAACCCTTTAAGGAAAAATCCATTCAGTAAAGGATATGTAACCTGAGAGGATACTTTCATACCAGCACATGGGTGCACATGTATGTGCATAATCCGGTTCACGTTAATGGACGCGGCCATTTTATAACAAGGAACGGTAACCTTCAAACCCACGTGCAGGTGTCAATGAGCACACGGTTGCCAAGATGCACACGTGGACACGGTGATTTTATAACATGTGTGCGTCAACGTGCTCATGCTATAAAATCTGCTACCTGCACGCACCATTTTATATCGGCATGCACACATGCGCGTGAGTGCCAAATTGTGCGTGTAAGTGAGGGAGGATTTCATTAGATGCACACGGCAACACGAAAGACCCTATCCCTGTTCCCTCCCGGTCTGCTCCTTTACTGGAGCAGACCGGGAGGGAACTTCCTAACCCCCTTACCTACCCTGCATCTCTTTTCCCCTACTAACCCTGACCCCTAAACCCCCGCTAACTACCCTACATTTTTTTTGTTTTGAAACTTACCTGCTCTCTGGAGCAGCAGCAACTTGGCGGGCCAGTCAACTCACGGTGTACGCTTCAGCAGGACAGTGCCTAATGGCTTTGTCCTGGCCATACCCCATCCACGCCCAGACCCCACCTATACCCCATCTCCAGCATGCCCCTTTTTCACAAACCCTTCCTTCTGTGCATATGGGCAAATACCCGCATGTCTGCGGGCATTTTAAAATCCCTGTGGTGTGCATGCATCCCATCCACACGAGTATCTGATTGTTTTGCATGTGCTGGGCTTTTAAAATTAGCCTTTAAGCACATATATGCGAGCTTAATATAAAAAAGACTATGCGTGTACATGTGTGCACAATTTTATATGAATGTGCACATTCCTGTACCACATAAGTGGGGGGATTTTGGTAGGTACATAAGCCGACGAAATTACCAGTTTTCCCAGTTAAAGGATAGGGCTTCCTAACCACCCAAGTTAATAAGCCTCCCTTTTTCCCTTTTAGCCCCAGCCCTTAAAATCTCACTAACTAGCTTTGTTTATTTTGTTTTATTAGTTATATGCCATCCATAGCAAAAGTACATTTACCTGGATGGGGACCCTAGTGTGCACTGGTGCATGCAAATACTTACATGCTTGTTTCATTAATATTTTTTGGAATGTGAATGTCTCACCCAGACCACTCCCCAGCCCCACCCCATTTTCATAAAAAAAAATGTGCGCGTACCAGGAGATACGCATGTACTTGCATGCTTTTAAAATCCGCATGGCGCGCACCAGCCCGACTTCTGCACATATCTCTCAGCTTCAGCGTGCATAGGGCTTTTAAAAGTTGCCTTTTTGCTTAGAATTAACAGAACAGAAATTCATGGGTAGGATTCACAGCAGTTTGGAGAACTGGAGTCTTTTCCAGATGATTTGCTAGTGAGCTATTCACTTGTTTTTAATTTGTTTTAATTTGCCTCTATTTAAAGTTGTGGATGTCTAGATATTATGTATGTTAGCTTTGCAACCCAGCCCAAACTTTGGAGGGCAAAGGCTATAAGTAATTTTTGTAAATAAATAAGTAAATAAACAAACAAATTTCACCAATAGCACATTTGCTGATCCTAATTTATGAACTCTGCAATGTTTCAGGAAGGTAAAAATGCACCCAGAGTTGTTGCTTTGCATATCTCTCACCCATGGAGGCATACATCTCCACAGATGAAATAGAGAATGCACTTTTTAAGTGTACTAGAAAGAAACTCAGAGGAGTTTTATGAACTTTCTTGTAAATTCCATGGTATAAATTCTAATCTATCTCAAGATGGAAGTCTTAACATTTGACAGAACACTGATTGGCACCATAAAAAGCAAATAACTGTTCACATTTGCTAGAAATACTTTAATGAACTCTTGATATCCAAACAATGAAATTTCACCTGTTTAAAATTATTTTGCTTTCAGTATAAAGTGGCTAAAAAGGAGAATTAACTTTAAGTAAAATATTACATAGAAACATAGAAATATAGAAAATGACAGCAGAAAAAGAACCTAACGGTTCATCCAGTCTGCCCAGCAAGCTTATGGTAGCATATGCCGAACCATATAGGTCACCCCCACTTGCCACGACATACCAGTCACCACTCTACTTAGCTTCCCAACCATCAAAGACAGGGCCCCAGTTGGTTGCTGACTGACTCCAATTCCCCGTTTACCTCATGCCGCTGAAGCAGAGAGCAATGTTGGAGTTGTATTACAAGTATAAGGCTTATTGGTTAAAGGTAGTAACAGCCAGATCAGCAAGTTATCCCCATGCTTATTTATTTTTCCAGTTCGTGAAATTCAATGTCCTTCTTGGTTGCTGTCTGAAAATAATTCCCCTTTTCCTCTTTTCCCCCTTCCGTTAAAGTAGAGAGCAATACTGGAGTTGCATCAATTGTATGAAATCTTATTGGTTAAAGGTAGTAACCGCCACAACAGCAAGTTATCCCATGCACTCTTTTCTTCATTTCCATCCTCTAATGTTTAGGGATCCTCAGTGTTTAGCCCATGCCCCTTTGAAATCTTTCAATGTTTTTGTCTTCACCACCTCCTCCAGAAGGACATTCCAGGCATCCATTACCCTCTCCATGAAGAAATATTTCCTGATGTTGGTTCTGAGTCGTCCTCCCTGGAGTTTCATTATTTGACCCCTAGTTCTGATTTCTTTCCAGTGGAAAAGGTTTGTCATTTGTGCATCATTAAAATCTTTCAGGTATCTGAAGGTCTGTATCATATCCCCAGTGCACCTCCTCTCCTCCATGGTATACATATTTAGGTCCTTCAACCTCTCCTCATAATTCATTTGATGGGGACCCCCCACCATTTTTGTTGCCCTTCTCTGGACCACCTCCATCCTGTCTCTGTCCCTTTTGAGATGTGGTCTCCAGAATTGAACACAGTACTCCAGGTGAGGTCTCACCAATGACCGGTACAAGGGGATTATCACCTTTTTCTTTCTGGTTGTTCCTCTCTATATGCATCCCAGCATTCTTCTGGCTTTAGCTATCACCTTGTCACATTGCTTCGCTGTCTTCAGATCACTAGACAATATCACACCAAGGTCCTGCACCTGCTCCATGCACAACAGCCCTTCACAGCTCTTTTGGATTACCACATCCTAGATGCATTTCTCTACACTTCTTGGCATTGAATTCCAGCTGCCATGTCTTTGACCACTGTTCAAGCTTCATTAAATCAAGTTTCATGCTCTCTACTCTTCTGGCATGTCCACTCTGCTGCAGTTCTTAGTATTATCCACAAACAGGAAAACGTAATCTTCTATCCCTTCTACAATGTCGCTCACAAAGATATTGAACAGGACTGGTCCCAACACCAATCCTTGTGGCACTTCGCTTAACACCGCTCTCTCTTCAGAGTAGGTTCCATTTACCATCACATGCTGTTTTCTGTCCATCAACCAGTTTGTAATTCACACCAGCACCTTGGTGCTCACTCCCAAGCTTCTCATTTTATTCACAAGCCTCCTAAGCGGGACCCTATCAAAAGCTTAGCTGAAATTAAAGTAGATCACACTGAGTGCTCTTCCTCGATCCAATTCTTTAGTCACTCGATCAAAAAAATCAATCAGATTTGTCTGTCAAGACCTTCCCCTGGTTAGAGCTATTCTTATCATCAACTTGTCTAAGATATTTGCAGAAATTGTGACACTGAGGACAGAATTTTAAAGTCATGATATCTCCTAGATGAGCAAACCAAAATCAAAATACTATTAAACTGGTCCAAAAATAATGAGGCTCTAACCCCACACTTTCCACAAGAATATTCAATACAAAATTCAATGGCCACAATAAATTAGTTCTCTGCAAATTCATTACTCTGAAAATTCTTACTTTATTAGGGTAAAAAGATAAAGAAATAGTATTAATCAAACCTCCAATATTAGAAACAGTATAAAGTTAACCCTCAGTGCACTAATGTTCAGTGACCGGATGGCTGAAAGGAACTGTCATGGTTTTATGGCGCTTATACCTTTAGTTTATTGGCTTAAAGCCAGCTTAGATCAATAAGGACTAAAAAAAGTAACCTAAGTGTGAAGAGTTGGTTTCAGTTCAGTTCCTAGTAGACAAGTATTACTGTACAAACAACTGATGATATAGAAAAGAATCTTTTTATGCAAGATAAGTAAATGAAGCAAGATAAAATCTTTCTGGCACCCACCAGTCCATGAAATAGTCATAATTATAATGATAAATAGGGCTGAAATGCAGGCTTCTAGCTTAGGTTAAAAATATTGACCGTATGACTGAAAGAGTTTATTTATTTATTTATTATTTTTATATGGATCCTCACAATCAGAGGAGCAGCACATAGTAGCAAGATAAATGGACCAGATACAAACAGACAATTAAGTGTCAAAATAGACAAATTGGAAAATATATGTTTCCAATTTATTTATTTATTTATTTATTTAGCATTTTTATATACCGACTTTCCAATAACAGAATTACTGATCAATTCGGTTTACATTTTAACAGAACAATAACATTGACAAGTAAATGTCTTACAAAGAACAGGTCGATATAACTTGGATAAGTAAATATGGGGTTAACCAGTAAAGATACATTGCCTAATATAGGTATAAGTAAAAGATACAGTGCCTAATGTAGGTTAAATAAACAGTTGCTAATTATAAGGGGAGGCCTAAGTTAAATAAACAGTTGCTAATTATAAGACTAGGTTATGTCTTCGACTGCCATAGATTAAGTGAGTTCTATAGATGATCTAAATAGCTCTCAGGTGGGTAATCATTGGCCGAGATGTTCCACAGGAAGCTGTTATGGGAAAGCTTGGTTGAACAACCAAGTCTTGAGTCTTTTTTTAAATGTAGATGAGCATTGCACTGCTCTGAGTTCTGGTGGGAGAGAGTTCCAGATTTTGGGGCCCGCTGTAGAGAAGGCTCTTTTGCTTAATGCTGACTTCATCGGTAGTGTATGTAGGTTGTTTTTATAGGCTTGTCTTACTGGTCTGGAGGAGGTGTGGAATCGGAGAGGGATTTTGAGCTCGAGTGGTGCCAAGTTGTGTAGAGCCTTGTGGGTTAATGAGAGCACTTTGAATAGTATTCTGAATTTCACGGGTAGCCAGTGTAGGGTTTTCAAAATAGGTGATATGTGGTCTCTTTTATTGGACTTGGTTAAGATCCTTGCTGCTGCGTTTTGCAGCATCTGTAGGGGTTTTATGGCGTTAGCGGGGAGGCCTAGTAGAAGCGAGTTGCAATAATCTATTTTCGTGAGAATGATAGCTTGCAGCACTAAACGGAAATCTTGGAAATGGAGGAGAGGTCTCAACCTTTTCAAAACTTGTAATTTGAAGAATCCATCCTTTACGATATTATTTATGAGAGATCTGTAATTCATTTGATTATCAAGGATAACCCCTAGATTTCTGACTTGTGTGGACATTGTTAATTGAGAAGACAAGATGGTACTGGGATGTGTGTGGGTTCCGTCTTGGGAGATGAGTAGGTATTCTGTTTTGCTTTGATTTAGAATCAGATTGAGGCTCGTGAGCAAGTTGTTGATGGCTAGTTGGCAAGAGTTCCAAAAGTCCAGGGTTTTTTGGAGAGATTCAGTGATAGGAATCATTATCTGCACATCGTCTGCGTATAAGTAGTGTATGAGATTTAGATTAATGAGGAGCTGGCAGAGTGGTAGAAGGTATATATTGAATAAGGTTGGAGAAAGTGACGAGCCTTGAGGGACTCCTAAGGTGCAGGTGACTGGTTGCGAAACTTCCTTGTTGACCTTGACCTTGTACTGTCTGTTCTGTAAGAATGATTTGCACCATTTGAGGGCCTCATCTCTGATGCCTATGTCTGACAGACGATCTATTAATGTGTTATGATTGACCGTGTCAAATGCCGCCGAGAGATCTAGTAGGATGAGAAGACAAGGGTGTCGGTTTTCCAGGTTTAGTAATATGGAGTCCGTTAGTGAGATAAGTAGAGTTTCCGTGCTTCGTGATTGGCGGAAACCGAACTGAGCTGGAGACAAAATGTTGTTATCGTTTAGGTATTCAGTTAGTTGTTTGTTTACAACACGTTCCATGATTTTTGCGATGAAAGGTAGATTTGCAATTGGGCGAAAATTGGATGGGTTTTCTGGAGAAAGACTAGATTTTTTTAGTAGTGGTTTTACGATTGCCATTTTTAGTGGATCAGGTACTAGCCCTTGGGAGAAGGAGCAGTTGATGATTTGTGCAATGGGTTTGGAGATGGTTTTAGCGCAGGCGATGAGTAGATTGGTGGGTATGGAGTCCTGAGGGTGTGAAGAAGGTTTGAGCTTTTTTAAGATATTTTCGATCTCTAAGGATGAGGTCGGTTCGAATTCCCTAAGGCTAACCTTTTGTGATGGGACAGCAGCTCGAGGTGTAACTGGTGAAGTGTTGATATTATTCTTGGACTGAGTTAGGAGTTTTGGGATCTTATTTTTAAAGTAGGTAGCCAGTTCTTCTGCTTTGCTTGCTGCTTTATCATCTGGGATAGATGTCAAAGCGGGTTTAGTGAGTGATGATACCAAAGAAAAAAGCGCCCTGGGGTCGAAGATGAAGTGGTGAATTTTTTGCGAGTAAAAGTTTCTTTTTGCTTGTCCTAAAGAAAGAGGCCTTTTCATTGCTTTGGAAAAATCTTTCCAAGGAGTGCAGGCAGCAGAAGGTCTGTTTGGAGTTTCGTAAGATGTTAAAAGTATAGCTGTTTCATATTGCATACCAACTGTGATTCTGAGTTATGTCAGAAGCAAACTAAGATTGATCGATCAAAGATTGCTGAGTATTATGTACTTTGCTATGAGTATTATAAATTGCTATGAGTTTCTCATAGAGGCAATCAATAAGTGTTAATTAAAATAATATAACATCTTGGACGTGACAAGGCCATTTGCTCTAAAGAGAAAGCATGGAAACAAGTTGCTTGTTTACTGAGTGGGCACAGAGAAAAGTGTTGTAATTATAAGTGAAAGGAGTTAGAGTGTCTATGGCTTAGAATAAAAGTAAAAAAAACAATGAGCATGAAGGCCACAAATGCATTAATATACTAAAGTAAGGAGTTCGCTAGATATTCAATATGTAGAGCCCACAGTAAAGTAGTAACATGACAGTGGTGAGTAGTAAAGCAGTAGTATAGACACGAAACAGAGATTGCAGAAGTTAAGTGGATAGAATGTGGAATCAGGGAGATCAATAAGGAGGATATTGAAGTAATGCAGACAGAAGACAAATGACATGAACCAAGAGATTGGGGATAAATCAGTATTCACATGTAAGAATACAGTTCACACTGCAGCATCTTCTATATTTTTTTCCTTTGTATAATTTATATGATTTAAAAAATGTTTTCCTTACTGTATTTAGAATACTCTTTTAGGGATAATTTTCAAGGTCATTTACATGTGGGGTTTATGCATGTAAATGGCTAGTTATAAAACCTTACAACAGTTGTGTGCATAAAAGCATGCATATAACCTGATTCTGCACATACTTTTATGCACACAAAATATAGGTGTTCCCAGCAGAGTTGGGATTTACACATATACTTTTGATTTTTTAAAACTATGCAAGTAAATGAACATATGCAAGTTATGCCCTGCAAACACCTGGTATAACTTTGGGAATATTTGTGCACATCATATCATTTTCAAAACAGACTAATGCACACAAGTCTACTTAGAAAATTGGTGCAGCTTAACATGCATTTTTAGAGATTTCCTTATGCAGGCTATTTGAAAATAGTCTTTTCATGGCATGTATACAGAAGCTCTAGTTACAGATACAACTATACATATTGAAGTCCATATTCCATATTCCATATTCAAAAACCCACTGAAGGGTATCTGAATATCCAAGCTTCAGGCCTGCTATTTGCTGACCAGACTTACCTAGGCAACTTTAGCTGGCCAGCACTGAAAATCAGTGCTACATTATACTGTATCCCAGGAACGCCCTCAGCACAGTCCTTTTTATCCAGCTACATTTTGTACAGGCAATGATTTTCCAAAACAAAATTTAGCTAGATAGGAAGGAAAACTGAAACAACAAGATTTAATTGGCTAACTCCCAAAGTTAGCCAAACAAACCTTTTCAATATCAACCTTATGTTGTGCTGTAGGTGGATTCTTGGGCTGAGGTGGGGTTGACGAAACCCTTGGCAAGGGCCCACAGTCCCCACCATCACCAGGTGGAGTGGGCTGAAGCAGGAGGCCATTGGAGTTTTACCTATACCAGCCCACGTTCCCCTCGGGTTGAGCCTTTGGGTGCCGGGGCCGGCAGGACTTAGGAGGGCCTCGAGATAATATAATGAAGATGGTTCAGCCCAGAGACAACAGACAGCAGGTGGCTTGCATCTATTCAAGACGGGTTGCGGAACTGGAACCCAAGCACCAGGGAACAAGAAGCAACAGGAGGTGCTTGAACAAAGAAAGGCCGAAGCCTTGAAAGTCCACGTCCAGAGGATAGAGGCAGAGGCATCGCTGTCAAACTCTGATGGAAGCTGGCGGGCAATGGAAGCTGTGGCGAGCAACATAGAACTCTGGACAAGAAAGCGTCTATAGCAAGGTTATCCATAGCAATGGTCAGGGCGCGGAGAAGGCAGGCGTGGTCAGGCGCAGCAAGGTCAAAGCATGGAGAAGGCAGGCGTGGTCAGGCATAGCAGAGGTCAGGCTTGGAGAAGGCAGACGAGGTCAGACGAAGCAGAGGTCAGGCTTGGAGAAGGCAGGCGAGGTCAGACGTAGCAGAGGTCAGGCTTGGAGAAGGCAGGCGAGGTCAGACGTAGCAGAGGTCAGGCTTGAAGATAATCACAAGGCAGAGTCAGGCAAAGCAAGGTCAAAGTCCATGAGGCCAATCCGAAGCAAGGAGCAGGGTAGGAACGAAGAGACAGGAATCAGGAACAACGAGGAATCAGGAACACAGGGCTGAAACAAATCTCTAGAAGCAACCAGCACTCGATCAACAGGGAACTGAGGAGACCTGTTGCAAAGGCAACTCTGAGGAATGCTGCCCGAGCTTAAGTACGCTGAGGGTGCTAGGGTGCTGACGTCAGCATCCGGACTTGCGGGCAGGTTCCCACCGCGGGCCCTTTAAGAAGCATTAGAGTTGCGCACGCGCCTAAGAGGGGGCACGGCACTGTCGGCAGCGTCTCTCCACGGAGCTGCCTGCTTGGAGGAAGAATCCTGGTTGGAGGTCCAGGGCAGCACAGCAGGACCAGGGACACTGGCAGGGGCCTGAGTTCGGAGCCGGCGGCCGACTGCCGCCAACGACGGAGAACTGAGCGCTGAGGTCTGTCTGGGGAGGTGAGAGGGCCGCACTGCGGGCCTCCCGCTGGCGGCAAGTGTAACACCTTATTGTTTTTAGCAAGTTAGTACTGTTGCTACTCAGCTATATGATCCTGATGCATATTAAATAGAAAAGTTTTTCCAAGTCTATCCTATTTATGTTCACATTTATATCATTATTTATTTGTTTACATGAAGAGATGTGTATATTCTTTTTGCTCTTAATAATCAACTCTGTTCTCAAACCTTTATCCAAATTTGCTGACTGTTTTCAGCATCCACTAGAACCACAGGCTCCTTCATATGTTAAAGACTTCAAAATGTTATTACTTTACTTCAATCCCTGACAATTCCTTCTGGACATTATTTATTAATTACAATTGACATTGAGTCCCTCTACTCAAACATTCCCGAAGAAGCTGTTATATCAGTCATTCATTTTTATCTCAACACCCGCTCCATGGATTCATGAGTACCTACTGATTTTTGATTGATCTCACAAGTTTAGCCTTAACAACATTTTTTTAATGCTTCAAGATCATTTTTATTTACAGATTAAGGGCACAGTTATGTGTGCCACTATAGGCCTTAACCCCCTAGTTAAATAGCCCAACCTATGCCCACATTAGCCATGCATTACTGGGGGAGAGAGAGAGAGAGAGAACCTCTATAGAGAAAGCACTATGTCACTCTATACCACTGTAAGAAGGGGCTATATATAATACAGTGTGCATTGAAGAAATTGCCTATGTGATGTGGTAGATTGGAAATTAGCCTAACCATGCCCCTTTTTTTTATTGTGAGCACTATTTCTGCTATAAATATAGCATTTTGCTAAATCTAAGGAATGGCTTGTATCTATATGACCAATTTTGAGGCTCTTTACCTTTACAACTCTATGTTTTGGCCCTATATCCTGACTTGGTATCGGAGATACAATTCTTTTTTTCCTTGATTAGCTGAATACTCAGGACCCAAACCTTAAGCTTACATATACTATGAGACTAATGCAGATTCCATTTCTAGATGTATTGGTGAAGCAGTTTAATAACCATTTTGAGACCTCCATTTATAAAAAAAAAAAAGACAAAAATACTGTTCTCCAGTACACTGGTTGTCATCCATGTCCTTTAAAACACAGGGAGCACTCTTTCACACAATGCAAGTATTAGACACATTAGAAGTAAATTTAAGAGATTGTGATCATGCCTTGGCTTATGAGTGAGATTCATTTTGTTTGTCAAGGTATGCACAAAATTACCTCATTTGAAAATATTATCTCATGAGTTTCTTGCAGGGAGGTTAAGCTTACACCTCTTGACATAGCCACTTGGGAGAATGGATAGACAAAGTTAAAATCTCACTATTCATCACTCAGATCTTTGCATCAAAGGGGAATAATGCCAAGATTTTGAGGCCTTGACTTGGTGCTATTCCTCCTCAAATCTAATCACAACTCTGAGGAATATTTCTCAGATAAAGAGGTAAAAGCGGAAACACATGACAAGTGAGATGGGCTAATGAGTATTCTGCCCTTAAGTCACTTCTATGTTGAGTTTTGTAAGGCTGTTTTGGCACCCATATTGTTCTATCTACTATGAAGCAACTGATAGATGTAATTCAGAGTCAGAGTTCTTTGTTAATATTATTGGTGCTCAAGCTGACACTGTTCATAAATTGAATGTTTTTCTCCAGTAAGTTAAAGCTAAACCTAGCTAAGGGGGTTATTTTCCAAGCCACGTTATGGGCATTTCGCATGCGAAAAACACCTTAACGTAAGGTGCGATGCTAATTTGGAAAAGGGGGAGGGATTTCTGGCTTCACAAATTGCAAAGCCATATTGCACAGTTTTAATGCAGGAAATAACTACACCTTTTTCATTTGTGTTAACCTGTGTGACATGGCTTTATCACACTTTGTGATGTTTTTTGCAAATTGTGTTTTTTTAGTTGTAATCTTTTTATTGACAAAAGAAAAGTAATGGTACAACCGTAAACAGGTAAGTACAAGGTTAACAAGTCTGAGAAACATCAAACATCACAGACATGATTAAGGCAAGTACAATAGTAATATAAATTTTCAGCTGACAATATTCACCAATATGATAAGAACACAACTAATATTGCAAAGGAAGGGAGAAATATAGAAAGAAAGGAGGACTAAAGAATAAGAAGAAGAAACCAGGGAAGAAAGAGGAAGAAGAAGGAAAGGGAGAAAGGGTAAAGAGAGAAAGACATAGAAGCCAGATAATACAGAAAAAGGAAAGAATACAACATCCAAGGCTGCTGCCGCCAAGGGACAAAGCAGAACTGACAGAGCAATACAGTTTTAGATAACATGATTGTCAAGGGGCTTCCACATTAAATCCCACTTGGCTAAGCGATTATGTTTGATAGCCATCGTCCGTTCGTACTTACTAAACAGGCATACCGTGTTCCACCAGAGGGATTCGGAGAGTAAGTCACTCCGTTTCCAATTAGAGGTAACGTTATGCAAGGCAACAAGAAGTAGAAAGTCTAACAGTCTCCTATGGGATATGGAGAGGTCTAAATCAGGATGAGCACCCTTTAAAATGATCATGGCGTAAGAAATTGGTATCAAAAGGAGGAGAAGAGAAGAAATTTTTGCCCAAACATGCTTCCAAAAAGTAGCTAGTATCGGACAAGAAAAGAGCATGTGTTCTAGATTGGCCTTGTCATTATTACAGGACCAGCATTGATGGGACGGGAGAAGTTTGGCTCTATGCAACTTCCACGGGGTCCAGAGAGCTCTGTGCATTATGAAAAAGGAAGTTTGGGAGAGGCTGGTAGATAAAGAAACACGGATGGAGGAGGACCAAAGGTATTTCCATGCCCCCACAGAAGGTTCAATTTGAAGGTCCATGGACCATACGGCTGTTAAAGCTGAGGTGAGAGAAGGCTTCGCAAAGTTTCTAAGCACCTTATAAATTTTTGAGGCAAGATGACCCTTAGATCCCTGTTCATCAAGAAGAGAGACTAAACTGGGTAACTGTCCTAGGAGCAATTTCGAGAGGTTAAAAGCTTTAAGCGCCTCCCGAAGTTGGAGCCACGCAAAGAATTGAGTAGAAGGGAGGTGATGCGACAATTGGAGCGAGGAGAATGGAACAACACGCCCTTCCGAGACAATGGAGGAGAGAAACCAAAGCCCTCGAGATTGCCATATAGGCCAATGGGGAGGATGGCCATCTATTTTGATCTTAGGGTTGCCCCAAATGGGGGAGAAACAAGAATTGGACCAAGTAGGTTGGCCTTGGGGACAGGAAGTGTCAAATTCCTGAAGCGCCCTGTGCAAAGTTGTTAATATCCCACTCTGCTTTAGACGGGGAGAGAGGATCATACCAGGGAATGCAGAGGGAGGGGAAGGATGAATAAGAGAGAGCTCAATAGGGAGCCAGCTAGGAGTATGAGTCGAGGGTTCCGTGTAGCTTAACAAATGAGAGCCCTGTTGGAGAACAAAGGACAAGTGGTACGTTCGAAAATCAGGAAAATTAACTCCCCCACTAGCTTTATCTGCCTTAAGTTTACGCAGAGCTATTCTCGGGGCCTTCTTGTTCCAAAGAAATGCGAGCAAAAGGTGATCAATGTTACGGTAAAAATCAGTAGAAAAAAAAATCGGAATCATAGACAGTACAAAGGTAATTTTTGGAGCCAAAACCATCTTAATGGTGTCCAATCTGCCCCACCATGTGAGGTGCAATGGAGACCATTTAAGAACAATGTCTTTCACCTGTTGAAGGGTGGCTTCCTCACTTCTCTGAATTGTTTCCAGAGGATCAGAAAAAAACTTAATGCCAAGATATTTTAATCCCTTTTTAGCTTTTTGGATACAAAAAGAGGAAAAATCCAGTGTGTAAGAAAAATTATTTAAAGGGAGAAATTCAGTTTTGCTCCAGTTTACTTTATAACCAGAAATTGCAGAATAAGCCGCAATGAGGGTAAACAATTGAGTAAGAGATTGGTCAGGGTTAGTGAGAAAGAGTAAAACATCGTCTGCATAGGCCGACAACTTATACTCAGCAGAGTCAATACGAACTCCAGTAATGGACTTGGATTGACGAACAGCAATAAGTAAGGGTTCCAAAGCCAGATCGAAGAGTAAAGGCGAAATCGGGCACCCTTGTCGAGTACCTCTATGCAAGGGAAAAGGTGGAGAAATCTGCGCATTGACATACAAGGAAGCTGTAGGGGAGGCGTAAATCAATTTAATCCAATCAACAAATTTAGAACCAAAGCCGAATCGAGCCATGGTTTCAAAAAGGAAAGGCCATTCTATACGATCAAAGGCTTTTTCAGCATCTAGTGAAACAGCAACAGCTGGTTCAACAGTGGGAAAAAGCGATTCTTGAATATGGAAAAACATTCGAGTATTGTTAGAAATTAGGCGATGTTTAAGAAAGCCAGATTGATCCGTGTGAATGAGGGATCCCAATACTCTGGATAAGCGGGTAGCTAATAATTTAGTAAAGATTTTGTAATCAACATTGAGAAGTGAAATAGGGCGATAATTTGCAGGTAGGGTCGGGTCTCGACCTGGCTTTGGAATCACCACAATTCTAGCATCGGTAAAGGTAGCGGAAGCCGAAGCTGACGAAGTGAAGGAGTCGAAGAGATCTAGCAAGTGTGGAGATAAAAGTTTCTTAAATGCATGGTAAAAGTCTGTGCTGAAGCCGTCCGGGCCCGGAGCTTTATTCAGAGAGAGAGACATAGTTGCAGACGATATTTCCTCAAGAGAGAAGGGAGAGTCCAAGAGGTGACGCTGATCTTCGGTTAGGTGAGGAATCGACAGGCCAGCAAAAAAGGAATTAAAGTCATCTGAAGAGGGGTGGACTTCAGACTGGTACAGTTGAGCGTAGAAGTCACTAAAAGATCGGAGTATGTCCTTATCAAGCGTAGAAGAGACACCCTGTGCGTTAACCAGCTCGATGACGCGAGAACGATCAGATTTTTTCTTGAGGTACGAGGCAAGTAGCCTACCACATTTGTTGCCTTCCGAACAGTAATGAGCCTTGGAGTGAAATAAGTGCAGCTGGACCTGTGAGCTTAGGAGACGATTATATTCATATCTAGCAGTTTGAAGCTGCGCAAGTGTGCATGCTGTAGGTGATGCAATGTGGGTTCGTTCAAGCTCCGCAGTGCGGTTTTGGAGTTCCTGGAGAGCTTGCCTTTGAAGTCGACGTCTGTGTGCAGCATAACTTATGATTTCTCCTCTGATAGTAGCCTTATATGCTTCCCATAAGAGAGTTTGAGATGAGACAGAACCAAGGTTATCTGAAAAAAATTGTGTCGTTTTCTCGGAAACCAGTGTCAGAAAGTCCGGTTCTGAGAGCAAGGAAGCATTGAATCTCCATTGTCTATCAATCGGAATAGGAGCAACAAGGTGGAATTGAAAAAGCACAGCAGCATGGTCGGAGATCAAGATGGGACATATTTTGGATGATTGGATGTACTGGCTTAAAGTGTTGGAAACTAGAAAAAAGTCTATCCTAGAATAGGAGTCATGGGGCGCTGAGTAGAAAGTGAAGTCTTTTGCGCTAGGATGTTGTAAACGCCATGGATCAAGCAGGCCCATTTGGGACATGAGATGATTCAAAGTCTTAGTCGCCTTAGAGGTGGTGTAATGTACCTCAGTTTTTTTATCAAGAAGGGGATCCAATGGTTGGTTGAAGTCACCACCAATAATTATCATAGAGGGGGGCAATGCGAGTAATCTGGCAAACAGCTCCTGAAAAAAAAAAGAGTCATCTGCATTGGGCGCATATACATTGAGAATGATGTAGGAGCCCCCTTGGAAGTGAAACTGAATAAGATTCCAACGACCTTCAGGATCCATAACTTGTGATGAGATGGAAATATCCAAACGCTTGTGAACTAGTATAGCTGTACCACATTTCTTCTTATGCGCTGGGCTGAAGTAAACTTGGCCGACCCATTGCTGTTTGAGCTTTAGAGACTCCGCAGCTGTTAGATGAGTCTCTTGAACAAGAGCAATATCAGAGTGTAATGACTGGAGATAGGTTAAAATTTTTTTCCGTTTGATGGGATGAGAAAACCCATTGACATTGAGCGAGACCATCTGAATGGAGTTTATGGAGGACGCCATGGAAGGGAGAACATTTGCAGGTGCTGAAACATAGACATCGCATTGTCACATGGAGGCAGTACCGTTAAAAAACTAGTAGAATACCGTGGATGTTGAGTAGAAAAAGAGAAGAAAATGGTAGGTAGAATAGTAAGGAAAAAAAATAATTGTGTTCTGGTATTAATATCAGCAGCCGTTGAGGAGAGGAAAAAATGCAATCGAAAACAGCTGGCAACCACCAACAAGTGCTCGCCGCCCATAGAGAGTAAAGGGCCTCAAGTGGGGCCAGAGACCGCTAGAGAGCATCCGGGGGACCAGAAAAAGAAGAAGTACTCTTATTCGGGAAATAGCAAATCAGTCTTGAGAAAAACAAAAACCTGGATGCCAGGCGGAAGATATCAGGTGATCATTCCAGAAGGATGGTCGAGTGTTCGAAGAAATTCTTCCAAGTCTGCAGGGCTATGAAATTGCTTGGTTTGGTTATGGTAAGTGATGCGCATCATGGCCGGGTAGAGAAGGCCAAACTTGGCTCCAAGTGCATGAAGACGAGGACGCATAGCCAAAAAAGCCTTCCGTTTAGCCGCAGTTGTTTTTGCAAGGTCCGGCACAAACAGTAGATTGGCCCCCTGAAACTGAAGGGGCGATTTCGATTTCGCAGCAGCAAAAATCTGGAGCGCTTGTGGGTATCGAAGGAGTTTGAAAACAATAGGCCTGGGAGGGGCCGGGGCCCGGAGTGGTCGGGAAGGAACCCGATGCGCCCGTTCAATTTCTAGCGGTGGAGAAAAATTCAGATGTAAAATATCTGGAATTAGACGGGTAATAAAGGTTATCATATCAGTACCTTCTGTCCCCTCTGGGAGCCCCAGCAGACGAATATTGTTTCTTCTATTGCGATTGGAGAGATCCTCCACATCACGGCGTAAACTTTCCATTTCCTTCCCCATGGAAGGGAGTGACGCAGTGGTCACTAACAGAGATGAAATTTGCGATTCAGCGTCATCCAACCGGTGGGAAAGTTGGTCAAAACGGGAGGAGAGAGAATGTAAGTCCGTGCGAATCGCAATAGTATTGTCAACATTAGTTTGCAGCATGTCTTTCAACGCTTTGAGTTCAGCGAGAACTAGTTCAGCGGACGCCATGTTTTTCACGGGCGCGGCCTTGTCGGGTGAAGGCGGATCTGTCTTAGAGCGTTTGGTACCTGATGCCGCAGCAAACGCCGCCTCGATTTTGCCCGATTTAGATGCAGACATCTCGAACTATCAATGTTCCAGCCTGGGTCCCGGCAAGATCACAAAAAGAGGGCAATTCCCTGCAAAAACTGGCGGTGTCCCCCGGAGCAAGGCAATCAAGCGGCCATCTTGGTCTCCGCGCTAGAGCGCCCCTGCAAATTGTGTTTTAAGCTGTTGGGGGGGGGGGGGGGGGAGAGAGAGAGAGAGACCCTCATAGTAGTTAGCTATTTATATCTCTATAGGAGGCCCACCTAGTAACTGGAGGTGAGGTTTAGGTAGTAGTGTAGGGGTTAGGAGCCACTTTGACATGTAGAGTGAGACGTACAAACAGAACAGTGCACTCTTGTGAAGATGTGAGGTCCTTCGGAGTGAGGAAACTCACACAAAGATGAGATTTGTACAATGGACTTTCTACATGGGTAACATCAAGCTAGGTTGAGAGAACATTGTGCAAATCTCACCTTTGTGTGAGTTTGCTCACTCCGAAGGACCTCAAATCTTCACAAAAGTGTACTTTTCTGTTAGTATGTCTCACTCTGCATATCAAAGTGGCCTCTAACCCCTACACTACTACCTAAACCTCACCTCGAGTTACTAGGTGGGCCTCCTATAGAGATATAAATAGCTAACTACTATGAAGGTCTCTCTCTCTCTCGTTGTAGATAGGAATTACAATTGTGGCACTTACCGCAAAGTGCAAAAAAGTTATCACACTCTGTGGTAATACCTATGCAAAGCACTATCACAAAACACTTTGTGATAAATAAGCTATTATCATAAAACACACTCCTCTTCCTATCACATGTGATAGTTTGATGAATCCTGGCCTAAATTAGAGCTATTTTGGCTTAGTAGTTGAATTAGAGTTCTTACTTGCCATCCAAAAGTTTTGGGAGTTGAATTGATTCCTAAATCAGTGGTTCATAATTTGGAACATGGAGAGCCAAGTCTCAACTATTATTAGAAATATTTCTGTTTGTCTTCATTAAGTGAGGCAGTTACAAACTTACTTATCTTAATTTGTTCTACTGACCTTCATTCATGCCATTATAAGCAAAATTGCCTACTGTAATATATTATATCAAGGCTCCTCCTCCCTCAGCCGTTGCCGGCTTGGGCTCCAGCGGTAGCATCCCTCCTCCCTTCAGTTATAATGAGGCAGGGTACGGCGGATGACATAGCAGCGTTCTGAGAGGGGCATTTTTTGCCGCCTCAAAATTCTGCAGCCTGATGCGGCAGACTCAGCCTGCCTCATTATAGAACCACCCCTGTGTGGAGTGCTCATGCACAGCCGCCATAACAAGACTAAGTGGTGAAGAGGAAATGTGACTCCGACAGTGCTCTATGCTTCAACGGCAAGAGGAAATGTGAAAAAAGGATTTGCAATCACAAAAAATGCGGGGAGTAGCTTGCTTGTTACGGCAGTTACTACCCCAAACCAAACAAGCCTGATGCTTCACTTTCAATGCATATCTAGTGTTGCTCTCTGCTTCAACGGCAGGGGGAATGAAGAGAAGGAAAGATGATTTTTATATTCCGACAACAACCAACAAGGACTGAATTCCACAGTCTGGGTAAACAAATAAGCATGGGTGTAGCTTGCTTGCTATGGCGGTTACTACCCCGAATCAATTAAGCCTGATACTTCACTTTCAATACATATCCAGAGAAGCTCTCTGCTTCAAAGGCAGGGGGAAATGAAGAAAAGTGAATTTATATTCAGATAACAACCAACAAGGACTGAATTGCACAGGCTGGGTAAACAAATAAGCGTGGGAGTAGCTTGCTTTTTGCAGCGGTTACTACCCCTAACCAATTAAGCTAGACACTTCACTTAGAAGCAGTTCCAGCACTGCTCTCTACATTAATGGTGGGGGTGGAAGGGAAATAGAACCGAAAGGTTACACTAATGGCAGGGGTGGAAGGGAAATAGAACTAAAAGGTTACTAAAGGCCAAGAGTAACAGATAAGTATGAGAGAGAGAGAAAAAAAAAAGTGTGGAAGCTTGCTGGGCAGACTGGATGGGACATTTGGTCTTCTTCTGCCCTCATTTCTATGTTTCTATAAGCTCATCATGACCCAAGAACAAAAGCAGCTGGAGAGAGAGAGAGAGAGGGAGTGGAAATATAAGTAGTCTGGAGCTAGCAGCAAGCAAGGGGCAGAGCCTCCAAGCAGAAGATTAGGAATGGCATGCAGACTGCCCTTCTGCTTTTGCTTCAACAAATCTAGCAGCACTCCTACCCTCCTGTCCCCTTGTAAGGATAATTTATCACAGCTGTCAGGGTCAGGTATATAACATTAGAGCATGACCATGATAAAATATTCCAAAGAACATGGCCTTATTTAACACAACCAGAGACTGGGCAGTGAAACTGTCAAACTAGTTAATTCAATCAAGTGATTGTGCAGTTCTAGCAAAACACGGGATCACAGAATAAGGTCTGTCTGACAAACTGCACTCCTCAGTAATGTGCAAGCATGAAAGTAGCTGGGTTGGTCTGGCAGAATGTTTTCTCATGTCAACCAGGTTGGACTGGCAGGACAACTGCAAGAGGGCAATTGAAAAATGATCATTCTGACTGCATGGCATTTACAGAACATTGTGTAGTATCATCAAACCTGGGGGTTAGTATAGGATGTTTAGTTGTTACACATTGTTGTATGCATTAATAAAACCACAGCCATTCATTTTCCACCTTGTTTGCCTCACAACCCTTATGTTCATGGAACAGGTGAAGGCATGGGATAGAGGAGGTTTGGTGAAAGCGGGGAGGCCACTTATAGCACTGGACTGAAAATAGCATATGGTGCCTGTTGTTAAGACTTTTAAAAGTATTTATCAGCAACTCTACAAACACAAACACTTCAAGCAGGAATTTTACAGGTGATCCCTAATTTCTAGCAGAATGCTAGACCAGCATATATTTGTATCTGTATCCATTTAGTTCTAAAGAAATGGCTCTGAAAACAAGGAAGAAAAAGTTACCATTTTCAGTAAGAAAAATAAAAGATGAAATTGATTTTGACCATCTCCATGAAAAGTAAAAGGTAGGTACAGTTTTTTGGTGGTTTTATAGTATTGATACAATCTCTCTTTACAACATATGCTACTAAGATACAGAGAACTAAAGTACGAAGAAAGTTGTATTCCTGGTCATGTTTAGCCATAATTTGAGTATAGTGAATGCCCTGGATTAGAAATGCTGCTATTGTACCCTGATTTCTACTTAATATTCCTACTTTACATATTCTTACTTAAAAAAAAAAACAGCATAAGGAAAGAAGAAAAACCTTCAGATATGCATACCTGAAAAATTAAATTCCTGGCGACATGGATAAGATGGTACTGCAGAAAAGGGCTGATAAAAATGTTGGCAGATTTTTCTTTCACACAACGACCATGATTCTGGCAGAGCAAAGGATATCATAAGAAGGATTTAAACACTATCTCTTTTCGCATGCGATAGCTAGCTGGGGACAGAGTCGGGGAAAAGTCAGCCCCGGAAGAGGAGGAGTCGGGGCGGCACCGGGGCCGAAGCTGCGGACACATCACTGGTGCTGAAAGGTAAGATTCCTTTTATGGTGTAGTTATTCGGCACGAAAGCCAGCACTGTGATAGCCGGCAGCACTGCGGAGGTGCGATTGCTGCCGGCTATCGCAGGACCGCCCCCCCCCGCTTTGCCCCCCCGTTACTGCCGGATTCTCTAAGGTCGCCAGGCCTAAGCTAGCACAGCAAGTTCAAGATCTTCAGTGAGAGGTCTGGAGTGCAAGCTTGATCCTATGAGATAGTCTATGCCAGGTTTACTAATTGATTATTTGATTACATATAACAAGCACTAGGACCGTAAAATATGGCACATTCTTTATTATGTAAAATCACAGGAACAGTATCCTTAAGAATCCTGTGGTGCTAAAATGTATCTTTAATGTGCATTGATTTTAATAAAAAACATTTACAAAAGAAAACAGCGAAAGGATATATGAAATGCATTAACAAAAATGGAACAAGTAAACTTCAAAAAGTACATAATGGGAGCAATTTAAATTCTAAAATTTGGAAACTATTATTTGCTAAGAAATAAACAGACTTACATATCTGAACAATTTAATAAATACTTGAACCTTGAAGGGCCCAGATTTTTTAAAAAGAGTTTGTCCACTGGCACAGAATGCCAAAAATCCCTATCAAAAACAAAGCCTGGGGCTGGGTAGAAAGACTAGCTCCATGTGTCTGTTATTCAGTATGCAAACTTTTTAAATCACTACAGAATTAGTTTAAAAATAAGCATGGCAACACAAAACTTTACCACACCCTTTCTCTGCCAGCAATGCAGCTATGCAAAGTCTGTCCAGTCCGTGAAATCTTGCCTGTTGCCTGCCAATTTACATGGATGCCAAAGACAGAATGTGCACATTCCAAATATATCTCAGAAAACTGGCCTCAGTGTAGTATAATTTCCTGAATAGCTTCACAGTTTGAGTCTGTATAATTCCCAAATAAAACCTACAAAATGTAATGGCTGGTGAACATGTAGTTTGGATGGAAATACATATTTACACAAAAGACTGAAATATTGTGGGCTAGTAAAGAAGCCTCCCCCCCCCCCCGCCCCCCATTGCCTAAACTCAAAGGTAAACCTCGCTGATTTGTCTCTTCCCTATAGCTGCCAAGTCCGCAGCCTAGGTGTCTTACTTGACTTTAAGCTGACTGCTGAAGGCCAAGCCCTTGTAGTGCCCGAATCGGCTTTCTTCCACCTATGCCAATTACGACATATCTGTTACGGCTATGGCTGCTGTGCAACCGCCTCACCACCAGGGGTCCCTCTAGAGCTGGATCTCCTGACAGGCCCAGTCCATCTCCCTTCTCCTCTCTATGTTCTGGGCTGTTCCTTATAACCCTGCCTGACAGTTCCCTCAGGGCTTCGGCATTGAGCTCGCCTGGGCTCCCTGCTCTAGCCTTCCTTGCTTGCTGTGCATTTGGTCCCTGGACCTTCCCTTGCCTTGCGCGGCCTTCGGGCCTTATTCCTTGCCTTGCCTTGCCTTGCGCGGCCTTCAGGCCTTATTCCTTGCCTTGCGTGGCCTTCGGGCCTTATTCCTTGCCTTGCGCGGCCTTCGGGCCTTGCCTTGTGTGGCCTACGGGCCTTCTGACCTGCCTTGCTCTGCTTACGGTGTGTGGCCTACGGGCCTTTGGTGTGTGTGTGGCCTACGGGCCTTCTCTGCCTTGCTTACGGTGTGTGGCCTACGGGCCTTCTGTGTGTGTGTGTGGCCTACGGGCCTTCTCTGCCTTGCCCTGCTTACGGTGTGTGGTCTACGGGCCTTCTGTGTGTGTGTGTGGCCTACGGGCCTTCTCTGCCTTGCCCTGCTTACGGTGTGTGGCCTACGGGCCTTCTGTGTGTGTGTGGCCTAAGGGCCTTCTCTGCCTTGCCCTGCTTACGATGTGTGGCCTACGGGCCTTCTGTGTGTGTGTGGCCTACGGGCCTTCTCTGCCTTGCCTACGGTGTGTGGCCTACGGGCCTTCTGTGTGTGTGTGGCCTACGGGCCTTCTGACCTGCCTTGCCCTGCTTACTGTGTGTGGCCTACGGGCCTTCTGTGTGTGTGTGGCCTACGGGCCTTCTGACCTGCCTTGCCCTGACCCAGCCTGAACCCAGACACTGCTACTTGCCGCCTGCCCTGACCCAGCCTAGACCCAGACACTGCTACTTGCCGCCTGCCCTGACCCAGCCTGGACCCAGACACTGCTACTTGCTGCCTGCCCTGACCCAGCCTGGACCCAGACACTGCTACTTGCTGCCTGCCCTGACCCAGCCTGGAACCAGACACTGTTTCTAGCCATTCCTGTCCCTCTCCACCTGGAGCCACCCTGCTGGGTGGTGTTCACGACTCCTGACCGGAGCCCAAGCGTAACAGTATGCCGAAGCCACCAATTTTCCAGGGGAAAGAGATAGGTCTGTGTGCTAAACCGGTGAGTCAACTTTTTCACTATTACAAGATGCCTCCTTCTTCAAAGTTTTATACCTGCAATTCCTGTCAGACCTTGAATTACCCAAGCTATCAGAACTGCCTAGCCTGTCAACTTGCTGGTCAGGAACACTGCACATGCAGTAACTGCAATAAGAGAAATGTCTCTGTCTACCAAGAGTGTTTAAACTGTTCTACTCCAAAGCCAGGATGGTGGAAATGTTCATGTATTCCCAGCCTATTACCACCAGGCAAACCGTGCCCCTGTTGTTCTGCTACAGGACCAGCTGCTTCATTAGGGAGAACAGTCAGCTCTACTACCGTGCGTTCAGCTTCTGGCCCAGTTAACAACATTATTTCATGTAACAGTTTATGGATTAAGCATTCTAGCACTTCATCTCTGGACACTTTGGAAAAAACTTGCTCTGAAAATCTCAGAACTCACCGGGTTAAGAAGCCTTCGATAACTTCTACGCTAGAGCACCAGAAACAGAAGCAGAGGGAAGTAATTAACTCTAGCAGGGCTCTGCTTCCCACAGCTGCCAAGTGGACACTAACGAGCACCTTCCCTAGACGTCCTAGAACTGCCTGTGCCTTCTCTAAACTGTTCCTCCAGAAACAAAATCAGGAGCGTCAGACTTTGGCTCGAGGTATCAAGCCCACGGCAGTACAATCTGTGTCTTCCATGCACACTACTTCTAACCTTGCTACTCTGCCATCTGAACCTGCTGCACAACCCCAAGAAGAGTCTGGGTCTGCTGTTTCGCCCCAAGAGGGGTCCGAGTCTCCTGCACTACCCCGAGAAGAGTCTGAGCCTGCTGAACCGGCCCTGCTGCCGTCCTCGGAGGGGTCCAAACCGGCCCTGCTGCCGTTCTCAGAGGGGTCCGCACCGGTCCTGCTGACAGACCTTTTGACTCAGCCATCTGAGCCTGCTGATCCGGTCCTGCTGCCGCCCCTGGAGGGGCTCGAACCGGTCCTACTGCCGCCCCTGGAGGGGCTCGAACCGGTCCTGCTGCCGCCCCTGGAGGGGTCCGAACCAGTCCTACTGACAGACTTTCTGACTCAGCCATCTGAGCCTGCTGATCCGGTCCTGCTGCCGCCCCTGGAGGGGCTCGAACCGGTCCTGCTGCCACCCCTGGAGGGGCTCGAACCGGTCCTGCTGCCACCCCTGGAGGGGTCTGAACCGGTCCTACTGACAGATTTTCTGACTCAGCCATCTGAGCCTGCCGAGCCGGTCCTGCTGCCGTCCTCGGAGGGGTCCGAGCCGGTCCTGCTGCCGCCCCCGGAAGGGCTCGAGCCGGTCCTGCTGCCATCCCTGGAGGGGTCCGAACCGGGCCTGCTGCCGTCCCCGGAGGGGTCCAAACCAGTCCTATTGACAGACTTCCTGACTCAGCCATCTGAGTCTGCTGAACCGGCCCTGCTGCCACCCCCGGAGGGGTTCATACCGGCCCTGCTGCCACCCCCGGAGGGGTCCGAACCGGTCTTGCTGCTGCCCCCGGAGGGGTCCGTACCGGTCTTGCTGCTGCCCCCGGAGGGGTCCGAACCGGGCCTGCCAACTGACTTTGTTACTCAACTATCTGAGCCTGCTGTACCGGTCCAGCTGCCGCCCCTGGAGGGGTCCGTACCTGTCCAGCTGCCTCCCCGAGAGGAGTCCGTACCGGTCCTGCTGCTGCCCCTGGAGGGGTCCGTACCGGTCCTGCTGCTGCCCCCGGAGGGGTCCGAACCGGGCCTGCCAACTGACTTTGTTACTCAACTATCTGAGCCTGCTGTACTGGTCCAGCTGCCACCCTTGGAGGGGTCTGTACCGGTCCTGATGCTGACCTTGGAAGGGTCCGGACCGGCCCTACTGTCACCTCAAGACGGGTTACAGACTATTTCTCTGCCCCAGGTGGGGTTTGTGTTCCCCTTGTCACCCCAGGAGGGGTTATGGAAATCTGCACCGCCTCTGCTACCCCAGGAGGGGTCTAACCCTGCCGCCTTATCACCCCAGGTGGGGGTATGGACTGCCTTACTGCCTCGGGAAGGAATTGAACCTGCCGCATCACCCCCGGAGTGGTCTCACGTTATTACTGATTACCTCCTGCACAGATGGGATCCAGGAGGAGGGGGGAGGCCTTGAGGGGGGGGGGGGGGTACTGTTACGGCTATGGCTGCTGTGCAACCGCCTCACCACCAGGGGTCCCTCTAGAGCTGGATCTCCTGACAGGCCCAGTCCATCTCCCTTCTCCTCTCTGTTCTGGGCTGTTCCTTATAACCCTGCCTGACAGTTCCCTCAGGGCTTCGGCATCGAGCTCACCTGGGCTCCCTGCTCTAGCCTTCCTTGCTTGCTGTGCATTTGGTCCCTGGACCTTCCCTTGCCTTGCGCGGCCTTCGGGCCTTATTCCTTGCCTTGCTTTGCCTTGAGCGGCCTTCGGGCCTTATTCCATTCCTTGCCTTGCGCGGCCTTCGGGCCTTATTCCTTGCCTTGCGTGGCCTTCGGGCCTTATGCCTTGCCTTGCCTTGCGCGGCCTTCGGGCCTTATGCCTTGCCTTGCCTTGCGCGGCCTTCGGGCCTTATGCCTTGCCTTGCCTTGCGCGGCCTTCGGGCCTTATTCCTTGCCTTGCCTTGCCTTGTGTGGCCTACAGGCCTTCTGACCTGCCTTGCTCTGCTTACGGTGTGTGGCCTACGGGCCTTCGGTGTGTGTGTGTGGCCTACGGGCCTTCTCTGCCTTGCCTTGCTTACGGTGTGTGGCCTACGGGCCTTCTGTGTGTGTGTGTGGCCTACGGGCCTTCTCTGCCTTGCCCTGCTTACGGTGTGTGGCCTACGGGCCTTCTGTGTGTGTGTGGCCTACGGGCCTTCTCTGCCTTGCCCTGCTTATGGTGTGTGGCCTACGGGCCTTCTGTGTGTGTGTGGCCTACGGGCCTTCTCTGCCTTGCCTTGCTTACGGTGTGTGGCCTACGGGCCTTCTGTGTGTGTGTGGCCTACGGGCCTTCTGACCTGCCTTGCCCTGCTTACTGTGTGTGGCCTACGGGCCTTCTGTGTGTGTGTGTGGCCTACGGGCCTTCTGACCTGCCTTGTTCTGACCCAGCCTGAACCCAGACACTGCTACTTGCCGCCTGCCCTGACCCAGCCTGGACCCAGACACTGCTACTTGCTGCCTGCCCTGACCCAGCCTGGAACCAGACACTGTTTCTAGCCATTCCTGTCTCTCTCCACCTGGAGCCACCCTGCTGGGTGGTGTTCACGATTCCTGACCGGAGCCCAAGCGTAACAATATCAGACTATACCCTTGAGGCCTCTGACTTTGCAACAATCATCCAGGACTGTGCATCTCCTGGCTGACTACAGCAACTCACTTTTCAATGGATGGCCCGGCAAACTAATCAGCGGACTATCGGCCCTTTTCCGCAACTCATGCAAAACGCCTCAATTCGAATGATGAGGAACATGAAAAATGTGACAAAATCGCGGACCCCCTAAGAGCCTTCCACTGGTTCCCAGTTCCTTATCATGCCATTACTGGTCTAAAAGGCTACCAATGGAAGTATTCCTCAACAGTTACCTCATCCCATACACACCAACCCCGCCCTCTGCGCTCACTTATCACAAACCCAGTTAACTTTGCCAGACCTCAAGGAAATATGCTTTACAAGTATCAGAAAGAAGGCTTTTCGATCATCAGCCTTTCCACTTTATGAAAATCTCTCCCACTGAATGTCAGAACTGCTCCAGACCCACTAACATTTAGAAACCTATTAAAAACCTGATTTTTTTCAAGCAGCATTGAGCCTATAGCCACAAGTAGTGATCTGATCCCTACTCCCACCCAACTCTTCACAGAACTTCTTCTTTCCTATCCCTTCTCCCCCTCCCCCGCACACAGACTAAAAGAATTAAAATATATATATAATTGTTATGCTATTGTAGCCCTTGGGCAACACTTTGCAGTTTGTAAAGTGTAAACTGCAGATGATATACTGTGGGTTGTGTCATTTCCCCTTCAGGGAAGTGTTATAATGGGCAAAAGAGCAGGGAAGGTTCCAGCTACCACAAGGTTATCCAATGGTATGAGTGAGTGTATGTTAATACTTGACTGACATATTTGCTCAGCCCCTAGGGGTAGGTTTTTGTGAGAAGGAAATATAACCATGCCTAGAACAAGGGTGGTTGCTCCCTCAGAGTCACCATGTGAAGAGAATGTTGCAGCTTCTTCTGGACCTGACCTCAACTTTGCCTGACCACGACACTGATCTTCTCCTGGACCCGACCTCAGCTTTGCCTGACCATGCCACTGATCTTCTCCTGGACCCGACCACTTTCCTGCCTTGCCACTTCTCCTGGATTTCCACCTGCCCTGACTTCCACCTGTTCCACGACGCTCCTCTAGTCTTGTTCCTAGATGTGGCCTCTCAGGCTTCGGCCTGTTCTTGCTCGGGCGTCCCCTGTCAGACTTTGGTTTCCTTTGGTGCCCGGGTCTCCGGGACGCCGCCTCGTCCAGCACAGACTCCTCAGTTGTACAGTTGCTGCCTCTGGGCTGACTCATCACTCTATCCTTGACGACTACATACAGAGGCCAACCTAACTCCAGCTGCCCCGGTACCCAAAGGCTTAACCCGCGGGGAACGAGGGCTGGTATTGGTGAAGCTCCAGCCGGCCTCCGTCCGTCAGCCCACTCCGCCTGCCAACAGTGGGGACCTGTAGGATCCTTCCTATGGGTAGCGCCAACCCTAATTCGGCTCAAAGGTCCACCTCTCATGCAACAGTTACATAGTTACTGGTGCCAAATTTTCCTGATGTTAGATTCCATCTGATTTATTTACATCTTTTGTACAGAGGTGTTAGTTTACTTTGGGGGGGGGAAGAAATTCTTAGTGATGTCTATTCCTCTGACAAAAAATAGTAGTTCTGTTAAATTGGAACAGGGATGAGCTACCTACAATTCACATATGGAAGGAATTGATCTCATATGACAGAGATGGAGTTACTTAGGAAAATACAATCCAACAGCCTAAACAACTATATGCTCTATTGGGTTATTTTAAAATGTGGAACCTGGTTTTAAAACATTTATAGCAACTTGCTTGTTGCTTTAATGCATTGGGACTCATTTACTCCAGAGGCTATGGGCTGTCACTTGGAACTTGGGATGTAAGTTGATGGAAATAAGTATGTGAGTGTATTTGGGTAAGTATGGGTGAGTATAGTGAACAGGGAGAAAGTGTCGTGGGCGGGGGAGTTTCATTAGTACATTTGTGTTTGGTTAGATGGATAAATCTCAGAAAAACTGACCAAACTGTATGCTGTTAGATGATGTGATTATCCTTGTTGATGCTTTTGGATACATTCATATTTTATACTGTATATCCCAAAGTGAGGGGTTGTTGTATTTTTTTTTGTGGTTTAATAAACAGAGTTATAAAAAAAATAAAAAATAAAAGTCTGAGCTGGGCAGATTGGAGTGGGGAAAGAAGTTGGCAGAGACTGGCATATTGGATAGTGGTGAGGAAGACAACTGTAGAGATAGACACACACTGGGGGTGCAAAGAGGAAAACATTTATTTATTTATTTATTTATTTATTTATTGTTATACCGAGTTTCATGATAGGCATCACATCAACCCGGTTTACAAATAACAAGGAGTGTAAAGCATAACGCAACGTAAAAAACAATATTTTCAATAAGAACCTTGAACTTTAAATACAGTGAATCAGAAAAAATCTAGTGATAAACATCCATAAAGAGGAAAAAGAAAGAGCACAAGAGAAGTTGAATAAATGAAAATCACAAAAGAAAAAAGTTTGAAAACAAAAAGAAAGAATAAGGAGACAGAAGTGGATAAAATGAAATGGAGAATACCAACTACTGATACCAGCCAAGCTATCCTTAGGCCTGTTGTATGATTAAGGTGTGCTTTTCATGCTTACCCCTAATTTTCTCCTTATCCAGTCATCATCAACCTGTCATCACTAGGCTATGCTTCCTTTATCTGCCCTTTGTTTTCTCTTTATCAGCAATACCCTTACCTCTGCTCTCCAGGAAGTGAAAGTAGGAGTGTCTTCAGTACTGCAACCTCCTAACCCTGTTTCTATAACTGTTCTCTATATATCTGACTCAAGCATTTTATAATTCTGTCCAGAACTGGCTTCTACCACCTCTGTTGACAGATTATTCTAGGCAATTTATTATCCACTCAAAGTATTTTCTCATGTTTCTTCTGAACCTTCTTCCCTCCAACTTCATACCATGACCCATACCTTGCTCTTGAAATTCCTTTTCTATGGAATATGCCTCCTTTCTGTAATTTATTGAAGCATTGTCAAATATTTTTATGTCTCACTTCTTTCCTTCAACAAGAACATATTGAGTGCCTCAAGCTTTTTTTGTAGGATTTGTGCTGCAGGTCCTGTATCATTTTTGTAGGCGTTCCTCTGAACTACTTCCATAAGAACATAAGCATTGCCAAACTGAGTCAGACTGAGGGTTTATCAAGCCCTGTTATCATGTTTCCAACAGTGGCTAATCCAGGTCACAGGTTCATGGGAAGATCCCAAACAGCAGACAGATTCCATGCTGCTAACTTCCAGGGATAAGTAGTGGCTTTCTCCAAGACTACCTGGTTAATACATTTACAGACTTTTCCATACCTTTTTTAAACCCAGCTGTGCTAACTGCCTTTACCACATCCTCCAGAAATGAATTCCAGAGTTCAATATCCTCTCGATGTCCTATAAAATTACAGCTTCCAGAACTGTATACAGTACTCAAGGTAGAGTTTCACTAGTGACCTAAACAAGGACAATATTACCTCCTTTTCCAGTTGTTGCCTGTACTTATGCATCTGAAACCCTTTCTTCTCTGCCCAAGTGACTGGATATTCCTGCAGGTTACAGATTGGAAAGAAAGCCTCCTCTGCAACTGAACCCCTCAGCTATTTTCCCAGCATGGATTACCATAGTAGTAAAAGTCACTTTCCTTTTCTATCCCCAACCACCTCCTCCCAAAGTTTTAACATATAACAATGCCCAAGCTTTGCTAGTCTTATTTGATAAGAGACTTAAAATAGATTCTCCTGCACTGCTGTGCACAGTACTATGGCCAATTCAGGTCAAGCCTCCATAACATCATTAAAATCAATCCCTTCCTTTCTAAGCATGCTATTAAAATGCTCCTCCACTCTCTTTTCATCTCCTGCTTAGACCACTGCAACTTTATGTGGGCCTCCCACTGAATGATCTTTCCGCAGTGCAATTTATTCAAAATTTAGCTGCATAACTTCTCTTCCTTCAGCATCGCCATGACCATGTAGCCTCTCTCCCAAGGTACTACACTTGTTCCCTGTCCACTTTTTGGGAGATTTAATAAACATTTTTATCCAGTTTTAATTATTGGATGTTCTATTCATCAGTTTTTAAATATTTATTCTTTTTTATTAGTATGGTTTTACTTTTATGATTGATGTTTTATATTTCTTTATTTTGTTGTTTGTTGGTCTCTTATTTTGCTTTTAGTAAGGGTCTGTCTGTGTTCTGTATGTGTGACTGAGGCGAGGGATTCTACTAGTTTATAGTTTCTAGGTGTCTATAGCAGTCTGTCTTGTTCTATTTTCAATAAGAGGTGTATTGGTCTTCTAGGGCCTGATGTAATATTTGCAATGCTGCTCTTTCTTGGGAAGGGTTGTTGCTATTGAGTCCTGGGAGTTAGAGTTGTATTGAAATGGCAGTTTGTCTCTTAGGGAAACTGTATTCTTGGCAGGCTGTGATAGCTTTTAATGGAGCTATGTACGTATTAGCGAAACATACTATACATGAGTTACTGAGACAATACAGGACCCGTCTTTAGAAGTGACTGTCTCTGATCTGACATATGAAGAAAGGACTTGTGTAGTTTTAAAAGCTTGTGTACAATATTTTTAGGTACATGTATTATTTTTTATTTTACAGGTATTTTAGGCAGTGTGGCTTGTTTGTTTTCTAAATAGGAGGTATATTGGTGTTTTCGAGCCTGATGTAATACTTGCAATCTTTCCTTTTCATAGGTAAGGTTGTAATTTGAGTGTTGGCATTTAGTGCTGTTTTTGATATGAGAGGTTCACTATATTATAATTGCTTATTCATGGCTTTCTGAGAGCCAAGCCCACACCATTACCCAATGGTTTTGCCATTTAGATGGATAAGTTACAACAGGCCTAATGTCATATGGGTTCCATGTATCTTTTGAAACTAAGGGAGAGGGAGTTGAGAGAGCAAGATTGCTGTACACCGGGGGTGAGGGAGGGTGGATGGGTAGCATGTGCAGGAGGGGAGAGGGGACTGAAGGAGTGAGAATGAATCCCTTGTTATAAATGTCACTGCATGCTACTGCCAGCCATATTCAAATTCAGTCTAAAAAGTCATCTTTTTTAGGCTGATTTCTAATCCTAACCTCTACAATAAATACACTTCTATGTATTGTCATGTACGCTTTGTCTTGACTAGTCCATGAGTTCCATGAGCAGGTACTATCTCTTGTGTAGCCATTTTGTATGTCTAGTAGCGATTAAGAAATGATAAATAGTAATAGTAAGTAGTAATTGTAGGGTAGAGTTATCCAGTAGGTATGTCAGCTTCCTCTCCGCTGATTAGCTCAGCTCAGATTGACAAGCCTATCATTTACAGGTCAATATTTAGAAAAGCAGCTTGCAGATAATTTATCCTGCTAAAATTAGTCAGATAACTTGTGATGGATATTCAACAGAACAAATCTCCCACTGAATATACTTTACTAAAATTATTTGGGTTACGTTACCTGAATAACTTTAAACCCAACCAGATGTATTCTGAATATAGTGGCGTAGGTTTAAAGGTATCAGGATAAGTTTACCAGGGTAAGTTTAACACTGCCTGGCTTCATTCAAAATATGGCTGAATAAATTAAAAAAACAAAACAAAACACCTTCCAGTCCTTCATGCTCAATCCCCGAGCCCTCCATACCACAAAATATTTTAAAGTACATGCGGGCTAGCACCTGATCCCCTTACAACCCTTAAATAAAAAAAAAGATGTGAGCCCTAGCACTTTGAGGCTACATCCCTCCCTCCACAATCTTAAAATGGAAGGCATCACGCACCCCAGCTCACCCTCTCACCAACCCACCACCTTTACCCCACCATCCTCACCCACCAGGTCAGACCCCTCAAGCCCAAGCCAGGACCTGGTCTCTTCCAGTGTGGCCGCAACTCTAAAAGCATAGGCTCCCAATGTTGCTTTCAGAGTATTCTGAATATAGCTGGTTAAGTATTAAGTTATCCAGGTGCACGTACTTAGACAACTTTAGGACATGTCTGAGGCAGTTCTAGAATTATTCATCTAACTTAGTTGGATAACACTGCCGTACCTTGGAATGCCCCTGGCCTGCCCGGACTTATCCGGTGATATTTTTAGCTGGATAACTATTTAGCCAAATAAGTACCAAACTTATCTGGAGAAATGCTTTGAATATGGGCCCCTTAGGGTCAGATCACCTATTACATTTCCTGGCTTTAGGCGTTTTAGCAGAAAAATTCAATTTTGTGTCATACAGAAGAGAAAAGGTTTGATTGAAGAAAGGCAAAAACTGAGAACACTGTTGATCATGAAGTGGTCACATTTTTAAATTATTTACTTTCAAATTGGAAATCAAGGAAGAGAAAGAAAAGTGCTAATCAGTGATTTTTTCATTTACAAGTTATATGAGAATCATGATAGAATTTAGTAAAAGTGATCTCAGGGTTCAGTCCTTACTACAGTACTGGCCTCCTGCCTCTTCTTTAAAGCATAATTTTCACATAGGAAGAAAATTTCACATAGGAAGAAGTCACTATTCATTAAGTAAGTCTTCACATCTAAGACACTTGAACAATGCTATCTTTCAATGATGATACAAATATACTGCAGCAATCAAAAGCTCATTCATGGTAACCCAAAAATCAAATGATTACACTTAATACCATTCAAATTAATACCAAAAGTGCATGCATCAAGAACACAGTCTCACAGTCATCCTAGGAAATAGCAGATCTATGATGAATTAGCGTAAGGAGTAGTCCCAACTCTGTTTTGGATTTTTATTTTAGAGTCTGTTACAGAAGTAGGTAGTTTGTATAAGGCTGCTTAAGTCTTCACCATAGAGTAAAAGTAAGGAAAATTCCAGCAATGAAAGTTTCCAGAGACATAGAGTATTTTTTGACTGATTTTCCTAGTACATCCCATAAGAATGGTTGCTGTCTAAAATATATATAGGTGCGAGGCATTGAAAGGAGTTTGTCAGCCAAGAATAGCACAAGTGAGAGGCAGTAAAGTGCTGAACTCTCCAGTCTCCCCGAGATGGGAGGAATAACATAGTAAATGTCAGATGATAAAGACCAAAATGGCCTACCCAGTCTTCCCAGCAGCAATTGTATATGCATCTATCCAAAGCAGATCAAATTCCACATGGAACTCAATCTCTACTCCACAACACTGCTGCCCTGCGTGACAGCTATCACTCAGTGAAGATTGCCAAGGTTGTAAGCCTTCCCTCAAGAGAGAAAAGGGAAGACTGCCCCCAGTTTCATAACCTCGTCGGAGAGAAAAACCTTGGTTTTCTCTTTTCTCCATGGGTTGAAGAAAAAAATCTCATCACAGAAGGAACTCATAAAAGGAAACAGCTTGCAGCAGTCATTTTGGGTCCTATTTAATTCCTTCCTCTCCTTTTGGGAGGACTTGTGTGGGTCTGTGATATTCCAAACTTGGAGTGGGTACCAGAAGGGAACCACCAGCTGCAATAATTTTCTGAAGGGTGACTTTCCCTAGTCCACTGTGAAGAGAAACATCCATGAGACTGATTGGAACAACCAGGCACAGAAATACCATCTGGAGAGGAAAGGAATTCTGTATTCAGACCAGGTTTTTAGGAGAAAAGGAACCTGAAGAACCATCAGAAATCCATGTCCCACCTGTTTTACTCAAGCAACACAAGCAATTGACTTTTTGTGATTTTTCTTGACTATTTGGAATGATCTAGCCATTAAGGTCGATTTTAAAAGCCCCTACGTGTGCCAAAGCCAGGAGATACACACGTGTCTTGGGCCGACGCATACTGCATGGATTTTAAAAAGCTCGCTAGTATGTGCATATCTCCCCGTACCCACACAAATTAAAAGCTTTAAAAAAAGGGGCGAGGCTTGAGCATGGTCTGATTGGAGCATGGGTAGGACATGAGTTTTCCAGGAAGTTACTTTGAAATGTGTGCACAACAAGCACACACCGGGGTCTCCTAGTGCATGGCTTTACATCTGCTATGGATTGCGTGTAAAGTATTAAAATAAAAAAAACTAGGCGAGTCAGTGGGGTTTTAAGGGTTGGGATTAAAAAGGGTAAAAGGGAGACTAAATAACAGGAGAGGTTAGGAAATCTGACTTAACTGGATAAACTGGGAGCAAATTGGGAAAAAGGGCTATTGTGTTGGCATGTGTATCTAATAAAATCCCCCCACTTATGCAGTAGATCTGGCATTTTTGTGCACATGTGCACGTCCATATAAAATTGTGCGCTCATGTATGATTTTATATTATAGATGCATATATGCATGTATGTTATAAAATGGCTGCATCTCTGAGTGCGAGCTGGCATACGTGCGTACATGTGCGCCCAAGCAGCTGTTTGAAAGTTACCGTTATCTATTTTTGTGAGGAACCGTTTCTTGCATATTTTGGACTTCTATACTGTTTTACTTAATTTCTGAACTTTGGTAAAGTATATTTTTTGTTTTTGAACGCAACACGTTTATTGGTAGACTGTGTGGTGAACCCCTTGAGCCTTGCAGCTTCTATCACTGCCTCTCACCAGCGAATCCAGATCTGGCAGTGCAGTCAGTTTGTCTCTACCCTACAGCTTTGGAAGGTGGCTCCTTGTCTGTTTCAAGGAATATCCTGAAAAAGGAGGCTACATTTTCTTTTAATTAAAAAAAAAAAAATAGTGAGGCAGCATCTTAGATGCAAATCAGGCTTTAATGATTTACAATGTTCTTTCTGAATAAAATAATTCAATGAGATGTAATACATAGCACAGCTGAGCCATGATTAGGCATGGCTTCTTGATTATTTCCTAGTATGAAACATTTTTGGTTTCTGCTTAGCTTGCCTTTTTTATGGCTTTTTGGCTTTCGTCATTGTAGTTCCATTTTTGAAATGTGAAAGACCTTAGTACGATAATTATGAATGATTATTAAGTACAATCGCAGCAGGTAGGGGAGGGGAGGGAGTGGGGGTGCAAATTTTTAAGCTGTGTTCATTGGGATAAACACAGCATGTACTTTTATAAAAAAGCTTTGCACCAAATCTCAAAGCAAAAACATGCAAGGAGTTTCTCAGGTCAATATGAATAGCCAAGGCAATGAGTGCTTCAAGGGACGGCAGAAGGTCCCAAGCTGCAAGTTCATCTTTTATTCTCTTAGATAATCCCTGCCATAAAATGGCAATTTGGCTATCTTCGCCCCAACCAAGTTCAGAAGCTAAGGTATGGAATTCTACCACATATTCACCAAAAGAAGGATTGCCTCGAAGCATACGGAGGTGTTCTGTGGCAGCAGACTTGATGCACCCAGGTTGATCAAAAATCAGATGGAACTGCTGAATGAACTTGTCAATTTATGAGAAGTAAATCATCTTATTCCCACAAGGGAGAGACCCAAGCAAGAGCAGGACAGTCCCACAGGGAGAGTATATACATAATGGTCAGAGAAAACATTAGCCAGCTGTAACTCAAATTGCATCTTGCACATATTAAGGAATCATGTGCACCCTTTAGGATCACCACCGTACCATGGAGGCAGTGGGAGTTGAAACATGGACTCACCAGTCTGGATAGGAGCCGGTGTAGGGTTTGCCAAAACTGGAACTGGGACTGAAACTGGGTGTTCAATTTGTATTACATCTAAATGCCGTGACAAGGTCTGTAATGAGTCTTTTACTAGATTGAGTTGCTGCTGGGCCTTTTGCATGAACATATGCAGAAGACCAATCAATTCTGTTTTTGTTCCTGCATCTGGATGATCAAGGAAGCGATGGCCCATTGCAGGGACGCATTCACCGAGCTCATGGCCTCAGCAAACTGTTGGGAACCCTGTAGGCGTGAGCCCCTTTAGCTGTGGCGCAATCTCAAGGGCTGGGTCCCAAGGACCACGCTGATGGTAGGTGAGTGAGTCTTGACATGAGCCAGACTATACCAGGGTCCAAGAATCTATGCGAAGATAAGGCTGAGACTGAAGACTTTGCAAAGGCCAGACCAACGGCTTGAGTCAAGGCTGATGACTTGAAGCAAGGCTTATGGCTTGAGACAAGGCTAATGGCTGAAGTGGAGATTAAAACTGAGGCAAGCTGAAGACTGAAGTGGAACTGAAGACTAAAGAGAGGAGCCAATCTGAAGCTGAAGACCCAAGAGGAGCTGAAGTCTGAAGACAGGAACCAGGTTGAAGCTGCAGATCCAAGTGAAGCTGAAGACAAAAAACAGAAACCAGGTTGGAGCTGAAGACCCAAGCGAAACTAAAGACAGACGACAGGAACCAGGTTGAAGCTGAAAAGTAGCTGAAGATTTGGAGCAGGACTGTGACCAAAGCAAGACTGGAACCAGGAGACGGCAGGAACCAGGAGACCTTCTTGCTGAGGCCCCACTGGGGTGTCAGAAGAGGCCTTTTATAAGGCAGGCAGGCAGGAATGACATCATCTGCTTTTTCCACCACAGGCCTTTTAAAGGAAATAGTATCTTGCGTGTGCGTGCCTAGAAGCAGCATCAGAGGAGCAGCGACAGCAGCATCTCTCTGTTGCATGGAGCGGCAGGATCTGGCTGGTGCCAGAGTGAGTAGAGCCACTCAAGGGGTCATCCTGCAAGCAGTGAGCCTAGCATGGAAATTGGGACTTTTCCAGCTAAGTCCTACTTTCATGAGTAAAATATATGCACATATATTTTTAAAATAGGTGGGTAAAGTATGCACATTCAATGCTTTGATATACATAGTTTCTATGCATTGCATGTATTCATATGTTGCAGGGTAGAGATACATGTATTATAACACATTCGTATATCATATATGCATGTTATAAAATACTATAGAAAATCTACAAACGGCCACATACACACATATACACAGCCGTGCACAGTTGTTTGAAAGTTATCTTCTTAGTGCCACGTGCTGGTAAATCAGAGAACCAAAATTATTACAAACAACCTGTTTACTGGTCAAGTCTGACCAGATGAAGGCATGAACCATGCCTATCTTATGAAGCACGGTTTCATGATATGAAGTATGGTGGGGAGGAAAATGATCCAGTAAAAATACAACTACAAAATTATTAGTCTCTCAACATAGATGTCCAACATCAAAGGTTTATAAATGAAAAATACTCCACATCATCATATGCAATCACAATTTTTTGTATTTCTTGCCTATGGTTCTATGAGTACTTTCCATAATTCTTTTGGACAGATATGGTAAAGGATATGTCAGTGATGATGTTTTCACACACTGTACTATTAATGTGGTAAGCTGAATGTACTGGCAGTGAGCTGATGATGTATTTTTCAAATGACGGGGGAGGAAAAAGGGGCGATCACTAGTTGACATTTTTCATGAAAAGAAGAAATATGTGACTTTAGACTGGTAACAAGCTTTAACGTTAGGAAACCTGGAAGTAAAATAACCTCTCTTTTTTTTTGTTTTATTTCATTTTGATGTGTTTGTGTAACACTGATACCATGCAAGATGGGTACAGCTCTGGGTTAGTCATAGGAAGTGAATAAAAAAGCTCTACCCCAGAAAAAGCCCACCAAAATACATAATGCAAACTACTGTGAAACAATTCTGTAGGATAAATGTGAAGTGATCCTTTATAGTCAATCACTTCATCTTTCAAGACCTCTTTCTGCGATTTTTCCCCATTCCCCAAACTATTGCTTTTCTCTAGTGTACAACTTAAATAACAATTCCTATTTTTTTTTTAATGTTTAAAGGTTTTTCAGAATATGTGCTGGAATAGCAGTGAGACAAAAAGTAGCTTCCAATTTTATAACTGCTGGAGGCACATGGAATAACTGAATAATTCTCTCCACACAGTCTATCAGACATAGGGTAGGGGTTACATAAAACATAAATCTTCCACAGTATTACTCTTTAACCTGCAATAGTGCATTATCACTATTCAATTCAAGTTGCCCTCTGCTAACTTCGGCCTAGATTCATCATTTTGCTATAAATATAACAAAAATAGCACCTGTGATAAAAATGGAGCATGGTTAGGCAAATTTTCCTGGTACCACATCGCATAGGTAATTTTTCGCAATGTGAGTTAAATTTATTGCACCCACATTATTTTCACATCGCAAGCTGAGAAGTCCACGAACAAGATTTTATTATAATTGGTGGTTTGGGTTACTGGATAGAGAGAGAGAGAGAGAGAGAGAGAGAGAGAGAGAGAGAGAGAGAAAGAGAGAGAGAGACTCACAAAAAAAGTTAACTATTTATACTGCTGTATAAGGAGCACTAGTAACTCAGGGTGAGGTTTGTGGTGTGGAGAGGGTTCTGGGAGGCAATTTTACATGCACAGTCATCATCGTCAGAAAACCCATGCAGAATAAAAAGGCACCATCATCAGACCACATCAGTCAGAAAGGAATTACCAACAGCAACATGGGCCCACAGGAGTTGGGATGGAAGCAGAAGTGGCAACATCAGCGTGAGAGGCAAAAATAGAGGCAGTAATGGCAACATTGCTTGCAGGATGAAGATGGGATAGCTAGCAAAGGGACAGTAGGAGTAAGGGGTCAAAAAAATGAAACTCTAGGGAGGACGACTCAGAGCCAACATCAGGAAATATTTCTTCACAGAGAAGGTAGTGGATGCCTGGAATGCCCTTCCGGAAGAGGTGACAAGGACAAAAACAGTAAATGAATTTAAAAAACACTATGGATCCCTAAAGGCTAGAGCATGAAAATAAAGAAAAGGGTACAAAGGTGTAACCCTAGCAGTTACTCCCCTTAACAGAGAGGAGGAGAGGCCAGAGGAGAAGTAAGGGAGTGGCAGAGAGAGAGACAAGTGGGCGTGGCTTGAGAATAAAAGGCTGGTGGAAGTAGCAGGGGAGAGGGATGCTTGTAGGGAGGAAGAAATAGAGGGCAGAGGTTGGTGAGCGCAGGGGAAGGGAGCAGCTGATTAAATAAGAGGCTGGTAGGATCAAGCTTGTGAGAGGATAGGCTAGTGGGTATAAGCTGTGGAGTGAGTTAGAGAAGCAAATATTACAGTACAGAAGTACTGTAATATTTGCTTACTGTGCCCAAAAATTTAAAAGTTCTGCATCTTTAAATAACATTTTTTGCACTATAGGTTAAATTATTACTCAGATACAATGACTATATTGTGTTATTTTGACAAACAGAATAGACATACTTTTCCAGAATTTAATAAATTGTGTGCAGAATTTTTAATTTTTTGGCAGAGTACTGCCCCAGGAGTAGGGTGTGTGTTTATGTGCTTATAGAAGTGAATAAGCCAGACAATTTCAAGCTAAAGCCGAACCTGAGCCAAACCAGCAGATCAGCCCTGGCTCCAGAAAGCAAAACACAAAACTAGCCAAGTTACAGAACATTCACCTCAACTCCAGACAAAAATAAATAGTTTTCTAAGCATTTATACCTTTTGTTTTGATTTATTTAGATGTTCTTTCCTTTTATCTATATCATTTGTTCCCCTCTCAGTATTTCTGCTTATGCTCAAACTCTTTTATTCTATCGCATTCCTTCTTTACACACTGTGAGGTAAATTTGAAAAGCCCAGTGTGTGCCAAAATCGGAAGATGTGTGCGCATGTTGGATATGCATGCGCCCAGCAGATTTTAAAAGCCACCTAAATGCACGCACCTCCAAATGCACGAATATCTCACTCTGATTCAAAAAGGAACGTGGTGTGGGCATTGGTTGGGCATTCCAGAGTAGGACCAAGAGATGTGTGCGCAAATACTTACGCGCCTGGGCAGCCGAGTAACTTTACTTCTGCTATGGAGGATATGTAAGTTTAAAAAACAAACAAAAAAAAAAAAAAGCAGGCAGCCCTGAGAAGTTTAAAGGGGGCAGTGCAGGCTATTAAATCAGGGGGGGTTGGAGGACCTAGCTCTAAACTGGGCGAACTGGTGGACGAACTGGTGAAACTGGTTATGGCATGGCCATGCGCCAGTTATAAAATTCTCCCACTTGCGCAGTTCATACCCAGATATGCGCGGCTGTGTGCGGCCAGTTGCAAAATAGTGTGCACATATATGTGCGCCCAGGCTATTTTATAACATAGGTGCGTATGTGCATGTATTAGGGATGTGCATTCGTCCTGGTTCGGCCACCCCGAAAAAGAAGCAGATTTTCCCGAAATTTGGGGCGGCCGAAAAAAATAGGCCCGAACCGCGGGAAAACGAAATTTCCCGTGGCGGGCCGATAACGAAGGCCAAACTAAAAGGTTCGGCTGAATCACATCTCTAGCATGTATGCTATAAAACTGTTGCGTCCCTGGACACAAGCTGAAGCACATGCATCAATGTCCACCAAGTTACCATCTGAATGTGTACTATATATCTAATTTTCCCTGTCTAGTCTCCTTTTTCTGTTGCCTATTAGAGATGTGAATCGTGTGCCCGATCGTCTTAACGATCAGGTTCGGATGGTGGGAGGGAAAAATCGGATCGTTAGAGATTGTGAATTGGAATCGTTCCGATTCCAATTTACATTGTTAAATTTTTAGTGAGGCCTGAGCAGATAAACAAAACCCCACCGACCCCCCCCCCCAAAAAAAATGTTAAATTACCTGGTGGTCCAGTGGGGGGGCGGTCCCCGGCGCGATCTCCCGCTCTCGGGCCATCGGCGCCATTTTGGCTACCACTGATAAAAAGGCGCCGATGGCCCGAAAAAAAAAACCCACCCGACCCTTTTCAAATTACCCCTTTGCTTCTCCCACCCTTCAGACCCCCCCAAAAACCTTTTAGATGGACCTGGTGGTCTAGCGGGGGGTCCAGGAGCCATCCCTTCAATCGTGCCGGTGCTGGAGGTTTCAAAATGGCGCCGATCGCCTTTGCCCTTAACTTGTCACAGTGAGCGACCGTCGCTCCCTGTGACAAGGTAAGGGCAAAGGCGATAGACTGCCAGAATGGCGCCGATCGCCTTTGCCCTTACCTTGTCATAGGGAGCGACCGTCGCTCCCTGTGACAAGTTAAGAGCAAAGGCGATCGGCGCCATTTTGAAACCTCCAGCACCGGCACCGGCACGATTGAAGGGATGGCTCCTGGACCCCCCGCTAGACCACCAGGTACATCTAAAAGGTTTTTGGGGGGGTCGGGAGGGTGGGAGAAGCAAAGGGGTAATTTGAAAAGGGTCGGGGTGGGGGGGTTTTTTCGGGCCATCGGCGCCTTTTTATCAGTGGTAGCCAAAATGGCGCCGAGGCCCTAGAGCGGGAGATCGCGCCGGGGACGCCCCCCCACTGGACCACCAGGTAATTTAACATTTTGGGGGGGTTCGGGAGGGTGGGGGAGTGTAAGGAATTTGTTTTAAAAGGTCGGGGTGGGTTTAGAGGTTGTGTTGGTCTGCCGGTTTTCTCACCCTCCCCCGAATAATTCCTGTGCCCTATTTAACGATACAATATAAATGCTCCTGACGATAAATCGTGGGCATTTGTATTGTATCGTGTACTCTAACGGTTTAGAATGATTTTAAAATTATCGGACGATAATTTTAATCATTCAAAAACGATTCACATCCCTATTGCCTATATCTTTGCAAAATTCCTGTCCCACTTGCTGCTCCTTGTAATCTCTGTGAATGCACACTGCACTGTCTCCCCTACTTATCCCTATGTTTCACTTCATTCCATCTCACTGTTACTACCTCCTCTGACTCTGCTGGAACACCACTCTGGGCATCCTCCTGCAGCTCACATTTTATTTGTGTATGTGACACTGTAGTAGTCTATATCCTCTGTCTACTGTACCGGTTGCCAGTCCCATATATTAACTCACTCCTTCCAGGCATGCTGACTCAACTTATGATTGGCTTATTGTTTGCTACAGAAAAAAAGTTTTGCCCTAGTCAGACATTCAGCTCAAGCCTTTTGTGTCTTGCCAAGTTCTACGTGTATCCTCGTGAGGTCAAATACAGTTATCCTTTCAAACACTGTTTTTGTAGCAAAACCCTGACGATACCTAACACAGTCAAGAAGGACCGGATTCTGGCAGGACTTTAACATGCTAATTTTATAATGGATTTTTGAGGGTATGCTTTACCCACAGAAGTAGTTCTTTAGAAAATTGAGCGACTAATATGAGTGTAAAATTGCAAGAATGCACACTGTATGAACATACTTTTACATGCATCAATGTACAGTCTGGGTGGCATTGAGTCTTTTGTGAATACTTTTTTATTTTAAAATGTTTGAGGGTAACTTTCCACTAACTGCGTGCAGCAGCACATGCATGCTTATATAGCCACAAGCAGATAAATGCATGTATTTTATAACCCACCTGTATAATATACGTGCGTTTTATAAAATATGTGTATATCTATCCCACAACATACACGTGTATATAGGCTTACACGCAAACACATACAATTCTCTGAAACCATGTATCTCAATGCACTGAACGTGCATAATTTTCCTATTTTTAAAATATATATGCATTTATTTTACATAAAAAAGTAGGACTTACTCGCATAAGTTGGCCAATTTTAAAACATGTGCCAGTAAATGAAATTAACCAGTTTACCAATCACCAGTTCGCCCAGTCCTTCTCCAGGTCATTGAGACCTTCCAGATTCTCCAGCCTGAACTTCCTCCAGTTTATGAAGACCTCCCACTCTATCATTTCTACACAATAAACATTTTTAATATCCTTTTTATCAGAGAATTAGCAGGTGTAAAAATGCACAAGTAAGTTGGAAAATCTGCATGATATGCATCAACTTAAATGTGTAAGTGCCCCTAGATCGCCCCATTTTTCATACATATATATGTGCACAAAAATGAAAATACATATATATTTTTGACTTTTATAAATACAGAATATGTGAGTAGAGACTACTCAGAAACATGTCTGCTAGTTTTACATGCATAAAGATTTGAAAAGTCACCCCTATCGGCCGGATTTTAAAAGGGTTACGAGCTTAAGTTAAGCGCGTAACCCTTTTAAAACGCCCCTGTGCGCGCCGAGCCTATTTTGCATAGGCTCGGCGGCGCGCGCAAGCCCTGGGACGCGCGTAAGTCCCGGGACTTCGCTAGGGGGGGCGTGTCGGGTGGGTGGCGCGATGTTCGGGGTGTTCCGGGGGCGTGTCGGGGGTGTGGTGCCGGCCTGGGGGCGTTCCGGGGCGCGGCCGAGGCCTTCAGAACAGCCCCCGGGTCGGGAGATGGCGCGCCAGCAGCCTGCTGGTGTGCGCTAGTTACACCTGCCAGAGGCAGGTGTAACTTTTACAACAAGGGTTGGGGGGGGGTTTAGATAGTGCCGGGGGGGGGGTTAGGTAGGGGAAGGGAGGGGAAGGGTGTGGGGGGGGGAGGGAACGGGCAGCACGCGCAGGGCTCGGCGCGTGCATGTTGCACAAATGTGCACCCCCTTGCGCGCGCCGACCCCGGATTTTATAAGATGTGCGCGAACAAAAGTATGTGCGTGCGTTGTTTTTTAAAATGTCCCCCAAAGTGTGTAAATTCTTTTGGCAAAAATACATGCACCAAACAGCAAGTGTAATTTTGTGTGCATGGTCTTGCTGGGATAATTTTCAAAGCGGATTTATGTGACTAACTCCCTCATTTATCAAAATGCGCTAAGGTGTTTTCGCATGCAATAAGCCCTTAACGCATGTGAAAATGCCTTTAATACATGCAATAGCACCATGTCGTATGGTGCAAATCAAATCCGAAAAAGAGGAGGAGTTAGGGGTGGGTTTACCATTTTGTAAAGCCCCATTGCAATGCTTTAATGCTGATTTTAGCTACAACATTTTCAGTAGTGTTAAGCTGTATCACCTGTTGTGATGTTTTTGAAGCTCCCAGAGACCTAACCTAGCTATCAGGAACCTCAGATGAGAGAGCACTGTTCTGTTCGTACGTCGCACTCTGAATGTCAAAGTGGCCCCTAACCCCTACACTAATACCTAAACCTCACCTCAAGTTACTAGGTGGGCGTCCCATAGAGATATAAATACCTATCTAAGTGTGAGGGCATTACAGCTAGTCTCTCTCTCTCTCTCTCTCATCCTCCCAGTGGTTGGATATAGAAAAAACCACATTCTGACAGTACAAAAAAGTTATTGCTCTTCACATAGGTATTAGTGCCTAAAGTAATAAATCCAGGCCTAAGTCTGCTGTCAAAATTGGTGTAACTTATGCACATATTTGCTGGTAACCTATGCAATTTTCAAATGATTTTACTTGGGTAGATAAGGAATTATTTGGGTAAAAATCATTAGATGCAAACTGCCCTAATCCTTTGCAGTTGTCATGGCAAAAGAGTTTAGACCGGTCTTGAACTGGTAGATTGCCAGGGCAGGGAGAGAGAGCTCTGCTTCTGAGCTACCAAGTAGTTAAGCATAGCGGCAGCTAAGCAAGTAGAAAGGGCTTGCATACAGTCCCATGCACAGATTTGCAAATCCCACCGTGAGGAACCAGATGCTTGTGCAAAGTACACATGTTAAAGTATCCACAGAGATTTCAAAATAAATTCCATATGTATACTTTCCCACCCCTGACCTAATCTCTCTCCCCTTTTACCTGTACAGACAAGGAGAGGGGTGGCATTATTCAAGACACATTTTTATGCCATATTAATCACTTTCCCTACAGCCATATCTAGTTGACAACAATTGTAGTAATATACAGAACACTGACCTTTGCATACTCTCCACACTATCTCATATCTCCTATCCTCCACAGCCTTATCAAGAGTTTTTTGACAAAGCAGTTTCTTGCTAAAATACTGTACTCTTCTCTGCTTTTGATATTCTTTCCTCTCCACTATTTTGTAAGGTATACCAAATCCCAGCCTTCATTGTTTGTGTCCTATGTTTGTGCATCCGTACTACAATGTGTCTCTGGCTAAAATAACATCTGCATTCTGCCTTCATATATTTCAGATTCATGCTCACTTCATTCCAGTCTGCTATTGCACTTGCCAATCAAATCTATTATGTCCATCTGACAAATATCCTTGCCTTCAACTGCTACCACAAGCACCTCATGCCTCAAAAGGACTCCATTTTCACTCTCTCCCTCAACTGTTATGCTTGCCAGCTGCGGAGCCCCGCGACCGGTTTCACTCACTCCATACCGCATTGCTGTGGCCAGACAAGTCCCGACTCCCTCATAGCGGCAAGCAGCCGCCGCTGATGTTGCCCCCATCTTCGCAGCCCTGAGTGCCGCTGCTACCATCAAGCCGCTGCTGTTTCCTTGAGGCTCTGAGTGCCACCGCTGCCGCTGCCACTGCCACTCTTCACAGCTGGGAACGTTGCCGACGTCCTGCAACCGACCTTCTAGGCACCTGTGCATGACTCTGCAGAAATTAAAGGGCCTGCGGTGGGAAAAGCCTCGTGGCCCTTACTGATAACATCATCACCCAGGAACTACTTAAGGCAGGCTCCTGCCTTCTGCCCCTGCCTTGGTAATAGGTCTGCTCCTTTGGAGTGCGAGTTCCTGAGTTCCTGACCTTTCTTCCTCCTTCCCTTCGGACTGTTCTTGGCTTGACACCGGACTGGACATCAACCTCGCTTCTTGCCACCTACCTCGACCTTTGCCTGGACTTGAACCTTGAGTTTTCAGCCGACCCCGACCTCTGCCTGGACTTTGACTTCAAGCTTTGCTGCCTGCCCCTGACCTTGGCCTGTTTCTCCACTGCTCTCTCTTCCCCAAACAGATGGCTGTTCCGCATCTGACCCACCAGCATGCTGCCTGCTACGCTCCATCCTGTGGGACCTCCAGTGGTTTTTGGAGCTCTTCAAAATGATGTTTGATGACCCAGGCCATTTCTGGTTTGAATCCCCTCCACATCCATAAGAGCAATCGCTCCCTCTCTGACTACACTATAGAATTCTGCACCTTAGCTACAGATCTCCATTAGGGTGAGGATTGTCTCTGCTCCATCTTTCTGGATGGACTATCATCCCGTATTAAAAATGAACTGGCAGCTCGTGAACTTCCTGACTCTATGGACTCCCTCATTGACTTGGCCAGGAGGATTGATCATCAACTCCAGGAATGGAATCGGGAGTTACAACTCTCCCGGAGATGCACAACCATCACAAACCACCCATGGCATTCTTCTCTTCCTCTGGAAGTCTCCTCTTCTCCTGGATCCCTGAAAGAGGAACCAATGCAACTGGGTCATGGCCGGCTAACCCCAGAAGAGCGTCTCTGGTGCCACCAGTCCAGACTCTGTTTGTACTGTGGAAAGGCAGGGCATGTAATAGCCCACTGCCCAGTAAGGCCGGTAAACTCTTGGGCCTAGGATACAGCGGGGGACTGATCCTAGGCCTCACCTCTCCAGCTCCCCCATTAATGCTTCCTATAACATTCTCAATAGGCAACCAGGACTTCACCACTCTAGCCCTAGTAGATTCTGGGGCAGGTGAGAACTTCATCCTGAAGGCCCTTGTGGAACACCTCCAGATTCCCACGTTTCTTTGCACAGTTCCATTGGTTCTCTCGTCAATCCACAGGGATCCTCTCCCATGGAGAGTTACCCGCATTACAGCTCCCTTAAAGCTTCACTCTGGATCCCTTCACATGGAATACCTGGCATTCCATGTTCTCGATAAAGCCATACATCCCATAGTCCTGGGCTTACTCTGGCTGCAGCAACATTCTCCGTAGGTGGACTTGGCCTCACTTCAACTGTCGCAGTGGGGTCCCGATTGCCATACAACCTGCTTAGAAAGGGTAGCAATCCAGACATGTCTCTCAGCTCCTGTTGTTCCAGCTGGCCTTCCTCTGCAGTATGCGCAAACTCGAGAAGGGTCAATTTGAAAAAGAAAGTCTCACGTTTCTGGGTTACATAATCTTCAGATAGGGTTTCCACATGGACTCCAACAAACTCAAGTGCATACAAGACTGGCCTCAGCCTAGTGGTCTACAAGCTCTACAGAGATTCTTGGGCTTCGCCAATTATAACCATAACTTTATTTACAATTACTCCAAATTGACAGCTCTGCTCACAGCCCTGACCTGCAAGGGGGTCAATGCCAAGCTCTGGCCACCTGAAGCTGTGATAGCTTTCCCAGACGTAAAGGTGGCTTACTCCAGGAATCCTATCTCCATCACCCAGACCTGCAGTGTCCTTTTATTGTTGAAGTGGATGCCTCTTATGAAGGAGTAGGGGCTGCCATGAGCCAGTACTCTTCCTCTAGAATGTGTACCCTTGCTCCTTTTTTTTCAGGAAGTTTTTAACCAGCCGAGCAAAGTTATGGAATCAGTGACAAGGAATTACTGGCCATCACGCTCACCTGGAGTAATGGTTGGAGGGGGCACAGCATCGTATAACCATCTATACAGACCATTGGAGCACCTCCACCATGACCAGCATCTGAATCCACGGCAGGCCCGTTGGGCAGAATTCTTCACTTGCTTCGACTTTGAACTCAGATACAGGCCCGCAGCCAAAAACATCCAAGCAGATGCCCTTTCTCACTCCTTTTTGACCCAAGATACCACAGAACCACCCCGGCACATCACTGACCCTGCCCGTCCTCCTTATCTCCACCATGACCGTCCCTCCAGGGAAGACAGTTGTTCCTCATAAGCACTGTGAAAAAGTGTTGTTGGTCCCATGATTCCCGCGTCACGGGCCACCCTGGATGAGCCCAGACCCTTGCATTGCTCCAGTAATTTTACTGGTTGCCAAACATGCAGAAGGATGTTCAGGCTTAAACTGACTCTTGTCCTGTCTGCGTGCAGCAGAAACCATTAGTGGGACAACCTTAGGGGCTGTTACAGCCATTGCCAGCCCCCAAGGAACCCCGAACCCACCTCTCCACCAACTTTGTCATGGATCTTCCCCTCTCAAATGGCAATATAGTCATCTGGATAGTAGTTGACCATTTCTCTAAATTGGTCCACTTCACACCATTTCCTGTCTTCCCACAGCTCCAGAATTGGCTCAGCTCTTCATCCAGCACGTGTTCTGACTCCACAGATTTTCCAACCACATAATCTCAGTCCAGGGTACCTAGTTCACCGCAAGATATTGGCAATCACTATGCAAAAAATTCAACATTTTTTTGGACTTCACCACAGCCTACCACCCGCAAGTGAATGGTCAGTCCGAACGAACCAATCAGACATTATAAAACTTTTCACAGGCCTCTGTCAATGCACACTAAGATGACTGGGCAGCCCTCTTTCCTTGGGCAGAGTTCTCTCACAATTCTCATCCTTGTACCATCAAGGGTTCCTCATCCTATCAAATCATTTATGGGAAACAACCACTCCCTCCTCTACCTCTTCCTCTAATGGTTCCCTCACCAGTGGTTCAACTGACGGCGCAAGGACTGCAAAATCTCTGGAGCCATACTCAGCAGATGCTTAAAAGCCAAGAAATTCACCGACCTCCACCTCTGCACCTGCAAAGTTGTTGGGGTAATGACTCCACCACTGCACTGGCTCACTGAGGGATTTTCAAAGGGAAACACCACAGAGTAACTTCACAGGAAAGTGCCCACAGGCCTGCAAGCATCATAGGGAGATTAAAAAAATGCTCTCTAAATATCTAAGTACCAGGCTCTTTTGTCTTTATTATATGCCAATACACTGTTCTGAGATCTTAGCAAGAATACTGGCCATTTGTACCCTTACTTGTGTGTATATTGAAGATTATACTCCTTCCAGCTCTACTTCTGTTTTATAGTAGGACACTAACATTTGGGCCATTTCTTAGAAGGTTGTGTGTGTGTGTTTGTATGTGTGCTTTCTCCCTTATGGCAGTTTGTTGATGTGATAATTGTGATGCTTGAATTTCAGATAATTAATGTAACCATATCCATGTAATTTGTTAGCTTATGAGTTGAATTAATTAAGGTCTTCATTTCACCAGATGTATAATACTTTCATCTCACTGAAGAAAAACAAACTCCCCCTAATGGCTCAATTAGTTAATAAGCAGATTAGGTAAGCAATGTGAGAAAATATTCCTTTCCTCGACTTGTAACCTAATATGCAACAAGAAACATTCTGCACATTCATGCTTAAATTATGTAAGATAAGATGGAAACAACAATAAAAAGCAAAATGAAACCCTAGTGAATCCTTGCCTTCTCTTATAAAGCTCCATCTTAGTACTCAACGGCAACTGGTGTACCAATTAATATTAGAAACGGACAATTTACTTACAATGCCAAATCATGAGTATAAGTTCCATTCATTATTCACATATTGCTGGATATATTTTTTTTTTTTATGAAGATCTAGAATCACAAAACGCTGATAGAAAAAATTATTGCTAATAAAATAAAGTCCCAGATTGAAAGAGAAACTTTTGTTCATTTCTTTGTAAAATTGTTAGATTATATTATGATTCTGGTTCACAATCGAGAACACCTCCACCAGTCTGATAATACCCAGATAGTGAGCAGAGAATGCCCTATAATTTAAAATCAAAATTAAATCACACCATCTTGAAATATATAGGGCCTATGCTCAAGGCTGATGTGTATACTAAAGCTACTTAGTATGCATGCAAAATTGCATGCTATGCAGCAAATCCTCAACAAATACAGTAAACCAGTCCAAAAAGACTTTTGTGTAGAAAATAAACATTTAATCATTCTCTTGCATTTAAAATGCGCTACACAATACTATTAGAAGACTGAAATCTGTGAAGAAATATTGTATCTCAACAGGAAAAAAAAGCATCAGGGCTGAAACAGTACTGGGAGAAAAACCTAAAAATCCTGAAAAGTTTTATAATCCTTGGTGTTAAATACCAAACAATTACCAGTACTCATGTAATAACAAAGGACTTACAGTACGTCAGACTTATACAGACAGCATCATTATTTGGTGGGAAGACCTCCCTTGGAATCAGCATTTCATCTTATGCTCCAAAATCATAACTAGGAGATAAAATCTTGCTTCTCTGTTCAAAATAAAATGGATTCTGCTTCAGACTAATGTATACCCTTTAACACTGTGCACAGAAAAATCCAAATATATGCTATTATGGTTTTAAATTTTACAGAAATACTAAAGAAATTAAATAACTTTATATAAAGAATTATTAAAATGATGTTAAGAATAATTATTGTTATTGTTTTAGACTACAAGAAAATAGTGCCTAGACACATTTTAAAAAGTTGTCTTTATTAACATCTAGTTGTTTCTACAGGTCTTTCTGCTGAAGTCATTTTATTATTTATTTTATTTTTAATATTTTAGAGCATTTTTCTCAGCCCTTTGAAGTTCTGTAGATGAAATGCTTCACTTTCTATTAGTGCACAGAGTACATCCCTACATCTTCCAGCTCCTGTTTTCTCTATAACAAATAAGAACTCACATTCCATAATGCAGAACGAGAGATGTGTCTACTAAGTAAAGAAGTCTAAAACTGGATGCTCAAAAATTGCTCTTTCATGAATTATTCTACTAATTCTGAGATATTAGGTAATGTAAGTTAACTAGAAGAATCAGCTGGGGAGATAAAGGATCCTTCTACTGCTCTAATATTAACCAAAATTGAGGATATATATATATATATAACACTGCTACTTTAACATTAGCATCACAAGAAAGTGCTGAAAAATCTAATTTAACTTACTGTGTTTAGGTATGTTATATATTAACTTATAGTATAAGCATACATTAACTGTGCTGAAACAGAATTACAGGACAAGTAGCAGTGTCTCTAAATCCTGTCATTTATCAAAAGACATTGGAAGCAATATTTATCACTTTTGAACTGTGATAATTATTACTATTATGGTAACTTGATTTTACTATGCATTTTTCATTCAAACAGGATCCCTGTTTGCTTTATCATTGAGGATGACCTGACAATGAATTTATGACCCAAGAATGAAATGAAAGCCTCCAGGGAAGAAACAAGTGGCTGTTGTATCAGAGTGCACATATGCTGCCAGTAATGGGGCATTTGTGCATCCGGTTTCGGGCTGCCTGAGTCTTATCCCTGTAGGTCCGAGTGCCGCTGCTGTGGAACAGGAAGAGAACCCTTACACCACTCCTCATCCTAATGGGGCATGGCTCTCCCCTAGATGAATGCACCATGCACTGTTGCAGCATCAGCCCTGACAGGACCTGTGATGGGCTCCCGTGGGGCATGTCAACATCATATGGTGAATGCCACCAGTGCATCCCCATGTTGCCCACATCATCACACTCCTCTGCTGACTGTGCATGGCATGCTAATATCAGCATAGGCGTCCAGGGCTAGTGACAAATTAAAAAGTAGGGCCAGTTTATGTTCCCTGCCCCTTGCATGTGTCACTCCTGGGACTACAGTGAATTCCCACCAGTATCCCTCTCACACCCCGGTGTAGTTTATTCATCTTCACAAGGCCATGTGTTTCCTGCCTTACAAAACTTGTGATACTATAGTTATACACATTAGCCAACCTGTTAATGCTTATCATGCCGGGGTGCTTGTGCCATAGTTCTGGGACGAGGTATGGTAGGAGAAGGGATGAATGGCTCACATGAGAAAAACGTGTACTAGGGTTGCAGCCTTAGTCCAACAGAGCAGAAGATACGGAAGTGTGGCAGCAAATGGGCCGGCACATAAAGCCAAGATGACACGCAAAGGGTCATACTCTGCAGATGATGGGAGCTGGTAGTGTTACTGTGTGTGGCAGCGTGCCCTGTGAGATCATCCTCCCTGAGGACTGCAGTGCCAAGGAGGCCCAGCTGGTCAAAGGCTAGCCTTGGAAGACTGCTGAACAGCAGTTACATGAGGGCCCTGACGGCTTCTTCCAGCGGCACAGGAGGGACTTAGGTTGTAAGTAGGCACTTAAATTAGATTTCACTATTATAGATTTAATAAAGGCTGCAGCCAAATCTTTCCAATACAAAAGGTCTAAGGAGACACACAAACTTTCTCCATCTTTCATGTGTTTACACACAGACACACACATATACAGACTCATGCACAATGGCTCTTTCAAGCTCACATTCATACACATTTGCATGCATGCTATCCCACACTCACACACACACACAGAAGAATGCTGGGCTGTAAGATAAAAGAGGTAATAATGCCCTTGTACAGGGCCTTGGCGAGGCGTCATCTGGACTACTGCATTCAGGATAGAGGTGGTCCAAAGAAGAATGACAAATGGTGAGGGGTCCGTATTGGAAGACTTATGAGAGGCTGAAAGATCTGAATATGTACACCCTGGAAGAGAGGAGGTGCAGGGGAGATTACCTGATGCACACTCATCAAACCTTTTCTTTTGGAAAGAAATCAATAGAGCTAGGGCTCATGAAATGAAACTCCAGGGAGGATGACTCAGAACCAACGTCAGGAAATATTTCTTCACAGAGAGGGTGGTGGAGGCCTGTAATGCCCTTCCGGAGGAGGTGGGGAAGACGAAAACATTGAAGGAATTCAAAGTGGCATGGAATAAACACTGTGGATCCCTAAAGGCTAGAGAATGGAAATAAAGAAATGAGTGCATGGGGGTAACGGGGGGGGGGGGGGGGTAATTTGCTGGTGTGGCAGTTGCTATCCTTAACAAATAAGCCTTGATACTCTTAATACAACTCCATCATTGCTCTCTGTTTCAATGGCAATGGGAAAGGGGAATTTGATTCAGACAGCAACCAAGGGCTCCGTCTTTTATGGTTTGAGGAACAAATAAACATGAGGGTAACTTGCTGATGCCGCTTTTACTACCCTTAATCACTAAGCCTGATACTTTTGACACAATTCCAACATTGCTCTCTGCTTCCAGGGCAAGGGTTAAGGGAAACTGGATTCAACAGCATCTGAGAGCCTTGACTTTTACGGTCCGGTAAACTGATAAGCATGGGGGTAACCTGCACAATGCAACAGATACTGGCTTAAGCATAAGCTTGCTAGGCAGACTGGATGGCTCATTTGGTCCTTTTCTGTCTTCATTTCTATGTTTCTATGTCTATGTTTCTAATACAGAATAAGGGACTACAAATTAGAAACAGAAACATGCAGACAAAAATAAAATGGAAAGCCCGGTTAGGTGCTCTACGTAACAGGATATGCTTGCCTACCTTCAGTATGAGAAGCACCCATGACATCAGGATACTACTGACTATGTTTGCTGAGACAATAATGAGTCCACCAAATTACCTCAAGGTACGAGGGGAAAAGCTATTCACAATAACATATTAGGCAATCAATATGGGTTCCCAGATTTAGGTTGTAACCTGGAAAATGGTACGATTAGGCTCGTCCATCAAAAAAGAAAAGGTCCTGACACACTTGAAGAGGCTGAAACGTATGCTAGTTTTCCTGCAGGAAACCCATATGACAGCTAAAGAGCATTTGAAATTAAGAAAGAGATGAGTGAGTCAGATATTTGCCACACATGGGTCTTCTCATAGTAGGGGTGTTCTCATACACCATAATGTTCCCTTTATAGAGGAACTCACTTGTGCTAATCCGGATGGGTGCTTTATCATAGTAGTGAGTTCTTTGATGTGTAAATGCACAATTTTAGTCTCTCTCTATGGGCCCAAAAGGTTTGATGCTACTTTTTTTTGCTAAAATTATAACTAAACATTTCTAAGCTGGGACCCGCTCCATTAATAGTAGGTGGGGATACAAATTGTGTAATGGATCCCATTCTGGACCGCCAACAGGGGAATCGTTCTTCTTATATGAAAGCTGTGAAAGGTTTAATTTTTTTCTGTAACTCCTTGCAGCATCTAGATGTTTGGTGTGTGCTGAATCCACACACAAAAGATTATACTCATATTTCTAGGGCTTAATCTTCTAAGACCAGAGTGGATTATTTGTTTCTCTCTAACAGTTTATTCTTTAGGTGCTCCCAGGCTACTATAGAAACGATAGCCATACCTGATCTTTGTCCCACTCTCCAAAGACATCTTTTGTTACTTGGAAGATGCTTGCTTGGCTACTGCTGGTCAAAGGATTTAAACAATTCCTGTCCGATAAGTGGCAAGACTTTGTGTATCATAACCAACAGCACAGGAACCAACCCAAGCTGTTTTGGGAAACAGCAAAGGTAGTGTTACGAGGAGAGATTCTTAGCTACTCTATCTGACACAAGAGTGAATTAGATAAAGATATTCTAGAATTAGCTAATAAAGTGAAATGGGTGAAAAGGCAATATATTTTATCCAATATGGAACGGGAATAGACGCTTTTCTGGGATTATCAGATGTTGCTTAATGCGAAACTCCACCAATGAGCGCTCTTCTCGATAGTTGCTTTAAAATATAAACTATATATACAGGGGAACAAGACAGGTAAAGTTATGGTGAAACTGGTTAAACCCAGACGGGGAGTGAGTATCCGGACCCCTGCTGGTAAAATGGTAAAGAACACGCAGGAGACTGGTGAGGTTTTTTTAGCAGTAGTATGCAAAACTGTATTTGGCAGAGCGAGCCAAGGACAAATTGAGAGATAGATTTTTGGGCTCCTTGTCCTTACCTACAGTGTCACCCAAGCAACTTGACTGCTTGAATCAACTCTTTCATGCCTCTGAGATTCAGGTGGCGATCTCGGAACTTAAAAATTTAAAAGCCCCAGGACCGGATGGACTGACAGCTCTTTTTTATAAAACTTTACAGTCTCATGTCATGGAGCCTCTGCAAATTTTGTTTACTGACATGGTTAGGGGCGGTGTGATGCCTAGATCATTGCAGTTAGCACATATTATTGTGTTACCTAAACCAGGGCAAGAACCGCAGCAAGCGTCCTCCTTCCGGCCAATATCTTTGCTAAATTTAAATATCAAGTTATCTACACATACAGTTCTGGCAAATCACTTAAAAATTATCTTGCCTTCCCTCATTTCAAAAGGACAAGCAGGTTTTTGTTATTGGATGATGGCCAAGCATAAATGTTCACAGACTAATAGTTTTACAAACTATCTGTAAAGATTTGAATATACAGGATCCAGTACCAATTGGACTTGATGCTGAAAAAGCACTGAGAGTGGACTGGAGCTTTCTGCGGGTTATCCTGGCTAAACTGGGATTTCAGGGTTTTATCCTGCAGGCTATACAGATATTATATTCCAAGCCAACTGCTTGTATTTGAGTGAATGATATTAGCTCTGCAGCTTTTCCTCTCACTAGAGGGACATGTTAGGGATGCCCTCTTTCCCCTTTCATTTTCATACTTTCTTTAGAACCATTAATACATGAGATAGATTCTTACATACAATCTATCACTGTGATTCAAGACAAAAAATTGCCTTTTATTTTTTTATTTGTAGCTGATATCTTATTATTTTTACACCATGCTAAAGTACATTTCTCACAGATTCGACAGATCTTTGAAGCATATGGTAGCTCTTCGGGATTTAAGATCAATAAAGAAAAGTCAGAAGTATTGGATTTATATGGTCAATTACAAGATAGTTGGAATGATTTCCCACTCCAATGGGCACATCAGAAGCTTAAATATCTAGGGATATATATCCACAGAGACCTTCAAGCTTGGTATCATTGTAATTTTGAACCCGTTTTGCAAGTCTTTAAAGATAAACTACTTAATTGGATAAATCTACCTTTAAATATTTTAGGTAGGATAGCCCTAATAAAAATGATGCTCTTGCCAAATATCCTGTATTGCAAATGGTACCTGATGTACTCTGAAACTGTGACCTCACTCAAATTCTTAGAGACTGCTCTAGGTTTATATGGAGTGCAAAGTGGGTTCATTTGAGCTTAGCGAGAATGGCAGCTCCTGTGGCAGAGCTTGGGGATTCCCAGATCTCAAACTGTACAATATGGGTTGTTTACTAAGATCCTAAGGAGATTGGATCATCAAGACTAGTATTTATTCTGACACTCAATTAGAACAATTTTTGGTGAAGCTTCTTGATTTCCAATATGTTTTGCATGCATTAGTTGAAAAACTTCCCAATTCACTGGGTAATCATATACTGATACATAGTATGCAAGTGATATGGAAATTTTTATGTAACCTTATCTCTCTGTCCTAGAAAATATCCTTATGGCTACCAATCTGTGGTAACCTAGATTTTATACCTGGTCAACAGACTAGATGTTTTCAAGACCAGACCAAGAATAGAATAGATGCTATACAATATTTCATAAATCCACAGACATCTAGCATTTATGACTTCGCCCTTTGTCAGGTACATCTTGGTTTCAAACCCTCTGATTTTTTGGCCTACCATCAGTTAACCCTTACTTCTGGGCATACTGGTCCTTTCACTTCTAAGGCTTTCCAAAACCTGTTACTAATTTATCAGCGTGGAACTTATAAATTATCTACTATGTATACAGTTTTGCAAATACACTCAAAATTTACGCTGCTCTCTGAAGTTATGAATAAGTGGGAACGAGATTTACACCTGGGGATTGAGGAGAACAAATTCAGTGCGTTTCCTGGATAATTATCGCAGTTTGGTTTCCGGTGATTTGCGAGACCAGCATCTCCGCATTGCTCATCTGTTAGTTGTATCTCCCTTGAAAGCATTTACAATGGGGACTGCAGATTCTCCTTCCTGCCCTAAATGTTTACATACCCAGGCCACACTCTTTCACAATTTCTGGGTATGTTCTGAGATACAGAATTTTTGGGAGCATGTTTGGCAGGATATAACTAAATGTACAGGCAGTAATTTAACAAAGCAAGCCCAGATACCCTCACCTATTCCTACTAAACAAATGGGGTTTCTTTACAAGGCTCTGGCACATGCCAAATATATATATATATATTGGTTAACTGGCTTCGACCGGAAGCTCCTACTTTAGGGCAGTGGTCCACAGGCATGTTGGACTTAATGATGATGGATTATAAGACTTGGGCCAGGGAAGTGAAAGTTTTTCAGAAGTTTAAAGACATCTGGGAAGGTTACATGGAACATCTCCCGAAATGCATTCGTGATACACTTAGGGGTAGATTTTAAAAGAAGCGCGATCAGCCTACTTTTGCTTGCGCATCAGACTCAAGCAAAAGTACGCTGGATTTAGTAGATACGCGCGGAGCCGCGCGTATCCACTAAAATCCTGGATCGGCGCGCGCAAGGCTATCGATTTTGTATAGCCTGCGCGCGCCGAGCCGCGCTGCCTCCCCCCGTTCCCTCCAAGGCCGCTCTGAAATCGGAGCGGCCTCGGAGGGAACTTTCCTTTGCCCTCCCCTCACCTTACCCTCCCTTCCCCTACCTAACCCACCCACCCGGCCCTGTCTAAACCCCCCCCTTACCTTTGTCGGGGGATTTACGCCTCCCGGAGGGAGACGTAAATCCCCGCGCGCCAGCGGGCCTGCTGCGCGCCGGGCCGCGACCTGGGGGCGGGTACGGAGGGCATGGCCACGCCCCCGGGCCGTAGCCACGCCCCCGTACCCGCCCCCAAAACGCTGCCGACACGCCCCCGGAACGCCGCGACGACCGGGCCCGCCCCCCCGACACGCCCCCGACACGCCCCCCTCCGAGAACCCCGGGACTTACGCGAGTCCCGGGGCTCTGCGCGCGCCGGGAGGCCTATGTAAAATAGGCTTCCCGGCGCGCAGGGCCCTGCTCGCGTAAATCCGCCCGGTTTTGGGCGGATTTACGCGAGCAGGGCTCTGAAAATCCGCCCCTTAGATTTTGAACTAATTTCTAGAAGTTTTTATACAACCCACTGTGCTCTACTTTACTATCTTATGCACTTTTGTTGTATATCCAGAGGCTAGAATATCTTTGTACTTATTTTCATTGATTTACTCTTTTGTTGTATATCCAGGGGCTGGAATATCTTTGTACTTATTTTCATTGATTTACGTAGGTGATAGTTTTTGATGTTATTTGACTGTTACTCTGCTTCTCACTTTAAATAGGTAGGGGGCTGGCGGGGACTATATGGAAGGGCAGCCATGTTCATAAACATTTGTTTATGTTTATCTTTATATACTGTATGTTATTACATTTGGCATATGTAAATTCAATAAACATAATTTACAATTAAAAAAAAAAGGAAAGCCGGAAAGAACAAAATACAAATATGTAATTATACATTCCCTAAGATAACATATTCCAATCACTAAAAATTTAAAAAAAAAATGTTTTACCTTTGCTGTCTGATTTTATTTTTCTAATCGGATAGTCCTAGGCTTTTTTTTTTTTTTCCCATGTTCCCTTTCTTTGTCTATTCCCAATTCCTGTAACATGGTCTCTATTTTTTTCTTTCTGTTTCTTCTCTCTCCCCCTGTCTTTTTCCCTTCTTTCCTCAAACGCACACTCAAGCTCTCATTCTCACACGCTATCTCTCTCACACACACACACAGGGCTGGTGAAAGGATTAGGCAGAGTAGGCGGTGGCCTAGGGCACTGGAAGTGGGTGCGGTGGTAGAGCAGCTGTTAAGGGCAGCAGATTTGAAGGAAGCCATAGGAGGGACGAGACATGGCATTGGTGAGTAATGGAGCTGGGGGCATCTTGGTTTTTTGAGTTTAATGCATTTGAGGAGCTTGGAATATTTGTAGGTGGAGTGAGAGAGAGAGAGAGATATCACATCATGTCATCCCAGCCTGGGGCGGCTGGACCCCATCTACTGGCACTGCACACACTCTCAGGCTCTCATTCTCATATGATATCTCTCACTCACATGCTGTCTCACACACACAACTCTCTCTTTCACATGCTGTCTCTCATACATACATACATACATACTGGTTCTCTCTTTCACATAATGTGTCACACACACACATCGCTCTCACTTTCACATGCTCTCTCTCTCTCTCACACACACACACACACAGTCTCACTCTCAATGTTCTCTCTCACAAACACACAACTCTCATACACATACTGTCTCACCCCCACACACACAGAGACTCTCACCTGCTGTCTCTCTGCTCTCAGAACTACAGACTCACTCCTACACACATTCTCTCAACTCTCTCACACACACACTCTACAAGGCTTCAGCCTCTGGGCCTCCTGTTTGTAGCTCATCACAGGATGGGCTCCACGGCAGCCTTAAACTAGTCGAGCTGCTGCGAAATGGGATTTGTGACAGCCCTGCTTCTGGGCCTCCTCTTCTTGGTCTGCCAAAAGATGGGATTTGTAGCAGCTCTGCGTCCAGGCCTCCTCTTCTCAGGCTGCTGCGAGATGGGATCCGTGGCGGCCCTGTCACAGACTCTGCTTCTCTTCCTTCCTGCCTGTGCATCTTCGACAGGTAAAACATTATCACCCGCGGCGATACCGGGTCCTAACACCGCCCATACCCCAGCCACACTCCTCCCCTTCCCTAATTATCATGTTACCACCACGTGTAGTAGGGCATTATCACATGCAATAATGCTCTAACACACGCGATAACCTCATATTGAGTTTCATAAATGACCCTATATATTAGTAATTTGCTCAGTCACAGAGAGGATCTTATTCTCTAGAGCAGTGAATTCCTCAGCATGTTCTTGAATCTTCTGAGACTGGTCATTAAGAACACCAACATATTCCCAACTGAACTTACCAGTTGGATAAAGGTGAACCGGTAGATGTAGTGTACTTGGATTTTCAGAAGGCATTTGATAAAGTTCCTCATGAGAGGCTTTTAGGAAAAGTAAAAAGTCATGGTATAGGTGGCAATGTCCTTTCGTGGATTACAAACTGGCTAAAAGACAGGAAACAAAGTGGCTAAAAGACTGGCTAAAAGACAGGAAACAGAAAGTAGGATTAAATGGACAATTTTTATTTATTTATTTATTTATTCAATCTTATATACCGGCTTTCAAGTTCATTTCAAGGCGGTTTACATTGATTGAAGTTGCAGTAGCAACCTTCAAACACATATATACTAAAAACAAAACATGGTACATGACTAAAATACATTAAAACCAAAAGCTAGCTGACTAAAAATATATTAAACTAAACCCTTTCAAATCCCAACAATTCAGTGGAAGGGAGTGGGCAGTGGAGTGCCTCAGGGATCTGTATTGGGACCCTTACTTTTCAATATATTTATAAATGATCTGGAAAGAAATACAACGAGTGAGGTAATCAAATTTGCAGATGATACAAAACTGTTCAGAGTAGTTAAATCACAAGCAGATTGTGATAAATTGCAGGAAGACCTTGTGAGACTGGAAAATTGGGCATCAAAATGGCAGATGAAATTTAATGTGGATAAGTGCAAGGTGATGCATATAGGGAAAAATGACCCATGCTATAGTTACACACTGTTAGGGAGGAGGAATAGCCTAGTGGTTAGAGCAGTGGCTTATGAACCAGGAGACCAGCGTTCAAGTCCTACTGTCGCGCCTTGTGACCTTGGGCAAGTCACTTTACCCTCCATTGCCTCAGGTACAAACTTAGATTGTAAGCCCTCTGGGGATAGAAAAATACCTACAGTACCTGAATGTAAACTGGTGTGATATTGAGATCAAATGTCGGTATATAAAAATAAATAAATAATATTAGGTGCTCCACCCAAGAAAGAGATTTAGGCATCATAGTGGATAACACATTGAAATCGTCAGTTCAGTGTGCTGCGGCAGTCAAAAAAGCAAATAGACTATTGGGAATTATTAGGAAGGGAATGGTGAATAAAACAGAAAATGTCATAATGCCTCTGTATCACTCCTAGGTGTACAATTCTGGTTGCCACCTTTCAAAAAAGATATAATTGCGATGGAGAAGGTACAGAGGAGGGCGACCAAAATGATAAGGGGAATGGAACAGCTCCCTTATGAGGAAAGACTAAAGAGGTTAGGACTTTTCAGCTTGGAAAAGAGACGGCTGAGGGAGGATATGATAGAGGTGTTTAAAATCATGAGAGGTCTAGAACAGGTAGATGTGAATCGGTTATTTAGTCTTTCAGATAATAGAAAGACTAGGGGCACTCCATGAAGTTAGCATGTGGCACATTTAAAACTAATCAGAGAAAGTTCTTCTTAACTCAACGCACAATTAAACTCTGGAATTTGTTGCCAGAGGATGTGGTTAGTTCAGTTAGTATAGCTGTGTTTAAAAAAGGACTGGATAAGTTCTTGGAGGAGAAGTCCATTACCTGCTATTAATTAAGTTGACTTAGATAATAACCACCGCTATTACCAGCAAAGGTAACATGGAATAGACTTAGTTTTTGGGTACTTGCCAGGTTCTTATGGCCTGGATTGGCCACTGTTGGAAACAGGATGCTGGGCTTGATGGACCCTTGATCTGACCCATTATGGCATGTTCTTATGTTCTTATCAATCCTGGACAACAAAGTGGCTTCCAATTTCGTGATAGTGACCCACAGGGAATCCAGCATTATAGAGGCTGGCTTGACGAGATGACTTAAAAAAGTCAACAAACCCATTGAGCCCTGCAGGGAAGTTCCACTCTGGACAACAGAGGCAGTATCATCAATTACTGAAGCACTATCCAGCAAACCCAGCTGACTAGGGCTCTTAAACCTAAGGGATATAGTCCGTTGGGACTGAAGGAGGTCGACGCCTCCAAAGGAACAGAACCATCAGGTCCAAGTTATGAATACCTGAAATTCCTTGGCTAATGAACTGGAATGCCTCCAAAGTGGGCTGTGATAAAGAGGAAGCTGAGGAGGGACCTGGAGGGAAGGTCCAAACAGAGCCTTTCCTCTTCTTGCCCATCTACTAGAGTAAACCAAGAAAACACGTTGGAAGTCTGACTGCAAAAATCATGATAAGGGATGCGCCCCTTTGGCATGCAGCTTAGGTGCACTGGTGGCAGCGAATCACTACATGCCATAGTTTAAGTCCTGGGAAGATGACGTTAGCAAGGGGCTCTCTCTCTCCCAGCAACTTGCGATGAAATTCAACAGCAGCAGAGGCATGAGAAGGAATCGCCTTGCAGGAGGACACCAATGCGCTCTCCCCTGCAAAAATCTTTTAACTGATTTAGAAGGTTTGGGGTGGGAAAAACGTATTCAGGGACCTACACATAAGTTGTGACATAATTTAGACTTTATTTATTTCGACCTCTTGTGTCTGCCAACTTATTTTCAACTGCTAGTAAAACTGTTCCATGGTCTGACCTTGCCTTGATTACTCTGCACTGTTCTTGGTCATTGGCCCCTTCATCTACTACTACTGTAATTCCAATTTTAAGAAGAGGCAGAATTGATAAAAATTCCAGAGAGGGTATTTCAGTTCTAAATTGCCCAAATGAACACCTCCTAACATGGACTCAGCTGGGATTTAGCATTAAATTATGCACTGGATGAAATTGCCCTATTAAGACCTTTCCATTCCAGAGAAAAAAGGAACGGTGGTTGGTTTACTAGCAACCTTCATAATATGAGACATCATCTTCATAGATTTGAATGTTATGGCAACATACTTCAACAGCTGAAACTCTTCATGCTTATAAGAGTTTACTATCTGCTTATAAAACTTAAGTGGATAATGCAAAGACAACCTATTTTGGATTTTTAATCCATAGTGCTGGTAGAAACTCAAAGAATTGTTCAGGGTGGTAAAGATTTCTACAACCACATTGAACAAATTCTCTTTTTCTCTGTCTGAAGAAGAAGCAGGATTCAGAGGTGGAAAATCACATCACTTAGATTTCTCATAAAGGCAAGTACAACATGGGAGTGAAATATCTCATCGATGCCGGTCTCTGAGGCGTAAGAGACAATTCTTTCAGGGAGCAGTGCACCACATCTGTTGCATAGGAGATGGATCCTTGGGCTGAGGTGGGGTTGACACAACCTGTAGGCATAGGCCTACGGGTCCCCACTGTCAACAGGCGGAGAGGGCTGAAGCTGGAGGCCACTTGAGCTTCACCTATACCAGCACACGTTCCCCTAGGGTTGAGTCTTCAGGTGCTGGGGCCGGCAGGACTAAGGCGGGCCTTGAGGTTGGATATCAGTAGCAGCTGGTTCAGCCCAGGTGGCATGATCCTATCCCGGACAGGATGCGGAACGGAAATCCAAGCACCAAGGAACAGGAGGATACTGAAGGTACCTTAGCACAGGAAGGCCGAAGCCTTAATAGTCCATGTCCAGAGGATAGGGACAGAGGTGTCACTGTCAAACTTGAGTAGAAGCGGGCGGCACTTGGAAGATGTAGCAAGCAACGTGGACTCAAGAGAGTCTGAGGCGAAGTCGTACATAGCAAAGTTCAAGGCGCGGAGAAAACAAGCGTGGTCAGACGTAGCAATGGTCAAGGCATGGAGAAGGCAGGCGTGGTCAGATGTAGCAGTGGTCAAGGCACAGTGAAGGCAGGTGTGGTCAGATGAGGTCAGGCTTGGAGAAGGCAGTGAGGTCAGTCATAGCAATGGTCAAGGCATGAGAAGGCAGGCATGGTCAGACGTAGCAGAGGTCAGGCTTGGAGAAGGTAGTGAGGTCAGATGTAGCAATGGTCACGGCACAGAGAAGGCAGGCGTGGTCTGACGTAGCAGAGGTCAGGCTTGGAGAAGGCAGGCAAAGCAGTGGTCCGGCTTGGAGAAGGCAGGTAGGCGAAGTCAGGTGAACCGGTGGTCAGGCTTGGAGAAGGCAGGAAGACGAAGTCAGTCGAACCGGTGGACAGGCTTGGAGAAGGCAGGTAGACGAAGTCAGGTGAAGCAGTGGTCAAATCCAGGAAGTCAGTCAAACACAAGACGAGATGAACAGCGGGACAGGAATCAAGAACCGGGAACTTGGAGAATCAGGAACATGAACAAACAAGTACTGATCACTCGGAAACCAGGAACAGGAGACCAAGGAGACCTGTTGCAAAGGCGACGCTGAGGAGCGCGGCCTGAGTATTTATGTGCTGAAGGATCTAATGTCAGCATCCGGGTCTACGGCCAGGTTCCCGCCACGGGCCCTTTAAATCTGTACGTGCCTAGGGAGGGCGCAGCACTGCTGGCGGCGTCTCTCTGTGAGGCCCGCGGAGAGGCCCGAGGAGTGCAGGCACCCTGGCTGGAGGTCCCGGGAAGCGGAGCAGGGCCGGTGGTGCTGGCGGGAGTCCGAGGTCGAGACTGGCGGCCCACTGCCGCCAGCGACGAAGAACTGGAGTCTGAAGCTTGTGTAGTGAGGTGAGAGGATTGTACTGCGGGGCTGCCGCAGACGGCGAGCGTAACAACATCTAGGGCTTGCTGCACCTTAGCTTGGCTTTACCTGGGTTTGTCATCAATTATCCAAGTCCAAACTCCCCCCCAACACTTAAATTAGATTTCATACAAGCTCTGCAAGACGTGATTCAAGACATGGCTTTTCTCCCTACTGTCAGAATTTTGGACACAGTGGCTACAGTGGAGCAAGAGAATTGGAATCAGCTGACAGCAGCATGAGTCATGTTGAGGATGATGGGTAATATGGCCTCTACAATGCATGTCTTCATCTGAAACACAACCAATGATCATTAAGGGGGTATGTGAGGAAGTCTATAAGAAATTCCCTCAGACCACCTTAAGGGACAGGACACATCTGTCTCGCCTGGTCTTCCTTAAGATCCAGACCCACAAGAAATCCTGGGTGAAGCAAGAACTCAGGGCCTAGAATGGTTAGAGAGGCCCCGGGGAGCAGACAGAAACCCATTCTATGCAAAGACCTGATGTGTGCGATGTCTGTGTGCTACCTGAACTTAAGCTGAGCTGCATTTGTTTGTTTGACTTTTCTTTCATGGTAAATAAATTGCACATTAAGGAAATAGCCTCCTTATTCCTTCTGGCAGTTTCCAAGCCACTATTGCCAAATTGCCACAGGGTCATTTTAAGACTGCCTGCATCAGTGGAAAATACATAGGTAATTTTTACCCAAAGATTGAATATCAATTTTCAAAGTGAAACCTATGTGTGGGTTTTTATTTTGAAAATTATCCAAGGAAAACTACCTGCACATATTTACACCTGATAACTTGTGCATATAGTTTAGAAAAAATAATTATGCACATACTTTTGAAAATGCTGAAATATGCGTGTAGTTCCAAACCCCTTCCCCAGCAATACCTCTAGTCACTAAGAATAAAGCAAAGTTACTTGCCTGTAAAAGGTATTCTCTGAAGACAGCAATTTACCAGTTGCACAAAGCCTCCCTTCTCTCCTTCTAGAGCTGAGCTTTTTCTAATCTTAACTACAAATTGAAGTATACTTCTTAGCTGTGGAAACAGCCAGGGATGTTTAAAGAGATCTCCAAGAATCATGCCAGCAGGATGAGGTCATCATGTGTGTGACTAAACTACTGTCTTCAAAGAACACCTGTTACAGGTAAGCAAGATCACTCCGCTTCGGATAATTCATTCCATAAAAACACAGAGTGACGCAATACCTTTTCTGAAATACATCAAGACAAAAAGGGTGAAAAACTGATTGTTAATTAAATATTAAACAAACAAAAAAACTAGAAAGTTCAAAATTTATATCTATACCCAAGAATGACTATCTATAATAGGGCTATCATCCAATCAGTTTTCAAGAAAGTGGTGAAGACTAAAACTGTGAAGGATTTCAAAGGGGCATGGGATTAACACTGTGGATCCCTAAAAGGCTAGAGGATGGGAATAAATAAAAAAGCTTAACCGGCACGGAGCGGCAGTTACTACCCTTAAGAGAAACATGGGGGTAACCTGCACAGAGCAGCAGTTACTATCCTTAAGAGAAACATGGGGGTAACCTGCACGGAGCGGCAGTTACTACCCATAAGAGAAACATGGGGGTAACCTGCACGGAGTGGCAGTTACTACCCTTAAGAGAAACATGGGGATAACCTGCACGGAGTGGCAGTTACTACCCTTAAGAGAAACATGGGGGTAACCTGCACGGAGCGGCAGTTACTACCTTTAAGAGAAACATGGGGGTAACCTGCACGGAGCGGCAGTTACTACCCTTAAGAGAAACATGGGGGTAACCTGCACGGAGCGGCAGTTACTACCCTTAAGAGAAACATGGGGGTAACCTGCACGGAGTGGCAGTTACTACCTTTAAGAGAAACATGGGGGTAACCTGCACGGAGCGGCAGTTACTACCCTTAAGAGGAACATGGGGGTAACCTGCACGGAGCAGCAGTTACTACCTTTAAGAGAAACATGGGGATAACCTGCACGGAGCGGCAGTTACTACCCTTAAGAGAAACATGGAGGTAACCTGCACGGAGTGGCAGTTACTACCTTTAAGAGAAACATGGGGGTAACCTGCACGGAGCGGCAATTACTACCCTTAAGAGAAACATGGGGATAACCTGCACGGAGCAGCAGTTACTACCTTGGGAAGCTTGCTGGACAGACTAGATGCACCATTTTGGTCTTTCTCTGCCATCATTACTATGTTACTAACTTTGAAAGTTGGCCAGTAAAACCTCTGATTTAAAAAAAAAAAAAAAAGTTTCTCCACTGATTTTGAGGGTGCACAAATTTAGCCATTCAGAAGAGATGGCTATGGAGGCATCCCCAGTGAGGGTTTTCTATTTAGCAAGTCTGTGTAGATTTTAAATGCTAATCAGCTAATTTATTTGGACAACTTTGGTCACACAAATAGCTGTCCTAAATCTAGCCAGACAGACAAATTTTTGCCAGCTAGATGTAGATTAATTTTCAGCCACAAACGAATGCCGGTATAAAAAAGTGTTAAATAAATAAATAAGTTAGGTTTGGCTAACAATTTAGCTAAAGATAATGGAGTAAAATTATCAACTCAACAGCTTATTGAAAACTGACCCTGATATCGTTAAGCTTAAATGACGCAAAGTTAAGGTCATTAACCTGCTATTTCATTGTTAATAAATACGCCAGAAAGAGAGCAATTTTCAAAGCCAATTAACCAGGTAAAATGGCGTGACTACAAATTGCCCTCTGCTAAAGGTATTGGGTGGCTCTCTGTAGTGCATGCCCTTTCAACCAGGCTGCGAGCAGCTGTTCCCAGAGGTGCGCTCAGGCCAAGGGAGGAAAATTCGAGGCATGTTTGATACTTTCACATAGGAACAGGTACTAAGCATGCAGCCACGTTTAGTGCATACACTTTATGCTGATTTTTTTTTTTGTGAATCCACCCGCGTTGTTTCTCCTTCTGAATTAGCAGAAAGACTGCAAGCTAAAAGCAGCAGATTACTTTATAACTAACCAAGCTATTTGAAAATTTCCCCACAGTGAATTTCAAAAAACCCATTACATTGTCCCACCATCTAATTTTGCCTCCAGATATACGTTTACATTTTTGAACATTCTGGTTTTGTTTTACTTTTAACATCCTAAATAAACCAGGCCACTGAATGCTCTCATTTCTCAGAGTATAATTCGTTTCAGTATAAGAGATAAATCCAAATGAATAATGAATAAACCTGATACCAAACATTTTGAGGCTGACATTCAGTGCAGTTTGTTTCTTTAAATTCAGATTTATGTGGACAAATTCCACTGCCCTGACCAGCCTCGAAATAGCTGGATACTGTGTAATCTGACTAAAAATGTATCTAGATAATCAGGGATGGGGTGGGGCATTCCATGGTGGAGCCAGTTAGCCAGCTAAGTGACCTGGATAAACGCCGATTTTCAGAGTTATCCATCTAACTGCTACAGGTCGATCCAGTAAAGTTCAGTTGAAGATTTCTCGTCTGTAACGAGCTCGCTGCGCACAATTCGGATGCGTAAGGCAAACCAGCGATACAGTCTCCAATTTTGCGCATCCGTAGTGCTTCTTAAAACAGACGCGTAACCCTTCCCGCACCCGGCATGTAAATGAACGAATTAGCTGTATAATGAAGGAATTAGCTATTCCCCTCCGATACCGTAACGCGCGCTCAGGTTCTCTCATTAGTAACGCACTGTTTTGCCGCGGCCGTAACGTGTTAGTTTACCGCCTCCCCCTAGTAGGAGTTAGGACTGTGAGTCTAGTAATAAATCCATCGACACCGCTTAAGATACTCAAAAACAATAAAACACAATTTAAAAAAAAGCGATACAGAGATGATCGAGAAAATGTAATGATGTGGGACACATAAAACCTGTCAGAAGAAAAAATAAAAATTTTTAAATACCTGTCGGAGGGCCGCGTGGGTCCAGGCGGCAGGAGCCGGGTGGTCGCGTGTTAAATCTAGGCCGCGGGCGGGTGGGCGCCTGTTCCGGGCGGCGGCGGCAGCGGCGGCGGGGGGGCACGAGTTAGTTCGAGACGGCCGGCGGGCGGTCGCGTGTTAAATCTAGGCCGGGTCCGCACAGGCGCGCATTCACTGCCGGTGGGGGCTGCCTCTCCCGGCAGCCCCCACCGGCAGTGAATGCGCGCCTGTGCGACCCCTGCGATTGGGCGCTCAAGGCGTGACGTCACGGCATGTGACTGCCTTGAGCGCCGAATCGCAGGGGTCGCACAGGCGCGCATTCACTGCCGGTGGGGGCTGCCGGGAGAGGCAGCCCCCACCGGCAGTGAATGAATTCATTCATCCAGGCGGAGGAGCCGGCTGCTTTCGCCACCGGTTCCTCCGCCTGGATGAATGAATGCGCGCCTGTGTGACCCCTGCGATTGGGCGCTCAAGGCGTGACGTCACGGCATGTGACTGCCTTGAGCGCCGAATCGCAGGGGTTGCACAGGCGCGCATTCATTCACTGCCGGTGGGGGCTGCCGGGAGAGGCAGCCCCCACCGGCAGTGAATGCGCGCCTGTGCGGACCCGGCCTAGATTTAACACGCGACCACCCGCCGGCCGTCTCGAACTAACGCGTGTCCCCCCGCCGCCGCTGCCGCCGCCCGGAACAGGCGCCCACCCGCCCGCGGCCTAGATTTAACACGCGACCACCCGGCTCCCGCCGCCGCCGGCCGCCTGGACCCACGCGGCCGTCTGAAACTAACGCGCGTCCACCCCCCGCCGCCCGGAACAGGCGCCCACCCGCCCGCGGCCTAGATTTAACACGCGACCACCGGCCCCCCGGATCCCGCCGGCCGCCTGGACCCACGCGGCCCTCCGACAGGTATTTAAAAATTTTGATTTTTACACTTCCTGGTACCTGTCATTTCAAATGTCATTTGAAATGACAGGTACCAGCGCACCCTGGTTACTGTATAGGCGCTGTATTAAGCGCCTATACAGTAAAATGGGTTACGCGGCCATAACCCTTCCCTACCGCTTTAAAGCCGCGGCATGCATTTGCATGCGATTAGAGGAGAGTATCGGGGAGTTAGTGAAGAGAACTGTGCGTGCGGGGAGGAAGGGTGCGCCTGACACTACCGCACTGTTTTTACCGCGGCCTTACTGGATCGAGCCGACAGCTGGATAGTTTTAGGGCTGCCAGAGAGCAGGCCTAAAGTTAGCCGGATACATTTATCTGGCTAATTTTAAGATAGCTGAGGATATTCAGCAGCATAGGCATGCTGCTGAACATTCAGACAAAGGTAGCCAGATAAATTTATCCAGCTAACTTTGCCAGCCAGCCAGTGGCTGAAAACGGAGCCCCTGGGGTGAAAAGGCTGTTTTATTTCTGTTTTTATAATACAGCATTTTTTTTTTTTTTTGTGTTTCTAGCTTTCCACTTAGGGTCAACAGCAGCAATCACTTAGCATTGAACTGCCTCGAATACTGTCAGTCTTTTATGAATTACAATATGGGTCCACAATATGCTTAAAGAACTAAAGAGTAGGCTTCCTTCACTGCCAGCTAATTGATTTGAAAAGTTACAAGCTGGCATCAATGTGTTCGCTGTTGCATACTGCCTGAAATCAGGAATATAATGTGCATTAATTTTTCTATTGACAAGAAACTACTGAATTGATTGCGCTGATTTCACTCAAGCAATACATTGCCGTGAAAAGCATTTCTCTACTGTGCTGATGTGCTCCCTACAAACCATGAATTTAAAATACATTCTTCATTAATATAGGTGGCTACTTTTATAAAACTTGTTAACTCACACTTCATCCTGAAAGAGAACTGATATCTTTGGATTGGATCCCTTTGAGTGGCTAAGAATATCACAGTGTTTTAATTTTACGTAATTATTTTATTATCTCCACTTTTAATTGGTTGTGTTTTATTTATTTATTTATATGTTCTGCCTTTTCTGATGTTCTGCCTTTTCATAAAAGTGTGCCCAAGGCAGACTGCATAAAGTAGCCAGTCATTGAGTACATACATAATGAATACATGCAGATTTGAAATATAGATTATCAGATAGATTGCAAGTAAAGAGGTAAGTAGAATACATTAGGTAGGAGTAAGAAAGTGTATGCACTAGATATAAATTGCACATGTATAGTTAAGAAGTAAATTAAACACAAGCAGCGTGACAGATATTAAGAACCAGTTACATTCTCCTTCCTAGTTCCATTATCCCTGTTCATTGTAACTTTTGCATCTAGCATCTTCTTCGTTATTGTTGTTAATCCCCGTTCCATGTAAACCGATTTGATATGATTGTATCATGAAGGTCGGTATAAAAAAAGTATAAATAAATAAATAAATAAACGTAGCCCAGAACTGGGTGAACCTTGTGGAACTCGTGGGCAGGTACTAGGGGATGAGTCTCTGCTGTAGAGTCTAGAGGGAAGGCCTGGTTCATCAGTCAAGTTTAGTTTATATATATAGATATAGTTTTGATTTTAGTTATAAATATGGTGATTGTTTTGATGTTTAGTAATTATAATTGTAAACTGTGTTGTAAATTACTCCAGGAGTTTCCATAGTGATAATACACAAATGCAAAAAATCAAAATAAATTTTATAGCCCACAAGTCACTTTACAGCCACAAGCAAAAGAAACAAACTATCATTTAGATGATTTGAAGAAGCTAGAAAATTATCTGCACAGAGTAAAAAAAAAAAAAAAAGAAATGTTGCTTTTGTGGCTCTAAACCAAAAGCAAAAACAAATTGCCTTTAGTTTCCAGAATACTCTTAGCTAGCGCAGTGCTTCCCAAGCCTTAGTCCTGGAGGCACATCTATCCATTCAGGTTTTCAGGATTGCTGCAGTGAATATGCATGAGATAGATTTGCATATACTGGGTCTCCAATGTATACAAATCCATCTCATGCATATTGATAACGGATACCCTGAAACCTAAGTGGTTAAGTGTGCCTCTAGGAGAAGGTTGGGAAATACTGATTTGGAGATATGCATTCATTTTCTTCTGTTAATTTACACACACACACACATTTTATGCATGTAAAATCAAATGTATGCATATACAATTAATCTTGTGTGTATATGCAGACATGTACACCCTTAAAAAGGAATTTTATGAGCACAATTAAATAAACCAAAATTTAAAAATGAGATGAATTAAAAAGACACAAAAAAATCCAAAACAAATACAGTTTTTTTCTTTTACACACCCCTATTCTTAGCCCTGTTAACTGTCAGAATAGATAAATAGAAAGATATTTTACTTGCAACCATTAATTGTTTAAAAAAAAAAAAGATATGAAATCTAGATTGCTCTGTTTGCAAAGGGTTCTCGGAAATGAGGAATCAATAATGACTTCCCCATTATCCTGCCTCTTGAATGAAAAAAAAAAAGTCAACTATGTTGAAAAGTTAAGTACAGGGTATGCAGCTCTATTACAGAGTACTAAACACTAAACACTACCAGAACCCTTATCCACTCTCTCATCTCATCACGCTTAGACTATTTGTTAGGGTTTGTGGGCCAAGATGAGAGATGGATATCGCCCACGGGGAGGAGCCCCATGAGCCTCACCGTTGGGAGGCGAGGTCTCAGCTGCTGGGTGTGTAGAACAGCAGGTACTGGAGAGACAGCAAGCTGGAAGGACAGAAGGAGCTAGAGAGGATGGCCCCAGGGGGGTCGAGCCATGGAGCGTCAGTGCCGGGCGCTGACGTCAGATACAGCGCAGAAGTCCTTGAGTCTCTATAGAGAAGTAGAGTGACACTGCCCGCTGAGTGGGGAGTGTGTCAGGAAAGTCACACAGACACAGAGGTGCCACGGGGTCTGTGAAGTGGGGTAAACTGATGAGGGTTCCTCAGTAGAGATGATACAGTAATGGTCCGCAAGTGGAGTGCTCACTGTAGAAGTAGCGATGGTTCCAGAGGAGGCCCCGGGGAACGGGGCAGGCAGCAGTCCTTGGCGCAAGGCCCTCTGAGGAGTGGATAGCCAGAGACGAGGAAAGGGCCCCTGAGGAGCGGGTACCCGGGACGTCTCACGCCGAGGAAGCAGGAGCTGGAACGGGAAGTCTGTAATGAGCAAAGCGGAGTCAGCAATGAGGGAAGTCGTTGCCAAGTCGTAGGCAGACAGCGCCAGCCGGCTTAAGAGTCCATGATGAATGACATCATCTGAGGGGGACGCCCCTGAGGTTCCCATCATGACGTGCATAAGACTGGCCTGAGAGCGCGTGCGCACACCTAAGGAACTCCGAGGGCAAGATGGCAGTCGGCAGCGTCCACGCCGTCCAAGGAGGCCCGGGAACAGGGGCAGGCAGGCCGGCGATAGCTGGCGGAGGCCGCAAGTCTACCCAATGAAGTTAGTGCAGTGAGGAAAGAGGTGAGCAATAGCGGTCTCAGCCGTCTGCAAATGACAGGTGTAACACTATTGCAAACTGCTCATCACAGGTCTTCCAGCAAGCCTTCTCTCTCCACTGCAATCTGTCCTTAATTCAGCTGCATGACTTATCTTTCGCCAAAGTCGCTATGCCCATATAACCCCTCTTCTGAAGTCACTGCATTGGCTCCCTATCTGATCCTGCATACAGTTCAAGCTCCTCTTTCTCACCTACAAATGCCTTCACTTTACAGCACTACACTACTCTTCTCTCTTATATCTCTCTACACCCCTCCTCGTGCACTCTGCTTTTCGCATAAATCACTCCTATCTGTGCCCTTCTCCTCTACTGCCAGTTCCCGACTCCGTGCTTTCCACCTGCCTGCGCCAGGTGCTTGGAATAGTCTTCATGAACTGGTGCATCATGCTCCCTCTCTTTCCATGTTTAAATTCCATCTAAAGACCATCTTTAAATCTTATGCCTGATTGTCTCGCACACTCTAACGATTTTTGACGATTTAAAAAATATCGGACGATTTTTTAAATCGTCAAAAAACGATTCACATCCCTACTCCTCAATGATGAAGCCCTGGACAGAATGACTGCATGTCCAGCATCAGCATTGTACAGCCAACACACGATTTATAAACTGGTTTTAATGTTTCTGACAGTCTCTCACCTCTTCACTATCTTGTCAAAAGGAAAGTATTAAATTAATCTTCTGTGCCTAAGATGGCAGGATGCAGTTCCAACTCCACCTCCCTCCCCTACCCCCACTCCCCAAATATACACTTTGTCATTTTTTTTCTCTCTCTCCTTACCAGTGGCAACACACTGATATATCCCATTCTTCTATCAGCAGATGTCATTACTGACAAAGTGTCCACATACAGAATAGTATCGTCTGTTTATTGGAAACAATAATATTCATTTGAATTAAAGATGTGATGCAGCTGAGTCATGTGAGAGGGCAGGGACTGAGTGTGTGGTGTGGGTGGAGGGTGCAGGACGGTTTCCTGCAGCGGTGACCTCTGTTTGTACAGATTAGATGCCTCCCTATGAACCCCTGGCTATGAGGAAGACCTGGATAATCTAGGAAAATAAGGTGATGAATGGTAGAATAAAACATATAACTACATTTGTAATGAATGTATGTGTATAGCTGTGTATCATAAAAATGTAAACCCCCCCCCCCCCCCCCCCCCCCCCCCCCAAAAAAAAGAACAGGAAATTAAAGTGCAAAAAAACTGTTTTCTACCAACACTATTTGGAAAAATGTAGCCTGAAGAATGAAGAGGTAGAAAAACTGAAAACAGTAGGGAGGTCCACCACCACAGACTGTGTAATCAATCTACTGCCTAAAACTGAACAACTCAGAACTAAAGTCTAAAATATTAGCATGTCCCCTCAAAACTTGTGGACATAGAGATAATTTTGGAAACTGTACTTTATGATAAACTAACAGACACTTGTTACGCTAAGTAATAAATCTTTCCAAAGATATTGCAAGAAATGGAACAAACCTGGTGACATCCCTGGATCAGGTGGTGGCTTTGCCAGGGTGTTCACTTGCTCCCAGTTCAGATCATCCTCTTCGGACTGACTATATCCACACGTACTAAATGATGTATCAAAGGAACAGCTTCCTGTAAAGTATAAAAAAAAAAATGAAAACACTATGAAATCAGTGAGGAAAAAACATCCTCACCTGGAAACAAATTCAAAATGCCAGAGAACATGTGAAACATTAGACAACACATTATTTTCTTCACAGTGAGCCTCTTTCAGGGATAGTGAGAAATACAATAAATCAGGTACACTGTTTCTTATTCTTGTACATTTCTACTAGGGTTGCCAACTTTTCCACAGACTAGGATTGGACCGGAAAGGTGGGGCAAGGAAGAGATGGTAACCCCCCCCCCCCCCCCCCCCCCCCCCCCCCCATTTGTATAAATTTTAGATCCTGTCAGTGAACTACCTAAATAGTGTATCTATGTGTGTATTAATGGGCAATTCTGAGCTGAACACAGTTCACAGTTTCTCTTCCAGCCTCTCATGACAAAAAAGGGGGCCCCCCTGCCGCTCGGCTGCTTCCCCATTTCTTATCTCGTGGATTATTAGGGGATAGTGAGGGGCACAAACTTTCTCTTTTCTCTCTCTCTTATACTCCTTCATTCTCTCTCACACACACACACTCACTCGCACACGCTGCCCCCCCCCCCCCCCCTCTCATACACTCAGATCTCAGAGGGTAAGAAACAAGCTGCGCAAGGAGGAAGGGAAATAGAGGGGAGTGGGCAACTTCCCAAAGAGTCAGGCCCAGGGGCCACTAATGCACCTCATCAGGGGGCTGGGTGCTAGTACTGCATACCACACTGTAGTAGAACAAGTACTCCTTAGCCTCTGCGTGGCTGCTGGCTCAGCTGGCCAGAAGTGTCATCCAAGGAGGTATCGCCTCACTCCCCCCATGGCCAGCCTGGCTACCTGCACTGCCTGGAGCAGTGGGCAGCCCAGTAACAGGCCTGAAGGGAGCGGGCAGATTATAGTTTGGAGGAACTCGGTTCGGGGCAGGGAGAGGGCCAGGAAGGGGATACAGGCATGGTTTTTGAGGGGGAAAGGGGGGGGGTCACTGCAGTACATTTTATGTTTTTGTTTAACCCCAGGTAACTTCCAAGCTGCTAAGGGAAAAGGTATGGGTCCAGAGTGAGACCTGAGGGAGGAAAGCACAGCCTACAGACCAACTTCCGGGCTGAGTGTGAGACCTTGTGCCATTCCCTCCCTCCATGCCCCCCCCCCCCCCCCCCCCCCCGCTTCCCACCATCTGTTTATCTCTCCTTTTGTCTCCCCTCTGTGTCCCCTCTCCTCTCTCCAGACTGTAGCTCAGGATGTCTCTCCACCTTCTTCCCTGTGCCTATATCTCTCTCCCTAGGGCTCACTGCAGCCCCTCTCCTTGGTCCTGGTCGAGCATACTGTGAGGGAGGGGCTGGGACCAAGATGGCCATTACTCAGGCATCTATGGAGCCACTGGGAATAGAGGGCTGTACTGTGCCCCACCCTCCTTTCCCCATGCCATCCAACCACAGTATCAGGCAGGGGGCAGGGATACAGCACAGCTCTCTTCTGGTAATCTCTGACCCTGCCTTTCTTGCCCTCTAAATAAGATGCTGTGGGAGAGAGGAGCAGCCACCTGCAAAATCAGACTTCTAGCATCCAGTCAGTACTTCTGACCAGATGCTGCACACAATGCCTAAAATCCTGGCTGTCCGGTCCAAAACCAAGCAAGTGGCAACCCTAGTTTCTACGTAGTGTTCTAATACATTCCAGACATGGTTTTGACTCAAATGCTTGGTACAACTACATCGCATGAAGCCTAGGCTGTGGGGGATTATTAGAAGCTTGTCTTATTTGTCAGAAGAGCTTGAAATTGGAGTTCTGTCACCAAATCAGAAAAGAGCTGCCCTTGACAATAAAACTGATGTCAAAAGCAATGGCAGACAAAAGAGCTTAAGAGAATATAAGAAACACCAAACTGGGTCAGACAAGGGTCCATCAAGCTCAGTATCCTATTTCCAACAGTGACCAATCCAAGTCACAAGTACCTGGCAAGTACCCAAACATTAGATAGATCACAAGCTACTATTGCTTATTAATTACCGTAATAGCAGTTTATGGATTTACGGTGGTTCTCCGATGCCCAGCAGTCAACGCTTCCATGTGCACCCCCTCCACCCCCGTCCTTCTCATAGCAGTGCTTAAAATAACAGAAAACCCATAATCAGGCAAAAGCCAAAGAGAACTATAACCGTGTTCCACTTCTAGGCTTTGATTAAATAAAACAAATAAAAAAAAACATTATCTGAATGTTTCCATTTTTTACCCAGGCCTTCACAGCCTGTGGCCTCATTTCATTACACCGCCCACCCCCATATGTAGAGAGGGGATGTGTTGATGTATGGAGGCCACAACCACATTAATGGTGAAAGCCATTCAGAGGAATGAGGAGGAAACAGCAGCCACACAGCTGAAAGTTCTGCATGGTAAGCTGCAATGTCCAGGGGACTTGGGAAAGGCAAAGGAAGGAGTGAGGGTCGGGAGCTGACAGAGGAAGGCTCAGAGGAGAAGCATCATCCGTTCGCACAGGGGGCACTGAAGACTACACACACAGATCCATAATTTCATCTCTCTCACAAGTAAGATTCCCTCTCTGTAACCCCTCTCTCTCTCTCTCTCTCATGTGCACATATTCACATAATTTTCCTTTCTTTCTCTCCCCCCTCCCTCTATGGATGACCCTGCACTCTTCCCTCTGTCCCCAAGTCTGAACTCCGCACCCTCCCCCTTTCACTCCTTGCTTATCTCAGCACTATCCCCCCCCCCCCCCCCCCCCCCCCCCCCCACACACACACACAGGGATAATAACGGGAAATATCACTCAACAGAAAACAGCTCCCTGCTATCTTCATCCCCTCTCCTCCCAGACAGCATACAGAGAACAAGAGGGGATCAGACAAAACAGACCAGAGATGAACCACTCTGCTCCCTAATCCAACCCCTCTCTTTCTGTTGCTTCCTCCTTCCCTTCTGTCATGCAGTGCACAGGAAAAGTAGAGGTGAATTCTGAGCAAACAGGGCAGAGCAAAGAAAGGAATAAACCATGACAGCCGAGACACCCTTGTGGCCCCGCCCTTTAACCCTTCCCCCCATACCTTTGTTGAGTGCCATGTCCTACGAGCCGCCTACCTAGGCTTCCCAACCCCCCCGGCCAGGGTAGGTGCCATTGGACATGTACATATGCATCTGTGCAAGCGGATCACCCTGAGGTCTCCCTCCCGCGAACCCCGACAGGTGGGATCACTCCAAGAGGCGTCCCATATAAGCCACACCACACAACAGGCCAATCCCCGGGCCAGACATCTCTTCCACTCGATGGCCAGTCTGCTCTCAGCCACACTCTTTCCATAACAGCATGCCCTAACCACAATTTTTCTATGATGGCATCCCCGGCCACCTGAAACAACACTTTGTCCCTATGCCCCCCTATCCTGGTCTTGGTCAATCCCAGCATGACAGAGGTAACAACGCAATACAACAGAATATTAAACTAACCTAGTTGTCCTAACTTCTATGCCTGGGTGGGCTGGGATGGAAAATAATGCACCCCCAAGAGCCAAGGAGGAAAAGGCCAAGTTACGGAAGCCGGTGGAATTTTATTCTTCCTCTGGTTCCGCCTCCCCCACCACGTCACTGCCAACCCTTAGGTCCAGCATTTGGGTCATATCTAATTGACATCACCGTGGCCCCTGCCAGACCAACTGGGAGAGGCCATGTCGATCGCTGGTGCCGAGAAAAGAAGCTGTCCCTCCCCCCCTTCCTCAACCCACCCGCACCACCACGAGGCCGGCAGCATTGAGGAGGGATCCTGTTGTCTGCCCCTACAAACTACTATGGGCTGCGAGATTGGGGGGGGGGAGGGGTTGGCTCCTCCAGCTGTTGCCTCGAGCGCCCATTATTAGCAATGCCTGCAGATGCCACTGGGGGGGGGGGGGGAGACACCCATTATTACTCTGCTCGCTGATGTAGCCTCTCCCCTTCTATTGTTTCTCTTCCCCCCAGGCAGCCTGCAGAAAACAGGAAGAAAAGGGACAAAATTACTAGGTATGTGCACACACCCTTAGCAGGAAGAGCATTGGTTAAGTGCCTTCCCAGGAGACTGCTACCTAGGGAGGGCAGGGAGTGGGGAGCTCTCCACCCTCCCCCACCTCAGTATACCACTGGTTAAAAATGTCTGGAAAATGCTCAATAGCAAGAAAGCTTATTTGAGAGAAATCTCTATATCACAGAAATACTGTATACTATGTTAAATTTAAAAAAATAATTTAAAGCCTTAAAAAATAGTCACTTGAAGAGTGTACAGCATCACAAAGCTCACACTATTCAAGAAAGCTTACACAATGGCAATCAGGTTCAGGAGCACTTGAATGCAAGGTTAAATAAATACAGTAATTGTGTTTACATAGCTCATCATACCCAAATATAACCTTGAAGCTCTTTGTGATGGTGGAACTTCAGAAACATGCATGCATCTTTGAATCAGAGTAGCAGAAAACTGAGGTCAGTATCTAGACCCCACCCCAGGCTCAGAAGCAGGAAGGAGAGAGAGGAAATAATATTATGAAACCATTATGCGATCCTCTAATAAATGTCTATTATCAATCCCCTCCTTGACATCGGCACGCCTTACTTCTGTAAGAGAGAGAGCGATTTCGCTAGTCGGTCCAGGACTTTGGAATACTCTCCCGACGAATTTAAGGATGCAAAGTGATTTGAAACTGTTTAGAAAACAGCTAAAAACCTGGCTCTTTGAGCAGGCGTATAAAGCATGTACTTGCTAGCAGTAGAAGTTGTTTATGTCATTTACATTTTCATATTTTATTTTAATTTTAATAGTATTATTTATGCCAGTTCATTTATACTTTAATGATAGTTTTTATAACTATTGCTGGGATTGTTAGTGTTTTCATTTTTATCATCATATCTTACTTTTAGGAATATGAAGGCTGGATGTTAATAATGTTTACACTTATTTCTTGTTTTATTATAGTTTTTCACTAATTTATTATTTTTATTGTATTTTATAATGTTTACATATTAACTTTTATTTTATGTTTGTGAACCTATGCTATATGATGGTATAGAAAAGCTTGTAAATAAAATAAATAAAGTGTATTTAAGAGGGAGTGGGCCTGGTAGAGGGAGACAAAAGTGACTTGTTGAAGGATCCACAGAGGCTCACTGGAAGACATGGAAGTCATGTGTACTTATTAATACACCTATTCCTTTTTGTTCACATTGTAAAACAGAAACCTAAACAACCACTGTAAATGCAAATTTTAATAATGAAATCATTTTCAGTACCAAAACTGAAGGAACCGCAGCTGTGCCCACAGCCTTGCACTTTGGAGATGAGGGGGCAAGGGCTGGGGGCAGGCATGTGATGGGGAGATTGCGCCCTTACTTGCTAAACACAGGACAGGTAAAGTTTTAAATTAAAACTTGTCCCTGCAGCATCAAAACTGTCTCAAAAGCAACTCATTGGGCGAGCACAAGCAGTAGGATGCCGACTGCAGAGCAGGGAAGATATAAAAGAAGGAGAACTTTGCCTTTCCTCCCCTCACAGTAAACTGGCAGCAGCAGTGCTGAAGACCAATTAGTTTTTGTCCGTCTGGTTTGATTCATAGGCTCCCTGCTTTCACCTATGATCTGTACTCAAATTACAGCCGTTTCTAAGAATAACTAATTCTGTACTTCCTGTCAGACAAGAGAAAGTAGGAAGGCAAGTACTAAGTTTGCTAAATCTTTTCATGAATGCTGTACCAGAGGCAAGGGCCTCTAATAGAGCAGTGGTTGGGAGTTTTTTGGTTAAACCCATTTCGACTTATGTTACTTTGTTAAGTAAGAGTACTAACTGCACATTTAAATATTCCACCTCTGTTAAAAGACCTCCAATTAACTACCATACCGGGATATTATAGACAAGACTGTTACAGAGTAGGGTGGAGAATGATTATTTCTCACAAAAGCTATTGAAACTGGGCGCTACGTCCGCACACTTAAACTAACCTATCCAGTGTTTTGTACTGCCAGCTGGCACTTACCAAACACAGATAAAAAGTTGCTTCTGCATGTATTTGTTATTCATAGGGAAGATAATCTTCAAACAACCCAGAGAGCGGTAAAGTGTGAATGCACATTGTACACAGGGAGGATAACTTTCAAACTATTCGCATTACTGGATTTTTGCATATAAATGAACACACAGAGATTTATCTTAGTATTTTATAAACAATGCAGCAGGTTGCAGAACAGTTTAAAAACTACAGCGTAGTTCATATGTCTCAACATGTAAGAATATTTAAAATGCAATGAAAGTGCTTAGTTTCTCTACCTATTTTATAAATATATACACATATATTTTACGTGGAGGCAGGTATATTTTAAAATATGCACACATATTTGAAATCGCCAATACATCCACTAATTCACAGCGGTGTGCAGGGTTAAAAAATTAGTTTGTTTTCTAGGTCATTTTCAAGAGGATTTTTTCCCCACAAATTTTGGATCATGGAATGTTTGATTTGTTCATCATGTAAAAAAAAAACGAATCAAACATAAAAAAAGAAAAGAAAACGTGCCGAACCCAGGACCAATGCCGCAGCTCGGACTTGAAGCACGGTCCTGATGCCTGGGCTTCGGCTGGAGATCGAGCCCAAGCTGACACCAGGGGCTGGTCTGGAGGTCGGATCCTGATGCCTGGGCCTAGAGTTAGGCCCAAGATCGGAGCTCAGACCTCGCAGTTCCATTGATGCCATTCTCTTATTTCTTCTTTAAATTGCTGCCGTGAGCTGGGGTCACGCGAGAGTTAATTAACTCCAGCACATTCACCCCAGTGGATGGCACAATTTTGATGTATGTCAATGTCGTATAATGCCGTACATCAAAATAGTGCCATCCACTGGAGTGAATGCACCCTATTTAATCAACTCTGGCATGTCCCCAGCGCATGGCGTCAGTTTAAAAAAGAAAGAAGAAGAGGACGTGTCAACAGAGCTGCGAAGCCTGAGCTCCTGGCCTTGATTTGACCTTAGGCCGGGGCCCAGATATCGGGACCCAACCACCAATCCAGGCCCTAGCATTAGGGCCTGTGTCTGGGCCGAGGTCCTGGCATTGGAACCTGGGTCCAGGCCTGGGCTGAAGTCTAGGTATCGGAACCCAGCATCCTGACTGGGCCGCAGCATTGAGCCTGGGTCTGGGCTCCAACTTAGTTTGAGGCCCAGGCATTGGGACCCAGCCTTTTGGCCAAGCCCCAGCATCAGGCCTGGGTCTGACATCGGGACCCAGCCTGGACCTCGGATACCGGATGGAGGGGCTCAGATCTCGACTAAGGCCCTGGAGTTGTCCCTTGCCTTGATCGAGACACCAGTGTTGTGCTCCAGGCCTAGGCCTAGGCGCCAACATTGTGTTTGGGCATAGACCACAGCCCCTGCTTTCATCTTTAGCCTAGGCCCCTAGTCGAGACCCTGGCCTCAGGCCTAGGCCTAGGCCTGATGCATTCATTTTAACTGGTGCAAAAAATAAGGTTTGTTTCAGGGCCCCCATATTAAATGAATACCCCTTATTCATCACGTTTTTGAAATTTGTTTAAAATAAATTCACATCCCTACCAGTTCACCCAGTCCATCTCCAGTTCACTTAGACCCTGACACTAAAACTTCACCCTGAATTTCCCCCGATACACCCAAACCTCCCACCAAAAAATAGCAGACAACAGACAAGTCCGATTTTACTTGCCCAAATCAATTAATTGGTGTCAAAGTGCTAAAATAAGTTGACTAATGAATATTAGCCAACCTGCACACATACTTCTTGACTCCGTCCCAGAACACCCTTTTCTTGCACTGGTAAATGAGCACACAAACCTGAAAATATGTGTGTACTTTTGATGTTTAGGAAACAGCATATAATGTACTTGCATAAGCAGCTAGTATTTGTGTATTTGTTAATTTTCCATAAGTAAACCCTTTGAAGATTTACTAATATACTTTACAGAGTATTTTCAAAGTGAACTTGTGCTTGTAAGTTTGAAAATATTAGGTAATGGGTCAAGTGTCCACATATATTCACTTGTGTAAATGTATACCTGTTCAAAGGGCATAACTTACATACATAGGGGCGGATTTTAAAAGCCCTGCTCGCCGGCGCACCTATTTTCCATAGGCCTGCCGGCGCGCGCAGAGCCCCGGGACTCGCTTAAGTCCCGGGGTTTTTCGAGGGGGGCGTGTCGGGGGCGGGGCCGATTGGCACGGCGTTTTGGGGGTGGGGCGGGCCCGGGGCGTGGTTTCGGCCCGGGGCGGTCCGGGGGCGTGGCCACGCCCTCCAGAACCGCCCCTGGGTCGCGTCTCTGCGCGCTAGCGGCCCGCTGGCGCACGGGGATTTACTTCTCCCTCTGGGAGGCGTAAATCCCCCGACAAAGGTAGGGGGGGGGTTTAGATAGGGCCGGGGGGGTGGGTTAGATAGAGGAAGGGAGGGGAAGGTGAGGGGAGGGCGAAAGCAAGTTCCCTCCGAGGCCGCTCCGATTTCAGTGCACAAAATTGGCAGCCTTGCGCGCGCCGATCCTGGATTTTTGCGGCTACGCGCGTATCTACTAAAATCCAGCGTACTTTTGTTTGCGACTGGTGCGCCAATAAAAGTACGCAAACGCGCATTTTTTGTAGATCTACCCCTTAGGACCTGATCTTCAAAAGCATTCACTCACTTAAAAATGGGTTTTACAAGTGTAAATGCACTTTACCTGAGTAAGTGGCTTTTGAAAATTGCTACAATACATGCCATTGAATTGTCCATAGGATATTCACATGTAAGTGCACTTTACACGGATAAATAGCTTTTGAAAACTGGTACAATAGTAGTTACATTTACACATGTAAATCTTTTTCAAATTACCCCCATAGGGGCTAACTTTCAAAGAACTGCGCGCAGCAGCATATACATACGCATCTGGCCGAGCACATATGGCTATGTGCAAATTTACAACAGTATTTTATAACCCAGATTTCAGATTCGGGTGTATTATAAAATACACGCATCTTTACCCCACAACATTGGTGCATATGTATGCTTACGCACAAATACTCACTTTCAATTCATTGAATGTATTTCAATACATTTATCACGCATACTTTTCCTACCTATTTTAAAAATATATGCATGTATATTTTATGCTCAAAAATAAAGTGGGATTTACGCACATAAATCGGAATTGAAATTACCAGCTTTACCAATTACTCCACCAATTCACAAAGTCTTCTCCAGGCCATCAAGATCCTCCTGATTCTTCGGTATGAATTCCCCACAGTTCACCCAGACCTCCCGCTTGATCAATAATGCATAATAAACAGGTTTAATATCATTTACCCAAGATAATTATCAGGTGTAAATTTACGTAAGTTGGCAAATCTACACGCGTATCTTTTAAAATAAAAACTAACTCGCATAAATGTTGGCCCCGCCCTGAAACGCTCCTAGCTGCCACTTTTTACACAAGTATATATGCATGCAAAATCAAAAATACATGCATAAGTTTGAAGTTTATGTACGCGAGTAGATGCTTCTTACGCACATATGCTCATGTTTACGCATTCTGAGGTAGATTTTCAGAGGTTCGCACGGGCGTACATGTGCGTACGCTATCTGGTGCGCACACATGTACGCCCGATTTTATAACAGGGGTCGGCGCGCACAAGGGGGTGCACAATTGTGCACGCCGAGCACACGCCGAGCCGCACTGCCTTCCCCCCGTTCCCTCCCAAGCCGCTCCGAAATTGAAGCGGCCTCGGAGGGAACTTCCCTACCCCCCCCAACCCCACCTTCCCTTCCCCTACCTTTATCTTTTTTTTACTTCTGTTTTAAAACTTACTTCAGCCCTGGGGCAGTTGGCCGGCGCGCAATTCCCGGCACAGCGGCAAATGGCCACTGTGTTGGAGGCCTCAGACCCCGCCCCAGGACCGCCCCTTTAGTAAAGCCCCGAGACGTAGATGCGTAGAGCTTTGAAAATCCGGCCCATAACGTCTTTGAAAATTCACCCCATATCTTTAAAATAAAAAAGTAGGCACGTCAGTGCCAACTCCATATCCCATCTCCAACCTCTGGAACATCCCTGTTCAGTTTATGTAAAAATATTCAATGTACCTGGTTAGCGCATATTTTTAAATGAACTCAGCCCTGGGCTAGTTTAGTACAGCCATTTACTTGCATAAAACCAAGTTTTAAGCACCTAAATGCCTTTGAAAATGACCTTGGCCTTAGCATATACATATATACATAAAGGTATTTGACCAATTGTGGATATACTTGTAATACAAATTTCTTAGATTTTCATTACTTAGAGGATTATATACTAAGCAATTTTCCCAGAAGTACAAAATGGAAAACCCTTAGGGGTAGATTTTAAATGGTGCATGTGCGCTTCCCAGCGTGCACACACGGACATGCCGATTTTATAACATGCACCGCACGTTATAAAATCTGGCGCGCATGTGTGGCGACGCATCCCAGCCTTCCCCAGTTCTCTCCCAGTCCGCTCCAATTAAGGAACGGACTGGGAGGGAACTTCCCTACTCCCCTACTTAACCTCCCTTTCCCTTCCCCTCTCCTCCCCACCCCCTAAACCCTTTCGCCTACCTTTTCTTTTTGTATTTTATTGCTTACTGCTCCGTTGGAGCAGAAGCAACTTGCACGCACCGGCCAACTACCGGCGCACACTTCCCTGGCACAGTGGCAAATGGCCGCTGTACCGGCTGCCTCCAGCCCCGCCTCTTTCTTTGGGCCCAGCAGTTCTGCGTGTAATGGGGGTTAAGCGCGTGGCTGAGCCCCTTCGAAAATGCGCATGGCACGTGCAAGGCCCGGCCACACCCATAACCCCCGTTTTTTATGCGCGTGGCCGATTTAAAATTCGGCCATTAAGTACCTCAGGCCTTAAGTTTCAAATATGTCCTAAAAATAATAAAGAGCAACAATTATATTCTTTAATAGGGTCTCCTGATGATAAATAAATTAACAGACTTGAACACTAAAGAACTCTTATCTCTAGTATTCCTAATACTGGATGTACTATTTTCTGCAAGTCTCTAATTTCTATTTTCTGACAAAGCTATAAACCATTGTCGACTGTTCTAAATTGTTTTCTCTAGGATTTTAGTTGAGATTTGTTTATTAGTTATAGGCTTGTCAACAAAAATTAGCATCTCTGGACATTGAGTCTTCAGTACTACTTATCGGTATCAGTCTCAAATTAACCATTGCACTGGGAACAGAAATCTCAGAGAGGACACTAATTCAATATTTTACCTTGACAAAGGCATATAATTTCCCTCTTCCCAATAGAAATAAAGAGCGCAGTTCAAAAACCACAGTGAAAAATCTCTGTGCACCTGTGCATTCATAAGTGTACCATAAGTTGCATAGGAACTTTTCAATCATCCAGTGTCTGTGTATATTTATATAGTGGTAATGATTACAAATTTAGGCAGACACAACACTTACAAGTCACTTCCTTTATGGAATACATAAAGTATGATGGAACTCATATCCTCAACAGTTAAAGATGCAACGATTTAAGTGCCCTAGCAACCTAATCTCCAAATGTCATGAAGCCAGTTCAAATGACTTTCATGGAATATCCAATCAGCTCTCGCTAAAGCAACATGCTCCAGAAATTAAGCACATTGTAATACATGGAATAAATCAAGACAACTAGAATAACAGTGAAGATCACAATAGAAAAATATTGTCCCCAGTGGAGATGATGGTTACAAAAAGATATTTGTACAATATACAGCAGTCCCAATTTTCTTCCAAGGATTCCAATTTTTTTTTCTGTTTACTATAAAACTGTCGTTCTTTATGCAACTATCCTGTGAAATAAACAAAATGACTTAAATTATCATTGTCCTTGAGACAACAGAAACATAGAATGATGGCAGAAAAAGACCCCAAGTCCCATCTAAGTCTGTTCATTTTCCCTTCCTGTTGCAGTACTGCAGAACCTACTTATCTCTGAGCTTAAGTTCACTTTCCCCACATCTAACAGTCCTCCGGGCTTGTCCCATGCTTTTTCCTTTATTTCTGATATTGTTTTCCCCTCCACTATCCTTTCTGTGGAAAAATATATCCCCTGTGTTATTCCAGAGTCTACCCGCTATCAGCTTCACACAATGACTCCTTTTCAAGAACTTCCTTTCTCCTTAAAAATATTTGCCTCTGGTCCATTATTTTACCTTTAAGGAATATTGAATGTCTCAGTCATACCCTGCTTTCCTCTCTTCAAGGGTGTATATATGTAAGTAAGTCTTAAGGTGTTTATGCTGCTGAAGATCCCTCTCAAAGGGAGACTATACTGGAGCTGGTACTGTCAAATGGACACAGTGTCACTAACCTCATGGTAGAGGAAAATTAAGGGCCAAGTGATCATCACATCATGTGGTTCATACAAAGACTAACACTTCAGAAGTGCTTCCTTTCAAATTGGCTGGGAAGCCCTATCAGGAATTCTGCATCTGAAGGGTACAATGGAACTATAAGTGGCAATAATAAAAAAAAAAAAAGAGCACAGAAAAACCTATAAATCTGTGTAATATAATCTCCCCACACACAGACACACACTCCCTTTCACTATCCTCACTGGGAAAGTGGGATTTTTTTTCTGATGGGGGTGAGGGATTCATTCCATCAGGACGAAGATAAAGCAAAGTTTCTCACCTGTAACAGGTGTGCTCTGTAGTCAGTAGGACAAATCAGCCACAAAAATGGGTGAAGTTATATAATGGCATCAAGATGGATAGATCTCTCAGGACCCAGAAAGACTAAAAGTCTTTGGGGCTGATGTAATAAGGTGCGCTGAAGCTTCCGTGGGTTTGTGTGCGCATGTATGCGTGTTTGTACGTGCCTTTTTCCCACGCAAAGCCATATACGGGGATGTAATAAGGGTTTTGTGCGCGGGGAGAAAAAGTGAGTACGAACGCACTTACAGACCCGTGCTTTTTCCTGAGCGAATGCATGCTAACGGCATGCAAAGGAGGTGATTAGCTAATCATAGGCAATGCAGGGAGCCGCGCTAGTGCGGGTTTTTTTAATGTGGGTTTTTTACTGCCATGGTCAGGGCACGAGTTAAGTGTCAGCACCGACTCAGTGTCAGCACCCCCTATGTTGGCGTCTGAGCGTCCTGAAAATCCCCTAGCTGAGCACCCATCTCAGCGTCTGAGTGGCCAGCTTAGCTTCATGCCTTTCTGGGTGCCCGATGGCATACATTCACAACCAAGTAAAGCACCTAGCTACTACTGCCGCTCAAACGCTGAGCTAGGTGCTTACTTGGTTGCGTCCGAGCGGCAATGGTAACTAGGCGCCTTTCTGGGTGCCTGACGGCATACATTTGCAACCAAGTAAATGCCAAGCTCAGCACCCGAGCAGCAATCGTAGCTTCCTATAAGAGATTGTACTGAAGAACTTTGTTCTGTTTACAAAGAACAATGTATGATGAGCCTGCCCATCCTTCTTAGTGTGCAGCCTTGTAAAGAGCATTAGCAAGACAACAGAATGATTTAAAAAAAAAAAATAGAGACAACTTTTGGTAGACATTTTGGATTCAAAACAACTCTGTTAAGGAAAATCTGAGCACAGGGAAAGTATGATATCAAGGCTTGTAGCTCATTTACTCTCTCAGCAGAAGTAACTGTTTTAACAAATAAAATGTTCCAAATACTAGTTTCAGGAGCTGTGCTGAGAATTACATTTTTATACAAGGATGCAGGACGATCTTTGATGGTATGTTTAAGATGATTTAGGCCTTTCATGAATCTGGCAACTTATAGGTTTGTGAAAAACAGGAATACCCTTGACATGTTAATTTTATGCTGCTATAGCACTACGATGAACTCTGACAAAGTTAATCTTCAATCCAGTTTGGGAAGATTTAACATGTAATGAAGTAATATGGAAACAAGACAGGTAAACGGGTCTTGTTGTAGAGTACAGCCCCAGACACAGAACATTTTTCATTGAATATAAGATCTTCTGATTCAACATTTTTCCTTTGGAAAGGAAATGCAGACAATGGCACTAGTTTGCTTTCAACCTCCATGCGGTCAGAGGCAAAAATTTGGGATGCATAAGATTCCCTTCACTCTGTGTCATCAGAGATGTGAATATGCATAATTTTACCAGATATTGAACAGCTAGGTGTTGTAGCCATGGAAATCAAATTTGGCAAGACTAAAAGGGGGCTATCAATGTAGTTTGCTTAGCTCCCTCCCCCTTTCTTAACTTTTGAAGTATCTTGGTGTTTGGTTATCAGGATCAGGCACATAATCACAAACAGGACACAGCATTCAGAAGTTGTTACTCCAAAAAAGGTCAAACTTTACCGCAAATAAACTTCTTTCAATGGTGACAATTTCACAGACAGTACATTTAGCAGGTGATGAATTAATACATTCCATGTCTGAGATTCAGCATTTTACTTCTTCTTACAGGGATTTAGATTTAGATTGGGCTCTCTCGCAGATCATCTCTCTGTTAAACTGTTTTAATTCCAGTTACAAAGACTCACTGCAGGAACTCTCCGTGACCCTCCTTTTCTCCATTCTGTTGTCGCTGTGTGGATTAACCTCTTGATATAGAAACCTGCCACGCTCCATCTACCAGACACCAATAGCTAGTGATCGTGGTTCAAGTGTAATTTTCATGTTGTAGCTTGCAAGTAAAATGTCTCTCACTGATCAGTTTTAGCACTGGACGGGTATCATTGAAAAGCATGAACTAGGTTAGTCACACTTTGTCTTCTCTATCTGCTCTTTGTACACAATGGACTTCTATTTTGTACAAAGCAACCTGGAATTTCAGAAAACCTCTGAAACTCCTTTAAAAGAATCCTTCTATCTCAATAACAGGATTGTATGTTTTTTCTTCCCTTGGAACCAAGAAATTCTTAACTCAGGTAAGAAAAAATTTGCTCTACCTTCTTCTCTGCAGACTCCTCATCAGAGTCACAAATGCCTTCACCCAAGCCTGCAGCTTACAAGGTAACTCTGGACTCAAGCCCACAGACTCTTGCATCTCAGTCTGCAGACTGTCACATAAGACCTCTGGATGAAACTGTCTAGAAGCTATTTATCTTTCTAGAACACTCCACTTCCAGGCCAAATTAAAGGGGTGTATTAAAAAAGTGGAAGAAACCATTATAGCTCTGTACCAATGGGGTCTCTAAAATAAGGCATATAAGCAAAGTGAAAAGGAAAAACAAAGCCTAGGGGTGTGAAGCAGGAAAAATATCGTTTCACTTCAAAATTCATTTTGTGGGGACCCTTATTCATTTCTTTAGTTTCAAAATGGAAAAGAAAATTTGTTTTTTAGTTAGATTTGTTTTTGTTTGCCATTAAAGTCAATGAGGGAAGCAATTACAGATAATTTCCAGCCTATACTGGGCTCCAGAAAACAAGCTTTCTAATCAATTGTCTTAAAACTTGTTGGAAGAAATCAACAGAAGGAGAAAAGAACTACACAATACCTAGAAAGACTGGTGAGACGAGATAGTAGCACAAAAAGCAGCAAGAATAGCCTATGACTCCATAAAGAGACAAAGGAGTACCAGCATTGGCAGAATTTCACCAAGTCACTGTGAGAGGAGCAAAGAAGCAGAAAAAGTCTGAAGAATACCCTTAGGCTCTAAAGGAAAGAGCCAGCAACAGTCTCATGAAACCTTGATGGCATCTCAAGTGGCAAACTGGCACCCAATGAAGCATTAGTATCCTGAGGCAGCATGAAGAGTGAACAAAGCAGAAAAGGTGTCAGAGAAACCTGTAAGGCATGCAGTGATGAGAGAGAGAGAGACTCTTTACATGGCTCTCATATTAGGCAACTATTAATACCACTGTAGGAGGGTGAGGTGAGGTTTTGGTGGTAGTCTAGGATTTGGGGGCCTGATTTACATGCACAGTCAGATGTACAAACAGCATTGTATACATCAGTGAACATTTAATGTAATCTGGAGTGAGGAAAGGTACAGAAAGATGAGATTTGTACATTGTACTCTCGCCCTAGCTTGATGCACTCTCTGCTTAGGCACTATCAAGCTAGGGCGAGAGTACATGGTAGAAATCTCATCTTTGTGTTCCTTTCCTCATTCCAATTCACATATTATTTAGCTGACCTTCATGTAAAACCAGAAAATCTCCTGATTTTCTGGTTTTACATGAAGTCTCTCACACTACTCTAACTGTTATCATATTCAGGACATCAAAATGGTTAGTCTTGAGCATTTTTTCTACTTAGGACAAAAATCCAACCATTCTCACTGGGGTAGGAGAACAAGAGTGATATTTTAGCAGGAAAGGAATAACTATGGAATTACAGGTGCACTGTGTCCTGGAGGTGAAACCAGTGACCTTTATTGACTTTTTTCAAATTTTTGTTCTGGGGACAAAACATCCCAGTATAACAAACCAAGAAGAAAGCAAGTGTAGGAAGAACACCTCAAGTCTCCAAAAGAGGGCATTAGCAACAGTGACATGAACACTTGATGGCATCTCAAGTGGCAAGCTGGCACCCAAAGTGGCAATAGCATCCTAAGTCTGTACTAATTTTTGGGTTCTTGCTGCTTTGCCTTTCCCTATCCCTGTTAGGATTGATTCTGAAACTGGGATATGAAGATTAAAATGATTTAATATTTTGCAGTGGTATCATAATGCCCATTGATTGTGCCAGTGCCATGCTGATATGCATGTGTGGGCAACACAGAGACACTGCTACACTGAATAACACACTGCTGGCACTTGTTCTTTATCACTGACAGGCTTCACGACACAGCCTATGATTCAGCCTCTACCGTGCCCTCAGTGCTCTCTTGTGCCCTCTGCCCAGGCAGAGACAAAACCAGTACCAGCTCTGCAAGCAACTCAACAGTCTGCCTCCAGTCTCTACAAATAATAAAAAAAAAGAACAGTAAGCAATATAAGTCTGATCTGAAACACAGATCTTCAGACACAGCGCTACCTAACTACTTTCCACTTTTGTGTGAATGACTGGCACAGTGACAGACTGTAAAATGGGCAGCAGTAAAAAAAAAGTTGAGTGGGAAAAGTAAACCATGTACTCAGAGAGAGCTCAGATAGCAGATGCTTCCAGACAATATCTTCAAAATGCATGCACAGAAAAACTCTGACATGTTCAGTCTTCAAGATCAGCATCACTGTACCTGGTGCGCTGCAAAAGGTCTGATTGGCAAATTGCTTTGCTGAGATATGTCATTCCTGTTGTCTCCTTGACAACACATTTGTCCTACCCAGGTCTCCTGACTGCCTGCCTGCTTTAAACTCAGTATCAGTTTCAAACTGTACATCTGTTTCTCTTCCTATGATTTCTCTGAATCCATTGACTATAATGGATTTTAGAAATCATTGGATTTCAAACAAATTAAATGAAAAGGATTCATTTAATTGGTGGGGCCCCATGAAAGAAATAAATTGGCCCTTATTCATTTCATTTTTCTATTTCATTTTAAACTAATGCACATGCCTAATAAAGCCAAATATGGTTGCCAGATGTAGCACAAATGGTAAGAACAAAGGGATTAGCATTCATAAAATAAAAAAAAAAAAAACACAAGAGGAAAATAGGAAGAATTATCAGAAAAATAAAGGAGCACAGGGAGGGTGAGAAATCAAGATGGCCCCAGCACAAAATACTGGTGCTCCTGACCAAATTTGATCTCCCTTGATTGTGAACAGTGTGGTTTTAAGATATGAGGGGAAAAGGAAGGCAAAACTTTAAACTCACCCAGTGCAGCCTCCATAGTTGATTAAGGGCACAATTAAGTTTGTCAGTACCAGAGCTTTGTATCCTGAGGAAACTGCCTTCATGATATGAGATGTGGTCCTCCCGTATGATCTATCCCTGAGCTCTGGTGATAGGACTCCCTCACCATGTCCAGGATCAGAAGCAGTCTCTTTGTCTCTCTCCCCTGTATGGTGTGGAGCAGAAGTCAAATGGGACTATGCTTGCTGTGGAGGAGGTGAGAATGAAGGTATTGCAGTGTGGACCTCAAACAAGAGAGCCTGGAAATGATATCTACTGTGGAGAATCAGCTGTATAAAATTTCTCCCATGTGGGGGCTAGTTATCAGAGGCTGCATAAAAGGGGAAGTTGCTCTAGCAGTGGTTGCAGTCAACAATACCAGTGTCAATAGCACCTGGAGAAGCCAATAGTTTATCTAGCCCTGGGAGGAAAATCATTCTGGATGGTGGCAACCAGAATGCCTGTTATCTCTAAATTGTATAATTTTCCTGAAGAGGTAGTTACTGAATTAACAACTCAGGATCCAAAGTTGGATCAGCATGAAGGGAAATAGCCTCCACTGGAAATCAAGTTCCTGGATTAGATCTCTAGTATGGCTCTGAAGAAAAGACAATTTAGTGCTGTACAATGAATTTGAAGCCTTGGAAAATTCAATTAAAGTAAAGAATCTTCAATTTCTAAATTTTCCACGACCTAGACTTCTAAGCCCTCAGGAACTTTTGAAGAGATATAAGAAAGAAGTCCTCAATATCTTGGAAGAAGTGCTACCTGGAATATCCAATATGTTTTACTTATCACCAGGTAAGCACAAGGACAACCCTTTTGAAGGGGGGGTTGGATTTAATCTCATCTCCAAAACGTTTGGACATATCGACTTTTCTGAAGAACTTGAAGGAAAAGAGAGCTAACAGAGCCACTCTACTGGTGACATTTTGGGTTGAGTCAGACAAGAACTTTGTGCTTAGGTTGTACATTTTGGGGTACATTTTCAAAGGAGTTACAAGCGGAAACATAGCATATACACATGTAAATATCATGTAATCACATACATACTATTTTATAAACCTCAAAGGTTTGTGTATATTTTTGGTTTCATGTGCACTTTTATTGTCACAAAACAAGTGCAATCTAGGGAGGTTACAGGGTGGGGTCAAGAGGAACATGCTAAAGCTGTTATTTCGTATGAGATTTACATGTACAAATCATCTACTAATTGACTACTGCAAAAGAAACTGAACTTGTCTGTTGTCTACAATTTTGGGTGGAAGGTCTCAGTGTGCTAGTGGAGGTTCAGGGTGAAGTGCAAGAAGGTCTAGGTGAACTGGAGATGGTCGTGAACTGGCAGAGGTATTGACAAACTGGTGATTTCAAGTATACATGCAAGAATGTTTAAAATGAATATGCACCTACTTTAAAATATACATAAGAACTGCCATACTGGATCAGACCAAAGGTCCATCAAGCCCAGTATCCTGTTTCCAACAGTGGCCAAGCCAAGTCACATGTACCTGGCAGGATCCCAAGAGGTAGATAGATTCCAAGCTGCTTATCCCAAGAATAAGTAGTGGATTTCTGCAAATCTACCTTAATAGTGGTTAATAGACTTTTCCTCCAGGAACTTGTCCAAACCTTTTTTAAACGCAGCTACACTAATAACTTTCACCACATCCTCAGGAAATGAATTCCAGAGCTTAATTATACGTTGAGTAAAAAAAAATGTTCTCTTACTGGGCCGGATTTTTAAACATACGCGCGCGCTACCCGGCGGGCGCACATGTACGCCTGATTTTATAACATGTGCGTGCATGTTATAAAATACGGAGTCGGCGCACGCAAGGGGAGCCCAGCTGCCTTCCCCTGTTCCCTCCTAGGCCACTCCGAAATCAGAGTGGCCTCGGAGGGAACTTCTTTACCCCCCCACCCCACCTTCCCTTTCCCTACCTCCCCCGCCCTTTCCCCCCTACCTTTGTTGCTTTATTCTTTTTTTGTTTTAAAACTTACTTCAGCCCTGGGGCTGAAGTAAGTTGCGCATGCCAGCTGACTGCCAGCACGCGATCCCTGGCCCAGAGGCCGTGCAGAGGCCTCTGGCCACGCCCCCGTACCGCCCCTTTTGTAAAGCCTCGGGACTTACAACTTTCCGGGGCTTTACACGCTCCGCCGGGCCTTTTGAAAATAGGCCCGGCGCGCGTAACCTTTTGAAAATCCGGCCCACTGGTTTTAAATGTATTACCTAGGACTTCATTGTGTGTCTCCTAGTCTTTGTACTTTTCGGAAGAGTAAACAATCAATCAACATTTACTCGTTCCATTCCACTTATTATTTTATAGACCTCTATCATATCTCCCCTCAGCCGTCTCTTCTCCAAGCTGAAGAGTCCTAACCTCTTTAGCCTTTCTTCATAGTGGAATTGTTCTATCCCCTATATCATTTTGGTCGCCCTTCTCTGTACCTTTACTAATTCTGCCAAATCTTTTTTGAGATGTGGCAACCAGAAATGCACACAATACTCAAGATCAGGTCGCACCATGCAGTGACACAGAGGCATTATGATATTCTCTATTTTATTCTCCATTCCTTTCCTAATAATCCCTAGCATTCTATTTGCCTTCTTTGGCTGCTGCTGCTGCACACTGAGCAGATTTCAACATATTTTCAACGAAGGCACCTATATCTTTTTCCTGAGTGGTGACTCTAAATGTGGAACTTTGCAGTAGATAGCAATAATTTGGTTTACTCTTCCCTAAATGTATCACTTTGTACTTAAATTTCATTTGCATGCCCAATCTCACAGTTTTGCAATGTCCTCTTGCAATTTCTCGCGATCCTCTTGCGATTTAACAACTTTGAATAATTTTGTTTCATTGGCAAATCTGATCACCTCACTTACTGTAACCATTTCCATGTCTTTTATAAATATAATAAAAGCACTGGTCCCAGAACAGATCCTTGGGGCACTCCACTATTCACCTTTGTCCATTGGGAAAATTTACCATTTGGCCCTACTCTCTGTTTGCTATCTTTTAACCAATTGGCAATACACAATAAGATCCTGCCTCCATCCCTTGACGTTGAATTTCCTAGAAGTGTCTGATGAGGAACTTTGTCAAATACTTTCTGGAAATCCAGGTACAATATATCAACTGGCTCACCTTTATCCACATGTTTATTTATGCCCTCAAAAAATGTAGCAAACTTGTAAGGCAAGTCTTCCCTTTGCTAAATACATATTGGCCTTGTCCCATTAAACTGTGCTTATCTGTATGTTCAGCAATTTTGTTCTTTTATGATAGTTTCTATCATTTTGCCTGGCACAAACGTCAGACTCACTAGTATGTAGTTTCTTGGATCACCCCTTGATCCCTTTTTAAAAATTTGCATTACATTGGCAACTCTCCAGTCTTGATGTTATTGATAGTTTACAAATTTCCAATACAGGTCCGCAATTTCATTTTTCAGTTCTTTCAGCACTCTAGGATGTATACTATCTGGTCCAGGTGATTTGCTACTCTTTAGTTTCTCAATTTGTCCTAGCACATCTTCCAGGTTAACTGAGATTTGTTTCAGCTCTTCTGAATTATCACCTCTGGATATCATTTCTGGCATGGGTATACCTCATATATCTTCCTCAGTGAAGACCAAAGCAAAGAATGAATTTAATTTCTCTGCTATAGCTTCAACATCTCTAAGGGCCTCATTTTCCAAAGCTATCGCAGGCTTGCGCTAACAGCGCAAGCCTGCGATAGCTAGCGAAAGTAGCGCAGGCCTGCATTACTGAAATCGGGGCGGAGTTGGCCCCGATTTCAGTAATGGAAGAGGAGGAGCTGGGGGTGTCACCGGGGCCGACTCCGCAAGGACGGCGCGCACAGCGGAAAGGTAAGGCCCTTTTCGCTGGCTATTTCGCGCCCAATATCTACACCTTCTATGGTGTAGTTATTGGGCTCGATCCCGGCAGCGATCGCACCGCCGCGGTGCGATCGCTGCCGGCTAGCGCAGGACCGCCCCTCCCCCCCCCGCTTGACCCCCCCACCCCACAGTAGCGCAATTTTCTAAAGTATCGCAGGCCTGCGATACTTTAGAAAATGAGGCCCTAAGTGCCCCTTTTACTCCTTGATAATCTAATGGTCCAATTGATTCCGTTGTAGGCTTTTTACCTTGAATGTACCTGAGAAGGTTTTTATTATGAATTTTTGCTTCTATGGCAAGCTTCTTTTCAAATATTCTCTTTGCTTTCCTTATCAATGCCCTGCATACGACTTGCCAGTGCTTATGTTGTTTCCTGTTTTCTTCATTTGGATCCTTTTCCATTTCTTGAAATATTCTTTTAGATATTATAGTCTGTCACCTCACCTTTTAACCATGCTGGTATAGTTTAGACTTCCTTCCACCTTTTCTAACACATGGCATTCATCTGGTCTGGACTTTCAAGATGGTATTTTTAAACAACATCCATGCCTGAAGTAAACTGTTAACCTTTGCAGTTACTCCTTTCAGTTTTTTCCTAACCATTTTTCAGATTTTAGCTTTTTGAAAGTTAAATGCTGTAACATTTTAGCTTTTTGAAAGTTAAATGGTGTCACGGTAGATTTCTTTTTTTGTTCTCCCTCCCTACTTCAGTGCACAAATCAGGGATTTTACACATACATGTTATTTTCTTTCATGCATAAAATATACACATGTATGTTTATAAAATAGGTAGAGAAAGTAAGTGCGTTCATTGCCTACAAATATTTATGCATACTGAAACAGAGCAGAACTACAATGTATTTTATAAGTTGTGCAGCAACTCACTTCACAATTTATAAAATACCAGGATAAATCTCTGCACATCCTCTTACACACGCAAATACAAAACTGGAAATAGGCTTGAAAGTTAGGTTTCCAGTGTAGGAAAATTGTTTATTCTGGTCACACTGTTAATGCCTCTTCTGATGTGGAAAGGTCTTTGAAATTCTATAGCAAACCATTTCTTCAATTTTGACAGCGTGCAACAGCAATAGGGGCTACTTTCTTTCTTAAATTCCCTTGTAAATGCCTTGTCAGATACAAGGGAGACAAATATGTGTTTCTCGACCTTGTTCAGATAGAATTCATTTTTTTTGTGATAAAGGTGAGGTGAACTAATATTACTGCTTTCAGCTATTATTGTTCTTGGATTACAGGTATATGAATCCATTAATTTACATTAGGCACCAAGAAAAGGGGTTCAGTAAAACTGTTTATGGTTTTTTTTTCTTTATGTTTTCTTATTTTTTACTTCTTTCCTTTTCTTTTCCTTCCTCTCCTCACCATGTTGTGGACAGGTCTCCCCTAGTGGAATAAGTTTTCCATGTGCATGATTTCCTTTTTCTCTTGTATTGTTGTTGTAACAGGGAATGCTTTCTTGATTTACTTATTTTGTAAATCTATTTTTGAAATTAATAATATAAAATTTTAAAATAGAAAGCAGATAAGGCACTAGAACTTAATTGTGTACACCCCAAGATGCTGAAAAAGCACAAGAAAATATTAACGTCACCCCTCACAGCTGTGTTTAACTTGTCTTTAGAGAGTGAAGATGTTCTGAGAGATACGGAGGAGAGCAAATATAGGGCCTCATTTTCTAAAGTATCGCAAGCCTGCGATACTTTAGAAAATTGTGCTACTGGGGGGCGGGGGGGGGGGTGCGGTCCTGCGCTAGCCGGCAACGATCGCACCGCAGCGGTGCGATCGCTGCCGGCATCGCGCCCAATAACTACACCACAGAAGGTGTAGTTATTGGGCGTGATGCAATCAGGTAGTTTCTCTTTGAAAATCCCCTGAAAATTCATGGGTACAAAAGTTCCCACATATGCTTACACCATCTATTTCTATAGATGGAAATACATGGTGAAAAAATATATGTGCATATTCAAAAATCAAAATTGGTTCTCTGTTCTTCTTTAACTTTATCTCATTCATCAATTCAATCTATCAGTCCTAATTTACAGACTGATAGATCTATAATTAACATTTTTTTTTTACAAACCCATTATTTGATTCAATTATACCACACATTAATTCATTGGCAGTTTATTGATTTTGAAGGCATATTATTTGTCATGGGATTGCTTTCTTTCTTTTTTTCTTTCACTCAGTTTAAGTACTTTTAAGGTATTGTTTATGCAGTTATAGTTCTATCTCTTGCAGTTCACACTATAGAAAGAAAATAGTAATAGTTTTTACACCGTTTCCTCACAATTGATTTGTGTGACCCGAATTGATCAATACTTTCTAAAAGAAAAGAAGAGAAACAGTTTTTTCACACTGATGTTTACTCGTAAATAGCTTGTGCCACCTCTCTTCCCGGATGCAGACTCTTAGATAATAAGACATATTGGAACATGTATGCTGAAAAAAACTTTTCATATGGTACAAAACAAATCATATCACCAGGAATGAATGAAATTTTAAAAAATCTCTTTCAAAGAAAGAAACATAACATGGAGATAATGAGTGAGTCAACATGAAACAGTGGTTTTAACAATGGGGAAAATGGGTTTGAAAGCGATTTATATACGTAACAAGCTTTGTGCCCCCATTAATCAGCTGGGAAATTATGAACATATAGCCACCATGAGAAGACACATCTGGGCACTTGTTTTGGTCGGGGGGAGGAAAAAGTGCATGCACAAGCTACACCTACACAAACTACATGCATGCACAAACTACACCTGCACGAAAAAGCAAGCACAGTTCTCAGCGCATGTACCTGGCAGCCGCAGCAAGTTTCAAAGCGAAAAGTACATGCTCACTTTTGCCTTCCAAATTGGTGCAAGGTCTATGGTGAGAATGTACATGCGGGCATTGTCCCAATTTGGACAGTTTGAAAACTGTCCTAAATACACAAATCAAGAAATTTCACATAATAGAGATAATGAAATGATTTATAGTGACTACTAAATGAATTTCATTTAAAGTACTGTTACCTTGTTTGTTTACTGTATTGCCAAATTTCTCAGATTCCCTTAATATTCTAGGATGTATCTTATCTATAGATATTCTAAAATTCCTCCAGGACTTACTCCGCATGGATAAAATGCACTCACCAGGTACTACCAGCCCCCTCCCCACAATTTATCTGCAGTGGGAGATGGAGGCTGGTGTGAGAGCAACGCTAGTTCATTATTTCCCTGACAAGTGCACAGGACGCCCCCAAACCCGGTGCAGCCCTCTTACTCTCGTTCTGCAAATCCCAACTCATCCAAATGTAATCTTCTCTACTCCTCCAGTCCTCCCCCACTACTGCAGGCCTATCACTTTCTTCCTCTCTGCTCCCTCCCCTCAGCCCTCATCTTGTTACCTTGCCTAATCCTTTTTCTTCCGCTCATACTTCAGTCAGCCAGATTACCTTTCCTGCTTCCCTTGGCTTTCCTAGATATTCTTTCTCATCTTTATCTTTCCTTAAATCCCTTGAACTTTCTGAATGCTGGACTTTGCCCTGATTTTTCAGGTAACCTCCTTCATTTATGTAAGCTTACTTATTACCCACTTTTCAAAGAACAATTGCTCAAAGAGGGGAACAGGAAAACAGAAACATTAAAAAAAATACATCACAAAAATGGCAGAATAAAAGGACATAAAAAAATAGAATAAAAAATAAAAACCATATATAAAATGCATATTAAAAAGCAATAATAAAACAAATTTAAAAAAAGAACATCGAAGAAAAGAATCAACAGAATACCATACTAATAAAATCCAGCATCTCCATAAGGACTCATACTAATCACTTTTTCTTTATGCTTTAATTTGCTTTCCTAACAAAAGGGTTGATGCAATAAGGTGTATTCAGCAGAGTTTTACCCTCAGTTGTACACACATTTTTCTTACTCCTTATGCAGCAAGGAGTTTTGCCCACAAAAAAAGGTGCATGCAAAACTATATGTCCTGCTTAGCACTCTTGCATGGAAATTCCATGCAAATGAAGACATTAGCTATTACCTCCCAATGCAGAGAAGTGCCCTGGCCTAACTCAGGTTTTCTTAGGTTTGGAAATGTTACTCCTGGTCAGAGGTGGAGAAACGTTTTCAGCGCTAGTGTCAGTCTACAGACAGAAGCCAGAGTTCCAGCATCGGGACCTGTAATGGGGATTTATGTGCAGAGGAACGATACCTTTTAAACATATGTTTGGGTGCAATTTTGCGTGTGTTCGTTGGACCACATCCAGGGACACGGCCATTTTATAACATATGCGCATATATGCGTGCATGTTATAAAATTGGTAGAAATGGTATTTGCACATATAGGCACGTGTCCATTTAAAATTACATGCACATGTACCTTCGTTCAAGCAATTAAGTTGATGAATTTAATAGACATGTGCGCCAATGCCATTACTGTTTTCCCATAGGACTTCTATACTCATTAGTTTAATAGCCTCCCTTCTCCCCTGTTAGCCCGGACCCTTAAAACCGATCTATTTATCTTTACTTTTTTTACTTACACATCCTCCATAGCAGAAATAAAGTTAAGCGGAAGGGGAACCTGGTGCATGCCTGTGCACGTAAGTATTTACACGCAAATTTGAAGTTGAAATCCAGGAATGCCCATGTCCCACCCAGACCATGCCCCACTCCTTTTTGCAATATTTTTTTGTGTGCACATGTAGTAGGAGGCATGCATACATGAGGGGCTTTAAAAATCTGCTTGGCACGTGCTGACCCCACATTTTTGCCTCAATGGCTCTTATAATAGGCTGTCCATAGTAACTTACATTATATCTGTGGGGCAAGCTGGATATTAAGCAGGTTGCAATGCTAATTTACAGTAACATTTTTACAAATAAATTCCACAATAGTATTTCTTTACAGCAACAAGTACCATATATGTGAAATTAATCTTGTTAGTCTTCTGAAAAAATACAAACCAAAACGGATCTGGCAAATAATATGATGTGTCAAAATATCATTGTATGTCAGCATTTAGTAATAAACCCTTTTTTTTTTTTTAAACTTATCTCAGCTATAGTCTGTTGATGTTTTGGTTTGTGTGTGTTACTCCTAGGGGTGTAATGGACAATTCAGATCCATCTGACCCTTCGGGGTCTGCAGCACAAGGCAAATCCCGGTAATTCTTTTTCCTCAGCCAGGAGGCACGAGAATATTAACCGAAGGTCAAACGTGTGATGTTAAGTTTCCTACTTCCCTCAGCTCCGTTTAATTTCGGTTGCCTTTTTCAGTGCTGCTGCAACTGTACTTTCTATCAGACTTCAAGCAGAGGCTATCCTCGTGCATCTGTAGACCCCGGCGGTAGCTCACCCTTAGCTCGGGTTTGGAAAGGCAAATTAATAAATCTAAACTCCAAATCCAAATTAAAGTGGGAAATGGTGGTGAAAAGCAGTACAGGACAAAATAAATAGTGCTAGATAACTAGTCAAAAGAATTTATTTTGACAATAATCTGCTGTAACAAGGGCAGGCAGCAGTGATTCTCTGTAAATGAAAAGCAATGCGGCAGAAGTTGGAGAAAACTGGGGCTTCGTGTGATTATCAGACTCTCCAGAGGCAGCAAATTGTCTCTGATGCTAGTCTAGTACAGAACAAAAAAAAAAAAAAATTCAACCGCACTTTTACAAATTTAAAACAGAAAGTCAACGCAGTCAACAAAAATATAAGATGTATTGGCACTCTCAGGAGCGGGCTTGCACCACTATGATAAGCAGCACAGCAGGTAAAATTACATTTATTTTACACATTTATTTCTTCCAAAGCTTTGCGAACTGTAGGCACCAGTAAGTACTTTTCTTTTTCCTGATAGTTTTCTAACTACCCACAGGCTTCCAACCAAAACCTGTGATCTGGGACTTTTCTCACCATAAGGTCTCAGTGGCAGGCTGAGAGGATCCAGCAGACACAGCATATGCAGGTCAGCCAGAAATGATAAAGGGAATTTGTTTAACATAATTATTCCATAGGCAACCTTATATCTGTATAGCTCTATATCACAGCTACGGATATGCTGCTTTTACCTACGATGATATAAGCATAATGTTTGTTTAAAAATGCATTTTAAACAAAAAATACAAAGGTGCAGCCCAAATGCATAAGAAAAGTAATTTGCCTGTGTGTCTTTAAGAGATTGTAAATGCCATGAACTGTGCTGTATCCATCTGGAAGCACTAAAGAAATAAGTAGTAGAAGTAGTAATAGCAATGAAACTCAAATTATGAAACAAAATGCAAATTTCAAATTGAACCTTCCCCAACAATGTCTAGTCTAAAATCATTGTCCATTTCCATATACTGTCTCTATCTCCTCTGCAACTGAATATTTTTCAATAGTTTTTTTTTTTATATACAGAATTTGCAATATTTTTCAATGACCTAAGGTGACGTGGCACTTGTTAGGACAGAATAAGGCAGCTTTTGGCCGAAGTGTGCACAATTCTTTTAATGCTAATGATTTCAAGCAAGGCTGCTTTTTGCAGGGGTCATAAATGGAAAACTTTAAAATATTTGTAAGGAAAGGCACATGTGCACATACAGGGGTGGATTTATACGCGCGCAACCTTTTTAAACCCCTCCTGCGCGCGCCGAGCCTATTTTGCATAGACCCGGCGATGAGTGCAAGCCCCGGGACGCGAGTATGTCCCGGGGCTTGAAAAAGGGGGCGGGGTGTGGGAGAGGCGGTCCGGAGGTGGGCAAGGGCGGGCCGGAGCCTCCAGGCACAGCGGCCATTTGCTGCTCGGCGCGCGCAATCTATGCCTGCCCAGAGGCAGGCACAACTTCTAAGTTAAAGGTGAAGGGGGGGGGGTTTAGGTAGGCCTGGGGGGCTGGTTAGGTAGGGGAAGGGAGGGGAAGGTGGGGGGCAGAAGGAAAGTTCCCTCAGAGGCAGCTCCGATTTCAAGTATGCACCCCCTTTCGTGCTCCGACCCCGGATTTTATAACGTGCGCGGCTGCACGCGCATGTTATAAAATCGGGTGTAGATTTGTGCGCACCGGGTTGCACGCAGAAATCTACGCCCGCACCTAAATCTTAAAATCCAGCCCACAATGAATTGGGCATGTATGGGTAATTGCCAGGTTCTTGTGGCCTGGTTTGGCCACTGTTGGAAACAGGATGCTGGGCTTGATGGACCCTTGGTCTGACCCAACATGGAAATTTCTTATGTTCTTATTTTGCTAGGATTATTGACTCAAAAATGTTAGGATCATTTTTTTTTTACTTTTTATTTATTGAAATTTTATATGTATAAACAAGAGTACACTTGTTAGAAAATTACATGAGAGAAAGTCCATCATCCCAAAAAGTAGACTAAATCCCACATAAAAATAATAAGAAAAAGAGAGATAGAAGAAAGGACATAAGGAGCGAGATAATCTATATACGTGTCACAAAAGAAAAGAGAGTCGTGCTGAGTAATATTAAATCTGGGAGATTAATAAACTAAAAAAAAAAGATATGGCTTAAGTATGAGCATCAAGGTAAGCACATAAATGAACAGGATCAAAATAAACAAATCTGGATCCTGAATGAAGATTACACATTTGCATGGGTATCCGAGGATAAACTTCGCTCCAAGTGCCACAGTCTCAGTTCGCATAATTAGGAACTTTTTATGACGTTCTTGAGTGGAGTGTATGATGTCAGAGTAGATCCAGACCCGTTGGCTATAGAAAGTGGAAAGTCTATTTTGGAAAAAGGGTCTAAGAACAAAATTTCGATTATGAGAAAAAAACAAAAGAAAGAAATAAAGTCCCACATTGAGAAATAGGTACTTAAACAGATGATTCCAAAAGTTGAGTCAGATTAGGAGCTGTATCTTGAGATTGAGAGGGTGTATTAGCATCCATAATTTTTTTTTAAATTTATTTTTTAATGCATTTAAGCAAACAGACAGCAATACGAGCTTGTCACAGATTAGGTACATATAACAAATTATTATTAGTAATACCATGGCTGTACTATATATTAAAGACCTAAAACATATTTTTGCAAGCAATATTTAGCTAAATATACAGGGCTGGATTTTAAATGCCCTGCGCGCGTAAATCCAGCCGGAATTACGCGGGCAGGGCCCTCGCGCGCGCACAGCCCTGGGACGCACGCAAGTCCCAGGGCTTCGTAAAAGGGGCGGGGGGGAGGGGGGCGTGGTGCCGGCCCGAGGGCGTGGTCGAGGCCTCCGGACCAGTCCCTGGGTCGGGTGATGGCGCGCCAGCAGCCCGCTGGCGCGCGCAGATTTACGTCTGCTTTCAGCAGACGTAAATCTGCCAACAAAAGGTAGGGGGGGGGGTTAGATAGGGCCAGGGGGGGGGGGGTGGAAAGAAAGTTCCCTTTCTGAGCGGCCTCGGAGGGAACAGGCAGCGCGCGCCGGGCTCGGCACACAGGTTGCACAAATGTGCACCCCCTTGTGCGCGCCAACCCTGGATTTTATAAGATACGTGTGACTGGTGCGCGAACAAAAGACGCGCTCGCGCAAAATTATAAAATCTACCCCACAGCCTTATATCTAAAGCAGAAAACCCCCGTTATAAAGTATTAGAGGATCCAAGAAGATATAAAATTGAGCAATTTAAGAAGCATATACATCAAAATCAGTAAGTAGGTTATGTAGCGCTTATTAACATAATCCCTAGATAAGGTCTCAGTGCTTAGGTAATTTTGCATCAAGAAATCTATGCAACTCAACCGATTCTAGAAACACAAACCTATCATTCTGGAATTTTACTACACATTTACTGGGGTAAAAAATTATAATCTGTACTCAGAGTTTTTTTGCCTCTTGGCACATCTGAAGAAAGTTTTTCCTACGTAATTGTGTAGCCTTCGTTATATTGGGGTATGTCCATATTTTTTGTCCCAAATACAACTTGCCTTTATTTCTAAGAGCCAATTTTAATATCTTGTCTCTATCTATTGCATGTACAAATTTCACACACAGAGTCCCTCGATGTTCAATTTGTTCAGACATACTTTGTACTAGGAAAGCTGTAATATTGTCTAACTTTTGCTGTTGTAAACCTCTTTTTTCCTGGTCTTCATTCTCTGTTTTCCCTTGCATCACAAAGAAAATCTTTGCAATTGTAGGTATCTCCTCTGCTGTTAACATCAACACTTCCATTAAGTATTTCTTATACAACTCATAAGAGGATATTAATTTTATACTTGGAAAGTTGAGTATTCTTAGATTATTATATCTAGTTTGATTTTCTAAAGTCTCAATTCTCCGAGCATTTGCCATTTCTCCATGTATCAGCCCTAGCTGGGCCTTTTCCACTTGAGCCACTCGGTTTTCAAGGCCTTGCAATTTTTCTTTGTGAACAGTCACAATAGGATCTATCTGAGAAACACGATTCTGTGTTTCTAACAGAGTGTTATTTAAACTCTCAATGGAGACTTTTAACTTCATTAGGACTGCCCATACATTTTCCAAAGTTATAGGCATTTGTAGTTCGCTTGAGATAGCATTTAAACTCAGTGTTTCCTTCAAGTGGTGTGCTTGCCTCTCAATCGGGGCCGCCGCCCAGTCCTTCTTCTCCTCCGGTGTCAAAGTCTGGGGATTTCCTTCACCTCTGACTTTTATGCTCGTTTCTTCTTCCCTCGGATTTCCCTCGATGGGGTCTGGAGAATCCGGCATCTCTGGTCGGACTTTCATTCCCAAATCCGGGGTTAGAGCGAGACAAGGAGGTAAGGGCTTCAAGGGAGCCCCGGGGCTCAATGAGATGTTTAGGCCCCACTGCGTCAATGTTTACTCCACATCGGCGCAGACATCGGGCACTTCTCCCAGGGTGCTTGCGCTACTTGATGAGAAAAAACTCCCGATTGAAAGCTGTGAGGAGGTAGGAGCCAGGGTAGTCGGGGTCTCGACCCTGACCCTCCCTTTTCTCTTTGTATGCGGCATCTTTTTTGAAGAAAAATCATTATAGCTCGGGAGCTTCCTTCTCACACAGCCTAATATTCAGACGCCATCTTGGATCCTTTCAGCATCCATAAATTTTAAAATGTATATTTTAGCAATAGTTGGTGTAGCTTCTGAAGGTATTTTGAGAACTTCTAAAGAATATTTTTTAAACATATCTATAACTGAAATGAGATTAGATTGAGGAAAGTTCAAAATCCTAAGTTTCAAATACCAAAGAGAATTTTCAATATGTTCCAATCTCCTCAACTGAAGTGTATATGACTTAATTAAAGTCTCTTGAACTTGCTGTATAGTTCAAATTTGATTTTCTATATCTTCAATTTTCTTAGAATGAGAGTGCAGTTCATTTTCAATAACTTGAATATGAGGTGAAACAGTAGAAGTAACATCAACTAAGGTAGCAATAGATTTCTGGCGTACCATTATAGCAGACCAAACTGAGTCCAAAGGAATAACTGAGGGCTTAGGCAAAGAAGGGCAAAGTGAAAAAAAGATCAATATCTTTGCCATTCTGTGATGTTTGATCCTTTTGCTGATCTTTCACAACTTCCTCTGGTGTTGAAGTCAAGGCTCGTGGCCTAACAACAGGATCCTCGTCACCCAAGAGCTACTGTGGTTGCAGCAAAAACGCTGAAGATCCCACTGACCTAGGACCTGAGCTTGTAATGGTTCACACAGAGAGTTCCACCCCAGAAACTGCGGATCTAGGAAGTTGAACTCCACATGGCAGTGAAAGATCCCCCAAGGAAGCCATCCGAGGAAGAAGAGGTGGAGTCGCCGGAGCAATGGGGCTAAGGGTAATATCGAAGTCCAGCGAAACAGCCACTCGCTCCACAGCTGAAGCTGCCAAGGATGTCTCCAGAGTTGACTCAGAGACTGAGGTAAAGAACCCCTGGATTGAAGGGGTCGGATCGGGGATTGACTGGGATCGACTCCCTGATATTAGCCTTGCGCTTGGTATGTGGCATGTCAGGAAGAAAGAAGAACTCAAGATAATGCCGAGCTCAGAAAAACTATGTCTCTCAGTAGGCGGCCATCTTGAGTCTCAGGATCATTTTTGAGAAACAATTAAGTCATTTCCCTGTAAAAATAAAACCTGAAAAGCTGAAAAACAGAACCATGATAGTCTTAACGAGGTTCATATTCAAAACCCATTTAGATGGATAACATAATGCTAATCCATCTAAGAGGCTTACCGGCTATATTCAGCCTTTATCCAACTAAATTGTAGCTGGTTAATAAATTAGGTGGCTAGAATTTAGCTTCATAAGTTAGGGGTGGTCTGGGGCGTAACTGGGAGGAGTTGAGTTAGCCGGCTAAGTTAACCTGCTAATTCCAATATTCAGTTAGATGGTGGGACTATCATATGACAGGTCAAACGTAGCGCCAGCGCCATTTCTACAATGCACAGGAGGTCCGAGAGTAAAAGATCACACCGGGACCCTTCCTCTGGATCCCAGGTAATTTAAGGCATTTTGGGGGGGGGTTCGGGAGGGTGGGGGATTTATTTTAAAGGGTCGGGGTGGGTTTTAGGGTTGTTTTAGTGTGCCGGTTTTCCCGCCCTCCCCCTTCCCCTCCCCCCCACTGGACCACAGGTAATTTAAGGCATTTGGGGGGGGGGTTCGGGAGGGTGGGGGATTTATTTTAAAGGGTCGGGGTGGGTTTTAGGGATGTTTTAGTGTGCCGGTTTTTGATTTACAAGATTTACACGATTTACACGATATTTAAAAAACCCAAACTGCGACGATCCGATTCCCTCCCCCTCCCAGCCGAAATCGATCGTTAAGACGATCGATCACACGATTCACATCTCTACTTATTAAGGCCTAGATTCATCAAAATGCTATAAATCTTGCATGAATAACGCCCATGATAAGAAAAGGGGCATAGGTATGACAATTTTAGAGCTACTGCACTGTGTGCTATTTTAGTGCTATGCATAGATTTTGCAAGCAGCAAAGTGCCCAGATTTAGAATGAGGAAAGGTACACAAAAATCAGATTTCTACAATGTTCTCTCACCCTAGCTTGATGCACTCTCTACCTGGGTACTATCAAGCTAGGGCAAGAGAACACTGTAGAAATCTCATCTTCGTGTACCTTTCCTCGTTCCAAATCATGTCAAATCGTCACTGATGTGTACTGTGCCGGTGCCCAGGACATGCGTGCGCATCTCCTGACTCATAAATATCTCACTTTGAACAGAAAAGAGGCGTGGTGTGGGTGTAGGCATTCTGGGGCGGGCCCAAGTGATCTGCGCGTAAGTACCTTTGCGCATACCCAGGACCAGTGCCGTGTAAGTTTACTTCTGCTTATGAAGGAGGTGTAACTTAAAAAAAAAATCAGGGTAACTGGGGAAGTACAGGCTAAAGTACCAGGGGGTTTGGAGAACCTAGCTCTAGACTGGACAAACTGGTGAAAATGGTCATGCTGTGAGTGTGCACCTGTTATAAAATTTCCCCACTTGTGTGGCTCAAACCCGTCTTTACGCGGCTGTGCGCACCCACTTGCAAAATTGGGCACACACTTACATGTGCCTAGGCTATTTTATTAACATGACGTGCCTATGTGCGCATTATGTTATAAAATTACCACATCTCTCGGCGCGTGTACGTGTGCACCGTCGCGCCCATTTGAAAGTTACCATCTCAGGAAGAAATGGAGATGTGAAGATCTTTGTTTATTGATGGTCTTGATATACTTATTATATTGTGCTGCTGGTACAAATTTAAACATGCTGTTCATATATCTATAATGTAAAGGTCAGGTTCCATCAGCCACACTGACTTCATTCACTGCTTCATTCTGAAAATGCTTTAGCTCAGATCTTGAGTTGTTTAAAATATGTTTTAGACTGCGCAACCCTGAAACATACGGTTTCTAGAAATTTTACTAGCATACGAAAGGTGTAAATGAATGTCTGCAAACCATTTATAACCGGCCTGCACTCAAGAGAGCTCATGCTTGCTGTCCAAGACTTCCAGGCTTTTAAATCACAGCAGAACTAACTCTCACAAAAGGATGTTGCTTTTATTCACATTTCTATCTCCAAAACATTCAATCTTCGCAAACAATTGATCGAAATATTTTATATGTTTATTTCTGAGGAACATGGGAATGAAATACTTAGCTGGATTGCAGAGTCAGAGAGATAGAAAGATCGCTATGTATCTTACTGTAACCTAACCAAACGTAAGCGAGCAGGAGGTACTGCTGCTTTGATTAGAGATTTAATAATATAACTAAATATCTAGTAATAAGTAAGGAAAAGCCAAGTTTTGTCATTTCAGACTTAGAGAGCAATGATGTTTTTCCTCACTCCCTAATAGATAAAAGGATGGGGGATATGGTCAGGGAGTCAAATTGAACTTGAATGAAACATCAAAACGAACCTCTATTTTTTTCCTGAACTGGAACAGAACCCGATCTATTATTTGAAAATCTCAGTTGAATCTGGACCAGAACACATCCATAAAACAAAGCTGGAAGTGAAGCTCACTGAGGACTCCTGGTGGAGAGGAGAGCGCACCACAGGCTGTTGGTTGGCCAGTGAGTAGATGGCTCGAGTGGCTTGAAACAGAGCTTACTCGAGGCCTCTGCCATTGGGAAGGTGTCATAGTAATCTGAATCAGGGTACGATGAGCCTGCGCAGCATCAAAATCATAACATAAACCAAATTTTGTCTCAGATGAAATAACCTCGATGAAATAACTGCATGCACCCAAAACCACTTTCTAAATATATCAGGATGTAGATTACCAGAGTAACTAAATGTCCCTAATCTCTACTTAAAGGGAACACAGGATAAACAGAATATAAATGTAGAGACTCCTCGGTCTCCACAAGCTAAATTGTCCCTAGCTTGCGCTCTATTTGGGATTTAGAGAGAGAGTTTGCACGCCATCCCTGCAGACATCTCCACGGAGGAATGGGTCAGCAGTGCACTATAAAAGTAGGATGTGCTCATGGAGCAGTGTGGCATTCTGAGTCAACTTTTGGGATTTTGAGTTGCAGTTTGGCACTCTCTCTACATCTTTGGGCCTCCAGGGCAAGTGGTACGGTAGTTTTGGATCCTTTGTTTTGGAGCATGGAGAAGCAAAGGGAGTGGTGGTGATTTCCTGGTTCTAGAAAAGAGGCATTTTTCCTTATCCAGTACCCCATGGAGGTGTCTGTGCAGCGTGGAGGAGAAGAAGTGGAAAGGAGTTTTGAGAACAGCCTGTTTTTTTGTATTTCCTGAAAGTTTTCTTTTTGGGATCCTGCTCCTGCCTGAAGAGGTCTATTACCCCTGCTTTAGAAGGTCAGGAGGGCACTGTGACTCCTTTCGCCCAGTTAAAGAAGGTACAGCAGTGACCTAAAAGAGAAAAGCAGAACAAAGTATTTTGGCAGTTTTGTTCCAGTTGTTCTGTGAGGAATTTTAACCACCAGTTCCGGTCCTCAGAGAAAGAAGATGCATTTTGAATACACAATTGGAACTTTCTACTACCAGAAGTTCAAGTTTTTAACATCAGAGAAAGAGATAAGGAGATTTCAGCCATACTAGGAGCCCACCCTCTATCACCCAGAAGTGTAGGGTTTTTCTAGTGCTTGCCATCCAAAGGGACACGGACTCGACTAACAGAACTTAGAAAGAGGTAATTTTGGACTATTTATTTTTGTGAGAAGATTATCTGGAGAATTTTTGTTGTGAATTGGAGTTTAAGAGGTCAGTATTCAAAGGATATTTAGATAGTTAATTCACAAGTTATCCATCTAAATGGAAAAGTTTGGGATATTCAGCTCTTTATCTGAATGAAAAAGAGACTTTCTGGGGTGTTTAGAGGAGTTAGTATAGCTGTGTTATTAAGTTCACCACTGCCATTAGCAATGGTAACATGGAATAGACTTAGCTTTTGGGTACTTGCCAGGTTCTTATGGCCTGGATTGGCCACTGTTGGAAACAGGATGCTGGACTTGATGGACCCTTGGTCTGACCCAGTATGGCATTTTCTTATGTTCTTAATTAAGTTATCCGGCTAACTTAGCCTATTTCAAACTATAACCAGCTATGGGGTAGTTTACTCTTCCAGCACAGCATCTGACAAAGCAGTGCTGGAAGCACCAGAATGAGAAAATGTGCAACTCGCTCCTGGCAGAAGATTCTAGAGCAGGGGTCGGGAACCCATGGCTCGCGAGCCAGATATGGCTCTTTTGAGGGCTGCATCTGGCTCGCAGACACGTGTCGCCATACTTCGCGGTTCCCCGCTGACCCAGCTGCTCCCCGGTCCTCCGCCGCCCGGGCTTAAAATGCTGTCAGCCCGGGCGGAACGCGGCAGGACAGCTGGAGTCAGCGGCACCGGCGTGCTCTCTTCTCCTCCCCCCCCCCCCCCCCCCCGCGGCCCGGAAGAGGAAGTGGAGAGCATCGGGTGCCTGCGCGGGAAGAAGAGACCACACTAGCGTGGTCTCTTCTTCCGCGCAGGCACCCGATGCTCACCACTTCCTCTTCCGGGCCGCGGGGGGGAGGAGAAGAGAGCACGCCGACTGGAGTCATCCGGGTGCCTGCGCGGGAGTCATCGGGTGTCAGCCGGGTGCCAGCGCTGGAGTCATCGGGTGCCTGCGCGGGAAGAAGACTGCAGCGCGGCTCGGAGGAAAATGAAAATCTTCAACCGCGGCCGATGGGACTCCGCCTTCACCTCCGCGAGGGCTGAAAATGAAGGAGGTTAGCGTTGGGAGGGGGCTGCTGCTGCCGCGAGTTTCCCGGGGGGGGGGGGGGAGAGAGAGAGTGAATGAGCGAGCAAGCATGTGTGTTTGAGATCCTGTGTGTGTGAGTGAGAGATTGCATGTATGTGAATGATTGAGAGCCTGTATATGTGAAAGAGAGTATGTCTGTGATTGAGATCCTGCCTGTGAGAGAGAGAGCATGAATGTAAGTTTACCATTGGGAACCTGTATGTGTAAGTTTGTAATTGAAAACCTGTTTGTGTGAAAGAGTATGTGTGTATGATTGAGATCCTTTGTGTGTGAGAGAGATCATGTGTATGTATGATTAAGAGCCTGTGTGTATAAGTAAGAGAGAGATCATGTGTGTCTGTGTCTGATTGACAGCTGGTTTAGGTGATGGAGCATGTGAGTATGTGATTGAGAGCCTGTGTTTAAATGAGAGAGAGAGACCATGTGTGTCTGTGTGATTGAGAGCTGATTTAGGTGAGGGAGCATGTGAGTATGTGATTGAGAGCCTGTGTTTAAATGAGAGAGAGAGACCATGTGTGTCTGTGTATGATTGAGAGCTGATTTAGGTGAGGGAGCATGTGAGTATGTGATTGAGAGCCTGTGTGTAAATGAGAGAAAGAGAGGACATGTTTGTAAGCATGTGAATGAGTCTGTGTGTGAGAGAAAAAGACAGCATGTATTTATGTGATTGAAAGCCTGTGTGTGTGTAAGCGTGAAAAGATAGACAGCATGTGTGTAAATGTGTAATTAAGAGCCTATATAAGTGAGAGAGAAAAAACATTTGTATATGTGAGTGACTGAGAGCATGTGTGTATAGGTGTGTCATTGAGAGCCAGTGTGAGAGAGAGCGCTGGTATGTGACTGAGAGAGGAGAAAGTTCCAAGCAAACCACCCCACCTCCTGCTAATTCAGAACAATCTCAGGACACCTGGATATCAAACGTTCCCAGGTATGCAGAGCAAAAAAATTTTTGTATCCTTATTATTTTTCATTACTGGATCTTTGTGTCTGCTATTTTGAAATATTTTGTTGGTATCTGGAAATGTTTTATATGAGTTTTTAATTATTGGATATTCCACTCATCAGCTGTTTCGAAATATGTTCTTTTTGTTAGTACAGTTTTACTGCTGATGATTTTATATTTCTTGATTTGTTTTATAAGGATGTGTGATGTTTCTTTTTTCCTTTGTTACACTGCATACAGAGACTCTGGCTTGTTGCAGTTTCCAATTCAGTTTTTGTCTGCATGCTTCTTGTTATGCGTTTTGGTCTCTTTATTCTATGTTAGGTGAGGGACAGCACGTGATTCAGGTGAGGTTTTCTGCTGGCGTGTAGTTTCTGTGTAGGACTCTATAGCAGCCTGACTTGGTCCGTTTTCCTAATAGGAGATGTATTGGTGTCTTAAGGCCTGGTGTAATATTTTCAGAGACTTATTGTACTTTAAAAGTGTGATCTTACATAAAATGCACACATTTACTTGTATTTAGTTTTAAACATATTGTATGGCTCTCATGGAATTACATTTTAAAATATGTGGCGTTTATGGCTCTCTCAGCCAAAAAGGTTCCTGACCCCTGTTCTAGAGTATCAGAGTGTCCAGGAAGGTTTGGGGGGGGGGGGGCAGGGTTACAGAGCTGCACGTAGGGATTGCGGGTGGGTGGGTCCTCTAGGGGGGCCAATCAGATTTTTCTTTTTTTTACAAGATCAGAGGAGGGAGGGTGGGGCCAAGCTGCAAGCCCTAGGACATTAGTTTCACATTCAAAAGGGGTTAGGGTGGGGGATACATGGTCCAACTGGGCCATATGAAATTTTGCGGGGGAAGGAGCAGATCAGACCATAGGCCCTTTTACATCTTTATTTTATTATTTAAAAAAAAAAAAACACAACCAGCAGTACAAACCCAGATATCTCATGAAGATATCTAGATTAGTAGCAAGCTATCCGGCCACACAAAGCCGGTTCATTTTAGCTGAGTATATTCAGCAGCATGTTTATCCCACTGATATTTGGGACAAGTTACCCAGCTTTGGGTGCAATACATTTTTGATGATCACCCCACCAGAGTCCCCAAAGTGTTTTCTTTAGTGTCAAGGGTGGCCTCATGCAAGGACATCCCAAGCGTGAGTACTGTGGTTCCAGAGAGCTTAAAGGAAGTGAGAGACTGTGGGCCAGATTTTCAAAGGGGTACGTGCATAAGACACGCGCGTACCCCCCGAAAACCTGCCCGAAGTTCCCCCTGCGTGCGCCGAGCCTATGTTGAGTAGGCTCGGCGGCGCGCGCAAGCCCCGGGACGCGCGTTAAGTCCCGGGGCTTTCCTGGGGGGGGGGCGTGTCGGGGGGCATGTCACGGTGACGCATCATTTGGGGGTGGGGCCACAGGCTTGGTTCCGGCCCAAGGGCGTTTCGGGGCGTGGCCAAGGCCTGGGAATCGCATGTTGGCGGCCTGGGAATCACGTGTCGGCGGCCGGCCCGGCGCGCGTAAGTTACCTTTGTGCAACAAAGGTGGGGGGGTTTAGGTAGGTCTGGAGGGGTGGGTTAGGTAGGGGAAGGTGGGTTAGGTAGGGGAAGGGGGGGGAAGATGTGGGGGGGTGGAAGGAAAATTCCGAGGCCGCTCCGATTTTGGAGCGGCCTCGGAGGGAACGGAGGCAGGCTGCGCGGCTCGGCACGCGCAGGCTGCCGATTTTGCACAGCCTTGCGCGGGCCGATCCCTGATTTTAACAGATACGCGCGGCTTCGCACGTATCTACTAAAATCCCGCGTACTCTTGTTTGCGCCTGGTGCACGAACAAAAGTACACGTGTGTGCAAATTTGTAAAATCTACCCCTGTGTGTGGGTCTCCATCCCCGTTACCCTAGTGCCCCAGAGGTTTATGCTCCTCTGCTATAAACTGTGTTTGTGTGAACGGAGAAGAGACAGAGACAGGAGCAGACATGGCCCCCCAGGAACTACAGTGAGCCCCAGCATTCGGGGAGATCCCTAAAGAAGGAGCTACATAGACATTAAAGCAAGATCAGCTATATAGGAATGCAAAAATGAATTAAGTAGAGCTAAAACATCTATAATTGACCTTTACATCCTCAATGGACTGATTATCCATATTGTTCAATAGACTGATGGACTAATTAAATGATGTTCCTTAAGGCAGTGAGCTCTACTGCCAGATAATTGCTCACAAATGCAGTTAAATGTCCTGCACAAAAGGCAAGGCCAATTATCTCAGTACAGCCCACTATCTTAGGGGCTACTTCTTAGAGAAAAATACCATTAAAATTTTTTTTTTTTTTTTTTTTTAAATTCTATACGGCTTCTGATACAGGTTCCAGCTAGCAATCACTGTCATATAATGCCAGATGGATCTCTCAGTTGAATGTCTCATGGAAACATTTTAAAAGATGAATTATCCCTTCATTTGGATTTGACTGAATCGAAGGAAAATAAATGATTTTTTAACTTTGGATAGAAGGGATGGACTTGTTGTTGGATCTTGTTTGAATGTGGGACTTGCACATTAGTTCCTAGCTAGAGAGCACTCACTGAGATTTGGATTTTGCTATTTGCTTAAGAGGCGCTGCTTATAAAACATCCTTCACTTTACCCCCCTTTACAAAGATAGATAACATATGTCAGCAGATAAGGAGAATTTTAATCTTACCTGTTAATTTCCTTTCCTTGAATTCTGTTAAACCAGTCATTACCACTGGTATTTCCCATCCCTCAGCTGATGGAAACAGAGGATGCACATTTTTTCTGTGACATAATTTCTGGCTATAAGGGAGATGTAGTTTTAGGTAATGGCTTGTAACCTTTGGCCAAAAAAAAATAAGAGGGAAGGGGGCAGAGCATGGGCGCTCCAGGGCAGGGCTAACAGTTACACGTGTAACTCCGTATATTAAAACTGGAGGCCGCAGCGTGTGTTGATTTGTTATTTGCGTAACTTTACTTCTACTCCAGATGAGTAACAGTCTGTAGATCTTGAGTTTTAGGGCTTGTGCTTGCAAAAAAGCAGGGATCAAAGAGAAAGTCAAGGAATGTACATAGATAGGTGACGAACATATCAGTCGCTATGTCTCCCGGAAGGGTTATGGACTGGTCTGGCAGGATTCAAGGTAAGGAAATTAACAAGCAAGATTAAGTTTCTCCTTTCTTATTTTCCTGCTAGGCCAGTCATTACCAGTAGGAACTACCCAAGCTGTGAATAAACTAAGTGGGAGGAAGACAGGGCTGCCTTAAGCACTCCTATCCAAATGCAGCATCTTTCTTGGCTTATATGTCCAACCCCTAATACTTAAGGAATTCAAGGACAACCAAGTGCAAACCTTACAAATCTCTTTTGGCACTACCAAGGAGGCCTCTGCCCATGACAATGCGTGGAGCCTTGTGGAATGTGTGCAGAGCAGAGTGGTTGTCTGCCTTCAGTAAATATGCCAATGTGATCGCCTCCTTAATATATCTAGCCAGCATGACCTTGGAAGCTGCTCCCTCCCAAGGTCCGCCATAAAGCACAAACAGCTTATCTGTTTTCCAGAAAGAGTTCGTCATCTTCAGGTACCTTAGAAGTAAGTGCTGGACTTCCAAGAGGCAGAGGCTGTAACTTTGCCCTCAGCATTCATTACCGTTGAATGCTGGAAGAGATACAGACTGAATTAAATGAAAGAAAGACATTACCTTCAACAAAAAGTCAAAATGTGACCGAATCTCACAAATTTTAAGCACTCTTGAAAGTGTTCTAAATAGCTTTACAGAATGTATTCTCAAACTTATGTTATACTCCTACGAGGATATACACGGTAAGACTACTAGGTTAGGGACAAAAAGGAAGAAATGTAGAAACGTATAAGATGTTAGCAGTTAAGGACAACCAGTCTGCCCATTTCTGCCTGCCCTCTGTGTAGTCACAGATCTCTCAGTGGTTTTTACCCCTCTCCCCCCCCCCCCCCCCCCCCTCAACAAGATCCCTTTGTGTCTATCCCATGCATGCCTGAATTCTGCCACTGTGATGGCTCCCACTTCCTTTGCTGGAAGTCTGTTCCAGGTGTCCACCAACTGCTCCATAAAAAAGTATATTCTCATATTCCTTTCAAGCTCCTTCCCTTCAGCTTCATATGATGACCCTTTGTCCTTGAACTTTTCTTTCTATGGGAAATGCTGTCTTTTGGTACCTAATTGAAGCCTGATAGATGTTTGCATTGTATCTCCCCTTTCTCTTCTTTCTTCAGAAGAGAAATAAATGTGTTGTGGTATTTAATCTTGCTTTTTTTTTTTTTTTAGTACTAATCACAACACAATAAAAAATATACGGAGAATGCTTAGCAGATATACATGAACAATTGTGTGAATAAAGCTGAACATAAAATCTGTGCATGAGGAGCCAAAACACCATTCTGACTGCATCCAAAATGGAATGGCACGAACCCAAAAAAGAATAAATTTCAGCAAAGCCAAAAGAGAACAATATAAGCACAACCATCGTTAAGCTATGCACCATGGAATGATGCATGGAAGCCAAAAGAACAAAAAAGAGAATAATGTACGGATGCCAAAATAAAAAAAGAATTACAAGGTCAATTCAGTCTTCTAAAGCAGAGTTTATTAAGGTCAAATATCTCCCAGAAAAGCTGCTGTTTTCAACTCTCAACACTAAACGCTATTCATAACAGCTGAATTAGGTACTACATAGAGAAGATCAATTTTTTACCAGCCTATGGGGCTGATGCAATATTATGCACTCAGGATCCAATGATTGGAAGTGTGTTTTGGATGCCCTAAGTTATCACCCGATGCAATAAGGGGATTAGTACTTCCAAACTCACGTGTAGCTAATATCACACGTAAATACCATGTAGATTTAATTTAATTTAAAAAGCCTTTCTATACCGTCGTTTAGTAATGTACCATCACAACGGTTTACATTTAGGCACGAAATAGGTTTGGTTTATAAGTTATCCATGGTGTGCCAATATTTGCGGTTACATAGTTCAGTAATATACTCTAATTGATAAGTAGGTTGGGGTTACCATTTTTATGATTGTTTGGATAATCATATATGTGTATACTGTTTTTAATTTAATATTTAATTATGAGTAATAAAAATCAATTTTTATTTTTATATCTATAGGTGACTTTCAGCTGTGTTTATTTGTTGTTATTCAGTGCCTTCACTGTGAAATGCTTTTTTGAAAAGCCAAGTTTTTAGGCTTTTCTTGAAGAGTTTTAGATCTTTCATTAGTCTTAGTTCGAGTGGTAGTGTGTTCCATAGTAATGGTCCTGCCAAAGATAGTGCTCTCTCTCTAACCTGGGTCAACTTTGCTGTTTTGACTGAGGGTATAGTTAGCAGTGCTTTATTGGCCGACCTGAGATTCCTTTGGGGGACATGTAATCGTAGTGCCGTGTTTAGCCAGTCAGCATTTTCGTCATTTATCAGTTTATGAATTGTGCATAGTGTTTTGAATTGTACTCTTTGTTCTATTGGGAGCCAGTGTAAATCTGCAAGTGTTTGGGTGATATGATCTCTCCTGCTAATGAGGCTATTAGCTATTACCCCCGATGCAAAAAAATGCTGTGCTCCTGACGCGCACGTTTTAACATGGTAAATTTAATGCCAGCCCAGGAGCTGGCATTGGGCTCACTAAAAAACAAAAAAACCTACTTTCTATGTGGTTCCTCCTACTTTTAGTATCGTCACAATACTAAGTAGGAGGAAGTACAGAAAGCAGCAACATGAAAAAAATGTCTTGATAGCAGCCAGCTTAGGGAAATGGGCGTTCAATTTACCAGCATCCATTTTCCTAACCTGTGGCTGTGTGCGAGTTAGGAAAACGGATTCTTGTAAATAGAGTGTCCGTTTTTCTAAACCGTGGCTGGGTGCACTGCCATGTCTCCTGGGCACCTGATGCCAAGGACATGCTAGGGATGCACAATTGATCCCTAGCGTGTCCTTTTTAGTGTGGCACCTCATTTCCATACTGCATCGGGCACGCAGGAGACCTGGCTGTGCGTGCATTAAAAAACGGGCGCCCAGTTTGGACGCACATTTTTATGCACGGCTTATTGCATCATCCCCTATGTGGTTTTCAGTGTCAATGGAAGAGAAGCAGACCAGACTGCCTCCAACTAAATATTTTAGAAAATAAACCAAAAAGTAAGAAGTTCTGAAAATAAACTTTGGTAAAAGAATGAAAAGAATTAAAAATAAATAAATAAAAGCAAATGAAGACCACGTGATGCGGTGAGCCTGTTGTCTATCCAAAATAAATGGGTTCAACACGCTGATATCTACCTGTCACTGGCGGAGATAGAGTCAATATTATGAGGTTGTTCTATGGTAAAAGAAAATGTTATTCTTCAAGAGTTGGGGTTCAAGATATTACACTGTATGTATTTCTCACAATCCAGATTGTATGCTGCAAAATTGTGTGATTCAGATATATATCAAATGTCAGAAGAAAAAGGGGACCTCCATGTATAGCCTGTGGGAATGTGACAAGTTGGTTTTATACTGGGAGGAAGTCATAGCGAGTCTGGGAACAGTGTTACATATGCAGATACCCCTGAACCCAAAGCTCTGCTTATTACGCCTCATCACAGCCTCTTTGGATAATAATCTGTCGGTTTATGATCAGATGTTTCTACAAAAAGCTTTGCTCATAGCGATGCAAACCCTCATGTCCATGTGGATTACAACTGTAAGGCCTACAGGAAGTCAATGGCACGCTCGCCTGGTAACATTATTACAGAATGAGCTATTGACGGCGCAAACTCAGAAGGCGGCGGTGCAGATGGCCTGTTACTCTATTTGGCACAAAATTTGGTGGACACTCTCACTGGCAAAAAGGGATCTAATTCTTGGAACTACAACTTACAAATACTGGGACTCGGCTGAGGCATCATCGTAACCCTAGGTGGTGAAGGCCCTTTTATTCTTGTTGCAGGGGTGGGGTATGGGGATTGTTCCTTCTGTTTTGGAATGTTGGACTGGTTTGGAATTGTTTTGCAAATATATGTGTTGTTAAAAATTATAAAATTCCAATAAAGAACTACAAAAAAAAAAAAAGTACATGTAAAAATGTAGTAGATTTTAATACTTTTGCTATCTCACACTCAAAAAATGGTTTAATTATACAGAATAGCATTTGGCAGATGATTTGCAAGAATTACGTCTATCAGTGCTGTATGTTTCAGCCAGCCCAGCGGTTTTGTTGTGCACTGTTATGCAAAGGATCTGGATTCGATTTTGGGTCAGATCTTCTGTTCCCTGGCCAGTTGGGGCTAGGGATGTAGAAGCCATTTCTAAATAGTGACACCTAGTGGCTGGATTTAGGGACATCTGCTCAATTCCAAAAACAGCCATGATTTTTGGCATTTGGCTGAGAACTGTTGCCACTTTGAAGTGCTGAATAAAAGTGGAATAAATAAATATATGTTTTCTGTATAGATATGTTTATTTAATTTCTATTCTGCCTTGTAGACACTTTAAAGTTGATGACATTCAGGTGCTATAGGTATTTCCCTGTCCCAGGAGGAGTCAAAATATGTTTGTACTTGAGAGTGAAGTAATTTGCCCAAGGTCACAAGATGCAGCAGTGGAATTTAAACCCTGGCTTCTGAGGTTTGCAGTCCATTGCTCTAACAACTAGACTACTCCTGCTCCTAATAAATGTCTTGATTTTTGAAAAAGTCCAAATTATTAAAATATTTTAAAGTAGTATGCTGGATTCTCAAACTCAGGCAAATTCACTGCACAAATCCAACTTTGGAACATTCTGCACATGTGGGGAATTATGAGCTTTGCCAGCAGGTCATGTCAGGGTTTAACACTAACTTCCCTTCTCCCTGACCTTTGCACTGAATGAAGCAACACTAGTGCTTAAACCTCTCTGCCTAAGGAAAGGATACCTGACTGTCACGTATTTCTCTAGCTTATAATTAACCCTGACTGCCTGAAAGAATAGCTAGTTGCCACGTAGTCAGATGCAGGATAAAGACAGGAGGTATAGGATTCAGCAGCCAATGAAATGATCCATACATACCCCCTGAGCCAAGTCAATGGTGTAGTGACACATCTGTATGCTATGGGGAGAGGAGCCAATGATGTGATGACACATTGTATGCTATTGAATGTATGTACAATAAAAAGGGGACCCACGGGAGTGGTCAGCCCTTTTCCTGCCTGCCATGAATCCTGCCTGATGTGTCTTCATTGCCTCAATATCTGGTGATCCCGCGACGTGATAAGAAGCTCCCTGCTCACTCGGCTGGAACAGCCTAGGTAGTTACCGCAGCAGCAGACGTGCTCCCGCAAACGTAAGTAATTTTTCAGCAAGTCTGCTCCCAACAATCGTGAGTATGGGGGGAAAACTGTCAGCTAAGCAGACATGTCATGCTAGAAAGCTGCAGAAAATAATTAAAAATCATTATTTCATCACCAGGGGAAAAATAGCACAAGTCAGGCTAGTGGATTTAGAAGAATTGATAGGTGAAATAGCTTGCCGTTGCCCATTTTATCCAGAGGCGGGAACTCTGGACATCCAAGATTGGATCAAGATAGGCAACAGTCTTCATACGGCCCCAAGAGCCCCCATAAAGCAATTATTACTCTGGCAAAAATGTACAGAGGCCCTAGAACACATAGGGACAAAAAGTCTAAAAGCACCATCTCCAGTTCATGTGCTCTTAGAAGCAGACAGTAAAGAAGCAGGCAGACCGCCCATCAGTACACTCAATCCACATACCCTTCCCCCACCTTATCCACAAACTCCCTCAGAGACATCATAGTCCTATTTACAAGAGGGCAAAGCACAATTTATTTATTAGTTTTTATATACCGGGGTTCCTGTATAAAATACATATCACCTCGGTTTACAAGGAAATAAAACTAACGCCTCGCAGGGCGATTTACATTGAAACGAGAAAAACACTTCAAACAGGTAACAGATAAAGAGGTGGGCATAACAGGGATTATAGGAAGTAACTATAGAAACGACATGTGTTTAGCATGTCCAATTTGTTTTGATAATGCTGCTGAGAAAACTATGTACAAACCTATGTACAGGGGAAGGTGGTTCAAAGTCTATCCTTTGGTAGAATACAGAGATTGTATTCTTTCGACTCTTAGATGTCCGGGAATGCTTGTGCGAAAAGCCAGGTCTTTAGCTTCTTTTTGAACGTAGTGTGGCAAGGTTCTATACGAAGATCCGGTGGGAGCGAGTTCCAGAGTGTGGGACCTGTGTATGAGTGAGTAACCTCTCTCTCTCCTGATTCCTGGGGATCCCAGACATTTGGCTCTTCCTCTGGTTTGACTAGAATGATAATTTCATGGCCTGTATATGACTGAGTAACTCCTCGCTGTCCTGACTCCAATGCATAAAGCTGGGTTATTATAAAACAGAAAAAAAAAGAGCATAAGGATTTTCAGTCTCCTTGAAGACTGTAAAGACTATAGCTGTGAATTTTTTAAATATTTCTGTTTTATTTAAGGTTTCTTTTTTCATCTGTCAATATAGCTTTCTAATAAGATCTCTTCACCTTTAACTCTTAACAAAACATAAGAACTGCCCTACTGGGTCAGACTGACGGTCCATCAAGCCCAGTATCCTGTTTCCAATAGTGGCCAGTGCAGGTCACAGGTACCTGGCAAGATCCCAAACAGTAAACAGATCCATACTTCAAGTTTAAAAAAAACAAAACACAAGTATTTTGTTCCTCAGTTATATGCCATGGTGTTTCTCATGAGCATCTTGTCTACATGTTCCCAAAAGATAAGATTCACAAAGGGGTAGATTTTCAAAGGGTTACACGCGTAATATGTGTAATCCTTTAAAACCTACCTCTGCGCGCGCCGAGCCTATTTTGCATAGGCTCGGCAGTGCGCGCAAGCCCCGGGACACGCGTATGTCCCGGGGCTTTGAAAAAAGGGCGGGAAGGGGGTGGGGCGGCGGTCCGGGGGGGGGGGGGGTGGTGGTCCCGAGTCATCCGGCACACTGTGCTGGGGGTTGGTGCGCCGGCAGCTGGCCGGCGCACGCAAGTTATGCCAGAGGCAGGCGTAAGTCCTGCAATAAAGGTAGGGGGGGATCTAAAGGAAAGTTCCCTCCGAGGCTGTCCGAACAAAACATAAGAACTGCCCTATTGGGTCAGACTGACGGTCCATCAAGCCCAGTATTTTATTTTATTTATTTAAAATCTTTTCTATACCGTCGTTTAGTAAAGTACCATCACAACGGTTTACAATGAGGCACGTAAATATATATTTGGTTGAACTCTTACTAACAATGTGCCAGAACATTGTTAGTAACCTCGGAGGGAATGGGGAAAGCCATCAGGCCTCCTCTAGGGCTCGGCGCGCGCAAGATGCACAAGTATGCACCCTGTTGCGCGCGCCGACCCTGGATTTTAGCGCGCATCCTGGATTTTAGCCCGCACAAATGTACCCCGTGCGCATAAGATTAAAAATCTGCCCCAAAGTGATCTTAGGTAATTTAAAACTAATGCCGGAAGCCTCCCCAAACCACAGTCTTTTTGTAGCCTAGTATCTTCTGTTAAATCCGCATGGGACAGGTGGGTCATTTCAGTCAACCGCAATTTTACATATTTATCACAAGCCCCTGGTTAGGAGAAGCTCTACTGGGAACTGTTTCTACATGCAGTCTTTGCATGCAGGCTTTGAAACTTAGAAAGGATTTAACAGTCAATCTCAACATTATTATAATAAATCCAAGTCTGGTGCCCTCTCAATGACCGTGAGAAAATAAATGTTTAAAGCTCAATTTCATGGGCAATCATTTCTATTTGTTTGATGCATGGTACAGTTATTACTCAACAATCACGCATCATGTTAGGCAGCAGGTATACTGAGCTGGCAGTTCGAGCATTTAGCATGTTCACTATTCTAAATCAGAGTGAAGAATGAAATAGGGCTGGCCTTCTGGCAGAGTGCCAGGTCTGGGCTCTGCCAAGAAGGAGTTCTGGGTTTGATTTTCTGACCTAGCTTTTGCTCCTTAGGCCCTCTGAGGGCTAGGAATGCTGCGGAGGCAGCATTCAGTCTGTAGGGGCGAGATCTTAGTCGCTACACAACAGCAGCAGGTGGATTCTGGAGGGAGCCATTGTCCGTGATTCCCTTCCAAGGACTGTCACTGTAACAGCCAAGCTATAGAGAGAGAGAGAAAATAAAAATGAAGAGAGCGACTGGGGCACCCCAGACAGCTGCATGTCAAGGTTCATATCACCACAGCCTTCGTTGGAGCAGATTCCAACTGAGCTAGAAGCCTACACAGCAGGAAAATGTTGCCAGATAAGGAAAAAGAAAATAGCAAATTAAATAACAGACATGGTGCAATGCAATGATTTTCTGTACATCTGCATCCCTGCAAGATTTCTAAATCCCACAAACAATTATTATATTTAAGCGTCATTATTTAAAATGTTTTTGCTGATGTACAAAGTTAGAAAGCACAGTAAATAAACAAGTTGTATTATAGCAGCAGGGATGCATGTGTGGATTATTCCCATTTCATTCCCTTTTCTTTCTTTCTTGGTTTCTTACTCCAGATTCAACCTTTAAAACCATATCATCCATTCACTGCCTTTATATATACATTCCCATCAATAGGTCATTTCCAATCTCTTAAACCCTATGCAGCTACACAAACAGCCTTGAATTTACCTATCATCCCTGAATGCCTATCCTGCCTTCCCTGGAGAGATGCTTTCAATGTTGCTTACTTCTGGATGAAAAGAGAAAACAGATTCCACTTTTCAAATACTTGCCTTACTGTACTACTCTGTGTACTAAATAGCAAGAGCTACCATGGTGAAGAGATAGTACCTTTAGTATGTCGATTCCCAACTGGTGTGTCGCCACTCTTACTGGTCCCCCATTGGTCCAGCTTCTCCCCCTTTACCCTGAGACGCAAACTCTTCTTCTGCTCGGGCTCGAAATGCCGATAGCCTGGGCAGAACGCGGAAGGATAGCTGGAATCAGCGGCACTAGCAGCACAGTCTCTTTATCCCATTCCTGTGGCCCATAGGAGGGAGTGATGTACGCGGGAAGAAGAGACCATGGCAATTAACAAGTGCAGGGAACATCGGCCCGCAACAAAAAAAAAGGAACAAAGTCAGCCTCCGTGGCCGATGGAACACCTTTCTCGAGGCTGCGAGGGTTGGAAGAAGAGCAGGCTGCTGCTGTGGCTGCCACCATTTGTTGTGTGAGAGAGAGAAAGATTGAGTGATTGAGCATGTGTGTTTGAGACAGCATATATGTGTGTGACTGAGAGCCCATATGTGTAAGTGTGTGATTGAGAGCCTGTGTGGTGTGTGTGTGTGTGTGTGTGTGTGAGAGAGAGCATGTCTGTAACTGTGTGACTGAGAGCCTATGTGTGAGAGAGAATATGATTAAGAGCCTGTAAGTAAGAGAGAGAGAGAGAACATGTGTGTCTGTGTGTGATTGAAAGTCTGTGTAGGTGAGAGAGAGCATGTGAATATGTGATTGAGAGCCTGTGTGTAAATGAGAATAAGAGAGAGAGAGAATGTGTGTAAATGTGTGAATGAGAGCCTATATGTGTAAGTTCTGATCGCCGCATCTCAAAAAAGATATAGTTGCGATGGAGAAAGTACAGAGAAGGGCAACCAAAATGATAAAGGGAATGAAACAGCTCCCCTATGAGGAAAGGCTGAAGAAGTTGGGGCTGTTCAGCTTGGAGAAGAGTCAGCGGAGGGGGGATATGATAGAGGTGTTTAAAATCATGAGAGGTCTAGAACGGGTAAATGTGAATCAGTTATTTACACTTTCAGATAATAGAAGGACTAGGGGGCATTCCATGAAGTTAGCAAGTTGCACATTTAAGTCTAATCGGAGAAAATTCTTTTTCACTCAACGCACAATAAAGCTCTGGAATTTGTTGCCAGAGGATGTGGTTATTGCAGTTAGTGTAGCTGGGTTCAAAAAAGGTTTGGATAAGTTCTTGGAGGAGAAGTCCATTAATGGCTATTAATCAATTATACTTAGGGAATAGCCACTGCTATTAATTGCATCAGTAGCATGGGTTCTTCTTACTGTTTGGGTAATTGCCAGGTTCTTGTGGCCTGGTTTTGGCCTCTGTTGGAAACAGGATGCTGGGCTTGATAGACCCTTGGTCTGACTCAGCATGGCAATTTCTTATGTTCTTAAGTGAGAGAAAGAGATTATATTTATAAATGAGTGATTGAAAGCTGTGTGTGTGAGAAAGACTGACAGCATGTGTGTAAATGTGTGATTAAGAACCTATGTGAGAGAGAAAGAGCATGCGTATATGTGCGTGATTGCATGTCTGTGTAAGTGAGGAAGAGAGCATGTGTATATGTGTGTGATTGAAAGCCAGGGTGAGAGAGAGAGCTTGTGTGTGACTGAGAGAGAGGAGAAAGATGCAAGCAAACCACCCCCTCCTGCTAATTCATAACAATCTCAGGGCAACTGGATATCAAATGTTCCCAGGTATGGAGAGCAAAGCATTTTTGAATTCTTATTATTTTTAATTATTTGGTCTTTCTGTCTGCTATTTTGCAATATTTTATTGGTGTCTGGAAATTTTTTATTTGAGTTTTTAATTATTTGATATTCCATTCATCAGCTGTTTGAAATAATCTGTTCTTTTTATTAGTATGGTTTTACTTGAGAGCTGGTGATGTTTCTCTTTTTCTTTTGCTACACTGCATACTGTCTCTCTGGCTTGCTGTGGTTTCCAGTTCAGTTTTTGCCTGCATGTTTTTGTTATGCTTTATAGTCTCTTTATTCTTTGTTAGGTGAAGGTCTGGCACATGTGACTGAGGTGAGATATTCTGCTAATGTGTACTTTCTGTGTAGGGTTCTATAGCAGCCTGGCTTGTTTCGTTTTTCTAATAGGAGGTGTATTGTTGTTTTAAGGCCTGGTGTAATATTTTCAGTATTGCCTTTTCTTAGATAATGTGGTTACTGTTTGAGTGCTGAAAGTTGATGCCATTTTGGTATGGGAGGTTTACTATGTATGTAATTTCTGTTTACACAGAGTACTTATCTATCCCTTGTGTTGTTCTTAACAATAAAAATAATACTGGGCCTTTATTGTTTATTTCCAACATGGATCATAATGAGCAGTGTGTCACACATTTGAGCATTGTCCAACAGGTGTATCACTATGGGAAAAAGGCTGAGAACCACTGCTCTAGTAGGCAACTTCCTGATATGATATGTGCATGTTAAAGATGAGAGGTGGTCAAGCCCAAGTTCAGATTAACACACAGGCAACTAATCACCTGCAGAGTGCCCATTATCAAGTTGCAGCCTGCACATTAGTCAGGTCTCCAGCAATTGATAGGAGTATCCTACTTCTAGAGTCTATCTTCCATTCTCATTTATGAGAGTAGGAAACTGGCCAAATGTAGGAGATTTCTAACCAGGGTAGTGTTGCCAACCCAGCTTCTTTCTCCCCAGTCCAAAGTGTTTCCTTTCCTATCCTCCCTTTACAGGATCCTCTTCCCTAAACAGTTTTCATCTCCTTTTCTCCTCTCAATTCTTTCCCTTTTTTTCTCATATGTTGCTTTCCCTCACTCTCTGTTATGTTTTAACTTGGTTTGTGGGCCCTTGGGTCGTGGAGAGAGCTGACTCCACCCACAGGGAGGAGCCCTATGGGGACTCTTCACGACAGGCGGGGTTTCAGTAGTGATGGGCACAGGAGGGAGAGAAAATTTATTTTACAGCAAAGAGAAACCCGAAGAGCGGTTGTAAACTCAGTCCTGGAATTAGTAGACCTGGAATGGATTCTCTGGTAGTGGTCCTCAGAGCTGGGTAACCCAGGGAATCTGTGCCTCTTGATAATCTTGTGCGTGGTAGCTCCGCTAGTGATCCGATGTGCGGGGTAGGCCAGAGGTAGATGTGAGTAACTGATACAAGACAGCGTAAATCCGGTAGTGGTCCGCAAGGCGGGGTAACCCGGAAAGTACTTGCATCAGATACAGCTTGTGCGTTGTAGCTCTGGTAGTGGTCCGCAGCGCGGGGTAACCCGAAGATCCCACACAGCAGGATAGATGAGATGACGAAGAGTAGGTCTTGTACTCACAAGCAGTAGTGAATACGTAGTGGCAGCAGTGGAGATCCGATACAGGAACACTCACTTAGCTGAAGATGGTGAGACAGGCAGGAGCGGCTCCGAGAAGACAAGCAGGAGTGGCTCTCCGAGGAGCCCTGAGTGCAGCAAGGCCCCTGAGGAGCGGGTACCTGACTCAGCCAGGAATGCCAGAACAGCGATGCGAAGCATCTCAGAGGAAGGAGTAGCAAGATGGAATCCTTGCTAACTCATAGGTAGGAAAGTCCGGTTAACTTAGATACATGTAGGCAGTGATGTCATGCAGAGGGGGTGCCCCCAAGGTTCCCACCATGACGTGCACACTATGGAGGCAGGCACACGTGCGTGTGCCCTAGGTCACTCTGGGTTCAAGATGGGGACGGGATCGCCCTCGCCATCCCAAGAACGCGAAGGAGGTTGGTGTGTAGAGGCAGAGATGGCCATCTTAGCCAGAGTCGAGGCTACTGGGCAAAATGAGGGGAGCAGCAGCGGTCACAGCCGTCTGTGACCGACGGGCGCAACTCTCCATACATTGATGTTCTTCTCTTCTTCTCTTGCTTCACACTGCCTTCTCTATGTCCTTTCCCCCACCCACTCCCCACTGACTTCCCTTTCAATATCCCCAATGCAATCTTAAATCTTCTTTCTGGACTCCCTCTGTTTATCCTACAACTCTGTTCATGGTACCGGGTCAGGAGTCTCATTCTGTTCTTATTGTGTTCTCTCTCCTCTGTCTAGGTTTCCTTCCCCCTCTCCCCCTCCTTATGCTGCCTTCCTTCTCTCTCCTATTCCACATTGCCTTCCCTCTCTTCTCCCTACCCCTGCACTGACAACTCTCCCTTTCTTCCTTCCCCATGCTTTATTCAGTTTCCATCCTTCCCAGTGCTGACTTAGCTCTTCTTTTTGTCTTCCTGCCAACACACAGCCTGTTAATTCTGCCATGTGTTGGGAATTCCCTGCGGTTCTCATGATGCTGGCATACATCCTCCAGTACCATAAGAATAGCAAGGAGTCTCAGTGCCACACGTCTCAAATTTCATAAGCCAAAAGTATTGTATCAGTTGTTCTTCTGGGATGGCATGATGAGGACCACTGGAAGAGGCAGCAGCAGCAGCTGCCAAGGGTATAGAAGTGAGGTGGGTGGCTGCAGTTTGGCTGCGCTGAATGAACTAGAAAGTGAGATGAGGAGTCAGGTGAACCCCCTCCCCCAAGATTTGGGATAGACTGCTCTAGACTCGTCTTTTATGACACAAGTGAGCTACAGACAGACAGCTAAAATTGGTTACTAAGGCTCACCTTGCTCTAGAAAAAGTACTCAGTGTTACTTAAGTCATCCAGTTATTCACAGAGCCAAATTCTTTAGCACACAACTCTATCAGCCATATAGTTTCTGGAGAAAACTGGATCCTAAAACCATTTGATTGTCCAATGCAAGAACTATCCATAAATGATATACTTGTAAATTGTTAACTTGTCTGGGAGTTAACTATAAACTGTATGCTGATGATATACAGTTTTCATACCCAAACAATCCTGACAGCCACTAATGATTTATTATCTGTTTCTCCACCATTAAATCTTGCCTCTCCCGTCACCATCTTTCTTTAAACCTTGATAAAAACGAAATTAAAATTCTAAGAGCCTGATTTTAAAAAGCATTTACACACTTAAAATTGGGTTTTACACATGTAGATGTACTTTACCCGTGTAAATGGGCTTTCAAATTTGCTACAATATATGCCAATGAATTGACCATAGGATTTACCTGCATAAGTGCACTTTACATGTGTAAATGGCTTCTTAAAATTGTTACAATAGTACAGTATGTTATATTTATAAGGATAACTCCTTTTAAAATTACCTCCTAAGTATTTATCTATTTAAACATTTTTTATATACCGCATAAATCAAAAACATTGTACTTCCATTACTAGATGCCCCCTCCTTTTTTACTTTTGAAAACTTTTCGATTATATGCTACTATTTGGAACTCTGGGATTATATTACACAAAGAGCTATCGATGAAACCTCATATTAGCTCTGTGGTCAAATCATCTCGTGCTAAACTTAAAATGCTATGAAGACTAAAAGCACTTTTACCTGCTTATGATTTTAGAACTGTTCTTCAGGCTTTTGTACTTAATGGATTAGATTAATGTAATTCTTTACTGACTGGTCTACTTGCTAACTCATCGAAAGCTTGCCAATTAATCCAAAACTCAGCAGCCAGAATGTTAACAGGGATTAGTTGACGTGAACATATATCTCCCTCCCTCTATTCCCTTCATTGGCTCCCAATATCTTGGCGAATAAAGTTTAAAATTATTTTATTAATTTTTAAGCTTTTATATCTGAACATTTCTCCTTGGGCCCACATAATATTAAAGTTTTATGTCCCTCCTCGTACTTTACATTCACCTAAGCATTGCTTGCTGGATGTCCCTTCTTTTTAAACGGTCCATTTATCCAAAGTATGAGACTTTACATTTTCTATAATTGGTCCCGAGCTATAGAATGAGCTCCCAGATTATATTAGGTCTCTGACTTATTGTTCTACCTTTAAAAATGGGGTAAAAAACTTTTATTTTGAAAAAGCTTTTTCTAGTGTGAGGACAGCAACTCTGGACTGCATCAAGTGATTCCACAGTATTTTTATGCAACTGTTTATTAATTTATTTTATATGTTTTATCATTATAACTATTATATTTTAATACACTTTTATGGATGTATTGCTAGCAGTTTTCTACAGGTTTTCTACAGGTTGCAGCTCTGAGAGCATCAGATCACTTTAAGACACTGTTTTGTGTATCATTTTTATGAGTCTGTTTTGTGTTTGTATTTATTGTTTATATTGATCTTTTATAAATATATTATTTGTAATCCACCTTGAACATATGGATATGTGTGGAATATAAGTTTCTTAAAAAATTGAAAACATGAGCTTTTGAGACCATATACAGTAGGTTTCATCTTCATATTTCTAGGTTTATCTAATAAAATGTTTCTGTGAGTTAAGGCAAGAGTTTTATTGTACTATTTGATAGGCACTATTGAGCTTTTTCTAGTTTTATTCATACAGCATGTTAATAAATAAATACATTTCTTATTGTGTTTCATAAGCCTTCATCTGTTTTGCTTTAGATAACTTGTTTTAGTATTCCCCTTTGTTTTACTCTTACACTAACACCAAAGAGCATGCAATAGCTAGGAATCTGAAATAATTTGCATTGTATTCCAGGAAACGCCATGTGTTTTATTTGTAGTCCTGCTCAGTCTAAAATAATACTTCATTAGGACAACAATGGTTCTTAAAAAAATAAAAAAGGGAACAGACTAGGCACACATTCATGCAGACAGGAACTTCCCCTGTGTATGGACTTCCTCCTGGGGGATTTGTACGAAATTCTGTGCTCTTCAAAGCTAAACAATGCAAAGACAGGATAACACTAACAGTTTCCACTATATCCTTTCAAAGAATGGAGACAAAGACACAACCTCATTTGTGCCTTTTAAAAAAACTACTTAAAAAAAATGTAAGAATAAAATATTCCATAAAAAAGACAACAAAAGCAGCTTTCGGTATCCCACATAACTCTAGTCAATATGGTAGCTTACCAATGAAGAATAAAAACCCTGCTGTAGCATTGTTTTAGCTGAATTTGTAGATGATTTATACATTTGAGTGAGGATGAAAGAAGATCACGGGTCCTGCAAGTTCAACCTTCTTCTGATTGCCTAACAGCTCTCTGTGGGGCAGATGTAATAAGCCATGCTCAACATACTGCAGATTTGCGCAGGTAATTGCAGGAATTGGCCACACTTACCTTACACACGTATATAATGTGTTCAGCACAGGAAAAACGCGCACAAACCCACACTAAAAACCCTTGGCAGGTTTTGTGCGAGTGCATGCAAATGGCATTTAAAGGAGGCAATTATCCATTTATGGGATATGCAGGAAGCCATGCGGAATGTGTGGGGTTTTTAGCGCCTAGGTCAGGGCAGGAGTTAAGTTAAAGTGCCTGTCAGACAGACCATTTTTCTCATTGTTGGCACTAACTGGTGTGGGTATATGTCCATCCGTGCAGCTTTAGTATAATCATGGATTCCGTTCACATTTTTGTGATGGTATGGTACATTTTGCGGGTTAGCTAAACAGTAGCAGAGGCCTTAGAGCGTGGCAGTGAGGCAGAGGGTCAGAGAGAGAACAGGCTGAGAGAAGGGAGTTTCGAGGTGGGCCCAAGACGAGTCCCACCTTCAAGCCTACTCCCAGACCTCTAAATGTCTTGAAAGTGAAAGGCTTTCGCTCCGATAATCATCAATCGTAGGTCTCCACACACCAGCAGGTTTTCTGCGGAGGTTTCTGCACGGATGTCTACGCAAGTAGCTACATAGGGCCTTGAGCACATGGTTTTACATGCACAATGGCGCGTGTATAAATTTCTGCTCAGATTTTCTGTATGTATCTCATTAGCATACTCCTCCATTATTATATAAGGTTTATTAAGGTTTAAGGTTTATTTGTACTTACATACCGTTGTCTCGGCATGGCCTTCACAGCGGTTAACATAGCAATAAAATACAATAAAAGAAAATTACAAACAACAGTAATAATAAGAGATAAAATTTTACAAGTAAGAGTAAAAGATATCCTAATAAAATAGTCAGAAGCCATAAATATTAAACCAATAAATACTAAAACATAAAGCATGCTTTAAGTATTGAGGTTAAAAGGTCAGCGCCACCTGAGATTGTACAGTTACATTGATGCCTATTTCTTATCTTCATTATATGCCGCATAGAATAGCCAAGTTTTAAGCTCTGCTTTAAACCGCGCAGCTGCCTGTTTTTGCTGTGCATGCTGAAAAAGTACTTGCAGCAAAATAGCACCGATTTCATCATAGATCTTACTTCAGTGGGACTAATTCAACGGCAATGAAAATGATTCCTTTCGAACCGTTGTAGCCAACTTTTCAAAATAATTGGGGGTGCTAGACTGAACACAAAGTTACCCTCCCTGTACACAATGAAGAAACTTACTCAATATTTGGATTGCTCAACAACCACAAAACTGGCACCTATCTTTCAGACCCCAAGTATGGTAACAGGTTCAGAATCACTGAATCAGCACTTTTCCTTTGAGTGTAGCTATGTAATAAAACTCATACACTTGAACATATCTAAAGCTCTAGGTACACAAGTTCTTTACATAGTTGAAGAGCTCTGGAATGACCTGAAAGAGCTCATCACCTAAAGTCTAGGTCTTACATTATATAAAATTTTTCAGGAAATTATGTGGAATTTTATTTCAAATAATTTTATTCTGTTTATCAAAAATGAAAACATGCTCCTATCAATTCCATTGGCTATGTAATGATTACAAAGACCATAAAATATTATCATCTCAGCATTCAGACAGTGCTCTAATCCAAAAAATCTACATCCACTTGCAATGATTCCCTGTCCCAGAGAGTAAACAGCCTAATCCACAATTCAGCTGTTGTACTCAATACACAATTAAGCTGTGAAATTTGTTGCAGAGGATGAAGTTAAAAGACACCAAGGCTTTGGACAAGTTCCTAGAAGTCTATAAACAATTAATAGCCAGGTATTTATTTATTTACAAACATCTGATATTCTGCTTTTTGCCAAGGTTTGGTCTCAAAGCAGATTACACAAATTAAGATGTAGACAGGTAAAACATGGTTATCGTAGTTAACACTGAGTGCCATTGTACGGCATAAGGACCAATTGTGAGGAAAAACTGTAGCTTTGGGGAAAGCCACCACTTACCCCTCGGAGTGGGGAACAAGAAATGGAACTATTCTTTGGGATCTGCCAGGTGCCTTTCTAGAAATCCCAACTGGCCACTGTTGGAAACAGGATGCTGGGCTTGATGGACCCTTGGTCTGACCCTGTATGGCACTTGTTATGGTCTTATACATCCATTCCAGATGGTCCAAGGTATCCATCCTACTCTTGGCAGCATTGTAGTGTGCTATTTTATCTGGATTTCTACCTGGTCCTTGTACCACCACACCACGATGAAATGCATGGTGAAATGAAGAATAACCTCTTTGCTCTTCTGGGCACACATGACACCAAAGTATATGGCTCCTGATCACAATGTGATATCATCTTATTCAATATATCGGCCTTGTTTTTGTGCAGTGTCCCTACATACTTTAAGTTCTTGTCCAAAAGAGCTTGGGCAAATTCCATGCTGCTTAAAAAATTGTCTCCCACTATGGTTGAACCTGGAGCAGAACCATTCAGCTACCGCGGTGAGTTTCCTGTTGGGTATCTGGTTGTCTACCAAGGTACATTTGTCCATTCAGCCAGTAAGCAGTCATAACAGTTTACCACCACCACATCTTGATATCATAATTTGATAACTTGTTGGGCATTTATTGTCAGAAAGAACACCACCCAACCCTGGGTTTTTTTCGTTTTGTTTTATGAAAGGACTGTGGAATTCTCCAAGAGAGATCTGTTTGCCAGATAATCTATTATTATTTAAGCAGTTCTTAAAAACATGGTTATCCCAACAAGTATTTGGGAGGTAAGAAAGAGCTAGTTTAGCTACAATAAGGGCTTTCTGCTGACAAAAGTAAAACAGAGGAGAATATCATGTTCTGGGTTAGATTCTAAGTGTGGGAGAATTCTTATATGATGCTGTATGAGAGGAACTGGTCTTCTCCCCACTGAGCTTACATTACCATGGGGTCTTGTGCAGGGGTGCAAGGCCAGAGTTAAAGTTAGCAAGGGGAAAAATTCCCTGTTGGACAGTGATTTTTCCAGGCACTGACTGCCTTCTAAAGCAGCCCCCTTAACCAATTTTTTTTGTTTTTTTTTAAGTATTGTGAAGAAAAAACTCCAATTTTCTGAAAGCCAGGGACTTTAGATGTATGGGCCCATAGGCATGGTCCTCCAGTGAGGCAGTATCAGCTGTTCTACTCAATGAAGAATCAGTGAGACCAATGCTTCCTGAAAGAAGATCAAAGCGTTCGTACAGAAAGCCAGTCTCTCTTTCTGCCCCAAGCTGGGACATAAACAGAAACAGGGAGAGAAGTGAGCCAATTAGGACCAGACCCTCACTTTGTTAGGATTGTCTTGTAAGAACTATTCTTGGTTCCGGATTTCAGTCGCAGTTGCAGGGGGAACAGCTGGAAAGCAAAGCAGGCAGAGTTGCAGCCGGTGGGTGATTGCATCACTGCATTGGGAGGGGTCACAGCTGAGCTGGGAAGAGCAACAGAGTGCTGGAGAAAGAGCCATGATAGACAAGACGGATCCACTGCCAGAAGGAATCTTTAGGAATCAGCTGCAGCGAAGATAAACCACAGAGCTGGCTCCCCCCCCCCCCCCCCCCGCCTGCTTATCTGTTGATTACGGCAGTGGAGTTGAAGCAAAAACAGAAAAACGAAGACCAGACTACACTGGATTGGAGAAATGGAAGAGAGGGGAAAACTGCTCCCAAGCACTACTGCAGTTTAGTGACTGCAGCATCTACTGCTATGGGCTCCTACCAGTCTACTTGTTGCAGTGAGAGACAGATTTGGCTGGGCTCAGTAAGATCACAGTGTGGATTTAGTGATAAAAGTGCTGACAGGGATGAGCTGAAAGTTAAGTGGGCCCAGTCGTTTCAGCAAGAACACTGAATTAACAATTCAGCTCTAGGAACAACTGGATAAATCCCCCCCCCCCCCCCACCTCCCCAAATATCACTAGGATTTATCTGTATCATTAAAAAAAAAAAACCAACTTCTGTGCATTAAGAGATGCAGTTTGAACTGGTAACAAGTTCATAGTTGGAGGGCCCACCTCAAAGACTATTGTCATTCTCTGGATTTATTATTAGGTGTGACAGTCTGCATTTTCCTTTAATTATTTCTTACTTATTTTGCTACTGTTATTGAAAGATAAATTACTGTTGTGCTATTCTGCAATATTTATCTTTATTTATTGATATTTGATCTGAGATATCACATCAGTTTACATACAGGTACTTCCCTATCTCCAGAGGGCTTACAATCTAAGGTTTGTAACTGAGGCAATGGAGGGTAAAGTGACTTGCCCAAGGTCACAAGGAGTGACAGTGGGACTTGAACACTGGTCTCCTGGTTCATAGCCCACTGCTCTAACCACTAGGCTATTCCTCCTCCCTCATGTTAACCTTGTGTTACTATGTTATGCTTCTCCCTTGTTTTGCCTAAATATATTCAAAGTGTGGGTTTTCATGACTCTGGTGGGCCTGCACAATCACATGAAGTGGTACAGAGAAAGGATTATCTCAGGTTGGTAGAGAATAGGTGCAGAGCCATTGTAATTCCCTACATTAATCACAAATCCGCAAGACTCTGGGACTAATTTACAGTGGGGGCCCAGCTGATTTTTTGTATGTGGGTTTACCCCTCCCTTGGTACTAATTACAATGTACAATTTGAGGGGGGCACTACATATCCAAATATCATTTTCAGATTTATAATAAGATGTATTGGGGGGGGGGGGGTGGAGATGCAGAGCAAGCTGATGCTTTGATAGGCTTCTCAGTGCACTGCTGAGCTTTGTTACCTGATATGCCTAATACAAGGAAGGGGAGAATCTGGATTTTTCTCTCAGAACCCATGAAACCTCTTCTAACACAGCAAAAAATATGTGGTTTCATGAATCAGGATCCTGGGACTATGTAGTGTGTAGAAATAACATTGACAGTTCATTGCTGAGAGGCTCTGATCCATCTTGGGCAGAGACTGCGCTTGGCCCTCCAGAGAGACAAGCTGCAGTATGCAGAGAACGTGACAGGAACTTGGTGACAAGCCCTGACGCTCGCTGATGATGCGAGTACCAGGACTGCTAATAAGAGGGCGGCTCTCGACAAATGCTCCCAATGCCGCTTTGCCTTTTTTTTTGTCAGGCGAGATGTTGCTGAGATGGAAAGAAGTGAATCGGCAGTGAGTGGATTGGGGAGTCTAGAAGAAGCAAGGAGTACTATAATTGATGTTCCTTTCTGCTAGCATATCGTTCCATTAAAGAAGTCACCGATGATAACTTGGGAAGCCATTTAAGGAGACTCTTGTAAAGTTTGACAATTCTACCACAAAGTCTCCCTTTAATATCAGTTAATTGCTAAGGTGGACTGCACTTCTCAGAAGTAGGAATCTTCCACTGTAGAATTCACGTGAAGAGCTGATGCCTTACAGAAGGAATCTAAAAGAACTGAAAGGATAAATTCAGGATAAAATTATTCATCGGAAAATGGAACATCTGAATCTTCACCTGTTAAATTTCACCAAGACGTAGTCTGTCTGTTGCTTTCCATGTTTATCCTGTTCCTTTTATGTCAAAGCTCATAAATTATGTTATGTCAAAAAAGCTTCTGAGAGGCATGAAGTAGGACAGCTGGAGGTTATTCTCCATAGCTCTTCAGGTATTCATGGCATGCATGGTACAGTCCTGACAGGAGAAGGTCTGTAAGATCAAATGGGTGCCAGACTTTTGCCTTACTGGGATTGTTGCTGTTTCATTCTGCATGAGCACATTCTGCATCCCTTTTCATTTTCCTTATTATTGTGAATTTAATTGGCTCAGCAATTTTTAAAAAAAACAGAAATGTTTCTCACTGGCATACTGTGGCCCTGTGAGCTTGGTGAAAATGTTTATTGTGGATATGTGGTGCACTGGTTGTGGGGTTGTTCCAAACCTTGTCAATTCTCGCTCTTATAATATCCACAATACCAGTGTACTCCTTGTCAGTTGCTCTACCTCTGGGCCCACCTCTTCTTCATCTGTCATGAGATACAGGTTTTCCACATCCTTGCAGTTCAATCACGAATTCTGGGCCTGCCCCTTCACCCCAGTTTGAGGAGGATGAGCTCTCAGCTGAAATGTGGTCTTCCTCTTCTAACCATCTTTCCTCATATGGCATTTTCATTCAATCAGCATGTGACATTTCATTGACAGAACAACCCAACATCTGAATGACTTCAGCAACAGTGAAATGCTTGGTCTTTACTGCCCTTCTGGATTGGAAAACAAAGATTAGGCAGCTTAACCTACCTTGCAGGATTGTTGTGAAGATAAAGGAGGAGGTGAGACACCCACACATACCACCTTGAGTTCACTGAAGGAAAGGAGTGGTATAATTAATAACTAACTGAAATCTACTGGAAAATCACCAGAGAATATATTCATTTGGGCGAGCTATGGTAGATAAGAATGTGATGTTGGTATGTTTGAATGTATGCATGCTGTTATGAAAGTGTGTTGGGAATGATAAGCCAGCAGGTTTGCGGATGTATCAGAGAAAAAAAATGGCAGCATGACTTGTGGTGCTGCTATGTGGTAGATGGATTTTTAGGAAAAAACAGAAGTGAAAAGAGAGGTATAGAAGTTAAAGTTTTAGGTTATTAGTATTTCTCCAAATGCAGAGTTTAGGGTCAACTTGTTGCTGAACACCTTGGTCAAGTCAAAACTTGTAACTTTTGAAAAAGTAACACATGGTTGTCCATGTATGCATACAAGCTCTGAAAGATATATACATACTTTTATTTTTGTTTCTCCTTGTTCTTTTTTTCAAACTCATGGAGTAAAAATAACACAAGGACTTGTTGTCTTTTGAGTTGTCTTTAGTGTTAAGGAAATTTTCAGAATTAGGACTCTTTTTGGGTCATTCATCAAAATGCATTATGGCTTTAATGCATGCAATTACACGTTAATACATGTGTTAACACCATAACGCATGTGATAACAACACTAGCACGCTGCATGAATGCAAATTTTTGGAAGGGATGGGAATTAGGAAAATGAGGGGCAATATCGCATCATACATGCTGTCGTATGGTTTTAATGCCAGAAATAACTGCACCTTTTTTCCTCACATTAGGCTGTGTGATATGCTTGAAATGGCCATAATTCAATTTGTGATAATATTTTTAGAATTTCATTTTGGCCATTTCTAGGCTTGGGAAGGGGGAAGTGGGGGGGGGGGGGGGAGAGCCTCTAGATAGGCCCTCACAGTGTGTAACTATTTATATCTCAATAGGAGGGCCATCCAATAGCTCAAGATGAGGTGTTGGTGGTGGTTTAGGGGCCAGTTTCTCAGTTAGAGACTTACGAACAGCACAGTACTCCTTCTGAATATTTGATGTTATTTGGAGTGAGGAAAGTCTCACAAAGATGACATTTTGTACTGTTATCTCACCCCTTTTTCTTATCACATTTTGATGAATCTAGGGGTTTATTTGAAATGTTCCTGTGAACTGTATTTGTCATGTGAGTAAACCATTGCTTGATTACTAATCTTGTTCCATTGTAGAAATCCATTGCTAAATCCATGTTGTGTTGTACTATGAGGCTGAGGTTGTACGACAGCATTCTTATTGGTATTAAACTGTATAGGAATTCAGATGGATAGAAAGTGTTGCTATGTACAGCGTCATCTATTGTATCAATGCTAAAATACGGAGTCTTTATTTGTAACGAGTCTCTGTTATTTGGGCAAAGAATAGCTTTTGCATATGTGGATTTGTAAAATGGTGGACATCAAAGAGAAAATCTATACAATTAGACTAGTTTATAAAGCACTTAACAATTCTAACAGATTCATTCAATTCACCATTACTTATCTGTAGTAGCTACATAAACACTGCTCTTTTTGAGGTTCATTTTCATATTTTTTTTAATGACAATTTATGCAATGCTGGTCATAATGCACTTTGGTTGATACAACTGCTTACAATTTGAGGTCTAGATGCACCTGGTATCACTGGTAGTAGCTGTTGAAAATTACCTCCTGGTAAAAATGGCTTTACAGCAATAGAAGGAATCATTATTCACGATATCTTTCAGAAGACAATCAATGGAGAGAAAGCAGCATGTAAGAATCATTGACGCTTCATCTCATATTACCAGTTTGCATTTTCTAATAGGTTTTGTATCTGTTGAATCAGCTGAGAATTTACATGTGGAAGATTCATGAATATAAATTCTCTTTGTGCCTTTGGGAAGTTGCAACTAATAAATTTAATTAATTAATTAACTTTTGAACAAAGAACATGCTGTATGACCTCCAGGAGTAGAGCTGTTGCTATGGCAGATGAGGCACATGTAAATACCATGTCTCCTCTTCCATGTAGAATACAGATGAGTGTATTATATAGAGATATTGTGCCTGTTTGTTGTCTTGTTAATGGAATCATGAACTTGAGTGACAACAATTAGCTGGATAAAGTAGTTTAGCTGCATTTTAGTCTACTTGAAAACAAGAAAATAAATTAACAAGAAAACCAAAAAATATATAAGGTGATTCCTTTTTATTCCACTAACAATATATTAGGAAGTAATTTTCAAAGGAGTTATGTGCGTAAATGTAACATACTATCTTAGCAATTTTCAAAAGCCATTTACTCGACTGATGTGCACGGACACAAGTAAATCCTATGGACAATTCAATGACATATACTGTAGCAATTTTCAAAAGCAACAGCAGGAGTCTTCAGAATGCTGCAGGGCAATAGTGCAAGAGCAGCAGTAGTGGAGGTCATAGTTCGGAACCATGAGGAGAGCCATTGGGACTAGCCTAGCTTGACACACAGTGTGCTCAGGGGTACAGAATACTCAGGTAACCTACAGCAAGCAGACAGGTATTAGGGCAGCACTTGGCTTAAGGAAGTCACTTGCACTGTAATTCTGTTTGCTCAAAAAAAATTTGCAGCGTGTTTTCAGTCCAATAATGTGTTGGATCTGATTTATGATGATGGGGGAAGGATGGTGCAGAGATGGGTGGGACAAATATCATGACCGCCCATGTTATGTTCATTTCTGTGGCTCATTCTAATGCCTCCTTTTCTCTGATGTCAAATAAACAGGCTGCCTTCAATAGTAATAAAGTAAGATAGCAAATGAAGACCAAACTAGCCCCTCCAGTCTCCACATCATTTCAGGAGCACTGAATAACAGGCATCTAGGTATGTAGCCACTTCATCCCAAAGTAGCTGACCTTTTTCTTCATGTTAGGTTTGTATTTCAGCTGAGATGCAGTTATGTTCTTTGCACACATATTTGTAGAAGCATTCCACATTTTTATTAAAGGAATCTACAGTCCAAAGGGAGTGCTGACTGCAGAACGTTCATTTATTGGTGGTAAGTTCAGACTTGCTAGGAAAAAGCGATAACAAAATTTAAAAAAATAATAAGATTTGAAGGTTTAACTATTACTGGCATTTTATACTGTCTGCTAATCGTAAGCTTAGAATTTGTTTGCCAGTATTAGAATTGTTTGCTAGTTTCAAGGTTAGTGTTTGTTTGCCAGTGTTAGATTAGTTTGGGATATATATTCAAAACATAGCCATTTATCTAAGCCAAATAGCCCTATTTGGTTAACATAGATGGGATATTCAGCAGCACAGCTATGCTGCTCTATATCTTCGGCTAATCATTACTTAGACAGATAAGTATTACCCGGATAGGTTTAGATCTGCTATGGAGCAGGTCCAACTTAGCCAGGTACCGTAACTGGTTAAGACTGAATATTGCTACTTAGCCAGATAACTTACCTGGGTAATTAGCGCTGCATCATTATGCCAATTGCCCCTTGAGTTAGCAGCTAATGGCAGCCACTGAATATCTAGAGGCTGACACTTAGCCGGTTATGTTCAACTAACGGCTACATTCCTTATGAATATCGACCTCCTTTGTGGGAAAATATACCATTTTTTACTAGGTCAGAGAATTAATATTTATCTTTGTCAGTGTCTGAAGTATGAGTTTACAAAGGTCATTAACTTGATCTGAGAAAGTGAAAGGACTAGTTCCTGGGCAGCTAGTTACTAGTCTGGTTCCCACCCTCCCACTAATTTTATCTTCCACCCACTCCGTCTTCAAAATAAGTCAATTAGTCACTAAAACTAACATTAACTTTACCCTGATTTTTAATGATTGTGTTAGGAATATCGGCCGCGCTGGCCCGCAACCGGGTCCCCCTAACCTGCACCAGCCGGAGGCCCGGCTCTGCCGCCACCATTCCCAGCCACCAATTCTGCCCGCGGCCTGCTCTTGTGGCGCCCTGAATGCCACCAACTCCAGCTCCTTGTGATCTCCTCTCTAGGCGCGCATGCACGCCAAGTCATGGAATTTAAAGGGCCAGCGGCAGGAAAGTTCCCCGTGGCCCGGGCTGATGACGTCAGGCTAGGCAGAAATTTAAACTCTCTTCTCTGCTCCCAGTTCACATCAGCAATGAGTCGTCCTCTCCTGAAGAGTTTGAGTGTCTGTGTTCCTGATATATGCGTTCCTGACTCAGCTTTGCTTCGTTCCTGATCCCTGGTTCCAGCATTCCTATTCCTTGCCTCCAGTCCCTGCCTTGTACCTCATCCCTCAGATTGCTTTCTTGGTTCTGACTGCTTGCCTGGTACTTGACTCTGCTTGTTCTCCGCTTTCCCTGAGTCCTTGCCCGGTACTTGATGCTGCTTGATCCCGTCCAACCTCTACACATGGACTCCTCCGACACTGCTTTTCCTCGCCTACTGGTTCCACGTCTGGGAAGACCTGTGCCAAAGTCCTGCCGGTCCCAGTACCCAAGGGCTCAACCTGTGGGGAACGAGGGCTAGAATAGGTGAAAGTACTGTTGGGTCTTCTTTCCCAGAACCGCCGCTCGATGACAAGGACCTCCAGGGGCCGCCCCCTGGAGGTAGCAACAACCTCATCTCGGCTCAAGGGTCCACTTTTCCAACAGATTGACTAATTTTAGTCCTATAGTTGGTCATTCACTAACTAGCATTAATCAATCAGTTATCAAATTTAAAAAACGCATATTTTTCCCAATTACTGTACTATAATCGTTCCACAGTCTAAATGGTGCTTACTGTTCTATTGTGTTGTTTAATTCTTGTATTTTATTGGCTATATGTACATTGCCATATAAAAAAATGAAAAAAACCCACATATTTTAAAAGACACCTAATAAGTACATTTAGCAACTCTTAAATTAAGACATACCTACTCTTTATCTATAAGTTGGTGAGAGGTTGTATATATGCACCCAGTGTAAAGAGCTCCTGGTTCTCAGAGAACGAGTCCAATCTCTGGAGGTCAGAGTGGCAGACCAGGAGGAGATGAGGTAGACAGAGACATAGTAGAGAGGTCCCAACTCCAGTCTAGCAGACTTTGTGCTGCTTTGGAGATGCAAGGCCAGCTGGCGGGAGACCATCACCTTGGTGTGGCAGGAATTAATCCTGAAGCTAGGACCTGCCCTCCAGGTGAAGCTTTATCCTCTTGCACTGAGGATGTGCCTCCAGGGGTCCATAATAGGGATGTGAATCGTTTTTTGACGATTTAAAATATCGTCCGATATATTTTAAATCGTCAAAAATCGTTAGGGCCATGATACAATACCAATTCCCCCGATTTATTGTCAAAAAATCGTAAATCGGGGGAAGGGGGAGGGCAGGAAACTGGCACACTAAAACACCCTAAAACCCACCCCCGACCCTTTAAATTAAATCCCCCACCCTCCCGAACCCCCCCCCCCAAATGCCGCTGGGCCCCCAGGTAATTTAAGGCATGGGGGGGGGGATTTAATTTAAAGGGTCGGGGTGGGTTTTAGGGTGTTTTAGTGTGCCGGTTTTCCTGCCCTCCCCCTTCCCCCGATTTAGCTACGGACCGCCGCTGGACCCCCAGGTAATTTAAGGCATGGGGGGGGGGGTTCGGGAGGGTGGGGGATTTAATTTAAAGGGTCGGGGGTAGGTTTTAGGGTGTTTTAGTGTGCCGGCTCACGATTTTAACGATTTTCACGATACTTTAAACACCCAAACGGCAACAATACGATTCCCTCCCCCTCCCAGCCGAAATCGATCGTTAAGACGATCGAGGACACGATTCACATCTCTAGTCCATAAAGTAAAGGAAAGAGTTAGGATGGCCACCGATCATTAGGAAAGTAGATAGCTAAGTGGTTGGTGGGTGTGAGGATCACTTGGTAACTTGCTTGACTGGTGCAAAGTTAGCGGAACTCACGTATCACCTAGATAAGATTTTAGAGAGTGTTAAAGAGTAGCTAGCTGTCGTAATAGATCTGGGTACCAATGACATAGAAAGGTGCAGAAGGTAGGTTCTGGAGGTTAAATTTAAGCTCTTAGGTAGGAAATTGAAATCCAAAACCTCCAGGGTTGCATTCTCAGAAATACTTCCCATTCCATGCGTAAGACCCATTAGCAGGCCAAGCACCAGAGTCTTAATGCATGGATGAGACAATGCTGCAGAGAAGAGAGTTTTAGATTTGCTAGGAACTGGGGAACATTCTGGGGAAGGGAGAGCCTATTCGGACAGGATGGGCTCTACCTTAACCAGGCTGCTGGCATTAATCTTTAAAAGGGAGATAGCTTTCTTCCATAATTTGGTTTAAAAACTGTTCTAACAGTCACTCGGAAGCACATGGTTCATAATGATGTATCTTTCAAGAATACTAACAAAACAGGGAAATTAGGGAACCCCAATAGAGAGGCTACAAAATAATGCTAAAGTAGCACAGGTACCTTTTAAGTAAAGTGCAGACAGAGCAGAAAGATTCCAAATTACCCCATCAACTGATAAGTAAGTTGTTAATACAAATACAAAGCATACTATGAAATGTCTGTATACAAATGTTGTAAGTCTAATAACATGGAAGAGTTAGAACATATAGCATTGAATAAAATGCAGATACAATTAGTATGTGAGAGACCTGGTGGAAGGAAGATAAGCAATAGAGCACTGTCATACCAGGGCACTAATTATATCGTAATGAAAGATTGGATCAAATTGGTGGAAGAGTGGCACTATATGATAAAAAGTGCATACAGTCAAACAGGATGAAAGTTCTGCAGGAAACAAAATGCACTGTAGAATCTTTTATGGATAGAAATTCCATGTGAGAAGGGGAATATAATAGCAGTGGGGGACTACTACCATCCACCTGGCCAGAATGAACAGACAGATGATAAAATGCTAACAGAGATTAGGGAAGCTAACAAAATAAGCAACACAATGACAATGGGTTATTTCAATTATCCCGGTATTGGCTGGGTAAATGTCACATTAGGACATGCTTAAGAGGTAAAGTTTCTAGATGAAATAAATGTCTGCTTCATGGAGCAGCTAATACAAGAACTGACAAGAGGAGGAGCTGTTTTAAAACTAATGCTTAGTGGATGGAACACATGATTTGGTGTGAGAGGTAATGGTGTTGGGGCCACCTGGCAAAGTGATCATAATATGATCAAATTTGACTTGACCTGATAACTGGAAGGAGGACACTATCAAGTGCGACAGCATTTAACTTTTAAAACTATGATAAAATGAGGAAAATGGTTAGGAAAATCTGAAAGGAGCAACTGCAAAGGTTAAAAGTTTACATGAGGCATGGATGTTGTTTAAAAATCCCATTTTGGAAATCCAGATTTGATGTATTCCATCCATTAGAAAAGATGGAAGGAAGGCCAAATGACTGCTGGCATGGTTAAAAAGTTAGGCAAGAGAAGTTATTCTAGCCAAAAAAACATTTTTCAAAAAATGGAAAAGGAATCTAAATGAAAACAAGCAACAGCATAAGCACTGGCAAGTTAGATGTATAGCATTGATAAGAAAGAGAAAGTAAAAAAGACAAAATTTGAAAAGAAACTTGCTCTGGAAGCAAAAACTCATAATACAATCTTTTTTAGGTATATTTAAAGCAAAAATCCTGCAAGGGAGTCAGTCGTTCAAGGGGTTAAAGGGGCACTAAAGGAGGACAAGGCCATAGCAGAGAGATTAAATTAACTATTTTCCTTAGTCTTTACTGAGGAAACTGTAAGGCAGATACCCATGCCAGAAGTGATTAACGGTGATGATTCAGAGGAACTGAAACAAACCTCAGTGAACCTGAAAGATGTAATAGGGCAAATTGACAAATTAAAGAATAGCAAATCACCTGGACCAGATGGTATATATCCTAGAGTGTTGAAAGAACTGAAAATGAAATTGTAGACCTACTATTAGTAATCTGTAACCTACCATTAAAATCAGCTTTAGTACCTGAAGATTGGAGCGTGGCCAACATATCAAAAAAAGGATTCCAGGGATGAACCAGGAAACTATAGATAAGTGAGCCTGATATTAGTGCTGGAAATAATGGTTGAAACTATTATAACAAACAAATTACTGAACACATAGTCATTGTTTAATGGGATAAAGCCAACATGGATTTAGCCAAGGGAAGTGTTGCTTTACCAATCTGTTACATTTTTTGAAGGTATGAATAAACATGTGGATAAAGGTGAGCCAGTTGAAATAATGTACTGGATTTTCGGAAAGTGTTTGACATGAGAGACTCTTAAGGAAATTAAAATGTTATGGGATAGGAGTGAATGTTCTATTGTGGACTGAGAACTGGTTAAAAGATTAAAAACCAACAGTAGGTCTAAATGGTTAATTTTCTCAAAGGAGGAAGGTGAATAGTGGAGTGCCCCAGGGATTTGTACTGGGACCACTGCTTTTTATCATATTTATAAATGATCTAGAAATGGGAACAATGAGTGAGGTGATCAAATTTTCTGATACAAAATTATTCAAAGTTGTTAAGTCACAAGAGGATTGTGAGAAATTGCAAGAAGACCTTGCGAGACTGGGTATACAAATAGTAGTTAAAATGTTATGTGAACAAATGCAAAGCAATCCAAATTATAGCTACACATTGCAAGGTTCCACTTTGGGAGTCATCACCCAGGAAAATGATCTAGGCATCATTGTGGATAATATGTTGAAATCCTCTGCTCAGTGTGTGGCAATGGCCAAGAAAGCATCTACATATGAGTTGACATCACAAACTATGTGATCTAATTGTGAAAATATCTCATGTATGCATGTTGTTTCTGTTTGATCATAAGAATATTTTCTCAGTTGGATCAAGAAATCGAGTTAAGCAATAAGCATATGAAGCACTGTACTCATCAGAAACATGTAATGGCCATAGATGAAGTAACAATAAAAGCTGCATCTGGCTGAAACATCTAATTTAGTGCCAATGAACACACAAACACTGTTATAATTTAAATCGGTTCACAGAAATTTTGATGCCTGGAAAAGTGTTGTGTTAATATTTTGAGTAATTGTGGAAGGTCCATTAGTGAAGCAAACTGAACTTTGCTGCCATGATAATAATCATTAATACTACAATAAGTCTGTTGAACGCATGTTGCCATAAATAAAAGCTTCACAATGGATTTATGTCTGAACTTGTCTTTTCTAAGCTTTATTTTTTTATTGGTTTTTTTTTTGTTTCCAGGCGCTGATCTACTTTGTAACAACTTGACAAGAGTGATGTGTTACTGCATCATGGTCTCTACGTATATTTTGTGTTTTGAATGCATAGCTGTCTGTGTTTCTGCACTCTTTTCTATATTTTTTTATTTATTTTTATTTATTAACTTTTATTTACCGACATTCGTGAAACACATCATGCCGGTTTACAAAGAACTCAGGCGGGAAATACAATAAAACAATATAAACAATATAATAATATAATATAACAAGATAAAAAAATAACATTGAATAGCAGAAACAGGAGTCAGAAATACAAAATGAACCAAAAATGGAGCAATAACAAAAGGGGGAGGAGGATGTTGATCAACTTTTGTGAATCTTGTCTCTTAGCAAGAAACTCCTGGACCGTCATCATCATCTGTTCACTACTTTGCCCTTTTGCGGCCAATGTTTTTTTATGGTCTCCTTTCTTTATTATTTTTTAGTTGGCTTCTCTTAGCCTTCATTTCTTGGGCCTTCTTGTATGCGAGTTGTTTGCATCATTCCAGATAGTTTTGTTGGTGTTTGTGTGTTCAGCCTGTTGTGCCTTCAGTGTTCAGTTTGGTATGCATGGTGACAGATCTATTTTTCTGGGTTTCACAATCTTTAGAATCTTGTTTATTGTATGTTGTACTTTAAGGCCTTGTGTGCTCTTGTGTGCCTCAGTCACTGAAGTAATCCTCTGTTGCTCTTAATGTTATGTTTCTTGTACCAGTGTGTTTGATCTTCTGGTAAATGTTTGCTTGTTTGGTTTGTGAGGACATTCATAAAACATTGTTGAACAGGAGAGAAATGTAGACACAATTGAAACCACAATTCTCAGAAAGCATTATTTAGAAAAAACCTGTTCTCTCTGAACCAAAGATGGAAGAAGAACAAAGGACTGTGGATATTCTACTCTATAACACTTGAGAAATGCAAATATTGCGAAAGCTGCCTAGGTTATAAAGCTTCATTTGCAAGTGCCACCAGACTATCTATATTCAGCCTTACCTGAATAAGAGCTTGGAAACTGATGGGCTACTGCTTATCTTTAATGTCATTTATGAGAGTATTCAGTCCTTTAAGCTAGATGAACTCGTGACTTTTATTTAAAAAAAGAGTTTTCCATATGAATAGGCATCTTCCATATAAATGGACTCTGGCTATTTAGCTACTATAAAGCAGCTTGACAAAGGAACTAGCCAAGCAGTTTGACATTACCTGCTTTAAGAACCTGCACCACCACTACTGGAGATTTCTATCAGAGGCTATTGCATCCCTGCCTGATCTCCTCTATCTGAAGAAAGATGCTGGCCTGAAATTCCTACACATGGGCAGCCCCCAGCACAGATGTCCAATAACATGGTTGATTCACACCTTGCTGCTCAAAGCTGGAAATGGGCTGCACAGAGCAGTATTTCGTGGTCAAGGGGTTGTTGCAGGACTTTGCCAAGGAACCCCTTGCTGTGGCATGACACGTGGAGACCAGTGACACATGACCTCCTGTTACCGCCTTGGCACATCCTCTTGGCTCAACACATGGATTTCAATGTCCCATGACTTCTGGTTACTGCTTTGGTGCGTTCTGCCCAGGGCAGCAGCGAGCGAGTGCGAGACTACATTCTTCCAGGTTGTCTTCACACTTGTAGTCCTTGGAGCCTTGGCATGTCAGTGAGCTATAGAGCCTTTGCGGAATGCAACATAGCTGCGAGGCTTGCAGTGGGAGGACATCAGCATCTCGTGCTTAGGACTGAGACAGTCCAGGACTGATCGAGGTGCACGCCGTCTGGTCATCAATCTGACAAGGTTGGAGGGTGACCTGCCCAAGCCTCTTCTAATGAAGGCAATCATAGGAGGACCCATAGGGAGTGAGACCCTGATCAAGGGGCACGCAGCCTTCAGGCCACCTCTCAGTGCTTGGGCCATGGGGGCTAATTTCAGGCCCGGGGATTGGGCCTCTGAGGAGCTACGGCTGGACACAGCTGAGAGGGGCTCTGGTCAATTACAAGATAGGGCATGAGGCCTTGGGTCCACCTCTTAGCGCATGGGCCATGGGTGCTAATGTCAGGCCCGGAGATTGGGTCTTGATGGATCAATGGCCGGCCACATCTTTGAGGGGCTCGGGAGGGTCCTGCCACATGGCAGACTTCCCAGGACATCTCTGGTGAAGGCGGTCAAATAAGGGGGACTTGCAGGGAGTTAGACCCTGTTCGAGCGGCATGTGGTCTTGGGGTCCACCTCTCGGCCTTGGGTCATGGGTGCTAATGACAGACCTAGGAATTGGGCCTTTAGATCAAAGGCTAGACACATCTCTGAGGGGCTCTGGAGGGTCCTGCTGTGTGGCAGACTGCATAGGAGCCCTCTATGAAGGCGGTCATGGGGTGGGCCACCCCTCGGTGTGGACTACACAAAACCCCTACAGGTGGCAAGACCCTGATTAAAGGGCACGTGGCCTTGGGGCCACCTCCTGACACTTGGGCCATGGGCGCTAATGTCAGGACCAGGGACTGGGTCATGACAATTCAGCAGCTGGACACCTCTGTGAGGGACTCTGGCAGGTCCTCCTGCATGGTGGCCTGCCCAGAACCCAGTAGCCAAAGCCATCCAACATTGAGGTGGTTATCATTTGAGACACGAATGGGTGGACATGCATTGCGCAGAATTGTACGCTCTAGACAGAATACATTTGTCAAACATGGGAAATCATCTGTTTCTGCAAGCTATTCAGAGGTTGTTCACTGGTTTGATGCATGAGCCACAGCCGTTTGTTTTGGGGGAGCCCATCATGCGCGGGCGGTAGAGCTTTTTTCATGCCCACATGTGCCAGGACCCCTGTAGCTATGGTGACCGAGTCCAGGAAAGCATTTGTAAATACAGAGGCATTAGAAGGAAGCTGGGAGGTGCCAGTCACTATGGGCCACCAGTCGTTTTTGCCATGTATGATCAATGACATGCCTGGAGTTTGGGGCCTTGACGGGTCGATGGCTGGATACATGGGGATGGGCTACAGCGGGGCTTGCTATGTGGCGGCCAGGCCGAGATCCCCTCTGGTGTTTGGCGATCATGATGCCTGTCCATGGGCTCACAGGAAGTGAGACTGCACGGTTCCGCTTGAGTGGAAAAGTTAAGAGTTATCGGCACCTGCACAGCGGCAATTTGTAGACATTATTGGCAGGGCTCGGCGCCTAAATTAGACTGCAGCATTTCATCCAAATTATGTGCCACATTTTTCTTGTGTGTAATTGGCGGAATCCAGCTAGGTTGGGTGGGGGCGGGATAGAACCATGATTGTCTAGGCTCAGGGCCGGTGCAAGGGGATTTGGCGCCCTAGGCGAGCCTTCTCCCTTGCGCCCCCCCCCCCCCCCCCCCCCCCCGGTCTCAGCCCCGACCCTTACCTCATTCTCGATCACGCCCGCTGACTGGGGTTTTCTGGGTCGCAAGCAGGTTGGGCACTGCTTGCGGCCTGCCAAACTCCACTCCTCTTTGCCACCACTTGCGGCCCCATGTGGCTCACACCCAGTGGCGCACCAAGGGTCTCCGGTGCCCGGGGGCCAATGCATGTGTGCCTCTCCAGCATCCCCCCTTAATCCTTCTTGTACTAATGCTTAAGGTCACAGAAAATCAGTGGTGTCTCCAGACAGAAGAATTGGGGGGGGGGGGGGGGCGCCAAAATGACATTTCTTCATCTCACCCACCTCTATAGCATGGATCCTGCTTTAAAATTGGTTATTAAAAAAAAGTGTTAATAAAAAAGTCCAAAGGGTCCTCTGCGTTATTTTAAAAAGCTGGCCAGTTTCACACTATAAAATTATGTTGATAGCCTCAGTCAACTGATTCTATGTGGCTATGAGAGTGAAGTCAGGAATATATAGGAAGGAACAGAATGTCAATATAAATCCTGTACCTCCAGTTCTGTAACTCTGTGCATCCACTGAAATTCCCCCAAACAATGGAGCTTGGATGTTTCCCTTACAGCTCATCATACTGAAAGATATTTTCAAATTCTGGTGTCACTTCACAGTAACAGCAGCACAAACAGCTTCCACTGCCAGGCACATTGTGAACTAACACAAAACACCACAAAAAAGACACTCAAAATCTATACTGCAATCCCATCATAACATAACAGTAATAACACCAAGGACTCAAACAACAATAACCCTACCTGTGAATAAGCAAGGGTAAATATTACACTGGGTCCTAGAATACCAATACTCCACCTACTGAGGAAACAAAACAAACCCGATTGCTATAGATCCCTATGCTAGCAGAATCTCTCATCATGGTCACACACACAGAGCAGAGACAGACCCTCACCAAATACAGAATACAAAATAAAGGAGCACAAATTAGAAAAAACTGAAATGGAAACCCCAAGAAGCCAGACTCTGTGTATTAACAATGGAAAAACAGAACCACCATTCTTCATAAAACAAATAAAATCAAGAAACATAAAGCATCAGTTATAATAGTAAAACCATACTAATAAAATAATATTTTAAAACTACTGATAAATAGAATTTCTATTAATTAAAATCATATACATTTTTTACAATTTCCTAAAACCAATAAAATATTTCAAAACAGCACATATATCAAATAACACACAATAATTAAAACTAATAAGGATTTTAAAAAGCCCCTGCTGTCCATACATGGGAGCTCTTGATTGAGGTTATCCTCTCTCTCTCACACATACTCACATGTCCATTCTCTCTCACACATACACTGTCACATACATACACATTCATGCTCTTATACCCAACCATAACCTCTCGCTCTCACAGACACTGACACACTCAGGCTCTAAGGCACTCTCTCCCCCTCCACACCCCCCCCCCACAAACTCTTACTCCCCTGGATTTTCTCATACACACTCATGCTCTCACTGGCTCCCTCACATACACACAAACACACACTCCCAGGCAAGCTTCCAATCGTTCTCACACAAACACACACACACACAGGCAAGCTCCCAGTCATTCTCACACTGACCCCCAGGCGGGCTCCCATTCATTTTCACACCACTCCCTCCCCATCCCCCAGGCATGCACACATTCATTCTCACACCCAGACCCCCAGGCAGGCACCAATTTATTCTCACACACACACATACAGCACAAACAGGCAGGCATCTATTCTCACACATACAAACCCCAGGAAGACACCCATTCATTCTCATACACAGACACACCCTCAGGCAGGCACCCATGCATTCACACACATACACCGCCAGGCAAACTCCCATTCATACACATGCACACACTAAAGGCAGAGACCCCCCTCTCTTTCTTTTGCCAGCAACCTCAGAGCCTCTCTCATTCCTCTGCTGCCACTGTCACTGTTGCTGTACGGCTATTGCGGAGGTGCTGATTGCTGCTATTGGCACTGAAGCCCATTCTGCTGCCTCCTCTGTGCAGGCCCCATGGGCTTCCAGTTCCTCTATGCTGATCTCCTACATTGTGAGATCCGCATAGAGAAAGTGCTACTCTTGCACATTCCCAAAGATTACATGTTCCAATCAGTAAAAAATAATTTATTTTTTTTTACATTTGCTGTCTGATCTTAGTTTTCTAATCAGTTGGTCACAGGCTTTTTTTTTTCCACCTTCCCTTTCTTATTTTTTTGCCAATTCCTTTTATAACATATTTCTTTTCTCTCCATCTGTCTTCTTCCCTCAAACACACAGTCAGGTTCTCATTCTCACATGCTTTCTCTCTCTCTCACACACACACATACACAGGCACTCACTCTCACATGCTCTCTCTCATACAATCATGTATACACCGTCTCTCTCTTGCACATGCTGTCTGACTCTGGCACACAGGCTCTCTCTCACTCCCACATGCTGTCTTGCTCAAGCACAGGCTCTCATTGTCACATGCTCTCTCTCATACAATCATTCATACACACAGTCTCTCACTGGCACATGCTGTCTGACTCTGGCACACAGGCTCTCTCTCACTCCCACATGCTGTCTTGCTCAAGCACAGGCTCTCATTGTCACATGCTCTCTCTCATACAATCATTCATACACACAGTCTCTCTCTTGCACATGCTGTCTGACTCTCACACACACAGGCTCTCTCTCACTCCCACATGCTGTCTTGCTCAAGCACAGGCTCTCACTGTCACATGCTGTCTCTCTCACACACACACAGAGGCTCTCACATGCTGTCTCTGCAAACATTCAGGTCCTCACTCCCACACACAGTCTCTCAACTCATCTCATACACGCACACATACACACTGTACAAACCCTCAGTCTCTCTCTCACCTCTGGGCCTCCTCTTCACGGCCGCTGCAGGATGGGCTCTGCAGCGGCCCCGGACTTCTCGAGCCGCGCTGCTCCTCTTCTGTACGCGGCTGATGCTCCTCCTCTTTCCTGCCCGCGCGGCTCCGGCAACATTTTTCTTCCGGGGCCGCGCGGGCAGGAAGGAGGAGAAGCTCCTGCATTGGCTGATGCACCTCCTCCTTCCTGCCCGCGCGGCTCCGGCAACATTTTTCTTCCGGGGCCGCGCGGGCAGGAAGGAGCTGGAGCACCAGCATGTTTAGACGCGATTGTTTTCTTCTGGCTGTGGTGACTTGAGCTCCACCACGGCCCCGCCGATCTTCTTGCTGTGTGTATTCGGCACACAGCATAGCAGTAGTTCACCGCTCAGCCGCTATTGGGATGACGTCCACCGGCGGCCATTGGCCATCAGCGGCTCGGCGCCCCCTAATGCTCAGCGCCCTAGGCGATCGCCTAGTGCTTCCGCCGGCCCTGTCTAGGCTGCCCCATTATGACCCATGAGACTCTTGTGTTCCTGACTAGCACACAGAGAGTGAAACTGCACAGCACTTCAAATGCTGATTTATCAGTACGGTGAGAGAAACAGACTTTAACTTTTAAGTTATACTAAGAAATTCTGAAGTTTAATTAGAGGTTAGTTAGCCTTTAACATCTGTGAATTAACAAATCTGTGCATGGTTTTTAATTAATGATTTGTTGTGCCAAATTAGACACTGAAGTAACTGAGGCAATTACAAGATATGTCAAATGAATCAATTATGCTTAATTGATAAAAACACTTAATAAATTGCTCTAATCTTGAGAAACAGAAAATATTCTTGTTCTGAGAATGAAACTGTGAAATAATTAGAGATTTGTAGCATTCTCCCTAAAGATACTCTGAGTAATCGGCATAAGAACATAAGAAGTGCCAGCCTGGGTCAGACCAAGGTCCATTAAGTCCAACATCCTGTCTCTGACAATGGCCAGTCTGGATCACAAGTACCTGACAACAGAGCCATTGCCAGGCCATTTGGCACCTAAGGCCAAGTGAAACCATGTGCCCTCAACCTGAACACAACATTCACCACCACAAGCTGGGAGACTCTTGTTAGATGCAGAGGGATTTAATTTTAACTTTTATTTTTACCAAGCAGTTTCCCTCTGTTTCTTTGGGATTCCAGCTCATTGGAACCAGTGGCGTAGCCAGAAATGAATTTTTGGCTGGGCCCAAAGTTAACATGGGTGGGCACTAAAAGTCTGAGCCATGGAATTCATATTCTTATTGATAAATACTTTCACACACACACCTGACAATAGATTTCCAAATAATCTGCTACAGCTGTTATACTTTTAATATTTTAAACTCAATTACTTCAAGCAGCTACCAATGCTAAACCTAATATATAGTTATGAAAGCATTTCAATTATACTTAAAGAGATCTCAAGTGGCAGTATCTCATAACTTACAAAGAACCATATACTAGTCTACTATAAAGACAGATATCTCATCATACATCACAGTATTCTGTGAGATGTTTTAAAACCCTCTGGAATGTTGTACCAAAATATTTCTACTTGAAAAAAGCTCAGAAAGGTAATGTACTTTTAAGATGGAACTAGGTTCAAACTAATTACAAATTCAATGATGAAGGAACCCTCTTTCCTATTTTCTTAAACTTATCAAACGCAGTAATTCATGACCATTCACCCCAGTGATATACTCCAAATTTCTAGCAATAATCTTGTGTTACATCAATTCAAGGTTACTTATGTTGAAAATTATGAACCAAACTTATCTGGATAATACGATGTTATTACTTCTTCTTAACCACAATCGACTTTGAGCTTGATGCCCTCAAATTGTCAGCAATATGAGAATTCACTATATTGCTGTTCTATGCCCGACACTTCACAATGTTTCGGAATAGCATCGAGTCCTTCTTCAAGGGCGTAATATATTCCACAGCATGGCTTATCTTGGCGTTTTTGTTAGCTTTCAAAATTTGAATTTGTAGCAAAATATTTACCATAATTGAGCAAATGCCTTATTAATCTGTATCAATAAAACAGATAAATATCTTTGAAGATTTCTTTTCCTTTCCTATGGCTCAACTATTTAGTTTTAGTCTTCCTCTGATGCTGACATTTGCTGAATCGAGTCCAGGGGCTCCTGACATTCCTCCCCATTTCTTTACAAAGGAAGAATAGAAAAAAGACTGTTCTGGATAAAGAAATGTCTTGAAGGTGGTCACACCCTTTGGCTGACAGCTGGGATGTATCCTTAGCAGTGTGGAGAGGATAACTGGGTAGACAGCTATCATCATATAAACATACACTCTGCATCCACAAATAAGATTGATACAATTGCCTACATGCTAGTAAAATACCTCACCTCAGGCACACACACAGAACCGACCTTCACCAAAGTACAGAAAGACCACACATTATAAATATGGAGATAGAAACTGGAATGCAAAACAAAAAAAAGCCACTCTACATGCAGTGCAAACCTGGAGAAATGGAAAGAGAAATATAGCACCTAACACAGTCCCAGGATCTGCAATAATGCACACAAACTAAGCCGCACAAAGTTACACCTGCATTATGGAACATATAACAACCCTATCTATGAAAAGGCAACACTACAAATATTAAATCAGGTCCTAAACACTAATACACCTCCTATTAGGAAAACAGAACAAGCCAAGCTGCTATAGAGCCCCACACAGAAATAACTGTAAAACTATATTAATAAATGTTTCAAAACAGCTGATGAACAGAATAACATCCAACAAAACTCATAAAACTTTTTAAACATTGTCCAAATATCAATAAAATATTTCAAAACAGCAGACACATCACATAATACTCAATAATTAAAATGGCAGTCAATCAAGAAAAATAAACTTAAAATGCCACTTTTACTTACCATCTCCAGCAACTCTCCTACTCCTTTCCCTTGAAAGCACATACCTGGAGCAGCAGCAGCTGCTGAAGCTCTGTCCTTACGGTCTTCTTCTTTAGGGCCCACAAGTCACACACACAGGGCCGGTGCAAGAGTATTTGGCACCCTAGGTGAACCTTCAGTAATGCAACCCCTCCCCTGGATTACATATTGGCAGCAGCTCCTGCACAGCGCCCCCTCCTTTGGTATTGGATTTGTTGCAGGAGTTTGCACCCCCCCCCAAAAAAAAAAATAAAAAATTGTGGCGCCCCAGGCCACCGCCTAGTTTGCCTAATGGAAGCACCGGCCCTGCGCACACACACACCAATTAAACCCTACGATCAGTCTCTGTCTCTCACACACACCCCAGTCACTTCCCTGCCCAGTCTCTGTCTCTCACACACACCCCAGTCACTTCCCTGCCCAGTCTCTCACACACACACACCCCAGTCACCTCCCTGCCCAGACTCTCTCACACACACCCCAGTCACCTCTCTGCCCAGACTCTCTCACACACACCCCAGTCACTTCCCTGCCCAGTCTCTGTCTCTGTCTCTCACACACACACACCCCAGTCACCTCCCTGCCCAGTCTCTGTCTCTCACACACACCCCAGTCACCTCCCTGCCCTGCATTTCCAGCCCGTGACTTGAACACTGCCACTCCTCCCAGCCTGATGCCTCCCTTCTTCCTGCCCCACCGGCCAATCAGAGGCTTCCTCCTTCCACTGGCAGGAAGAAGGCTTCCGATTGGCCCGCAGGGGCAGGAAGAAGGGAGGAGGTTTCCCATTGGCCCACAGGGGCAGGAAGAAGGGAGGAGGTTTCCCATTGGCCCACCGGGGCAGGAAGAAGGGAGGAGGTTTCCCATTGGCCCACCGGGGCAGGAAGAAGATAGGAGGTTTCCCATTGGCCCGCGGGGGCAGGAAGAAGATAGGAGGTTTCCCATTGGCCCGCGGGGGCAGGAAAAAGGTAAAGGGAAGAATTACTGGGGCTGTGGGACACCAGGAGCCGCAACACACCAGCTGATTTTATTTTATTTTTTCTCCCTTGGGTGCCTGCTGATGCTGCCTGCTTTTATTGGCTGCTGTGTCTTGCAAAGAAATTTGGGTGGGCCTGAATGGAAAGTGGGTGGGCCACTGCCCACCCAGGCCCACCCGTAGCTACGCCACTGATTAGAACCAGTATGATTCTGGTGCTGTAAGCCTTCATTTAAAAACTGAACTGGAAACCCTGAGTAGCCAGATGTTGCATGTCATGCAACACCAGAGAAATTTCTTTATGAAATAGAAACTGAAATATATTTCCTCCTGTATTGTGCAAAATAAAATATCATGAGCCACACATTCCCAAAGTTGGCATATTCCAGTCACTAAACTGAATATAAAATGCTTTTTTCTACCCTTCTGGCTGGACACTTTATTTTTCTAATCACTTTGGTCTTATCTGGAAAACAGAGCCAGATCCCTACACAAAAACTACATGCTAGCAAAATACCTCACCTTGGTCATACATACAGAACACAAACAGATCCTCACCAAATTCAGAACAAAGAGACCATAAAGAATAAACAAAAACCTGCAGAGAAAAAATGAACTGGAAACCACAACAAGCCAGACTCTAAGGGGTAGATTTTCAGACCGTGCGAATAGGCGTACTTTTGCTGGCGCATCAGGCGCAAGCAAAAGTACGCGGGATTTTAGTAGATACGCGCGGAGCCGCGCGTATCCGCTAAAATCCGGGATCGGCGCGCGCAAGGCTATGGATTCTGTATAGCCGGTGCGTGCCGAGCCGCACAGCCTACCTCCATTCCCTCCGAGGCCGCTCCGAAATCGGAGCGGCCTCGGAGGGAACTTTCTTTTGCCCTCCCCTCACCTTCCCCTCCCTTCCCCTACCTAACCCACCCGCCCGGCTCTGTCTAAACCCCATCCTTACCTTTGTCAGGGGATTTACGCCTCCCTCTGGGAGGCGTAAATCCCCGCGCGCCAGCGGGCTGCTAGCACGCCCGGACGCGATCTGGGGGCGGGTCCGGGGGGCGCGGCCACACCCCCAGACCGCCCCGGGCCGTAACCACGCCCCCGGACCTGCCTCCGAAACGCCCCCGAAACGGCGCTGCGCTCGGTCCCGCCCCCGACACGCCCCCCTCCGAAAACCCCGGGACTTACGCGAGTCCCGGGGCTCTGCGCGCGCCAGTAGGCCTATGTAAAATAGGCTTACCGGCGCGCAGGGCCCTGCTCGCCTAAATCCGCCCGGATTTGGGCGGATTTAGGCGAGCAGGGCTCTTAAAATCCGCCCCTATATGTATGCAGTGCAACGATGGAAAAACAGAACCTCATAAAGCATCAATCAAATCAAGAAATATAAATCATCAATCATAAAAGTTAACTATACTAATACAAAGAATAAATATTTCAAAACAGCTGACAAATAAAACATCCAATAATTAGAAACTCATCTAAAAATATTCCAATGTGTGCTATTTGGGGTGGGAAGTCGAGAGTACAAGAAACAGACCCTTGACTTGTAATTGATTGTATTTATAGCCATAAGGGTAGCTCACCTGGAAGAGGGATAAAGAGGACTTTATTCTTTGTAAAATACAGTTTGTCTTGTAACATTGTTGTTTTGATGGTTCTCGTAATAAAGATATTCAACATAAAAATATTTCAAATGGCACTAAATATTCAAAATCATTAGGTACATCAAATAATACCCACTACATTAAAATTAATAAGGATATTAAGAAATCCCCCACATTCCATGCCTGGAACTTTTGATTTCCAGTTACCCTGAGATTGCTGTAGATTTATAAGGGGGCAGGGGTTGTTGCACAAAAACTTTCTCCGCTATCTCAAATGCTCAGTCACACACACACACACACACACACACACACACATGCTTAATCATATATGCATGAATTCACACACACACACTCAATCATATCCACACACACACTCGCTGTTTCTCATGCTCAGTCATACATGATCTGTTTTATGCTCAGGCATACACCTACGATCTGTCTCATGCTGAGTCATACACACTCACACACACACGCTGTCTCTCATGATCAGTCATACACACAGTCTCTCTTGCTCAGTCACATACAGACACACAGATACACACGCTATTGCATTCTCAATTATATACACACACACGCTGTCTCATGCTCAATCATACACACACATACGCTGTCTCATGCTCAGTCATACACATACATACACGCTGTCTCATGCTCAGACACATGCTTCTCATGCTCAGTCATACACATACATACACGCTGCCTCATGCTCAGACACATATGCCGTCTCATGATCAGTCATACACACAGTCTCTCTTGCTCAGTCACATACACACACATACACATGCTGTCGCATGCTCAATTATATACACACACAAACACTGTCTCATGCTCAATCATACACAGACACACACACACGCTGTCTCATGCTCAATTATATACACACACAAACACTGTCTCATGCTCAATCATACACAGACACACACACACGCTGTCTCATGCTCAGTCATACACATTCATAGACGCTTTCTCATGCTCATACAGACATATGCTGTCTCGTGCTCAGTCATACACATACATATACGCTGTCTCATGTTCATACAGACACATATGCTGTCTCATGCTCAGTCACACATACATACACGCTGTCTCATGTTCATACAGACACATATGCTGTCTCATGCTCAGTCATACACATACATACACGCTGTCTCATGTTCATACAGACACATATGCTGTCTCATGCTCAGTCATACACATACATACATGCTGTCTCATGCTCTTTTACTTGTTCCCCCTCTGGAAGAACATGGGGCAGCGTCAGCCTCCTTCTTCAATCCGGACAGCCACTAGACTCCTTTTTTGCTTCTAGACCCCAGGCCCTGCTGCTCCTGCTTACGATTGTGAGGAAGCAGGGTGGGGGGGGGGAAGTCCGATGCTGCTTCTTTCTGTCCAACAAGCCATGCTCGTAACTGCCGGGAGGGGGTGGAGAGGCCCATGCTTATTGCAGGCTGCGGCTCCTTCTGACTGCTGAGGTGAGAAAGGGGTTGGGAGGCCTTGGGCCAGTGCTGCTGTGTTGCTTTTGGCTCCGCGGCTGAGCTTCTTCTGACTGTCAAGGAAGGGAGGGGAGTGGAAGGCTGATTCTGTTTCTTTCAGCCTCGCAAGACGCGCTCCTCCTGACTGCTAGGGTAGGAGGTGCTGCTAGGATGGCTCCGCAGCTGCGCTGCTTCTTACTGCCTCCGCAGGGGGTGTGGAAGGCTGATGCTGTTGCTTGCAACTCCATGGCTGCACCTTCTGACTGGGGCCAGAGGGGAGGGGGACGGGGATGGCCAATGTTTCTTCTTTCGACTGGACCAGCGCTCTGCTTCTGACTGCGGCAGGGGCTTCAAAGTAGGCACAACAGTTCTTGCCGAAAAGCTATCGGGTGGAGGGGAGGCAGATACATTCTGAGAGAGATGGCGCCCCTTGTTAGATGGCGCCTATGGCCGAGGCCGTGTCAGCCATAGGCTAGCTATGGCTCTGCCTGACAGATCCTCAATAGTTGATCTATTTCTTGTATCTCTCTCCCAGCAATAAGCGCTGGCTTTCCCAACTCTGCCTGGCTAATTACTGTTTATGGACTTTTCCTCAGGAACTCATCTAATCCTCTTTTGAACGCCACCATGCTACTTGCCTTAACTACATCCTCTGGCAACAGATCCCATAGCTTTATTGTGCACTGAATGAAAAAGTACTTTCTATGATTTGCTTTAAATCTGCTGTCTGCTAGTTTCATGGCGTGTCCTCTAGTCCTAGTGGTAAATAACTGTTCTCTATTTACCCGTTCCACCCACTCATGATAGTAGAAATCTCAATCACATCCCCTTTTAGTCATCTCTTTTCCAAGCTAAAGAGCCCTAATCTGTTTAGCCTTTCTCCATAAGGCATCATAGTGACTGTAATCCAAGATGCTACTTGTAATGGTGAGTCATGTGGGGAAGGAGACACAGACAGAGGAGATCAGTAGAAATGTTACTTTATAAAAGCAGTAGTATAATACAAATATGTGCTAGGAAAATATAATATCAGGATGGAGGAACTTACACTAATAAGTGACACAGGCTACAGCATGTGTGCATATAGAAAGATAACAGAAGAAAAACAAACTATTGCTAAGAATACGCGTATGCACCAAATAACAAGAAGAAGAGATAACATAACATAACACACACTAAATGATAGGCTCATATCCCTTGTCTCGGTCCCCGACGGTAAGTAGTGCAGCATGATGCTGTTCCCTCAAAGAATTGACATAAGTTTTGAGAAAGTCTCCTCCAAGTAAGAGGACAAAAACTGTGCAAGAGACAGATCTGCTTTTAGTGGTCTTCCATTGTTCTGATTGATTGGGGCTGGGAACGGGGATTTTAACCGACATGGGCAGCTCAAGTTTCTTTGTTTCAAGCAGTTCTAAGCTATAAATCGCAGTTCCTGCTCTCACTGTTTCACTTTTCAGTTGGAGCTATTTTGGCCCTGCACATACACATAAATTCTTCCGGTTCACTTTCCCTAATCCTAATAAACTACTATACAAAAATGAAACAGAGCTTGTGTTTTGATGTGTGGCATTTACGAGGCATCTGAGCTGGAGGCAGTCTTTCCAATAAATATCAATCTGCACATTGTGCATGTCTGTGCTTGCAACCATTTCTAAATGGCCACCAACTACATTTGGTGTCTTTATATATGCGCAGTGCTGCTCTTTTGTGTGTAAACAGTGCTTGCATTCTATTGTACCAGGGCTAGGAGATTTGATAGCCTGAAAGTGTGAGAAATGGTCTCAATACTGTATGGTTTTGCCTCTTAGTTCAGCATGTGTGCTTTCATCACTACTGAGCAATATCGCAATACTCCAAAACAAATAACTACCATCACCAAGTATTTGGTGATGGTAGTTATTTGGAGATATCATGTATGAAACATACATTCTAGAATACAGAGATAATATAAAAGGACTAGCAATGACACATGGAGCAAATAGTGTTACACAGAACAGCAGATATTAGGGATGTGCAATCGGTTTTCCTGAATTAGGCAATGTCATCGAAATTGCCTGATTCGGAATGTTTCGGGAGAACCGAAAAATGATTAATTTTTTTCCAAAATTTCGGAAAAAAAATCATTTTTGAGTTAGCGCGCGCTAACTCTGCCAGGTTAGTGTGCACTATCGGGAGTCAGCGCGCACTAACTCCCAATAGTGCGCACTAACCTGAAAATCGGGGCCCCCGAAAAAAAACAAACCCTAAGCACGGGAAAAATGAAATTCCCGCGGGGAACCAGACACGAAATTTTTACCCGAAGCACATCTCTAGCAGATATTACTTTGTGCACAGATACTTGCACCACAGCAAACATTAAGGAATCTACGTGGTTAAGTATGCAAAGCTCATACCGGAAGGAACAGCAAGATGACTAGGCGATGGTATGTCACTAGCAACTCCCTGTGTTCTTAGGATACAACACCTTCTCTGTTTAGAAGGGACAGTGTTAGCTAAAAAATGAGAGTCAGGCAATTTGCACTATTGGTCAACTGCTGAGTAATGTGCAGCATAGTTGAACCCTCTGTATAGAATGCGAAGGAGTGTGAGGCTGGAGAAGTGCAGGTGTATGAAATTAAGGTAAGGTGCAGAGGCATGTGCTTAAGTCATTGAAGTACAAAGAGTTGTGTGACTGTTGACCAGTATAGCAACAGTTGTGGATGAGATTCAGCTGTGAAGGACTGGAGCAAAGCAGGTGCCACCTGTGGAGATAGGCATAGCTCAGAGATGTGTATGTAAGTGATATGGAGTATGATGTCAGTGGCCATTGTGCTGTTGGCACAAGTGTGAAGTATGGGCTATACATTGGGCTACCACATATACCTACCCTTCTATGTGATGAGTCTTGGTGGTTCAGAGTCCCTAGTAATTGTATAGCATGCTCATCTCCCTGTACACTGCTGCAGTATCTGTGACTTACTCTGTTTCCTGGTCAAGGCAGGTGTACAATGGCTGGATTGGTTTGGAGTCAACTTCAGTTGCAGAGTTGCATGGTCTGGTACACCCTATGGGCTACATGTCGGCAATTGAACAGGCTTGGAATGGAAGGGAATTGCACTGTTCTGCACTGCACACCTGGTGTTAGCAACTGAATGCACAGGGCAGGTGAGGTGACCACTCAGTGGCTCTTTTTGTACTGGTAGGGATGTTTTGGGCATTGGAGTCACATAGACATGGGAATCATACAGGTTTGCACCCGGCACATAAGTCTGGTCAGCTGAACAAGAAAGCTTTCATTGCAGTTGTTCACACAGCATCCTTGGAGTGCTCTTTTACAGCTCATGAGAATCACAGTGGTCACTGACAGACTCCATTACCATTGCCTTAAACAAATTGAGGTCAATATTCAAAACTAAACATTTAAATGGCTAACTGGGAGATAAATGGCTAACAGAATTAGATAGATAACTTGGATTACATGAGTTAGATGGATAACTTGAAGTTAGATGGATAATTTACCATATAAATGGATAACTTGCCATTTAGATTGGTAACTTTTGAGTTATCTATCTAAATAAATGGCTCTGAATATTGACCTCAGGATTTCTGATTTTAGGTGTTTATAAACTGTAAATTTAGGTGTTTAGTTTCTAGATAATTAGGGGTTCTTTGGGAAATCAGAAATCAGTGGTTACCAGTGTTTCCATGGTGCAGGTACTATTGTTGGGTGCCTTTTCTGGTTGAATCAAATATATACATTTCTGCAGCAGAGAAGTCATTAGCATGGAAAAGGCACAAAAATAGTGGAGGATCCAGAGCAGCCAATGGAGCGGTGAGAGAGTACTAGTAGAAATGGTGTTTTTCCAGTGTTCATATAATATGTTGTTTTTTTTTTTGCATCAGGGTTGTTTTCTTGGGATTTATCAGTTAAAACGTAAAATCTGAAGCCCTAATTATATATAAAATTAATAGGACAGGGTATGAGATATATGTTTACAGTGAAAGGCTGCTCCATGCTTGGATTTTGTACTGAAGCTGTAGCACTTTGGTTTATTCTCCAGATTGTAACCGTCTCTGGTTCGACTAGGCAGCATCAGCAGAAAAGAGGGCCTTATATTCTTAAGACAGAAAGGGCCAACCATACACATATGACCTGGGTTTTGGAAGAGAACCAATAAACAGCCACCCAGGAAAGAAATAAAAGTGACTTCTGGTAAGGAACAGAACATTCAGTCTGGGAGAAGAGATACTTATCTAGGAGAATAGAAATGTATCTGGGGAAACAGCAACTTGTTTGGGATGAGGAAATGAAACTTGGGAATAAGGAATGAAACTTGGTAGGGGTAACTCTATATCCAGTTCTTATCATGGGCCTGGTTAAAAGGTTACTCCAACAGAAAAATCCCATTATGTCTGGAATAATTTAGTACCCAGGCACTTTTTGGCTCACAGGAAGGAAATGGCTACTGGAAACTCATTTTCCTTTATGGGATTTCAGGCACCAGACTGCTGGCAACAATGTCCGAAGTGGGCAAAGTGTCAGGGCTACTAACTTGAACGTTTACTCAGAAGTTGCACTGAGGGTTGGAAATTACCCCAGAAAGCAAGGTGAAGGGTAAACGCAGGTCTCCTGGCTCTAGGTCCATTATTCTGTAAAGCCACTTACAATGCTTACAATTGTGTTTGTGAACCGTTGTGAGGGCTCGGTCCAAACGACGGTGTAAAAAAGTTTAGAAATAAACAAATAAATAAATAATATGCTAGTCAGGGCAGCTCATTCAGAGCTTTTATATTGCCACCAATGAACACTTTTTATCCTGCAGCTGCACGCAAGCAAGCAGGTAGCATTTCTTAATTCTGCATATCTGAGTACCTTTGGTGGTCCAAAAAACTCTTCCACTTGCCTGAATACTGGAAACAAGGTCAAACTATCCCAACATCCTTTTATTGCAGCAAGCTTTTCCTCTTTCTTTCTAAGGAAATTGGCTTAATTAAGTGCAAAAGCTGAACATTATTTTCCTCCTCTTCCCTCCAAATGCGGTACAAAATGCTGCTGTATGCCCACAGCTAAGTTCTTCAGCTTTTACATTCAGCTATACAAAAATGCTGCTATAAGCTGTCATGTGAAAGGCTGTGCCCTTAATATAAACAGAGACTGGTGACAGAACACCACAAATGCAGATTCAACATATTTTAACAAACAAGTTTTCTGATAAGCTTAAGCAAAGTTAGTACTTTCTTTCTAAACTTGTAGTACAGTTCTTTTAAAAGTCTTCACACTCATACATTTTGGGGTAGATTTTAAAAGCTATGCACGTGCGACCATGTGCACATGCTTCCCGGCACGCACAAATGGACATACTGATTTTATAACCTGCACGCACCAGCGCACACGTTATAAAATTTGTGGGCCTCACGCACATGCACGCCGGATTTTATAATCCGCGCACACATGTGCGGGCGGTGTGCGCAGGGGGGCCTTATTTTTTAAACATATGCGCGATGACGAGATCGGGCCTCTCCCAGTTCCCTCCCAGTCCGCTCCAATTAAGGAACGGACTGGGAGGGAACTTTCCAACCCACCTAACCTCCCTTCCCCTTCCCCTCTCCTCCCCACCCCCTAAACCTAACCTACCTTACCTTTTTTCTTTTAAGTTACTGCTCCTCCAGAGCAGAAGCAACTTACGCGCACCGGCAGACTGCCAATGTGTGCTTCCCCAGCACAGTTGCAAATGGCCACTGTACTGGCTGCCTCCAGCTCCACCCCTCCCTGCCCCCCGGACCGTCCCCTTTTCAGGTCCCGGCACTTAATCATGTACCGGGGTTTACGCGCGTGGCCGGGCCAGTTTAAAAATTGGCTTGGTGCGCGTAAGGACCGGCCACGCGCGTAAACCCCAGGATTTACACACGCCAGGGTTTAAAAATTTACCCGTTTTTTTGCATTCTGATGTCTAGAAAATACAAATCAAAATGCATTGAAGTAGAAGTTGGTTTCACTGATCTACACGTAGCCAGCAAAAGGGTGTGCGGCCGTATGATGGTGGCTGTTCCATGCTTCAAACACATAGTAGAAAATAATTTGAAAGCTGTTTATTTGAAGCTCTTTGAATAATAGCCTGTGAATCATTTTCTCCTGTGTTTTTTGAAATAAGAAACAGCCACCATTGTATGGTTTACACATAGGGATGGATTGCAGGAAAATATCAGCCCGGGGGGTATCTGATGCCCTCATGCACTTTCCCAGCAACATATATGTCAACAGCTCCCAAAAGCACACCAAGTCAGCCCTGGAACCCAGCAAAATTAAGCCAAAATATCTCCAAAATAAACTTTCTCTTTCCTTAACAACTAAGAAGTTGAGCACATTTCAGACCAGGAGTGAGCAGAGCTGCAGACCCCATTCCAACACATCTGCTTATATCTCTTATAGATTATATCCTGGATTCCCAGTCTGGCTCTTGAGCCAGTTGAAAATAATGAAGCTGCCAGCCAGTGTCAGACACACACACGCTCTGTCACAAACAGATATTTAGATTGCAGAAACTTTATTGGCACATACACACTGACACACACAAAGACCATATGCTTTGTCAGACCCAAAAACACACCCAGACATAGAGTATGAGTGTGTGTCTGTGTCAGAGAGAAAGTCACCTACACACATACTCTCTCACCTATACAAAGTGTATGAGAGTGTATGTCTCTCTCGCTCACTCTCTCTGACACAGACAGACAGATAAGCCTCTGTTATGCTGCTGCTTATGTGCTCACAGTGAGATGTAAAGTTCTTCCTTGCTGCCAGCCCTTCCCTTTCCCAAACCCATTCTCGTTCCACAGCCAGCTGTTTCTGTCAGAACTCAGCACAGTCACCTCAGCCAGAAGCCACCCCAACACTGCACAGGCACTTCCTCCTGGCTTTCCCCCTTCCTTCCTGTGCCTGTAGCTTGTCTCCACTTGTCCACAACCCTCCCACCACCCTTGAGCATTCACGTAGACTGCAGGCTCTACAGTCTGCTCCTTTAATGATTCCTCATGTTCTGCTCTACCTATCTACTCCGGGGGAGGGGAGCTTATAAAAAGAGAAAACTAAGCCCTGGCCGAGCTTAGGGAGAGCCACTGACCCAGGGTTGGTGCAAGGGTATTAGATGTCACAGGCAAACCTTATAGCCTTGCACACATTCCTGGCCCCACCTTCCCACAATTAAACATTATGGGGGTAATTTTCAAAAGGAGTTACATGCGTAAATGTAGCTACTATTGTAGCAATTTTCAAAAGCCATTTACTCCAGTAAACCTGGTTTTTACTCGAGTAAATGCTTTTTAAAATCAGGCCCTATGCATTCGTAGTAACAGATTTTATATGGAAAAAGAACATTCAGTGTTCTGGAGTAAAAATATCACTTACAACATGTATATTATTTACATGCACTGCTATGGTACCAGCCAGAAAACTTTGCAAAAAAAGACTCCTGCACCGATATGGTATTAGGGCTATTGTAAAGCATGTCGGCCTTCAGAAATCTTTGAGTAAACTGAATTACAATATAGTAAACCTCCCATATGAAAACAACACTAACTGCCAGCACTCTAACAGTAACAACCCTACCTATGAAAAGGCAACACTGCAAATATTACACCAGGCCCTAAAATATCAATACACTTGATCTTAGGAAAACAGAGAAAGCAAAGCTGTTATAGATTCCTGCCCAGAAACTACACACTAGCAGAATACCTCACCTTAGTCACACATGCAGAACATACAGACTCTCACCAAACACAGAATAAAGAGAAAATAAAGTTTAACTAGAAACACACAAACAGAAACTGAATTGGAAACCATAATAAGAAAGATTCCATATGCAATGCAACAATGAAAAAAACAGAAACATTATCATTCCTCATTAAACATCAAACAATAAAATCAAGATATATAAACAATTAGTCATAATAGTAAAACCATACTCATAAAAAGAATAAATATTTCAAAGCTGCTGATGAACAGAATTTCAAATGATTAAAAATATATAGCATTGTTTTTTTTTAAATTTTCCAATCAATAAAATATTTCAAAATAGCAGACACATCAAATAACACCTAATAATTAAAACTAAGGCTAACAAAAATTCCCTTGCTCTCCATACCTGGGAACTTTAGATTCCAGTCACCCTAAGATTATCATGGATTAGTCAAGGGATAGAAGGTATGCACAATCTTTCTCCTCTCTCTTATACATACACACTTTCTAACTTATATGTTCATTCTCACACACATTACCTTATATTCTCTCTCACACACATGCTGACTGGCTCACAAACTCTGGCTCACATATTTGCTCACTGGTTTAAATAGTCCTCTTGCTCACACATATTCTCATTGGCTCGCTCGTTCTAGCTCACTCACATAAATGCTAATTGGCTCACTCACTTTTGCTCACACACATCTGTGGAAACCACAGCACGCCTGACTACTAACCAGTGCAACAGTGGAAAAACAGAAACAACATCATTCCTCATAAAACACTAAGCAATAAAGTCAAGAGATAAAATATCATTCAAATTTGAAACCATACTAATAAACAGAATAAATATGTCAAGCAGGCAACAGGCCACAGCCAACAAACAGTCAGTAATTAAAATAATTCACAATTTTGTTCTAATATTTCCCAAACACCAAATATTTTAAAAGGCAGACACTTGAAATAACACACCAAAAAATTAAAATAATGGGATTAAAAATCTCTATTTCTCCATACCTGGGATCTTTAGATTTCCAATTACCCACAGACTGTTGTGGATTGGGGCAGGGAGACTTCAAAATCTTTATCCTCTCTCTCCCCAGCACACACATATGCTGCCTCACACTTAGGCTCTTGCTTACTGACATATATGCTATCACATAAATAGGTTCTCTCACTCACACACATACAGAGTCTCTCTTGCTCTCACATATACACAGACAGGCTCTCTCATATACACAGGTTCTCACATACTCATAGGCTCTGTCACTCTTTCATACACATCCAAGCTCTGACACACACATGCAGGCTCTCTCGCTCTCTTTCTGCATTGCATATATCACTGATCTATACAACATACTCTAAACTTTCCTCATGAAAGAAAAATTATAAAAACATTCCAAAGACTAGTGATTGCATACTTGAGTCAATACTTGGTGGAAGCCCCTTTTGCAGCAATAACAGCCATTAGTCATTTACGATAAGCATCTACCAATTCTGTATAGCGGGATGGTATGGATTTTGCCCATTCTTCTTGACAGAAGAACTCAATTTATTTCAAATTGGTTGGCAATCAGTGGACCGCGGTCTTCAAGTCTTGCCACAGATTTTCTTTTGGTTTCAGGTTTGGGCTTTGATTAGGCCACTCAAGAACATTCACTTTCTTCTTGCTGAGCATCTCCATTGTTGCTTTCATATTGTGCTTAGGATCATTGCCCTACTGAAAGGAGAACTTTCTCCTCTGTACAAGAATATGGCAGATTAGAAAAGGGTTTCCTCCAGGATCTGCCTGTACTTTGTACCATCCAACTTTCTCTTGATTTCACAAGTCCTCTATCCTTGCTGCTGCAAAGCATCCCCACAAACTGCTGCTGCCCAGAAAACTGGTCCTTGGCATCATTTGGGCATCCTTCTAGGCACCTCAGCCAGCGCTGGAGGCTTCGGTGCCATGCTCAACCCCTGATTAGAGGCAGATTCAGGACGTGGCACCTTCTGTTTAGGGTTGTGCAGGTTATCCCATGCCTTCTGTTTAGGTCTGTAACCTACACAGACTGTCAGTTACAATCCTAAACACAAGGCAAGGGGTTAATCTGTGCAGAGTGGCAGTTACAACCCTAAATAGAGGTACAGAGGTAGCGTGCATGGAGCAGTAGTTACAACCCTAAACAACAAGCTGAGAAGACCTTTTTGGTCTTTATCTGCCATCATTTACTATGTTTCTAGGCTTGCAAGGTAGACATCCAGCACCTACAAATGCAGTCTTGAAGCTGCAGCGTGTAGGATTCTTGATCTTGGAAACCTTCATACTGAGTCCCCAGCCCAACTCCTTCACAGCTTGCTGCTACTGCAGCCAACACAAAATGCAGCCCACTTCTTAAGAGATGGTCCACAGGGCTGGGAGAAGAGAAATGGTCTGTGGGGGGCAGGTGTGGCCATTTTTTATGGGTGCTAAGTTGGCAAGCCTACTCAGGGATAATGGAAACATCATGTCATTGTGATTCGGCAGGCTGCAATCAGCAGGACAATAACAATGGCATTGCAGGCCACATGTTTTGACACACCTTTCTTAATGAATTTGTATTGTTTAGTTGATTCATTCATTATACTGGAAAAAAAATAGAGACCATATTGTTTTATTAAAAAGTGTATATTATTTTCAGTAGGTCAGTGATCATTTTGGATGTAAAAAAAAAACATTTTTTGAATATCTGAAGGCTCAGCAGAAGAGATGAAAACAAGTGCATAGGGTTTTGCATAATTCAGAAATGGCCCCTGTGGAAATCTAAATTTTAAAATGCTGTCACTAATATTAACTCTGTCTTATACCTAATGTCACTAATTTGCACATATACAGCACAATCTTATTCAAAAAATACTGAAACCTATTGATGAAATGCTTTGTAACATTTCATGGCTTTGATTTAGTATTCAAAAGTAATGGTAGCACCAGGAAGGCATGTTTTACCTTTATAATTATTGTTAGTAACATGCCAAAGATAAAAGTTGTTAAATACAATTTAATTCACTCAAGAGTATCGTTAAATAGGTATGAAAGATGGCATCTTGTCTCACTCTGATCCATTTGCTAAATTATAATGGATGAGTGCTGGTCATTACTGAATTTCAATGTGCTATCTGGGCTGCTCACTTTCCTTGTTTTTTTTTTTTTTTATAAAGAACTTCCAATCAACAATTGCTTTAAATCCATCTCCATCAGAACAATGTGACATGGAACAATTATGATAAAGGAGTGGAGTGCCTAAAACATTATAGAATAGGCCTCCTGATAGTATGTATGATGCAAAGAGAAATCAATGTGTCAGTGTACTGTGACTATTCCAACAAATCTGCAGCACTTTTGGCTTCAGGCTAATAGTTAGATTTGTACTTTGTGCCTGTCATCCTTATATTTAGGAAAAGAAAAGACAGGTACAGGCATTTCCCTGAATAATAATTTACGTTTCATGACTCATGCACAGTGAAACCATTCAAAAGATAATTCAAAAATTCAAAGGCAAAACTGTAACAAATACAAATGGTGAACCTGCTCCATTCTAAGTGATGTGCTCAGGTCAGTCAATCTATTTGTGTCCCTGTTAATAAATAATCAGGTCTTCTGGTCACTTGAATCATCTGTTATTTATTTCAGTAGTTTTCAACCTTTTGGATTGCATTGTCACTGAAGATTTCAATGGATTATTTTTGATCCATGAGAAAGGCTATTCTGACTTCTCCAAGATAACCTGGAGTAAACATCTGCTAAGTCTGTAAGATGTTAAGTTGTACAGTGGAGTCTCCGATGAGGGTTAAACTCTATTCCACACCATTAATTCAAGCAAGTCTGTAACTATTTCTTCTGTTTCTTCCATACTCTGAAATTCTGTGAACATGTTGCTTCTTCTTGTCTTTTAACATAAATCTGGAGTTTCCTTAAAAAAAATCATGTTCAGTTTGTGATTGTTCTATGCGGTTAAGCATAAATTGTAGTGTAATATCCCCTATGACCTCTAGTTTCCCGTGATCCCACAAGCTCATCAAGGGCCAAACTGCTTTTTGTAGCAGAATCATGGGAAATTACCCACTTGCCAACAACCACTGCATCCCCCACAAGCCCACTGCCCAGCCTGCCAATGCTTTGCCATCTAGTCTGACCACTGCCCTCTGACCACTGCCTGCACTTCCCCACTCAGCTTCCTCTGCCCCCCACCACAACAATCCAATCTCACTGTAGTCTTTGTTCCCCACCATCCCCACACGGCTAATGTTCTTTTTCTTCTCTTTCAATAGAAGCAACACAATCGTATTCGAAGCATAACTGATGGTCCCAAGGCAATTCCTTTCTTCATACTTTTTGTCTGAACAGGAAGCACATAGGGAATGGCTACCACATAGCAAAAACTCCTAATGCAATTGTGTTGTGTCTGTGGACTCTTGGGCTGAGGTAAGATTGACGCTACTGCTGGAAGGAGCCCTGCAGGTTCTCACCGTCAGTAGTTGAACCCTTACTAAGCAAACACCTGCCAGCACCTTCACCTATACCAGCCCACATTCCCCTCAGGTTGAGCCTTTGGGTGCAAGGGCCAACAATACTTAGGTGGGATCTCTGCTGATGGTGGTTCAGAAGGTCTGTAGTTAGCTAAAGTCATAGGCAGGTGGCTGTCAGGCATATGCAAGGTCCAGGCAGTGGTCAGAAGTAGGTGGCAGTCAGGCGTATTTGACACCCAGGCAGTGGTCAAACCAGGTATCCCTCCAAAGGAGAGGGAGAGGGACGGATTGGGAAAGGCAGGCAAGGGCTGGAACAAGGTAGGCAACAGAGGATAGAACAGACTGGAACAAAGACTGAAGTCAGGAAGACTGGAATGAAGGAAGACTGGAATGAAGACTGAAGACAAGTTGGATAAAGACTGGAAAGCAGGGAAACAACATGCGCTACTAGGTAGGAGTAGGTGAACCAATTGCTGAAGCAGTGAGGGATGGACAGGGAGAGTCCTTTATAGGGCTTGGCATGTGAAGTCATCAATAGGCACCACTGGGCTTTTCCCACCACAGGCTCTTTAAATAGAGAGAGGTTGGGTACGCACGCACCTAAGGAGGAGAGTGGTAGGATGGGGCTGGCAGCATCCTGCCGCATGAAATGCTGGTGGCATCTCATCGTGTCGGAGCGTGGTGTTCCATCACATGGAAAGCCAGCAGCATTTGGCTGCATCAGAAGCCTGGAGCGGCCACCAAAGGAAATTAGTGGCCTCCACACAAATCCATAACCACCCTTGCAGAATATAAGTAGTGTCTACGACTGAAGAGTATAGAGCTAATTTTAAGAGTTTGCAGGTGATGTCAGAGCCAAGTAGGCAGAGTTTCAGCATCACTAAGGGGGCAGAATCTGCACTGACGTTCAGGCTATTCGATACGTTATAATCTGGACAGCCACCAAAGGAAAATAGCGGCCTCTACACAAATTCACAGCCACTCTTGCAAAATGTAAGTTGCAAGTTGTATACCAAGTTTACTTACCGTAAATTATGTTTTTCTTAGATAACAGGAAGAATTAGTCATTACATGTTGGAAACATCATCTGGCAGCAGCAAACGGACTGCTCTCTCCTAGTTAGTAGAGCTCTTGTGGCAATTTCCACTTGGGTGTTGCCTCGTGAGTCCCGTCAGTCAATTTTAGAGCTAATTCTAGCTCAGGACTTGACTCTCCAGGGTCTCCAGGTCTCCTATTTAGTAGCGCTAATTCTTCCTACTATCTATGGAAAACACCGTTTATAGTAAGCAAACATGCTTTTTCCATTGAGAACTAAATTAGCCATTACATGTGGGGAGTCCCAGACTGAGGGTTGCAGTGAAGCGCTTACTGAATAGACAACCCAGACCTCATTGTGAAGAGTAGACTACTGGGTAAACAGGCTACCCAAAACTGCTTATCCGAATGTACTATCAGTCTTTGAGAGATTGTTCAGACAGTAATGAGATGAAAAAGTGTGTACTGATAACCAAGATGCAGCTTTGCAGATGACTTCAAGTGGTACAGCTTGCAGATGAGCCACTGATTGCAGCCATCACTCTAATTTGATGAGCTTGATGGAGTCTGTCATCTGGAGATTTAGCATTCCATGATGTAGTCTGCTAGTCAGTTGGACAGTGTACATTTGGCCACTGCTATGCCCAGTCTGTTAGGATCGTAAGTGATGAATAGTTGCAAAGCCTGGCTTTGTGGCTGTGTTCTTCTTTTGTATAAGCCAAGGCTCTTTTACTGTCTAAGGTACAAAGGGCTTTCTCACTTTCATGTACATATGGCCTTAGGAAGAAAGTAGGTAATATGATGGCTTGATTAATATGGAACATAAACTATTTTTGGCAGAAACTTTGGATGGGTGCAGTATACTGCCCTTTTGCAGAAAAATAGCACATATGGCAGATAATTATGTAAAGCCTAAAGTTCACTAACTGTTCTGGCTGACATTACAGCCACAAGAAATATTAGAAACTTGAGAGATACTGACTCCAATGGTTCAAATGGTGGCTTCATCAATTGTGCCAGGATTACATTTAGGTCCCATGGAACAGGTGGTTTCACAACTGGATGCTTAGTAAGCCATAAGCCTTTCATGAACTTAGAAACTAATGGATGGGGGGGGAGATAGGTTTACCCTTAATGTGAGCATGGTAAACTGCTATGGCACTAAGATGTACTGTTACTGATCAGGTGCCAAGTCCTGAAGCAAAGAGAGAGAGAGAGAGAAAGAAAAAGAAAGAAAGAGAGAGCAAACAGCTCAGTAATTCTTTGGGTTTATATGTGAATGGACACAAGATATTGTGTTGACATCATGAAGAGAATCTTTTTTATTTAATACCATAGGCTCCTCTAGTTAATGGTTTTCTGGCAGACACTATTATGTCTTCAACCTGCTTTGGTAAGGATAATGAGGCAATTACTGAATGTTCAACATCCAAGTTGTCAAGATGAGGGAGGGAAGGGTCAGTGAAATAGGCTTCCCTCTTCTTGAGTTAACAAGAATGATCTGACCTGAGAGGGATCGGAGGGTTGCTGGACAGCTGTATTTGATACACGAACATAATTTGTCTGGATTATGTTGGAGTTATGAGGATCAGATGGGCCTGGTCTCTGAACACATTTTGCACTCTTCTGGCTATTGGTGGAATTGGTGGAAAAGCATACCAATCAATTAGAAATGCATCCTGAACTGATCTGGGCTCATTATTTATTTTATTTTTTTTATTTTTATATACCGATGTTCCTAGGAAGAATGGAGCAAACTTTTCCAGTTTTCTGTTTTTTTCACTCATGCAAATAGGTCAATTGCTGGAAGTCCCCATAGTCTGAATAGTCTGTCAGTTGTTGATTACTGTAGAGACCATTTGTGTGGTCGAAAAACTCTGCTGAAGCAATCTGCTAAAGTGTTGGAGATCCCTAGAAGGTAGGTCACTTGAAAGACAGCTTGATGTTTGCCTGCCCGTTCCTATATCTTTATCACATCGTGGCAAAAGGTTCATGATCCTATGCCCCCTTGCTTTTCACACAGAACATGCCTATTTGGTTGTTGGTTTGAATGATAATGCTCTTCCCCTGGAGGAAGCAAGTGAATGTTAGAGCATATCTGATTGCTCTCAATTTGTCTTTCTACAAATTGCCATATCCCTTGAGCTCAAAATGATCCTGGGTGGGCTTCCAACCTTTTGTGGAAGCATCCCTCACTAATGTAACCTGATGATGAAGTAGACTGAGTAGAGATCCCTCCTAAAGGATGTAGGGATCTAACCACCAATGTAGATCCTGTTTCATTTGCTGTGAAATTCTCAATTTGGTTGTCAGGGTTTGTATGAGCTGGTCCCATTGGAAGTAGAGATCCCACTTCAGTAGCCATATGTGAAGGCAAGTTAGTGAAAATATGTGAATCGCCAATGTCATGTGGCCCAAAATGACTAGAACTTCTCTGGCCGTTGACTGATCCACAGTCAACAATTTGTACACAAGGGATCTGAGAGTATTCACCCGATCTAATGAATGGAAAGCACCATGCTCCAGTGAATTGATTTTTTGGAAAGGAATCAGAGTTGATTTCTCAAAACTCGCTAGGAATTTCAGCAAGTGTAGCAGTTGTACCAACATTTGCAGAGAGGTTAACATACCTTCTTCAGAGTTAGCTGTCTTAAGCCAGTTGCTCAGGTAAGAGAAGACTCAGATGCCCTGACACCACAGCACTTGGTGAAAACCCTTGGTGCTACTGATAAGCCAAAGGACAGCACTCTGTACTGATAGTGGTAAGAGTCCACCATAAAACACAGGTAATACCAGTGGGAGGGATGGTTGGGAATATGAGCTTAAGCATCCTTTAGAGTCAAGGTGTACATCCACTCCCTCTTCTGTATGAAGGGGAGAATCATGTGGAAGGAATTCATTTTGAATTTCTCCTGAAGCATATGCTTGTTCAGGCTGGGTATCAGTTCCCCAGTTTTCTTAGGGATAAGGATATAGCAGAAGTAGAACCCCTGGCCATGGCAATATGGAGGAACAGGTTCTATCACCCACTGTTTGAGAAGTGACTGCACTTCCAGATGGAGTTACATCAAGTGAGATGGATCTGGAATGAAGGCTGTGCAATGAAGAAGTGTGGGAAGATGGGGGAAATACAAGCAGTGTCCAGAATCCACAATTTTGAGAATCCAATATTCTTTGATAATCTTTTGCCACTCTTCCAGGTAGTGATGAATTCTCCCATCCACCAAAACGGATTGTTGCTGGGTTTGAAATGTGGTCAAAAATGTAGTTCAGACTTTGACTAGACTTGGCTAGACTTTGCCTTCAGTTGATGGCACTCATATTGTCGAACCACAAGTTGGAAGTTGTTGCTGTGACAGAAGCAGAGACAGCATCCGGAATCATTGGAATTGCCAGAAAAGGCCTTTCTGAAATATGGTCTTTTAAAAGTGTAGTAAGTGCATTTGCAGAAGACTGCTGTTCCTGTCCCATAGATAGGGACTGAACCGCCACTTTGAACCACTGTTTCTATGATCATGCAGGCAGGAGACATCCATTAACCAGTCATGGACATCATTATGTAGGCATATATTTATTTATTTAAAAGTGATATATTCTGCTACCTACAAATATTGTTTAGAGCCATCTAGGAATGGCTGCAGGAATGCAATTCCATCATCACCGGGCAGAAAAAACAGTTTGAGTTTCTGTAAACAGTCATGTAGTATTAAACCATGCAGACTTGGTGTGCAGAGATCTGTGCATTAATCATGGAGCTTTGGAACCCCATTTTACTGAAATTATCCAGTAACTGAAGGTCCTTCCCTGGTGGAGTATTTCTTTGCTCTTTTAAGAGCCAATTCCACCATAAGTGATTGGTAGGGTAATTTCACTATTCCACACCCAGAGGAACTCTACACTTAAGGTCTAGTTAGTTTTCTTGCAACTAGGGCTCCGAAAATATGATTTTTGTATATTCTAGATTACAATTACATAAGTACATAAGATTTGCCATTCTGGGTCAGACCAAAGATCCATCAAGCCCAGTATCCTGTTTCCAACAGTGGCCAATTCAGATCATAAGTACCTGGCAGGATCCCAAGAAGTAGGCAGATTCCAAGCTGCTATCCCAGGGTAGGAAGTGGATTTCTGCAAACACCACTTTAATAATGGTTTATGGACTTTTCCACTGGGAACTTGTCCAAACCTTTTTTTAAATGCAGCTACACATATAGCGTTCACCACATCCTCTGGCAATGAATTCCAGAGCTTAATTATGTGTTGAGTAAAAAAAACAAATATTTTCTTTTATTAGTTTTAAATGTGTCACCTAATAACTTCATTGTGTGTCTCCTAGTCTTTGAACTCTTTGAAAGAGTAAACAACTGTAACATTTACTCATCCCATTCCACTCATTATTTTATATTTATATTCTTACAGGATATCATGAATCAGAATTGCTGCTACTGGCTCTGCCAGTGTTTCCAGAATTTGAAGGAGGCTAAAGATGTTTCTATGAGGATATTTGTCCTTATGCACACAGGTAAGTCTGAGTGCTTTTTCCAGCTTGCCCAAAAATCTGAAGTAGGAAAGGTCCTCCAGTGGAGAGACGAGTGTTCTGGAAGATTTAGAAGAGATTAAGGATCCTCGTCAACCCCTCTTCAGAGCCTAGAGGTGTGGAAATACTGATCCAGGAGCCCAATGATGAAGATTGTAACTGAAGAGAGGTTCTTGGTTGCTTCGGAGGGGTATACTCCTGGTGGGCATACTCTGACTGGCTGGATTCCACTGCAAGTGAATGCTGTACAGTAGAACCATCTCTTGAGGGTTCTAATGGGGTATCCACCCAAACCAGGGATATTGGGACTCCTCCTTATGGGAGTAAATCTGATGTCATGGAAAGGAGAGGTTGGAAGGTACCCTCTTTATCCTTAGCCACCACAGAAATAAAGAAATTCTTCACCAGCTCCATTATCTGGTCGAGGGGCTGATGTACCCTTTTTCCTGGCATGACTCAAGGAACATCCTCTTCTGATAACAGAGTGGAATTCTGCATATCTTCTGGGCTCTGCAAAATTTGAATTGGAGGCTGATTAGATGTGAGAGGTACCAGAGATCAAATCGAAGTTTCCAAGCGTGGCCTTTGTTCCTTTAATTTTGTGGGTGAAAGGGCTCTGGTAATTGGTGAGGGTAGGGGTATCATATTCCCCTCTGCCCCTGATAATATTTTGTGCAGGCCAGCATGTAACTGCATTGGAAGCACTGCAGCATGATACGATTAAGATGAAACAACCTGCTCTGATGGTAACATTGCTGAGGACCAATGTATTTCGCATTCCGGGTCTCAACGTGTTGAGTGTGTCAAGAATATGAACGCCAACAGTGCCATGGTCTTGTGCTTTGACAGTGCCATGAACTTATGTATTGATGGCACTGTGGACTTTCGCTTCAACAGTGTGGGGTCCTTGCGCGTCGACAGCGCTGATGCTGCTGATGCATCATGCATCAACGGTACCCATGATGCCAATGCACCTGAGACTTGGTGCTTTTTGTGTGCTGGCTGCTCCAGTGGCTCTGCAGAGTGGTGCCTTTTCTTCCTTCACACATGCCACTTTAGATCACTTGGCCTTGAGAATTCAGCCTGTTCTGTCAATGGGAGTGATACTTTTGAGGAGCTCCTGCTCAACTCAATTTCTGGAGAGGCAGATGAAGCTGTGCTCTGGGAGGAGGGCTAACTGTTACTTCTGAGAGACCTACACAGTTCCTCTTTTTTCAGACCCTCATTTTCTGGGTACGTGGCCCGGTCTGAGATAGCAGTATCAGAGTTCATGACCATCGGTAATGGACATTCTTCTACCACAAATACAGTCCTTGATCCCACTCACTGCAGACATCTTACAGAACATGATGAGGAACAAATGTTCATAATTATTCTTATTTTTGGTAGGACTGAAAAATGCTGTTTGGGGGCTGCTGAGGCAGCAAGGCAACTTTAAAGCAAAAAGTTATAACGATTTTCACAGAAAAAAACAAAACAGGAACTAAGTTCACGTCCATGCTGCTGCTTGGACAAAAAAAAAGACTCAGGGGGGCTGATGAGGCAAAAGCCTTACTAGCGAAGAGAGAGAGGTTCGTTTGATGCCACAGGATGACGTCACCCACATGTAATGGCTAATTCAGCCCTGCTTACTGACGGAAAAGATATTTTACATCTGAAAAAAAAAAAATTTTACCCTGTTAATTACTGGCAGCAAAATTACAAAGAAAAGTCTTGGAACACAAGAAGTCTCATCCATTTTCCTGAATAAGCATCTCTGCTAGACTGACTGGTTCCTAGGAAAGCTATAAAACCAGCTACAGTTCTTTGAGCCTCAGGTTGGCAGGTTTTGACAGTCATTCTACAATCACAAAAGAGCAGGTTCAGAAGCTTTGTTCTTTTTTTGTCACCTAGTTTCTGCAACTGGACAATTTTCCAGGTACAGAGAGTGCTATTCTCACCGAGTCAGTAATGTGCCACCAATTTCTTATCCAGGTGTTCTCATCATGTCTACTCCACTAGGAGCAACTCTCCCTTTCATAAAATAATTAAACGAGAGACTCCTGATAGTACCTGGGAGCCCCCTCCGGGATATCATTGCACTGAGCTCTTTAACAAAAAAAAAGAAAAGAAAAACATATGCATGGGATTTTCTTTTCTCTGTCATGAAACTATTTTAATAACTTCATCTAACAAATTCACAATAGATAAACTATGAGAATTTCTAATTGTGTTCAATTATTTCTTCTAATAAGAGATTTACCATCTCCATTCATCTTCATCGCAGATGCTCAACAAATTACTATAAGCCTTTACCTACTACATTTGATAACAGGACCCTACCAGCTCAATGAGTCTTTAGGAAGGAATAGTCTAGTGCAGTGATTCTCAACCTTTTTTCTGTCGGGACACACCTGACAGATGATTCTTACATGCGTGACACACTGAACACATGATTGTCACGTGGCTAAATGTAAACATATATTCTGTATCTACAGGACCCACCCTGACTCCCCCAACAATGGCCACAGAACAGAACTAGGACATTCCTTGTTCAATTTACCATACAAAAAAGATATTTCTGGTGTCATCTTAGTAACAGCAACATAAACACTCTCGCCTACCAGGTGCAATAGCCCTCCTTATGAAAAAACAGTAATTTACCACCAATGCATGTTCTATTGAGAAAACACAACAAATAATATTGATACAAATGCCTACATGCTAGTAAAATACTTCACCTCGGTCATACACATAGGGCCAGATTTTTAAATCTACGCCCGATTTTATAACATGCATGTGAGGCCGCACGCATGTTATAAAATCCGGGGTCAGCGCACGCAAAGGGGTGCACACTTGTGCACCTTGCGCGTGCCAAGCCCTAGGGGAGCCCCGATGGCTTTCCCTATTCCCCCCCCCCCCCCCCGAACATTGTTGGTGAAGTTGTGCCTGCTTCCGGGCAGGCGTAGTTTGCATGCGCCGGCCAATTGCTGGCTCATGAGCCCCCGGCACGACCGCTGTGCTGGAGGCCTCGGTCTCGCCCCTGCCCCGTGCCCGCCCCCAGCCCGCCCACTCCCCACCCATTTTTTCAAGCCCCAGGACATACACGCATCCCGGGGCTTGCGCGCGTCGCCGGGCCTTTGCAAAATAAGCTCGGCGCACGCAGGAGCAGGTTTTCGGGGTTACACGCGTAATATACGCGCGTAACCCTTTGAAAATCCGCCCCATAGAATTGACCTTCACCAAATACAGAAAGACCACAAATTACAAATATGGAAACAGAAACTGGAATGGAAACCCAAAAAAGCCACTCTGCATTCTGTGCAAAACAGAAATATAGCACCCAACAGACTTCCAGGATCTGTTACACCTGCATTATGGAACTCAAACAGTTAACAACCCTACCTATGAAAAGGCAGCATTGCAAAAATTACCCAGGCCCTAAACACCAATACACCTCCTATTAGGAAAACAGAACAAGCTAAGCTGCTATAGATCCCTACACAGAAACTACAAGCTCGCAGAACACCCTTAGCTGGGCATGCACGCAGAACACAGACAGACCCTCACCAAAAACAGAATAAAATGACCATAAAGCTAATGTTTTTGTTTTTGCGTTTTTGCACTGCGTACAGAGTTTGGCTTCTTGCTGTTCCGGTTCAGTTTTTGTCTCCACACTTCTATATATACATTCCTCGAGAAATATAAAAAAATTCTAAAACTAGAATACAATAAATGTTTGAAAACAACTGATAATGGAATAACATCCAAACATTAAAATTTTTCAAAATTATTAAAAATTCTCCAAACACCAATAAAATATTTCTAACAGCAGACACATCATATAATACCCAATAATTAAAATGGCAGTCAATCAAGAAAGATAAACTTAAAAAACCACCTTTACTTACCCTCTCCTACTCCTTTCCCTTGTAGGCCAATAGCATATACCAGAAGCAGCAAGGGCTGCTGAAGTTCTGTCCTCACACTCTTCTTCCTTAGGGCCCATGACTAGTCTTATCTTTCACTCACACACACACACTTTCTCTCACACACACCCACACCAGTCACCTCCCTGACCAATCTCTTTCTGTCACACACACACACACACAAGTCACCTCCCTGACCAATTTCTCTCTCTCTCTCACACACCAGTCACCTCCCTGACCAATCTCTTTCTCACTCATGCCACACACACGTTACCTCCCTGACCATCTCTTTCACTCACACATGGTCACCTCCTTGACCAATCTCTCTTTCTCACAAACACATCACCTCCCTGACCAACGTCTCTTTCTCTCACACACACACACACCAGTCACCCTCCCTGATCAATGTCTCTTTCTCTCTCTCACACGCACACACATCAGACACCTCTCTGACTAATCTCTTTCTCTCTCTGTCACACACACACACACACACCAGTCACCTCCCTAAACAATTTCTCTTTCTCTCTCTCACACCAGTCACGTCCCTGACCAATCTCTTTCTCTCACATACACCAGTGACTTTCCTGAGCAGTTTCTTGCTCTCAAGTTTTCTCTCTTACTTACACAATCTGTCATACACTTAAACACATGCTGGCTCACTCTCTCTGTCTCACTCGCTCACCCCCACCCCCAGCACACATGCAAGCTGCCACAGGAGTGACCTCCCCCACTCCGCAGTGGCAAGAAGGCAGCACTCAGATATTTGCTTGTGCTGCTATCTCGGCATAGAGCAGTCAGCCTTGAATGTAATTCTATGCTTTTTCTTCTCCCCACCCAAGCCTTTTTTTTTTTTTGCAGTTTATTATTATTTTTATATTTTCTTGCTGGGGTTATGCTGGCGAGAGAAGGAGAGGTCGGAGCCAAGGCAAGGGGGGGGGGGGGGGGGGGGGCAGTGGTATCTTCTCCTTCAGCTCCTGGCAAAGTGGCCAGCCAGCACCGATTTTCAGCTCTGGGTCTGGGCTGCTAATGGATGGATTTCCCCAACAGCTGCGCAGCAGGAAATCCCGGCAGCCACATTCTCAGCTGACTGATCAGTGCCCCGATAATCGCAGCACAGGCAACCTGCTGAGTGTAGCGGGGCCAGGACATAAGACATAAGATTTGCCATACTGGGTCAGACCAAAGGTCCATCAAGCCTGTTTCCAACAGAGGCCAAGCCAGGTCACAAGTACCTGGCAGGATCCCAAGGGGTAGATAGATTCCAAGCTGCCTAACCCAAGAATAAGCAGTGGATTTCTGCAACTCTACCTTATTGATGGTTACTGGACTTTTCCTCCAGGAACTTGTCCAAGCCTTTTTTTAAATGCAGCTACACTAACAGCTTTCACCACATCCTCTGGCAATGAATTCCAGAGCTTAATTATGCCCAGGGTACCACATCTATGGCCACAGTCATTGACCTTAATACCTGCAGATACAATCTTATTTGAGAAGCTATGGAGGTCAACAGCTCCCTCACCTATGCTTGCAGCTTGGTGATTCTCTTGGTCATATAACACTTTCCCTAAAATTATGTGAAACCAGGCTCCCACGTAAAGCAGGGACTGAGCCAGGTGAAACTGGCTTTTTTCTCTGTTGACTACCTAATCTAGGCCTTGCTGGAGCTGAAAGCCTCTATTTGTATCCGTCCAACTCTCCTGTTTCGACTTGGCTCTGATTAGCCAATCATCCAGACAGGGATTTATTAATATTCCCTCTTCGTGCGGGAATGCTTCCACTACTACCATCACCTCCAAAAAGGTTTGCAGAGCCAGGGCCAAGCCAAACGACATGGCTCTGAACTGGTAGTATTTCTCCAAAATCATGAACCTCAAAAAATCTCTGATTTTCTTCCCTAATGGGGATAGGAAGATATGCTTCGGAAAGCTCTAAGGAGGTTAGAAACTCTCCCTTCCTTACCACTAGCATTACTAACTTTAGGATTTCCATTCAAAACTGGGGCAGTCTAAGTACCATTTGCCATGCTGTATGTCCAAGACTAGCTGAAACCTGCCCTCCTTCTTCAGAACCACAAAGTAAATGGAGTATCTTCCTTTCTTGATGTCCCTCTCAGGAAATGGCACTATAGCCTACAACTAGAGCAGTCAAAGGTCCCTTGGATGGATGGCTTCCCTGAGCTCAGTCTGCATTGGGACTTAAGTTGACATTGGCCACCCTTATTCCAGAAACCTATTTGAGGTAATAACCCTGCCAAATAATCTCCAGGATCCACTTGTCCATGGTAATCCAGGTCCAATCCTCAGAAAATTGTGCCAAACAGCAACTGACTGGTGGAGGCGACGAATGGACCCTTATAGCCTCATTTCAAGCTTCAGGTATCTGTGGCACTCCAAGCTCCTCTTTCTCAACTCTCTCTTTGGCGCCTCCGAAAGCAGTGGGCAGATATTGGTAGCCTAGCTCAGTGTTCCCCACTCATTGTGCCTTCAGAAGTGATCAGGTGTGCGCCACAGAAAAAGAGTCAACACCTGGGCTCTGCTCTCAGCAACAAATGACACCAGTGATGACTTTTAAATGAGTAAGAGCTCCTTTCTGAGAATATATGTAATCATGCATACCACTTCTTCCTAGCTAGCTACAGAGCCTTGGGATGCGATTTCTGCAGCATGCAAGCATGGCCTTTCCTTCTTCCCGCGTGCCCGGTAAACATCACTTCCTCTTCCGGGCCACAGGGGCGGAAAGAAGAAAAGGTCATGTTCCTGTTGCCAGCTTCCACAAACACTGCCTCCATTCCCCTCGGCGCTTGAATGTGCTGATAGCCCGGGCAGGAGCAGCAGCAGTGCTTGTCTCGCTGAGGTGAAAGGGGGAAAGAGCAGCGGGTACGCGACACACCGGTTGAGAACCACTGGTCTAGTGGTTAGAGTAGTAGGCTGTGAAACCCAGCAACCAAGATTCAAATCATGCTGCTACTCCTTGTGACTTTGAGCGAGTTATTTCACCCTCCGTTACAACTTTAGAATGTAAGCCCTCTGGAAAAAGGGAAACACCTACAGTACCCAAATATAATCAGCACTGAAGTGCAAGAAAGGTGAAATATAAATCCAATAAATAAATATCTCCTATTTCAGTATGTTTCATCAACATCATCAAGCAAGGAAAACAAAACTGAACTGAAACAGTTATGTCTTTGTTTTCCACAAAACATTTATCTGTGGGGGAAAAGGCTGCTGGGCTAGGACTGATACTCCTAAGGGAATTCTGTGCAAAAAAAAATTAAATTCCGAATAGGCAGGCAGCAGGCAGAGTAATCCAGAGGCAGTCCGAAACAGGTCAGAAGCAGCGAAACAGCAAGCCAACACACAGCGATGCTCCCAGGAACAATAGTGGCCGAAGCAAAGAACAGGAGATGTACTTCAGTTTAAATAGCCCCACTCTCCCGCAAAGTGGCCTTAGTCGGCGTCTGACGTCAGGGGGCGTGGCCAGTCCAAATCGCGCGAGACTTGGTCCTGCTTGCGCGCACAGAGGCCAGCGTATCGCGGGGGAAGCGCCATTCCTGCGCTGCTGACCCGCGCCGCAGACGCCAACCGAAGCGCGCCATCACACTCCGTGCCCTGCACGGCTCCTCCCACGCGTCGTGCCGCCGCGCGCCCCGATCGAGGTAACACCTTCCCCTCCCTTCCCCTACCTAACCCACCCACCCGGCCCTGTCTAAGCCCCCCCCCTTACCTTTCTCGGGGGATTTACGCCTCCCAGAGGGAGGCGTAAATCCCCGCGCGCCAGCGGGCCTCTTGCGCGCCGGGACGCGACCTGGGGGCGGGTACGGAGGGCGCGGCCACGCCCCCGGACCGCCCCGGGCCGTAGCCACGCCCCCGTACCCGCCCCCAAAACGCTGCCGACACGTCCCCTAAACGCCGCGATGACCGGGCCCGCCCCCGACATGCCCCTGACACGCCCCCCTCAGAGAACCCTGGGACTTACGCGAGTCCCGGGGCTCTGTGCGCGCCGGTAGGCCTATGTAAAATAGGCTCACCGGCAAGCAGGGCTCTGAAAATCCGCCCCCCAATGAGGATCCTATAGTGGTGGTGCGGTAATGACCTGCAATGCAGGGTATACCGGAGTGGTTCCTACTGGGATGATGCAGTAAGGGCCCAAGGCACGGGGTACACTGAAGAGGATCCCACAATGAGGCTTGGTATAGTTGAAGTCCGTAGAAGTAAGGTACTCACAGGAGATGGTTCCAGGAGAGTTCCCGGGGAGCGGGACAGATAGAAGTCCAAGGCAAGAAGGCCCTCCGAGGAGCAGATAGCCAGAGATGAGGAAGGGCCCCCGAGGAGCGGGTACTCAGAGCGTCTCACGCCAAGTGTAGAGTCTGGAACCAGAAGTCCAAGGATGGAGCGGAATTCAGCAACGAGGGAACTCCTTGCTAACTCATAAAACCGAAGGGCCAGCCAGCTTAAGTACAACAGATGAATGACATCATCCAGAGGGGACACCCCCGAGGTTTCCGCCATGATGTGTACAAAGGTGGCCCGTGCGTGCGACTAGGTAATTCCTGAAATAAGATGGCAGTCGGCAGTGCCCATGCCAACCCAGGAACGCCAGGCTGGTCGGCGGTGGTTGGCAGAGACTGCCATTCTTCTAAGAAATGACAAGGCAGCAAAGAAAGAGGTAAGCATAAGTGGTCACAGCCATCTGCGACTGACGGGGGTAATACTATCTATGTCTCTCTCTCATACATACACCTGCACACCTGGCTCCCTCTCTCTGTCACATACCCCCTTACACACAGGCTCCCTATCTCGCTCTCTCACACACACCCATACATCTCTTCACACAGGCTCTCTTTCTCACACACACACACTCCCTCACATAGGCTCCTTATCTCATAAACAAACAAGCACCCTCACTCACTCACCTCCCTCAAAAAACAATCCCTTTTTCACACACACTAGCTCCCAATCTCTCACACATGTAAACACTCCTTCACAATCTCCTCACACAGACTCCCTTTCTCTGGCGCACACACACAGAGATGTACCCTCACGCATGCTCTCTCTCACTCCCACCCCCACCCCCCCCAACCACAGACTCAGTTTACTTACACACATGCACATACACACACTTCTACACAAAGACTCACTCTCACCGGGGTCTTCACAATCTTCACCGCTAGTGGGATGGGCTCCGCTCGCGGCATGCCAGGGCCTGCTCCAAATTCTGCGCAGAAAATGGATTTTATGTGCAAATTCTGTGGTCCACAGTAGTGCAGAATCCCCCCCCCCCCCCCCCCAGGAGTAGACAGCACAGATTGGAATTGTGGGGAAACAGTACTGGGTGTAAAGTGTGGAGAATATTCTGGGTCTGGGGCTGAGGCTGGGGGAGAAGGCTGCTGGGGCTAGGACTGTACAGATTGGAACTGTGGGGAAACAGTACTGGGTGGAAAGTGCTGAGATATTGAGGTTAGTTATCATATTGTCTTGTTAATAACAAAGACGAAACAGAACAGACATTGTGAGATGTAATTTTAGAGCGTAATTTTCAAAAGGATTTACTCGTCTAAATGTACTTTATGCTTGTAAGTAGGCTTTTGAAAATTGCTATAATATCCCATTGAATTGAAAACAGGTTTTACATGTATAAGTGTACTTTAACAGGTGAATTTTCAAAGGAATTAGACATGTAAATTTAACATACTAACAGCAATTTTCCAAAGCCATTTACATGCTAAGCACCTGATTTTTAAAAGCATTTACATGCTTAAAACTGGGTTTTAAATGATTAAATGCACTTTGCCCAGGTAAGTGGTCTTTTGAAAATTGCTACAATATATGCCACTGAATTGTCCATAGGATTTACCTGCATAAATGCATTTTACGCACATAAATGGCATTTGAAAATTGCTACAACAGTATGTTACATTTACATACATAACTCCTTTGAAAATTCACCTTTTCAGGCCTGATTTTAAAAAAGCATTTACATGCTCAAAATTGGGATTTACACATGTAAATGTACTTTTGCCCATATAAAATAGGTTTTGAAAATTGCTACAATATCTGACATTGAATTGTCCATAGGCTACTCACATGTAAGTGCTCTTTTTGCTTGTAAATGGCTTTTTAAAATTGCTATGATAATATGTTACATTTACATGTGTATCTTCTTTTACAAGTACCTCCTACACTTATGCATGAAAAACCTATTGACAATTCAATGGTATAGATTATAGCAATTTTCAAAATCCATTTACACACTTAGGGGCTGATTTTCAAAAGCATTTACATGTCTAAAACTGGGTTTTACATGTATAAACGCACTTTACCCATGTAAGTGGTCTTTTGAAAATTGCTACAATATATGCCATTGAATTGCCAATAGGTTTTACATGCTTAAGTGCATAAATGGCTTTTCAAAATTGCTATGATAGTATGTTACATTTACACGCCTAACTCCTTTGAAAATTACCTCCTATTTTTTAATTATTACTTTTTGTCTAGTGGCAAACTTCTCAAATTCTTTGTGGCCTTCCTTATTAATATTTTATATCTACCTTGCCAGTGCCTATGCACTTTCCTATTCTCCACTTTCTGTTTTGTAAAAGATATTTTTTGGCTTTAAATGGAACAGTGAAAGAGACTATTAACCGTGCTAGCAGTCGTTTGGTCTCCTGTGACCTTTTTTATTTTAATGCTTGGAATACATTTTATTTGAACTTCCAAGATGGTATTTTAAACAGTCTCCTTGCCTCATGCAGAGTTTTAAGCCTTCTAACTGCCTCTTTTAGCTTCTTCCTGACAAATTTTCAGATTTTACCAAAAAGTCACTATTTTTGAAGTTGAATACTACTGTAGTAGTTTTACTTAATATTTCTCCTTCAGTGATTATATCAAATCTGATTGCATTATGATCACTATTGCAAAGTGGCCTTATCTACAATCCACTGAAAACTAAGTCTAAAGTGTCTTCCCCCTCTCATCTGTTTCAGGACTAGCTGCTATATGAAGCAGTCATTTATGGCATCTAAAAATGTTGCCTCCCTTGCAAGCCCTGATAAGACATGCACCCAATCAATATTGGGGTAATTGAAATCCCAGATTATAAATGTGTTGCCAAAATTATTGACATAAAAAAGAAAAAAAATATATGGGATATTTTTCAAGCACATAAAAAGCAAGAAGTCTGCAATGGAGTCATTTGGAGAACTACATGATCAGGGCGTAAAAGGAGCACTCAGAGATGACAAGTAATAGCAAAAAAATACCTAAATGAATCCTATGTTTTAGTTTTTACTGAAGAGGATGCTAGGGAGATTCCCACACATGAACCATTCTTTGAAGGTGATTAATCAGAGGAACTGAAGCACATCACCATTCAGCTGGAGGATGTATTAGAACAAATTGACAGGCAAAATAGCAACAAATCACCAGTACCTGACAGTATTCACCCCAGAGTTCAGAAAAAACTCATATATGAAATTGCATAGCTGTTCCTGTTTGTCTGTAACATACCATTAAAATCTGCCATTGTACCTTAAGACTGGCAGGCAGCCAATATAAGTTTTTTTAAAAAAGGGCTCCATAGGTGACCCGGGAAATTACAGACCAGTAAGCCTGACGTTAGTGCCAGACAAAATGTTAGAAACCACAGTTAAGAACAAAACATAAAACAAATGGGCATAAGATATGCATAGTTAATGGGTAAAACTCAACAAGGTTTTAGCAAAGGGAAATCATGCCTTACCAATCTATTAGAATTCTCTGAAGGTATAAATAAACATGTGGATAAGGGTGAGCCAGTCGATATAAGGTACTTAGATTTTCGGAAGGCTTTTGATAGGGTCCCACATGAGGAAACTCCTTAAGAAACTACAAAGGCCATGGAATACAAGGAAATGTCCTATTATGGATTGGTAACTAGTTTAAACATAGGAAAAAGAGAGGTTAAAACGGTCAGTTTTCCAATCAGAAAGAAGTAAGAAGTGGAGAGGCCAGTGATCTGCAATGGGACTAGTATTGTTTAATATATTCATTCATTAACTAGAAAAAGGAACAATGAGTGAGGTGATAGAATTTGCAGATGAAACAAGATTAATCAAAGTAGTTAAAATATGAGCCGATTGTGAGGATTTGCATGAGGACTTTGCGAAAAACTGGGTAACTGGGCATCTGAATGGCAGATGAAATGTAATGTGGACTAAGGCACATCAGGGAAAAATCATCCAATGTATTCACAATACTGGATCCATATTAGGAATTACCACTCAGGCAAAGGGCCTTGGGGGTCACTGCGGACAACATGTTGAAATCTTCAGTTCAGCATGCAGTGATGGCCAAAAAATGTAAACGGAATGTTAGAAATTATTTGGAAAAGAATAGAAAACAAGAGCCAAACTAAGGTAATCAAAACGATTGTGGATAAACAAAATACCAAGCTTGGGCAAAAAAAAAAAAAAAAAGCAAACAACAGATATTATTGTATAGCTCATACCAAGACTGCAAAAAACAAAAGGGTAGATTTTATAACATGCGCATGCGGCGTACATGTGCGCGCTACCCGGCGCATGCACGTTTAAACCCAATTTTACAACTTGTGCGCGCAGGCACGCGCAAGTTATAAAATCAGGGGTTGGTGCGCGCAAGTAGGTACACAATTGTGCACCTTGCACACACCGAGCCCGTGCCTAGACGCGCTGCCTTCCCCCATTCCCCCACCCCACCTTCCCTTCCCCTACCTCCCATGCCCTTCCCCCCCCCCTACCTTTTCGTTTTTCTTTTTTTTTTTTTGTTTCAGAACTTACTTCAGCCCTGGGGCTGAAGTAAATTGTGTGCGCCAGCCAACTGCCGGCGCGCAATCTCCGGCCCAGCAGAGGCCTCTGGCCCCACCCCCGGACTGCCCCTTTTTGCAAGCCCCAGGGCCTACACGCATCCTAGGGCTTTACGTCCGTCGCCGGGCCTTTTTAAAATAGGCCCGGCGGGTGTAACCCTTTTAAAATCCGGCCCAAAGGTTTTATACGGATGTGCTGTTTTTAGAACTAGCTATTGTAAATTCTGAGATACTTCCAAGATAGACAATGGACAACAGGTCTAACTGCACACACACCTCCAGGACAAATGACAAGTTCACCCATTCTGTAAACAATGTTTCTTTACTACTCAGATAAAAAAAAATCCTCCTCTGATTCACTGGCTATTCAGTCTGTCTACCATTATGCATGAGTTGCATTGTTAGTATATAGGGCCCATTAATCTGTGGGGCCTATTTACTAACAATACACACAGAGGTAGATTTTAAAAAATAGCGCGATCGCGTACTTTTGTTGGCGCACCAGGCGCCAACAAAAGTACGCTGGATTTTATAAGATACGCGTGTAGCCGCGCGTATCATAAAATCTGGGATACGCGTGCGCAAGGCTGCCGATTTTGGGCAGCCTGTGCGCGCCGAGCCGCGCAGCCTGCCTCCGTTCCCTCCGAGGCCGCTCCGAAATCGGAGCGGCCTCGGAGGGAACTTTCTTTCGCCCTCCCCTCACCTTCCCCTATCTAACCCACCCCCCCGGCCCTATCTAAACCCCCCCCCCCACCTTTATCCATGGATTTATGCCTGCCGGAGGCAGACATAAATTCGCACGCGCTAGCGGGCTGCTGGCGCACCAAGACCCAACCCAGGGGCTGTTCCGGAGGGCGCGGCCACGCCCCGGAACGCCCCCGGGCCCGCCACTCAAACGCCGCGTCACGCCCCCGAAACGCCATGTCATTTGGCGACACCCCCGACACGCCCCCTTAAAAAGCCCCGGGACTTACGCGCGTCCCGGGGCTCTGCGCGCACCGGCGGCCTATGCAAAATAGGTATGCCGGCGCACGAGGGCCCTGCTCGCGTAAATCCGGCCGGATTTACGCGAGCAGGGCATTTAAAATCCGCCCCATAATGTTACAGAGGCCCCTGCATGCTTTAGTACAAAATAAAAAATCACAATCATTTTCTTGTTAGTAAAAATATGCTGGACTCATGTGCTGAAAACAGAGCAAAGGGTGAGTCCCAACTTGAAACCATTACAGCTTTTAAATAAAAGGCTTTGATTTTTAATTCCCATGAATTGGTGGGGGAAAAACTAACAATAAACTTAGATGCACTACTCAAACTATTGGTTATGATATAAATGTATCGGACTCCAAAAATAAACCAGAGGTTTATCAGAGAAGGGAAACGTTCATTTGCTAGACTTTCTCGCCCAGCACCTCTCTCCCTTTCATCATCTCCATTACCCTCCCCCGTCCATCCAACCCCATCAATACCACTAGCAGCCTCTCTGCCTGCTTTCCATCTTGCTAACCCCCCAGTTTTTCAACTCTCTCTCTCTTTGGCTTTTTGCTCCTCTCTTCCCTCCCACTGGCAATTTAACTCCCCCCTCCCTCAGAGCAGTGGGCGTCCATCTCTACTGCTCTTAACACTTCCTCCCAGCTCTGCAGGTGCAATGTGCTGTGGCCACTTTTGAAATTTGAGTTGCTGAGCATTAACAGCATTGCTCAGTGTGAAGTGCTGGCACACGAGCTTCAAAAGCAGACACTGTGAGTCACGGCACCTTGTAACCCTACAGTAATGGGGAATGGGTTTCTACTTGTCTAGAGGCAGAGAAGTCTTACAGACAATGCTGTTATCTTAAACTGGGTTTCTTGGACAAAAAGTTTAAAATATAAATAATACAGAAATATGTGAGCATTTTTTTGGCACCTAGTTTACAAGCGATATGATAATGTTTGTTATGTGAATTTGTGTATTATGTAAATCAAACAGAAACAATCCATCCCTACATGAAACTAGACAAGGAATGGAGGTGACCACAGGCACTAAGCAATAACAAAATAGCTTTAAAAATGTTCAGTGTCATCACAATGCACTCTGATTCCACTGAAATTTCCCCTAAATGGCACTGGGATGTTTCCCTATAAAATACACAAAACAGAAAGTGAAGAGGTGGCAGACTTCACGTGTCACCTAGATAGCATTTTATACAGTGCTGGGGAGGAACCAGCTGTCGTGGTATATGTGGGCACTAATGACATAGGAAGGTATGGGAGGGAGGTTCTGGAAGCCAAATTTAGGCTCTTATGGGCCGATACAGTAAAATGCGCGGGAGAGCCGGCGCTCCAAGGCGAGCACCTGCTCTCCCGACGTGCGCCCAGGCCACTCTCCTGGGCACGTGATTTTGTATTTAAATGAGGGCCCGCGGTAATAAGGAGGTGCTAGGGACACTAGCACGTCCTTAGTGCCTCCTTATTGACAGAAGCGGCGGCTGTCAGCGGGTTTGACAGCCGACACTAAATTTTACCGGCATCGATTGTCGAACCCGCTGACAGCCACGGGCTCGGAAAATGATTTTTTTTTGGGGGGGGGGGGGGGGGGCCTCCGAGTTAATATCGCTATGATATTAAGTCGGAGGGTGTACAGAAAAGCAGTTTTTTCTGCTTTTCTGTACACTTTCCCAGTGCCGGCCGAAATTAACTCCTGCCTTTGGGCAGGCATTAATTTCTGAGAGTAAAATGTGCAGCTTGGCTGCACAATTTACTTTCTGTATGGTGTGGGAATAACTAACTAATAGGCTCATCAACATGCATTTGCATGTTGTGGGCGGTATTAGTTTTTGGGGTGTTGGACACACGTTTTCCTCGTGCTATTACCCCTTACTGTATAAGGGATAATAATATCGCATCGACAACGCACGTCCAGACAGGGCTAACGGTGCGCTCGGCCTGAGAGCACCGTACTGTATCGGCCCGTTAGATAGAAAGTTGAAATCCAGAACCTCGAGGGAAGCATTCTCTGAAATGCTCCCTGTTCCATGTGCAGTACCCTAGAGGCACTCAGAGCTCCGGAGTCTCAATGCTGTGTCAGATGATGGTACAGGGAAGAGAACGTTAGTTTTCTCAGGTATTGAGCAACATTTTGGGGAAGGGGAAGCCTATTCCTAAAGGATGGGCTCCACATTATCCAGGGTGGAACCAGACTGCTGGTGCTGACCTTCAAAAAGAGACAGAGCAGCTTTTAAACTAGAACATGGGGAAAAAAATCAATAGTCGCCCAGCAGCACATGGTTTGGAGGGAGATATCTTCAAAGGATACTAAAATAATAGAGGAGTTAGGGCATCCTGATAGAGAGATTCCAATAACAGCAAAAGTAACCTGTGTGTCTATAAGTAAAAAACCACCTGACTTAAAAGATTGAAAATTAGCACTGTCAAGTGATAAGCAGATGGTTAATACCAACAAAAAACAGACTTTGAAGAAATGTCTCTATGTAATGCCACAAGTCTAAAAAGTAGGAGTGGAGAGTTGGAGTGTGTAGCACTGAATGAAGAAGTAGACAAAATTGGCATCTCAACCTGGTGGAAGGAGGATTACCAATGGGACAGTGCTGTACAAATTATATCATAATGATTGGGTGGATTAAATTTTCGGGGGTGACACTTTATGTTAGGCATGGCAGAGAGTCCAACAGGTTAAGATCCTGCAGAAGACTAAATGAACAGCAGAATCTTTTTGGTGGGGCTATCTCCCATTTACCTGGCCAAAATGAATAGACAGACGATGAAATTCTAACAGAGATTAGGAGATTTAACAAATTTGGCAGCACAGTAAAAGTAAGAGATTTCAATTAATCCAACATTGACTAGGTAAATGGAAAGTAAAATTCCTAAATGAAATAATTGACTGAGTCATAGAGAAATTAGTCTGGGAACTGAAAAGAAGGGGAGCCATTTTAGACCTAATTCTTAGTGGACTGCAGGAATTGGTGCGAGAGGTAAAAGAGGTGGGGTTGCTCAGCAACAAAGATCATAGTGCAATCAAATTTGACTTAAATGACTAGAGGAGGACATTAAATAAGTCTATAGCTCTAGCATTAAACTTTCAAAAGCGAGACCGGCTATTAATTAAGTTGACTTAGAAAACAGCTACTGCTATTACTAGCATCAGTTGCATGGGATAGACTTAGTTTTTGGGTACTTGCCAGGTTCTTATGGCCTGGATTGGCCACTGTTGGAAACAGAATGCTGAGCTTGATGGACCCTTGGCGTGACCCAGTAAGGCATGTTCTTATGTTCTTACAGAACTATTTTTAGAAGATTTAAGATTTTACTGTAAGATTTTAAATAAATAAATGATTTGTTTTCTCAGTGCAGAAATATAAACAGTAGAGTGTCTCAGGGATCTTAACTCGGTACGGCACTTTTTAATATATCTATAAATGATCCAGAAAGAGGAACCATGAGTGATCAAATTTGTAGATGACAGAAAATCATTCTGAATTGTTAAATCACAAATGTATTTTGAGAAACCGCAGGATGACTTGCAAGACTGGAAGACTAGACATTCAAATGGCAGATAAAATTTAATGTGGACAAGTGCAAAGTAACTCTCTGTTGTGTTCCGCAGTCGTGGCACCCTACGACCGCGGCCCCCTACCTTAGCCGTGGCGTTCCTGCACTGGGGGAGCCCCGGGGGAGGGCTCCGATCCTGGCCGTCGCCTCCGCACAGCCTCCCGAGCTGCCCACTGCAGGGGGAGCCGTCCTGCTCCCCCCTTGCGGCATCCAGCGACGTCTCTCCTCCGCGGGACAAAATCAAAGATGGCTGCCGCCATCTTTAGGCTCGAGGCCGCGCCTCCTCATTAGCCTTAAAGGGACATGATCCCTTTAACCAGGCTCAGCTGTTCCCTATGAGCTGGAACAGAGGAAGTATAAAAGGAGACTTCCTCTGCTCATTCCTCGACTTGGCAATGTCCCCTAGCGCTGTCTAGTCTGCTTGCTTCGGTGAATCTTTAAGCTTTGGATCCCGTTCCTGCTCTGTCTTGGTGTTCCTGCTTCCTGACTTTGGATTGGCTTACGGTGATTCTCTGGTTCCTGACTTTGGATTGGCAAGCGGTGATTCTCTGGTACACGACTTCAGACTGGTGAGCGACGACCCTCAACCTAGGACTCCTTCAAGACTCCGTCTCCAAGGCCCCACCTAAGTCCCAGTGGCCCAGGTTCCTACAGGCTCCTCCTGGGGGGACCGCGGGCTTCCAGGGCGAAGCTCCAGTTGGCCTTTGCACCGTTACCCTGACCTCCCTAGGTCCACCTAAGTCCCAGCGGTCGGGTCCCTACGGGCTCCTCCTGGGGGGACCACAGACCACCAGTGGTGAAGATACAGCACCTCATCTCGTCTCTTAATCGCCTCCGTGTTCGCCTCAGACTCTAGTGCCAAGGGTCAGCTGGTCCTGCCTCCTGTTCTGCCTCGCCACCCGACAAGAGAGCCTACGGACCCTCCGAAAGGTATACCATCCTCTCATCGGCCAAGGGTCCACAAGCCTGAGCATAACACCCTCACTGCAGTTACATGATGTTAGGTTCCATATTAGGAGTTACCACTCAGGAAAAGGAACTGGGCATTATAGTGGACAATACTTTGAAGTCCTCGGCTCAGTGTGTGACGGCAGTCATAAAAGAAAACAATGTTAGGAATTAGGAAAGGAAGGGAGAATGAAGTTGAGAATGTCAAATGCCTCTGTATCGTTCCATGCTGAGGTGGCAACTCACACACTGGGGCAGATTTTTAATATTACACGCGTGGGGTACATTTATGTGCACTACCCGGTGTGCACAAATGTACACCCGATTTTATTACATGCGCATGCTGCCGTCTACATGTTATAAAATCCGGGGTCGCCGTGCACAAGGGGGTGCACACTTGTGCACCTTGCGCGCGCCGAGCCCTAGGGGAGGCCCGATGTCTTTCCCCGTTCCCTCCAAGGCTACTCCGAAATCAGAGTGGCCTTGGAAGGAACTTTTTTTTTGGTTCCCCCCCACCTTTCCCTCCCTTTCCCTCCCTTCCCCTATCTAACCCACCCCCCAGCCCTACCTAAATCCCCCCCACCTTATTTCGTTGAGTTACGCCTGCCTCTGGCAGTGGCCTGTGCTGTGGGATGGCGCACGCCGGCTCGCCATCCCACAGCACAGGCCACTGTGCAGGAGAATTCTGGCCCACCCTGGACCGCCCCAGAACCACCGCCACACCCACAGCTCCACCCCAGGACCGCCGCCCCACCCCTGGCCCTCCCATTTTTTAAAGCCCTGGGACATGCGCGCGTCCCGGGGCTTGCATGCACCGCAGAGCCTATGCAAAATAGGTGCGGCGCGTGCAGGGGTAGGTTTTCGGAGGTTATGCGCATATCTTACGCGCGTAACCCTTTGAAAATCTACCTCACTATGTACAGTTCTGATTGCCACATCTAAAAAAGATATAGCTGCATTGCAAAAGGTATATAGATGGGTGACCTAAATAATAAAAGGCATGGAATGGCTCCCTATGAGAAAATGCTAAAGAGATTAGGGCTGTTTAGCTTAAAGAAAAGATGGCTGAGGGGAGATATGATAGAGGTCTATAAAATCATAAGTGGAATAGAATGGGTAGATGTAAATTGGTTATTTACTCTTTCAAAAAATACAAAGACTAAGGTACAATCCATGAATTTAGTAAGTAATAAATTCAAAACAAATCAGAAAAAAACACTTTTTCACTCAATGCATAATTAAGCTCTGGAATTCATTGCCAGAGGATGTGGTTAAGGAAGTTAGTATAGCTGGGTTTAAAAAAAGGTTTGGACAAGGTCCTAGAGGAGAAGTCCATAGACTGTTAATAACCAAGTACATTTAAAGGTGAATTTTCAAAATATGTGAGCATAACAAATAGCACTTGCAAGGTAAATAGCATATTCCCCAGTATATGCTATTTTAAAAAATAGCATACACATAAATCAGGGTCCACAAGTAAATTTGCGTGAGTTTAAAAATGGGGCAGGCCAGGGGCATTTTGGTTAGGAGCCAGCTGGATAAGTCTGAAAAGTGCTACTTGTCCATCTAAATAGTATTTTTCGGACTTATCCAGGTATGTAAGATAGCCAGATTAGTAAAATCAAAAATAGAAACATTACTTATCCAGCTAAGTCAGACAGCTGGAAAAGTCTAACAGCTCTACTTATCAAGCTATCAGTTTTAGCTGGATTGGTAGTAATTTTTTACTTATCCGGCTAATAGTACTTTTCAGACTTACCTGGCTATCTTACTTAGCCAGGTAAGTCTGAAAAGTGCTATTTAGATGGACAAATAGCACTTTTCAGACTAATCCAGCTAAGTGCCGCTACTTTTCCAGATAAGTCCAAACTTACGCAGCTCATGGTTTTTACATAAGCGAGCATTTGTACACACATATGTATGCACATATCGTATCTAGAGATGTGCATCGTTTTTTGTGTTCGTGTCGTTCTTCGTTTTTCGGCCGCCATGGAAAATGTCGTTTTTTTTCGGTTCGGGTCTTTTTTTTCGCGAAAAATCATTTTTTAGTTAGTGCGCGCTTACTCCCCGTTAGCGCTCACTAACTCCCGTTAGTGCGCACTAACAAAAACCGTTAGATTTTGTTACTTTTTGTTAGTTTTTGTTAGTGCGCACTAACAGGGAGTTAGTGTGCACTGACTCCCGTTAGTGCGCACTAATCAGAAAAATGAATTTTTGCGAAAAAATGGGAAAATCCTGATTTTTTTCAGGCTCCCTGAAACATGCCGAATTGGACAATTTCGTTGCAATTTTCCAATTCGGCAAAAACGAATGCACATCTCTAATCGTATCCATGCAAGTTATAAAATGCAGTAGTAACTCTGCATGTACCCATATACACACGTAAGTGGGCACACGTAAGCAGTTTTGAAGTTATCCTCCCTGGGAATAGCCACTACTTATCACTGCATGATAGCAACATAGGATCTACTTACTGTTTGGGATCTTACCAGATACTTTTTTTATGTTTAATTTGATTTATATTCCACCTTTCAGACACTTCAAAGCAGATTACATTCAGGTACTGTAGGTTGTGACAGGATATTGGGCTTGATGGACCCTCGGTTTAACCCAGTATGGAAATTCTTATGTTCTTATATTCTATGTGTAGGGATGCCAAGGGCATATGAAAAGCACGAACCTGGGGTCAGAGAATGCTCAACTATCTGCAGCAAGAATGTGAATGAAATTAGATGAGGAGTTCAAAAGTTATTAAATGGGATCAAACATGCATATTCAAGCATATTTGGGGAGGGGCAGCAGTTTCTCCCTAGGAAAGTAGGTTAAAAAAACATGCAGAGGTAAAAAATTAAGCAGTACATCTTTAACTACCCAGCAGAGTTGCATTCACTAATTTAATACCAATCAACAATTCTCCTTGTTACTTTTGTTCCTTCATTCTCTTTTTATTACAATGCCACTAAAAGGTAAGCATTATTGAATTTTTTTTTCTTAGAATGGCTAGATAAGTATTACTGAATCTGAAATTGCTTGCTTCAAGCCTGCTGGCAGGTTTATAATGGTAAGACAGCTTGACTTCAAACCTGTTCTCTTTCATATCTGAAAAAAAAGGAGTAGTGAGGAACAAATGAAGAAACCTTGACCAAGTTGTACAAAAATAGAATGAACACTTTTCATCTCTCCAAAACACACAGTCATTTATATGCAAATGGTTCTGCAGGGCCAGAGATTGCAAAGCCCACATATACTACCACATAATAGGGTGAGAACATGGTTTATTTAAAATGTTTCCCTAATGAGGGAAGTTGCTTTGCAAACATGAGACCTTTGTCTCCAGCTATATATTGTTCTATAACTTCCAGCACAGAGGTGCTCAAGTTTCTGGTTAAAATCACTTTAAAACAGTCATACGTTCACAGTTAAACTGGAAAACATAACTCAGGGTATGCTTTTTCCAGGTGGTGTGGTCTAGTGGTTAGGCCTTTAAACTATAGATCAGGAGAAACCCTGTAATAAGAATGTTTCCCTCTGCCGCTAACTCTCCATATGGTCTCGGGCAAGTCAGTTTATTTCCCCATGTCTCAATTTTTCCAACTTCAACTGGGCAATAACATTGCAATTGGGTAATAACATGGTTTGTTCTCTCTTCTCCATTTAGAATCCACTTCAGGGGCTAGAAAAGAACTGCCAGGCAGCCCACCTCAGAGGCAGTTGCACACAAGTTTCTGATGCTTTGAAATAAAAGGCAAATATAGATCCTGTTTGGATGAATGTTATTAAATTATGAGCTACTTATGACTAAAGTCCTGAAAAACTATGGCTCTGGAGCCTGCAACGATTGCCTGAAGATCTTCACTTGGAGGAAAGCTACTGCAGTAGCATTTAATTTAAAAAAGAAAACCTATGACAAAATGAGGAAAATAGAAAAAACTAAAAGGAGAAATAGCAAAGGTTAAAAGTTTGCATGCCGTATGGACGCTGCTTAAAAACACCATCTTGAAAGCACAGATTATATGCATTCTATGTATTAAAAAAGGGTAGAAAGAAGACTGAATGACTGCCAACATAGTTAAGTGCTGAGGTGAAAGAGGCTATAAAAACCAAAAGGACATCTTTAGAAATGTGGAAGGTGAATCTAAGTGAAGAAAACAGGAAAAAGCATGAGCAATGGCAAGATAGATATAAACATTAAGGTGAGCCAAAAGAGAAGTTGAAAAGAAGTTTTCCGGAGAGACAACTAAAAAAAAATTTTCAAGTATATTCACAGCCACAAGCCTATGAGGGAGCCAGCTGGACCCTCTAGAAGACTGAGAAATGAAAGGAGTGCTCAGGGAAGAAAGGTCAAAGAAGAAAAAACTAAATGAATTCTTTACTTCGATCTTTACTGAGGAGACTGATGGGAGATTTCTACAAAAGATAAATAATTTTAGGATGATGATTCAAAGGAACTGAATCTAATCACGGTGAACTGGGAAGATATAACAGATAAACTAAAGAGTAACAAATTACCAGGTCTGGATGGTATACACCCCAGAGTTCTGAAAGAACTAAAAAATGAAATTGCAAATTTATTACTAGTAATCTCTAACTTCCATTCAAATCAGCTATGATACCTGAGTGTCACGGAGTGTGAGCCCTTGAACTTTGGTGAGATTGGGGCTGTCCGGCTGGTAACCCAGCTGGGCCCCCACCACCAGTAGGCAGACTCGCTCTGACTGAGACAAGGTCTTAGGCTTCACCTGTACTAGTGTCTTCTCCTGCAAGTTGAGCTCTTGGGTTCTGAGGCTGGCAGGACTTAGGCCAGAGACGAGCAAAAAGTCAGAGAAGGTAACCAGGCCAAGATCAGGGCAGGTGGCAGACAAGAAAGACCTGGTCCAGGGATAGGTCAGGGCAGGCAGAGGTCATGTAGCGTCGGTGTCCAAGCAATAGGGCAGGCAGAAATCAAATGGCATCAGAGTCCAGGCAATGGTCGGGGCAGGCTGAAATCTGGTAGCGTCAGTATCCAGGCAACGATCGGGGGGTGGGCTGAGATCATGCAGCATGTTTATCAGGCAATGGTCAGGTACAAGCGAGCAATCCAAAAGGGAGGCAGGGTAGGCAGGAACAAGGCTAAGGCTGGACTAAGCTGGATCAAGGCAAAGGCTGGAGCAACATGTATTGCAGGCAAAGGCACGGCTGGAGGCTCTTTTCCTGAGGTGCCAGTTGGGACTGCTGCTGGGTTTAAATCCCAGGCAGAATTAACGTCATCAGGGAGCGCTATGGTCTGCCTCTCCCACCATAAGAACATAAATTGCCATGTTGGGTCAGAGTGAGGGTCCATCAAGCCCAGCAACCTGTTCCCAACAGAGGCCAAACCAGGCCACAAGAACCTGGCAAGTACCCAAACACCAAGAAGATCCCATGCTACAGATGCCAGTAATAGAAGAGGCCATTCCCTAAGTTAACTTGATTAATAGCAGCAGTTAATGGACTTCTCCTCCAAGAACTTATTCAAACCTTTTTGAACCCAGCTACACTAACTGCACTAACCACATCCTCTAGCAACAACTTACAGAGCTTAATTGTGCATTGAGTGAAAAATAATTTTCTCCAATTAGTCTTAAATGTGCTACTTGCTAACTTCATGGAGTGCCCCCTAGTCCTTCTATTATCCGAAAGTATAAATAACCGATTCACATCTACTCGTTCAAGACCTCTCATGATTTTAAAGACATCTATCATATTTCCCCCCCCCCCCCCCCCCCCCCCTCAGCCGTCTCTTCTCCAAGCTGAACAGCCCTAACCTCTTCAGCCTTTCCTATTAGGGGAGCTGTTCCATCCCCTTTATCATTTTGGTTGCCCTTCTCTGTACCTTCTCCATCGCAACTATATCTTTTTTGAGATGCGGCGACCAGAATTGTTCACAGTATTCAAGGTGCGGTTTCACCATGGAGTGATACAAAGGCATATGACATTTTCTGTTTATTAACCATTCCCTTCCTAATAATTCCTAACACTTTGTTTGTTTTTTTGACTGCTGCAGCACACAGAGCCGATGATATCAAAATATTATCCACAATGATGCCTAGATCTTTTTCCTGGGTGGTAGCTCCTAATATGGAACCTAACATCGTGTAACTACAGCAAGGGTTATTTTTCCTTATATGCAACACCTTGCACTTGTCCACATTAAATTTCATCTGCCATTTGGATGCCCAATCTTCCAGTCTCGAAAGGTCCTCCTGTAATATATCACAATCCGCTTGTGATGTAACTACTCAGAATAATTTTGAATCATCCGCAAATTTGATAACCTCACTCGTCATATTCCTTTCCAGATCATTTATATATATATATATATATATATATATATATATATATATATATATATATATATTGAAAAGTACCTGTCCAAGTACAGATCCCTGAGGCACTCCACTGTTTACCCTTTTCCACTGAGAAAATTGACCATTTAATCCTACTCTCTGTTTGCTGTCTTTTAACCAGTTTGTAATCCACAAAAAGACATTGCCTCCTATCCCATGACTTTTTAGTTTTCTTAGAAGCCTCTCATGAGGGACTTTGTCAAATGCCTTCTGAACATCCAAATACACTACATCTACCAGTTCACCTTTATCCACATGTTTATTAACCCCTTCAAAAAAATGAAGCAGATTTGTTAGGCAAGACGTCCCTTGGGTAAATCCATGTTGACTGTGTTCCATTAAATCATGTCTTTCTATATGCTCTACAATTTTGATCTTGAGAATAGTTTCCACTATTTTTCCTGGCACTGGTCAGGCTCACTGATCTATAGTTACCCAAATCACCCCTGGAGCCTTTTTTAAATATTGGGGTTACATTGGCCACCCTCTAGTCTTCAGGTACAATGGATGATTTTAATGACAGGTTACAAATTTTAACTAATAGATCAGAAATTTCATTTTTTAGTTCCTTCAGTACTCTAGGATGCATACCATCTGGTCCAGGTGATTTGCTACTCTTTAGTTTGTCAATCTGGCTTACTACATCGTCCAGGTTCACAGTGATTTCATTCAGTTCGTCTGACTCATCACCCCTGAAAACCATCTCCGGAACTGGTATCTCCCCAACATCCTCATTAGTAAACACGGAAGCAAAGAATTCATTTAGTCTTTCTGCAATGACCTTATCTTCCCTAAGAGCCCCTTTAACCCCTCTGTCATCTAATGGTCCAACCGACTCCCTCACAGGTTTCTTGCTTGGATATATTTTTAAAAGTTTTTATTATGAGTTTTTGCCTCTATGGCCAACTTCAATTCAAATTCTCTCCTCGCCTGTCTTATTAATGTTTTACATGTAACTTGACAATGCTTATGTTTTATCCTATTTTCTTCAGATGGATCCTTCTTCCCAATTTTTGTAGGATTTTTTTTGGCTAAAATAGCCTCTTTCACTTCACCTTTTAACCATGACGGTAATCGTTTTGCCTTCCTTCCACCTTTCTTAATGTGTGGAATACATATGGACTGCACTTCTAGGATTGTATTTTTAAACAATGTCCATGCCTGTTGAATACTTTTAACCTTTGCAGCTGCACCTTTCAGTTTTTTCTAACTATTTTCCTCATTTTACCAAAGTTTCCCTTTTGAAAGTTTAGTGTTAGAACTCCAGATTTACTTATTGCCCCCTTCCAATTATTAGTTTAAATTTGATCATGTTATGATCACTGTTGCCAAGTGGCCCCACCACCGTTACTTCTCTCACCAAATCTTATGTTCCACTAAAAATTAAATCTAAAATAGCTCCCTCTCTTGTTGGTTCCTGAACCAATTGCTCCATGAAGCAGTCATTTATTATATCCAGGAACTTTATGTCTCTAGCAAGTCCTGATGTTACATTTACCCAGTCAATATTGGGGTAATTGAAATCTCCCATTATTATTGCACTGCCAAATTAGTTAGCTTCCCTGATTTCTCTTAGCATTTCATCATCTGTCTGACCATTTTGTCCAGGTGGACGGTGGTATACTCCTATCATTATACTCTTACCCAACACACATGGGATTTCTACCCATATAGATTCTACTGAGCATTTAGTCTCTTGTATGAACTTTATCCTGTTGGACATAAAGTGCCACACCCCCACCAAGTTGATCCTCCCTATCATTGTGATATAATTTGTACCCTGATATAGCACTATCCCATTGATTATCCTCCTTCCACCAAGTCTCTGTGATGCCAGTTATGTCAATCTCATCATTTGCTGCTATACACTCTAACTCTCCCATCTTATTTTTTAGACTTCTGGCATTGGCATACAGACATTTCAAAGGGTGTTTTTTGTTTGTATAAACAACCTGCTTTTCAGTTGTTAGGGGTAATTCGGAAATCATTAGCTTCGGTGATTTTTTACATATAGGCACATGGACTATGTTTGCTTTTAATAGAACCTCTCTGTTGGGATGCCCTAACTCTCCTGTTTCATTAGTATCCTTCAAGGATACATTTCTCTGAACCATGCACGGCTGAGTGACTGTTGGCTTTCCCCCTTGTTCTAGTTTAAAAGCTGCTCTATCTCCTTTTTGAAAGTTAGTGCCAGCAGCTTGGTTCCACTCTGGTTAAAGTGGAGTTCTGCCTGCCTCTGGGGACCTGCATGTGGAACAGGAAGCATTTCAGATAATGCCACCCTAGAGGTTCTGGATTTCAGCTTCCTACCTAAAATCCTAAATTTGGCTTCCAGAACCTCTCTCCTACATTTTCCTATGTCATTGGTGCCCACACGTACCACGACAACCGGCTCCTCCCCAGCACTGTCTATAATCCTATCTAGGTGGCGCGTGAGGTCTGCCATCTTTGCATCAGGCAGACAAGTTACCAGGCGGTCCTCATGTCCACCAGCCACCCTGCTATCTACATTTCTAATAATCAAATCACCAACTATGATGGCCGGCCTAACCCTTCCCTCCTGGGCAGTAGCCCTGGGAGACTTGTCCTCAGTGCGAGAGGACAATACATCACCTGGAGAGCAGGTCCTTGCTACAGGATCACTTCCTGCTACACCAGGGTGATGTTCTCCTACTGGGAGACCTTTCTGATCCAAGGCAGCACTGGGGCTGCCAGACTGTATTTGGGACTTGGCTACTATGTCCCTGAAGGTCTCATCAATGTACCTCTCTGTCTGCCTCAGCTCCTCCAAGCATGTCTGTGTCTAAGAGAGTGAGACTGTGTGTTTGCATGTCTGTATCAGAGTGAGCATGCATGAATGTGTCTGAGAAAGAGAGTCTATGTATGTCTGTGTCTGAAAGAGAGTGCATACATTCATGCCTATATCAGAGAGAAAGTGCATGTATGCCTGTATCTGGGAGAATGTGTGTGTGCATGCCTGTCTGAGAGAGTGCTAAGTCAATAAATTTTCTTCAATCTGAAAATCTGTCTGCGTGACTTGGCATGTGTATCTGTGTCTGACACTGGTTGGCAGTATAGATGTCTCATTAACTGGCGTGGTGCTACAAAATTGGAAGAGGGCAGCTGTGGCCCCGCTTCACAAAAGTGGGAGCAGAGAGGAGACTAGAAACTAGAAGCCAGTGAGCCTTTCTTTGGTGGTTGGAAAATTAATGGAAGCCCAGCTGAAGGAAAAGATAGTCAACTTTCTACAATACAATGGGCTGCAGGATCTGAGGCAACATGATTTTACCAGCATAAGAATGTATCAAACAAATCTGACAGATTTTCGATTGGGTTATTAGAGAATTAGATCAAGAATGCTTGGTGTGATTTATCTAGATTTCAGCAAAGCTTCTGATATGGCCCCACATAAAAGGACTATGAACAAAATGAAAATCCTGGGAATGGGTCTCGTGATGAAATGGATTACAAATTGTTTGACGGACAGACAACAGCGAGTAGCGGTTAATGGAACCTACTCTGAAGAGAAAAGAGTGACAAGTGGAGTGCCTCAAGTTTCAGTTCTGGGACAGGTTCTGTTCAATATCTTTGTGAGCGAGATAGTGGGAGGGTTAGAAGGAAAAGTTTCTCTTTTTGCGGATAACACTATGATCTGTAATATAACTGACACACCTGAAGGAGTAGAGAGAATGAAAAGTGATCTAAGAAAGCTTGAGGAGTGATCAAAGGTTTGGCAGCTGGGATTCAATGCCAAGAAGTGCAGAGTCATGCATCTTGGGGTGCAGAAATGGGGGGGGGGGGGGGAAGAGAAGGGAGAGAGATTAATGTGCATGATCTGAGAAGGAGACCTTGGGATGACAGTCTTTGATGATCTGAAAGCAACTAAGCAATCTGACAGGTGATAGCTAATGCCAGGAGTATGCTGAACTACCCTGAGAGAGGCATAGCCATCAGGAAAAAGTAGGTGATAATGCCCTTGTACAGGTCATTGGAAGGCCTCACCTGGGATATTATGTTTAGCTCTGGAGACCGTATCTCAAAATGGATAGACACAGAATTAAGACGGTTCAAAGAAAGGCAACCAAATTGGTGCAGTGTTTGCTCTGGAAAACATATGACTGAAGGGCCTGAATATGCATACCCTGAAGGAGAAAAAGGATAGGGGAGATATGATACAGACTCTGAAAGGTATTAATGTTGCACAAGAAACACACCTTTTTCAATGGAAAGAAAGCTGTAGAACTAGGTATCATAATATGAAGCTCCAAGGGGGTAGACTCAGGTATGTCAGGAAATATTTCTTCACGGAAAAGGTGGTGGATGTATGGAAAACATAGGAAAGGCAAGAACAATTATGTAATTCAAAAGAGCTTGGGATAAACAGAGTATCCCTAATGGCTAAAATGGAAATGAAGATAAGTGGTAACCTGCATGGGGGTACTACCCTTAAGAGAAGGCATGGAGGTAACCTGCACGGAGCAGCAGTTACTTCCCACAAAAATAAAACAAAGAAACTTGCTCGGTAGACTAGATGGACCATCATTTACTATACAAAAAGCTGATGGGTTGGGAAGAAACTTCCACACCAGGGCAGGAATCCAGGAGATATATATATATATATATATATTTATATATATAGATATATATATATAGATATATCGATACCTGAAAGATGTAACCAAACTTTCGGGGGACCTACTGCACAGAAGGAAAGGGGGACTCTAGTTTATGTTGGATATTTTTAGATTTATGTTTGCCTGGCACCAGAACATATACTATACCTCTCAAGGGTCAGCTTGGCCTGATTTTGAGAGATGTTGATGCACATGTTATATAGAAAGATCACATGCGAGTCAAATACCCAGTGAGCCAGTTTGAAAAAAGTCCCACAGGCTGAAATTTTTCTGCAATCTGCCCCTGCAGAGAAGAGACTCTCAAACAATTTTGCAATTCTTTTAATGCATTTCATCCTTCAGTCAGATTCAAATAGACTGCTACACAGATTAACTTATTGAATACCACAATTTCATTCAAACTTTGAATTGAGTCTCTTCTCTGTAAGACCAAATCATAAGCATGTCATCAATATGCAAGTCATTTACAAACATTTATACAAAGAGAACCAACTGGCAGATTCATCTGCCTTAACAGTTTCAACTTTCATTCTTCCCATACAAAAAGCTTCATTATGAACAGCTAAGGCACATGCTATCAACATATATGGCCTGCCCCAAAAGGCAGGGACAGTTTTATTATGCCAGCCCCATAGTAAGGAAAAGTATAGTTTATTTTTGGACAAGGCTGAACAGATTGGTTCATTTCTTTACATGCTGCAGTCACTTTAGTTCAATAATCAGAAGGAAGCTAAATTTCTAAGGCACTACAATGTGTAAAATTGTTTTTACATATTGTAGTGCCTTAGAAATAATTATTTTACTCACAGAAATTATCTTTGAAAGAATTGCCTGCCCAAAATGCAAGTAAATTTACTCGCATATGTCCTATTCATGCATATGTTTTCCCAGACTGAGCAAAAGCTTTCCCAGGGGCGGAGTTAGGGCAAGGTTTGCATTTTTAAAAGTATGCGTGAAAATGTCCCTGTTATAGAGTCCATCAAGCTAGGGCAAGAGAACATAGTAGAAATCTCATCTTTTAAAACTTTCCTCACTCCAAATGATGTCAAATCTTCACTAAGGTGTACTGTTCTGTTCGTACATCTCACTCTGCATGTCAAACTGGCTTCTAAACCCTAAAACACTACCAACACCTCACCTCTAGTTATAAACTGGCCCTCCTATAGTGATATAAATAGTTGACTACAATGAAGCTCTTATAAAGAATATCTCTCTCTCTCTCCTCTCTCTCTCTCTCCTTGGCTCATAGCATCAAGATATTCAGTTTTGGTATGAGAAATGGTGCATGCAAAGTTACAATATTATAGCTCACTGCTGTCATTTTCTTTATAAATACATACCAAGTCAAAGCAAACTAGGGAACTTTCAAAGGGAAACAAAAGATAATAAAAGCAATAATGCCAGCTTTTCCCCCCAAACACAGGCAATACAGAAAAAAACATGGAGTTGTTCTTGAAATCTCTAATGTAAATAAGAGAGGCAGCTCAGAGTCCCGCTCTGCATGGCATGGTTTATAAAAACAAACTATTGATAATCTCTTCAAAATAAACTAATTAGAGATTTATTGTGATACTCCTGTATTTTGGTAAGTTTGTTTTATGTATTTCACTTGCTAATATCGCTTTGTGTATTGTCGTACCTTAAAATAAAGAGATATAAAAAAAATTAATTATTTTTTGTCACACGCAAAGCTAGTTAAACATTTAAAATCATTCTATTTTGAATAATCTTCATCTGTTTCAAGTCGGACCGAATAATCCGACAAACTTCAGAAGAAAGGGTGCACAGTATTTTAATACAGACTGCGGGGCTTGCTCTATGGTTGAATGCAGACATCTGCTTTTGCTGGATTTGGAGTCTCCTGTCCCAAAGCGCCTGCACGGGACTCAGGTGCATGACACAGAAGATGAGGTCGGGACTGAGGATGGAGGGGAGGTAGCCACCTACGGCTGTGGCAGCTACTTGTGAGCATAGGAAGGGTGCTGAGGGCTATGCTCAGAAGAGGCTTTCTCCAGCCCTCAAAGCCAGAGAGCATGTGTTTCTCCCCTGAGCATGACAACTGAGAAAGGCAGGCAAAAAAAAAAAAAAAAATCACAATATTGTAAAATTATACAGTGCCCATCTTATCTAAAAAAAACATGCAACCAAGCATGTTATCAGTGGTGTGCTGTTAATTTCTTATCAAAGGGCTCTCTCCAGCTTTGTTCCACTCAAAAAGACACTCTGCTTTCATAAAATAATTTAACAAGGGATTCCAGCACATCACCACTTGTTTATTCTGCACAATTAATTGCTAGTAAGCTGCATGGAAATAATGTGATTATAATTTTCACATTTTTGGTGCTGGGTAACTCAGACATGAAGAGGGCAGTCAATTACACTGTTGGATAGGCGGCTGTACACTTAAAGCAGGAGCACCAGGAAGCATATTTTAGATAAATTAGCTGTCGGTTAAATGAAACAAAATCATTAAGCTTTCCTTTTTCATTCTAATTTTAATTTCATTCCTGAGAAGATAACCATACTTAAAAGATTTTGAAAGCTATCACTGGTTAGGCAGTACCTGTGATGCTGCTGATCAGAATGTTAAGCAAGTTTTCCATTGATCTGGGGAATGTGTGAACAGATGAATAATGAGGTTAGAAAAAAAGATTTTAAAAAATATAGAGGGTGCGGCCATATCTCAGTCTAAAAAAAAAAGTGTTAAAATACAAGAAATAAACTGAGCACACACAAAACAGGCCTAGAAATGAAAGCAAAAGGCAAAGCAATAGAGACAAGAAATAGAAAGTATGTACTTTAGTAGACCAGTTCACCATGTTTCTTTGAGACAAAAGGCCCCGTTTTCAACTACGTGAGATGAGGGGTGGGGGAAGGGGGACAGAGAGATAAGGAAAAAAAGTTCATGAGTTCTGATTACTAGGAATATATGTATCTAATTTACTAACCCAAAAATGAAAATCAAAGCAAGCCCACTCCAGTCCCATTCCTCCTCCTCCTCCTCACTTAACACAGATCATAAACAGAAAAACACACCTTCACAGAAATTAAAGAAAGTAAAACAAGAGAACCTCTGTGATTCCCTTGGCAGGATAAATCTTCAGAATGCATTTCTTTGAAGATTCAGTAATCAAAGGAAGTTGATCTGCCAATGTACGAAAAGCCCTAGATAAAGGCTTCCCGGATTACACAACAGTTGGTAAAGAGGGCTCCCCCACACACACAATTTCAATGTAATAATCAGATGAAACACTGATATATTTTAGAAAGAATCAAATAAAACACTGGACTGAAAGGTTTTTTTTAATTTTCTTAATATGGCTTAAACATGTTGGCTCGGTCAGCTGAAACGTTCACACATTTCAGTGGATAAATCCAATTTTATTTATGTTGCATGTATAAATATAATATGCTGTGTGAGTAAAATGTGTAATTTTTTAAAAACTATTTATTAAAGTTTCATTTAATAAATACGAAAATACATCCTGCATGGAAAACAGCATCAAGAAACAAAATACAGAGGGGAAAAAAGAAAAGAAAAGGAAAAAAAAAATACGTCTTGGTACAACAACATGTCCACTACTTGAAAGTGCCCATCACAAATGCAAACATGATAAATAAGCACTGTAACAAAACTGAGAAAATAGGACTGAGGCAATGAAACCCTTACCACTCTAAAAAAGCAGGGTTGCTTACCTGTAACAGGTGTTCTCACAGGACAGCAGGATGTTAGTCCTCACATATGGGTGATATCACAGAATGGAGCCCAATCACGGAACACTTTTGTCAAAGTTTCTAGAACTTTGACTGGCACCTACTGGGCATGCCCAGCAATGCACTGACCCTGCATCCATCAGGGGGTCCCCCTTCAGTCTCGTCTTATAGTAAAAAGTACATGCAAAAATAAAATAAGAAAACATAAACGAACCCAACTCCACGGGGTGGCGGGCGGGTTTTGTGAGGACTAACATCCTGCTGTCCTGTGAGAACACCTGTTACAGGTAAGCAACTCTGCTTTCTCACAGGACAAGCAGAATGGTAGTCCTCACATATGGGTGAGTACCGATCTGAGGATGCCCGAGAGTGCACCAAATGCACCCAAGACGTGCAACAGGCACAAGAACTGGGGTGGAATTTGGTAGAGGATATTCTGAACCCTAAAGGGTTGGTGGAAGGATGTTGGTACCTCGGTTCACAAATAAGTTGCGGAGTACAGACTGGCCAAAGATGGAATCTTGTCTGCCAGCCTTGTCTAAACAATAATGGGCTGCGAAGGTATAGAGAGAGCTCCAGGTAGCAGCCTTACAGATGTCAGCAAGCGGCACCGAGCGTAGGTGCGCTAATGATGTTGCCATGGCCCTGATAGAATGTGCTTTAACACGGTCTTGAAGCGGAATGCCTGCCTGCTGGTAGCAAAAGGAAATACAGTCTGCTAACCAGGAGGAGAAAGTCTGCTTACTCACAGGTTTACCCAATTTGATGGAATCGAAGGAAACAAATAATTGAGTGGATTTCCTGTGGGCAGCTGTACGGTCTAGATAGAATGCTAGAGCATGTTTACAGTCAAGGGTATGCAGAGCCCGTTCTCCTGGATTTGAATGGGGCCTGGGGAAAAAAGTGGGTAGTATAATAGATTGATTAATATGAAACTCCGATACTACCTTAGGCAGAAACTTAGGGTGAGTGCAGAGTACTACCCTATCATGTAGAAGTTTAGTGTAAAGCGGGTAGGTGACTAAAGCCTGTAACTCACTAACTCTACGAGCGGATGTGATTGCCAAAAGAAAAATCACTTTCCAGGTGAGACAGCGGAGATCACAGGATTGGAGAGGCTCACACAACGGTTTCATGAGCCACCCCAAAACCATGTTAAGGTCCCAGGAAGGGGCTGGAGGGCACAGTGGAGGCTTAAGGTGGAACAAGCCCTTCAAAAGCGTGTTACAAGGGGTTGTACTGAAATAAGTACATCCCCGACACCTTTATGGAAGGCGGCTACCGCACTGACATGTACCCTGACAGAAGAAGTTTTGAGGCCTGACTCTGACAGGTGCCAGAGATAGTCCAGAAACTTCGGTATGGAACAAGTGAAGGGATCAATGAACATAGAAGTACACCATACCGTAAACCTGTTCCATTTGTAACGATAAGACTGCCTGAAAGGTTAAGAGGTTGAAGTATTAACCTTTCCATATCCAGGCAGTCAGGGAGAGGGCCTGGAGGTTGGGGTGACGAATGCGGTCGTTGTTCTGAGTGATCAAAAGCGGGTCCTTCCCCAGAAGAATGAGCCGGTGTACTGATAGGTTGTGGAGAATTGGAAACCAGACTTGGTGTGGCTAATGAAGGGCTATCAGAATCATTAGCCCCTTGTCCCTTTGCAACTTCACAAGAGTCTTTGAAATGAGTGGAAGTGGAGGGTACGCATAAAGGAGACCGCTGGCCCACGAGAGGGAGAAAGCGTCTCTTGGCTGAAGGTGTTGGCTGTGAGTGAGAGAGCAGAAGTTCCTTACTTTGTGGTTGTGAATTGACGCAAAGAGATCTATGTGAGGGTAACCCCAACATTGGAATATTGAGTCCGCTACAGTGGGGTTGAATGACCACTCGTGCAGTTGAAAAGTGCGACTCAGCTTGTCTGCCAACACATTGTCCACTCCCGGCAAGTAGATGGCCCTGAGGTACATCGAGTGGGAAAGGGTTTCCGCCCATATCTGTGCAGCTTCCTGACACAGGAGGTAGGAGCCCGTTCCCCCTTGCTTGTTGATGTACCACACGGCCACCTGGTTGTCTGTTTGAATCAGGATGACCTGGTTGGAAAGGTGATCCTAAAAAGCCCTGAGAGCATATCTGATTGCATGAAGCTCCAGGAAATGTATTTGGTGTTTGGCTTCCTGTGGAGACCATATGCCCTGTCTTTGCAGGTTTCCAACATGTGCACCCCAGTCGAGGTTGGAGGCATCTGTTGTCAAGGTTATTTGAGGTTCTGGAACCTGAAAAGGAAGGCCTTGTAGCAGGTTGAATTGGTCTGCCCACCAGGCCAGCGATAAGCGGAGCTGTTTGGTGATGTGGACAATGGTGGACATTGGCTGAGAAGACTGAATCCACTGCGATTTTAGAGTCCACTGCATTAGTCTCATGGCAAGGCGAGCCATGGGAGTGACATGCACCGAGGAGGCCATATGATCCAGTAAGACCAGAAAATGACATGCAGTTGAATATTGTCGAGTCTTCAGTCGATGTGTCAGAGAAGCGAGAGTGAAAGCTCGATCCTGAGGTAGGGAGGCTTTCACTTTTGGAGTGTCCAAGTTGGCCCCTATGAACAACAGGGTTTGAGAAGGGACTAGCCTGGATTTTGGATAGTTTATTAGGAACCCTAGGGAGATCAGGGTATGCATGGTGAGAAGTAGTGACATCAGTGCAGATTGCTGAGTGGGAGCCCTGATCAACCAATCGTCGAGATAGGGGTAGACGTGGGCACTTTGACTCCTGAGAAAGGCAGCTACCACTACGAGGCACTTGGTGAAGACTCGTGGGGCAGATGCTAGGCCGAATGATAACATTCGAAATTGGAAGTGTTTTGGGCCTACTAGGAACCGCAGGAATCTGCGATGAGACAGAGTAATTGAAATGTGTGTGTAGGCGTCCTGGAGGTCTAGAGAACAGAGCCATTCTTCTGTTTAGAGAAGGGGAAGACGAGAACCCAAGGTCACCATCTTGAACTTTTCTCTTTGCAGGTATTTGTTTAAGGTGCGAAGATCCAGTATTGGGCGAACACCACCTGACTTTTTTGGTATCAGGAAATGCCGGGAGAGGGGCACTGGCTCTATTGCTCAGGACTGGAGGAGGAGGGAGACCTCCTGCTCCAGGAGTGATGAGTGGTCGGATGTTCCCCACGTCAGCCGAAGTGGGGAATCCGATGGAACAGAGAGAAAGTTGAGATGGTAACCTTGAGTTACTACAGCGAGTACCCACTGATCTGTGGTGACTGTGTGCCATGGTTTGGAGAAGTGGCACAACCGGCCTCCGACGGGAATAGCCAGAAGTGGAGGCTGGGTACTGCTCTCTAGGAAGGAGTCAAAAGCCAGACGCTGGACCTGGCTGGGGGGCTGGCAGTGACTTCTGTACTCAAGGTTGCCTGGATTGGCCTTTTTGGTACGGCTTAGAAGGTCGACCCCTTTGCCGGTAGACTTGTCTCTTGGAGTCTCTTCTAAAAGATCTTTTGGAAGAGGATCAGAAGGCAGTAAGGAGAGTTGGTGCAGAATCTCTTGGTGGTCCATGAGCTGCGCCACTGCTTCTTTTGATTGTCCCCAGCACAGGGCAAGTCAGATAACCTGTCCTGTACTTCTGGTCTGAGGTCTGAAGACTTTAGCCAGGCCCATCTCCTCACACTAATTCCTGGTGCCGAAACTCTGGAGGCGGTGTCGAAGACGTCATATGTAGACCGTACTTCGTGTCTGCCAGGTTCTAGGCCTTTTTGTGCTAAGGCATGAAGCTGGTCCTGGAATTGCTGAGTTAAGGCTTCAGCAAATTCCTGAATCTTCGTGAACAGGGCCCTGTTGTATTGGGACATGTACAATTGATAGGAAGCAATGTGAGAGATCAGCATTGAGCCATGGAATACACGTCTTCCAAATGCATCCAGGAATTTTTGCTCCTTTCGTGGAGGAATGGAAGAATGAGGTTTGGAGCATCGTACCCTCTTCTGGGCTGACTCCACAACCACTGAGTGATGATCTAATTGAGTTCTCTGGAAGCCAGGGGCTGACTGAACTAGGTAGGTGGCATCGGCCTTATGGTTGACAGGTGCTCCCAATTTCTCTTTAAAAGGTCCAGAAGGATTTCGTGAATAGGGATAGACATGATTTCCTTTGGAGCATCGAGAAACTGGAGAAGCTCCAGCATCTGATGCCTGGAGTCCTCTTCAGTCTGAAGCTGGAATGGAACCGTTTCAGACATTTCCTTTACAAAATTGATAAAGGATAAGTCCTCTGCGGGAGAACGCTAACTTTCATCGGGAGGAGAGGGCTGTAACGGCAGATCATCAGTATCCTGGGACAAATCATTGGTCCAGAGATCATAAGGCTCATCCCCAGCTCCCATATGTTCATCAGAAGGGAGTAACAGTGTTATCCCGGAAGGCCCGGGCCTATGCATCGATGGCCCCCGAGGCGGAATCGAAGGCAGACAGAGGCATCGAAGGCATCAATGGGGGCATCGATGGAGGCGACCGATGGAATTGGTGACATCGATGGTTGTGTCGGTGGCAGCACTCTGGAGGGCGGAATGGAGATCGGTATTTCTTCTTCTTCTTCCAATGACAAGGGTATCAGTGATGAAGGAATCGGGGCCATTGGTTCCCTCGGATCCACCGGTGGAAGGGCACTGATTAACGCATCCATTCTTGCCAATAGCAGTGCAAGCGCCATGGTTATCGGATCGGTGGCCGACTCGGGAACCGGCATCGGCATTGATGGAGGTTTGAACCCCTGGAGTGCTTTACTGATGGCCTCTTGGATCATCCGATCCAATTCCTCAAGGAAATCTGGGGCATGGATACCCAGTTCCGGAGTAGGAGGCAGCACTGGAGTAGCCGGAGGGTCCACCAGTGAAAGTGGAGTTGTGGCTCCCGGCACCTGTCCAGGTGGGGAACACCTTGGTGACCCAGAAACAGAAGAGGATGGGGCCTTTTCTGTACGGGACTTCTTTGTCGTTGCCGAGGGCTTGCCTGTATTGGTGGCCTGAACTTTCCGATGGCGGTGTCGATGTTTTTCTCAATGTTCTCCTCGGTCTTTTTCCTGAGGAGAAAGAGGGGGTCGACACCCGCGAAGTCATCGAAGCTGGTCGGGCAGCAGTGGGTTCCCGGTACTGGCACGAAGTCGACGATACTGGTTCAGATGACGTTGAAGCTATCGATGGAGTTGGGGTTTTTGACTGAAAGAGAAGTTCCATCTTCTCCAGTCTAGCCTTGCGACCCTTTGGTGTCATTTGGGCACATTTGGTGCAAGTAAGGACATCATGGCCGGACCCCAAACACATCACACAGACCGTGTGAGGGTCAGTGATGGACATTGTTCGAGTGGCGTCGGCAAAATTTAGTCACAGTGCGGTCGATGGCCGGTAGGCCGCGAGGGAAAAACTCAACGGGAATCAACCGCAAGCAGGTAAAAAACTTACTGTTCAACCGCGGAGCAAAGGTATCGATAAGGGGTCCCCTGTGGGGTATAATTATTTGAAATTTTTGATAAAGTTCCGTGAGGAAAATTCCTGTCAGGAATCTCTGAAAAGCTCCTTAACCCGTGTGCCTACTGCTGCGTGGAAAAAAGAAGACTGAAGGGGGACCCCTGCTGGATGCAGGGTTGGTGCAATGCTGGGCATGCCCAGTAGGTGCCAATCAAAGTTATGGAATTTTGACAAAAGTGTTCCGTGATTGGGCTCCATCCTGATGATGTCACCCACATGTGAGGACTACCATCCTGCTTGTCCTGTGAGAAATAGGTAATTATAAACAAGGGCATTATAAGTAGAAGATTTGACAGGAAAAAAGACAACTTGGAGGGGAAAGAGAGTACCTCCTGTAAAGCTTAGTCTAGTACTTAAAAAGTCGATGTTAAGGAGGGTTTAAAAAAACACATCTTATTGCATGATATTTAATTACACATTTCTAAGGATAATTTAGCCCAAACATACCACCCTTTCACCTCCCCTGTTACAAAAAAAAAAGTTCTCCAAGCTCTCTCTCCTACTTTTTGCCATTGATTTTGTGCTTCTGTGTACAAATCTTCTGAAACTAGAAGACATATGTTGGTAGTTGTGTTTTTCTTTGTAATCTTGTGGTGCGCGGAGCTAGCTCTGCTTTTTCAGGGTTGAAAATTATTCTTTGCCCTGAAGTGTCTCTGTTACATTAGGATGCACTCTTCTGGTGGCACACCCAAACTGACAAGTGAACTGGCAGAATATTGGTTGTATCTTCTGGTCAATCTCATTTTATATTTCAGTGTTCCCAACCCTCTCCTGGAGGCACACCTAACCAGTCAAGTTTTCAGGATATCCATAATGATTATGCATGAGATAGATCTGCATACACTGAAGACCCAGGGTATACAAATCTATCTCATGCATATTCACTGTGGAAATCCTGAAAACCTGACTGCTAGACGTGGCTCCAGGAGAGGGTTACTACTACGTCCATGAGATTCTTTGTGACTCTTGCTTTAAATATTTTAACAAATATTTTCTTTTATCTCTTTATTTCAGCAATATTATTTAATATTTTAATAGTCAAATTTATGTACCTGTTCTCTTCAAAACATATTTTTGTTGTTTTTCCTAGAAATATCACAGTTTTCACTAAGTCAGTCTGTCTGCGCATTATCTCCAAAATCACTCAACCTACAGTAACCAGTTTTTCAGGATATATAGATCTGATAAAATCTATAACCTAGGATAATATTTTCTCAGAAAACTTAGGGATCTACCTCAAATTCATTTGTTTACACATTACTTGCCAAACTATTCAACACAGAGCAATCAAACGTTCAAGAGTGGTATAGCTATATAAAACCTTTACATTAGATGGACATTTTCCCAGGGAAATTAAGGATCTTGCCAACATTTGAGAAAAAAAAACACACTTTTTCAGCTGCCATACCAGCAATAGCAAAAAGGGGGCAGTATCCCGATGATGATGCTGACACTTTGTGGTCACTGCATGTAGTGCAGTTTACACAGGCAGATGGATAACAAATGTTCCCATGAAATCTCAGTGCTGTGAGGAAAAAAGTGCCTCATGAAAATTATTTGCAGTTCTTTCCTTAAATATTTGTTCTGTGTTTCTGTATTTTGCCTTGTGTATCTGTTGAAAAGGTGGCTGTTAGTTGAAATAATGTGGAATTTAGCAAGTGTTGTTTACCTGAAACAGGTGTTCTCACAGGACAGCAGGATGTTAGTCCTCACATATGGGCGACATTATCAGGATGGAGCCCAATCACGGAAAACTTCTATCAAAGTTTCCAGAACTTTGACTGGCCCCTACTGGGCATGCCCAGCATGGCACTAACCCTGTAGCCAGCAGGGGTCCCCCTTCAGTCTTACAAACAAAACATTACGAACCCAATGCCGCGGGGCGGCAGGCGGGTTTTGTGAGGACTAACATCCTGCTGTCCTGTGAGAACACCTATTACAGGTAAGCAATACTTGCTTTCTCACAGGACAAGCAGTATGGTAGTCCTCACATATGGGTGAGTACCGAGCTGAGGATGTCCGAACATGCACCAAATGTACCCAACGGCGTGCAACAGGCATGGAATTTGGTAGAGGGAATCCTGAACCCCACCAGGCAGGTGGAAGGGTGTTGGTATGTCACATTGGAAATAGGTTACGCAGGACAGATTGGCCGAAGATGGATTCTTGTCTTCCGACTTTGTCCAAGCAATAGTGGGCTGCGAAGGTATGGAGAGAGCTCCAGGTGGCAGTCCTGCAAATGTCAGGAAGCGGCACCGATCTTAGGTGTGCTACTGAAGTCGCCATGGCTCTCACAGAGTGTGCTTTAACACGGTCTTGAAAAGGAATGCCTGCTTGCTGGTAGCAAAAAGATATGCAGTCCACCAACCAGTAGGAGAGAGTCTGCTTACCCACAGGTTGCCCTAATTTGTTGGAATGGAAAGAGACGAATAACTGAGTGCTCTTCCTGTGGGCAAGTGTACGGACTAGATAGAAAGATAGAGCCCGTTTACAGTCAAGGGTATGCAGAGCCTGTTCCCCTGGATTGGAATGGAGCCTGGGAAAAAAGGTAGGTAGTATGATCGATTGATTAATGTGAAACTCCGAAACTACCTTGGGTAAAAACTTAGGGTGAGTGCAGAGTACCACCCGGTCCTGCAGGAGTTTAGTGTAAGGCGGAAGGTAACTAGGGCCTGTAACTCACTAACCCTGCGAGCTGAAGTGATAGCTAAAAGGAAAATCACTTTCCATGTGAGATATTTTAGGTCACAGGAGTGAAGAGGCTCGAATGGTGGTTTCATGAGCAGACCAAGAACCAGGTTAAGGTCCCAAGAAGGGGCCGGAGGACGTAAAGGTGGCTTGATATGGAGCAAGCCCTTTAAAAAGCATGTTACAAGGGGTTGTACTGATATAGGAACATCCCCGACACCTTTATGGAAGGCGGCCACCGCACTGCATGCATTCTGATTGAAGAGGTCTTTAAACCTGACTCCGACTAATGCCAGAGATAGTCCAAAAATCTTGGGATTGGACAAAAAAAGGGATCAAGGGACTGTGAGGTGCACCATGATGTGTATCTTTTCCATTTATAGGAATAAGATTTTCTTGTGGAAGGCTTCCGTGAAGCAATCAAGACATGAGAAACTGAATCTGAAAGGTTAAGCGGTTGAACGATTAACCTTTCAACATCCATGCCGTCAGAGACAAGGCCTGAAAAATTGGGATGGCGAAGGCATCTGTTGTTTTGAGTGATCAGATGCGGGTCCGTTCCCAAGGGAATGTGCCTGCGGATGGAGAGATCCTGAAGTATAGGAAACCACACTTGGCGTGGCCAGAGAGGTGCTATCAGGATCATGGTTCCCTTGTCCTGACGTAACGTCACAAGAGTCTTCGAAAGAAGAGGAAGTGGAGGGAATGCATAGAGCAGACCGGTTGCCCACGAGAGGGAGAATGCATCTCTGGGCTGAAAGCGCTCGCTCCGAATGAGGGAGCAGAAATTGTCGACTTTGTGGTTCTGAGGGAATGCAAAGAGGTCTGTCTGGGGATAACCCCATTGTTGGAAGATGAAGTTCGTTTCTGTGGGGCTGAGAGACCACTCATGCGTTTGGAAGACACGACTCAGTTTGTCTGCCAAGACATTGTCCACTCCCAGCAAGTAGGTGGCCCTGAGGTACATTGAGTGGGAGAGCGCTTCCACCCAAATCTGCACAGCTTCCTGACACAGAAGGAAGGAGCCTGTGCCTCCCTGCTTGTTGATGTACCACATGGCCACCTGGTTGTCCGTCTGAATCAGGATGACGTGATTTGATAGGCGTTCCTGAAAAGCCCTGAGAGCATATCGCATTGCTCGAAGTTCTAAGAAGTTTATTTGATGTTTGGCTTCCCCTGGAGACCAAGACCCTTGTGTCTGTAGATTGTCCACATGGGCTCCCCACCCGAGGTTGGAAGAGTCGGTGGTGAGGATGAGTTGAGGATCTGGCAATTGAAAGGGCAGTCTCTGGAGGAGATTGTTGTGATTTTTCCACCAGGCGAGAGTCAGACGGAGTGAGTTGGTGATGTGGACAATGGTGGACAGAGGCTGAACAGCTTGAATCCATTGTGACCTCAGAGTCCAATGCATGAGCCTCATGGCCAGGCGGGCCATTGGTGTGACATGGACTGAGGACGCCATGTGTCCTAAAAGGATGAGGAATTGGCGAGCTGTTGCTGCATGCTGAGACTGCAACTGGTGAGCGAGAAACACGAGAGTTAGCGCTCATTGTTGAGGTAGAAAGGCTTTTGCCTGCAAGGTGTCCAAGTCTGCCCCAATGAACGACAAGGTTTGAGATGGGACTAAATAGGATTTTTTGTAATTGACAAGAAATCCTAGAGAAATTAGAGTGTTTAGGGTCAAATTGAGGGACGACCGAGCAGCTTGCTGGGTTGGAGCCCTGATTAACCAGTCGTCGAGATAGGGGTAGACGTGAACACCTTCTTTCCTGAGAAAAGCTGCGACAACCACGAGACATTTGGTAAAGACTCGTGGTGCCGATGCTAGGCCAAACGGAAGCACGCGGTATTGATAGTGCTTTAAGCCTACTAAAAACCTGAGGTTCTTGCGATGAGCTGGAGTTATCACAATGTGTGTGTATGCGTCCTGGAGGTCCAGAGAGCAAAGCCAGTCTCCTCTTTGCAGAAGAGGTAGAAGCGAGCCCAAGGTTACCATCTTGAATTTTTCTCGCTGTAGGTACTTGTTGAGAGCACGTAGGTCCAGAACTGGACAAACTCCCCCGGATTTTTGGGGGATCAAAAAGTATCGGGAATAGAACACTAGACCTTGCTGCGAAAGAGGGACGGGTTCTATTGCTCTTAACTGGAGAAGAAGGGAAACCTCCTGCTCCAGAAGGACAGAATGGTCGGATACTCTCCATGATTGCAGAGATGGTGAGTCCGGTGGAAGAGCAAGAAAGTTTAGGTGGTAACCCTGAGCAATGATTGCTAGCACCCATTGGTCAGTTGTGATTGATTGTCACATGCTGTGAAAGTGGCACAATCGACCTCCTACTGGTATGCTTGGCAGAGGAATCAGGCTGCTGCTCTCCAATTGAAAGTCAAAATCCTGAAGCAGGCCCTGGCTGGGGAGCTGCTTGCGGCTTTTGCTTTCGGGCCTGGTGAGGCTGAGGTTTTTGAGAAGGCCTCGTAGTTCGGGACCTTGCTGGTGGAGGATAGTACTTCCGTGGATGGAAGAATGACTTCTTAGAGTCCTTCCTAAAGGTCTGTCTTGAGGGGAAGTCGGAAGGTATCGATGAGAGCTGTTTAAGGGTCTCATGATGGTCCTTTAATTCAGCCACTATTTGCTGGATCTGTTCACCGAACAGATTGTCTCCTACACATGGCAGGTCAGACAGCCTGTCTTGTACTTCTGGGCGAAAGTCAGAAGATTTGAGCCAGGCCTATCTTCTTGCCGAAATGGCAGCTGCAGACACTCTAGTAGAGGTGTCGAAGATATCATAAGCTGTTCTTATCTCATGCTTTCCTGCCTCAAACCCTTGTTGACAAGGATTTGAAGCTGTTGTTGGAATTGGTCAGGCAGGGTTTCAGAGAAGTCCTGTATCTGCTTGAAAATGACTATTGTATTGGGTCATATACAGCTGGTAAGCAGCAATTCTGGAGATGAGCATGGCCCCTTGGAACACTCGTCGACCAATATTGTCTAGGAACTTGTGTTCCTTAACAGGAGGGGTAGATGAGTGAGGCTTCATCCTTTTTGCTTTCTTTTGAGCCAATTCCACCACCACTGAGTAGTGGTCGAGCTGAGATTTTAGGGCTGATTGTACTAAATAGGTAGTGTCAGCTTTTCTATGGACTGGGGTAATGGATCCAGGGTTTTCCCAGTTCTTTTTGAGGAGGTCAAGAAGAACTTGATGAATGGGAACAGAAGTGATCACTTTAGGGGCATCCAGGAATTGGAGGAGCTCCATCATCTGGTGCCTATCATCCTGCTCCATCTAAGCTGAAAAGGGACCAACTCTGACATTTCCTTCACAAAATTAATGAAAGAAAGGTCCTCTGGAGGAGAACGCTTTCTACTTTCAGTAGGAGAGGAAGGTGAAGGTGAAGGTAAGACATCGGTATTTGTGGAAGTATCATCACCCCAGGTGTCATAAGGATCAGCAGACTGACCTGTAGGAGAAGGGGGTTGGATACCCAAAGGCCCCGGCTGAGGCTCCGAGAAAATCGAAGGAATCACCGGGGGCACCGTGGACGGTCTGGAAGGCATCGGTGCCGGTATCGAAGGCCCCCAATGAATGAATTGGTGGCGAGGGATGAATTGGCATCGATGGCTGAGGCAGTACTCCCGAAGGAGGAATGCGGAACGGTGTTTCTCCTCCCAATGAAGCTGTCAACGGGGAGCACACCGGAGCCATCAGAGACCCGGGATTCACTGGTGGAAGGGCGGTCATGAGCGCCTCCATCCGGGATAGCAGTGGTGCCAGCGCTGCTGTCATCGGGTCGGTGACTGGTTCCACTCTCGGTGCCGGTGTCAGTGCCGGAGGAACCTGGAGCCTTGTCGATGGCCTCCTGGACTAGCCGGTCCAGTTCTTCCCGGAGACCTGGAGCAAGCAGCTCCGGCTCCGTGATGGAAGAGGGAGGCGGAGGCACAGTCAGAGGGACCACCTTTACAGGCGGAATCGCGACTCCCAAACCCCGATCGGGTGAGGGTGGCCTTGATGTCCCGGTCGCAGGAATGGTCGGTGCCATTCCTAGATGGGGCTTCTTCGATGGTGGCTTGGACGGTGGCGAGGTCGATGATTTCGCTCCCTCGACGGTCCGAGACTTTCGATGCCGATGATTCTCTCTATGATCCCCTCGATTTTGAGGGGGAGAAACGGGAGTCGATGGCCATGAAGACGTCAATGGCGGATGGTCACTGGACAGTGGTCGATGCTGGTGCGACTTTGACGGTACCGGTTCCAATGACGTCGATGCGATGGACGGCGTCGGGGTGTGAGCACGGAAGAGGAGGCCCATCTTCTCCATTCTGGCTTTGCAACCTTTTGGTGTCATGAGGGCATATTTGGTGCAAGTCGGGACATCATGCTCACGCCCTAAACACATTACACAGACCCCATGAGGGTCTGTGATAGACATAGTACGAGTACAGTCTGGGCACCGACGAAACCCCGATGCCATGGCCATCGAAAAAAATTGAGCCGCAGTACGGTCAACGGCCAGTAGGCCGCGAGGGCCAAACTCGACGGTAATCAACGAAAGATGGTCAAAAAACCAGAGTATCGTGTCCTGAGAAAAGTTAGAGGAGGGACCCCTGTGGGGCAATTTAAGTTTAATTAACTCCGTGAGGAAAATTCCTGTCAGGAATCTCTTCAGAGCTCCTAAACCGTGAGGCTACTGCTGCGCAGAAAAAAGAAGACTGAAGGGGGACCCCTGCTGGCTGTAGGGTTAGTGCCATGCTGGGCATGCCCAGTAGGGGCCAGTCAAAGTTCTGGAAACTTTGATAGAAATTTTCCATGATTGGGCTCCATCCTGATGATGTCGCCCATATGTGAGGACTACCATCCTGCTTGTACTGTGAGAAAATAGTGTACATTTTTATTTTAGAACACATTGTGTTTGGGTTGTGGACCCCTGGGCTGAGAGGGAGTTGGCGCCACCTGCGGGGTACAGCCCCACAGGTCCCTACCGTCGGCAGGCAAAGCCGTAGAGGAGCAGAGACCCCACTGGAGCTTCACTACTACCAGCCCACGTTTCCCTTAGGTTGAGCTCTTGGATACCGGGACCAGCTGGGCTTACGTGGGGGTCTCTGGAAGTCCAGGTGGAGTAGTGATGCTGGCCGGAGCCAGGTGCAGGGTCCAGACACAGAAGAGAGTCGGAGTTCAAGCAAGGGTAGATACTGGCTCCTAATCTCATGGTTGGATATTCAGGCTGAGGTCGAGGCAGGCGGAAAATCTCGTAGTCATATCCAGGCAAAGGTCAGGTGGCAAAGGCAGTCCAATCAGAAAACGGGTCAGGAGCTCAGGAATACCCTTCCAGGGAGGAACAAGAGCCCAGCAGCCAAGGAAAGATCTGCAGGCCAGACCTTGCCTTAAATAGAAAAATGTGCTGGTTTGCTGAAGGGAGGGGCTGTGGCAATTTCCTGCCGCGGTCCCTCTAAATCACAGGAGGTGATGCGCGCACGTGCCCAAGGGGATCGGGGAGAGGGAGGAGCCCAAGGTAGTGTGCGACCGTGTGTCGGAAGAGAGCAGTGTCAGAGGGGCCGGCCATGACTGCCTGGCGGGGAGCCCGAGAGGGGCCGCATTGGCAGCGGCTCCCTGCTGCCACCAGTGTACCAAGGCCCGCCCGAGCCAAGCCATGGCATGGGTAAGTATGAGAGGCCGGTCGCGGGGGGGTCTCGACCAGCGAACGTAACACTTTGGGCTACATTTTCACTCAAGTTAAGTAAATCAACAATTTGGCCATCTAAGTATGGATAGTTTCATAACCATTTCTGGGTTTGATATATTCCCATTAATTCAGTAAGAAGGTAAGTACCCTGTTAATTTGGCGATTTCATTAAAAAAAAAAAAATCATAGCACTTAATATTGTACATTATATTGCATAAAGGAAGAATTATGTTCAATCTTCAACATACTTAAAAATCTTTCCTTTCATACATATACACTTCAAAATTGCAGAAATCAAGAGAAGATATTAACTCCATTCTAGACAACATTTCCCTACCTTTGAAGTGCTCTAAGCTAGATTTTTCCATCTCAGTAAGAGAAATTTTAGTTCTATTAAAAGCATTAAAAATAATAAAAGAACCAGCTCATTTGATCTCTCTGCATACTATTTTAAGAACGTTAAAGTTCTAATACACTGTAGGGTTTGCAGCAAAGGTTTTAAGAGCATCCCCCTACTCATATTCACATGTTACAGCTCCACTCCTCCTAGAGCAGATAAGTTCCTAGATAGATTTTCATTCCATTGCTGCTTTTTTTTTTTTTTTAATTCTTTATTTTCAAAATTTTTGAAATTGTCCCAAGAAACAATTCTTGTACAGAAAAAGTGATGTCTTATCAAAGAAAATAACCTTTACAAGTATTTAGAATACATCATATTCCACATCATAAGAATTTCTCAGACATCTACATTTTACGTATAATGGGAGACGGAAATATGAGCGAATATTACCTTTTAAAAATAATTTAAACATATAGGAAAGAAAAAAAGATATGTCGAATAGTTCTGCAACCCCTATTCTGAGCTTTGTTATGACTGTCGCTGCCCGACGTCTCCACTCCGCCCTCCTTCCTCTCTGGCGACTCCTCCTGCAGTTGAAGGATGTTTGGCTGCCGCGGCATTGCCTGTCGTCCTCTCCGGCATTCCCGGACCGGCTTGGGTGCTGCCTCCTGACATGCTATTCAGCTGCTTTAGGGTACGCACACCATGCGGCCCTGCTTCAAGTACCTTCAGTGGCGTGAACCTCAGGGGCATCCCCCTGTGATGAGTCATGCACCCAGGATACAAAAGGCCTATGCGACTGCTAGCTAATCGAGTTAGGAAAGGTTTCCTAACGGATGGGATTCGCTCTCCGTACTTGCAACTCTGCCTCCTTTGGACCTACTCTATTTGGGGTACCCGCTCCTCGGGGGCCTCTCTCTCTCTTTCTTATCTTTCAGGTCGCAGTCTAGAACCGGTACTCGCTCCTCGAGGTTCCCATGTTCCGGGACTCGCTACTTGGACTCCACTTCTGCCAGGAAGACATCGCTGCCTATAACATCTGTGAGTTACCATCTCTATCTCTCAGAGCTATTCTCTGGAACCAGGTACTCTCTCCTCAAGGGCCTGCCTTTACTCCAGCTCCTGTGCTCCACACTGAGAGATCGCTGCATGAGTACATTACCAACGAGGCTCTATTCCTGAACTCTGCATATCCTGCTATTACTCACAATATCAGTTCTCTCTATTACAGCACAGCCATTGTGGGATCGCTGTTCCAGAAGCCTGAGGGACTACAAGTCCAACTGGGCTACTTTCCAGCCCACTACTGCCACCTCTGGTGGTTCACCAATCCTGTATAATAAAAGAACTAGTGTATGTGTGTGTCTCCTACGCTGAGCCTGACCTGTGGCCCCTCACGGGACTTCCCCCTGTGGGTGTGGTCATCTGCCACAGGTCCAGGAATCCACCCAAAACCCTTACAAATAATAACAAGCTTATAGTAGTGGCTTCTTGGGAGCATGCCACCAGGAACTCTAAGGTGCTCTGGATCCTGAAAACATAATTAATATTCCTGTATCCCACACAAGGCTATTTTAGTACAAATCTGGCACCAAGTTTTAATACATCTGGGCGCATCACTAGGAATTCTTTCCGGCGCGTTTGAGTAATCTTTATTACATCTGGAAAAATCCATATTGGATATCCATAAAACAAAATTTGTCTATTTCGAAAGAATAACCTCATAACATGATTACGCTTAGATAAGAAGGCAATTGATACTAATGATTTTCTAATATTTATCCCTGTTTCCAAAGACATCTCAAGTATACTAGTTAAGTCCAATACTGGTATATGTTCTTCCGGAGTCTCTTGACCCTCTACTTGATCACGATGTTGTAGACAGAATGCTTTCACAATAACCGGTAATGCTGTCTCTGGTATTTTTAGAATCTGTTTCATATATGTCCTGAAAAGTTCCAGAGGCGAAATGGAATTCATTACTGGGAAATTAAGAATTCTTAGATTATGTGCTCTTAAGGAATTCTCCACCTCCAACCTACTTGTAATTTTGTCAGAAATCAGCAATTTATGTTGTGTATTTTCCACAGAGGCAATCCTCTTATCTAAGTCTTCCACCTTTTTGTTGAAATTCAATATTAGGTTACTATTTTGAACTGTTTGGTTCTTTGTGTCCAAGGTAACCTGGGATAACATTTTAATAGCATTTTCTATTGAATTTAGTACTGTCCATATCCCATCCAGTGTTATATTTTCAGGTTTAGTTGGCGTTAAGCACACTGTTAGAGCTCTTAGAGGTTTTTCTCCCACCTCCATTACTATGTTCCCACTCACCCCTGTACCTCGTATCGATGATATGCCTGCAGCATACTGAGCCGGCATTGTGGAGGCCATCACTGGTCTTTCCAGTTCACCTGAGCTTGCTCTCCTTAACTCCTGCGGCTCCCGAGTTGTTCTCCAGTTTCCCTCTCGCATGGCTAGGCTGCTTTCTTTCTGAACCACCGTCAGGGCTGTTCCTGCTTCCACCGAAGCAGGAAGGGGTAACAAGCTATTCCCAGGGTGAGCGGGTCTACACAGCATTTGCTCCACCTTCGCTCCCCCTGCGACCAAGCTCTCCGGCGATGAGGTCACAGCTCCCATGAAGAACCCCACGATTTGAGGCTGCCGAGGATCGACCAAGGGTGAGTCAACATTAACTCTCCTTAGTTTACCTTTTCTCTTTGTATGGAAAATTCTAAAGAAATCAATCACATTAGAAAAAGGAGCCTCTCGTCCCGTGCTCTCCAATCAGTCTATTCGGCAGCCATCTTGCATCCTCCCCTTGCTTTATTCAATATAGAAGTTGAAATACTAGTCAAAACAGTAGCTAGCACAATGGACAGTTAATCCAGATTGTACTGTTAAGAGGATGGCAAAAAATGTTGATATGGGTTATCTAATCTGCTCATCCACCCAACTAATTTAGCTTTATAATTTCCATCATTCCCTCAGAAATCCCCTGTATTTATCCCGTGCTTTCTTAAATTCAGATACTGTTTTTGTCTCTACTTTCTCCACTAAGAGGCCACTCCATGCATCCACTACCCTCTCTATAAATAAATATTTCAGTAGAAATATTTTAGTCTACCCTCATACTAGCACCTCCTTTGCATTGAAAGAGGCTCATCTCTGTGCATGAAAACCTTTGCGATATTTAAATGTCTGTATCATATCACCCCTATTTCACTTTTCCTCCAGGGTATACATGTTTAGATCTTTGAGGCTATACTTACATGCTTTAGAATGAAGACCACTGACCATTTTATTAACCACCCTCTGGACCTTCTCCAACCAATTTATATCCTTTTGAAGGTGTGGTCTCCAAAACTGAACATAGCATTTCAAATGAAGTCTCACAAAAGACATATACATGTTGTGACCGTCGCTGCCCGACGGCTTCACTCCGCCTACCTTTCCTTATCTGCGACTCCTCCTGCTCTTGATGGACACCTGGCTACCGCGGTGTCCGTCTGCCTGTCCTCTCCGGCGTCCCCGGAGCGGCTTGGGCGCTGCCTCCCGCCATGCTCTTCAGGTACCTTAGGGCGCATGCACCGCGTGACCCTCATTCTTATTTTCTCATTGGTGCGTTCCTCAGGGGCGTCCCCCTGTGATGACATCACGCTGCATGGATATTTAAGCCTATTGCTAGCCGATGAGTTGTCAAGGGGAATCTTACGGATGGGATTTGCTCTCCGTATCCAGCTACTCTGCCTTCCAACTTCCATTGGACTCTTTCTGCTAACGGGGTACCCGCTCCCCGGGGACCTCTTTGCTTCTTTCAGGTCGCTGTCAGGTAACCGGTACTCGCTCCTCGAGGGCCCATGTTCCCTGACCCGCTGCCTGCATTTATCTCCTTTTCTACTTGGAGGAATTCGCTACAGACACCATCAGTGAGCACTACTATCATCTACTCCTCAGAGCTGTCTCCCTGGAACCAGGTACTCTCTCCTTGAGGGCCTGCCCCCTTTCCAGTGCCAGTGCCATCTCCTACGTGGAATCGCTGTGTGAGTACTTTGCCAACAAGTCTCTCTACTTTCAGGGATCTGGTACTCGCTCCTCGAGGGCCAGCTCTCCCTATCTCGGGCTTCTCCATACTTGGGACTTTGTGAATGTTCTATTGTATTCAATTTCTCAGTTCTCTACACTACAGCACTGCTACCGGAGAAACTGCTGTTCCAGCGCCCCAGGGAATATGAGCCCAGCCGGGCTACATCTTCTACTCACTACTGCCACTTCTGGTGGCTTCTCAAACTGTCTAAATAAAGAACTATCTGTTTGTGTGTCTAGAGCTGAGCCTGACCTGTGGCCCCTCACGGGACTTCCCCCCGTGGGCGTGGTCAGCTGCCACAGTGTCCAAGGGTCCACCCAAACCTCACTAACTATAACAATACATAGGCAATATCAGCTCCCTTTTTCTGCTGACAATTCCACTCATTATGTAACCAAGAAACTTTCTGGTTTTTGCTGTCGTTTTATCTACCTGTCTGACCACCTTAAGATTATCAGATACAATCAACCCCAAATCAGACTCTTCATTTATGCTTAGAAATAATTAATAGTGTACCTCTCCCTTGGGTTTATGCATCCTAAATGCATTATTCTGCATTTTTTAGCATTACATCTTAGCTACCTGACCCGAGACCATTTTTCAAGCTTCACTACATCCCGCTTCATGTTTTCCATGCCTTCCTGGCTGTCTATCCTGTTGCAGATTTTGGTATCATCGGCAAAGAAGACAAAATATTGAAAAGAACTGGTCCAAGGACCAATCCCTGAGGCACACATTAGTTATGCCCCCTTCCTCAGTGTTAAACTCCATTTACCACTACCTTTTGTCACCCCCTCCTCAGCCAGTTTCTAATCCAGTTACTCTAGATCCCAAGGACATTCAATTTATTTATAACTCACCCATACGGAATCGTGTCAAAGGCCTTACTGAAATCCAAGTACACTATAATCTAGCCTCTCCCTTGATCTAACTTTCTGGTCGCCCAATCACAGAACTGATATTTGTCTGACAAGATCTACCTCTAATAAAACCATGCTGCCTCTGATCTTGCAATTCCCATTGGATTCCAGAAACTGCACTATCCTCTGTTTTAGCGGCAATTCCATTAATTTGCTTACCACAGAAGACAGACTAACCGACATGTAGTTCCCAGCCTCCTCCTTACTTCCACTTTTCTGAATACTAACCATATCCGCCTGTCTCCAAGTCCTCTGAAAATACTCCCAATTCTAAAGAAGCATTGAAAAGGTCAGCCAGGAAAGCTGCCAGGACATCTCTAAGTTCCCTTACAATGCTCAGATGTATCTCATTCAGACCCATTACTTTGTCTACTTTAAGATTAGTTAGCTCTTCACAAACACACTCCTCCAAGACTGGTAGATTTTTCTTACCTTGGCTGATCTATATAGATAGCTTAGGCCCTGATACAATCAACATAGGTTACAAGCTTCTTTCAGCTCCCCAGGCTTCAAACAAAAACTTTCCTTTTGAACTACTAAACCCATATACAGGGGGGGGGGGGGGAACACTAGAGTAAGGCAACTCCTCCCCTTCTACGCTTTCTTTCTAAACCTAAGCAGTAATAATACTCAAGAAACAAAAAAGCAATGCAAAATATATATTTTTGCAGAAAATAAAAAAGAACAAAAGCAAGAAAAAATATTCCCCTTCAAAATAAGGTCTCAGCAATTGAATTTAAGCCAGAAAAATTGCCTGTTTGTAGATCAATTCCTCCAAGACTGGAGGAACTGTAGATAATGTGTGCACATGTGATTCTAATCTACATTAATCTTTAAAATGTAGTAAAGGCACTTGACTGGATTAAATGGACATCACCCAATCAAAGAAAGTGATCAAATATCTTTGACACAATCTTCTTCTAGTAAAACCATGCTACCTCAGATCTTGCTACCTTCTGGATTCTAAATACCTCATTATCCTTTCTGTTGATAAGGGTATATAAAACAGGGGGAAAATTCTGGTTCGTTGCAAATGAAAGTTTGTGGCACCATAACCCTGCCAGCAGAGGAGACTACAGCATAGGGAGGGTGAAGCCATTCAGCTAACAGGAAGGCAAAGCCCTGCCAGCAGATTAGACTCTGACATCAGAGGCCAGGCCAGGCCCTGCTGGCAGACAAAACTGGAATGGCTGACTCTAAGGGGATAACTTGGGAGGGAGAAGGCAGGGGAGGGAAGGTGGACAAGAATTGGAGAGTAAATGGGCAGTAAGGTGCACTGAGCTTCAGAAAGAGGTTTGGGCCTGCCCCAAACCTCTTCATCCCATGCATTAATTCACACACACACACACACACACTCATGCAGATACCCTCACACCCCATGCACCACATCCCCATACTCTATCCATGCATGCACACACACATGTACCACTTTGCCCCGCACACATACCCTCCAACCATATACACCCCATCCACTCAAATACACTTACGTAACATCTATTCCATCAACTCACACACACATACACCAGCCACTAAGTCCATGTTGAAGACATATTAAGTGTGTGTGTGTGTGTGTGTGTGTGTGTGTGTGTGTGTGTGTGTGTGTGTGTGTGTGTGTGTGTGGGAAGGGTCCCACAGAGTTCCTTTAATAAAGGGTTGGGGGTAGTAGTGTAGGGCGATATCTCCAGTTTACCAGTGATGCACCAGTTATGAATTATGATAACCATGCACAGGATAAATTCGGACAGGCCCAGAATCTGCTATAGCAGGAGAAGGACTTTTATTTATCCAGGTGAACTTTAAACTACCTTGCATCAGTGGAAACTAAAGGCCTTGTTCCAAGCAGTATTAGAGACCTTGTTTCAAGCAGTTTTGAAAGCCTTATCAGATGTTCCTATTTGCTGTTCCAATGCAAATAAAGAAAGGCCCTTTTCGCATGCGATAAGGGTTTAGAAAATAACCCCATAAGTTTGTACCTGAGGCAATGGACTTGTCCAGGGTCATGAGGAGCAACAGTGGGACTTGAACCCTGGTCTCCTGGTTCATAGCCCTCTGCTCTAACCACTAGGCTACTCCTCTATTAGTATTAACATTTTTTCAACGAAATCAAAAAATATATATAAATAATTAAAAAATTGAATTGTGGATAAAAATACAAGATTGATAAGACCCTTATGATACTGCAGATGATTGAGTAGTCCGGACAGCCTTTTTTCATATTTGAAGGCACATTGTCAGGCTTGCTGATGAGTTACTAATTATTCTCTGTTGAACAAACTAAAAATAACGATTGTGAGTGGTAAAGTTTGAAAAAGGATTTGTTATGCTCAGGATTGTGGACCCTTGGGCCGACGGAAGGATGGTATACCTTGGCGGAAGATCCGTAGGTTCTCCCGTCGGGTGGCGAGGCAGGAACCGAAGATGTGACCAGTGGACCCTCGGCACTGTAGACAGGCATGACTGTGGAGGTGGACGAAGAGTCGTGACGTCGGGGAGCAAGGTGTGGCTTCACCGCTGGAGGTCCGTGGTCCCCCTGGGAGGAGCCCGTAGGGACCCGGACCGCTGGGATTTAGGTGGACCTTTGAGAGGTCAAGGAGCAAACGTATGGTGCAAGGGCTGACTGGAGCTTCACCCCTGGAAGCCCTTAGTCCCCCCGGGAGGATCCTGTAGGGACCTGGACCGCTAGGACTTAGGTGGGCCCTTGGAAACGATGGTCAGAAGAAAGTCCAACATCGAGTGCCAAAGGGTCATCGGTTACTAGCCTGAGGTCACACACCGAGGTATCACCACTTGCCAGTCTGAAGTCAATACCAGGAATCACCGCTAGCCAGTCCAAAGTCAATACCAGGAATCACCGTTAGCCGATCCAAAATCAATACCTGGAATCACCGCTAGCCGATCCGAAGTCAGGAACCAGGAAACCAAGACAAGCTGGAACAAGGAATCAAGACGCCGGAACTCACCGAAGCAAGCAGACAAACAACTCTCACAGGAGACGTTGCCAAGTCAGGGAATTGTCAGAGGAAGTATCCTTTTATACTTCCTCTGGCCCTGTGGATAGGAATCAGCTGGAGCCAATTAAAGGGATGAGGTCCCTTTAAATCTAGGGAAGAGGCGCGGCCTCACGCCTAAGGATAGCGGCAGCCATCTTGGATCCGGGCCGCGGAGGAGAGCAGCAGCAGCCGCGAGGGAGGAGCAGGGACGGCTCCGATCCGGGCGGCCAGTCCGAAGGCCCGCGCAGACGCGCGGGGGTGCTGAGCCCAGCACAGGGCAGTCGGCCCCGACGCTGCCGTGAGTCTGGTCGGGAGACGAGGTAGGGGGCTGCGCCCACAGACGGCCACGAAACACAACAGGATTCTTTTTTTGTGTATGTTTTTTTTAACCATCCATTATACCGAATTTTCTTTAGGGAAAACTGGTGCTTAGTAGCCAGGATGTTAAAGATAGGACTTATTTTCTAAATGCTATGTCTTGCCAAACCTGATAAATAAAAGTCTATTTTAGAGAATATCTTTTGCCTGACTTATGATCACAAGTAAGGTGGGAGGGCAGCTAGCAGTGACTTTTAGCAGACAGACACCTGCACCCCCCCCCCCCCCCACCCCAACTGCCCTACAAAGTGCAACTTCCACAGAGACAGGATAGACAGTCTGGTGCTTCCCCGAGACAGGGTAGACTAAGCTCCTCCGCAGTTATGTCAGATGCGCAGATAGATTTAGCAGGACTGGAAAATGAAGCACTAGTGAAGGTCACACAAGTTTTCAGGAAGAAGGAAGATGTGCAGTTTCAAATCTCTAGTGAGAGAGGATTTAAAACAAACGTATCTGCAGCTAGGCACTATTAATTTTTACCTAAGGACCTTGCAGTTTTTGGTCAGCAAATCTAAATTAACCCTTAAGACATTAGCTGAATACGCCACCACTTTGAACTTACAAAGAGAATAACTGCAAAGTGATAACTCACATTTACAGGCAACAAATTAGGCCTTGGAGAAAACATTAGCCAGTTAAGTGCAGAGATGGAGGATATCATTGAAAAATGTGCACTGCAAAAATCAGACCGTAAACAAATGGCACAACAAAATTTGGAGTTAAAAGAAAAAAATAAAAGCTTTCGAGAAAAAGGTTGCTGAAGCCCAGCCTATATAGTGTACAGGTTTAAACACATTACTTCAAAACCTGGAACAGCTCCAAGCATTGCAGGAAAGGGTTAAAGATCAAGAAGAGATGGACATAGACTCTGAGGCAGTTTCCAATGATGCAACAGATAGGATTCAAGAATTAGAAAGGGCTTTTAAAATGCAGGAAAAACAGTCAGACAGAAAGATTAAGTCCTTGAAAAACCAATTGACAGAACTACAAATCCAATTAGTGGGGATTAATAGTCAAAATAAGGAAAATAATCAAAGAATCCAACAGCTTGAATTTCAGAACTTGTCTGATCAGGAGACATGTCTTATTGAGACTGAGTTGTTAAAAGCTGAAGGTAAACAATATACAGGCTGGCTTTCCCAGCTGCAGAAAGACAATTTAAATTTGCAAGAAGATAATTTAAAATTAGAGAAAGAAATTCAAGAATTGATATCAGATTTAAAAGAATCTAGGTACGAATTGTAGCTGTCCCAAAATATGCTTCAATTATTGAAAGAGAAAACAGGTAATCTTAAAACTTGTATCTCCAAAGCAGAGCATACAGGCAGTAAAATATCCCAGCATAGCTCAGGAAACACTCCTGTCTCCATAACTCACTACAGAGCAGTAGGGGTGGAAGGAAGAGGGCATAGCTCAGAGCTACAGACAGCCTTGTTTCTCAGAGCAGAAGGGGGGCTGGGGTCAATCGTCCAGGCCAGGACAGGCTTATCACCAACCAACACCTGGAGAGAGCCTCAAATCTCACTAAACAAATTAAAATGCTTTGTACTTTGATTCCCCCCTTTAAAGAGAATTCTAGCTTAGATATTTTGCAGCATTTAAAGAGCATTTAAGGAGATTGCATGAAATCTTTAACAGGCCGATACAGATGCGCGCTATTACCCCTTATTCAGTAAGGGGTAATAGCGCGTCAAAAACGCGCGTCCAACCCCGCCCCCCCCCCCCCGAGACTAATAGCGCCCGCAACATGCAAATGCATGTTGATGGCCCTATTAGTCATTAAGTAAAATGTGCAGCCAAGCCGCACATTTTACTTTAAGAAATTAGCGCCGACCCAAAGGTAGGCGTTAATTTCTGCCAGCACCGGGGAAGTGCACAGAAAAGCAGTAAAAACTGCTTTTCTGAGCACCCTCCGACTTAATATCATGGCGATATTAAGTCAGAGGTCCCAAAAGTTAAAAAAGTTAAAAAAAAAAAAAAAAATTAAAATCAGCCCGCGGCTCGCAGGTTGAAAACCAGAAGCTCAATTTTGCCGCGTCCGGTTTCCGAACCCGTGGCTGTCAGCGGACTCGAGAACCGACGCCGGCAAAGTTGAGCGTCGGCTGTCAAACCCGCTGACAGCCGCCGCTCCTGTCGTGTCCCTAGCGCCTCTTTTTACCACGGGCCCTAATTTAAATATTTTGTTTTACTGTATCGCGCGCACAGGACAGTGGCCCGTGCGCTCTTCCGCTCTCCAACAAACTTTACTGTATCGGCCTATAAGTTAGTAGGTACACATTCTGAAAAAAAAAAAAAAAACTGCCCTACTTCCATGGAGTTTCAGTAAAGAAGCGAAACAATATATAGCCAGCATCCCTGCTGAAGTAAAACAATCCCTAGACACATTTGAATTTGCTCTCAAAGAGCACTTTGGAACTAGTGCTAACAGTGTTTTGGCACAGCAGACAACCTACAATTTAAGATGTGGCCCTGAAAAATGTCCCAGAGCTTTTAGCTACCGCTTAAAACAAACTTTCTTCTATAGGGAGCCCTGTGCCACTGAAGCAGACAAGGTTGCTCTCAGAAATCTCTTTTTTGAGGCTCTTCCCCCTACTCTGCGAATTCCATTATATCTCCACAGGTAGGCACCCTTAAGTTTACTCGTAGAGGAAGTAGAAAAGCTATATGCCATTTGTCATAAAGGAAGCAAAAGACAGATAGGAAGGAGAGGAACCAAGGGTCCACCATGAGTCAGAGTCCAGAGATACACTTTGAAACTAATCCCCTGTCTTCTTATCCTAAGTCTGACAGGCCCTGGATGCCTCCTCCCCAGGAGGAATCTGATGGCACAGAAGCCAATCCAGAAAAGAGTGCAGGAGATTCGCAGGCACCGAAAAGAAATTGCAACTGGAGGCGGCAGCAGAAATATAACCAGAGACCTCCTACGGAGAATCAGCTGGCTGAGCTGACAGCCATCATCCAGAAGCTTGTTGACCAAAGCCACAGTGTGCCTGCTTCACCAGGAAAAGTTCCTCAGAAAAAAAGAGAAAATGTCTGAGAAATCTAAGAGTGGCACCAGGCCTAGCACACCAAAAGAAGGCCTCAGTACTTCCGAGTCCTTCCCTAATACACAATGACTAACCGATCCTGTTTTTCCTTCCCAGGTCTCTATCATAATTGCCCAAGAGCCTTCCCTATTCAAACCCAGAGATCCCCATACCTGTACTGTACCAGGTGATATCCAGTCGCAGGAGAGTCCTGCGACCCTTCTGTATGTGGACTCTGTCAGGAAGCATAAGTATTTCTTACGGAAATTAAAGCCTCAGGGACTCCGCTACACGATCCCCAACCTTCTTTTGGTTGTGTTCAATTGGGAGGGGCTTCTAGATACAGGGTTCAAGGTCACCTAATCATGCAGAGCTTGATCGACAGGCTCTCTGCTTTCTTAGCGAGTAGGTCCACTCCAAAAGTAGTCCCATACGAAGTGAACTTGGGGGCATATGGAAGAATGCCAGTGGAGGTCAGAGGTAAGGCATGGCTCACCCTTCAGATAGGGAAGATGAAAGTGAAGCACCCAGTTCTGATCAACAAGACCCCTGGTGAGGAATTCCTCATTGGGAATGAACTCCTCATGAGACTGTCCCCTATCCTTGATTTTGTAAATGAGGTCATGTGGACAGGTCAGATACTCTCTCCTGTATGGAAGAGTGGCTCATAGCAGGAAGGAGGCCCGTAGCTCCTGCTCCGTACAGCAGAAAGAGACTACTCTCAGAATAAATTTCCAGAGATCAGCAAACTCCTCCCTGCTGGTACTTCGGTACAGACAGCCCGAAGAAGGAGGAAATAATAAATGACAATGTTTACTAGGGGTGTGCATTTGGTCCCTATGTATTGGCAATCCGCAACGGATGTGGCCATATTCGTTGTATTCATAGGGAAGCGAAACGTATCGCGATTCCCCATGAATACACAAATCTTCGCCGAATTATTCGACCGCCTAAAGAAACCAATTTAAACAAACCCCCCACCCTCCTGACCCCTCCCCCCCAAGACTTAACAAAACTCCCTGATGGTCCAGCGGGGGGTCCGGGAGCCATCCCCTGCACTCACTCCCTCGGAGCCGGTTTCAAAATGGCGCCGATAGCTTTGACCTACTATGTCACAGGGGCTACCGGTGCCATTGGTCAGGCCCTATCACATGGCCATTGGCGCCATCTTGTGCTCCTACCATGTGACAGGGGCTGACCAATGGCACCGGTAGCCCCTGTGACATAGTAGGGGCAAAGGCTATCGGCGCCATTTTGATTACTGGCAGCCAACGGTCCGAGTGCAGGAGGTTGCTCCCGAACCCCTGCTGGACCACCAGGGACTTTTGGCAAGTCTTGGAGGACCCTCCTGACCCCCAGAAGACTTGCCAAAAGTCCAGCGGGGATCCAGGAGCGACTTCCTGCACTCCGGCCATCGGATGCCAGTACTCAAAATGGCGCCAATCGCCTTTGCCCTCACTATGTCATATCGATTCACCTAAGTACTTGGGCTCAGACTGTCTTATCAGACTGGGAGCCTATGTTGACCTAATGAATGATGTGGTCTGGAGTAGACTGGAAGGTGATCCGGTAGGTAGCACTGACATTCCCAAATCACTCAGGTCTGGCCAGGCAGTCACACAAGTATGTGAAGTGGTGAGTGCTGAGAAAGTATACATCCCTAGCAGTGTACAAAATTATCCCTTCAAAATCTGAATAGCCAAAGGTCAACAAATGTTAGATAAATTTGCTTTCCTCTTGCCAAACACCACATTTTTAGAATCTGGATTGTCTATGGGAGCCACAGGTTGTATGGAGGTGCCGGACACAGTACTGTACCTGTTAGTGACAAATACCAGCCTGAGCAGAGTTGTACTGACAGACGAAGAACCTCTTAATTGGTGAATCTTTCCCTGATTTAGAGCTAAACCTGCTGGTCATAGGTAAATTACCTGGGAACCCCAAAGTAGGCCCTTGAGAAGATCACCCTGAGTGGTGCAAAACATTGCCTAAAAGCCTTCTCAACTTACAGTTTTTTTGGCCATATGATGATCAAGTTTCCAAAGTTCAGTTGGAAATTGACTGCTTCCTACTGTCAAGGGAACTTGATGAGAGTGAGACTGGCAAAGTCCAGACTGAAGGAGTCTGAACAGTTAGCTCAGTTCAGACACACTCCATCTCGGAAGAGATAGAAGAGCGAGTAGAGATAGCTCAGAATGAACTCTTACCCGGATTCAAGGACACAGTAAACAATTAGCTCATGGAAGCAGATGTTTGTAGGAGTCTAGCGGAAAGAGATCAGTTAAAGGAACTGCTATATATGTTGCACTGGAGGTGAGCCCTTGGCCTGGCGCAGGATTGGTATGGCCTCTGGGAGGTCCCCGAGGGCGTCTGCCGCCAGGAGGCAGAGCAAAGGAGACAGAGGCAAGCTGGAGCTTCACAAATAACAGTCCGGAGGTGCCATAGGTTGAGCCTTTGGGTACCCGGACCCAGGCTTAGGTAGGACTCAGAGGGACTCCCGGAGAGGCAGCGGAGAGGTGTGCCTACCAAGAGCAAGGGTGTGCGGCTTGTGGAGAACAGATGAGCTAGACCGGAACAGAATGTACAGGAGACCATTGGAAGGGAACAGGAACTGAAGGTCCTCCGGGCAGGATAGGCAGCTTGTAGAAGGCCGCGGGCAGCAACAGAGCAGGCTGGCCTGGTGATAACAGGAGAAGTGAAGATAGTATCTGAGTGATGCGCAAGGATCAAAGCCAAGGTATCCATCTGAGGGTGGTCAGCCAAAGCAAGAGTCAGTTCCAGGTATCAGTCCAAGCGCAGTCAGTAGCAAGTGGAGGTCAGTTCCAGGTATCAGTCCGAGCATGGTCAGTAGCAAGCATAGGTCAGTTCCAGGCAGTGGTCCAAAACATAGTCAGAGGCAAGCAGAGGTCAGTACAGTGTATCAGTCCAAGAAGGTACAACCTGGGAAGTGGAACTGAACAGGAATCAGGAACAGATGCTGGGACACAGGAGGACCATGGGAATAAAGGAACGCAGGGACACTGGAACAAGCACAGGAACAAGGAACGCAGGGACACTGGAACAAGCACAGGAACAAGGAACGCAGGGACACTGGAACAAGCACAGGAACAAGGAACGCAGGAACAGTGGACGGCAACTAGCTTCACAGAATGTGATGACCCGTTTGCCAAGGCAAGGAACTGGAGACTGAGCCATGCCTTTTATGCAGGGCTCAGGTGACATCATCGCTGCGCGCTGCGGAGGAGTTTCCCGCCCTTGGCCCTTTAAAGGGCCGGGTGATCCGCGCACGCGGGCCTAGGGGCGGACCCGACGCCGGTGAGGACACCAAGCCCCTACGTGAGGAATGGTGCGAGGTCAAAGGCCCCGACGGCCCTGGAGACGCTGAGGGATGCGGGGGCTGCTGTAGCTGTGAGGGCGGATGGGCAGGCCTTGCGGAGGGGAGCCTGAGGTGAGCAGGCCCGGCTGTGGCACCAGCATGGCCGGGACGCGCAGCAACAATATAAATACAAAGATATATTTGCCATCGATGCCTATGACTGTGGCTTGACTGACTTACATGTTACTCAAGTGCCAACAGAACCCAAAAGCAAGCCAAATTTTCATACGCAATACACAATACCACTAGCTTCCTATGATTCAATGCAAGAAATCTTAAACACCCTAGAAAAAAGTGGAATTATCAGACAATGTAACAGTACTTTTAACAGTACTTTTAACTCATCTAGAAAAAGAATAGCACATGGAGATTAGCCATAGATTATAGGAAACTGAACAAAATTGTGACCCTGTCCCAGTGTTCTATGGCCCACCTGGATCAGAATTTAACCAAAATTCAGGGAGCCAAATATTTCACCAGCCTTGATGTAGCCTCAGGGTTCTGGACAGTCCCTGTAGAATCTAAAGATCAGTATAATTTGACTTCTTCTTTTGGGAAGAAACAATACACCTGGAGCAGAACTCCCTTTGGGTATCCAAACTCACCTGCAGACTTCAACATTTTCCTACACAAAACATTACCTGATGCAGATGCTAGGGGCATCTTAGTGGACATGGATGACATCCTAATTAAGAGTACCAACTTCCAGAAGCACCTACAAGAGAATGATCATATTTTGTCCCAGCTGCAGGCAGCGGGAGCCAAACTGTCTCTCTCAAAAGGACAGTGGTATAAGAAGTCACTAAATTACTTAGGATATGAATTCTCAGCAGAGAGATTACATCCACAAAAGAAAAGAATAGAAACCTTACACAAAATAAAGAGTTACGTTCTTTCCTGGGAATATGCAACTACTCATGACAGTTCATAGACCAATATGCCGAGATCATACAGACTCTGGTAAAACTCCTGAAGAAGGATGAACCCTGGCAGTGGGGATCTGAGCAGCAAGTAGCCATGGACGAGTTGAAGAGAATCCTGGGTAAAGCTCCCTGTCTCGCTTATCCAGAAAGTGGCCGGAGCTTCTTGCTAGAATTAGCCTTCCCTCCCCAGTGCATGAGTGCTTTCTTGTAGCAGAAATATGATACTGACCGGCAAGTTACTGCATTTGCCCGTAAAGCACTGACAGAAGTGGAAAAGAAGCCTGATAGGGGCAAGATGGCCGCCTGATAGGACGTGCGTGAAGCAGCGCTGCGCCCTTTTTCCCTAAAGAAACTTCCTAATAACGTAATGCCGCATAACAAGCATAAGGGGAAAATTCGGGGAGCAATTTCAAGCTCACCCGTACTGTACCCCCTTCAGAGGTGCATCGAGGGCTTCTTCGTGGGAGCTGCTGAAACACCCAAAGGGCTGGTTGCTGGGGGGACGACGGAGGAGCAAACGCCGTTCCCCCGACCTTAGATGTCATGCTGAGCCCGGGTGAGTCAATGAGGTCAAAGCACCTGGCATCGATTGAGGAGCCTGCAGGAATAACAATGACTCAGAGCTTGCAGCATCGCGAGCTCTTGGAGGAGACACGGGAAATCCCTGGGATAGGGGGAGGAGAGCTTTTCCTGAGTTGAGAAGCAGGCCGATTGATGCAACAACCGAAACCAAGTCAAGAACAAGCTCTGGAACCTGCAGGGAGCGATTTGATGCATTCGGCACGTCCCAGGGAGGTGAGAAACGCCCTGACAGAACCAGCCTCAGTGAGTATAAACTTGGGCCCTCCAGAGGAAATAATATTGGGAAATGTTTGGTTAACTTTAAAAGCAATTGAAAAATCCTTAAAAGTAATCAATAAGATGACAATGGAAGCAAAAAACCAGACAATAATTAATAACAACCTTATTGGAACATTTAATCAAAAAATAGAAAATCATGATTACAAAAAATGGAGGATATTCAACAAAATATTCAACAAAATCTTATAAAATCAGAAGAAATGAATTCGAGAAGGTTGGAAAAGCTTGAAAATAATCAGAGAATGTTGAATTTAAGAGTAATAAACTTTCCAGTTGTACGCATGATAGCTCCAATGGAATTGTTTAAAACGTATATGAAAGAAATCTTGAAAATACCTGATACAGCATTGCCAGTTTGTACTAAGGCTTATTACCTTCCTCAACCAGGCTCTGAAGTTGAAGTTGAAGAGAGGCATGTTTCTTCTATGAACATGACCGACTTGCTAGAATTATCAGTTGATACAGAAATTAAAAATAGGAAGGCAATGTTGGTAACATTTGCCTTCATTTCTCAACGAAATCATGTTTTGAAATGATTCCTGAGAAATAGATTAGCCCCCTTCTACGGTGCCCAAATATGGATATATCCTGATATAATTTAAAAAACACAGCTGCGAAGAAAAGAGTTCTTAGCAATGAGAGAAAGGGTCCTTAGAACTTAAAAGTCTTTCTAAGCAAGTGCAGGAATTCCCAGGTATGGCTGCTGAATCATGAGCCCTTCGGTTTCTTACAGAGCTTAAGCTTTAGCAACATAGTTGATTCTCCAGAGAGGGGGGGCAGGCATTAAATATGTGGCTGATTTAACCTACTGTCTATGAAGAACCTTGTTTACAGGTAAGCAACTTGTTTTCTCCATCAACATGCAAGATTAAATCAGCCATAACTTGTGGGGATCCCCGAGCTGAGGACTGAAATGCAGAGCAACCTAAGCAGCAAACCAGCCCCACCAACTGGAGACTAGAATATTGAGTGAACGGGCTGTGTAGAACTACTTATCAAATGTTACTGCTCTCTCCATGACATGCTGACCAGACAGTAAAGGGACATAAAGGTGTGAATAGATGACAGACTTGCATATGTCTTCAACAGAAGTGACCCTCATAAGGGCACAGTGCCCACCCATGTTAAAAATTCAGTTCTGGCTATGCCCAGAGCCTTTGTTAGATCTGTCTGTTGGTCTCTGTCCTTTACTCACCTCCTCTCCCCTGATCCAGTAGCTCTCCTGTTTCTCCTTTTAGCACCAACAACCAGTAATATAAGCCAGGCTTACATTTATATACATCAGCAGGAAGGATGCAGAGCTAAGAGGAAAAGTTTAGCAATCCATTTGCACACACTATTAATAACCAGCAAGTACCATTTATATGTCACCATGCTAATACTGTATAGTCACTATTGTGGCAATATGTTTTAATACATATATGCTAAAATTTAGTACGTCATCTGTTAAATCACGTTTTAGCATGCACAGTAACTTTAATGATGTGCATGCCAATACTTTTTGCAATATCAGTTTTAGTACATAGGCTCCCCCATTATCTTTGATCAGACCTGTTACTGAGAATATTGTTTTTCAACATCCTCATATTTCTTTGAAATTTCCTTCACCTGTAAATAAACAGATATTTTAAAGTCTGTGTCATTAACCTGAGAAAGCTGAAGGTCCATTTGGGCAAGAAGAGCAGACTCCAGCTTAGTTATAGCACTGTAATCTCTTTAGACGGGATTTTCTCAGCTTCCAAGGAGGTCAGGCTGGAGTCACTCTTAGAAAGCTCTAGACTCCTTGCAAAGCAGGAGTCACAGTAGCATGTACCAGATCCAACATGTTGTCTTGGGAATTGCCCCTAAGGACTCCACGAGGCATCCAGTGTGGGAAGACATTATAAGGTTTAATAAAATCCCACCACTCAACTGCCAACTTGCTCTGCACAGGGAATCACAGAAAATGAGCGGTTAATGTGCACTGCAATTTCCTCACTGCTTCTCCTGCCATGCAAGCAATTGCCAAATCCTTCTGTCCTACCATCCACAATATGCCTGACCAAGCCAGCCAATAAGGTTTGCTCCATAGTCCCAGCTTTTCCATGCCATCACAGTCAAACTCTCATGGGATCGAAGAAACAACTGCGAGGAGATGTGATAAAAGTTTACAAAATCATGAGTGGTGTAGAACATGTTAATACAAACAGTTATTACCTCTATTCAACAACACTAGAACTAAAGGACATTCCATGAAACTAACTAGTATCAGATTTAAATCAAATTTTAAAAAGTATACAACTAAGCTATGGAATTTGTTGCCAGAGAGTGTGGTCAAGGCTTCAATATAGCTGAGTTTAAAAAAGGTTTGGACATGTTTCTGGAGGTCAGGTCCATAAACAGTGATTAGTCAGTCAGACCTGGGTGTCTCTAGTCTATAATTCTGGAAGTGAACTTCCCTAGTAGGATCTGAGAAACTCTTCCAAGTGATCCAGACTGGCCACTGTCAGAGACAGGATGTTGGGCTCGATAGATCATTTGCCTATCTCAGCAGGACATCTCTTATGTTCTTGGTCATTTCTTTAAGAACTTTAAGGGATTGAAGCATATTTGGACTCAAAGTCCTATCTTCCTCAGATCTCAGAGAATATGGACCCTCAGCAGGAGATAGAGGTGAACACAGTAACACAGTAAATGACTGCAGATAAAGAACAAAATGGCCCATCCAGTCTGCCCAGCAGCAATTGTATGCACATCTACCCAAAGTAGATCAAAGTCCCACATGGAACTCAATCTCTACTCCCATTGTATGTTCTTTAGGGTTTCAATTGATGTTCCATACAGGTTACCTCAGGCCCTCCAGGAAGCACAAGATAGTCACATCACTGCTGCCCTGGGCTGCAACTGTCATTCAGTGAAGGTTGCCCAGGTTGTATGCCTTGCCCTCAAGAGAGAACAGGGAGGACTGCTCCCAGCTTCATAACATCTTCAGAGGGGAAAACCTTGGTTTTCTCTTTACTCCATGAGTTGAAGAAGAAAATCTCATCACAGGAGCACCTTCTAAATGAAACTAGCTTGCAGCAGTCAATTTGGGTCCTATTTGTCTTCATGCATTTTAAACAGAGCCACACACTAACATATGCAACAGCCTGGAATGAAATTCTTCCAAAGACGCATCATCAGGGCAATATCCTGAAACAATTAACATAGCAGTAGATTCCTCCATGATTTATTACCTCTATTCTTTAATACATTTACTGCTATGAGATAAATAATTGAAAATCAAATTAAGATTAATGGATAAATAAAATATGTTTCTGGGTAAATATTCTAAACTAGTTCTTAAAGTGACAGTATATAAATTTCAGATATTTGCAAGTGTTAATCATTTTCAAAATCATTTCCTTTGCAATTTATAATTATTAAGAGAAATGTTAAAAGACAGAGATCAACTCCCAAATGAAGTTAAATACATCTTTTAAACTGAAAGATCCTAGGTGTTGAAGATGACCTTACCCTTCCCCCATCCTCATGCTTTTAATCTTCTTACGATGACTTTTAAATTATATTTTCAAGACTATATCTTTTTGCTTCTTATCATACTATTTTCACTGGCATATTCGTGCTTCTGCATCAAATAAAGCCACTGTAATTTGCTTACTATGAGACAGCAGACTTGACCAAAATTATTCCATCGCTAAAATCTGATTTTCAGAGCCAGATTATGTTTGTGATAACATTAGTTAAGGTCATGCATAGCAAGAAAAAATCTCTCACTTTGTGCAAGTTATAAGCCATCATTTCATTCCACACACTGGTCTTTAGCTTTGCAAAACTCTAACGCTCATACTGGAATTATATTACATCTTTCGGTTGCTTTCACTAGATGTCATTAAGTTGGCCTCTTCTTTATCTTCAATCTAAAGTTAATTCCCTGGGTAGCATGCTGCTTACTGGTTTGAAGGATTAAATGTAAGGGTTTATGAAGAAAAGCAGCTTTTGGTACAATGCTATTATACCACGCTTAGCCATAAATTGTCAACTCTCACATTTTGTGTCAGGCACACATGCTGTTCATTTTAAAAAAGAAATATCATCTTCTGGCAAAATAATGGAAAAAGGATTATTTTAGAGTATTCATATTCTAGTTCACAATCTCATTAAAGAAGCAATATTGCTGCACTTCTCCTACATCCAGTTAACAATGTGAGCCACTGCACAATTTGACAACTGAGCCTGTTATGCACTACAGCTTATTTTAAAATGGCAGTAGTAAGACATTTTCCTAGAATATCCGCTTGCCTACTCCTTAGCTGCATGTCTTCCTCTCAACTGTATTATTGGCTCTACTTTTTATTGCTCATAACTAGTTACATTTGTAGATATTGAATCGTAAAACAAGAAACATAAGTATACAGATTATATTAAACTAACTTTATTTTAGGGCATACAATGGTAATATGTCATTAATTAATATCAGCCTTAAACAATCCCAAAAATACAGACAGAATAACCAGGGTCAGGGGGTGGAGATATATATTTGCTCCAGATTTAGTAATAAGAATATACCAGCAGTTTCAGTGGGATAAATTTCACTACAAAACTAGAGCAAAGCTTTAATAATTCCCACCCACCCCTTTCTGCACATAAAAGCAAGTAAACAGTGGTTCCATAGATAGCAGGATGAATTAGCCATGCTGTCTGGGGAGGTCCCTCTGGGTGGCCTTGAGGCAGAGCTTTGTATAGGCTGTTTCAGAGCTTTGCTCTGTATGGCTGTGCATCTTCCCACGCTGATTAGCACCCTCTGCCTCCTCAGTCTGTAATATAGCAGAGAAAATTTTTGAAATTAAATTCTCCCCCCCCCCACCCCTCTTCTCCGTCCCAGGAAGGGGTGGGTACACATGGTTAATTTATCCTGCTATATACGGAAACACCGTTTACGATAAGTAAACTTCCTTTTTCCCCATCAATAACGAGGCTGAATTAGCCATGCTGTCTGGGAGTCCCCAGCTCCCACGTTGTGCCTCGCTCGGCATATGAGCCCCTGCCCATAACTCTGAATCCACTCCGCGAGCCCAACCTATCTTACTGTGGACAGCTATGGAGGGTTCTCTCGTGTGATGTGAGCCAACACTCCCAGCGCTGCATCAGTTGACATCTGCTGGTTCAGACAGTAATGGGCAGTGAAGGTGTGCAAGGATGACCATGTGGCAGCCTTGCAGATGTCTATGAGCGGTATGTTGCGCAAGTGAGCAATTGATGCAGCTACCACTCAGACCTGATGTACCTTTACTCTGGGTGGGAGTAAGTGAGAGGGCTTAGAGTAGCAGAATTGGATGGATTGTGAGATCCAGAAAGCGATGGTTCGTTTTTCCACCGGCAGACCTGGCGCATTCGGGTTGAAGGAAACAAACAATTGCAAAGCCCTGTGATCTACCTGGGTTCTACGTATGTAGTAAGCTAGTGCCCTTTTGCAGTCCAGGGTATGCAACAGGCGTTCTCTTGCGTAAGTATGCGGTTTTGGGAAGAAGGTGGGAAGAATAATGGTCTGATTTGAGGTGGAATGCCAAGACCACCTTGGGTAAGAAAGAAGGATGAGTCTGAAGGGTCACTTTGTCAAGGTGGAACTGTAGGTGGGGAGGATAGTGGACCAGAGCTTGTAATTCACTGACTTTCCTGGCTGACATCAAAGCCACTAGGAACACCACCTTCCAGGTCAAATACTTTATGTGAGAACTGTCTGTGGATTCGAACAGAAGCAGCATTAATTGTTCAAGAACCAGATTCAGGTTCCAAGGCACAGGAGGTTTCGTTACTGGGGATCTGAGATTAGGAGGTCTCTGATAAAGCGGGAGACCAACCGGTGTGATGAAATCGGCTGTCCATTGTGTGGGTGATGATAGGCTGCTATCGCACTGACATATACCCTGACCGAGGCTGTCGCCAGACCCGATTGATAGAATGTGAGTAGGAAGTCCAGTAGGGTTTCGGGTGAACAGGCAAATTGGTCTACCTGGCATCAATGGCACCAATTGGCGTACCTTCTCCACTTTAGATGATAGTTTCTCCTCATGGATTGCTTACGTGAAGAGATGAGTATTTTATGGACTTCATAAGATACCCCCTGTTCCATTAGTAGTGTCCTTTCAAACTCCAGGCTATAAGATGCAGAGAGGACTGCATCAGGTGTCGCAGAGATCCTCCTTCCTGCAAGAGGAAGTCATGTTGTGACCTAAGGGAATGGGTAGAGCTATCAACAGTCGGATGAGGTAAGCTAGGTTGGGTAAGGCGTCTGCGCGGTCGATATAGGATGTAGGATTTTGGGTATGCTAGAGACTGGACTTTTCGTAGTTTTTCACCAGTCCCAGTCCCTGAAGGATCTATTGATTCCTTCAGATGCAGTTCCAGTGTTGAGGTATCCAAGGCTACGAACAGCCAATCATCCAGGTATGGGAAGAGTTGAATCCCCTTTCGACGGAGGTGGGCCACCACCACTGCAAGACATTTGGTGAAGATCCTGCGGGCAGATGATAGGCCAAAGGGAAGCAGCTTGTATTGGTAGTGCTGCCCACTGGACCGAAGCACAGGTACCGCCACAAGGAGTGGTGCATAAGAATGTGGAAATAGTCGTCTTTGAGATCCAATGAGCACATCCAGTTGTTGGGTTGAAGGAAAGGTAGAATTATCTTCAAAGATGTCATCTTGAACTTCTCCTTGATGAGGAATTTGTTCAGCTCTCGGAGATCCAAGATGGGGGCGAAGGCCTCCCGACTTTTTGGGTATGAGGAAATATGTGGAATAGAATCCCTTTCCCCACTGACGTGGTGGAATCACCTGGATGGCTTGCTGGGTGAGAAGCGAAGATAGCTCCTCCTGGAGGATCTGTGGTAAGAGGCTTCTGGGAGAGATCACCTTCCAGGGAAGCGTGGGGGAATGCTTGAAGTTCAGTTGGTATCCTTCACAAGTGATGTCCAATACCCAATGGCTGGAAGTGATCACGGACCAGACGTTGAAAAACTGTGCTGTCCTGCCCCCCACTGGTGTCGATGGTGGCAGTCCTGCATGTCTTAAAAACTTTGCAGGGGGTTCAGTGTGGAAGTGGACGGCTGGTGCTGCTGACGATGCCTCTGGATCTGCCTCTTTGTTGGGGCTGCTGGGGGTTGGTGCGGCAGCTGGAAAGCTGGCTCCCTGTACTGCGGGTAGGAGCAGAACGGGCACTGCTGAAAGCTAGGTTTACAGTAGGTTGTATACCAGAGTTTCGTGCTGGTAGAAGCATCTGTCGGAGAAGCCAGTGACAGGACCACCACGTTTTGCTCTTTTAACAATGAGACTATTTCTCGCAGCTTGTCCCCAAACAGGTTGTCTCCCTTGCAGGGGAGGTCCGCTAGCTTCTTGTGCATGTCCTCCCTAATTGCACTGGCTCTTAGCCAGGCAAGACAAGCTACTATGACTGAAGCAGACACTCTCGAAGATGTTTTGAAAGATTCATAGATAGTACAGAGGAGGTGACGTAACCCTTACTCCATGTCCAGAACCAGTTGCAGGAGACCTGTGGGTGATGTGTCCTCACCAAAAAAGGGTTTCAGTGTCTGGAGGCCCTCATAGATATACTGGGTGATTTAGAATTGGTGGTGTTGTATTTTGGCACCCAGCATGGCAGATTGGAAGGACCATTTACTGAAGTAATCCAGGTAGCAGTTATCCTTTCAGGCGGTGTATTTGAGTACAGTCTGATCTTAGCACATTTCATAGCAGATTCTGTAACGATGGATGCATGTGGAAGTTGAGAAGAGAAGTAATATGGGGACTGTCTCATCTGAAACTTTAGATCTGTCTTTCAGAAAGTCGGCAAGGTAGAGAACGGTGATTGCCAGGACTTTTCCAGCACCATGTCGTGGACGTTCTGGGAGGAAAGAGCAGTCAGTTCAGATGGCACCTCAAATATCTTTAGAATGTCCATGACTTCCGCCCTAGGGTCAAGGATCTTCTTGGTCTCGATGTTGAGCCTTGATCCCACCTTTTAAATGAATTTTGAAGAGGAGAGATCCTCCAGTGGGGAGGAGGGTTTAGGTGGTTCTTCAGGTGGATCAGATGGCATCCCCGTAGATGACGCTGGTGATGAAGGTGGGAAAGTGAACTCAGTTGGGGGGAGAACTAGGGAGAAGGGGAACGTGCTGTCTTCAGTGGCTTCTCTTTAGCAGGCTGTGTCATCCTCAAGAGGGCCTTTCCAAGACTACAGACTAGCCAGAGGTCATGTGTGGTCACTGAGCTCCAAGGATGCAAAGAGGCCGGAGGGAACAGCTGAGATTTGGGAGATAGCCTTTCCGCTAGGGCTTTCTTGTTGGGGGTTGAAGAGGGCTGCAGTTTCAGAGGTTTTCCTCCCCTCTTGGAGGAGGGTGTACAGGCCTCCAAAGGACCTGGGATGGCAGTGAACAGAATGTCCGTGTCCGGACCTCAAGGTTAGTATGCCAGAGGAGGTACCACTTGCAGAAGGTGGGGTCGTTCCATCAATGGCTCTTATAGTTGAGGAGATCTCCTCTTCTGCTTGGATACAGAGGAGATGTCTGAGTACACCCACAGCAATGAGATCGAGGAAGCTTCGGAGTCAGGGTATTTGGATAACAAAGCCACATCCTTCCCCATGGGTCACGTCCAAATGTGAATGACAATGTGGAAAAAGCAGACTGAGGAGGCAGAGGGTGCTAATCCGCATGGGAAGTTGCGCGAAGCTGCACAGAGCAAAGCTCTGTAACAGATACATAAAGCTCCACCTCGAGGCCGCCCAGAGGGACGTCCCCAGATAGCACGGCTAATTCAACCCTGCAACTGACGGGAAATAAAAAGTTTTATTATTTAATCCCTGGTGAATGTATCAGGGGAGAGAGAGGAGGGCAACCAGATAATCAGGGTTTTCTGCTAGTAATGCAAACCTTTTTGGCAGGCATGTCATGGCAGACACTGGTCAATATTATTCAATAAGCAATATTACTGTAATGCTGTGTGAAATGTAAGAGAGAGAATGGACCAGCTTATTTGCCAAATGGTCATAAACTGTGTGTTTCCTATTTTTCACACTCAGTGATAACTAAGAGGTCCATATTCAGCCACTGTGCAGCTTTGCTAGTTAGCCAGATAAATTTATCCAGGTAACTTATTTTTATCTTAGAGTTAGCTGGATACATTTATCTAGCTAACTTTAGGACAGGTATACAGGCCGACCAGAGTTAGCAGGATAACTTATTCAGCTAAATTAGCTACTCACAGTTACAACCCCAGAACACGTCTGTCTTATCCGGCAAAATTTTAGCCAGATAAAAAAAGTTATCCAGCTAGAATCTATCTCTGTTGCACCAGCTGTCAAAAGAAAACTCTAAATGCATTAGATGGTATTTTTTTTCATCTTAAATTGATTTAAAATAATGTATGTTCTGAGAAGGCGTTACTATAAAACTTCAGCCTTTTTTTTTTATTATTTAATATAGGAGGTTGCTTCCCTGTTCCTTTGTATTTCCAGCAAAACTGGAACCAGGACTGAGATAATCAGCCTTCATTTGCAATTACCCAGGGATTTCCTCCCTTCTAACCTTAACATACCCAGTGTAATTGCTGAAGTCAAACAGGGCTGGGAATGTTGCAGAGGCAGTATTCACAGTCAATGGATGCAGAATTGTCTTGTCCAATCTGCTGCAGAAGACCAGGGGCCCACTCCTACCTGGAAATGAAACATTGGTAGCAATGTGGGACAGCACACTGCTCTTCCTCCAGCCCTTCTTCTCTCTGCTGATGACCTAGCAACACCTTCGGCACCTCTTCCTCCTCCCCTGCCTAAATGTCATGATTATAACCACTGTCCTCCTCCTGAATCCCAGGAGAGAGACAGAGACTACTGATTGACTATCTACAAGGGTGTTATAGTAGTCAAGAATTTATGTCTCTATAGGAGGGCCATGTAATAGCTTGAGGTGAGGTGAGGTGTTGGTTTAGGGGCCAGTTTCTCATGTAGAGTGAGATGTACGAACAGAACAGTACACCTCGGTGAAGATTTGACATCATTTGGAGTGAGGAAAGTCTTACAAAGATGAAATTTTGTACTATGTTATCTCGCTGAGCACATCAGGCTAGGGTGAGATAACATAGTAGAAATGGCAACTACTTAACTACTATGGCAGCCTTGTAGATAGATAGAGAGACTCTCTCTCTCATGCAAACACAGGAATTACTATTAGGCATAAGTTTACTGCACCACATGATACTACTGATGTGAAGCAGTATGTTATTGTGCAGTAATTCTAAATTTTCCTAAACACACCCCTTTTTCTTATCATGGGCATTATCCTTGCGTTAATAACGCATTTTGATAAATCTAGGGGTAAGATTCCTTCTTCATTTCCCTCCTCTAGGATCCCTTGCCCTCCATGCTGCTCAGCCCCAATCACTAAGATCCTCCTCTTCTGCACGCGCTGATTCTCTTCCTCCTTCCTCCCCACGCGGCTCTGGCATCGTTTACTTCCGGGGCCGCACAGGCAGGAAGGAGGAAGAGCATCAGCGCGTTTGAATGCGATCTTTTTCTTCGGGCAAGGAGGCTCAGCAGCCGCATGAGCCTCCTTGCGCCCGGGGGCATTGGCTCCCCTCGGGATACCACTGCTCACGTCTGCCCCTAATACCTTGGAAACTTTATTAAAAATAAATAAATAAATAAAATAAAATAAATAATAATTTAAAAAAAATGACGTCACAGGATTGACTGGCCCACCGGGGGAAGCCCGATCCCCCGATAGGTCAATCCGCCCCTGTTTACAAGGGATGGCTTACTTTTGGGGGAGGTCTTATATTTAGGAATTCGGCAAAATCTCTACTAGGTCTTATTTTTGGGGAAACACGGGATTACATTGGCCCCATAAACAAGATTCTGGAAAGTCCTGGTACTTGCCTCCAATCAAGAATCTTCACCAGATCAGTGAGAACTACAGGAAAGTCCACGGCAGATTCGTGGCATGGCCCCCTCACCTCTCTACAGTAACTCCAGTACCTGGTTCCTCGTCTCTGGTGGCGGTAGACCACCAGCTCCAACCTCGGGCCTCCTCTGGTACGTCCGGCTCAGCTACAGACCCTGGTGTTCCTGGTCCAGCCACCACTGTCAGTGCTCCACGTCGGGCCTCTCTGCGTGGTCCTCGGAGAGACACTGCTACTCGGCGCTACACCCCTCTCTAGGTGCGCGCGCAAGCATCACTAGTGGTTAAGTAAGGCCCGCAGCGGGAACCAAGCCGCAACCCCGGAAGATGATGTCAGCAGAGCACCGCTACTTAAGCTCAGACTCCGCTCCCTAGCTTTGCCTTTGCAACAGGTCCCGTCACTGGTCGAGTACTCGTTGCCTCCTGAGAGATTCGTCTCACTCTTGTGTTCCTGCTCCTCGCTGATCCTGGTTCCTGATTCCTTTGCTCCTACATTCCTGCTCTTTGCCTTTCCTCGGATTGCCTACATGGACTTTGACTCTGCTTTGCCTGACCACGCCGTTGATGCTCTCCAAGCCCGGACCTCTGCTTTGCCTGAATGTACCGCTGATTCTCTCCAAGCCCAGACCTTTGCATTACCTGACTACATCGTTGCCTCTCTCCAGACCCAGACCTCTGCATTGCCTGACTACTTTTTTTTTTTTTTTTTTTTTTTAATATTTATCAACAGTTTCAATTTTACATAACATAAATCTATTACATTCAATATATTGCATTGAAATTATAAACATGCATTTCAATTCAAAAATTGAGATACTTCTCTTATTACGAAACAAATTATCATATTGTAAAGCTATAGTAAAGAAAATTTTTAATACACTGAGGCCTGACTACTTTGTTGCCTCTCTCCATACCAAGACTTCTGCATTGCCTGACTACGTTGTTGCCTCTCTCCATACCAAGACCTCTGCATCGTTTGACTCCACTTGACTATCTCTGTGATCAGATCTCAGCCTTGCTTGCCACCACTTCCAGACTCAGGAAGACTGCCTGGAAGCTACATACCTAGATGGACTTTCCCTGCAGCTGAAGGATGAGCTGGCTGCACGGGAGCTCCCTTCCTCTCTTGGAGGACCTTATAGACTTGATGGGCCGAATAGATCATTGTCTCCAAGAGCGTCACTGGGAAAGTCAGATGCCCAAGAAGCCCTCTCGGATTCGATCCCATTCACCACCTACCACCAGCCCTGCCTCTGGTAGGGTCGCTATTGTGGCCAAGAAGGAAGAGCCCATGCAGCTGGGTCATGAGCAGCTGACCTCGGAAGAGCGCCTCCAGTGGAGACAAACCGGTCTGTGTCTGTATTGTGGAGCACCCGGTCATCATCTATATGCCTGCCCTATCCGTCAGGGAAACTTCCCGGCCTAAGTTCAGTAGGGGTCCTGAACTTGGGCACAATGTCTCTGGCCCCTTAATTGTCTGTACCAGTTACCCTGATCTGGGACTCCCGGTCTTTTCCAGTTCTTGTTCTGGTGGATTCTGGAGAAGGAGGTAATTTATCCTCAAGGATCTAGTTCAACTCCTCGATATAAAGACCCATCCTTTGGAGACCTCCTTGTGCATTGCCTCCATTTATGGGGAACCGTTACCCGGTCACATATTCCTCACTACCCGGTCACATATTCCTCACTACAGAGCCAGTTCAGTTATGCCCTGGCGCCCTCCATACATAAGAAATTGAGCTACTAGTACTGGAGAAATCCATTCATCCGGTGGTCTTAGTGCTACCTTTGCTCCAATGTCACTCCCCTCAATTTGATTGAGGGTTACTCCAACTGGTGGAATGGGGTTCCACCTGCCACCAGTCCTGTGTATGTAAAGTGGTACTGCCACTTCTTCAGGCATACCCGCTCCATATGCAGATTTCGAAGACGTTTTTTCCAAGGAAAAAGCAGACCTTCTCCCACCTCTTCGGAGGTTTGATTGTTCCACAGACCTTCTACCTGGGACCATGCCTCCCCGAGGGCATACCTATCCTCTGTCTCTCCCCAAGACGAAGGCCATGATGGAGTACATTTAAGAAAACCTTGCAAAGGGGTTCATCTGCCCCTCTACATCTCCTGCCGGAGCAGGATTCTTTTTCGTGACCAAGAAGGATGTGTCCCTCAGGCCGTGCATCAACTATCGCGGCCTGAATTCCATTACCCGTAAAGACAAGTATCCTCTGCCACTGATCTCAGAACTATTTGATCACCTGCATGGAGCATCCATATTTACCCAGTTGGATTTACGCGGGGCATACAACTTGGTACGAATCCGTCCTGACGATATTTGGAAAACAGCTTTTAACACCAGAGACGGGCATTACAAATACCTGGTGATACCCTTCGACCTCTGTAATTCGCAAAATTTGATAAGTATTTGTTTGAGAAATCCAGTCTGCCTTTCCTCGGGTACATTATTTCCCAAAGAGGATTCTCTATGGATCCTGCCAAGTTAAAAGGAATCCAAGACTGGCTGCAGCCCATGGGTCTTAAGGCTCTTCAGCGGTTCTTAGGGTTCTCAAATTATATCACCATTTTATTCCACACTATTCAACCTTGGCCACCCCTCTGACTGCATTGACTCGAAATTGGACACCGGAAGCCATCACAGCCTCCGCGATTGGGGCTGGGGTGATCCTGAGCCAATGCACCGCTTCTGGATTCATAGTCCCATGTTCGTTCTACTCTTGCAAGTTCTCGTCGGCAGAACAAAATTATAGCATTGGAGATCGCGAGTTACTCACCATTAAGTTGGCCCTCGAAGAGTGGCACCCGTGGTTAGAGTGCGCTCAACACAAATTCATAGTGTTCACAGCAACAAGAACCTGGAACTGAGCCAGGCCCAACATCTCAATGCCCATCAGGCCCGATGGGCATTATTCTTCTCCAGGTTCAACTTTGAACTCTATTACCATCCAACTGAGAAAAACCTCCGGGCAGATGCCCCATCACGCTCTTTCGAGCCTGAAGATACTCCAGAAGAACCCAGCCACATAATAGATCCAGCTTGTATTTGCTTATCCGCTACTCACCCAGTTCCTACTGGGAAGACTGTTGTGCCCCGACGACTCAGAGAAAGAGTCCTCCGGTGGGCACATGACTCAAAGTTTGCTGGTCACCCAGGGCGAGCATGAACCTTGGTGCTGCTCCAGCGGTTCTTCTGGTGGCCCACTATGGTCTCTGACACTAAAGCGTACGTTGAATCCTGTAACACTTGTGCACAACAAAAACCGGCGGTGGTTCGACCCTGGGGTTTGTTTCAACCCCTTCCAGCTCCCGAGAAACCGTGGACCCTCCTATCTACGGATTACATCGTAGACTTGCCTCCATCTACGGGCCATACCGTTATATTGGGTAACAATAGATCGATTTTCAAAGATGGTCCATTTTGTCCCTCTACCGGGCCTACCATCTGCTCCTGTGTTGGCACGCCTATTTTTTCATCAAATCTCCAGATTACATGGCTTACCCAAGGACATTGTCTCTGATAGAGGTCCTCAATTTGTTGCTAGATAATGGCGTGCCCTTTGCCAAAAGTTCGGCATTAATATCAGTCTAACAACTGCTTACCACCCACAAGCCAATGGACAAGCTAAGCGTATGAATCGCTCTATGAAAGCTTTTCTCTGCGCCTACATAAACAACCACCAAGACAATTGGTCTGAACTCCTTCCTTGGGCGGTGTTTGCTCCTACGTTCCTGCTCTTCACCTTTCCTCGGATTGCCTACACGGACTAACTCTGCTTTGCCTGACCACGCTACTGACTCTCTCCTAGCCCGGACTTCTGCTTTGCCTGACCACGCCGTTGAGTCTCTCCAAGCCCAGACCTCTGCTTTGCCTGATTACGTCGTTGCCTTTCTCCAGACCCAGATCTCTGCATTGCCTGAATACGTCATTGCCTCTCTCCAGACCTAGATCTGTGCATTGCCTGACTACATCGTTGCCTCTCTCCAGACCCAGACCTCTGCATCATTTGACTCCGCTTGACTATCTCCGTGATCAGACCTCAGCCTTGCTTGCCACTGCTTCCAGATTGCCGCCAGCCCTGACTCAAGCTTGTTCTAAGACGCCTCTTCAGTCTACGTCCTGGACTTGGTCTATTCAGGCTTCGGCCTGCTCTTACTCGGGCACCCCCTGTCTGTATTTTTACCATGGCGCCCGAGTCTCCGGGACACTACCTTGTCCAGTGCATGACTGCACCATCCCTCTCCTGCTGTCTTTGGGCTGACTTTGATCTCCTCATCGACAACACACAGAGGCCTACCTAAGTCCAGCCGGCCCTGGCACCCAAAAGCTCAACCCGAGGGGAACGAGGGCTGGTATTGGTGAAGCTCCAGCCGGCCTCTGTTCATCAGCCCACTCCACCTGTCAATGGTGGGGACCCGCAGGACCCTACCTACAGGTTGCGTCAACCCCTCCTCGGCCCAATGGTCCACCTCCGGCGCAAAACATTATGAAATGATTATTAAAATATTACTTAGTTCTTCAGCTGAAATTCAGTAGTTCGATGCATACCAATTTTCATTAGCTATATTGAACTGATTCATTAATTCACAGTTATGATTTAACAATAACCACATTTAGCAGTGCAAACAATTTTAGAAACTTGAAATGCCGCCAAAATTTTGAAGAAACGGGGAAGGGAGGGGAATTCTTTATGGCTTTTTTTTTTTTCATTATTTGCTGTTCAAGTTTTTTTGTTTTTATTTAAGTATTTTTGCTTGTTTTTCTTTCATTTGGACTTTTTTTTCCCTTTCTCTTGAGTCTTTCTGCCCACTTTCTCTTTTCTTCTGCAGCATGACAGCAGTTTCTTGGATAGAGTCTGAGTCCAGGTTTAATCCCAGTGGTCGCAGCACCTCTGCCCAGGCCTGGCCCTAGCACCAGGCACTGAATTTTAGGCACCCATGCGATCTAATAGCTGGGTTTTTTTCCCAGTCTGGAATGCAGAAGCACATTTTTTAGGAGTATGAGTACACAATGCCAAGACCTTTTTCTAAAAGCCACAATTTAAACTTAACTGCTATTAAAACAAATTAAATCTGATTATGCTCTGTGACAGAAAGATATCTGGATACTTTTGCAGACATCTACAAACCTATAACACTAAATACTTGCATGTAGATTCTAACTAGAAGAAATAAACTTCAAGGTCAGTAAGAACAGACATTTGAATTGACTGATGTGTTGAATTCAGCCTGTCTAAAAGACGCCAGTTGCAATAAAATTAGTGAAAAATGCCACTCTTAAATCTCGTGGGTGTATAAATAATTTCTCTAGTTATCCCTCTTGGGTTATCACCAACTTAATTTGCAAAACTGTGAAATAAGCAAGGAAAGCTAACAGTACTTCAGGGACTTGTAAATGTCCCTCAATGGTTTTAAAAAGTAATTTAAAAATAATTTAATATTCCCTAGGCTCATAGGAAAATACATTTCATTTAACTCTTAAGCTATGCAAACCTATCATCAAAATTGCTATGCTAGGGAGGAGAATTTAACATTTTTCGGACAAATGCACACTTTTATAATTATACTTTTACTGAAATTAACAAGGGTTTTGTGATTTTTAGGACAGAGATTTGTTTATAGTAGACCAATTCAGAGATGAAAGACAGGATTTTATTACATTTGAAAAGGAGAGATAAAACTTAAAAGTAACAACACTTGTCATATATGGCCAAATGCTAGTTACTTAAAAGACCCAGGGAGTCATGCTCTATAAGCATGACGCCCAACACATCCTGCCTCTCCCCCCCACACAGACATACTCTCCTGTATCTCCCAATTTCTCCCCCATAAAAGTGTACATACAATAAATAATTGTAATTATTTAAAGTGGTAGTAATGAACAGGCAGTTTATAAGGAGACCAGATAAAAATGTGCAATCAATTGTCAAGACAGACAGTTTCCTGATAGCACAAATAATAAGGACCCAAAGAAAACTTCTCAAGGCTGGAGGATATTTTCTGCAGAGAAGGAAATTAATTGTGTGCCGGAAAAAGCCAAACCAACCAATTAAATTCAGCAGTTTCCAAATAGTAAAATTATCTTTATATGGGAGATGCGTCCACATTCTGATTTATTTTATTTCTTTATTTATTTAAAGTCTTTTCTATACGATCGCTAAGATATATACCATCGCAACGGTTTACATGGAGGCACATAAGTAATGTTGGAGTAAGCGTACTATAGTACATTCTAACAGGTGCCAATAAGTTTCGGTTACATTAAATCATCAAAATACGCATGTTTAGTGATGTAGGTTCTGGCCAGGTGTACCTGGAAGGTACTTTTACAGGTAAAAAAAATCACATTTACTGTGTTATATTATTATATTCATTGTGTACTCAATTTGTTAAAATATTGTAATGCACATTTATGAGAATAGTGCTGTGTGCCGGTGCTCTTCTGTTTATTCCAGTGTATTTTCTATTCTCCGGTCTCTTTATAAAAGGCTTGTTTAAAAAGCCATGTCTTTAGACTTCTCTTGAATGTTTTGGGGTCTCTGTAATTTGATCTCCAAAGACATTGTGTTCCAGAGTGTGGGTCCTGCTAAAGACAATGCCCTTTCTCTTACCTGGGTTAGTCTCGCTGTCTTGACTGAGGGAATGGTTATGAGAGCTTTGTTTGCTGAACGAAGGTTCCTGTGTGGGACATGTACTCGTAGTGCAGTATTTAGCCAGTCCACTTTTTCATCATGTATTAGTTTATGTATGGTACATAGTGCTTTGTATTTTATCCTTTGTTCTATGGGTAGCCAGTGAAGTTCGGCCAGAGTTTCAGTTATATGGTCTCCTCTTCTTTTTCCAGTTAGTATTCTCGCTGCTGTGTTTTGGAATCAGGTCCCAGGATGTTTTACATTGATCAGTTCAGTTAAATTTAAAATAGTTTACAAACTTTGCTCTCTCTGGCTTGATTTTCTGGCTCAGCATTTCTTTTTTCCTCATTATCTGGTCATGTTTGCATTATTAAAAACTAGATTCACTGAGTTACCAGATTATTATAGAAAAGTTTATTGAAAAAGTTGCCAGCACTCATCAATCCTCCTTCCTCCCCCTCTACTTTTCCCCATTCATTAATAAAATACCTATTTGGTACCCCTCCCACACACCAACTCAACCACCTGCAGGCAATATACACAGAACTGCCTGCTCCCCATGGAAAGCACCCACCTGATACTTCAGAAGTTACCACCCAGGAAAGAGATCCAAGCATCATAGTGGATAAAACACTGACATTGTCAACTCGATGAGCTGTGGCAATCAAAAAAGCAAACAGAATGTTAGGAATTATTAAGAAGGGAATGGCAAAAGGGTGGATGTCATAATGCCTCTGTATCTCGCCATGGTGAGACGGCATCTTGAATACTGTGTGCAATTCTGGTTGCCGCATCTCAAAAAAGATATAGTTGCACTGTAGAAAGTGCAGAGAAGGGCGACCAAAATGATAAGTTGCATGGAACGGCTGCTCTATGAGGAAAGGCTAAGGAAGTTAGGGCTGTTCAGTTTGGAGAAGAGACGACTGAGGGGGGATATGATAGAGGTCTACAAAATCATGAAAGGACTTTAACAAGTTAACATAAATCGGTTATTTACTCTCAGATAACAGAAGGACTAGGGGGCACTCCATGAAGTTAGCAAGTAGCTCATTTAAAACAAATCAAAGACATTTTTTTTCCCTCAGCACATAGTTAAGCTCTGGAATTTATTGCCAAAGGATGTGGTTACAGATGTTAGTATAACTGGGTTTAAAAAAAAGGTTTAGATAGTTCCTGAAGGAAAAATCCATAAACTGCTATTAATTAATAAGCAATAGTAGCTTGAGATTTATTTAATGTTTGGGTACTTGCCAGGTACTTGGAATGGCCACTGTTGGAAACAGGATCCTGGGCTTGATCGACCCTTGATCTGACCCAGAATGGTATATCTTATATTCTTATGAAGTACCTAAATCCTCGCTCCCCATGCTTCGAACACAGCATAAGCCACCCCGTAGCTTACACTTCCAGTACATCCTCTTCAGTGCTAAATTAGCTCTAATAAGTGCCTGATTAACAGGTAAATTCCCTTTTTTGAACACTGTCATCTGTTTTTAAGTTCAAATTCTGAACCAGTTTATATGATAGGTCTTTATTTGCCCATTAGAAAGTAATTATAGATACAATTAAATCCTTTTTAATATCCATCACAGCATGCCACAAAAAGTTTATTGTAATCTTTTCTAGGTTCTCTGGTATTCTCAACAAAATCAAAAGTGTTTTAAGTCCACCAAAACTTTCTTTAAATAAACTGATTTTGTCAATAGCCCTACCCCAATATGGACTTCAAGCCCCTCCTACTCCCATCTCAATGCCTACTATTTAAGTTTCTGGCCAGTGCCAATGGTGACATACACACTGCAAGGCACACAATAAAGGAGAGTGGCCTTTTGTGTGTCCCTTCACAGGCTGCCTTCACAGATCTGAGACCGAGCTGAGGCTCTGTCTTGCCTACTAATGTAAGGTGTTTTTATTATTGCATTTTAATGTTACCTGTCTCCTGATGTCGGGACTGAGTGGGCCAGATTCCTGCCTCTGGAGTGGGATTCATGTGAGATGTCAGTTCTAAAGTGTTTTACCATCTCTCGGTTTCCAGCTAGGCTGCTATATTATTGTACAGTAGTTTGGTGAAAAGAGCAGTAATCTCTAGTGCATGGATCTTTCTGTCCCCTTGGGGTCTATATTAGAAAACCATGATACTGAGTTTTGTATCGGAAGTGAAAGATATGGCCTACTTATTAAAAAAGCAGCTTCCTAGGCTTTTGCACAAACCTAGATGACTCCAGGATATATTGCCTGATTTTAAGACTGAAGCTGTTAAATCACGATCTTCTACCTGTGCAATTAACTGTGGCCTGATAAATGCACATTCCATTCTAATTGGATATCCTTTTGTGTATGACTTGATTCTCCCAAAAAGCAAAGCGGTAGCCGATCCAGTGAACTGTGTAACAGTGACGACAAGGAGAATCGGATGATAGCAAGCCCTTTATTAAAATGCCCGACTCTGGCCAAGTTTCGCTCCCTTGCACAGAGCTGCCTCAGGGGCAACTAAAAATGGACATACAAATAATTAAACACATACATATAAAAACATATTACATGTATAGAAAACTGACAATAATCATACATCCACTTAAAATATGTCTCATAAAATAATTCTGTTTAAAAGACATAAAAACAAAATAAATACATATATATGTGTATAAGAATATGTATATACTTATGGATGCAATAAATTAAATGACACCATAAATGTATGACAAAGATGAATTTACTACAAAACTAATGAATTAAGTGATACTTGGAAAATGAAGGTGGTGACTTTGTGTCATATATATATATGAAAATATAAACAGTGGAGTCAATATTGGTTATGAGTAGGATCATAAGTGATGCTTACTTCATTTATCCAGGTCTTGGTTTGATCAATGTGGAGGATATCAGATTGATTATACCTAATTGAAAAACAATCAAGTGAAAAAAGGGGGGATTCAAACAAAAAATGAAAAATAAAAATGAGAAAAATGATACATCTTAGGCGGATAGAGATATAAGAAAAAATAAAATTAAGAAATCAACCATAAGTGAAAAATAAACAAGAAATCAAAAGGTGAAATAGACATAAAAATTAGAAAATGAAAAAATATTTAGGGGATGACTAAAAAATGGTATGTGTGTGAAGATAGTATGTAAAAACCTTAATGAGGTATACCTTGGTTGCAGATGAATTCTTTTTCAGACTGATAGGCTTTCTCTTATCAACACAACGTTGTTGCGTGATGCCGACGTTGGAGTGAAAAAATGTTCCATAAATAGCAACTATGTTGAACAAGAAATGTAATGGTGTTAATAATCAAGATTAGGTGCTCTTAAACTGTTTAGAATGATGTCCTGCTATTGCATACGTCAATGTATGAGATATCGCTCATAATTGGTTAGCATCTGTGAATGAACACAATGAACGGCTTATTTCTATTTTTAGCTAATGACTGTGGTTGCAAGTGACTCTCAATATAAAATTACTGAATTGCTATCGACTCAATATTTGCAGAGTTATATAGATAACTTAAAGACTATGACTAACAAAAATATGAATGATCACAATAAACAATTTATTTCTATGTTTTAATTGATGACTTAGGTGGCAGGTAACTCTCAATTCAAAATTACTGACTCGCTAAAAACTCAGAATTTATAGAGCTATATAGACGACTAAAAAATTCTTACTATCAAAAAAACCCGCTAATTTTGGAAATACCTGACTCACTATTAAACAATGTTTGCAAACCTGCATAACCTACTATCGACTCAATATTTGCAGAGTTATATTGATAACTTAAAGACAACGACTAACAAAAATATGAATGATCACAGTAAACAATTTATTTGTTTTAATAAATGACTATGGTGGCAGGTCACTATCAATTCAAAATTACTGACTCGCTATGAACTCAGAATTTATAGAGCTATATAGACGACTAAAAAAATCCTTGCTGTCCAAAAAACCGCTAATTTTGAAATTCCTGACTCGCTATTAAAACAATGTTTGCAAACCTGCGTAACCTACTTGTAAATGCTTGCTGTGAACAAAGAAAAGGGCGGGTGACTGCAAAATAACTCTGTAAGGGCTGTAAAAATGCATTGAAAAACTAACCGATTGTGATATGCAGGAGCGGTACTTACATGCAAACAAACGAGCCGTATCTCAGCTAGTCAAAAAGAACGGACGCCGTAAATGGTGGTATTTATACAGAAACTCGCGTTGTTCAAGCGATTTTTCGCGCCAAAATCGTAACAATCAAGGCACTCCCATCTATTTGATTTTAAGCCTTAAATCTACAAATCAGCTAATGATTGTGAATAACATGATGCGTATAGTTTTTGAGATACAAATGAAATCAAAACATACAGAATCAAAACTGATCACTACGAACTTCTGAAGAAAACTGCAAGAAGTTGAAGGAAGATAGGAACCTTTCAAAAGTACTATTTGATCCCGGTGTGTTTTATGACATGATCACAGAATGTCTGACTTAAAAATGTGTACATAAAAATAAATTTCTACGAGAAATTAAAAAGTGACCCGACAGGTCTGATCAAGAAAGAAGTGGATAAGATTGTTGACATCGGGGAATCAGCAGGTTTTTTGACCAAAAAAGAGATAACATTCCTCAAAGTAGATTTTCCAGTAATGCCAGTAATATATGTATTGCCAAAAATACATAAATCCCTACAAGATCCACCTGGCAGACCCATCATTTCAGCTAATGGCTCCTTACTAGAGCCATTAGCTGTTTTCGTTGACACCTTCCTACGACCACATGTATCTCAAGTACCATCCTACATTAGAGATTCAGCCCACATGATTACGATACTTATGGATTTACATATAGTTGGTACAGACATAATTATGGCTACCTTAGATGTTGAATCTCTCTATACTAATGTACCACAAGATAAGGCAATTAACATAGTTGAGCAAATACTTTATACATACAACATTGATTCTCGTATACCAAATCAATTCATCATTGAATTAGCTACATTAGCACTTACCAAGAATTTTTTCTCTTTTAATCGTGAATATTTTATGCAAATCAAAGGTGTAGCAATGGGCTCTCCAATGGCCCCCTCCGTTGCCAACCTTTATGTGGCTGATTTTGAAAGAATGTTCTTAACAGACCATCAATTTAAAGATAAGATTTTAGTATGGAAAAGATACATAGACGATGTATTTTTAATCTGGCAAGGCAGTATTGAGGTTTTATGGGAATTTTTAGAATGGCTTAATAGTTTAGATTCCAATTTGAGTTTTAAAATGCAATCCAGTTCAAATGAGATACCCTTTCTTGATATACTTATAAAAAGGACACAAAAGGGATTTGATACAGACATTTACCACAAACCCACTGATAGAAATAAATTTCTAATGTATGAGAGCTGTCATAATAAGTCACTCATACGTAATCTGCCTTACAGCCAATTTTTACGATTAAAACGTCTATGTACAGATACTCCAACTTTCAGGATGAGATCTAAGCAGATGAAACAACGATTTTTGGAGAGAGGCTACCCTGAAAATTGTATAGACGAATGTTTTACGAGAGCAGATCAACAGCAACGCACTGCCTTATTACAATCCCGAAATAGACATGTGACAAAAGAAAAAATAGATAAGGTTATATGTCCACTCACTTTCACTGGTTTATCACACAGCATTACACAAGTCATCAGGAAACATTGGCACGTATTACAAGTTCTCCCCGTTTTCCAAGATAGACAAATAATGGTGGCCAACAAACGAGAGAGGAACTTAAAAGAATTCCTGGCACCTTCAGCTTTACCTTTTCCACAATCCAATATCAATAGATCAGTAGGACATAGCCCGTGCGGCGATTGTAGTGTTTGCACTGTGAATCTCAGAACACAGAGTTTGAAAATTCCAAATACAGAAAGAATCTTTAAGCTCAATCAATTGAGCAATTGCAAAAGCTCTGGTGTTGTATACGTGGCTATATGTCCCTGTAATAAGTGGTATATAGGAAAAACCATCAGACAGTTTAATCGTAGGATTATTGAACACAAGAGCGCGATTAATAGATTAAAAGTAGGTAAACCAATGGTAGCACACTGCAGTGACACAGGTCACAAGTTCACCGATTTCAAGTTCTGTGTGATACAAAAAATCAGTGTCAATTGGAGAGGTGGTGATTTGAATAGTGCACTCCTTAAAAATGAACAGAAATTCATTTATGAATTTAATACAATTACACCTTTTGGTCTTAATAATGAATTAGATTTGGGAGTGTATCTGTAATAACTTTGTGTCATTACTTTTTAATCTTTTAATTAGGAGTCAATATGGTTATTATTCATTTTTTATCCCTTCATTGTTCAATGTTTTTTATTTTTATTTTTATTTATTTATTTTTTTACAGTTTTGTATTTTCTTTTTTTTCCATCATATACTATTGACCAGCTTATATTTATATTTATATTCTTACATAATTATCCATTTTTACAATCATTTTTGACAGTTCTATTTTTAGTGGTGACACCATGTTGTGGTGACCAGTTCATATTAATTCATGCATTTTTTAATACACTGTTATTTTTATGTACACATTTTTAAGTCAGACATTCTGTGATCATGTCATAAAACACACCGGGATCAAATAGTACTTTTGAAAGGTTCCTATCTTCCTTCAACTTCTTGCAGTTTTCTTCAGAAGTTCGTAGTGATCAGTTTTGATTCTGTATGTTTTGATTTCATTTGTATCTCAAAAACTATACGCATCATGTTATTCACAATCATTAGCTGATTTGTAGATTTAAGGCTTAAAATCAAATAGATGGGAGTGCCTTGATTGTTACGATTTTGGCGCGAAAAATCGCTTGAACAACGCGAGTTTCTGTATAAATACCACCATTTACGGCGTCCGTTCTTTTTGACTAGCTGAGATACGGCTCGTTTGTTTGCATGTAAGTACCGCTCCTGCATATCACAATCGGTTAGTTTTTCAATGCATTTTTACAGCCCTTACAGAGTTATTTTGCAGTCACCCGCCCTTTTCTTTGTTCACAGCAAGCATTTACAAGTAGGTTACGCAGGTTTGCAAACATTGTTTTAATAGCGAGTCAGGAATTTCAAAATTAGCGGTTTTTTGGACAGCAAGGATTTTTTTAGTCGTCTATATAGCTCTATAAATTCTGAGTTCATAGCGAGTCAGTAATTTTGAATTGATAGTGACCTGCCACCATAGTCATTTATTAAAACAAATAAATTGTTTACTGTGATCATTCATATTTTTGTTAGTCGTTGTCTTTAAGTTATCAATATAACTCTGCAAATATTGAGTCGATAGTAGGTTATGCAGGTTTGCAAACATTGTTTAATAGTGAGTCAGGTATTTCAAAATTAGCGGGTTTTTTTGATAGTAAGAATTTTTTAGTCGTCTATATAGCTCTATAAATTCTGAGTTTTTAGCGAGTCAGTAATTTTGAATTGAGAGTTACCTGCCACCTAAGTCATCAATTAAAACATAGAAATAAATTGTTTATTGTGATCATTCATATTTTTGTTAGTCATAGTCTTTAAGTTATCTATATAACTCTGCAAATATTGAGTCGATAGCAATTCAGTAATTTTATATTGAGAGTCACTTGCAACCACAGTCATTAGCTAAAAATAGAAATAAGCCGTTCATTGTGTTCATTCACAGATGCTAACCAATTATGAGCGATATCTCATACATTGACGTATGCAATAGCAGGACATCATTCTAAACAGTTTAAGAGCACCTAATCTTGATTATTAACACCATTACATTTCTTGTTCAACATAGTTGCTATTTATGGAACATTTTTTCACTCCAACGTCGGCATCACGCAACAACGTTGTGTTGATAAGAGAAAGCCTATCAGTCTGAAAAAGAATTCATCTGCAACCAAGGTATACCTCATTAAGGTTTTTACATACTATCTTCACACACATACCATTTTTTAGTCATCCCCTAAATATTTTTTCATTTTCTAATTTTTATGTCTATTTCACCTTTTGATTTCTTGTTTATTTTTCACTTATGGTTGATTTCTTAATTTTATTTTTTCTTATATCTCTATCCGCCTAAGATGTATCATTTTTCTCATTTTTATTTTTCATTTTTTGTTTGAATCCCCCCTTTTTTCACTTGATTGTTTTTCAATTAGGTATAATCAATCTGATATCCTCCACATTGATCAAACCAAGACCTGGATAAATGAAGTAAGCATCACTTATGATCCTACTCATAACCAATATTGACTCCACTGTTTATATTTTCATATATATATATGACACAAAGTCACCACCTTCATTTTCCAAGTATCACTTAATTCATTAGTTTTGTAGTAAATTCATCTTTGTCATACATTTATGGTGTCATTTAATTTATTGCATCCATAAGTATATACATATTCTTATACACATATATATGTATTTATTTTGTTTTTATGTCTTTTAAACAGAATTATTTTATGAGACATATTTTAAGTGGATGTATGATTATTGTCAGTTTTCTATACATGTAATATGTTTTTATATGTATGTGTTTAATTATTTGTATGTCCATTTTTAGTTGCCCCTGAGGCAGCTCTGTGCAAGGGAGCGAAACTCGGCCAGAGTCGGGCATTTTAATAAAGGGCTTGCTATCATCCGATTCTCCTTGACTTGATTCTCCAACATAACTTGTAACTGAGCTGTATAACATGAATCTGGCTTAAGCCAGAAGATTCATTATACTTGAAACAAGCATGTCCACCAAATTATGTTTTCTTTTACAAGTCCAGTTTATATAAGTCTGAATGAGGAGTAGCTGTCATCTGTTCTAAAGCCTTGAATATTAAAGAATTCACTTTAAAATCTTATGTTGGTTCGGAAGCCCCGTTTCTCTAACTTGATACAAGAAAGAATTTCAATTTATTATTAGTATATCATCCACCTCCTGTAACCAATACATCCTTATTAGAGTTGATTGATTAATGAAGGTACAATTCAAAATTCACAAATGATAATTTGAGGAGGTTTCAATATACATGTCCATGATCTAATCTGCAGATGACACAAAACTATTAAAAGTTGTTAAAACTGTAGCAGATGGCAAGGTATTGCAGTGAGACCTTGTAAGACTATGAGACTAGGCAACTGAATGGCAGATGAAATTTACTATATAAAATGCAGTGACACTCATAGGGAAAAATAATCCCAACTACAGGCATATAATGCTGGATTCTGTATTGGAAGTCACCACCAGGAAAAGGACTTTGTAGTCCTTGTGGACAATACGTTGAAATCATCAGCTCAGCGTGCTGTGGAGGTCAAAAAAGTAAATAGAATGTTAGGAATGATCTGAAAAAGAATAGAGAATAAAACTGAAAATATCATATTGCCTCTGTATCGAGCCACAGTGCAACAGCAGCATAAGTACTGTGCACAGTTCTGGTCGCCTCATCTCATAAAGACATAGCATTACTAGAAAAGATGCAGAGGAAAGAGACAAAAATGATAAGGGGGATGAAATGACTCTCCTATGAGGAGAAGTTATGCAGGCTAGGGCTCTTCCATTCGAAAACAGATGGCTGCGAAGGGATATGATAGGAGTTTATAAAATCATGAGTGGGGTATAATGGATAAATAAAGAACGGTTATTTACCCTTTCAAAAAATACTAAAACAAGGGGACACTCCATTTACCTAATAACCAATAGATTTATCTATTTAAAATTATTTATAAACCACACTATCTAATACTATATATGTTGTATTTCGGGAGGCCATGAGAGGCCTTGCATTCTGTTATAGTTGGGGGGCCTTGAGAGGCCTTGTATTCTGTTATGTAAGGGGGGCCTTGTATTCTGTTATAGAGTGGGAGGCCATGAGAGGCCTTGTATTCTGTTATAGATCTTTGTTTCACCCAGGGAACGGGCTTCCTCAGGGAGAACTCCTTGCCGATTTCCACTATCACCTGCTTAAACCTTTCAACTGCACCGCACACTAAAACATCGTGACAATTTAATTTCAAACATGAACTTCCAAAGTTCAAACTTTGTAGAATTCTTCTCCAAAAATCCTTTACTCAAGATATTTCTACATGTTCAAACCGGTAATACAACCAGTAACCTTCATGAAACCGGAAATTTCGACTTTACCACACAGAATATTAGCCTTCTGTGTTTGTATTATCTAAATTTATGAAACATCTGGATTTGTAACTTGCCAACTACATTACAGTGATAGTGGAATACAAGCCTTGAGCAAAGATATGTACCTAAAGTATTAGAAGTAGCAAGAGTCCATCTCATTTTAAAGAAAGATACTCTAGATCCAATAGATCTTATTCATTATAGATCAGTGTCAAATCTTTCTTTATATCAAAGGTTTGGAAGAAAGATGTTTTTTGATCAAGTTGCAAACTCACTGGAGAAAACTTTAGCACTTCATCCAAAACAATCTGGCTTCAGGAAAGGTCAGAGCACCAAATCAGTGTTAGTGTCCTTAAAGAACGAGGAGCAGATCAATATTGGATGGGTAAGGACATGCTCATGATATTTTTGGACATGAGAATGGTCTTTGATACAAGTTAATAAATTAAAATATGTTGGCATCCGAGAGACTAACTTAGATTGGTTCATCTCCTTTATTAATCATTGAGAACATCAAGTGATTTGGGGGCTCTCTCAAATGAGCTATCTTGTGTAGTCTCTAAGGTATCAGTTCTTTCATCTATTTTATTTAACTTGAGACTTGCTCCATTGGCAACTGATATACAACCTTGGCATTAGCTGTTTTTGTTATGAGGATGATGTTCAGATTATTGCATATTTAGATTATAGCTGTCCAGAACAGTTAATCATGTTGAATGAACATCTTGCTAGTATTTTGAATTGGCTCTGGGAACATAAATTAACAGTTAACCCCAGTAAATCAGAAGCAATGTAGGTGTCAATGAAAAAATATAGCAAAAAACCCTCTCCAGATGGCAGGGACCACTATTCCTTTAAGAGATACAGTTACCACTTTGAGTGTTAACATTTTAAGATCATAAATTTGACTTAGTTTAATGGGCTCTCTTTCATTGTTGCGTCCGGTCGCAGACACTTGTGACTGCTTTGCCTTACCTTTTTCTCCCCTTCCTCTCTCTTTGGAGAAGATGGCTGTCTCCGGTGCCGAGTGCTGAGGGCCTCGGCGTTTCCAGACCAGCATGGGCGTCTCCATCTGCCATGCTCACTCCCGTGGCCTCCTAGGGCACGAGCACGCATATCTCAGATGCTCAAATACACGTCATGGCGGAAACCTCGGGGGCAGCCCCATTGCATGACGTCAGTACCTCCGGGTATATCTAGCCTCCGCTTCCGCTACCAATTTGAGTTAGCAAAGACTTCACTTCGCTACTCTGCCTGTTCTAAGCTGTTTGCTTAGGCACCACTTTCACTCTAAGGGCCTCGCTCCAGCAGAAGCTTTAGACACCTGCTTCTCGGGGGTCTCTTGCTTCCAATTTCCCTTCGGGGTCCTCACTAACCAAGACAACCGCTCCTCTGGGGTCTTTTCTCTCTCTTCATTTCCAGGATATTGGACCACTGGGTACTCGCTCCTCGAGGGCCTATCTACCTTTACATCCTGCACCACGGACCTTCGGTCCCACCATTCTACCATCAGGAAGATGCCTTCACTCTGTGAGTACCTCTATGATCCAGCGCTCCAACTCCACCCACCAGCTGCGGCGATACCCACACTGCGGGCTCCTGCCTACCGTGAACATCTGGGTGAGACTATACTTATGAGCCTGTTGAGCGTATTGGCACCTCGTGGATCAGTGCCTGACCTTCCTGCTTCACCATCTATTTACAGCAATACAATAAAGACTCTATCCATTCTGTGTCTGCTCTCTGTGTCAGCCAATCGCAGTGGTTCCCATGGGGCTCCTCCCCATGGGTGGAGTCATCTCCATTGCGACCAAGGGTCCACAATGCCTCAAACACAACAATCATATACGCCATACAGTACTAGATGACTGTCCTTTCTCAGAGCAGCAAGATCACCACTTCATGGTAAAGACTTATTCTCAATGCTGGAAATTCTGGAGGAGAGGTATGTGTGGGATGTTGGTCAGTCCTACTATGTGGGAAATTGTCATGGACAGAAGAGGTTCTAAACTAACTCTCTGGGGTTCAGGGCTTAAGGAGGCAAATAAATTCCTCATTAGCTCCAATAGCTGGTCTCCCATGGGCTGGGAGACTCTCTGCACTGAAGTTGAAGGAGAGACATCCTCTTCAGAAACCCACTAAGAGCTGTAATTTCAAGGCAGCTGCATCTGCTGTGACAGGGGCCAGCTCAGAAATGCTCTGCATCATTTATGTTAACAACTCCTGAAGAGCACCTTAGTCCACCAGCACTCTCTTACACGCCATGGCACCAGCAGTGAAAATCTTGGGTTTATGTACCAAAGCACACTGCTTCAACACAATCAAAGGCACCTTGGTATGCTGCTCTGATTGTAAAGACTGTGCTCTAGAATGTCAGTTCCATGTCAATTACACAGACAGCACCCTATTCAGCACTAGATCCAGGTAAAATAAATGGCTCTGCACCATGAAAAATGATGGGACTTCCACCGCAAAGACTATCTACCACCTTGGTATCAAGGAGGAGCTCGCTCAGTACAGCACTGTACCAACAGCTCCAATCTTTGAGTCTGAGTGGGACAGACCCTCACATTATTTATGCACTATTCTTGGCATCTCACCTAGAGATACAGGATTCCACACCACATTCAATTCCTACCCTGGGATGGATTTGGGAACCGGTGCCATAGGGGAGGGGGAAGATTTCTGTCTTGATTTCCTGTGCCAAGAGTCTTACAATGCCTCACTCCCGGACAAAGAGTGAATCCACTATTCAACCTTTGTATTGAACCTTCTTCTTACCCACCAGAGCCTCTCTTAGAGTCTCCATCTTCAGGCCAGTATGGCTGCATCCTAGAGGACATCCAACCATAGCCGTAGCAGTTAGGGGAGTCATGATTTGGGCCCTGGCAGAAATAACAGACAGAGTGCATATCCATGATGGATAACCAGCACCCATACTTACAGACCTCGAAACTACTGACCACGGATTTCTTGGCCTTGGGATTATCCATATCTAAATGCTTTTTTTTTTTTTTTTTTTTTTTAAGAACTTAGATGTTCTGTTCAAGGAGCTACCAAAGCAGCAGCAGAAAAATAGAAGCAGCAACAAGGCAGAAAAGAACATAATGAAAAACCAAAACATTTTTAAGAGAGAAATTGGGCCATGTCAGTATGACAGCTTGGACAAAGAAAGACTGAGGGGGTTATGAGGTAGTGTATGCATGTGGGAACTTCCACAAATACTCAGTAAAGTCTTTACTGAGTTTTGCTAGCTGGATTCATGTCAGTGCCTTCATGTCAGTGCCATTGGATGTCATTATCCAAGCATAATGGCTACTTCATGCTTGTTTCTTGATGGAGAACTACGGAAAGTTTTAAATATTAGACTTTGCAATACAAATGTGCAAAAATAATAAATATAGACAACCCACTCAAAAATCCGAATAGCTATCCAAACTCATTGGCTCATTGTCTCTCTTTCTCTTCATCAGCACTAAAAAAGTTTGGCTGTAAAATGTCTTGTTTTATACCAGTGGTAGGGACTATAGAGATGGACAGACTAGAGAGACTTCAGGGTCATATTCTGCTGTCATGTTTCTATACTCTTCCTGTTCAGTGTTCTTTTGCAATAATATGGTAATAATGATATTTAAAATACTGTGTATTACTGACTATTATCATGAGAAAAGAAAATGATAATGAAAAAGTTTGGATGCTATCTTTTTGCATAGTAATTCTTACTGAGTAAGGCAAAAATTTCATTTTTTTCACCATGACCTATGCTTTTATAATCACATCACATGAAAGCATGCAATATTTATCGCAGTTTAAATCAAAGGCAAGAGCAGTGGTTAATGACGTTTCTTGACATGATAGTCTAGATTTATTAAATCTGAAGAAATGTATTGACTTAATCACATGATTGCACTCATCCAGTGTGGAGTCATGACTTTATGTATGCATATTAATTACCATCATGGTAAATTTAAGGAAAAATCAACAATTTATATGTCCTTACAACAGTATAAAAAATTCTCAGTTAAATGGGTCAAAAATCGTTGACCACACATTAGTCAGCTCTCAAAGTCACCTCATGATTTATTGGGATATAAAAACTCAAATTGCAGTTCTTTCGAAAGAAATTATGCAGGGGTTCTGAAAAGTGAGAAAGTGATGCTTGACACCAAAGACAGTTGTCTGGAGAAGAGAATGCAGTTATAAGATCCTAGATATTTTTTGTGCTTAACCCAATTTACCATGGGCTACCATTTATCAAAATATCACTATAAATGACCTTGAAATAAGAAAGCAAACATAAAATAACATTTCAAATGAGTGCACAGGAGCACTGGGATCCTAGCAATTATTGCTACACGAGATTCAAGCAAGTAGTGCAAAATCAAATACGGTATGAAGCAGCAAGTTTGATTATGGTAGCTGATGTAGTCAAGCTTAAGGAAATGAAGAAAACAGTAAATCATTCAAAAATCAAGGCAGCAATGGGAGAGCTCGACAGAGAGGTCAAAGATGTTGCAGAATGTGTCCCTGAAAATGAATACAATGCTGATAAATTTATTGATTCACAGTATTATTCCAAAACCAATCTCCAAATTCCAGAAAGAAAATTATTAGATCAAGGACAGACAAGGTGATCATAACAACATTATTCTATAATAAACTACATAATTTGGGAACCCAGAAGAAACACTAGCAACTTTACTTACAAGAGTCAAAAAATATGTACCAAGATCTGACAGAATTCACACAAAAAGAGAGCAAAGAAATGTAATGACACTTTAAAACAGAGATGGCAAATCTCTCTGGTTTTAGGATAGCCTTAATGAATACACTTGAGATAGATTTACATACAGTTGAGGTAATGTGATGCAAATCTAATTGTATACAAATCTATCACATGCATATACATTAGGGACATCCTGAATTCAGACCTGATTTTGACATGTGTTAACGAGTTAACTGGTATTTGCTTATATATATATATATATATATATATATATATATATATATATATATATATAACAGCCATTTTTAAGTGAGCACTGACATTTCAGTGCAGCTGCAGTTTGTAAATCATTTATTGTTATAATCTGGTATGGTTGTGGACCCTGGATCATAGTGAGAGCTGACTCCACCCACAGGGAGGAGCGCTGTGGGGACTCACTACAAAAAGCGTGGCCTCAGCTGAGGCGGACACAGAAGTAAGAGTCTTTATTAGACTGGAAATTGGGTAATACCAGCAGAGTGGAATGAAGACACTGTCCAGAGTAGTGAGGTTGCTCAATGATGATATCCCTGGTAGTGGCCTGCAGAGCATGGTACGCCAGGAACTCCTCTCCCGATGGCACACCTCTCAGGGTAGATCCATAGTGGCCCGCAGCACGGGGTACGCCAAGAATCAGTGAGTAGTAGTTCAGAGAGGTGCAGGAGGCCAGCAGAGCAAGGTAGATGACGGTACTCACTCCAAAGTGTAGAAGAAGGCAGTTGAGATGAACATGGTAGTGGCCCGAGGCATGGGGTCACCTGCGGTTCCATCAGTAAGCTGGTAGAAACGAGAAGCATATCACAAGGCTGACCTAGGCAGGATCCCAAACATGAATAGATGGATTCTCCAGACAGGAAGGCCCTTCGAGGAGCGGATAGCCAGAACGTGACAAGGCCCCCGAGGAGCGGGTACCTAAGGTTTTCTAAGTCCAGGAGTTCTGGAACGTGTTCAGAGTAGCGAAACGAAGTGTCTCCAAGAGGAGTGGAATAAGCAGGAAGGAAGTCCTTGCTAATTTGTAGGAAGCATAGGCTGGATGGATTAAATACATTGGCGGGTGATGTCATGCGGAGGGGACGCCCCCGAGGTTCCCGCCATGAATTGAATAAGAGAGGGCCTGGCACACGCGCGTGCATACCCTAGGTAATCCCTGGTTCAAGATGGCAGACGGGATCGCCCACGCTGTCCCAGGGACGCCAAGGAAGGCGGCATTTGCAGGCTGAGGCCGCCATGGCTCTGAGAATCACTGGTGCAGGGAAAAGAGAGGTGAGCAGCAGAGGTCGCGGCTGCCTGAAACCGACGGGCGCAACATTTATTTTGTTTCCATTTAACTCCATGCTAACTAGCCCAAGAAGGAAGTTTAGTGCAGGGGAAAAATGCCCCCTGAAATGAGATTTCCATCAATCGAGCACCTAGCTACTCCAACAGAGATCCATAACACCCCCTGCCCACCCCACCTTCCAGGAACACTGAGACAGCAGAATAAGAGCCACCTACCTGCATGCTTTCATCTTGCCGGTCAGCTTCCAAAGGTCTTGCTGGCTTGAACTTTGAATTTATATATTGCATGCATGTGTGGTTCAAAGCTACAGGGGTGGCAAGACCGCGATGTAGAAAGGAAACTTGTATCTCAAATTATGCCTGTTTTACTACCATATCTGTCTTGGTTAGCATTACATGATGACATTGTTAGATATTTGTCTGTTTAATGTTTACACTACTGCTGTATTTATGTAATTAAATGTACTCCACAAAAAGCAAATGTTTATGGAAAGAGAGTTCGCTTACCTGTAAACAGGGTTCTCTATAGACAGCAGGATTAACTAACCATGACACTTGAGTGACATCATCTAAAGATGCCAACACAGACCTAGCTCTCAGAGCGAAGAAAAGACTTTACTGAGCATGTGTGGGAGTTTCGACATGTGCATGCTACAATGCAAGCCTCTCAGTCTCTTCCAGAGCTTTAGGGAGGTAATCATCTCTCCAGGGAGGCAGACAAGCAATTCATTCTGTTGATAAGCAGGCATGAATTAGCATGCATGGGGAGTCTGTGAATTCTGTCAGACTGGCAATTTAGATGTAAAGCTTTAATAAGGCAGGCCAAAAGAGAATTTGAAAAGAAGCTTGCCAGAGAGGCATGAACCCAAAATAAAATCTTTTTCAAGTATATTTGAAGCTAGAAGCCTGTGAGGAAGTCAGCTGAACTGCTAGATGACCGAGGAGTAAAAAGGCATAGTAGAAAACCTAAGGGGCAGATTTTAAAAGTTACGTGCGCGGCCTACATCCTCAGCCACGTCTCCCGGACTGCCCCCGGACCACCCAGCCATGCCCCAGATCGCCCCCACCATGCCCCCGGACTGTCTGTCCTGTCCCCTGCCCGCCCATTCAGAAAAGTCCCGCGACATACGCGCATCCCGGGGCTTTACGCACGCCGCCAGACCTTTTGAAAATAGGCCCTACACGCATAGGGCTTTGAAAATCTGCCCCTAAATGAATTCTTTCCTTCAGTCTTAATTAAGGAGGGTTATAGGGAGATACCTATGATGGAAACATTTTAGAGTAATGATTCAGAGGAACTGGATCAAATCACAGTGAATGGGGAAGATGAAAAAGAACTGACAAAATAAACCGTAACAAATCACCAGGCCTGAATGGTATATACGCCAGAGTTATGAAAGAACTAAAAAAATGAAACTATAGACATATTACTAATAATCTCTAACCTTTCAATCAAATCAGCTACAGTACCTTAAGACTGGGGAATGGCTAATGCTCATTTTTAAAAAGGGCTTCAGGAGTGATCAGGAAACTACATGTTGGTGAACTTGACATTGGTGTTGGACAAAATGGTAGAAGCTATTTTGAAGAGCAAAATTAATACCATCTGGATAGACACAGATTAATGGGGCACAGCCAACATGGATTTAGTAAAGGAAGTCTTGACTTACAAATATGTTATGGGGTAGATATTCAAAACATAGCCGGTTATCTAAGTTAGCCGGATAGACTTATCCGGCTAACTTAGATAAGATATTCAGCTACATAATATCCCTGCATTTGGTGCTACTTAGCTGGATAAGTCTTATCTGTCAAAATTTTGTGATAGGTATTATATTCCCTTGGTGAATACAGGAAGGCAGGCTGTAAGGAAAACCTGGGAAGGAAATCCAATATGCAAAAGAAATCAGAATAGGAAGGAGGTCTCTAACTCCCAGAAGGATCTGGAGGGGGAGGAACTTCCCAGACTTTGCCCTATCAAGAGGACAAGAGAGCCCGGGCATGGTTAGAGAAGGGTGAGAAACTGTCTGAAGGATGGGTGGGGCAGGAACAGGAAAGAGTCCTACTAAAACCAGATGAAGAGAGAGAGAAGATGGAGGTGGAGGTGTTGAGCAGCCCTGAGAATGAGCCAGAGATGATGCTTGGGAGATGAGTGGTAGAAACCCCTCCAGAAGAGGACACACTCATGGAGAATGCAGGTCTGGAGTTGAAAGTGAACACTCTCATAGGGTGAATGTAGTTGCAGCCATAGTGAAAGGGGAAGCACAAATCCCAGCTGCAGACTACACGAGTGGTGGCAGTAGGGCCTGGTTCTCTAAGAACCAGGCCCATGGAGTGCAGCCAAGCTTAGGCTGTACAGGAAGCAACTGTGAGCAGCGTGCAGAGGTTTAAGGTGAGAGTTGCTTTCTTATCATATGAATTTGAGACTAATGTCTTTGATAAAGTAATGCTATAGAGACTTTAAATTACCAAGACAACCTGGGACTATGTGTGCTTAAGCCCAGCTCATCAACTGGGATGAGAGGATTTGAACCCATAGCTGTGACACCCTGGAAGGAATGGTATAAAGTATTGTTATTGTTTGTAAGGTTTTGGGTGGACTCTTGGACATTGTGGCAGCTGACCACGCCCATGGGGGGAAGGCCCGTGAGAGGCCAAAGGTCAGGCTCAGCTTAGGACACACAACACAGATAGATCTTTTATTAACAGTATTGAGGAGCCACCAGAAGTGGCAGTAGTGAGCAGAGAGAGTGAGCAGAGAGAGTGAGGGCAAAGGTAGTGCCGGCGCCATTTTGAATACTGGCAATACGGCCCGAGTGCAGGAGGTCGCTCCCGGACCCCTGCTGGACTTTTGGCAAGTCTTGTGGGGGTCAGAAGGCCCCCCCAAGCTGGCCAAAAGTCCCTGGGGGTCCAGCGGGGGTCCGGGAGCGATCTCCCACTCCGGGCCGTCCTCCGGCTCCCGGGCCGTCGGCTGCCACTAATCAAAATGGCGCCGATAGCCTTGCCCTTACTATTTCACAGGGGCTACCGGTGCCATTGGTCAGCCCCTGTCACATGGTAGGAGCACAAGATGGCGCCGGCCATCCAGTGCTCCTACCATGTGACAGGATCCGGCCAATGGCACGGATACCCTGTCACAAGGTAAGGGCAAAGGGCCATCGGCGCCATTTTGATTAGTGGCAGCTGACGGCCCGGGAGCCAGAGGATGGCCCGGAGTGGGAGATCGCTCCCGGGACCCCCACTGGACCACCAGGTACCTGTAAAAAGGTTTTGGGGGGCGGGAGGGTGGGGGAAGCTAAGGGGTTACTTTTAAAGAGTTGGGGTGGGTTTAGGGGTAATTTTTGTGTGCCGCTTTTCCCGCCCTCACCCAAAACGATAAGGGAAGCCCCACGATCAATATCGTGGGGTTTTCCTATCGTTTTGGGAGAGCCCCCGATTTCTGACGATTTTGAAAATATTGATGATATTTTCAATCGTCCGAAGCCCGATTCACATCCCTAATAAATACTGTGGAACCCTAAAGGATGGAAATTAAGAAAAGAGTGCATGGAGGAACTTGATCGTGCGGCGGTTATTACCCTTAACCAATAAGCCTTGATACTGTTGATGCAATTCAATCATTGCTTTCTGCTTCAATGGCAGGAGGAAAAGGGGAATTGGATTCATTCAGCAACCGAGGGCCCTGACTTTTACAGTCTGGGGAAGCAAGTATGGGAGTAACTTGCTGATGTGGCAGTTACTACCCTTAACCAATAAGACTGACACTTTGATGCAACTCAAACATTGCTCTCTACTTCAATGGCAAGACATAACAGGGAATTGGATTTGACAACAATCAACGAGGGCTAGAGTGGGAAACTGATAAGCACAGGGGTAGCAGGGAATTGGATCCAAACAACAACCGAGTGCCCTAACTTTTATGGTCTGGGAAACAGATAAGCATGGGGTAACCTACATGACAAAGCACAAACTATCATAAGCTTACTGGGCAGAATGGATGGACCATTTGGTCCTTTTCTGCCATCATTTCTATGTTTCTATGAAAAACTGAGAAGACCTTAAGCAGAAACTTCAAGTGAGTATGGAGGACCACCCTGTTGTAGAAGAATTGTATGTAAAAAGAATAATGGACAAGAGTTTGAAGTTCCCTGACTCTTCTAGCTGATGTAACCACTATGAAGAACTTAAGTGAAGTTGACTCCAGAAGTTCAAAAGAAGGCTTCATGAGTTAAGAAAAGACAAAATTCAAGTCCCATGGGACCAGTGGCTTCTGCATCAGAGATATGACATGCCACAGTTCTTTCATGATTTATTAATGGGAATTGAAACTAGTAAGATCCAAAGAATCAATTCGGGGGGTGGAAGGGAAATAGAACCAAAAGGTTACTAAAGGCCAAGAGTAACAGATAAGTATGAGAGATTACAAAAAAAAAGTGTGAAAGCTTGCTGGGCAGACTGGATGGGCCATTTTGTCGTCTTCTGCCGTCATTTCTATGTTTCTATGAAAGAATACACGAAATGGGAAAATTTTGATGAAGTTTCTCCCTTTGAAGTTGAAAAGTTGATAAAAAATATGAATCCTGCCACGCATCCTTTAGATAACATTCCCATCCCTGCACTGAAAGCAACAGCCCACCTAACTTCTGCTACTATATCAAAAATTATTAATTTATCACTTCAAGAAGGCCATTTTCCCCAAATACTTAAAACAGCTATCATTAAACCAATTTTAAAGAAACCATCGCTGGATCCCGACCAACCAAATAATTATCGTCCACTCTCTAATCATTCATTTCTGGCAAAATTAATCGAGAAGGTAGTTCAGAAACAATTAACAGATCATTTAGAAATGAACAATATTCTTTTTCCTTTCCAATATGGATTTAGAAAGCATCATAGCACAGAAACTCTACTCCTTGCTCTCACTGACACAAAACTAAGAGGTTTTGACAAAGGACAAAACTTCTTGCTAATTCTGCTGGATCTGTCAGCAGCTTTTGATACTGTGAATCAAACTATCATTTTAAACAGATTAACTGAAATAGGGTTAACTAATAATACAATAAAATGGTTTTCATCTTACCTAAAAAATCATCATTTCCAAGTAAGAATCAATAACATGATCTCAGATAAAATGGAATTAAATATGGGTGTCCCCAAGGATCATCCTTATCAGCCACATTATTTAACATCTATATGATTCCAATTTGTCACTTTAAGTGGACTCGGATTAATCCTTAATATATATGCTGATGACATCCAAATCCTAATCCCAATAAACTCTTCAATTGAGACCACTCTCAAATTAACAGCCATGTATTTATCTTTGATTAAGCAACTAATAACCAACATGAAACTAATGTTAAACGTTGAGAAAACCGAGATTATACTACTCGATAGGAGAACTGGTCACACCGAACCTTTAAATATTATTCTCGAGGATAATAAAACTATACTTGAAGTAAGAAATAGTGCACGAGATTTGGGAGTTATAATTGACGCCGAACTGACGTTAAAAAAGCATATCACTAACAAATTGAAAGAAGAATATAATAAATTGCACACTTTAAAATGATTAAAACCTCTACTGGATAACAACAATTTCAGAACAGTTCTTCAAACCCTATTATTTTCCAATATCGATTACTGTAACGCCTTACTTTTAGGTCTTCCTCAAGCCACTATTCACCCTCTGCAAGTCCTGCAGAATACAGCAAGGGTTTTATCAAACACAAGAAAATATGATCATATTACGCCTGTACTGATTTCCTTACACTGATTACCTATAAACAACCGTACAAAGTATAAAACTCTATGTATCATTCACAAAATTTTATATGGGGAAGCAACAGAGTGGCTTAACGCCTCTATCAGACTGCACACACCACAAAGGAGTTTATGTTCAAGCAATAAGGGCCTGCTTACTACTCCAACAGTGCAATCAGCACATTTAATGCAGGTGAGAAATAGAGCAATTTCCATTGCCGGACCTAAAGTTTGGAACGAGCTACCAGAACAACTAAGACTGCAGCAAAATATGAAGGAATTTAAAAGGGATCTTAAAACCTGGCTGTTCCTCAGGGCCTATAACGATTATATCCAGGACCAGAAATTTCAAAAAAGTGGAGCAGGACAATCAATTTAATAATTGCTTATATTCCTTTTATATATGTTTTATTAACTGCTTTATTTTATTTAATTTAATTTTTATGGTCATTTTATGCCTTTTTATGTCTTTTTATGAGAGGTTTTAATATGTGTTATGGTTTACTGGTATTTTTCTACATGATTATTTTATACCTTTCTTTGGCTTTCTTCTGAGAGGTTTTTATTATTTTAATTAGTTACTTTGTAAACCATTGTGATGGAATTTTTCTAAATGACAGTATTATAAAACCTTACAAATAAATAAATAAGTAAGTAGAAACTAATGGGTGAGTAGAGACTGGCTTACTATCTGCTAAAACATGATATGCTGTTATGGCACTGAGATGCATTCGCAATAAAGATGTGGCAAAACTTGAATCAGAAAGGTAGAGTAACTTCTTCAGTAAATACTTAAGTTCACAAGAGAACAGGTCCAAAGTATTCTGTTGATTCCACTTAGAATATCTATTCTATCTGAAAGAATAATTCTTTCTAGTTGATGACTTTCTAGAAGAGACTAGAATGTCTACTATCTCTGTGGATAAGTCAAGATCTGCAATTATTGAGCAGTCAACGTCCAAATCGTTAGGTTGAGGGCTGGAAGGTTGGGATGATAAAGCATTCTTTCGTCCTCAGTAACAGAGTAGGGTCTGTCCATAGATGTATGGGAAGACTGCTAAAGAGCTGAACTAGATATGCAAAGCAGATCTGTGTGAGCCACACTGGAGCTATGAAGATTAAACAAGCATGATCCTGGAGAAGCTTCTGCACTGTTTTTCCACTGTTTTTCCACTGCCAGCTTTTCCACTGTTCTGGCGATCAGTGGAAAAGCATACATGAGGCTTGTTTCCCAGTGGAATAGGAAAGCATCCTGAGCCAGTCTTTTCCCAGGGGCTGCTGGGAAATATATGCAGATGAGCTTTCCAGTCCTCTTCTGCTGCAAGGAGTACAGGGCCTCTGGAAGCTGGGAAGATGCAGTCTGAAGTCTAGACTGCTGGCGGTGACCACTGGAGTCCTCTCCCAGGGGCTGCTGGGAAATGTATGCAGATGAGCTTTCCGGTCCACTTCTGCTGCTAGGGTTGCAAAGCCTCTGGAAGCTGGAAATGTGGAGCTTGAAGTCTGGATTACTCGCGGTGACCTCTGGAGTCTTCTCTCAGGGGCTGCTAAGAAATGTATGCAGATGAACCTTTCCGTCCTTTTCTGCTACCTTATCACAAATAAGATGGGTGATCATAATGATTAAAGGGATGGACTGGCTTCATTATATGGAAAGGCTAAACAGGTTGCGGCTCTTCAGCCTAGAGACGAGGTGGCTAAGAGATATGATAAAAATCTATAAAATCTTGAGTGGGGTGGAATGGTAAATAGGGAATAGTTATTTATCCTTTCCAATAGGTCAAGAACTAGGGGACATTCCATGAAGCTAATAGCACTTTTAAAATAAATTGTAGAAAGTGTTTTTTCATTCAGCACACAAACTGTGTAATTTCTTGCTAGGGATGTGGTGAAAGCCATTAGTGTGGCTGTGTTTAAAAAAGGTTCAGACAAGTTTTTAGAGGAAAAGTCCATAAACTACCATTAGCCATGTAGAATTGGGAAAGCCACTGCTTATCTCTGGTTTTCAGCAAGTAGGATTTTATCTTTTGTGTCTTAGACAAAAGATGGATTTTCAATAATTCAGAAAAAATTTTAAAAAACTCATTTGTTTACAGAAGCCTTTTTTAGTTTTAACTGAAATCTTACCATCTTGGACTATTTATTTTTTCTAAATTATGATGATGTTTTGTTTTATTTATTATCTTTGATCTGGTGTCTGTGTTATTATACCTGTATAGTTCAACATTATGTTTATTTGTTATCCAACACTGAACAATATTATTGATTATTGTAGAACAGAAATATTTTAAAATATTCTTTGGGCACCTGGATTGGCCACTGTCAAAGACAGGATGCTGAGTTTGATGAATTTTTGGACTAACCCAGTATGGCATTTATTATGTTCTTGTGACTTCTCATTTGGATACAGAATCAACTGCTAGTTGCAATGTTTATGCACCATAGCAAATACATGAATTTGTTTTATCGTCAGAACCAGCAAGAGATTCTCCCATCTTTTCATGCTCTCTTATGGGGTTAAATTCTTTCTCTCCTTTGAGTGTGAATTTATCTGCCAGATCTTCCATATCCTTCATTTCATCCTGCTCTTCTTCTGCATCATTATTAGCAGATGAGAGAGTCAATTGAACAGCTTTCCTTTTCATCTTCTATCGCTCCATGCCTTCTTTTTAGGGTTTTAACTGCCACTCCATGCAAGTTACCCCTCTGCCTACTGTTTACGGTTGCAACTGCTGCTATGTGGAAGTTACTCCTATGCACCTAAATTACCACAAATTACCCTATTTCTTAATTTTCAATCTCATGCCCTTTAGAACTCCATTACTGTTTTTGTCTTCACCACCTCTTCTGGAAGGGAATTCCATGCAGAAATACTGTCTGATGTTGCTCTTAAATCTAACCTTTTGAAGTTCCATATCATGAGCTCTAATTCTACAGCTTCTTTTCCATCAGAAGAGATTTAATTCCTGTGCATTGATACCTTTCAAGTATTCAAAAGTCTGTATCATATCTCTCCTGTCTCTCCTCTCATCCAGGATATACACATTTACAAGTAAATTTTTAAAACCTGGTGTGCAGAAATCCCGGGAGATACACGCGTGCCTGGGCTGAGCTCGCGCCGAGCGCATTTTCAAAATGGCCCAGCCTCCCGGTATGCACGGAAGAGCTGGGGTTTTGAAAAGGGGCGGCCTGGGGGCAGGGTACGGGCGGGGCAGGGGCTGGCTGGAACAACACCCATTAGGTACTGTCCCAGTGAACTGCACGCTGGCAGTCGGTCAGCGCGCGGAACTTACTCCTGCTCCGTCGAGCAGGTTAAGTTCTGAAACAAAAAACAGTAGGATAGTTAGGGTGGGTTTAGGCGGTGGGGGAGTCCTTTATTGGAGCACACTGGGAGGGAACTGGGCAAAGGCCTGATCGCGTCGCTGCGCATGTATTTCAAAATCCCCCCCTTGCGTGCAAGTGGGCACCCGCGCACACATGTGCGCACAGATACAAAAACTGGGCGTGTGTGTGAGCACAGGTATCAGATTGTATAACATGCGTACGACAACGTACTCATGTTATAAAATCAGCGCGTCCATGTGCATGCGCCAGGAACTGCACACATGGATGCGTGCGCACAGCTTTAAAAATGTATCTCTTAGGTTTTCCAATCTTATCATATACCTTTCTGTGCAGACCCCCATATGATTTTTGCTGCCTTTCTCTAGTCTGCTTCATTATGACGCTGTTCTTTCTGAGATGCAGTGTACAGAACTTAACATAGAACTCCAGGTAAGTCTTCACCAATGGTCTATACAGAGGCATTATCACCTCCTTTTTCTGATGGTCATCCCTCTATATATGCAGCCTACATCCCTCTGTCCTTAGCACCACTATGCGACAAGCAATGTTTTGAGTTTTTTGTTTTCTGAGAATACTAAATATCAATATTACTTTCATTTGCCTAATCTTGTATTTTTAATGAAGTCATATTTTTTAATAGAAACTAATGTGAGGAACTGGATCCTCCCTTCTACCTAAAACATCTGTTTCCTGCTGATACCAATGTTACTCACTGAATTGGCCATTGAACAACATTGGCCACTAAATTAGCCAAGGAAAATGAAAAGGTTCTTCTTCTGCAATGTTTTGTTTTATTTTTAATTCATTGTTATGGTTACAGAACATAAATGATGTGAACCAATGTGACTTAACATCTGTAACTTCAAATAAAATGAATTCATGAAAAGTAAATGTCAGCCTGTCTCAAAGAAACTTATTTACAGTTTTACTACAGCTTATTTTGGATCATCTTCATAACTTTTCAACCCCACCTCATTTTCAACCAACATATCTAATGAAAACTTTCAACCACATTTTGTCATCCGTATATACATACATACTCATAGGCTCTGAGACAAGGATAGTGGTTAACATTTTGGGACTATATCTCACCTATACTGCAAATAAACATTTAGGGGCAGATTTTAAAAAGGTCACGCGCGTAAATCCTCAGGATTTACGCACGTAACCACTCCTGCACGCGCCGAGCCTATTTTGCATAAGCCCGGTGACGCACACAAAGCCCTGGAACGCGCATATGTCCTGGGGCTTTGTGAAAGGGGCGGGGCGCAATCCCCCAGCTGTGCCGGGGGATTGCGCGACGGCAGCTGGCTGGCAGGCGTAAATTTAAAAAAACAAAGGTGGGGGAGGATTTAGGTAGGGCTGGGGGGGTGGGTTAGTTAGGGAAAGGGAGGGGAAGGTGGAGGGGCAGAAGGAAAGTTCCCTCCGAGGCTGCTCCGATTTCAGAGCGGCCTCGGAGGGAACGGGGAAAGCTATTGGGGCTCCCCTAGGGCTCGGCGCGCGCAAGGTGCACTAGTGTGCACCCCCTTGCACACGCCAACCCCGGATTTTATAACACGCGCGGTTATAAAATCAGGCATACATTTGTGTGCGCCAGATAGCGCGCACAAATGTAGGCCGCGCACGCAGCCTTTAAAATCTGACCCTTAATGCAAACTCTCTTCAGACTATCAAACATTTCTATCATACAAATTATGTCTTCCTTCACTCTTGCAGTCAGGTCTAAAAAAGGGAACTAAGCAATTGTGAAATGTAATGGAATAGAACATTTTTTACATTACTCTTATATGGGTCTAATAAGAGGTACCACAACCTATAATGATTCCAGTTTCTTCTAAGACCAATAAGTGGCTCAGTGGCACTGCTGTGTACTGACATGCGAAAATTTCCTGATTTGATTCCTGGATTTGGTCTTCCACATCACAGGTTGAGTAGGGCTGAGGATGCAGCATTCATCTTTATCTTTATTAAAATGTCTATCTTGACTAAGAGGACAATACTAGGAGATGTACAAAGGTAAAACATTCATAATCAAATAAAAATATAAAACCATAACACATATGCAATTAAAATTCATACAAACTAATAAAACAAACAATAAAATACATAAAACATAAATACATAAAACTTCAGCACAGATTGTCGATAAGCCTGCTAGATATTATTTTCAAGAGGCTATCATCATTAATAGCAATATGCTTCTTTGGAAAAAAAAGTTTTATGCATGGATTTAAATGTCTGTAAACAATCCAGTTGCCTAATCTCTTCTAGTAAAGCAGAAGTTGCTTACCTGTAACAGGTGTTCTCACAGGACAGCAGGATGTTAGTCCTCACATATGGGTGACATCACAGGATGGAGCCCAATCACGGAACACTTCTGTCAAAGTTTCCAGAACTTTGACTGGCCCCTACTGGGCATGCCCAGCATGGCACTAACCCTGCAGCCAGCAGGGGTCCCCCTTCAGTCTTGTTAAAAAGCTACAGGTAGTGCCAAAAATAAAATAAGAAAACGTTACGAACCCAACACCATGGGGCGGCGGGTGGGTTTCGTGAGGACTAACATCCTGCTGTCCTGTGAGAACACCTGTTACAGATAAGCAACATTTGCTTTCTCACAGGATAATCAGGATGGTAGTCCTCACATATGGGTGAATACCGAGCTGAGGACGTCCGAGTATGCACCAAATGTATTCAGATGTGCAAGGCACTAGGCCTGGGATGAAATTTGGCCGAGGGCATCCTGAACCCTACCTGGCAGATGGAAGGGTGTTGGTACGTCACGTTGTAAATAGGTTGCACAGGACAAATTGGCTGAAGATAGAATCTTGTCTTCTGGCTTTGTCCAAGCAATAGTGGGCTGTAAAGGTATGGAGAGAACGCCAGGTGGCAGCCCTGCAAATGTCAGGAAGCGGCACCGATCATAGGTGTGCTACTGAAGTTGCCATGGCCCTCACAGAGTGTGCTTTAACACGGTCTTGAAGTGGAATGCCCGCTTGCTGATTGCAAGCGGGCATCCCCCCTAATTGAATTTTTTATAGAATGGATAAAAACAGATACCCCTTCCATCATCCTTGGAGATTTTAATCTCCACGTTGACTCACTCCCTCACACTGCATCATGCGAAACTTTCATTCAATCGCTCCTTGCCATAGGCTTCCGACAAATTATAGCATCTCCAACTCATAAAGCTGGTCATACGTTGGACCTAATGTTTATTAACTCCAGCTTCCAGACCACCAACTCATCCACCTGCACCCCGGTGCCCTGGTCTGACCACTACCTCATTGAAAGCCGTCTCGCCATGAAGAAACCCCTCCCAACTAACCATCCTGCTCACACCACCATCATATCCAGAAAAACCTGCCCCAGCGACAAATTAACAGACGCACTAGCCTCTTCCCTACCAAGACTTATCTGCTCAGACCCAGACACAGCCTTAACATCCTGGCATAGCCTCACAGAAGACATTGCCAACAAACTATGCCCAATCACAGAACGTATCTTAAATACCGCAGCGAAACCCTCTAAGCCATGGTACACCCAAGAGCTAAAAACCCTAAAATGCAATCTCAGACAAAAAGAGAGAAAATGGCGCAAGGACCCAACCCCACAACTTTCCTCCAGCTACAAAACAGCCCTACACTCATATAGACTGTCTACCCTTAAACATAAGCGAGACTTCTATGGTAAAAAAATTCACGACTATAGCTTCAACCCCAAAGTTCTTTTCTCCTATGTCGCTAGCCTTACCACACCGATCCCTCCTACCATTCCAGATTCCGAGGCTATGGCTAAATGTGAAGAACTCGCCAACTACTTCCAAAGCAAAATCGCCAACCTGCTCTCCAGATTTTCCCCCACCAACCCCCCTCCCCCCACTAACCCACTTTCAATCCCCTCCCCATCCCAACCCTCAATGGCCACAATTGACCTCACCTCCTCTAAAGAAATTACAGGCCTCCTGCGAAAACTTAAGCCAGCCTCTCACCCCAGCGACACCATCCCCACCAAAGCCCTTATAGCCATCCCCAACAGCATATCCAGCACCATAGCAGATATTATCAACTGCTCCATCACCCATGGGATAGTCCCAGATTCCCTCAAACACGCTGTTGTCAAACCCCTCCTCAAAAAACCCTCCCTAGACCCAAAAGACCCTTCCAACTTCCGCCCCATTTCCAACCTTCCTTTTATCTCCAAACTTATGGAAAAGGTGGTCAATTCACAACTCATGGACTACCTAGAAAACCATGATATCCTCCATGTTTCCCAATTTGGATTCAGGAAACACTTTAATACCGAATCCTTACTGCTCTCCCTTACTGACTATCTTCTCAGAGGACTGGGACAAGGTCACAGTTACCTCCTCGCCCTTCTCGATATCTCAGCGGCCTTTGACACCATCAGCCACCATCACCTCCTGACACGGCTAGAAAGCATCGGCATCTCAGGAATAGCTCTAGCCTGGTTCAAATCCTACCTCTCTAACAGAAAGTTCTCTGTTAAAATCGGAAACAACCTATCTGCCTCATACCCCCTACAACAAGGAGTCCCACAAGGCTCATCACTTTCATCTACCCTCTTCAATATTTACCTCATCCCTCTCTGCCATCTCCTCTCCGACCTTAAACTCAAATTCTATCTCTATGCTGATGATGTACAGATCATCATTCCCATTCACAACTCTATATCTGATGCCCTGGAGCACTGGGAAAAGTGCCTTGCAGCTATCAACACACTCCTCACCAACCTTCAGCTTGCACTCAACACGAACAAAACGGAACTCCTCCACATCTCCTCGCATCCCCCCGACCTCCTGCCTAACGACCCTAAACTCAACCTCCTCACAGCCCAACCTTCTGTTAGGGACCTTGGAGTACTTCTTGATCCCAATCTTAGTATGAAACCTCACATCAATTCCATCCTAAAAACTGGCTTCTTCAAACTCAATGTACTAAAGAAACTCAGACCCCTGCTCTACACCCATGACCTCTGTACAGTGATTCAAGCCACTCTCACCTCCAAACTAGATTACTGTAATGCTCTCCTCTTGGGGCTCCCACTGTCTTCGATAAAACCCCTTCAACTACTGCAAAATGCTACAGCAAGACTCATTACCAACGCACGCAAACACGACCATATTACCCCCATCCTCAAGGACTTACATTGGCTCCCCATCCTGTCCCGTATACATTACAAAACCTTGACCATAATACACAAGTCCATCCACTCCCACAATTCCAACTGGCTCGACCTCCCTTTCACTGCCCCCCAGTCCACCCGAGCCACCAGATCTACCAACAAAGGCACCCTACATGTCCAATCCCTGAAAATGGCTCATCTCTCCTCTACCCGCGACCGTGCTATCTCTATTGCCGGTCCGGCTCTATGGAACTCCCTACCTGACCACATGCGCATTGAACCGTGTGCAATTAAATTCAAAAAGAAACTAAAAACACTTCTGTTCAACCATGCTTACCCAGAATAACTCTTCCATCTCCCCTCGTAGTCCCCCCCCTCCAGGGGACTGCCCTCTCCTTATATTAAGGAGACTACCATTGTAAATTATAAATTGTATTCTCTGGTTATGACTTTCTTGTTTTATCTATCCTTCCTACTGCCTATTTATTTTACCCCCCCGCCCAGTTACATTCTCCTTGTTGAAATGTATTTTCCAAGCTTTAAGTTATTATGTGAACCGGTATGATGTACCCACTAATGCCGGTATATAAAAGTTTCTAAATAAAAAAAAATAAATAAAAAAGGATATGCAGTCCGCCAACCAGGAGGAGTGAGTCTGTTTACCCACAGGCTGCCCCAATTTGATAGGATGGAAAGAGACAAACAATTGAGAGCTTTTCCTGTGGGCAGCTGTACGGTCTAGGTAGAACGCTAGAGCCCGTTTGCAGTCAAGGGTATGCAGAGCCTGCTCTCCTGGATTGGAATGGGGCCTAGGAAAGAAGGTAGGTAGTATAATGGATTGATTAAGATGAAACGCCGAAACTACCTTAGGCAAGAATTTAGGGTGAGTGCAGAGTACTGCCCAGTCCTTCAGAAGTTTAGTGTAAGGCGGATAGGTAACTAGAGCCTGTAATTCACTAACTCTGCGAGCGGAAGTGATTGCCAAAAGGAAAATCACTTTCCATGTGAGATATTGAAGGTCACAGGACTGAAGCTCCAATGGTGGTTTCATGAGCCGACCCAAAACTAGGTTGAGGTCCCAAGAAGGGGCTGGAGGACGCAGAGGAGGCTTGAGGTGAAGCAAGCCCTTCCAAAAATGTGTAACAAGGGGTTGTATTGATATGGGAACATCCCCGACCCCTTTATGGAAGGTGGCTACTGCACTGACATGCATCCTGATGGAGGACGTTTTTAGACCTGACTCTGACAAGTGCCAGAGATAGTACAGAAACTTCGTGATTGGACAGGTAAAGGGGTCAAGGGACTGAGAAGAGCACCATGACGTAAACCTGGTCCATTTGTAAGAATACAATTTTCTTGTGGAAGACTTGCGTGAAGCAATCAGGACACGGGAAACTGGTTCAGAAAGGTTAAGTGGCTGAAGGATTAACCTTTCAACATCCATGCCTTCAGGGACAAAGCTTGAAGATTGGGGTGGCGTAGACACCTGCCGTATTGAGTGATTAGAAGCGGGTCCTTTCCCAGAGGAATGTTCCTGCGAATGGAGAGATCCTGAAGTATTGGAAACCACACGGCGCAGCCAGAGGTGCTATTAGGATCATGGTTCCCTTGTCCTGACATAACTTCACGAGAGTCTTCGAGAGAAGTAGAAGTGGAGGGAATGCATATAGGAAACCGGTTGCCCATGAGAGGGAGAACGCATCTCTTGGCTGATAGTGTTGGCTGCGAGTGAGAGAGCAGAAGTTGTCTACTTTGCAATTTTGAGTTGACACAAAGAGGTCTATTTGAGGATGACCCCATTGATGGAAGATTGAGTTCGCTACTGAGGGGTTGAGAGACCACTCGTGCGTTTGAAATGTGTGACTCAGCTTGTTTGACAACACATTGTCCACTCCTGGCAAGTAGGTCGCCCTGAGATACATCGAGCGGAAGAGGGCCTCCGCCCAAATCTGTGCAGCTTCCTGACACAGAAGGAAGGAGCCCATCTCTCCCTGTTTGTTGATGTACCACATGGCCACCTGGTTGTCCATCTAGATCAGGATGACTCGATTGAAGAGGTGATCCTGAAATACCCTGAGAGCATTTCTGATTGCTCAAAGCTCCAGGAAATTTATTTGATGCTTGGCTTCCTCTGGAGACCAAGATCCTTGTGTCTGCAAATCGGCCACGTGGGCTCCCCAGCCGAGGTTGGAAGAATCGGTGGTGAGAGTTATTTGAGGGTCTGGAGCCTGGAAGGGCAAGCTTTGGAGGAGGTTGACCTGATTTCTTACCAGGTGAGAGACTGACGGAGTGAGTCGGTTACGTGGACAATGGTCGACAGGGACTGAATGGATTGAGTCCATTGTGACCTTAGAGTCCACTGCATGACTCTCATGGCCAAGCGGGCCATTGGGGTGACCTGAACTGAGGACGCCGTGTGTCCCAGGAGGATGAGAAAGTGGTATGCAGTCGTGGAGTGCTGAGACTGCAGCTGGTGCGCAAGATACACGAGATTGAGAGCTCGCTGTCGAGGCAGAAAAGCCTTTGCCTGCAAGGTGTCCAAGTCTGCCCCAATGAACGATAAGGTTTGAGATGGGACTAAGTAGGATTTGTCGTAGTTGACGAGAAATCCTAGCGAAATTAGAGTGTGTAAGGTAGGACCATAGGGACGATACAGCAGCTTGCTGAGTGGGAGCCCTGATTAACCAATCATCTAGATAGGGGTAGACGTGAACACCTTGAGTCCTGAGGAAGGCTGCAACTACGACGAGGCATTTTGTGAAGACTCGTGGTGCAGACACGAGGCCAAATGGAAGCACTCGGTACTGATAGTACTTGGGGCCTACTAGAAACCTCAGGTATTTGCGATGGGTTGGAATTATCAAAGTATGAGTGTATGCGTCCTGGAGGTCTAGAGAGCAGAGCCAGTCTCCTCTTTGTAGAAGAGGAAGAAAAGAGCCCAAGGTTACCATTTTGAATTTTTCTCGCTGGAGGTTCTTGTTGAGGGCACATAGGTCCAAGATTGGTCGAACACCCCCCGATATTTTGGGGATTAGAAAGTACCGGGAATAGAACCCTAGGCCGTGCTGAGAGTACGGTACTGGTTCTATTGCCTTGGACTGGAGGAGGAGGGAGACCTCCTGTTCCAGAAGGATGGAATGATCAGATGTTCTCCATGTCGGTAGAGGTGGGGAGTCCGGTGGAATGGAAAGTTCAGATGATAACTCTGAGCAATTATCCCCAGGACCCACTGGTCTGAGGTGTTCAAGTGCCACCTGTTGTTGAAATGGCACAATCGACCTCCCACTGGTATGTGGGGCAATGGAAGCTGGCTGCTGCTCTCTATGCAGGAGCCAAAAACTGGAAATAGGACCTGGTTGAGGAGGTGCTTGCGGTTTTTGTTTTTGTGTCTGACGAGACTGGGTTTTTTGAAACGGTCTCGTAGAACGGGTTCTAGCTGGTGGCGGGTAGGATTTCTTTGGGTGGAAGAATGACTTCTTAGAGTCCTTTCGGAAGGGCTGTTTTGAAGAGTACTCAGAAGGCATCAGAGAGAGCTGTCTTATGGTCTCATGATGGTCCTTGAATTCCACCACAATTCGTTGAATCTGCTTGCCAAACAGAATATCTCCTACACAAGGCAGGTCAGATAATCTGTCTTGTACTTCAGGGTGAAGGTCGGAAGTCTTGAGCCAGGCCCATCGTCTTGCCGAGATAGCAGCTGCAGATACCCTGGTAGCAGTGTCAAAGATATCGTAAGATGATCTGATCTCATGCTTGCCTGCCTCAAAACCCTTGTTTACTAGGATTTGGAGTTGATCTTGAAATTCTGAGGCAGGGAGTCTTTGAAGTCTTGTATCTGCTTAAATAAGACCCTATTATATTGGGTCATATAGAGCTGATAAGAGGCAATTCTGGAGATGAGCATTGATCCCTGGAAGACACGGCGACAATGGCATCTAGAAATTTCTGTTCCTTGCCTGGGGGAAAGGAAGTGTGAGGTTTTGATCTCCTTGCTCTTTTCTGGGCAGATTCTACAACCACAGATTGGTGATCCAATTGAGGTTTGTGAAAGCCTGGAGCTGAATGTATGAGATAGGTGGTGTCAGCTTTCCTGTTGACTGGAGCAACAGAGCCATGATGTTCCCAGTTCTTTTTGAGGAGATCCAGAAGAACCTGGTGGATAGGGATGGAGGTTATTTCCATGGGAGCATCCAGGAATTGTAGCAACTCCATCATTTGATGCCTATCATCCTGTTCTGTCTGTAATTGGAAGGGAACCAATTCAGACATCTCCTTCACAAAATTTATAAAGGAAAGGTCCTCTGGAGGAGAACGCTTTCTGCTTTCAGTAGGTGAAGGTGGTGAAGGCAAATCATCGGTGTCTGGTGAAGAATCATCAGTCCAGGTATCATAGGGATCAGCACCTGCTCCTCTAGGGCAGGGGTCGGGAACCCATGGCTCGCGAGCCAGATATGGCTCTTTTGAGGGCTGCATCTGGCTCGCAGACAAGTGTCGCCACACTTTCCAGTCCCCCGCTGACCCAGCTGCTCCCCGGTCCTCCTCCGCCCGGGCTTAAAATGCTGTCAGACCGGGCGGAACGCGGCAGAATAGCTGAAGTCGGCAGCACCGGCATGATCTCTTCTTCCCGCCCCCCCCCGTGGCCCGGAAGAGGAAGTGGTGAGCATCGGGTGCGTGCGCGGGAAGAAGAGGCCACGCTAGTGTGGTCTGCATCAGTCAGACGAAAAGAAGACTACAGCGCGGCTCGGAGGAAAATGAAGAGCTTCAACCACAGCCGATGGGACTCCTCCGCGAGGGCTGAAAATGAAGGAGGTTAGCGTTGGGAGGAGGCTGCTGTGAGTTCCTGGGGTGGGGGGTGGGGGAGAGAGAGTGAATGAGCAAGCAAGCATGTGTGTTTGAGATCCTGTGTGTGTGAGTGAGAGATTGCATGTATGTGAATGATTGAGAGCCTGTATATGTGAAAGAGAGTATGTCTGTGATTGAGAGCCTGCCTGTGAGAGAGAGAGAGCATGAATGTAAGTTTACCATTGGGAACCTGTATGTGTAAGTTTGTGATTGAAAACCTGTTTGTGTGAAAGAGTATGTGTGTATGATTGAGATCCTTTGTATGTGAGAGAAATCATGTGTATGTATGATTAAGAGCCTGTGTGTATAAGTAAGAGAGAGATCATGTGTGTCTGTGTGTGATTGAGAGCTGGTTTAGGTGATTGAGCATGTGAGTATGTGATTGAGAGCCTGTGTGTAAATGAGAGAAAGAGAGGACATGTTTGTAAGCATGTGAATGAGAGTCTGTGTGAGAGAGAAAAAGACAGCATGTATTTATGTGATTGAAAGCCTGTGTGTGTGTGTGTAAGCGTGAAAAGATAGACAGCATGTGTGTAAATGTGTAATTAAGAGCCTATATAAGTGAGAGAGAAAAAACATGTGTATATGTGAGTACTGAGAGCATGTGTGTATAGGTGTGTCATTGAGAGCCAGTGTGAGAGAGAGAGCGCTGGTATGTGACAGAGAGGAGAAAGTTCCAAGCAAACCACCCCGCCTCCTGCTAATTCAGAACAATCTCAGGACACCTGGATATCAAACGTTCCCAGGTATGCAGAGCAAAAAAATTTTTGTATCCTTATTATTTTTCATTACTGGGTCTTTGTGTCTGCTATTTTGAAATATTTTGTTGGTATCTGGAAATGTTTTATATGAGTTTTTAATTATTGGATATTCCACTCATCAGCTGTTTCGAAATATGTTCTTTTTGTTAGTACAGTTTTACTGCTGATGATTTTATATTTCTTGATTTGTTTTATAAGGATGGGTGATGTTTCTTTTTTCCTTTGTTACACTGCATACAGAGACTCTGGCTTGTTGCAGTTTCCAATTCAGTTTTTTCTGCATGCTTCTTGTTATGCGTTTTGGTCTCTTTATTCTATGTTAGGTGAGGGACAGCACGTGATTCAGGTGAGATTTTCTGCTGGCGTGTAGTTTCTGTGTAGGACTCTATAAGCAGCCTGACTTGGTCCGTTTTCCTAATAGGAGATGTATTGGTGTCTTAAGGCCTGGTGTAATATTTTCAGAGACTTATTGTACTTTAAAAGTGTGATCTTACATAAAATGCACACATTTGCTTGTATTTAGTTTTAAACATATTGTATGGCTCTCATGGAATTACATTTTAAAATATGTGGCACTCATGGCTCTCTCAGCCAAAAAGGTTCCTGACCCCTGCTCTAGGGACTATTTATTTATTTATTTAAGGCTTTTCTATACCGGCATTCATGATACAATCATATCATGCCAGTTTACAAATAACAGGGGTGTGGGATCCCTGAAGGTCCTGGTCTAGGCTCCGAAGGACTCAAAGGAATAACTGGAGGCACCGATGAATGCATCGAAGGCACCGGTGCAGGCATTGAGGGCATTGATGGATGGCTTGGTGGCGCCGACGGACGTATCTGCACCGATGGATGGATCGGTGGCACCAACGGCCATATCAGCATCTATGGCTGAGGCATAGGCAGAACTCCCGATGGAGGGATGCAGAACGGTGTTTCTCCTCCCGATGAGAAAGTGGGGAGGGCACCGGAGCCATCAGTGACCCAGGGTCCATCGGTGGAAAAGCAGCCATGAGCGCTTCCATCCTCGAGAGCAGCAGTGCCAATGCTGCTGGAATCAGGTCGGTGGTCAGTTCCGCTATCGGTACCGGTGTCGGAGGAAATTGGAGTCGATGCATCGCCTTGTCGATGGCCTCCTGAACCATCTGGTCCAGTTCTTCTTGGAGACCTGGAGCAAGCAGCCCCGGCTCCGGAACAGAAAAAGGAAGCAGAGGCATAGCCGCAGGGACCACCATTAAAGGCGGAGTCGTGAATCCCGATATCCTGTCGGGTTAGGGTTGCCTCGGTGACCCAGTCGCCGAAAAGGTCGGTGCCTTTTCTGGACGGGGTTTCTTCGACGACAGCTCGGACGATGGTGAGGTCGATGATTTAGCTCCCTCGATGGATCGAGACTTTCGATGCCAGTGGCGATGTTTATCTCTACGATCCCCATGATCCTGAGGGGAAGTAGAGGGTGTTAAAGGCTGAGAAGTCGTCGATGCCGGATGGTCACCGGCCGGAGGTCGATACTGGCACGAAGTTGACGGTGCCAGTTCTGACGACGTCGATGCAATGGACGGCATCGGGGTTTGAGCACGGAAGAGAAGTTCCATTTTCTCCATTCTAGCCTTGCGAACTTTTGATGTCATTAGGGCACATTTGGTGCAGGATAGGACATCGTGCTCACATCCGAGACACATTACACAGACTTTGTGGGGGTCTGTGATGGACATGGTGAGATTACAGTCCGGGCACCGGCAGAACCCCGACAACATGGCCATGAAAAATTTCAGCCCCGGTACAGTCGATGGCCAGTAGGCCGCGAGGGCCACACTCGATGGTAATAGACTGAAAATGGGTAAAAAACTTACCGGAGTACCACAGCTTGAAAAAGTTGAAGGAGGGACCCCTGTGGGGTAAATTAAATTTTAGTAATTCCGTGAGGAAAATTCCTGTCAGGAATCTCTGCAGAGCTCCTTAACCGCTTGGCTACTGCAGTGCAGAAAAAAGAAGACTGAAGGGGAACCCCTGCTGGCTGCAGGGTTAGTGCCATGTTGGGCATGCCCAGTAGGGGGCCAGTCAAAGTTCTGGAAACTTTGACAGAAGTATTCCGTGATTGGGCTCTATCCTGTGATGTCACCTATATGTGAGGAATACCACCTTGCTTGTCCTGTGAGAACAGCACTTGCTTACCTTTATGACATGTGGCCTGGGAAAGAGTTGGAAGGATGATTGACTAAGATGGAAGATAGACACCACCTTAGACAGAAACTTAGGATGTGTGTGGAAAAAACCCATCCTACCATGAAAAACTTTGTGTATTCTCTCCCAAGTCTTTTCCTCCCCTATGTGACCTTCTAGGAGATGGCTGTAAGCCAGCAGAAGCACTTGGCAGCAATAGGGCTGAGTACTAGGAGTAGACAAGCATAGAAATTCCCATACTTAAAACACCAGCACCCCACTATGTCTTTGCCTAGACTCTCAACCCTGTTCCTACCACTGCCTTCAAATAATAGTCTATCCTAATTTTTCACACTGGCAACAATCAATCAAGTGTTCATTCATTACCCCATTATCTGCAACACTATGAAACAAATGTGTTTTTTCACATTTAATCATCAGTAGTCTTTCATAGAACTAATGCTATGATTAGGAGTATGCTTGTGCTAATTAAAGTCATTCACATTTATTGTGGCTACCCTGAAAACCAGACTGTTTAGGAGTACCTCCATGACTGGTTGGGAAATAATCATCTAACTAATAATTACAAGACAATTAATTGCTGTCTATTGATAAACCTCTCAGAAGCCCCCCGTACAACTAACTGACACATCAAAACCAGATGTATATTTCCCTTTTCCGTTTCACTTCCTACCTCTACCTGTGTATCCCTGGGAACAGAATTGAGCTGCTATAGCCTCTTCTGTATCCCTTGTAAAAGTATTCTATATTGCTACTGAACCTTTGTCATTCCATTAATATCAATATTTCCAAGTCGACTTCTGACTGAAAAGGTTTCTAGTGTAACATATAACAGTTTAAGCAAAGTTTGTTTACCTTTGTTGCTTTAATTATTTTCCAAAGACTGTTTGGAACAAACTGTATCTGAAAATGGGCAAGCATTAGAGTTTTAAATTACAGCATGAAAATAATTTATTTTTAAGTTCAGATTTTGGCAGAAAATGAGGGAATTTATTATCATGGGAAGTTCTGGATTATATTCTTTAGGAAAACAGTGATCAAAACTTGATTTTCTTCCGAGTTAGACCACAGAAGTATTTAAATAATAAGAATCAGAATAGCAGGTCTGATGTGTTAAACTGGAATATATTTGATTGGTGGATGCTAAGTGTCAATCAAATGATATCATTGCCATAAAAATGTTGATTCCTAATTTAAATTTGTCAAAACTTACATTTTACTCAAAACCGTCCTTCAGAAAAATTAAAACAACGAACTCTCTCTGGTGTCAACACCTTGAGCTTGTATTCAATACATCTAGCAATTTAAATATTTCTGTGAAATTTACTTCAAAAGACAAATTGGAGCATTACAACCTATGGGGATAAAATTAAATGGATACCCACCGAAGTGAAACCAAAAATTCATGCAAGTTATACATCTAATATAGCAAATGGAATTCTGGATTACTTCCTGTCTAAATCACTACCATTTCACACCTCATTTTATATATAAACTAAGACCACAAATATGATCACTGAATAACTCACGGCTCTTTGTTACTAGTCAATATCCTCCAACAAAATGGTCATGCAACTCTCAATCCAACTGAAGAGTCATGAAAACATCATCGTCATGATTATTGGCCATGCCTGCAATACATGGCATTGAGCCCCAGAGGTATTCACAGAGCAGCTATGCTTTGATCTAACAGTAAACATTCAAACTGTGTCAAAAACAATAGTTGAAATTGGGAAGGATCCAGCAATGCTCCCATATGTACCACACAGAGATGGGACATACACCCCGATTTAAAAAAAAAACCCAAAAAACTTAGGATCAAAAGTTAGCTGTGATCCTTAAAGCAGCAGTCACTTAACAGGGAATGCATTTCTATTTAGATAAAAAAAATATATATATAGCTCACTTATAAACCCAAATTAATTTCCTTCCTTTTTGTTCTTTCAAACATACTTCATATTTTAATTAATATAAATATTCATGAGTAGCATGCTTTCTATATTCCGGTGCCCTGGCCCCACTCCAAAACTTATAAGCAGTAATGCGATGTAATGAACACTAGTCTAAGGGAAACATTTAATATGTTCAGTTTCTAAGTAGAGTGATTCTGACACTGTTGCGCCATATTTACAGTATCGCTGTGAATAACATACTGACTGTGACACTACATTAAAATAACTAGGGCTGCAAACCTAGAGAGAGAGAAAGATCCCCAAGGACCAAAGTGCACATCTCTGTAATGGAAGCAGCTGCAATAAATCGAATCTGACAAGTATTCAGGGACTGAAGCAATATTCCTGCAAATATTTTTAAAGTCAGTTCCAAAAAACGTCAGCCCAGCTTTGCCTAGAGATGTATTCAACATTTAGCTATTGACATGTGATCATTTGTGAAACTGAAGGGGGTAACAGTCTATGAGTAAAAGATACCAAGCTTATAAACTGAACATAGGCTCAAAGATAAAACCTGTAGATCGGGCTAAACATAGGGATGGCAATTTTCAGCAGTTGCTAAGAGCTAACATCTGCATGTCCATTTTAGCCCGAATTTTCAAAGCGGACTTGAAATTATGAGTCTGCTTTGAAAATTAGCATGTATGTGCTAAACCCAGCGCTGCTCATGTGCACACATTTACAGCTTCTCACTAGCGAGCATAAATGTGAGTACATTTCATGCACATACTTTTAAAAATCAGAAGTATGTGCATAAAGACGGTAACTTATAAACCGGTGCGAGAGCATACATGCATGCACACTAGTCAGGCAGTGCCCAGGGACGCAGTCTTTTTATAACGTACATGCGTAAATGCACACATGTGAAAAAAAGCCTAACTGCACACAGATGCGCATGCAATTTTAAGTAGACGCGCGCCTGAGTGCACAAATGCTGCTTCTACCGTGTAAGTGGGGAAATTTTATAAGGGATGTGCACCAACTCCATTGCTACTTTTCCCAGTTCGTTCCCAGTTTGCCCAGGTAAGGGATAAGACATCCAAACCTCCTTAGTTTAATATCCTTCCTTCTCCCCTGTTAGCCCTGACCTTTAAAAATCCACTGATCTGCCTAGAATTTCTTGTTTTACAACTTACATGTCATCCATAGCAGAAATAAAGTTATGCGGCAGGGGACCCCCAAGCACGCCTGTGTGTTTAAGTATTTACACACAAACTTCAAGTTTGAATCCAGGAGTGCCATATCTTGCCCGGACCATGCCCATATCCTGCCCCTTTTTTTCAAATTTTTATTTATGCACGCAATGGCAAATTCACGCATATCCGGATAGCTTTTAAAATCCGCTCAACGCGCGCCAGCCCAACATATTTGTCTATCCCCTAATTTTGGTGCATCAGGCTTTTAAAATTCACCTTAAATAGTTTCCCTGCCACAATTCTGCCTCCCCCCCCCAGAATGCCTCTTTCTAGTGCATGTAAAAATACACACAAAGTCACTTCTGCATATACTTTTTTGTGCACAGCTGCCCAAGCAATCTTATAAAACTCTTTTACATGCCTAAACCCGGTTTTTATGAATGTAAATCATTTTGAAAATCAGTTCCTAAATGCCTATTACTCTAAAAACAGTTAATTCACCTTTCACTTGCTCTTATTTATTTTCTTCCCCTGTGGGAGGCAAGGCGGCTGCAAAAATGCTGATCCCAGGGCTTAGAAAAAAAAATAAGATGCTTTTTATTTATGGAAAAAAAGATTGGTCTTTTTCCTTTAAGAAGAGGCATAAGTAGAGATTCCACTAGGACAGCATATGTCAGTCAATATAATGCCTATGGCATGCTAAACATTTGACAAAAAAGTATACCTTCTGTTACTTTGCATGTTAATCTGATTGTAAATTTTCCTAGAGACATCATCCTTTCTATAGAAAGTCAAATATTTAGCAGTTAAACTTCAAAGCAATGCAGAAAATATTGCAGAAAGTAAACTGAGGCACTGTTTCAATATAATATAACAAGATCATGGAATACACAGCACATGTTCAAGTCATCAAGAAAGACTGAAGATATGCGTGTGCATGTGTTACACTGTCCAACTAACAGAAGTTTGATGGAATTGATCATTTTACAGGAATCTTGGAATTCTGTGAATTCTAAAGCCACAGAAAGCCGCAGGGGCTAAAGGTATCAAAGGTGTACGGGAAACAACAGACAATACAAGCTCAATCAGGCTCTATGGAATTGCTGCAGAAAGGCACACACAATTAATGTGCTTTTGTGGGAGGGAGAGAGAGCATAGTAGGATCGTCCTGGATCATTTTCCCATTAATTTTCAAGGTTTTGATAAAACCGGTTTTACTATTAACATGAATTTATTTTGCAGTCAGACTCCGATTTATCTCTCTATCTAACAGAGGATATTAGGCTTTCAATCATGGTATCTTTATTAACTGATCTATAAAATAAGAGAATTCAGGATCACTATACGGGGCCCTATACAGAAAGATCAGGATGGACACCAAGGCCATTTAGCGTGCATGTAAACTGTGTACGATGCACTAAAGGTGAATTTTAAAAGAGATGTGCGTGCCTAAATCAGATGGGCGTGCATGTAAGGACATGCGCACGTCCACCCAATTTTAAAAGGCATCCACATGCGCGCACAAGTCCCAATGTGCGAATATCTCACTTTGGACAAATAAGGAGCATGGTGTGAGTGGGGCCAAGAGATGTGTGCGTAAGTATGTACATGTCTGGATGCGTGCCCAAGTCTAGTACTGCTTAACTTTACATCTGCTATTGCGGAGGTGTAAGTCTAAATAAAATTATTTGCAGGCATCTCTCAGGTGTTTGAGAGGTCTGGGCTAACTGAGAGGGATGCAGGCTAAGAAACCAGAGGGGTTCGGAGGACCTAGTTGTAGACTGAGCGAACTGGTAGATGAACAGGTGAAAATGGTCATGGTGCTGACATGCGCCTGTTATAAATGTCCCCCGCTTCCGCAGCTCAAACTCGACTTTACACGGTTATGTGTGCCCACTGGGCACACACATATACATGCCAGGGCTATTTTACAACATACAACATGTGCACGCACGTTATAAAATGGCCATGTACCTGGCTGCGTGCCGACACACATGCGTATAAGTGCGTCCGCATGCCTGTTTGAAAGTTACTGTTTAAGCCCTTAGCATGAATGCTAAACCCAGCCACCACACACAGTTGTGTGTGCCCCCTAAAAATAGCATGCGCATACAAATGTGCAAACTAGGGGGAAAAAAACATGCAACTTAGAGTGTTAATGAGCAAATGCTCATCAGCAGCAGCCATGGAACTAAGCCTTGTGCAAATTAGCATGAGAACCTCCAGGCCACTATTTTAAGACCTATTCCGGAAAGGTTGTTAAATGTCAGTATTCTTGCAGGACTGGCATGCTAACATTTAATACAGGAGGAAAGCCCTTTCCTCAATGCACAGTCATCAAGCCATGCCTCCTCCCCATCCCCTCACCCCCACTCAATTGCAAACTGATCCCTCGCTCTATCTCAAAAATGCCTTCTTACCATTCTGGATTGTCTCCATCTTCACTACCAAGAGACCAAATGATGCCACCTAGTGCTAAAGCACTGGTAATCAGCATCATTCAGCAGTTAAAGGTGTTTCACATTATTCTTACTGGTGAAGATGGGGACTCCTTCAACTAGAAATAAAGCATTCTGGAGAGGGTGAGGTAGGGTCAGGGAACTGGTGGCTAAGCCTGGCATCAGAGTGAGGGGGTTGAGAGGTGCTCAGCTTAAAAATTTGTTTTCACTCAACACATAATTAAGTTCTGGAATTCATTGTCAGAGGATGTGGTTATGGCAGTTAGTATAGCTGGGTTTAAAAAAGGTTTTAATAAAATCCTAGCACAGAAGTCCATAAACTGCAATTAATCAATAAGGTTTAGTAGCTTGGGATCTATTAATTTAATGTTTGGCTACTTGCCAGGTACCAGTGACTTGGTTGGCCACTGTTGGACACAGGATACTGGACTTGATGGAGCATTGTCTGACCCACTATGGCATAGGATCAGCTTGTCAGAGAAATTTCTGCATGGGAATTTGAGGAGGGGAGAAAAAAAATTCCATTTGCTAAGAAACCCTTTTGCTTAGAGCTGGTTAACCTGGGGATTTTGAAAAGCACTTAGTTCTTGAATTAGCAACTACAATAAATGCATGTGCCACTGACACTGCATTTTAGCAGGCTTACTAAAAACGTTGGTAAGTGGCCTGTAAACAGCCATTTTACACATCCATGCTAACATTTTAACATGGTTTTTAGTGCATGGGTTCCTTAATATTTAACAGCCACTCTATAACTGCTATGTAATGGATAACCAAGGCTACTCAAGTAATGACATTTATCATAAATAATGATCTTGTTTGGAAATTATACAATAATCAATATGGCTAAATTTACAATTCATTATTTTAAAATAAGTTTACAAAAGTTTTCAAAAGAAAAATATCAACATAAACATGAATAAAAAACACATTTTATTCTCACTTAGCTGAATAATTATACTTTGAGCTAATATGAATCATTTATTTATATGTGCCAGGAGTTTACATGCAGTTTTGCAAGTCTATGCACACATTTATAATATCATCACAAATCATAGTAGCAAATGATAACTAGTAAGTGACTTTTTATGCAAATAGCTGTTTGCTTCCCCAGTCAGAAGAGGAAACTATCCAGCAAGATGAAAGAGTACACTATCCAGAATTTCTTTTAGTTAGCAAGAATTAAAACAAAATTAAAAGTTTAATTTAAATCTCTTCCTCCCAAATAGTGTTTCATTATTCATTAAAGCAGTGATTCCCAAACTTATCCTGGAGGCTTTTTTGGACAGCCACAATATGCATGAGAGAGAGCTACACACTCTGAGACCAACTGAATAGAAATTTCTCATGCATATTCAGCATTGCTATCCTGAAAACCAGACTAACAGTAGGTTAGAACACGCCACATTTAAGAATAATTACTGGGCCATATAAAGGTTTGAATATCTGAAGATATTTGCCCTACTGCACCTTTATTTTCATGCAAATTATATAATATGTATTAGTAGTAACCAGAAGCTCTAGCAGAAATGCAGGCATTCTCATAACCATTTCTGTCTTGCAGGATCTGCAGGGGACTTGGGAAGCTAAGGCCTGGATTTATCAAAATGCAAAAAATATCGCATGCGATAGGAAAAGGGGCGTGTTTTATGGTAATAGGCAGTTAACCTTTTCACACTTTGTGATACATTTCAGAATTGTTGTATTTCCTGCATACAACCACTGGGTGGATCATTTTTAGTAGTTTTGAAGCTCCCGGAGAACCAGCTTAGCTATCAGGACCTAGCGCTAATGAAAAAGGTGTAGTTAAAGCTGTGCGATAGGGCTTTGCAAAACTGTGAGCCCAGCCCACTCCTTTGCGATGCAAATCTTTTTCAGATTTGCATCGCACCATACATTATGGTGCTATCGCATGTGTTAAAGGCGTTTTCGCATGCGTTAAAGGCGCTTAACGCATGCGAAAATGTAACCGTCTTAATTTAGTCAGGAAAGAGGTCCAGACAACTGATCCGTAAAGATAGACTTTTATTGCCAGCAAGATGCAGCTAAGACAAAGGCTTAGAACAAACTGCATGCCACTCCCCTTGGGGAGTGAACTTTTATACATTCTTTCAAGTAGGTGTAGCTTATAATCAGACCATTGTACACGTCATTTAACAGACATGATATGATGGACATTTTATAGCAGCAATCTTATTAATACAGTACAAAATATTATTACAAAATGGTAGTGCGTTTCACACACATAAGTGTGTACTGCATGCCATTGCGTATCAAATGTTAGTACATTTAAAATGGCTGTGCGTTTCAATGCTGGCGTTGTTAATCAGAGATTTTCAGTTTTTCTCATTCAACGATTGTTCATAGGAATCTGAGCTCCTACAAAAATGCCATAACGCGATTTGATAAATGACCCCCTAAGATGGTAACTTTTAAACAGGTGCACGGATACACGTGTGCACGTTTGCCAGCTTGCGCACATGGACACAGCTATTTTATAACATATGCACATATATGCACACGTTATAAAGTAGGCTGAGTACGCACATATGTGTGCGCAGTTTTAAGTGGGCGCACGCATATGCGCACAAATCCCCCATCCACCGTGTAAGTGGGAGGGGATTTTATGGTTTAACATTTTTTTTTTTATTAAGAAAAAGGAAACACTTGGCATACCTGTGGCTGAGGCATACCAAGCAATACAAACAATAACTTTCCAAACATCACTGCTTATACAAACAGAACCCCCTATCCCCAATCCCCCCCCAAGAGGCCTGGGCCTCAACATGTCAGCGTAACTCATAACAGTAAACTCTTACCCATTCACTATTATACTACGTGCTCTATGAGCGACAGACTGTAAGGTTTCCAAATCAACACAAAATACTTCTGACGCTTGAAAGAGTGGCACCATTTTGTGGAAAAGATTCCTCCAATGCCAAAAGGAGGGAGTCACAGAATCTTTCCAATATATTGGAATCAATTTTTTCACCACTGCACTGGCTTTTCGGACCAATAGCCAGTTGCTGGTGCCCTGAACCGATAAAGTCGGGAAACTATCAAAAAGAAAAGTTGATGGAGTTAGCGGAATAGACTGGTCTACCAGCCGCTCCAAATAGGACACAATCTTCTCCCAAAATGTATGAATGAGTGGACATTCCCAAAAAGCATGAGACAGCTGGTTAACACTGCTATTACATTTTGTACATATATCAATAGGAAACAATTTAGCTTTGTATGTTAAGTGTTGGGACACATAAGCTCGTCTAAGAACTTTGTACTGCATTTCCTGATAATACATTTGAACAGACACCTCTGTCAGATGCTTAAAATTAAACTTTAGAACCTGCGGTTGAACACCCCTTCCTTACTCCATCTGGCCGCTGAAACAGGCATAGAGTCCTCCACCTCAATATGTAAAAGCACCTTTTGGAGTTTAGATAAAGACAAACGTTTAACATCCTCAAAAAGGAAAAAATACTCAAACTTATCCACTATGGTGGCCTGTAATGCTAGGGGAGGCAGCATTCTAATATAATGTTGTAACTGGGCATTTATTATTATTTATTTAACATTGGGCATTTATTTTATTTATTTAGCATTTGGAAAAATAAGTTTACCAGACAACCCAAAACAAGCCTGCAATTCTTCAAAGGAGAGTAGATGAAGTCCACATCTAGCACATGAGACAGTAATGTGATTCCCTTGTCCAGAAACTGGCGACACCCGTTGGAATCCATACCTAGTTTAAACTCTAAACTTCCCTAAATTGGCAGAAAGGGGGAGCAAAGCCCATTCGTGCCCAACAACTTAGATAAACGAGCCCTGGCCCATTGTATAGGGAAAATTTGAACATTCAGTGAAAGCTATTTAGGAAAGTGAGCCAGTTTTGCATGCATTAAATAGCGTAAATCCAGCGGTACCCCTAACGCTTTTTCCCCCCTGAATATTCACATAACATGGTTTGTCAGTTATCCAATCCCTAACCATGCGTAATAGGCTGGCATGATTATAAGTCTCTAAATCCAGGAGCCCCTGAGCCCACAGCCCCTTTAGCCAATCCAAAAGGTATTTGGTGCTTTCTTCCCTCCAAAGAAAAATCCTTAAAAGTGCATCCAAACTCTGTTTATCCTTGGCTTTCAACTGCATGGGAAGAAACTGAAAGACATAAAGCCATTTGGGGAAAAAGACCATCTTGAAAAGGTTAATACGGCTTCCCAAAGAAAGTGGCAACTCAAGCCATGCTCATAGCCTATCCCTCGTGGCCCCCACTAATTACCAGACATTTACATCATAGAGTTGATAGGTCCAGAGAGATAAGGAGTCCCAGATATTTAAATGTTTTGTCAGCCCAACGTAAAGGAAAGTGCCCCCCCCCCCCCCCAAGCTGGCTGACAAAGTATGAGGGTAAGCCAGAGCTTCGGACTTATCCATATTTAACCTTAAGCCTGAAAACGCCCCAAAATCCCTGAAAATACCCAGTAGCCCAGTAAGAGAGGAAACAGGGTCAATGAGAAAGGTCAAAATATCATCTGTGAAAGTCGCATATTTAAATACCTGGGAACCCAATAACGTCCCTTGAACCATGTCAGAGCTCTGTATATAAGCCAAAGGGTCCAAGGACAATAAAAATAAAAGTGGACATAAGGGGCATCCTTGTCTAGGGCATTTAGCAAAAACATCCGACTGCATGCCATTGGCTACAATCTTAACTTTAGGCTTAGAATATAATAATTGAATAGCTTTAAGAAAAAGTCTATTCAACCCCATCCAATCAAAACTGACTACTAAAAATGGTTCTTGTACTTGTTGGCAGAGACATATAGCAGACAAAAGTGAATGCACATTTGCTAAGGCAGACGTCTGCAGATAAATCCAACTTGTCCAGGACTTATAATTTTGGGAAGAAGCACGCCAGGCGATCTGCTAGAATCTTTGAAAAACGTTTCTGGTCAAAATTTAACAGGGAAATTGGCCTATAATAAGATGAAGCAAGAGGGTCCTTTCCTGGCTTTGGTAACACTACAATGTGTGCCAAATCCCCTTCAAATTACACTCTTCCAACAGACCAATTAGAGATATTCACAAAGGCACATTGAATTTCCCCCCTACCAAAGCCTCACGCCTTTCCTCTAGAAAACACAGAGCTTTTTCAATAGCAGGACCAGCTATATGGAACAACATTCCTTCAGGCCTCCGATTAGAACCTTGTCTAACTACGTTCAGAAAAAAACTCAAGACGTGGCTATTTCACCAAGCTTTCGATGACCCTCCAGACAATCACTAATCATATTTTATCTCTCATGGTCATAGAGGATAGAGGTCCACTATCCTTTTGAACGAAGGACAATCACAGGTTAAAGCACATTATGCTCTAACCTAAATTCCTTTTGTATTATGTTATAATTCCTCCTGCCTTTCTTTCTTCCAGCTTTAAGCTTCCCAAGTTTTTACTCCTTGTTAAATGTAACTTTGCCTTATTCTCCTCTCTTGTTAATTACTATCTTATTTATTGCTTCAGTTATACCCTTGTTCTATGTAAACCGATCCGATATGGTTATTACTATGAAGGTCAGTATAAAAAAGTGTTAAATAAATAAATAAATGTTCAGGAAACTGTCCACTCACAATCAAAGCATTAAAAACAGAGCTTAGTGGGCCTGAAAGCTGCTCTATAAGGGTCTTAAAAAAATTCCAGCCCTGAAGCCTTGGATTGTTTAGCTTGATGAATACCTGCTGAAATCTCGAGAGTGGAAATGAGTCTATTTAACCACTGCAGTTGGTCAACCGTCAATGTGGGAATCTTTACCTTCTCACAAAAAAGTTTACACTTATCTGCGTCCCAGCCGTCCAAAGAATATAAATGAGTATAAAATCTTGAAAGCTTTGAAGAATTTCTGGATTAGAGTTAGTCACATGGCCTTTCTCTGTTCTCAACGCGAAGATGTATTTGGACCCTCTGTTGGTTTTAATTATATTGAAAATTCCTAAATTGGTAATACAAGAGGCTTTTAGCAGTGCACTGATGGATTAAAGCGTTCAATGCTACTTGAACAGACATATAGGGGTAGATTTTAAGATCTGCGCACGGGCGTACATGTGCGTGCGCTACCCAGCGCACGCACATGTACGCCCAATTTTATAACATGCGCACGCATGTTATAAAATCGGGGGTCGGCGCGCACAAGGGGGTGCACAATTGTGCACCTTGCGCGTGCCGAGCCCGCGCTGCCTTCCCCCATTTCCTTCAAGGCCGCTCTGAAATCGGAGCGGCCTCAGAGGGAACTTCCCTACCCCCCCACCCCACCTTCCCCTCCCCTATCTCCCCCGCCCTTTCCCCCCTATCTTTTTCTTTCTTTTTCATTTGTTTTTAAACTTACTTCAGCCCTGGGGCTGAAATAAGTTGCACGTGCCAGCCAACTGGTAGCACACGATCACCGGCACAGAAGCAGATAGCCACTGTACCGGGAGCCTCTGACCTCGCCCCACCCCCTCCCCATCCCTTTTTGAAAGCCCCGGGACTTAGACACATCCCGAGGTTTTATGCGCGTCGCCGGGCCTTTTGAAAATAGGCCTGGTGTGCGTAACTCTTTGAAAATCTGGCCCATAATTTTCTCTGTTTTCTGTTGTATTAGTTTTGAGTAGCAGATGCTTAGCATGACATCGCTGAGCACCACCGCGGTGTCTTCGCTGCCGCTTTTGCACCGAATAGTGCCACCGTGAAAGGTGGTGCTATTCGGCATGCTACTGCTGATGATAACGTTGGTAACATTATCGCCAGGAGCGAAGACACCGCCGACTCCTCCCTCCCCCCCGCCTCCTCCCTTCCTCAACTCCTCCCCCTAATTTGCATTATATCGCACGTGATAAAGCTTTAGTTAATGACCCCCTTAGGCAGTTAGACTCCTAAATTGGAACCTTTTAAAACTGACTAGAGGTGAAATCCTAAATTTAGGTTCCTAAGAAGTGGGAGGATTTAGGGCAGGGAGAAAAATGTAAGTAATTAGCACTGATTTTCAACACTTGGTACCTAATTTAAGATCCTAAATCCAGGCAAATAAATTGCAGGTCTAAATTGAAGGCTCCTATGTCATCTTAGATGCCTACATTTTAGTGAATTTTCAACCAAAAAGGTATGTACTTTTGCTTATCTGAAAAGCTTAAATTAAGACTCCTAAAATCTAGGAACCAAGCAATTTTTTTTTTTAATTGACACATATGTTACTATGTGCTGCAAAAACAAAAATATTTGGCCTGGATCAGTGGCATATTTGATACTGTCTTCCAGAGATTTACTCCTGTGTACACTCTTATTAAGAACCCTAAAAGCCACAGAATTCGGCTTAATATGCATCGAACTTTTACAGTGATTGATACAAAAATAATTAGATATGTTAAAAGTACTTTTTGGTGACAACACTAGGTTTTTTTTTCAAAAAGGATGAAAAGTCTAAAAACCCTAAATATATACTTCATTAATCTTAATGCCAGCTGAAATAAATATTAAAAATCACCGTATTAAGCTGCAAAAATCCAGCTTGTAATTTTCACATTATTCTCTATATGCCACTTGATCTTATTAGGAACCAAAGCACCTATCACAGTTCCCTGTTATTAAGAAACTGCTTTATGCACCACATACACCTTATGAATTTTAGTTATGACCTAAAGAAAGTAAGGGGGGACCATAATTCATAAAACTGCAAGAGGGCCAAGGACCCTGAATTCTTTGCTTGAAGGCTGTTGTGATGACTTTGTTCACGGACAAGAGTGCTGAAGGACACGCTGCATTCAACATGCATGAGCTGTGCTGCAAGAGCAGAGGTCAGAGAACAAGTGAAATGTTTAAAGAAAAAAATTCTAAGTACTATCATTATTAAACTAAGGCATACATTGCTATTACTAGTTGGGGTTTTTTTGGGTTTTTTTTTTTAACTAAAATTGCATAGGGGAAGTATCCTGGGCGTACGAAACACATAACACAAACAGATGTGTATCGCTTCTGTAATGCACTCACCAAAACCAAAAGAGTAAGTTCCAAATTAAAAATCTAAATTGTATTTTCAAAAATGATAAAAAACAGGGATATAGTTTCCCTTCAAAGGCAAGAGCAAATATTCTACAATAAAAGGCATTTGAAACACCAGCATGAGTGAGCTTTATTGATATATTTTTTAAATCATTTTAATACAATTTACATTTATTTATTTTATTTATTTAGATTTTTTCTATACCGGCATTCGTGAAAATGTCACATCAAGCCGGTTTACAATAAACAATGGGGTGATAACCGTAACAGAGAACGAGATAATATGTACTAAACATAGTATAGATGCAGTTACAATAAAACAAGGAGTTGTACAACTAGGAGCAAGAAGAAGAAAAGATAGTAACTTTAACATAGTATATTAACCCGTAAAATGGTAGACTTTCCAAAAAGGGAAGTGTGTGATTTACAATGAATTGATCAATTCAAATAAATGTAGTTTTTAACAATAAGGAAGAGATCAGAAATAATGAAAATTCTGGATGTTGATAATGCTTAGGGTAGGTTGCCAGGATGGTTGTAAAAAGAAAATTGTTGCTTGGAGGTTGAATGTTGGAGAGAATTGGGTTTAACCTGAGTCTGGGAAGGCTTGTTTGAAAAGCCATGTTTTGAGTCTTTTTCTGAATGTCAGTAAGCAGGGTTCCTGTCTTAGATCCGTTGGTATGGAGTTCCAAAGAGTGGGTCCTGCTGTGGAGAAAGCCCTATCTCTGTAAGTTATGTGGAGGGAAGTTTTGGAAGGCGGTACCTGCAGAGACTCTTTGTAGTACTCTCTTATGGGTCTGGAGGATGTATGCTTTATGAAAGGGATTTGTAGGTTGAGAGGAGCGATTTGTTGGATAGTTTTGTAGATTATTGTGATTGACTTATAAAGAATTCTGAAATGGATTGGCAGCCAGTGTAAATCTTTAAGGATTGGGGAGATGTGCTCTCTTCTCTTTTTAATACTGGATCATCTCCACGTTCGACTTTGTGGTATACAGTGATTTACGTGTTCTATTTAAAAAACATTTTAACTTTCCTTGCAGAAATCTTTTTTCTTCTATTTTACCGACAGAGTTAAAGCTTCGAGACTGTAAATGGTTTCTACGTAAATGGATATTATTTAAATCTGGCAATTTTGATTTGCTGCTAATGTATTTTTTTGTCATCTCTTGCACATTTAATGGAACCCATGTTTACCAGAGAAGGCATTATGTCATAAATGTTCCAGAAATACTGTGAAAAGGAAGAGTAAATTGTCACAGTATTTTGTCTGAAGCATCACATTTTAGACCCTTCACCTACATATAGCATATAAATCTAAAGTAATATTTTTATTTACTCTGTTTTGCCCAGTTTTCTGAGGAATGCTGTTAAATAGCTATTTCCTTTAAAAATAACAAAAAAAAAAACAAAACAATGAGCCAGTGGCAGCTCCAGAAATGTCTACATGGAGGAAGCATAGAGGGGCACAGTGAATTTCAGAGAGGGAAAGCGCCAAGGGCCGTTCCCTCCAACCATAGTCATCAAACCAGGCTAGGGGGGCAAGCTCCCTCACCCCCTGTGCCCCCCCCCCTCTGGATACACCCCTGTAAGAAGTTCTAGATATGGTCCAGAATGAAGCAGTTAGGACAAAAAAAATCCAAGTTTCTTTCATTCAATTTTTATATGCCGGTGGATGCAGGAGCTAGAAACAAATATAACCAACAGGACAGCCACAAGGGGAGCATTAATAACACCTCTGCATTACAAGACAATTTTCTCCCAGGAAAAATCTGCCTCCCTTTCCTCACCCACCCGTATCATTTTCCTGTTAGTGATTATTAGTAACCACAGTCCCAGCTCAGCGGCGCACTGGATACCTGCATACACTCAGAGCTTCTCTGCGCCTAGTGGGAAAAAGAAGAGGAGGAGGAGGAGGGGATCAAGGTCCCTCTGATGCATGTATGCCAGGGCCTAGGGCAGCAGACCCTCAAAAGGATCGAAATCCATACAATTCCTGCACCTAATTTTCCTCCTTCCTTCCTTGCTCCCTCCCCTCCCTTCACACTCCTGTCCTCACGGCTCCCCCCCCCCCCCCCTCCCCATACCTTCTCCATGCACTCGCTCACTGCAGGCCTGCTAACCCATTCACTCAGCTCAGGTATAGGTGGTGTGGTCCAGAAAATAGATGACTGTGGGAACAGCAACAGCCCTCTGCCAGCAAACATGGGAAATGTGAACTGGCAAGTGTTTATAGTTTCCAGACTGCACCTCCTTTTCGGGGGCTTCACTGTTTGAAAAGAAAATCCTGTGCAGGGAACAGGATGTCTTGCTACAGGCTGGCTGGCTGCTTGCTGTTTCTGAGGCCTGCTCGATTCTTGCCCACCCCACACACTCTTAGTGCAGGAGCACCTATCAAGATGGGGCAGAAGGAAGCTAAAGTGCATGCAGTGAGGCAGTGAAGGTGCAACAGTGGGAGCGCCATCGCCACATATTTATTATCTGTAAACATTTGATATTCCACCTAAAACAGGTTAATCTCAAGCGCTTTGCAATCAATTATAGTAACAAATTCTTGCACGTTGGCAAATACTAAACAAAATCGAGAACTTCAAATCGAGTATCCTGAGAGAAAGAGAATCAGAGAGGGTTGAAGAGGTTAAATTTAGGAGTAACTAGGGGGTGGAGTAGAAAGGACTACTCCATGCCTTAGGGAGCAGAGCGATGGAAGATTGACTAGGAATATGGAATATAAAATACTGTATGTCCTGTCAAAAGCAGCAAGAGAACATGTGTCAGCCCTGGAAATTTAAGTCACCACATGGTCTAATTGAAATATGTTAAAGAAGCAGAAAATTACACTTACATCCCTATACAACTGAAGGTATAAAATAGCGTGTTAATTTGAAACTTCAGCACCAATTCCTGAAAGGGTTTAATACTAGAACACTTATAAAGCTGATCCAGATATCTGAGACCAGCCCTAGTCCAAACCCCAGAACTAGGGCAAAAAGTACAAAGAAAAAACCGCAGGTTGTCACGTAATGGAAAGATAGGAGGCCTTTTTGTGAATGCAAACCAGATATTCAGAATGTGCAAAGAATGGGGCTATTCCTACAAATTCACCTATTAACATGCAAGCTCGATGTGACTTATATTATAGCAACAAAGCTTTGATCACCAGCCTGTTCCTTTACCAGAGAAAACCAAGGATGAGCAGGATCAGAAATTTTACAACACTGGAAAGTCCAGCAGAGAGTCTGATCAATCCAAACACTAAAGATATCTTTTCAGTCTTTAAATATACCCTGCAGAAATGAACCCTTGATTGCAGGGATGAAAGGTGCTCAGCCATGGCTGATATTGGATAATATTCTATAGGTTTCACATTTTAAAAGTTGTTACAAATAAAATATTCTAGAACTGTGTTTACAAATCTTCAAAATTTTTTTTGCGTAAGCACATGTAGACTCAATATGATCTTCCAAAGGTTACTCAGGGGGGGTGTGCAGTGCGAGTTTTCAGCAACAATCCTAGGCAGTAGCTTATATAAACAAGCAAGGGGGAACACGGAAGAGACAGGTCAATTCTTTGTGTGGGCAAAAGAGAATCAATCTCCTTACCGCGTATTGCAGGTTAGGAGAACATCCAGGCAGACTATCTCAGCAGAAACGTGATACACCCAGGAGAATGGGAACTGAATTCTGGTGCTTTCCAAATGATAGTGCAGAGATGAGGAGTTCCATTGGATTTAATGGCGACAATGATGCAAAGACCCAAATATGGTAATTTTCAAACAGCCGCACAGGCGCACATGTGTGCGCGTCCGCCGGATCATGCCAGTGGACGCGGCCATTTTATAACATATGCACATATATGCACGCATATTATTAAATTGGCTGTACACATGTACATATGCGCACAATTTTATATGGACGCGTGCATGTGCACACAAATGCCAGTTCTAGTGCACAAGTGGGGGGGATTGTAAAAACAATGCGCCCCGACACAAGAGCCCTTTTTCACAGTTTGCTCCCAGTTCACAGATCAGATTTCCTACCCCCCCCCTCCTGTTTATTTAGGCCCCCTTCTAACCTTTTACCTCTGACCCTTAAAACCCTGCTGACTCGCCTAGGTTTTTTTGTTTTGTTTTTGTTTTTTTTTAACATTTACATACCTCCACAGCAGAAGTAAAGTTACATGGTAGGGGGTCTCTGTCATGCGCTTGTGTACGTAAATACTTAAACAAACATTTCAAGGTACCGTAACTTCTTGGAATGCCCATGTCTCGCCCATGCTCGACCCAGACCATGCCCTGCCCATTTTTTAAACTTTTAGATTTGTGTGCGTAATGGGAGATACATGCATACTTGTACGCTTTTTAAAATCTGCATAGTACGTGCCAGCCCAAGACATGTGTGAATCTCCCAGCTTTGGCACACGTAGGGCTTTTAAAATTCAACCTTTATGGTTTTACAGTCATCGAAAAGAGTTGAATGCTCTTCTGGAAACAACTTCAGAGGGCTTCGTGATGAACAGAAACATCCCTTACTCGCAGCAACTAATTCATGCTGTAGCTTCAAAATGGCCGCCGTGTCCTTAGCAACTGCTGAACAGTCACTCACAACGGCTTTCTAAGCACCAAGATAACCTTGTGTTTTCTTTTTCACTGACCTAAATCACCAACAAGTCCTTTTTAGGAAGAGGAGGAGGATTCAAGGTCCATATGGGAGGGAAAGTCAGCAAATGCTGAGCCGGTAAAAGAATGCTGCTTCAGCAAAATCCGCTACCTTTGGGGAGATGGGCTTTAGAGAGAGAACTTACCACCGGTAGAATTAAAAAGGGTCAGTTAAACATGTCTGTAACTAGCTTCACAGACTCCAAAAAAGACTTTCACCTGAAGTGAAATAGTGACACAAATTAAAAACGGTTGATTCGCTTTGCAGCAGAAGAGCTGATCCACAGCAGCCTGGCCAAATCAAGGTAAGCCAAATCCAAAAATATTTTAAAATTTTCTTAAAAATTTGGTGAGCTGTTAAAACAATAAACCATCCAAAAGCTGGATGCAAAGATCAAAACCACGATGCTGGCTGAATGGGATTCGCCAGAAGCAGGATATAGACGCCCAAAGGCATTGAGCAAGCTGTACCCATTACGAACACCTCTTTCAGTTGCCAAAGGTGGATGAGATGGTGGCAGCTGGGGCTAGAAGAACTCCCATACCCTTAAAAGGCAGGGCTACCTTAAGGGATACACAAGACCGAAGGATAGAATTAATTTTCAAGCTTATGTTTTTGGCAAATTCTTTTACACTCCAGGCAGCCATTTGTACTAACTATGTGTCTAGAGTATTGCTAGGCTGGATTCAGCATCTCTCAGAGAATGATGAGGGGGCTAGGTTGGAGTCTGCAACTGCCGATTTGGCAGATGGATTATATATTATTAGAGTATCGGCAAAGTTTTTAGCCCTTTTTGTTGGTGCCAGAAGACTGCCCTGCCTCCATAACTGGACAGCAGACTCTTTTTCCAAGGCTCACCTAAGCAGATTGACCTTTAAAACTATATAGATTGGTGAAGAATTTGAGAGAGACCAAGTTTCACAGACTTCTGGAGGACAGTTCGAGATCAAATTTCTACGCCTTTCGTGTGCGCAGTCAATATAGTGAGACAAGGAGATTAGTAGAGATGTGAATCGTGTGATCGATCGTCTTAACGATCAATTTCGGCTGGGAGGGGAGGGAATCGGATCATCGCCATTTGGGTTTTTTAAATATCGTGAAAATCATGAAAATCGAAAACTGGCACACTAAAACATCCCTAAAACCCACCCCGACCCTTTAAAATAAATCCCCCACCCTCCCGAACCCCCCCAAAATGCCTTAAATTACCTGGGGTCCAGAGGAAGGGTCCCACTGTGATCTTCCACTCTCGGACCTCCGGTGCTTGTAGAAATGGCGCCGGCGCTACCTTTGGTTTTTCCGTACGGAAAAACGATTCGCGGCAGGAGATCGCTCCCGGACCCCCGCTGGACCCCCAGGGACTTTTGGCCAGCTTGGGGGGGGCCTCCTGACCCCCACAAGACTTGCCAAAAGTCCAGCGGGGGTCTGGAACGACCTCCTGCAGTCGAATCGTGTTGTCTACGGCCGGCGCCATTTTGCGCAAAATGGCGGCGCAAAATGGCGCCGGCCGTAGACAACACGATTCGACTGCAGGAGGTCGTTCCAGACCCCCGCTGGACTTTTGGCAAGTCTTGTGGGGGTCAGGAGGCCCCCCCAAGCTGGCCAAAAGTCCCTGGGGGTCCAGCGGGGGTCCGGGAGCGATCTCCTGCCGCGAATCGTTTTTCCGTACGGAAAAACCAAAGGTAGCGCCGGCGCCATTTCTACAAGCACCGGAGGTCCGAGAGTGGAAGATCACAGCGGGACCCTTCCTCTGGACCCCAGGTAATTTAAGACATTTTGGGGGGGTTCGGGAGGGTGGGGGATTTATTTTAAAGGGTCGGGGTGGGTTTTAGGGGTTTTTTTTAGTGTGCCAGTTTTCCCGCCCTCCCCTTTCCTCTCCCCCTTCCCCCGATTTACGATTTTTTGACGATAAATCGGGGGAATTGTTATTGTATCGTGGCTCTAACGATTTTTGACGATTTAAAATATATCGGACGATATTTTAAATCGTCAAAAAACGATTCACATCCCTAGAGATTAGGTCTTCAAGAAGAATTCTGCAACAGCCCGCCAAAGGCAAAGGAAAGTCTCATTCCTTTCATGTTACAAGAAGGCTTAAGGCAGCCCCGCATTCTAATGGCATGGTGGTTCTCCGGGCCACGATTGCAACCATTGCATCCACCTTCTGCATTTGGAAAATGCATTTCTGTGACTCTGTAGGCAGTGGATAAAGCTTACTAAAAACCCGTGGGCATCTGTAAGTGGCTTCAGGGGAATCTCATTCAGACATCACGGACTCAATCTCTGAATATAAGGGGAAAGAAGACACGGTCTGCGTGAACCCTTTAAAATTGGATCTCATTTGGGGCATTCCTCTACCCTTTCCTCCACCAGCCTTAGAGCTGATGTTACCTGTGAAATCAGGCAAGATACCTCTTTAAACTTTTGATCTGATGTTAAAATTTATCATTCAACTGTAAATTTTTCACCATGTTTTGATCATTTCTTATAAAAGAAAGGTGATGGAAAAGATTAGTGAAAAGCAGTTCAGATTCTGTGAAGAAATAACCATAGATGCGATTTTTACATTGAAGATCCTGCTGGAAAATTATAGAAAGAAAAAAAAAAAAGTATCTGCATGTGTTGTTTGAGGATCACAAAAAGGCACATGACTGAGATCTCAGATTTAGTGGTGCATGCAAAAAAAAGGGGTATACCACAGATTTACATACAGATAAGTGAAGGTTATGTACCAGGATAGGAAGGTCTGTCAGATGTCCTTGTAGAATAGCAGCAAGCTTTCCAGTCAAAGTGAGAGCAAGGAATGGATCAGTTCTGAGTTTTTTACTCTTCATATGTTAATATTGGATACACCAATAAAGGATGATGACATTGTGCCAAGTGCAGAGAGCAGGAAATAAGTAGGGAAAAACCTGAAAAGATGGGTACATGCAAGGAAAGAGGAGGACTGAAGATCAGCAGAGTGAAGATAGAATACATTGTGGCAAAATTCAATAATGAAAAAAAATGGAATACATTAGATATGGATAAAAGTTGAAAAGGTTGAAAAGTTTAGAAATCTTGGAGCAAAAACACGCACAAGCAGATTTCTTGCTGCAGAGATCCGTTGCAAGGTCCCAGTTGATGTATAAAATAGAGAGAAGCAAGTGCAATTAAGGGAATTCTGGTCTCCCTCAAAAGAAAAGGTGTGTAAAACAGTAATAACACCAGTACTGGTCCACAGATCAGGGTGCTGGAACATGAGAGTAAAAGAACAAGCATTGGATGTGACAGTGATGAGGATGCTAAGCTGGATGCTTGGGATGACAAGAAGTGACAAGGTCAGCACCAAAGAAGTTAGGGAACGGCTAAAGGTGGCTGAGATTGCAGAGAAGATATGGGAAAGAAGGACTGATGTGGTTTGGAAGCATGGAAAGAAAAGATGAAAGTTGCATCAGCAGAAAGGCACTGGAAATGCATATGGATGGAAAAAGGTCCAGAAGAGGACCCAAAAAATGATGTCTAATGAATGGAACTGATTCACAAGGAAATCTTTGGTTCAAGTAAGAGAAATGAGCTTGACTGTGCACACTGGCAGAAGATGGCTAGACGCGTAGACAACAAATGAGCAGAAAACACATGTAGGAGAAAAAGATTAGCATGCCCAAAGCTGTTCATGTGTTAAAGAAAAGTTTTACAGAATAAATTAAATGTACAAGGCAACCCAAAAGTCTATAAATCCCATTGGCATAAACATCTACAATCAAAGGGCTTGATTTTCAAAAGCATTTACATGCTTGACACTGGGTTTTACATGTGTAAATGCATTTTACTTGTGTAAGTAAGCTTTTGAAAATTGCTATGATAATATGTTACATTTAAATGCATAACTCCTTTGAAAATTCACCTATATGTGAAGATAAGTGGCAATAAAGATTCATCGGGAAGGGAATATGAACAACGATTTTAAGTTGGTGGTGCTTGTAGATAAGATCCTGTGGATTATGAAAATGATTTGTGAATGGAATACATAATTTGGAGAGGCATAGAGCAAAGTTCATGGGTGGCTCCCCCTTAACCACACTGTCCTGAACACATAAAAATGCACTTTTCATATGGTCCACATTTCTCATTACAGAGAAACTGTCCTCCTGGGGACTGAATACAGAGAAGTAAATAAAAATGTGAAAAAGAAACTCCTCTCTTTCAACTTTCTGACAGGTAAAATAATTATATTAAATATGTAGTTGTAAGATAAGATGTCGTGTTTAGATATGTAGGTAATTAAAATTAAGGAATGTATGTCAGTGAATAAAATGCCAATGGATCTTTCTGTGGAGAAAAAGGAAAGATTTAACTTCTCGCATAAATTGAAATTTGTCAGTAGTCTACCTGATGCTGACACACTATTGTGTAAAGGTTAAAGGCTTGACAACTGGCGCTACTGCTCACAGCTAATTCAAACCCTTTTTGTACTCACTTTACACATCCAAGGAAATGGTTCCCCCTGTGTGGCTGAGATCATCACTTGGCTATGAATGCACCAGGAGTACTTTTAATTAAATTGAATAGTCTAAAAATCTAAAAGGAATTAAACTTTGAAATGTATATTGTAAAAGATTTAGAATTGTGGTAAGACCATTGGCAGTGTATGATTCTTGCAGTGCTGGGACCGGCTTCACCTGCACCTGGGACAGATATTCAGCACTACACCCTTCCCCCACCCCAACTTACCAGTAGCTGCTCCAGCACAGTACACTCTGCTTTGTCGGTCTGTCTGCAAGCAGTGTCTCCAGCACCCATCCCTCCCACCTTGAACAGTGCCAGGGCCAGGATCCCCCCAGCCCCTACTTACCTGATCCAGTGGGGATCCGATCCAATTAGGATCCGCCTTGTGAAGGCTTAGGACGAGGTAGGTCACCACAACCTTGGCCTAGGCTTAAGTAAGGTCAATGCCTTGACCTCGGCCGGAAACCAATGTCAGAGCCTGGCCCAGAGGCCAAATCCCGAGGCCTGGGCCTGAAGCAATACAAAGCAAAAGAAAAGCCCCCTGCTTCCTAATCCAGCCCCTCCTATTCTCTTGGTTTCCTCTCTCATTTTGTCTACAGAGAACAGGAAGGGAGAGGTGGGGGTGAAGCTGGCATAGATAAAGAATTCAAGTTTTTTACATCCATATTTCAATTTCTAATTTGTGATCCCTTATTCCGTATTTAGTGAGAGTTTGCGATTTGCATGTGTGACCGAGGTGAGGTGTAAAGATCTGTAGCAGTCCAGATTATTCTGTTTTCCCAATAGGAAGTATATTGGTTTCTCTGCTGCCTGAGATTCAGAGCACTGTGTGGGAAAAGCCCTCTGCACGTTTATGCAGTGCGCGCCTTGTTACGCAAATAGGACAAAGCATCCATGCTGACTATGCCCCTTGGGCCTGATGCCTGGAGTAGCAACCCCGCTGATTCCACCAGTCCTGGCACTGGATTCATGCTATATTTATTGTGAGTTTAGCTCCATTCCCCAGTACTGAAGCCCAGCTACTTTAATAAAACATGTGTTTCACTCCCAATTTCCTTCTTCCCTTTCCTTGATTAACGACACCCACCTACAAACTGTTCATCTACTGATTTTTACATTTACTAAGGCAATTCTTTAAGAGTTACATTTTAAATGCTGTTCAGCCATTTCAGGTCCACGTATGAGGTAAGTAAATGTGAAATACAGTATAAAGCTCAACTCTAGATAGATCTTTTTTAAAGATGAGTGAATTATGAATGTATGTGATATGCACTATAGTCAGGGTTGAATTCTTGATGACTGGTGCTACTGCTCACAAACTTCAAACTTGTGCTAATTCAACCCCTTTTTGGGTCTAACAAAAATCTGTATTAGAAGCACACTGGAAAGAATCCAGAAACAACAGAATAGCACAGTAGCCATTTAACTGAGGGAAAGAAAAAGCAAATAGAATGTTAGGAATTATTAGAAAGGGAATGGCAAATAAAACGGTGGATGTTATAATGCCTTTATAATGCTCCATGGTGAGACCATACCTTGAATACTGTGTGTAATTCTTGTCGCCACATCTCAAAAAAGATATAGTTGCGATGGAGAAAGTGCAGAGAAGGGCGACCAAAATGATAAGTTGCATGGAACGGCTGCCCTATGAGGAAAGGCTAAAGGGCTGTTTAGTTTGTAAAAGAGATAACTGAGGGCGGATATGACAGAGGACTACAAAATCATGAAAGGACTTGAACAGGTTAATGTAAATCGGTTATTCACTCACTCAGACAACAGATGGACTTGGGAGCACTCCATGAAGTTAGCAAGCAGCTCATTTAAAACAAAAAGAAGAAAATTCTTTCACTCAGCGCATAATTAAGCTCTGGAATTCGTTGCCAGAGGATGTGGTTATGGCAGTTAGTGCAATTGGATTTAAAAAAGGTTTGGATAAGTTCCTAGAGGAAAAATCCATGAGCTGCTATTAATCAGCAAGGAAGAGTAGCTTTAGATCTATTTAATGTTTGGGTACTTGCTAGGAACTTGTGACTTGGATTTGCCACTGTTTGAATTTGGTAGAACAGGAGACCTACGGTGACTTGCTCTGAAATAAAATGTCATATTATTTAAAAAAAAAAAACATTTTCATTCCTCTTTTTTATTTTTGTCATGATTTTTACATACCCAGGAAGGATCAGAAAAAAATGAAAAGGGGAGTCCGCTCAAGAGGCAGCGTTTGCAGCCCCTGTGTAAGGGAGAAAGACACAATCATTGCGTGAAAGCGATACCTAGTGGTTCAAATTTTTCATGAGTTTGCAAGAGTCTTGGGACTTGGTTCTCCCAGCTGAGAACTAGCACTGCAATGACTGAATTAAGTGAATTGGGAGGGGGGATATAAAAATGAGAGGGCAGCCGGAGGCTCCTGGTACCCGTAGGCCAGTAGACACCACTTTTGACTGAGCTAGAAGCCCAAAGAGTATGAGGAAACTTTCAGACACACAGGGAAAGGGGGAGGAATTTCAAAGTAAAAGATTTGAGTCTGGAAACCTGCTGAAGGCTCTGCAGTCTATCATACAATCATAGTAATTTTCTGCTATGCCTCATAACAAGAATTAATCAGGATTTTGTCTCACTGATATACAATTAACCATAAATAATGACTAATTAGCAATCAAATACCTCTGTGGCGCAGTTGTTCACAGGCACAAACGTCATCATTAACTGTTAGGGCATGCCACATAAGGAAGGCTTGCCAGCACTGCTCTATTACATATAGAGCAAATTGTTAAAATAAAACATCAGGTACAGTATTTCAGAGACCAAGCAGTTTAGAGAGGGCCTGGAGATTTAATTCAAATTAAAAATGTGCGCTCTGCCTTCCTTTACACAAGTTATTTCAAGGCAGATCACAATAAGAAGAATAAAAATTAATTAATGTATTAACATGAAATGTTTCCTCATTTAAAAAAAAAAAAAAGTGTAACCCAGGGCAGTTAAAAGGTGTGGGGTACAGCTTGATGCTTTATGAGGGCCTGATGACCCCTCCCCCCCCCCCCCCCCCCCCCCGCCAAGTCCCAGCAGCCTGACTCTCTCCTACTCCTCCTCCCTTTCTTTAACATCCCAGTGGGAAGGATGGGGAAGGGACAGAACGGAGCAACATAAAGGAGTCTACTATTTATTAGAAAATAAAATATCTGTTATGCTCGATGCCCGTGGCAGCCCCGCGGTGCGGCCCTCTCACCTTTCTAAGCAACCTCCAGGCTCCAGCTCCCCTTCACTTGCGGCAGTGGGCCGATGGCTCCGACCTTGGGCTCCTGCCAGCGCCTCCGACTCTGCTCCACTTCCCGGGACTTCCAGCCAGGATGCCTCCATCTGTCTGGCCTCTCTGCTGGGTTCGTGAAGAGACGCCACCAGCAGCACCGCGCCCCTACCTAGGCTTGCGCACACGCATCAGTAAACCTTTTAAAGGGCCCGCGGCGGGAACCTGGCCGCAGACCCAGATGCGGACGTCAGATCCTTCAGCGTATAAATGCTCAGGCCTTGCACTGAAGCGTTGCCTTTGCAACAGGTCTCCTCGGTTCCCCGTTTGGTTCTGAGTACTTGTTGCCTCCAAGTTTGTCTCCAAGTTCCTGTGTCCTCATTTGTCTCGTCTGTACTTTGACTGACCACCTGGTGCCGGCCTTCTCCAAACCTGACCATTGCTACGCCTGACCACACCTGCCTTCTCCGTGCCTTGACCATTGCTAGTCTGACCACACCTGCCTTCTCCGTGCCCTGACGATTGTTACGGACGACCACACTATAGACTCCTTGGTGTCTAGAGTTCTACGTTGCTTGCTACACCTTCCAGTTGCCGTCAGCTCTCTTTCAAGTTCGACAGTGATGCCTCTGTCCCTATCCTCTGGACTTGGACTCCTAAGGCTCAAGCACCTTCAGTCAATCCTCGTTTCTTGGTGCTTGAGTTCCTGTACCAAGACCAGTCTAGGATAGAACTATGTACCTGCTGGCTGCTGTCTCTGGGCTGATCTACTTGCCTTTGACGTCCAATCTCGAGGCCCGCCTAAATCCTGCTGGCCCCGGCACCCAAAGGCTCAACCCGAGGGGAACATAGGCTGGTATAAGTGAAGCTCCAGTGGCCTCTAGCTTCAACCCACTGCACCTTCTGATGGTGGGGACCCGTAGGCTCTTGCCTGTGAGTTGCGTCAACCCCACCTCAGCCCAAGAATCCACCTCCAACGCAACAATATCTGGACTTCTTTATACCAATATGAATTAGAGTAGGTAACAGAAATGTAGCAAGAAGGGAATGCCATACATTCAGAGAACAATATAACAGTGACTTTCCTGATAATCAGTGTAATCACAGTGCATATGCATACACAATCACAGCAAAAGCAAACCCAAGAAAATTCAAGTTTTTTACCTTTGTGGAAAAATGCTAAAAAAAAAATAAAATCTATTTTAGGGGCCAGACCAATAGCTCAGCGGCGGTGCAGTGTGCTTCCATGTGGGAGATCTGGGTTTCCTCTTCAACTCCTCAGGCTGGCCTAGGCCAGGGATACTCAGAGGTAGTGGTCACAGGTCCAGGGTGAAAGGGAGTCCCCATAACACAACAGCAGCTCCTAATGGCCAGATTCAGGGTTCACCCATGTAAAGTTCCAGAGGAGCCGTGGTCTGTCATCCCTGGCCAATGGAATGCTGCTACGATGGCTGGGCTGAATAGAAGTATGGGAGGAAGTGTTAAAAAAGAAAATAAAAAAAGAGGGAAGGAGGAAATCGTAGGATAATTGTAAATGAAGGGTCTTGGTGTCACAGCCTCAGTGGAGCGGGGTGGAGTAGTAGCCTAGTGGTCAGAGCAATGGGCCCTGAACTGGGGAGCTAGGGTTCAGTTCCCACTCAGGGATTGCTAGTGGCAAATAACCTCTCCCTCTGGAACAAACAAATGCAGTGAATAACCTTTTTAATGATGCACAATCGACAAACCTTTTCCATTGGAAAGAAATCAATGGAACTAAGGGTCATGAAATGAAACTCCAAGGAGGACGATTCAGAACCAATGACAGGAAACATTTCTTCACTGAGAGGGTGGTGAATGCCTGGAATGCCCTTCCAGAAAAGGTGGTAAAGACGAAAACAGTGAAGGAATTCAAAGGGGCAGATAAACACTGAAGATCCCTAAAGGCTAGAGGCTGGAAATAAAGAAAAGGGTGCATGGGGGTAACTAGGGGTAACTTGCTAGTGTGGCAGTTGCTACCCTTAACAATTAAGCCTTGATACTGTTAATGCAACTCCATCATTGCTCTCTGCTTCAACAGCAGTGAGAAAAGGGGAATTGGATTCAGTCAGTAACCAACAAGGGCCCCGACTTTTATGGCTTGGGGAACAAATAAAAATGGGGGTAACTAGCTGATGCAGCGCTTACTACCCTTAATCACTAAAAAGTAGATTTTAAGAACCGTGCGCAGGTGCAATAGGCCTATTTCCCTCCCAGTTTACCCCAGTAAAGGAGCAGACTTCCTAAACCCCCTACTTAACTTTTTACCTACTAGTCCCGACCCCTAAAACCCCGCTGACTGCCCTTTTTTTTTTTTAATTTCACTACTTGCACGCTGTCCATGTAGAAGCAAGTTACACGGTTGAGGGATCCCAGAGCACGCTGGAGCGCGCAAGTGACTTCATGAGTGCAGTCGCAGCCCGCCAATTTCCCGCCCATGCCCAGACCAGACCAGGCCCTGCCCCTTTTTTTGTCAAATCATTTTTATTCTCATACCGGGAGATATGCGGGCCTTTTAAAATCCACACGGCTAAGTCATGCGCATATCTCCCAGTTTTATTGCACGTAGGGCTTTTAAAATTCACCCTTGCTCTCTGCTTTCACGGCAATGGTTAAGGGAAATTGGATTCAAACAGCATCCGAGGGACCTGACTTTTACGGTCTGGGAAATTGATAAGCATGGGGGTAACCTGCACAGTGCAGCAGATACTGGCATAAGCTTGCTGGGCAGACTGAGTGGATCATTTGGTCCTTTATTGCCATCACTTCTATGTTTCTATATTTCTATGTATCCAGTTCGTACTGAGCTGAAAGCCCAAAGGAGCAGAAGAAAACTGATAGGCCAAGAAAATAATATGGGTTGTTTTTTTTGTTTGTTTGTTTGTTTTTAATAAGTTTATGCCAGCAAATGTTTTCAACATAGAATTTAATGTTAAACTTGCTGCTGAAAACTGGTGAAAAACAGCAAAATTCTCCTTTCTACTGGATTTGCATACTGCCTCCTCCAATAACAAAAAAAATGAAAAATAAAAATTTAAAAACAAAACAAAGAGATGCTTCAGGCCTGGCCTTTCCCAGCCTGGGTGGAATTTCTCCGGAAAAATGCCAGGGCCAGGATCCCCCCAGCCCTCACTTACCCGGAGCAGCTATGCAAATAAGGCATTTTGCCAAATACTTCTGAAATGAACGTTTTTTTCTTCATGTTGTACATCCTCTGTGCCAAGCAGTATGGCTTCTGAAGGAATGCAACAGAAATATCACGTGGCCTGCATATCACGCTAACTCTCACCCCAACTACAATCAGACTGATATACCTCAATGTCTGGTCTCATGAATCTAAATTTGAAGTTCTCTACCACAGCACATTTAAAATAATTTTACACACATTATCTCATTTTACAGCAATCTCAACCAGTAAGTAAGTGCATACTTTAGTAAATTCAAAGAGCTAAAATTGCTGAAAAGTATTAACTTTGTGAACTTCCTTGGACTTTAGAGCATCAGAAGCTGGAAATACATTACAATTTATTTTTGGAATTGGACTGAAATGGTGTTCTGCACCTGTGATGTTCAGTCAGGACTTTGTTCTTTTCTAATTAATGCCCTTGCACCACTTAGCTGTACACATCAGCTGACAAGATACAAAATTAGTTTTAAAAAAAAGTTAAGCTACAGGATGGAAAAAAAAAAAAACCCAGACAAATTGAGGGCACCTCCATTTAGAATAACCACCATACTCCTCTACAGAATGGCAAGACCAGGGCCAGAGTCTTGCATTTGTATTCTGTATTCAAGTCTAGTGAGTCCTCTGTAATCTACACCAAACAATGCTGCAGTGAAGAGAAAATGAGGACAGGAAAACCATTTTAAGACCCTCCTCTGGGAATCTGGTTTAGCAGCTTTTCTCCTGCTACATAAACACACACACCAGACACTGCCACCAGAATCTGAACTGAAGGTTTAAACTTGGGGCCTGATATAGTGTACTAAAGGTTTTGTTCTATTTTATGTCTATGGGAAGAATCCTTAAAACACAGGACCCAAGGGTAGCAGACGTTGCTGCGGTTACTCCGAGCAGCCCAATTACTTCTTTTCTTTAAAAATATATTTCATAGAGTCATTTGAAACTTGAGCCTTGTTTGACATTAATAATCCAGATTATTTGGTCTATAATGTAACAATGGCAGCCCATACAGCACTTGCTTGATTAAACATATTGATGGTCATCTGAAAGCAGACACTGTTCTTTCCTCGTCAAATCCCAGGTAATTGTAAAGTAAGCATCAATGGGATAAATCCACTGTTTACATCCAGCATCACCTAACTGGGAAAGGAGACCTTTTTACCATTGGTGCTGTACTTTGTTAGGTGAAAACCAACTTTCTGTGACTCAGGGATGCATAAATCAAAACCTAACGGGTCTACATTCCTCTTCTATACTCATCTATAGAAATAAAGCTCTGGAATTTGCTGCCAGAGGATGTGGTTAGTGCAGTTAGTATAGCTGGGTTCAAAAAAGGTTTGGATAAGTTCTTGGAGAAGTCCATTAACGGCTATTAATCAAGTTGATTTAGGGAATGGCCACTGCTATTAATTGCATCAGTAGCATGGGATCTTCTTAGTGTTTGGGTAATTGCCAGGTTCTTGTAGCCTGGTTTGGCCTCTGTTGGAAACAGGATGCTGGGCTTGATGGACCCTTGGTCTGACCCAGCATGGCAATTTCTTATGTTCTTATGAAATGAAGATTTCCTCCCTTAGATTTGGCCTTCCTTCTTTTTCTTTTCAGCCCCAACAATTTGTTTCTTGTTCAAAAATGCCATGACTGAACCGAAAAGAAAACAGAAACACGGAACCTGACAGCAGTTAAGGATCCGAAGGCCCATCTAAGTCTATCCAAACTATTTTCCTGTTACAGTGCCATCAGGATGAGTCAGCAAAACTGACTAGTGCATCTGTTGGGTTCCTAGGGACTCCAGAAGCAAGGGTGGGATCAGTGCCCCTCCTGGCTATGGCCAGCTAATAGTTGTCATTAACCAAGGCAGTATAAAAGAATCATCTTACAGGCTGCTTGTGAGAGATGGGACTGCCTGCTGCGGAAGCTACACTGACTAACAGGCCGAGCTAATAAAGCAGCGGAGAAAATGGGCGCTCAGTGCTGAGCGCCTGCTTTCCTAATGCGCGCCAAGCCACCTTTCCTGGGCGCGCGATCAAATATTTAAATGAGGGGTCGTGCTGCCAAGGAGGCGCTAGGGACAAATATGCACCCCTAGAGCCTCCTTGGCGGCGGACGCCCAGGAGACGATGCTCAATTTTATGAGCGTCCATTTTCCTAACCTGACCACAGGCACATTTAAAAATATATATATTTTTTTTTTTTACATTCTGTCCTTTTTGATCCTCCGACTTAATATCGCTACAATATTAAGTTGAAGGAAGTACAGAAAAGCATCAATTTCTGAGGTTTAAAAATGTGTGGATTGGGTGCACATTTTTTTTTTTGATTGAGGGAGAATAGCTAATAGCATCATCAACATGCATTTGTATGTGATGAGCGTTGTTAGTTTCACGGGGGGTTGGACCTGTGTTTTGGACACACTAATCCTCTTATTATTTTACCTTGGATTCTATTTATGTATTTTATTGTATTTTTCTGTTTACTCTTGTAAACCGTTATGATGGCTTCACCGAATGATGGTATATAAAACCAGCAAATAAATAAATGAATACAAATTATGGAATAAGGGGTTGTGGACATGCGTCCAACAGCGGGTTAAACAATGCACTCGGCTGAGCGCCCTGTATTGGATCGGCCTAGTTGAAAATTTAAAAAGACAGGACTGAGAGCAGAGCCAGAGAAGCTGGAAAGAACCCTGAAAGACCTGGGAAGACCCATGCACCACAAGGGATCAGGGCCCTACCTGAAGGAAGAGTTGCCTGCCCTGGTAAATGTGGATATTTTGGTGATGTTACTTTTATTTTTGTTGAATTTGTTAAAATACAAATGCAAGAACTGCAGCCTTAAACTACACATGATGAAAAATTGTTACTCCTGGCCTAGTGAGATATATCAAACAACCCCCCAAAAAATACAAATCTGCAGACCTTTCTGACACATGCTTGCAACTGGACAGCATACAAGCCAACAAAACAATAAGAGAGTTGCACAAGTCCTCGATTCAGTGTCAGTCATGTGCACATAACTAAGCAATTGGACAACACTATAGTATGAAAATGCTTTTTGGGGCTTCTGATCATATCTTATCATTACTGTGTAAGCTATGTGTACGAGAAACCGGATGCAAACAGATGGTGATGAGCAAGAGGTGAAAAAGGGAAACGGAAAATATCAAAAGTGAAAGGAAACTGCTGAATGGCACCAAGTGCCTGGATCAGACGTTTGCCTACCCATGTGCCACTTGTCTCTCTCGATCTATCATCAGAAAGGACAAGTAACCTCAGGAGGGATGAATGCCCCCGGTCAAAGGGATGTTTTGGGCTACAACTCCCACTGCCTCAGGCGAGAGCATGCTTGCCCTGAACTGTCAGTTTTATGGACTTCGCTGCAATCTGCCGCCTGTCAACACATGATTCTGAATTTGCAATCTGGTGAGACTTGAAACCTTTGAAATGCCAACTATGACATTTTACAAATGTTAAACAATGGGACAAATCATTATAAATTAAAAGGCAGGGCCAAGAAGTTAAAATAAAATTGGGTGACAGAAAGCACATGAATTATCCACAGGATATCTAATGTTTAACTCATTCCCAACCATCATTATGATTCAAAACATTTGCACAGCTGGCAATATACAAACTAAGAAAGTTGAGGGCTGTAGAAAGTTTTTTTTTTTGTTTTTTTTTAATATTGAGATACAATGTCTACTCAGCAAAGAAAACCCAATCAGCAATTTCATTAAAATTCATCTTTTTGTAGAGTACTGTCTTCTCTGCTACATCTTCTGCCATATCTAGAAAGTAAATATTTTCTGAAAGACTTAACAGAATTTGACTGTATAAAACCAGTAGCAACTCACTCCTGGCTGCATAGTTTTGGTCAAGTACCCCTTGTTCTAATTATTCTACCTCAAACAACAGCAGCAACAAGATATTATAATTACACATCCTTCTCCTGTGGAAAAGTAATCTCAATTTACTGAGAAACAGCTATTTTACATAATGATTTCAATATGAAATTAGTATATTGATCTACCATCCATCACAAGTGCAAAGAGATTTTAAATTTGAAAGCTTTACAGATCTCTCATCACTCTCATACATTTTATAATATTCTCAATCTGTGCTATTACTTTGGGTATAGACTTTTTACTCCCAAGGCTGAAGTAATCATGTTACATCCAGCTCCTTAAGTGACAGCACATCTCTCTGCATGATACAGCGTGTGATTCACCACATCCTATAGGCTCACGATAACACAATATTACTTCATAATAGACTGACAGCCACAGCACACATCAACAAATGCTAAATCCTTTTCTGATCTCCATTAAATCGAGAAATCTAAAGAAGATATTGGTCTTCTTATCAGGCGCAAACATCCATTTCATATGACATAATCCATAAACGTAGAATTTTGATCATCAATTAAAAATTTAAAAAAATGTGGTCCTTTTTGTGCATTAGGTTATCATTATGCAAATACTAAACAGGCTCCTGTTCCTGTGGAGCAAAGCTTTCAAAGGATTTTGCCACAGATAGAGAATGAGAGATGCTCGGTTTGAAACGTGGCCAGCAAATATTTACAGCACTTTTCATCTGTTACTCTGAAACTGAGAAAAATGATGACATATTAAAAGACATTTTAATTATAGTAGTTGCAACATTCCTTTTATCTGTAAAAATATTTCCCAGTGTTAAAAGAAAATAAATAAAAACACAGAAACCTAAGGAAATTATTTCTAGCTTAAACGTTATATTTATGCCTTTGTTTAATTTATTCAGATATACTGTCCTTTACCTCTGGCTACCTTAGCCACACCAAGTTCTACCTCCTTGTTATATGTAACTTTCGCTTCTTGTTAAATGGTTGATCAATGTTATCCCCCTTGTTATATGTAAACCGATTTGATGTGAATTTTTCATGAAGGTCGGTATAGAAAAGTGTTAAATAAATAAAATAAAAATAAAATAAAATTTCTAGTGAATGTCATAAAGGAGAGATGTTTCACTTTCTCTATGGAAGTATTAATCTGGGTGAAAATGCATAGTTATAAAAGAAAGAAAACCACTTGAATTACAAATGATTACAGCATTCATTTTTTATTTAGGAGGAGACAGCTAAAAAAAAAAAACCCAGTTAATTTGATTTTAAAATGTAGTTGGTCCTGATCTGTTAGAAGGGTTAACCAAGAACCAATGTAGAGTAAAAGTGCATTGGCCAGCCTTCACCTAGTGGTTGACTGGAATGGGAGGCTGCAGCTCTGCCCTCCAGCCACTGGGTGGTACTGATAAATGGAAATTAAGCAAGCCAGAAATGGTCTGAAAAGCCTGAGAAAAAAGACTTACCACCCTGTCCCTAAAGTTTCGGATTGATTTTCAGAGATTACAAAAAGAATTGCTTGAGGTCCATTTTCAAAAGGCTGCTGAGTGGCAAAGTTACTCAGATATCTTTATGTGGGTAATTTTACCCAGATATTCAACGGCGCTTAAATGTGCCTCTGAATATACTATGATAAAGTTACGTAGATAAAGTTATCTGGATAACTTTGCCATTCCCTGAGCTTTTGAATATGGAAAATAAAAAGCAGCAGGCTGAACAGCACTTAGATTCTCCTCCCTCTCTCCCAGATAAAGAAAAGTAGCAGGCCAGTGGCACACCAACCCCAGCCCCTACTTACAAAAAAGTGGGTGAGCCAAATTCCCCCCCACCCCCCAAAAAAAAGTCTCTCTGAAGCTCAGCAGGAGGAGTAGAGGCTCTTACCTCCTCCTGCTAGGCAGAATGTTAACTGCCAGCCCAGCTGAAAAGTCCTGGCAGCTGTCAGCAATAGAGATGTGCGTTCGTTTTAGATGAATTAGATAATTTCAATGAAATTGTCGAATTCGTCCTGTTTTGGGAGCGCCCCGAAACCAACAATTCGCCGAAATTCAGGAAAATTTTGAATTTCATGTTAGTGCACGCTAACTGAAAATGTTAGCGTGCACTAACATGAAATTAGTGAAAAACAAAAAAAAAACCCCACCAAAATGTGGAAAAAACAAAGTTAACCGCAGGAAAAACGAAGTAGGAACCGAAACGATATATAAAAAAATACACATCTCTAGTCAGCAATACGGCACTTAATATTCAGCTTAGTACGAGGGGATAGGAGAATCTTTCCCCCTGCTACTGGGCTTCATGAACACCGTTGTGGGTTTGGAGGGGAGATCTCCCCCATCACTTTTCTCGTTTGGTAGGGGATGGCGGGGGGGGGGGGCGGTGTATGTGTCAGGAATTGGAGCACCACAAGCCTGCTACCTTTTTTTTTTCTCTTGTGAGTAGGAGGGAGAGGGATCAGGGGGCCACTGGCCTGTAAACATTTTTTTAAATTTTTTGCTGTCTGGGTAATTTTAGGAAAGATATCTGACCCACCAGAGTTACCCAGATAATTTTGTCCAGCTAGCACTAAATATCACTGCTAACAGGGCCAAGTGAAACCATGCCCTATAAATGCCCTCATCGCCACCTCTTTTGCCCAGGCAAATTTAAGCTGGAAAATGGAGTTGGGGGAGGGGGAGGGGGGGAAGCAGGGAAATGTTCAAAAATCAAAGTTTTTGATGTGAGAATTGTAAACTGGACTTGCATATAACTTTTTAACTATTATATTTATACCTAGAAAATAAATCCTAAAAGCTGGCTATTTGTTCTCAGTTCTATCTTTTATATGAAAAAATGATCAAATCAGTCCTGCCCACCCCTCCTTCCCCCCTTGGTTAGGGTATTCAGCATCTCCCTAATGAATACTCATGAGATATCTCTGCATGCACTGCCTCTCATTTTCATTAGGTATATCCTGAAAACAAGGAGGGATAGAGGAGGCAAGGGCCAGTCTGGGCACTATTAGCCTTAGATATCCATATAGAATGAGCATTGAGAAAACAAGAATGCTCAGAAAAGGAGATGAAACTTATTTGGTTCAAATCGCTAGTACTCAGTATTATGATGTCACAGCAAGATGTACAAACACTTATTCTGCTTTCCTTGGATGGCCTGCGGACCTAAATTGTTGTATTAACTGATGTTTTCAGCCCATTTTTTCAAGACTTCGCAACTGTGCAACCCTCCTGGACATCAACTAGTACATAAATTTGAAACAGGAATCTTTGTACACCTCTGCGTAGCTACTTGCTCATTAGAAAGCTACACCAAAAAGTGTTTGTTTTCTTGGTTTAGATAAACAAAAATCAGACTTTCTAGTTGGAGCATGTAGCTTTGGGATACCTCTGTCATTTCCTATGGCTGTAATTTGCAGTCTAACCACTGGCGTCAGGAAACAAGCTATTTCGTAATCTGCCAGGCAAAATGTGCAAGCTAGTCCCCTTTTTTGTTTATTATTTAAATCATCAACAAAAAGTATTACATAGCTGTTCTACTATCCAGTGAGGTATACTGGAGTAACTTTCGCAGACAAATGTGAGCGGGAGGTTGCTAGTTAATACATCCTACAAGTTTTTTTCTTCATAACAGTACTTGTTAATATTCTTCTATAACTATAGACAGCGACAGTGAATTTGCACAGCCTCAGCGGCCCACAGCACATTCAGTTCTGACAGCCACATCAGTGCTTTAAAACCACTTTTTCATATCTATTGTGTGCACAAACAGCACTACTAAATATTACCTTGCACCATGTTTTTTTTTATTTTTATGTTTCAGGCTTTATTTATTTATTTACATATTTTGACTTGTTTTATGTCTACATCTCTGATAGGACCCCAAGCCAATAACTTTCATTTCTGCACTCTTCCCATGGCTTACAGGTGACGTTTCAAAGGAGTTATACATATGTAAATAACATAGTACTGTAGCAATTTTCAAAAGCTATTTACTCACATAAGTGCACTTAATGTGGTTAAATCCTATGGACAATTCAATGCCATGTATTATAGCAATTTTCAAAAGCCTACAAACGAGTTAAGTGAATTTACACGTGTAAAACCCAGTTTTAGGTGTGTAAATGCTTTTGAAAATCAGGCCCTATGGGAGCTGGGTTATATTACCCTGGAAAGGGGTGCATAAAAAAAAAATTAAAACTGCTCTTTTACAGGCTGCTCTCCTTCTCATCTCTGCCAGCTTGAAAGGAAAGTGTAACAAACTGTAGTGTTTCTCCTATTAAGCATCTCTTTACTGCTATAGCATTTCCATAACCTTTCCTTTGGTAGGGGGTCCCTAACTGCAGCAACCTAAAAGGTTTCCCAGAGGAAGTCGTACATTACAGTGTCCTTTACAGATGATAACCGAACGTGAAAGTAATCAATAATGTTAAAGGGAACCCCACACTATCTAGCAAAATGAGGCTCACAAATTCTAATCATAGGTCTCAAGTGAATGTCCCAAGAAATGTTGTGAAAACATGCATGTTTGTTTTAACATCTACATCCAAAGATTCAAGGTAACTGGAACCACATAAACCAATCAAAAATTATCGCTATATCTGTAGGACCTCTGAACTACATGAGTTTGTTAAGCGTACAGACTCATTTTTGTAGTGTACAGGTCCAAATAGCTTTTATTAATCAAGAGGTCAATTTTTAAAATTTTTAAATTTTTTAGTTTTTGTTTTTCATAAAATATTTTCTAGACCCAAAAACGTCATTGGTCACTACCTATCCCAAACACCTAGATTGCATGTGTGTCAACTTTCAAAATGTAAGTCGTTTTGAAGCACTTAAGATGTATATATTAGTTTTAAATATCCCAAAGGTATACTCATCTACTCAAAGTCCCATGGATATCTCCAAGGGTATACTTGCAAACGTCCTGACACGATCGTGTTTCGGACCGTCCTGGTCCTGCTTCAGGGGCAACGGCTCTGCCAGCAAAATTTCAGACCGTCCTGGTCCTGCTTCAGAAACAACGGCTCTTCCGGCAAGAATTTTGGGTCCCGACTGCACATAACAATTTAAGACGAAAGGGAACCTTAAGGAAGACATCTTTAGAGACCCAAAATTCTTGCCGGAAGAGCCTGGACCCAGGCTTGACACCATGAACCTGCCCGGACGCCAGGTCCCCATGCCGGGGCCTAGACCCACGGTCAGGCCCAGGCCTTGGAGCCTCTTCTTCATCAGTCTTTTTTCTTCGGCATTTGCAAGCTAAATGACACTGTGCTCTGGGATCGCACTGGGGTTAATCAACTCCGACACATTTACCCCACCGGACAGCACCATTTTGATGTACAGCATTGCCGATACATTGCCGTACATCAAAATGGCGCTGTCCACTAGGGTGAATGCACCGGAGTTAATTAACTCTGGTGCGATTCCACCAGATGATGTCATTTGGCTTGCAAGTGCCGAAGCAAAAAAGAGAACGAAGAAGAAGCTCCGAGGCCTGGGCTGACCCTGGGCTGAGGCTCAGGCATTGGGACGCTGCCTCTTGGCCGAGGCCCCGACGTGAGGCCTTGGTCCGGGCCTAGGCACTTGGCATTGCGACCTGGCCTCTGAGTGCACATTCAGACCTAGTCACATGTGCCACAGAAAAGTACCCACCACCTTTGACTGCTCTCAGCACCAAGAGACTCCAGCAGTGGCACTTGCACTTGTAGAAACTCCTGTCTGAGATCATGTGTAATCATGCATGCCTCTTCTTCCTAGCTACAGCCTGAGCCCCGGAGTGTGGTCATTAAAGGGCAGCATGTAGGGCATGGATATGTGGGACCTGCTTTGTGCAGCACATACATCGCACACAGCACCTCCTCATCTTCCCCATCTTTGAGTCTTTCCAGCCTCTGCCCTATCCCCAGGCTTAAATGAGATGAGGAGAGTGTGCACTGAGCACTGGATGTGATTCACTTTGACTGCTGAAAACAGCAACAGTGAAGGAACTCTGGCAGTGGTATGCGGAAGCTGAAATAACCGAGCCAGCTGCCCATATTACACCAACTCCACCCTTCTGTGACAGAATGCCCTATAGAAACCCTCAGAACACCTTAATAGACTGGTCCCAGCAGTCTGGGCCCAGTTCACCTTAATGCAGGGCATTCTGGGTCCAGAGTGTCTCCTCTGAGCAGGAATAAAGCATAGGCTCAGAGGAGAGCAAGAGAGGCCCTGGGGAGAAGGAGAAGGCAGCTTCTTATAACTGACGAACAGGCCGATACAGTACAGTGCGCTCCATCGGAGCGCACTGTTAGCCTGCTCTTGGACGCGTGTTTTCCCTTACCCCCTTATTCAGTAAGGGGAGAAAAACGCGCGTCCAACCTGCGGCACCTAATAGCGTCTTCAACATGCAAATGCATGTTGATGGCCCTATTAGGTATGCGCGCAGGATACAGAAAGTAAAATGTGCAGCCAAGCTGCACATTTAACTTTCAGAAATTAGCGCCGACCTTTGGGTTGGCGCTAATTTCTTCCAGCGCCAGGAAAGTGCACAGAAAAGCAGTAAAAACTGCTTTTCTGTGCACCCTCCAACTTAATATCATAGCGATATTAAGTTGGAGGTCCCGAAAAGTAAAAAAAATAAATAAATAAATTTGAATTTGGCCCGCGGCTGTCGGGCCGAAAACCGGACGCTCAATTTTGCCGGCGTCCGGTTTCCGAGCCCATGGCTGTCAGCGGGCTCGAGATCAGACGCTGGCAAAATTGAGCATCAGCTGTCAAACCCGCTGACAGCCGCCGCTCCTGTCAAAAAGGAGACGCTAGGGACGCGCTAGTGTCCCTAGCGGATCTACCACAACACCTAATTTAAACAGAGAATCGCGCGCACCGGCAAAGGGCCGGTGCGTGCACCGGGAGAGCGGGAGTTCGTCCGCTCTCCCGCGGACTTTACTGTATCAGCCCGTTACTGATGTTGTTTTGCTGCAGTACTGCAAGGTAAGCAATTTCAATTTTGTTTGTTATGAGAAGAATGAAGTTGTACAAGAGAAAAAAACTGGAGTCCTGACTATATTCTGTCCTCCAGCCAGCCATAGACCGCTTGTGCTCTGTGACACCATCTCCTATATATAGTAGGAGCTGGTCCATTGTGATGGATTTGTGTGTGTTTTTGTGTTTTCACCCCCTCTCCCTTTGTTTTAAAAATTGGAAGAGAGACTGGTAGGGCTTCTCAGCGCTTTCCTAATTCTTATTTTGGCCATATGTGTCCTCTCCTGCCTGCTCTGTGGATGATGGTGTGCCACACAACATTTTTGTTAATGTAGGTATGCCTTAGCTGTGAAATGCTTTGGCAACACTGCTCTAGCTTTTGTTTTTCTCCTGTGTATGCCTTGCCTTTGTCTCCCAGACACCCATAATCCAACTTGTACTTTCTAAATGTGTATTACAGTTGGGTTTGTAAAATATGAAGTTTATTTATATACCTCTAAACATCTAATGATATGCATTAGTGAATGCAACAGTGTTAACTCTGAGAAGCCTTATGAGCAATCCATCGCTGACTTTAAACCTAAGATTATTAATTAGGTCTGTGATGACCTCAGACCCGAGCAGATGCTATTCTCTGAGAACCTCAGTTTAAAAGCTCTTGTTGAGCCTTGTCCCTTTTCTTCTTATGTTTCTTGACATGGCATCATTTTCCCCTTTAAGAGACAATGTATATTATTTACTAAGCATTTTTTCCACAGGCATAAAAAGGGGCAATTTTGAAACTGTCCACATTGGGAGAAAGAATAAGCATACTTTTTATCCACAGGCTTTGCACCAGTTAGCAAAGCAAAAGTATGCCTATACGTTCACATTGAAATATGCCATAAGTACAAAGCACATGCCGGTCACTTACACCTGCTTTTTCCATGGGCAGATTTGTTAGAAAAGCAGGTGTTAAAATTTGAAAAAGCAATCTAAGCTCATTATTTTCCTCCCCAAACCTAGAGATGCCCTTGGGAGTGCCTTGTCTCAACTGGACTTAAAGTTTGCACATTGTGGAGCACACAAACTTTCAGTCACATTCAGGGAGGACTATTTTTACCCACGTAAATCACTTTGGAAATGGTCCTACAAATCCTTAACAGGACTGGCTTCTTAGATAACCAGAATACATTTACAGCTAAAATACATTAAAATCCTAAAAGTAATAATGGCTAAAAAAAGGTTGCACTGTACGTGTTTAGGGTATTTAGTATAGCTGGGTTTAAAAAGTATTTGGACAAGTTCTGGAGGAGAATTCCATAAATAGCTATTAATCAAGTTGACTTAGGGAATAGCCATTGCTATTACTGGCATTAGTAGCATGGGATCTATTTAATGTTTGGGTACTTGCCAGGTGATTGTATCCTGGATTGGCAGCTGTTGGAAATAGGATGCTGGGCTTGATGGCCCCTTAGTCTGAAGCAGTATTGCAATTTCTTATGTTTGTATGTTCTTTAAATACACAAGCTAAAACGTTTGTATGCATGCTGGTAGAAATTATTTTTACTTTATTTTATTTACAACAATTTATTACCCACCCATTCCCAGACATGTGTACTGAGCAGTTTATAAGATTACATACACAGAATTGAAAACAGAACACATAGTAATGTATAAATCAAAAAACAATTAATTAAAACAAACAGAACAACCTCAGGTAGATTCAAACGCTTTATGATGTAGGTAGGCCTTAACTTGCTTCCTAAAGGTACCATATTCTTGCAGCTGGCGAATCTCCCCTGGAAGACCCAATTCCTAGTTGCTTGCAGCCTAGCAGTTTTAGCCCCCACAACCGCATGCAAAGAGGCCCCCGATGATCTCAGTGCCCAAACTGGGGATGGCTCTAAATTCTAAAGTTAAAAACCTTAAACGTAATTCCTTGGAAAACTGGAAGCCAATGTAGAGCCTTCAGCACTGGGGTGATATGATCTCTCAAAGGGGTCCTGGTTAGCAAACAGGAAGCTGCATTTAAGACTAACTGCAATGCCCTAAGATGACAGTTTAGTAACCCCAAATATAGGGTATTACAGTAATCGAGTGGAGAAAGCAAAAGCCTGAATAGCAACCTTGAAGTCATCTTTATCTATAATGTACTTCAGGCATCGCAACTTACAAAGTTTAAAAAACCCAGCTCATACAACTACGGATAATTGCATGTGAAAAGAAAAGTTAGAGTCCAGGCACACTCCTAAACTCCTTACTGAAGCCAATATAGGGATAGCCAAACTGTCAATCGGTAAATGAATAGTAAAATTAACTGAAGAATCCCTGGAGATTCACAGGATCTCAGTTTTGGACACATTTAGTAAAAGGCTTCTCATACTCATACAAATATTTACCCTCTTTAAGACATTCTGAACAGTAGCAAAGGTATCCTCCCGAGCCCCTCTCACCGGAAACACTATCTAAATGTCACCTGCAAAAATTACAAAGAAAACACCTAACTCTTGAAGCAAACTACAGAGTGAGGGCAGATATAGGTTAAAAAGCACTGGGGATAGGGAGGAACCCTGGAGTGGCCAGTGTAAATATAAGGTGCAAGCAGAGGAGTACCGGGGGTTTCCAACAGCCCAGAGGTGAACAGAAGTGCAAGCAAGTGGATTACAAGTTCTTACTAATCAAGAAGAGTTTGGAATTTGGATGCAGAGACTGTCCTGGTTGGGGGTGGGCTAGACCTAAGGGGAAGGTCACAGCTGGTTATTTCAATGCAGTGCTGAAGACTAGCACTAAACTCCAACAAACCAGATGGAGTGCATTGTCTCAACAGCTGTTTCTCTGTGCAAAATACTGAATACCGAAAAGGGAAGAGGTTTTATGTGTGACCTTATGCACAGAAACTGTGTTGGGGAGCTAGCTGGACCTTGGGGGGTTGCAGCTGGTAATTCCATCACAGGGTTGTGAACTGACACTAAACCCACAGTACCTGGGGTGAATAGGCTCTGATGCCACTCCTGAAGTATATGTCTGGACATGAATTGATTCTAAAGAAGGGTAATGTGGCGCCTTCTATAACAGAGGTCAACATACCACTAGGGACCCTCACTGGTCCCAAAAGTAAAGAAAAGAGAGTGCAGACAGAGAGAGAGACTGCCCTGAAGTGCAGTGAAAAAAAGAGAGTGCTGAGAGGAACAGCTCTGAAGTGCAGCAGAGCTAAATTTATTTATTCATTTATTTGATTTATATTCCGCTTTTCGGCACTTCCAAGCAGATTGCATTCAGGTACTGTAGGTATTTCCCTATCCCCTAACTTTGTACCTAAAGGAGGAGAAAGGGGGGTCATTTATGCCTAGAGACTTAAACAGCTGGAATAGACAAAGTGAAGAATTGGGAGTTTTGTGATCTGACCAAGATGACAATAAAATTCAAATCAGAGTTTGAACTGTGCATTGAACTTGAAAATACTTCTTTTTCTATATCTTTGGATTATAATAAACATGTATTTTGTGGGAGCACAAGTAAAGTGTAGTCATTGGATTTTATGTATGGTGTTAGAAGTGTTCTCAACCAGTTTGGCCTTACGGGTTATCCTGTCCCTGGCCGATACCCAGAGACTGAGTCTACCCCATCCTGGGGCTGCCAGACAATTGCTCCCCAGAGCTCAGAAGTGGCCCCTCGGCACAGGGGTTATACATATGAAACAGTATACCATTAGTGATCTAAAAGGAAAAGAATTATGTAAAATTTCACAAGCATTTAAAAGCCTGGTTCTTTTCACAAGCTTATGAGTTGTAACCAATTTAGGTTATATAGTTTTGTTTTTGATATTTTTGAAATCTGTTGTAATAGTTTGAACATTGTATATTTCAATTGTGTTTGATTTTAATATAATGTATTTTAGTACTGGATTCTACTGTAAACCGCTTTGCTGACGCTGCATCAAAGGGCAGTCAATCAAATAGTAATAAGTGTCATGATGCAGTTGAAGACTTTTTAAGATGTTAAAGGTGTTGTGTTGTTGGCCTGCTGATGTCTGCAGTTTCTTGCCCTTTTTTTCAGGAGCTTCCCTGTTTCCCATGTAGGACTAGGAGTGGACAGAGCACCTTTAAACCCTAATCCTACTTTTCTGATGCTACCTTGCCCTGGTTAATATGAGCTGTCAGGTCACCCTAACACTGAAAAAGTGGAATGGCACCTCCTCCAATTCATAGGTGGATTTAAACATTTGATCATGTCATTTTACCCCTTCAACCCCTGGACAACTCTTAAATACAGTGATTATAGAGATGGGTTTGCATAAATCTTAGCCTGTAAAGATTGCAGCATATGATGCTTTCAACCATAAAATTCCCAAGGTTGGACAGGTGTCCTGTTAATACTGGAAGTCCAGTTATTTATTTTTAATTGTCCTCTGTCCCTATAGTGGGTTAAATAAACCCCACACATGAATGAAGGGCTATAAGGAGGAAACTGCAAGCAGAAATCATATTCTTACTCCTAGGAGACATCCCTTCTCTCCCTGCCTCTAATTAAAGCAGAGGAGAAAGGATGGTATCTCCCCAAACAGAGATCAGCAGCTAGAGAAAGAGAGAGGAAAGAACCTGGAACTTCTATTACTACTTATCATTTCTATAGCATTGGTACATGTATGAATCTCTATGTTCCTGTCTGAATAAACTGCTTTAAGAAAAAAAAAAAACATTGCAGGGAACCAAATTAAGTGTGTGTTTGCTTCATGGGGAGAACTTGTTGAAAGTTAGAACTGTTCTTCTGAGCCAGGTTCTGGAGGTGTGCAACAAGTGAATTCAGCCAGACTGCAATTAAATTACAGATGACTTATACCTCAGGCCTGCCTAAACACTGTTTGCTAGTGGCAGCAGCCTACAAACACTGATTCTGATGCCAGAGGCGAGCCCTTGAGAAAGTTCTAAGCTTGAGAAGGCTACTCCAGTTCTAAGAGGCATTGTTTTGGGCTGAAGCCTGAGAGAACACAGGACTTAATTTACAAGCTTATGTATCCCCTCTTCTAGTGGTCACACTCAGTACATGGGCTTAGTCTTTGCCATGTCCCACTAAACCCTGGTGTGGATTCTCTCAAAGGGAGGGAGGAGAGGATAGACCTCCATGGCCAAGGCATAATGTAACTGTCTACATCTGCGGGTGTATGCTCAACCTCTTAGGGGCAGATTTTTAATCTCACACACGCAGGGTACATTCGTGCGTGCTACCCGGCGTGCTGCCGCGCGCATGTTAAAAAATCCGGGGTCGGCGCGCACAAGGGGGTGCACACTTGTGCACGCCGAGCCCTAGGGGAGGCCCGATGGCTTTCCTCAGAGGGAACTTTTCTTTCGTTCCCCCCCCCCCCCCCCCCACCTTCCCCTATGTAACCCACCCCCCTGCCCTATCTAAGTCCCCCCCTACCTTTATTGCGGCACACCAACCCCTGGTACAGCCGCTGTGCCGGAGGACTCGGGACCGCCCTGGCCCCACCCTGTACTACCGCCCCACCCCCACCCGCCCCTTTTTCAAAGCCCCGGGTCATACGCACGTCCCAGAGCTTGCGCGCCACCGCCGAGCCTCTGCAAAATAGGCTTGGCGTGCACATGGGTAGGTTTTAAAGGGTTACGCGCGTGTAACCCTTTTAAAATCCGCCTCTTAGTCTTTGTACTGGAGATGGCCAATCAACAGGCTGGACACAGGAGCAACATGTTCCAAAATAAAAAGTTTACAGTTCAACTTGTTCAAGGGAGAAATAAGGTGGAGAGAGGAGTGCCCATTTCTAAAACGCATACCCTGTCTCATTAAAACGTGCAATTCATACTTGGGCTCTAGGACACTCCTCCCCCCTAGCTTCAATTTGTAGGGAAGACACAATAAAGCACCACGAGAAATGTGCCTTTCAACTACCTAAGCAACACCGGCACTATCATATTAACATCATCTCAGTATAAATTCAGCAATGTTACAATCTAGCATGTATGTTTATTATTTAGCAGTGAAATGCCAATTGAAAAACAGGCCCAAATATCACACTGACATATAAATATAGTATTTTTGATAAATTTTGAATTTTTAGAACCCTGGGGGTACACAAAGCATCTCAAATTCTTGAAGGAGCACAGTAATCTTTAGCTCTTGTTGACTGACAAATACAAGAAGGAACCATATGAATTTCTGGTACTGACGTCACCCAAATTTTGTATATTCTAGTTTATGTTTCACCTGGGCTTCTTAACTGCAATTTATCAGTTATTGAATTTTAAATCTTAAATTATTATTGACGCCTTTAATTTACAGGTTGACAAATTACCTCTCTCATCTGCTTGTGAGCTATTTTTTAATAATATGCTGGCCTTGGGTTTGCACCGGCTAGTGCAGAAACCTATCCACTAAAAGTTCTTATGTCAGATCTAATTTTTAATAATACGACAGCTTTTGTTTTTGATGTATGAATTGGTCTCAGTACAAGAGATTCCTTGGTCTAACCACTCTGCTATCATTAAAGATAGCTTCATTGAATATATATATATATATATATATATATATATATATCCTAGACATCACGATTCCACTCAGACTCTCATCATGAAATGTAGTTATGTAAATCCTGATGAGCTGAGAGAATGACTTATACCATTTCTGTTCTGCCTAAATTTTGGCGACAACACTTCTGTAATTAGCTGGCATGAAACCTTCAGTCTATAACTGATGATATTGCGCTTATTAAACATTGCTGACTTCATAGCTCAAAATCCGCTCCATGGTATACATCTGAATTAAGTTCCTTTAAATATTTTTTGAGGCATGCAGAGCAATGCTGGAAGAAACATAAAAATTTTCAGATCTGGTAGAACACAGGAAACTTACTTAAATAGTCTGCTCTTGTCAATAAAAATAAAAAGCTTAATATACACAAATAATTATAATTCATTCTGCAGGTAATAATGCTCACAAATTTTTCTTTATAGTAAAGCAGCTTCCCTAGATGACAATAGGTATCAGTGGCCCTAGTAACATGCCCCCAATCAGCTTGTTCCAGTGTTCCTGTGCCCTGTGTTCCTTCCTGTGTCCTTACTCAAGTAGTACCTTCTCGGACTGATCTCTGGTACTGACCTCGGCCTGTCTGACTACTCTCTTCATCTGATTTATCAATGAAACAACATATCTCTTCTTTGACAAAAAAAATCCTTTTACAAACTGCAGCTCTTAAAACGTCTTCGCCCCCTTCTTTTTCATCATGATTTCCGAACTATTCTACAGTCCTTAATCTTTTCTGGTCTAGACTACTGTAATGCTCTTTATCTAGGATTACCTGACTCTTTAACTTACCCTTTACAACTGGTTCAGAATAGTGCAGCCCGTATTCTATCTGGCGTCTCCCTCAGAAATCACATCACACCTATTCTTCAATCTCTCCATTGGTTACCCATAAAATACAGTATAAAATACAAAGTACTCACTATCATTCATGGCTTAATACATAACTCGTCTTCCACATGGCTCTGCTCTTTACTTCGCATTTATAAACCCACTCGGCACCTAAGATCATTAACACAAAATCTATTAGACATTCCTTCACCCCGACAGACAAGACTAGACATCACCAGAAGGAGGGCTTTCTCTATAGCAGGACCCTCCCTCTGGAACTCTCTACCGAACCCTCTTAGTCTACTATCAAATCCACAACATTTCAAAAAATCTCTAAAAACATACTTATTTCAACTAGCATTTAACGTCTCACCAATCCACTCAACTTCCACTACTCAACACCAGTCCCCCTCCCCTACCCCTCTATAGCATTTCCTCTCCTCCGTCTATTTTTTCAAATATAATTACAATCACTCCCTTCCCTATTTCCTGAAAATATCCTTCCCTAGATAACTACCAGTCCTTTCCTTGCCCTCCCCTTCCTATGACCACAAAGCGACCCATGGCCCACTCCCCATTTATTACATTTTTTGTTAATTTGTTACTTACAAGTTATATACCAGTTTATGTATTTTATTCTTTTAAGTTATATTTTAATTTCATTTATTTCATATTTTTGTAAACCGTTTTGATAAAAAATTTATTTTTTTAAAAACGGTATATAAATGCTTTTAAATAAATAAATAAATAAATAAATAAATAAATAAATAAATAAAGCTGCTGCCTGGGAACAGACCACTGCCTGCCTGACTACTCTCTTCATCTGCTGCCTGGAACTGACCCTCGCTTGCCTTGACTACACTCAGACTGACCTTGGTATTGACCCCCTGCTTTGGCTGACCACTTCTGGATAGATACTCTGGCTTTGACCCCTGCACTTCACTCAGACACTTTCTTGTGGCCTTCTGCGACTACCAGACTTACTTGCTTGTATTCTATCTGTGGCCTTCACCCGACTAGACCCACAGGTGCTGCTTGCCTTGCCCAGAGAGCCTTCCTGAACTGTTACCTCTCTGAGATCTCCGGAGCTTCCAGTTCGGGTCTGGTCCAACCTCTCTGCATCAGCCACGCACCCTTGCTCGTGGTGGGCACACCCCTCCGCTACCTCTCTGGGAGGCATCTCAGGCCCACCTAAGTCCAGGCAGTCCGGGTTCCCAAGAGCTCAACCTGAGGAAACTGTTATTGGCAAAGCTCTAGCTAGCCTCTGTCTCCTCGTGTGCTCCGCCTCCTGGTAGCAGGCGCTCTCTGGGTCCGACAAGAGGGTCGTACCAATCCTGCACCAGGCCAAGGGTCCACCTCCAGCGCAACAGAATATACATGAAATAGATTTGCATACACTGGGTCTCCTATATATTAAAATCTGTCCCATGCATATTAATTATATATATTTTGAAACTCTGACTGATTAGGTGTACCTCTAGGAGAGAGTTGGAAAACACCAATTTATTTAGTTGGATTTATAACCCACCTTTTTTGAATACAAAAATTCAGACAAAGCAGTTTACACTACATTACAGAAAAAGCAGATGTGCAAAAGGCCATTTGCAGCTTTACAAAAATAGAAAGTGTATAACAACTTGCTGATACTTCACAAGACCTGGATACTGGTCTAGGTTGATGAAGAGAAAACTCAGGTAATTTGGGCAACTCCTGATAAGCTAGAACTTCAGTGATTTTTTTTTTACCCTTTTTGAAGCAACATCTGCTTCTGCTCTCAAGGGTGTTTTCTGACCACTCCACAATACAATTTATAAGAAGCTGGAGTTGGGAAAATGCAGATAAAAAATAAGAACATTTTAATAATGTAATCAATGGGACAAGATGGCAACATGAGTTAGACACATTTAATCGCTCTCCTTGCTTAGGCGGCATCTTTCCTTCAAAGATGCCGCCTAAGCATAAAGGGAAGGTTTGAACCTACCCCACCAGACTCTTCCCTTCCCTCTGGACTGCAATTAATTACAAACTTCGCTTCTGAATCAGCTACAAGTGAGGGGGTACCTGTCCTCACTGCGATAACCAGTGAGGGAGCACCAGATTCGCTTGGGGAAATCACCTTGAATCCCCTAGATGTTCGGTTCCCGCTGGCTCCTGTGATTGCTGACTTTCCTCATCTGACCATAGTGCTGAACGATTATGTTGCTCTTGCGACTGCAGGGGGGGCCAGAGTGCTCTCCCTGTCTCTGTCGGAACTTTGGGTGAGTTCTTCCACCTTCCTCCCAAGCCAGCAGTTGTTACTCTTGAGGCCTTATAGGACCTTATTGTGAGGTTTGGCTGTTCTATGAAAGATTGCCAGATGAAGATTAAGGACCTAACTACAAAAATGGACTCTATAAAGGTGAAATATGATGGCAAACTTAGGAACTACAGTCTCAGACCAAGGGCTTTGGAGGTGGGTTGCTTCTGAGACCCAATCCTGTAATGTTAAGCTGATTAAAGATTTGGTAATTACTCTAGAAGGCTGGAATTCCTAGAGAACCATACTTGACATTTAAATCTTTAATTCCTGAAATTCCCCAAGGTTGTAGGGGAGGACTCCTACCATACCTTAAAGAAATATTTTCTTGAAAAACTACAGTTTGAGGAAGGAAAACTTTCCTCTATAAGGGGTTCATTTATCAAAATGCGGTAAGTACCGCATGTGATGTGGTCTATGCTAATGTAGTGTTTATCACAGTTTGTGAAACTTACCTGTGCGAAGAGCTAAGTTAGTGCACATTGTGATACATGCCAAACCTGACCCATTGTTCAATGAGAGAGAGAGAGAGAGAGAGAGAGAGAGAGAGAGAGAGAGAGAGAGAGAGAGAGACTGAGACTGGCCATAATAGCATGTCCTATAGATAGGTATTTGTATCCCTAGGATAGGCCCACCTAGTAACTCGAGGTGGGGATGAGGTAAGAGTGTAGGGGGTTAGGGGCCGCTTTCACATTGTACATGAGACGTACAAACAGAACAGTGGTCTCTTGTGAAGATTAGCTGGCCTTCGGAGTGAGGAAACTCACTCCAAGATGAGATTTGGGCAAGGGTCTCTCAACCTAGCTTGATGGACTCTCTACCTGGGTAACATCAAGCTAGGTTGAGAGACCCTTGCCCAAATCTCATCTTGGAGTGAGTTTCCTCACTCCGAAGGCCAGCTAATCTTCACAAGAGACCTCTGTTCTGTTCGTATGTCTCATGTACAATGTGAAAGTGGCCCCTAACCCCCTACACTCTTATCTAATCCCCACCTCGAGTTACTAGGTGGGCCTATCCTAGGGATACAAATACCTATCTACAGGACATACTATTGTGGTCTCTCTCTCTCTCTCATGCGAAAACGCCTTACCGCATTTTGATAAATGAGATGTTTTCCTACCAGTTGCTAATAAAGGCCTGAATTTATCAAAATGCGGTAAGTATTCAAATTCAATTCAAAAAGGTGTTGTTAAAATCGGCGTTAAGTCTGTGCGATAGCTCTTCGCAGCTAGGCTAACCCAGCCCACTCCCTGCCCCTAACTCCTCCTATTTTCCATATTTGCATCGCACCATACGATATTGTGCTATTACATGCGTTAATGGGGCTTTTCGCATGCGCTAAGCACTTAACGCATGGGAAAAAGCCTTAGCGCATTTTGATAAATGACCACCAAAGAGACTCTCTCAGGATCAATGCCCTGAAGCTATTGCTAATTTAACCCAATTTCTTGAGGATTCTAATGCAGAGATCTACGATTGTTTGACTCTTCTTGTTTCTTTTATTTCAGAACACGAACTAAGCCAAGTAATGAAGAGATACTTTAAGAATATCTCTGTACCTTTTTATGGACAGCCAATACTATCTTTCCGGACTTTGCTCAGGTTACCCAAGAACGTAGACATAATTTCCTTATTCTCCAACCTCAAATTACTTCTCTAGGGTTCTCTTTTGTATTAAGGTATCCTTCTAAATGTATAATTCGTTCCCAGAATGAATTGTATTTTTCTTTCCAAACCAACTTAAATCCTTCATTAACTCCAGGAGTGAATTGTATATTTCTCCTGTGAAAAGTTAGGTCCTTTTAGATTCGTGATATAAGTTAGCCGATCTCATGTTAAAACTGTTTCTTTCTTTTTTGATTCCTTTAATCTCCCATTTTTATGTTGCCTGTGTGTTAATTGAATTTCCTTTTGGGAAAATGACTTATTAATAGGATTTAATTTTCCTGTAATGTATTTCAATTCTCTTTTTCTGATAAGACATTTTTGTTTTCTGAAGTAAGGTAATGTCTAGCTTTAATATGTTGAAACTAATAAAAATTAAATTAAAAAAAATAATAATGTAATCAATACCTTATGAACTGCTGTTTTAAGGTGTGTAAGAATACTATCAGTGATTAAAAATGAATTTTTTTTATTTGCTAAATATTGTGCAGTATTTTTTTTAATACACAAACTGATTTTTTTACTTTGATTGCCCAAGAAATGCTCATCCTCTAACTTCTTTCTTGTCCAGCTGTTGACAGGCTAATGATTGTAACCAATTCAATCAGGGGCAGATTTTAAAACCTATGCACATGGCCTACATTTGTGCACGCTACCCGGCGCACACAAATGTATGCTCAATTTTATAACATGCGCACGCAGCCGCGACCATGTTATAAAATCAGGGGTCAGCGCGCGCAAGGGGGTGCACACTAGTACAACTTGCATGTACCAAGCCCTCGGGGAGACCAGCTGGCTTTCCCCGTTCCCTCTGAGGCCGCTCCAAAATTGGAGCGGCCTCGGAGTGAACTTTCCTTCCCCCCCACCTTCCCCTCCCTTCCCCTATCTGTCCCGCCCCCCCAGCCCTAAAGAAACCCCCCCCCCCATACCTTTGTTGTAGAAGTTACGCCTGCCAGAGGCAGGCATAACTTGCGCGCACCGGCCGACTGCTGTCACACGATCCCCTGGTCCAGCGGCCTTGCAGAGGCCTCTGGCCACACCCCCACCCCGGACCACCCCACTCTGCCCATTTTTTCAAGCCCCAGGACTTACACGCGCCCCGGGGCTTTACACGCACCACTGGGCCTTTTGAAAATAGGCCCGGCGCGTGCAACCCCCCTACGCGCATAAATCCACCTGGATTTATGCGCATAATTATTTTAAAATCTGTCCCTCAGTGTCTAAAGGGAGTTAGGATTAAAGTAGGTAATTGCAAGTGCAAATAAAGTATTAGGAGCTGGCAGGACTGCTTAACTCAAAGCCCCTCCACTAGAGTTGAACATATTAGCATCTTCCCAGAAGAAAACCATGTCAAATGCCAGTGTACAACTTATCTGTATGATTAACATCAAAATGTCCTGTAAAATGATACACAAAATCTCACAAAACAAAAAGATATTGGCAAACACAAAAGTATATTTTGCAGAAAAGTAAAATTTTGCAACAGAAAAAGACACATTTGTATGGCCCCATTAGTTTCCCTATAAATTACAGCTTAATAACAAGACTATGTAGATAGAATAGCGTCAGAGGAGCATACCATTGATTTTACAACACCCTCCTGTGAGACTGCTGCATTGGTTGTTGCTTGTTCCTATATAAGATCAGGATCCCATGTGAAAGTGTGAATTTTTAGTTAGAAGTCAGAGAGTAAGGAATGTTTCTTTCGAGTTCCTTGTTTATGTTAAGAATAAATCCTAGGCCTTGTACATTAGGGTCTGAATTAGGAGAAGAATTAATAAACTTTCTCTTTTGAGATGTTTCCTTTCTGAGGAGGACAGAACCAGACTTTCTTTAAAGGAAGATTTTTCCACCTTTCCTTCCCATTTGAACTCTGATGTCATCCCTTCTCTTGTGTTTCTCTCCACTCTAGGGATATAGAACCCACCTAATCAATTCTGAAGAAAGCTTGGACATGTAACTAGTTTATGCATGGAGTAAAAGAAGTAAGGAAGAGGAGTGAAGTGACACCCATTCAGTGCCTAACCACTGTAAATATCTATCTGGTATCCAAGGATTGGAGTAAAGGAATACAGTTTAGATGCACCAGGAGAAATAGCCCCTCTGAGACAAGGTATTGTAAATGGGGTATTAAATTGTGCTTCGATACCCCATGAGAATGGATACCCCAGGAACGAACACGAGCTACCACTAGTGTAGCGAGGGATCTATTTGAAATTGCATTATTGAAGAATCTCCAGTCACACATTTACCAAAAGTAACTTTGTGTAATGGATGTTGTATAAAAGGAAACAATTTTTTTTAGTAAGAAGCATTCTCTGACATCGAAACCTTCAGTGAAGATGTGTTGAAACATCAAATTGTTTCCAGTGTCATTATTACCATTGACTACAGATATAGAGAGGTTAAAGAAAATGCCCAGGGGGTTATCCTCCTGTCGCCCCCCCCCCCCCCCCCTCATGGTGAATCTTGTAGGTTTGGGGTTATTAGAAGCATATGGGAATTGAAAAGAATAACTCCACTGTTGAGAGTGCACCCGTGCACCTATGAGAGGAACTCATTCCACGGATTACACATTCTACAAAAAATCTTTAGGGAAACCAATTAAGCTTTAATGTGGATTAAAATAATTATAAATGCTAAGAAGTTCAAAACAATAAGGATGTACTCTTCATGGCTATAAGCTGATCTCATATTGCTTTAAACGTTTCTGGTGAATTTTCATGTAAATGTAACATGTTATCGTAGCAATTTCAAAAGCCATTTACGTGAATGATGGACAGTTCAATGGCATAATTTTGTAGCAATTTTCAAAAGCCCACTTATTTTATTTGTTTAGCATTTTTTTATACCGGTTTTCCAAGTAACAGAATTACTAATCAAGTCGGGTTTACATTTTAAACAATAACATGACAGGAGGATGTCTTACAATAAACAGGAAGATTGAACTTGGATAAATAATTGGGGTTAACAACATAAAGCTACATCTTTAGTCTTGATCATTTGTTGGCATTCAAATGGAAGCTGAAGTTAGGAGAAAGCTTGGTTGAATAACCAGGTCTTGAGTCTCTTTTAAATACAATAGGGCATTGCACTAGTCTGAGGTCTGATGGGAGAGAGTTCCAAAGTTTGGGACCGGCGGTTGAGAAAGCTCTTTTACTTAATGTTGTCTTCATCGATGGGACCTGTAGGTTGTTTCTGTAAGCTTGTCTCACTGGTCTGGTGGAGGTGTGAGGTTGAAGAGGGATCTTGAGCTCTAGTGGGGCGATGTTATGTATTGCCTTTTGGATTAATAAGAGTGCTTTATAAAGTATTCTGAATTTGATGGGGAGCCAATGTAGATTTTTCAAGATGGGTGTAATATGAACTCTTTTGTTTGTCTTAGTTAGAATCCTTGCTGTTGCGTTCTGCAACATCTGTAGAGGTTTTGTGGAGTTAGCAGGGAGGCCAAGTAGTAGTGAATTGCAGTAGTCGAGTTTACTGAGAATGATTGATTGCAAAACTGATCGAAAATCTTGAAAATGTACTTTACTTACACAAGTAAAGTACATTTACATGTCTAAAAATCTAGTTTTATGCGTATAAGTCCTTTTGAAAATTACCACGAGTATTACTAGCATTCCCAGATTTCCCCTTGCATCTGTAATACCTAAGAGGCTAGAGAACAGTGAAAAAAAGGACAGAAATCTTAAAATAACTGTTCATCTTTTCTGGACTGGGAAAATTCAACAGGGAATTAATCATTAAAATCATTAATAACTGGCCATATTGAGTACAACTATTAATAAATTTAAATCAGCAAAGTAATTGGCAAATTAGAGATGAAATAATGAAAGCATTAATACTGCAAATCTAATTTAAAGAGCCAAATGAGGTACTCTAGACATCACGTTAAGTCTCAAGAGATTACATAGCCCATAAATACTCAGCCAACTGAATGTCTAAATTATTTAAAAAAAACCTTTAGCAGGCTAAAAGCACAAAGCCTCACAAGCAAATAAAATGGTCCAGTGCAATTCAGCAGCAAATTCACCATACTCCAGGTTTTTTCTTCCAAATTAGATTTGATTTATTCTAGAGATGCAGAATTAAGTCACAAATAGTTTACCAGCCTCAGTACATTAAAGGGGACACACTGCTTTATGCAAAAGATAGATAATCAAGAACAAAAAGTCCAAATACTATTCGGTTACATCATGGTGCATAGAAAATCCTTTGCATGGATGCTTCTCTTTGTCTCTAACATTGGGTTTCAAAGCAGGATACAAACTAGCAGCAAATTACAGCAAGTCTGGCTATCCATTAAAGCACAAACATAATTGACTCACTTTGCAGAGGCAAATTTGCTGTAAGTTGGCAGTATTTCTTATTGCGGACTTTTGCAACGACCTGATTTGATAGAAATTTCTAGTAAATGAAATAGAAAAGTTAAGATTGTGAAGGCTGATCTGATTCATCTGTAGAACTGTGAGGTGAACTAATAAAGAGGCAAACATCAGCTTCTGAGAAGCAGTACAAAGCACTCAATTGTGCCTGCAGTTTTCCATCAAGCACCACTATTCACAATATTTAAGCTTCTGTGCTCATTAGTTTTGTAATTGCAAAGACTGACCTTTGAGGATAAGGACTCTTTCTTTTCATGCATTATTTTCATTTTTTTTTCAGGGTTTCTGTGTGAACTGGATTTTTTGTGCCAATATGAAATATCCTCCTGCTTCACCCAGGTATTGAAATTATTATTCTGTTTTAGGGTTGTTGTTTTTTTTTTGTTTTTTTTTTGCAGTATCTCAATCATTTCCAGAGGCAACAGACCTCTTTTAAAGTTACTAAAATGACAAAAAGAAAAATCAGAGCAGTAGAAAGAGCCTGTAAGCATACACATTAAAATAATCATCTGTGCCTGAAAAGTGACAACAGAATTTGAAAGATGTTATCTTTGCAACCAATTCAAGCTGGATCATTAATAAAACATTCCATGACATGGTATGGTCCACTTTCTTCTCATGAACCTGGATCATGTTTGATCTCTTAAACATTAGAAAAGAGGATTTGCTCTAAAATGAGTGGTTCTAGACATGAGAAAAAGTAATGCCAAGCAATCAGTTAAGGGAGAAGAAAGAGTAAGGGGAGGATATAAGATTTTAAAGCAGAAAATGCCAATCAATGATATAGGTGTTGCGCTGAGGTGGACCTCTGGGCCGAGATGGGGTTGACTCAACCCGTAGGTAGGGACCTATGGGTCCCCCACTGTCAGCAGGCAGAGTGGGCTGATGGACGGAGGCCAGCTGACACTTCACCAATACTAGCCCTCGTTCCCCACGGGTTTGAGCCTTTGGGTGCCGGGGGCCGGCTGGACTTAGGTGGGCCTCTGTATGTTGTCATCGATGGAGAGATCGAGGTCAGTCCAGAGACAGCAGGAGAGAGATGATACAGTCTAGTACTGGACGAGGTGATGTCCCCGGAGACCCGGGCGCCAAAGGAACAAAGTCAGACAGAGGTGCCCGAGGAAAAGCAGGCCGAAGCCTGAATAGGCCAAGTCCAGGACCAATGCTGGAGAGGCGTCGTAGAACAAGCTTAAGCTAGGGCGCGGCGGCAATCTAGAAGTAGTGGTAAGCAAGGCTGAAGTCTGATCACGGAGGTAGTCAAGCATAGACCAGGCAAGGCAGAGGTCTGGGCTGGAGAAGAGACAACGGAGTAGTCAGGCGATGGCAGAGGTCTGGGTCTGGAGAGAGGTAACGGAGTAGTCAGACGATGCAGGTCTGGAGAGAGTCAACAACGTGGTTAGGCAAAGCAAAGTCAAAGTCCGTGTAATGCAATCCGAGGAAGGGTGAAGAACAGGAACGTAGGAGGCAAAGTAATCGAGAACCAGGATCAAGAGGAACAGGAACACAGGAATGAGACAAATCTCTCAGAAGGCAACGAATACTCGACCAGCAAGGAGACCTGTTGCAAAGGCAAAGCTGGGGAGCGGAGCCTGGGCTTAGGTACCAGTGCTCCGCTGATGTTCATCAATCCGGGGCTGCGGCTCGGTTCCCGCCGCGGGCCCTACTTAAGGTTCAGTGATGCGCGTTGCCAAGGGGCGTGGCACCAAGTAGCAGCATCTCTTCGCGGGCCACGCAGAGAGGCCCGGCATGAAGCAGTAGCGGTGGTAGCTGGACTGGAGACACCAGGGTCTGTAGCTGAGCCGGAGGCACCTGGGGTGGCTCGAGGACGGAGCCGGAGGCCTACCGTCACCAGAGACTAGGGACCAGGTGCTGGAGTTACTGAAGAGAGGTGAGGGGGCCATGCCGTGGGTCTGGGAAGGGAAGTAAATTATGGTGCCTTAACGCATGCAAAAAGCACCATAACGCATGATGAGATGCAAAATTTTAAAAGGGGAGGAGTTGAGGGCGGGATTTTGGGAAAAGTGGGCTGGCTTTGCAAAGCCATATCACACAGTTTTAATGCCAAACATAACTGCACCTTTTTCATTGGTGTTAAGCTAAGGCCAGGAGAGAAAGAGAGAGAGAGAGAGAGAGAGAGAGACTAGCTATAAGACCCTTCTAGTAGTTAGCTATTTATATCTCTATTGGAGACCCACCTGGTAACTAGAGGTGACGTTTAGGTAGTAGTGTAGGTGGTTACGGACCACTTTGGCATGCAGAGTGACACGTAAAAACAGAACAGTGCACTCTTGTGAAGATTTGACGTCCTTAGATGAAATCTGTACAGTGTTCTCTCAACCTAGCTTGATGTTACCCAGGTAGAGAGTCCATCAAGCTAGATTGATGTCAAAGTGGCCCCTAACCCCTACACTACCACCTAAACCTCACCACAAGTTACCAGGAGGGCCTCCTATAGAGATATAAATAGCTAACTATAGAAGGGCCTTATAGCTAGTCTCTCTCTCTTATCCCCCCCCCCCCCCAGTGGTTGCAGGTAGGAACTGCAATAATTGTGGAATTACAGCAAAGTGCGAAAAAGTTATCGAACTCTGCGGTAATACCTATGCAAGGAGCTAAGATAGCCTATTTATCGCAATATGCGCTATTATCATAAAACACACCTCTCTTCCTTTCACGTGCGATAGTTTGATGAATCTAGCCCTTGGTTTGTACACTTCAGTATTTCGACCCCCCCCCATCATATACATCTCCTTTGGATTACCCTACCCGCAAATGCTTGGCACTGAATCTCAGCTGCCAAACCTTCAACCATGCCTCAAGCTTTCTTAGATCACTTTTCATTTTCTCTACTCCTTCAAGGATGTCCATTATATAGCAGATCTTCGTGTCATCCACAAAAAAACAAACTTTATCTTCTAATTCCTCTGCAATATTGCTCACAGAACTGGCTCTAGAGTCCATCCTTGAGGCCCTCCACTTATCATTCTTCTCTCTACAGAGTAGGCTCTATTTACTGCTACTCACTGACTTCTAACAGTCAGCCAATTGTAATCCATTCCATCCCACCTTGGGGACTCGCGCCAAGGCTTCTCAAGTTATTCATAAACCTCCTATGGAGATCCTTATCAACAGCCTTGCTGAAATCCAAATAAATCCCAATAAGTGCTCTTCCTTGATCTTATTCTCTAGTCACTTAATCAAAAAAAAATCTATCAGATTCATTTGACAAGTAAAAAAAACATGTTGCCTCAGATCCTGAAAACCATTGGACTGTAGATAGTTTATCCTTTCTTTAGTGGAGTCTCTATTAAATTTCCCCACCATCGAGATCAGATTAACCACTTTGTAGTTTCCAGCCTCCTCACTGTTACAACTTCTGTGAAGTGTACAGCGCAAAGTTCTAGTAACCTGCTGGTTCTGAAAAAAAGCTGGATTATGTATGCCTTGGGAAATCTTTTGTTAGATCAACATAACATATACATGATCTTTCGAGACAGAGGAAAGACACATGAAAACTAACAGTATGAGAGAGGTTATGCAATTGTGTGCAATAAACACCATTGTCTTTCTTTGTATACAGAATCATAGTCAATAACTAGAGCGCTGTGAATATACCTTAAATACTCTGATGTAAGACAGAACATCTTTTAATAAATTACTTTTAGCTTTCCCTATATTACGGTATACTAATACTGGTGAAAGCTAAAATTATTTTCCTTGTGCACTGGTTTGCACATTTATTTCTAGGTATCTCAGTATTTGAATAAACACTTCAATTTATAATAGAAGCTAAATAAAAAGAAAATGACACTTGGTCACTCATGTCACAGTATGTAAGCCAGATGGCAGGGCTCTTCAGTTTACATTCAAACACTGCACAGCACTAACAGAACTTAAACCTCTGATGTTTTCTTTCCTGCATTGACAGCATCCAACAACAGGGCATGGTTTTTTTTTTTCCTAAGGACTACATTTAATGGCCAATATTAGTTTAGAAAAACAGCACATCATGTCCTTTATTCAGCTCTTTTACTGTGCAGAAACTGAGAGAATAAAAGGATTATTTTTAATAAGTTAAGTATTTGTAACCAAACAGATATAAAGCAACCACACCCAAAGGTTTTATTTTTTTCTTCATAAAGAAGCATTTTTCTCACCAGAGGATGCCTTTAAAGTGAAAAGTGACATTATGGGGCCTATGCACTAAAGGTTAGCATTCACACTAAGTCCAAGAAGCAGGCACTTGAAAAGCATATTATGCATAATGGAGGTAATTCTGAAAAGGATTTACATGTTTAAAACTGGATTTTACATGTGTAAATGCACTTTTCATATGTATGTGGGCTTTTGAAAATTGCTATAATATATGCTATTGAATTGTCAAATTTTACCCGTGTTAAGTGCATTTAAACCAGGTAAATAGGCTTTGGAAAATTGCTACAATAGTATGCTACATTTAAGCTTGTAATTCCTTTGAAAATTACCTCCTAAGGATCCAGTGTACAAGACAAATTGGTCCCAGAAGACATTAATGCATATGTACTACAATTAACTTTGACTATATCCTCTAGCACTGACTGAAAAAACACTTTCTTAAATTTATTTTAAATGTACCATTGTGGTGTAGTTAAAATTTCAGTAAAATCATCTTTGTGAATGAAATTCCGCAAGTTTTATTATATGTTAACAGTTGAGTTCTGATATAAAATTATGCAACTATTTTCACAAGCATAAAATTACACACAAAAATGTACTATTTGTGAAGCTGAAAAATTTCGCAAAATCTGATTCATGTATTAAAAGGGAACACAGCATAAGCTAGTTTGCACACAAGGCAAACTGCAAAATTTAGCTCCTTAGTACATTGGCCTCTAGTTTAACCAGGAGTATTAGGAAATCCCAATACTTAAGGAACGCAAAGCACATTCTATTTTAGTAATCACTTAGATATGAGAAGAAGACCATCTAGAACCTATAATACTTCTGACTAAACCTTTATCTTAAAAGAGAAGGAAAAAAAACAACTTTAAATATAAAAGTCTCCTCTAATGCATAAACATAAAATGAATCCCATCTGATTCTTTGCATTTATAAAACATCGAATGGAAAGATATGCATGGTACATAGCATAATCCATATTTGTAATAAAAATAGGAAGATCATCAGAAACAGAATATCGTACAGTGTAAGGAACTGTGTATTCATGAACCTCTCTTGCGTGATGCAGCCTCATAGATAGAACCAGGAGACCTTCTTGCTGAGGCAATGAATCCAAGTCCAGGCAGGGTAAGTAGGCTGAAGCGTATGATATCATCATCCAGGTGGGTACCCAAATCTTCCGGCAACATGCACTGAATCGTGCGCACTGATGCCTTCGTATTCCCTAAGCGCCTCTTCACTGGGGTCCTAGTATCACATGCAGAGTGTCCAATGGCGGCTCCCTGCCGCATGGTGAACGTCCACCGTTAAGGAGTCTAGGAAGGCGGCTGGATTCTAACATACAGTTTTGGCCTAAAGCCCTAAGAACCCAAGAAGAAACAGCAGAGATGCATAAAATATATTTGTTGTGGGTGTGGACCCTTGGATTGAGGTAGGGGTAGAGGGCCAACTGGAGTTTGTCCTATACCAACCCACATTCCCTTCGGGTTTACCGTTTGGATGTTGGGGCTGGCAGGTCTTAGGTGAGGGCCTCTGCTAATGGTCAGAAGATATATAGAGGTGGCTGAAGTTGTAATAGGCAAATTCAGAGGCAGGCTCAGGTCAGGGGCAGCAGCATTCGAGTACAATCCAGGAGACAGGGCAATGGTCAATGGCAGTCAGCGTTCAAGGAAGATCCAGGAGGCAGACAGCGGTCAGTGGCAGACTGTGTTCAAGGAAAGTCCAGGAGGCAGACGGTGGTCAGTGGCAGGCAATGTTCAAGGAAAGTCCAGGAAGCAAGCTGAGATCAATACCGGGTATCCATCCAAAGGAAGGCAGGACAGATAGGCAGGGCAGGGAAGCAAGGAACAGAACAGGCGGGCAGATGAGGAAATGAACACTGAAGAACTGACCACAAGAATTGAAGAACAAGGAAGACAAGCACCACTGGAACTGAAGACAGAGACGAAGACCATTAACTGAAAATGAAGAATGCAGGAACTTGAGAATGCAGGCAGGGAATGCTGGCAACTCACATTACAAGGACTGTAGGGAGACCTGATGCCAAGGCAAGGACTGCAGGGAGAAAGGGCTTTTATAGGCCAGGGCTTGTGATGTCATCTGAGGGCACCGTGGGGGATTTTCCACCACGGGCCCTTTAAGTTTGGTCATGTCAGGCAAGTATGCGCCTAGGGGAGGCCATGTGAAGAGCCAGCAGTGTCCTGCCGCACGTCACTTTGGGCCTGCCTGAACATGGCAGCCTGCCACACATCTGCGCAGGAGATCTTCAGCAACATCAAAGACCAGTGATGGTGGCTTGGGGCTGGAGGTATGTGCAGTGGTTCGGGGGGCAGATCCGCAGAACATCAAACACAGTAATATTGGCCTGTAACGAGGAAAAGGGCATGGTTTGCAAAAGTTGCAATGACAAATGTGAACAAACAAAATGCATTGCAAAATTAGTGGGGATGGAGAAAAGATTTGATAGTGGAAAGAGAAAAGGTTTGTCCAACAAGGACAATAAGAAGATCCAGAGATGAGTTATAGCAATGGAGAGAGCAAGATGTAGGAGGGGGCTGAGGAAACAGGAAGATGAGGGAAGTGAAGAGAGAGCAGAGTGAGAACTGAAGAGCACATGTGATTGGAAGGTACAAAAGAGAGATGAAATCCAAACTAGAACAAAGGGAAGTAGTGTTAAGCATTTCAAAGGAAAGTTTAAAAATTTAAATTGAAATTGGAATGTGGATGGACAACCAGTGGAAGAAGGCAGACAGGGAGAAAGAGGATTCTGGAAGAAAAATTCTCAACTAACTGCATTAGAGAGAGGGAGGCCAGAAAGGAAGTTATGGTAAACAAAATTTGAAATGATGGGACATGTGTTTGAGCAGATGGAATGATGAGGAATGGAATAATTTTGGTAGTACTTTAAAAGAAAAAAAATGGCACAATGGCACAGAATATATGAAAAGAAGGAGAGGAAAGAATTGAAGATGACTACAAGGCTACAGGGTGCTAGGACCAGAGTAACAAGGTTCCAAGGTGAGTAGAAGGATCAAGAGAGACAATTAGTCTTGATTGTTAATTTCCTTTCTTGCTTGTGCTGGTGTCCGAGATTATACTGACTCAGTCAGGAGGTTCTAGAGGAATTTCTTCCAATAGGTTTGAGGTTCTAGCCACCAATTTAGGCTTCTTATCAGAAGAGGAATCTGGTGTATGTCTTAGCCTTGGACTATGAAAGACAAATGCATTAGCAGGGACCACTGTAGTGGGTGCATGTCTGCCCTGGCTTACAGCACCAAATCTAAAGTGGCTGTCATGAGACCCAGGATCTGGAACTAGTCTCATGCTTTAGGTGCCCTATGAGACTGGAAAACTTGCACATGAAAAACCAAATTGAAGCTCCTCTTCTGAATTAGAGAAACTTCTCCCTCTGCCATATTGAACTGGGCCCCTAAAATCTCTAGTTATTAAGGGATTAAGCTGCTCTTTGCTTAATAACAATGGAGAAGGGCTAAACGCCCTCTCAAGCTGGAGGGAACTAAACCCTACAGGGAGCTCCCTACCATAGGTAATCCTCCAGGGCCTTTGGGCATCTGGGATCAGCACTAAATGGTTGCCTAGCCAGGAAAATTCTTGGGAGAAATCAGCACTAGAGCCTCAACCAGGCCAAGGCCTCACCAAGGTTCTAGGGAAATCCTGATATACCAGTCCTCACATATCCACTGTTGGAGACAGAGACTACTGGCAACTGCCTAAGACCATACCTCCCTATAGCAAGGATGACATCATAGGAAAAGGATATGTCCTCTGTCTGCATCAGTGGAGGAGTGCAAAATACCACTCGTAGGAGGGGGGTCTTGGGGTGATAGTGTCTAATGATCTGAAGTCGGCAAAACAATGTGACAAGGCGATAGCTAAAGCCTGAAGAATGCTGGGCTGCATAGAGAGAGGAATATTGAGTAAGAAAAGGGAAGTGATTATCCCCTTGTACAGGTCCTTGGTGAGGCCTCACCTGGAGTACTGTGTTCAGTTCTGGAGACCATATCTCCGAAGAGACAGAAACAAGATGGAGGTGGTCCAGAGAACGGTGACCAAAAAGGTGGAAGGTCTTCATCGAATGACTTATGCGGAGAGACTGAAGAATCTAAATATGTACACCCTGGAGGAAAGGAGGAGCAGATGTGATATGATACAGACTTTCAGATACTTGAAAGGTTTTAATGATCCAAAGACAACGACAAACCTTTTCCGTCGGAAAAAAATCAGCAGAACCAGGGGTCACGATTCGAAGCTCCAGGGAGGAAGACTCACTACTAATGTCAGGAAGTATTTCTTCACGGAGAGGGTGGTGGATGCCTGGAATGCCCTTCCAGAGGAAGTGGTGAAGACCAGAACTGTGAAGGACTTCAGGGCGTGGGATAAACACTGTGGATCCATAAAGTCTTGAGGACGTGAATGAAGAGTGGGTGGCTCGCGGGAATGACGGCTACTACCTGGAGATAATACCCTTATTCAATAAACATACACATGGTTAATGCGACTTCAACGGCAAGAGGAAATGTGGAAAAAAGGATTTGCATTCACAAAAAGCGGGGAGTAGCTTGCTTGTTACGGCGGTTACTACCCCAAACCAAATAAGCCTGATACTTCACTTTCAATGCATATCCAGCATAACTATCTGCTTCAACGGCAGGGGGGATGAAGAAAAGTGGATCTATATACAGACAACAACTAATAAGGACTGAATTACATAGTCTGGGTAAACAAATAAGCATGGGTGTAGCTTGTTTATTGTGGTAGTTACTACCCCTAACTAATTAAGCTAGATATTTCACTTAGATGCAGCTCCAACACTGCTCTCTACATTAATGGTGGGGGTGGAAGGGAAATAGAACCAAAAGGTTACTAAGAGCCAAGAGTAACAGATAAGTATGAGAAAAAAAAAGTGCAAAGCTTGCTGGGCAGACTGGATGGGCTGTTGGTCTTCTTCTGCTGTCATTTCTATGTTTCTATGTAAAGACTGGTATATGTTTTGTTTTGAACATATTTGGTATAGGTGGTACTGGAATATTCAGAAGCAGGTGGCATATAATTAACCAAATTTAACAAAAAATATAGAGAATGAAAACACTTGTTAATCATCGGTGTAAAAATGATAATTAAAGCTGAGGATTAAAAATTTCCTAGAAAGAATGTATACAGAGAAAAAGGGAGAAAGCCAAGGATGGAGCAGTGAGAGACAATGATAGAGTAATGGGAAGGAAGGAGAAGCCAGTGAAGAGAGCATTGAAAAGGCCATTAAAAGTAGAGTTTAACCACAACAGCTGCCTAGAAAGTGAATGAGACAGGAATGACTGACGGTATCAAAGGCTACAGAGAAATTTAGCTTGGAGGAGGCCATTTAAACAATACCCTCTCTTTTTAAATGTTTTCCTCTCCTCTCTTCCCATCTTCTGACCTTATTCTCTTCTTTATCCTACCATCTACTAGTAATTGCTAAGTGAGAGGATTCAGGTTACCTCAAACAGCCCCTGTATCAGCCCATGTAAAATTTAGACCAAATCATCTACAACAGCGATGCTCAACCGGTGTGTTGCGACACACCAGTGTGTCGCCAAACATCGGTAGGTGTGTCGCACGCTTCCTTGATTCCTGCTGCTCTTCCCTCCCTCTCCTCACCCCAGCGAAACACAAAGAATTATTCAACGAACACTGCTGCTGTTCCTGCCTGGGCTACCAGCTCATTCAAGCCCAGAAAGGATCGCCAGCAGTGTTTGTAGAAGCCGGCAACAGCAACATGGTCTTTTCTTCTTCCTGCCCCTGTAGCCTGGAAGAAGAAGTTTTTACCGCACACACGGGAAGAAGAATGGATGGATCATGACCTGAATTTGACTATGAACTTGTTCTTATGACATTATAGTTCACTTGTTAATTGTTCCTATGCTTCTCTGCTCTCCTATTGGTTTTTTGTATCCCCTACCCTTCCCCTGTTACTTGTAATTTCCGTTGCTTTTGTTCCATGTAAACCGAGGTGATGTTTCGACTAACATCGGTATAGAAGACTCTTTAAATAAATAAGAAAGGGCCGTGCTGCTGCTGAAATCGTGTCCCAAGGCTCCCCTCGGCCCCCCAGCTATAAGAAGGCAGCACTCAGCTGTTTGCCTGTGCTGCGATCATTGCGGTGCAGAACAGTCAGCTGAGAATGTGGCCGTGGGGATTTTCTGCCATGCCACAGACCCGGGGTAGCTAATCGACGGATTTCCCAAACAGCCTGTCAGGACTCTTCTTTATTAGCAGCATACCAGCTGCCTTGAGTTGTAGCTGCCATGTGTGCTGGGGGTGGGCATAAGTGAGTGAGACCGAGAGAGTGAGCCACATGTGGGTAAGTGTGTGAGAGAATGTGTGTGTGTATAAGTAAGAGAGAGAAACATGCGTGAGAGCAGGTCAGGGAGGTGACTGGTGTGTGTGTGTGTGTGTGTGTGTGTGTGTGTGTGTGTGTGAAAGAGAGAGAGAAAAAGAGATTGGTCAGGGAGTGACTGGTGTGAGTGTGTGTGTGAGAGAAAGAGAGACTGGTCAGGGAGGTGACTGATGTGTGTGAGAGAGAAAGAGATTGGTCAGGGAGGTGACTGGTATCTGTGAGAGAGAGAGAGAATGATGACTGGTGTGTGTGTGAGAGAGAAAGAGATTGGTCAGGGAGGTGACTGGTATCTGTGAGAGAGAGAGAATGATGACTGGTGTGTGTGTGTGAGACAGACAAGTCATGTACACTAAGGAAGAGGTGCATAAGGACAGAAATTCAGCAGCCATTGCTGCTTATGTGTGCTATTGGCCTACAAGGGAAAGGTGCAAGAGAGTTCCTGGAGAGGGTAAGTAAAGGTGGCTTTTTAAGTTTATCTTTCTTGATTGACTGACATTTTAATTATTGGGTATTAACGTGATGTGTCTACTGTTTGAAATAGTTTATTGATGTTTAGAGAATTTTTAACAATTGTGTAAGTTTTTAATGATTAGATGTTATTCTATTTATCTCTTGCTTTGAAACATTTATTCTATTTATTATTCTATTTTTAGAATTATTTTATATTACTTGAGAAATATATAAATAGAAAGTGGAGACAAAAACTGAACTGGAAACAACAAGAAGTCAGACTGAGTGTATGAATTGCAACAATGGCAAAAACAAAAACATAAACCTGATGGTCATTTTATTCTGTATTTGGTGAGGGTCTGTCTGTGTTCTGCATGAGTGATCCAGGTAAGGGTATTCTCCAAGCTTGTGGTTTCTGTGTAGGGATCTCTAGCAGCTTGGCTTGTTCTGTTTTCCTAATAGGAGGTGTATTGGTATTTAGGGCCTGGTTAAATTCTATCTTCAAATTCTACTAGTCTACGCCCCCCTGGGCCTCCTAGAAACAGACGCCTCTCCCATTATTGAAATAATCACAACTCATATTAATTTGGACACTCCAGCAACAATCCTAGGAGATTTCAATCTGCATGTAGACGTCCCCACACTCTCATCCAGCTGCGAAGCCTTCCTAACGGCCCTCTCAGCCTTGGGATTCAATCAGATAGTCAACAAACCCACACACAAAGCAGTTCACACGTTGGATTTAATCTTGATAAACTCGGGCATCAAGCAGTCTTCTCTCCTGAATTGCAAGAAGGTCCCTTGGTCGGATCATACACTAATCTCAACTAGGTTCACGCTGAAAGATACCATGACCGCTCGCGCACCCCAACCCTCCTTCCATTATAGAAGATCCTGCTCTCCGGAAGACCTCAGCAATCAACTGACCTCACAACTTCCTCGCATAGACCTCATCAACGCAAACACAGCACTCCTCTCCTGGTACAATATTACAGAATCCATAGCTAATAAACTATGCCCCCTTACAACAAAAAAACCCAACACCAACGCGTCCAAAAGACAACTGTGGCTCACCATTGAACTCCGAAAACTGAAACAAAGCTTAAGACAGAAAGAGAACAAATGGCAGAAAGCCCCTTGTAAAAGCACACTCTCGGCATATAAACTGGCCCTACATCATTACAAGACCTCCACCGCTTCTACTCGCATAAGATCCATGACCTGGTCTTTGACGCCAAAGCACTCTTTACCTTTGTTTCCAATCTAACCCATATCAACGCACCAGATATCCCGAGCAATCAAGCACAATCAAAAGCAGAAGAACTGACCCTGTTCTTCCGAAACAAAATAATTAATGTCCTCACACAGCTGCCCACTCTCACCCCACCTTACTTGAGCACACATCAATTAAACAACAACAAATCCACTTATCTTGAAGCTTTCGAACCCATCACCGCAACAGAGATCCAGTCAATCTTAAAGAAAATGAAGCCCTCCTCTCATCCTTCAGACCATATCCCTAGCAAACTTCTCCTGACAATCCCTGACTCCATCTCCAAAACACTGGCGGACATCATAAACTGCTCTTTATCTCAAGGAATATACCCAGACGTTTTCAAACTGGCATCCCTCAAACCACTACTAAAGAAGCCAAATTTGGATCCTACAGACCGAAACAACTTCCGACCGATTGCCAACCTACCATTCATAGCCAAGATCATGGAAAAACTAGTTAACACCCAAATATCAGACTACATCGAAGATAATAAACTACTATTCCCTTCTCAATATGGGTTCCGCAAAGCTTCCAGCACAGAATCTCTCCTTGTATCGTTGACAGACTACCTCATTTTGGGTCTCGACAAAGGACAATCATTCCTACCGATTCTTTTAGACCTCTCGGCAGCTTTTGACACCGTTAACCACTCCATCCTTATAAACTAACTTTCGACCATTGGTATAACAGGTACGGCACTAACCTGGTTCAAAACTTTCCTCAGTAACAGAGGCTACAAAGTTAAAATACACAACAAAGAATCCCCCTGCCATGACTCACCTGTAGAAGTCCCTCAGGGTTCCGCCCTATCACCCATGCTCTTCAACATTTACCTCCTTCCGCTATGCCAGCTCCTAACAAATCTAAAACTTAAACACTTTCTCTATGCAGACGATGTCCAGATAGTAATCCCCCTTAAAGAATCCTTCTCTAAAACTCTCGAACACTGGGAAACATGCCTCCAAAAAAATCAAGTGCCTTCTTGCCAGCCTAAACCTCATATTAAATGCTGCTAAAACTGAACTCCTGCTCATCTCCCCAGAAATTAGCAACACCTCCTCTTCTCCTCCAGCTAACCCACTCTCCACCCAAGTGAGAGACTTAGGAGTTATAATTGATAACAGGATGAATTTGAAAGCATTTGTCAACCGTACAACCAAGGACTGTTTCTACAAACTCCAAGTGCTGAAAAGGATAAAACCTTTATTCCATTTTACTGATTTCAGAACAATACTACAAGCAATAATCTTCTCAAAGATAGATTATTGCAACACTATCCTACTAGGTCTCCCATCTTCGTACACCAAACCTCTACAGATGGTCCAAAATGCGGCTGCAAGAATTCTCACCAACAGCAGGAGAAGAGGCCATATATCACCTATCCTAAAAAACCTACATTGGCTCCCTATACACTTCAGAATCATCTTCAAATCCATCACCATTATATATAAATCCATCCACCACCTTACAACACTTGACCTACAATTCCCGCTCAGCCAACATCACTCCTCAAGACTCACCAGAGAAGCAATCAGAGGATCCCTCCAGGTACCTCATACCAAATCCACTCGTCATATAACTTTAAGAGAACGGGCCTTCTCGACAGCTGGACCAGCACTCTGGAATTCCATCCCACCGAATCTCCAACAGGAGCCTTGCCTCCCAACATTCCGAAAAAGACTTAAGACTTGGTTATTCAAACAAGCTTTTCCGGACCCCTCCTAATTGCTTCCTCATCAACTTCCACAACTCAGTCACAGCTCCTCTTTGTAAATAACTCTACATGATGTTAATCTACTACCGTATTTCTCTATTCTCCCAGTTCGATCTCCCTTGTTATTTGTAACTGCAATTTCCTTGCACTTGTTCCAGTTTTAATGTATTTTGCACCCCTTGTTCAACTGTAAACCAGCATGATGTGATTGTATCATGAATGCCGATATATAAAAATCTTAAATAAATAAATATTTGTAGTTTTGTCTTTTCATAGGTAGGGTTGTTACTGTTTGAGTTCCATGATGCAGGTGTAACTTTGTGTGGATTAATTTGTGTGCATTATTGCAGATCCTGGAAGTCTGTTAGGTGCTACATTTCAGTTTCCATTTGTTCAGTTTTGCACTGCATGCAGAGTGGCTTTTTTAGGTTTCCATTCCAGTTTCTGTCCATATTTGTAATTTGTGGTCTTTTTGTACTAGGTGAAGATCAGTTTTGTGTGTGTGACTGAAGTGAGGTATTTTACTAGATTGTAGGCATTTGAATTAATATTATTTGTTGTGTTCTTTCAATAGGACATTTATTGGTGGTAAATTACTGCTTTTTCCTAAGGAGGACTATTGCACATGGTAGGAGAAAGAATATATATTGCTGTTACTTAGATGACACCAGAAATATCTTTTTTGTATGGTACATTGTACAGGGAATGTTCTAGTTCTGTTCTGCACCCATTATTGGAGTGTCAGGGTGGTTCCTGTAGAAACAGAGTATATATTTACATTTAGCCCCATGACAATCATATGTTCAGTGTGTCACGCATGGGAAAACCATCTCTCAGGTGTTTCCCGACAGAAAAAAGGTTGAGAACCACTGGTCCACATGCTTAAAATTTCCTTTTTATTTTCAAGTTGTTTCAACATCAGTATTGGACTTGTCAGTCATGCTGAATTACTATGCCAGATTCACAATGTTCAGGTACGATCTTATTTCAAGGGTCTGCATTTTTACAAATTCAGAAGCCTGCACAAAGTAGAAAAAATGAACACACATTTCCATTAGCAGCAAATAGCTGGTCTCTGGAGGTGGTTTGAAGAAGCAGATCAGATATAGTTTTGATTTCTGTTCTTCAAATGGGGAAGGGGAATGGAGAGGGGGAACTGGGGAGGGGGTGGAAAAGAGGAATGTGTAACAATTCCAGTGAATCCTTAACAAATGAGCAGTTTTTCCCTTCTACAGTTTTCTATAGTCAAGTTTTCACCTTCATTCTTTTAATTTTATTAGTGCCTTAATTATTTTATTTTATTAGAGCTACTGGTATAGCACACATCAAAAAACAAATAATGCCACATTGGTTTGTCAGGTGGGAAATGACTTGTGATTTGTTGCAGGTTTTAGGTAACAAAATGACACATTGGTTTCTTATGTATTATGTATGTACTTATGTAATCCACCCTGGACAAATTTTAAATTTGGAAGTTGCAGAATATTAAGTATTTTTTTAAATAAATAAATACACTGACAGTTTTGTTTCTAAACGTTTTACTTTTGGATTATAAATATTTCTATAGAAAATTATTGCTGACAACCTAAAACTGAACATGACATACATTTAAAGTTTACATTTCAGGCTGACGCAGCAGCTCAGTGATAGCACTGTGCACTGCCATATAGGGGACCAGGGTCCACTCCCAGGTAGGTTTGCCAAGTTTCAACTGTGGAAATTAAGGAACACTTGGATGCACGGAGTAAAATTTTCACCTTTGTCCTTCCACATGACTATTTATTTAAAAAAAAAAAACGTTATACTTGCCTTATTAGAAATCTGTGCACGAAGTAAAATACAACCAAATGATTCCAAATATAAAAATTCCAAAAACTGCCACCACTTCCATTAGGAAGAATCAAACACTTGTCTTTTATCAGGTCACACAAACTTTCAAACAGATCTTTAAATCTATTTTGCCCCCTTACTGTTGCTTATCCCTTGAGCCAGTGATCAGTCTTAGTAAGATACAGATGTTGGTAGATAAAGCCCAAACTGCTCCTTCTATTCTGCCCAGTTGAGATTCATCTGCTTTGAGTAGAAGAGCATGCAGATTCTCACATGCAACCCAACACCAACTTCCCCCTACTATTCTTGTCCTTTTCACTTAATATCATTTCCCAATTTAAATGTGCTGAATGTGAACTTGGCGCCAGAAAGCCATGAATAAACTGAATTATGATTACAATATAATAAACCTCCCAAACCAAAACAACACTAACTGCTAGCACCAAACAGTAAAACCCCTACCTAAGAAAAGACATCACTAGAAACAGGCCTTAACACACCAATACACTTATTAGGAAAATACAAACAAACAAGGCTGTTAGAGATCCCTACACGGAAACTACAAGCTTGCAGAATACCCTCACCTTGGTAACATCCAACATTTAATAACTCAAATTAAATATTTAAAAAATGTACCAAACACCAGTATTTCAGAACAGACTTTAAATAAAGTCCAAAAATTCAAACAAATAGGGATAAAAAATATCCCCCGCTTTCCATACCTGGGAACCTTTGATTTCCAATCACCCTTACATTGTCTTGGATTAGTGGAGGGGAGGCAGGGTGCACACTTTATTCTCCCTCTCTTGTACACACACACTCCTTAACATATACGTTCATTCTCTCTCTCACAAACACATTCCTACACAAAGATATAGGCTCTCATACATTCACAAGCCTGCTCTTATATGCTCACTCTTTCACACACATAAAAAGGCGCTCCCACACACTCACTGGCTCTCTCCCTCACACACATACAGGCTCCCATACACTCATTGGCGCTCTCTCCCTCACACACATACAGGCTCCCACACACTCATTGGCGCTCTCTCCCTCACATACACAGGTTCTTCCTCCACCGCCCCTCATAAGCTCTCTTCACACACAAACAGGCTCTCTCTCTCTCATACATATTCACTGGTGCTATCTTGCTCACACACATAGGTTTTCTAACACATTCTGGCTTTCTCCCCTACATTTATACAAAGGCTCTTTCACACTCATAGGTTCTTCCCCTCTTCCACTCTCTCGCACTCTGCTCCCCATACATACGCAGACAGAAGTTCTCTTACACTCAGAGGCTCTCTTGCCTTCTCCCACACACACACAGGCTCTCACATTCACACATTCTCCCCACATATACACAGGCTCTCAGACTCTCACACTCACTGGCATTCTCTCTCCCACACAGAGCTGAAGAGATAGCAGCCTCATAGGGCCTTTTCTTTTTTTTTTCGCCATGGGAGGAAAGGCGTCAGCGGCTCCACGGGATCTTTTGTTAATGATCCGCGGGTATGAGGCGAGGTGCTGGCAATCCAGCTGAGTTTTTTATTTTTAAAAATTTTGTAACTTCTACCGTGGCTTGGAAGGGAGCTGTGGACAAGAGGTGTCGCCCTCACCGGGTTTTCTCTTGTTTCGCCATGGGCAGGAGGCGAGACGTCGGCGCGAGACCTTTCTTGTTTCACCGCAGGCAGGAGGGAAGGTGTCAGCGGCCCCATGAAATCTTTTGATTTGTGGGTGTGAGATAAAATGCCGGCAGCCCTGCTGAGCCTTTTTTTTTTTTTTAATTACTTATTTTGCACCATGGGCGGGAAAGTAGATGTTGGCGGCCGAGACTGCAGCAGAGTAAGGGGGAATCGAGCATAAGCAGGCAACTTTCAGAAGGTACAGCTCCTTCAAATTAGGTGACCAGATGCGATGCGAAAAATAGTTGCTGCGCTCAACTGTAGGGTTAAAATTCGGACAATTTCTGGACATTTTAGCCCTCAGTCTGGCTTCCGGACAGTACTTTAAAATTCTGTACTGTCCGGAGAAAATCCTTACAGTTAGCAACCCTACTCCCGGGGCCACAGCTTCTGGGAGAGAGAAGTCTCTGCCACTGCTTATCAGTGACACCTAGTGGCCATGGTTAATCACCTTCATTGCAGGGTTCCAAAAGGAGTCCTGGTGTATGGCAGCCAGCCAAGGAATGAGTTGCAAGGGGATATAAAACAGGGAGAAATTCCCCAGGTAGTTGCAAATGAAGGTTCATGGCACTCCATCCCAAAAGAAGCTGGTTCTGATTGAGCTGAAAGAAGCAGGAGAAAACTGCCAGACCACAATTTTGTTTTAAAATACTTGCATTTCTATAAAGCTTTCTCCCTACTTCAGTGAAGCACATTTCTTAAAAGCAGTCTGTAACCTTGAAGTCCATGAATGAGCATGTTTTATGGAAAGTTTGAGCTGCTGACAGTGGGAAAGTGGTTGCCAAGCTGGTACAGCCCACTGTTCCTGACTCCCCAGTTATTCAGTGTCACATTTGGTTCCCATTATATATGTTATAACAAACAAAACTAGAGCCAGATTTTCTGTTTCCTTATTCTACTCTACCAGATGCAGACTGAACTGTTACCTTATTCAGTTTACATGTTATTCAGATAACAACTTAAAAATACCTTTCAGACTAGAGGAGCACAATTTACTCTAGAAATTAATGTGGCTGATTAACACACTGGACGGCGAAGCTATGAAAACATCTTTTTTTTTTTTTTTTTACATCCCTATGATTGCCTGAATGTCCTAAATACTCCTATGTCAGCAATTAGTATTAGCAGTGTTTCATTAATCCATTAGATTTCTGATGCAGCACATTCTAGGACCAAGAGATAACAGAGACTCATTTGTTTAAAGCTTGGGATTAGCCTCTGATGCATGGTGCCACTGTGTACCATTAGCAGAGGTAGTATTAGAACAGCATATTGAAGCAGAGAAACTGAGGCAGCTCAAAGGCTCTGGGAGTAATGCAGAAACCCAATCTCCCTTCTTATATCTGAAGTTGGTAACTTAAATTATAGCTCTCACACAACTTTCAGTTAGATTCTCAAACCAGTTAGTATTACAAGCACATTATACCAGAGCCACCAAAATCCACTATTCCACAGTGCACTAAAGAAATTGCCATAACAGTAACCACCTCTAGTCAAGATATTAACTGCCAGTTTGTGATCACAGTAGGCCAGGCATTTCATAATTCATTTGTAAGATCTATACTCACTATACCAACATTTCCAGTAGCCTTACTACATATATTGATGAAAATCTCAATGTGCCTGTTTCTTGGTTCGCTTTGCTTCCCATTTTTTGTATCATTTCTCATTCTTTTATAGTCACAGTATATTTTAATTTCTCATCCTGTTCAAAGCAGCAGTTGGGCCTAAAGCTGCAGAGATGCAGGATGTGGCTGACACACCACTGATCTCTGTCTGCCACTAAATAGCTGTTGCCTTCTCAACCCCAAATCTCCCATAAAAATCCTGCGGGTGGGGCAAGATTTCAGTCAGGCTGTGGTGCATGCTGTTCCAGACGCCTATAGAGATCGGCGTCCCTGTTTGGGAATCAAACCCAGGTCCCTCCACACGGCAGAGCTCAGCCCTGCTTTTCAAATTAATGAAGGGTACTAAAAATGTAAAATTCATTATCAGTCATGAAAGGAAATAAAGGTTAAGAAACAAAAAGCAAATGTTGCTTACCTGTAACAGGTGTTCTCACAGGACAGCAGGATGTTAGTCCTCACATATGGGTGACATCATCAGGATGGAGCCCAATCACGGAAAACTTCTGTCAAAGTTTCCAGAACTTTGACTGGCCCCTACTGGGCATGCCCAGCATGGCACTAACCCTGCAGCCAGCAGGGGTCCCCCTTCAGTCTTATTTTATAGCTACAGGCAGTGCCAAAAAAATAAAACAACAAAGTGTTACGAACCCAACACCGCGGGGCGGCGGGCGGGTTTCGTGATGACTAACATCCTGTTGTCCTGTGAGAACACCTGTTACAGGTAAGCAGCATTTGCTTTCTCACAGGACAAGCAGGATGGTAGTCCTCACATATGGATGAGTACCGAGCTGAGGATGTCCGAACATGCACCAAATGTACCCAACGGCATGCAACAGGCACAACAACTGGGGTGGAATTTGGTAAAGAGCATCCTGAACCTCACCGGGTAGGCGGAAGGGTGTTGGTACGTCACATTGGAAACAGGTTACGCAGGACAGATTGGCCGAAGATGGAATCTTGTCTTCCGGCTTTGTCCAAGCAATAGTGGGCTGCGAAGGTGTGGAGTGAGCTCCAGGTGGCAGCCCTGCAAATGTCAGGAAGCGGCACCAATCGTAGGTGTGCTACTGAAGTCGCCATGGCCCTCACCGAGTGTGCTTTAACACGGTCGTGAAAAGGAATGCCTGCTTGCTGATAGCATAAAGATATGCAGTCCGCCAACCAGGAGGAGAGAGTCTGCTTACCCACAGGTTGCCCTAATTTGTTAGGATGGAAGGAGACGAATAGCTGAGTGCTCTTCCTGTGGGCAACTGTACGGTCTAGGTAGAACGCTAGAGCCCGTTTACAGTCGAGGGTATGCAGAGCATGTTCTCCTGGATTGGAATGGGGACTGGGAAAGAAGGTAGGTAGAATGATGGATTGATTAATGTGAAACTCCGAAACTACCTTAGGTAAGAATTTAGGGTGAGTGCGGAGTACCGCCCGGTCCTGCAGGAGTTTAGTGTAAGGCGGATAGGTAACTAGGGCCTGTAACTCACTAACCCTGTGAGCTGAAGTGATAGCTAGAAGGAAAATCACCTTCCATGTGAGACATTTTAGGTCACACGAGTGAAGAGGCTCAAACAGAGGTTTCATGAGCCGACCAAGAACCAGATTAAAGTCCCAAGAAGGGGCTGGAGACCGCAAGGGTGGCTTGATATGAAGCAAGCCTTTAAGAAAACGTGTTACGAGGGGTTGTACTGATATAGGGACATCCCCGACACCTTTATGGAAGGCGGCTACCGCACTGACATGCATTCTGATTGAGGAAGTCTTTAGACCGGATTCCGATAAATGCCAGAGATAGTCCAAAAATATCGGGATTGGACAGGAAAAGGGATCAAGGGACAGTGAAGAACACCATGATGTATACCTTTTCCATTTATAGGAATAAGACTTTCTTGTGGAAGGCTTCCGTCGTTCTGAGTGATCAGGAGCGGGTCTTTTCCCAAGGGAATGTGCCTGCGGATGGAGAGATCCTGGAGTATTGGAAACCACACTTGGCGTGGCTAGTGAGGTGCTATCAGGATCATGGTTCTCTTCACGAGAGTCTTTGAGAGAAGAGGAAGTGGAGGGAATGCATAAAGCAGCCCGGCTGTCCACAAGAGGGAGAATGCATCTCTGGGCTGAAAGCGCTCGCTCCGAATGAGGGAGCAGTAATTGTCTACTTTGTGGTTCTGAGGGGACGCAAAGAGGTCTATCTGGGGATATCCCCATTGCTGGAAGAGAGAGGTCACTACCGAGGGATTGAGCAACCACTCGTGTGGTTGGAAGACACGACTCAGTTTGTCCGCCAAGAGATTGTCCACTCCCGGCAAGTAGGTGGCCCTGAGGTATTTCGAGTGGGAGAGCGCTTCCGCCCAAATCTGAGCGGCCTCCTGACAGAGAAGGAAGGAGCCTGTGCCTCCCTGCTTGTTTATGTACCACATGGCCACCTGGTTGTCCGTCTGAATCAGGATGACGTGATTTGATAGGTAATCCTGAAAAGCTCTGAGGCATATCGCATTGCTCGAAGCTCCAGGAAATTTATCTGGTGTTTGGATTCCTCTTGAGACCAAGATCCTTGTGTCTGTAGATCGCTTACATGAGCTCCCCAGCCGAGGTTGGAAGCATCGGTGGTGAGAATGAGTTGAGGATCTGGTAGATGAAAAGGCAGTCCCTGGAGGAGATTGTTGTGATTTTTCCACCAGGCGAGAGACAGACAGAGTGCGTCGGTGATGTGGACAATTGTTGAGAGAGGCTGAGTCGCTTGAGTCCATTGTGACCGTAGAGTCCAATGCATGACTCTCATGGCCAGGCAGGCCATTGGAGTGAGATGGACTGAGGACGCCATGTGTCCGAGAAGGACAAGGAATTGCCGAGCAGTTGCTGTGTACTGAGACTGCAACTGGTGAGCGAGAGACACAAGGGTTTGTACTCATTGTTGAGGTAGGAAGGCTTTTGCCTGTAAGGTGTCCAAGTCTGCCCCAATGAAAGACAAGGTTTGAGATGGGACTAAATAGGATTTCTCGTAATTGACGAGAAATCCTAGAGAGATTAGTGTTTGTAGGGTCAAATCCAGGGACGATCGAGCTGCTTGCTGGGTTGGGGCCCTGATTAACCAGTCGTCTAGATAGGGGTAGACGTGAACACCTTCTTTCCTGAGGAAGGCTGCGACAACTATGAGACATTTGGTAAAGACTCGTGGTGCCGATGCTAGACCGAATGGAAGCACCCGGTATTGATAGTGCTTTGGGTCTACTAAGAACTGGAGGTACTTGCGATGAGCTGGAGCTATCACAATGTGGGTGTATGCGTCCTGGAGGTCTAGAGAGCAGAGCCAGTCTCCTCTTTGTAGAAGAGGTAGAAGGGAGCCCAAGGTTACCATTTTGAACTTTTCCCGCTGGAGGTACTTGTTGAGGGCACGTAGGTCCAGAATTGGACGAAGGCCCCCAGATTTTTTGGGAATCAAAAAGTACCGGGAATAGAACCCTAGGCCTTGTTGCGAAAGAGGAACGGGTTCTATTGCTCTTAACTGGAGAAGAAGGGAAACCTCCTGCTCCAGAAGGTCAGAGTGGTCGGCTAGTCTCCACGCTTGTAGCGGTGGGGAGTCCTGTGGGACAGCAAGAAAATTCAGATGGTAACCCTGAGCAATGATTGCCAGCACCCATTGGTCAGTTGTGATTGTTTGCCACATTCCATGAAAGTGGCATAGTCGACCTCCCACTGGTATGCTTGGCAAAGGAATTAGGCTGCTGCTCTCCAAGTGAAAGTCAAAAGCCTGAAGCAGGCCCTGGCTGGGGAGCTGCTTGTGACTTTTGCTTGTGAGGCTGGCGAGGCTGGGATTTATGATAAGTCCTCGTCACTCGGGTCCTTGCCGGTGGAGGATAGTACTTCCTTGGCCGGAAGAATGACTTCTTAGGGTCCTTCTTGGAGGGCTGTCTAGACGGGAAGTCAGAAGGAATCGATGAGAGCTGTTTGAGGGTCTCATGGTGATCCTTCAACTCAGCCACTATTTGCTGAATCTGTTCACCGAATAGATTGTCACCAATACAGGGCAGGTCAGAGAGCCTGTCTTGTACTTCTGGGTGAAGGTCCGAGGAATTGAGCCAGGCCCAACGCCGTGCCGAAATGGCAGTTGCAGACACTCTGGTGGAGGTGTCGAAGATATCGTAAGCTGTTCTTATTTCATGCTTTACTGCTTCAAAGCCCTTATTGACAAGGGTTTGACGATGTTCTTGGAATTGGTCAGGCAGGGTTTCAGAGAAGTCCTGTGTTTGCTTAAAGATGACCCTATTGTATTGGGTCATGTACAGCTGGTAAGAAGCAATTCTAGAGATGAGCATGGCCCCTTGGAACACTCGTCGACCAATATTGTCTAGGAACTTGTGTTCCTTGACAGGAGGGGTAGAGGAGTGTGCCTTCATTCTTTTCGCTTTCTTCTAAGCTGATTCTACCACAACTGAGTGGTGGTCAAGCTGAGACTTTTGAAAGCCCGGGGCTGACTGTACTAGATAAGTAGTGTCAGCTTTCCTGTGTACTGGGGCTATAGATCCAGGATTTTCCCAGTTCTTTTTGAGGAGGTCAAGAAGAACTTGATGAATGGGAATAGAGGTGATCACTTTGGGGGCATCCAGGAATTGGAGAAGCTCCATCATCTGGTGCCTATCATCTTGCTCCATCTGAAGTTGAAAAGGGACCATCTCAGACATTTCCTTCACAAAATTAATGAAAGAGAGGTCCTCTGGAGGAGAACGCTTTCTACTTTCAGCAGGAGAAGGAGGTGAATGTAAATCATCGGTGTCTGTGGAGGTATCACCCCAAGTGTCATAAGGATCAGAAGGCTGACATGTAGGACGAGAGGGTGGTTGGATACCCGAAGGGCCCAGCTGAGGCTCCGAGAAAATCGAAGGAATCGCAGAGGGCACCACGGACACCTTGGGGGGCATCGGTGCCGGCATCGAAGGCATCGATGGCGCCGATGTGCGTATCGCCCCGATGAGTGAATCGGTGGCGAGGGATGGCATGGCATCGATGGCTGAGGCACTACCCCCGAAGGAGGAATGCGGAACTGTGTTTCTCCTCCCGATGAAGCAGCCATCGGTGAGCGCACCGGAGCCATCGGAGACTCGGGAATCACCGGTGGAAGGGCAGTCATGAGCACCTCCATCCAGGATAGCAGTGGTGTCAGCGCTGCTGGAATCGGGTCGGTGACCGGTTCCACTCTCGGTGCCGGTGTCTGTGCCAGAGGGACCTGGAGTCGTTGCATCGCTTTGTCGATGGCCTCCTGGACCAGCTGGTCCACTTCTTCCCGGAGACCTGGGGCAATTAGCTCCGGCTCCATGATGGAAGAGGGAGACTGAGGCACAGTTGGAGGGACCACCTTTACAGGCGGAATCACAACTCCCAAACCCCGATCGGGTGAGGGTGGCCTCGATGTCCCGGTCGCAGGAGTGGTCGGTGCTGCTCCTGGACGGGGCTTCTTCAACGGTGGCTCAGTCGATGATTTTGCTCCCTCGACGGTCTGAGACCTACGATGCCAATGGCGATGCTTCTCCCTACGATCCCCTCGATCTTGAGGGGGAGATACGGGAGTCGATGGCCGTGAAGACGTCGATGGAGGGCGGTCACCGGACAGTTGTCGATGGTGCGACTTCGACTGTGCCGGTTCAGAGGATGTCAATGCGATGGACGGCATCGGGGTGTGAGCACGGAAGAGGAGTCCCATCTTCTCCATTCTGGCTTTGCGACCCTTAGGTGTCATGAGGGCACACTTGGTGCAAGTTAGGACATCATGCTCATGGCCTAAACATAAAACACAGACTCCATGAGGGTCTGTGATAGACATGGTGCAAGTACAGTCCAGGCACCGACGAAACCCTGACACCATGGCCATGGAAAAAAAGTCGAGCCGCGGTACGGTCGATGGCCAGTAGGCCACGAGGGCCAAACTCGACGGTAATCGACAAAAAACGGTGAAAAAAAACTTACCGGAGTACCGCGGTCAAGGAAAGTTAGAGGGGGGACCCCTGTGGGGCGAAGTATTTTAAATTAATTCCGTTAGGAAAAATTCCTGTCAGGAATCAGTTCAGAGCTCCTAAACCACGAGGCTACTGCTGCATGGAAAAAAGAAGACTGGAGGGGGACCCCTGCTGGCTGCAGGGTTAGTGCCATGCTGGGCATGCCCAGTAGGGGCCAGTCAAAGTTCTGGAAACTTTGACAGAGGTTTTCTGTGATTGGGCTCCATCCTGATGATGTCACCCATATGTGAGGACTACCATCCTGCTTGTCCTGTGAGAAAAATATATTTAAGGGAACAGCTCTTTATTGCAACAATATATTTCTTGACTAACTTTCAGGCCCAAACAAAATGAACAGGTCAGAGCAAGAAATAACATTTCCAGAAAATACAAGAGAATCATAAAATACATTATGATGGTAGTATGGAGGCCAGCCTGGTAGTTCAGGTGGTAAGTACTGTTCACTGCTATGTAGAAGGTCCCCCCGGTTTGATTCCCAGGTTGGGTCTTCCCAGGTCGGCCAGCGCCAGGGATGCCGTGGAGGTAGTGTTTACAGCTACCGAGTGGTGGAAAGAGTCATGGTCATTTTCTAAGGGTGGCATCCAGTGACTGGATTCAGGGACCATCAATGCAGGCGTTCCTCAAGGAGCCCTGGTGCATGGCCCCCAGCCAAGGAATGTCACCGGAATGACCAGACTAAACACAAGTTCGTTCGAGATGTGCAATAGAGAAAAAATCCCCATGAATTTGTAGATGAAGGCTACAGATGGCACCAGATCCCAGCCCTGGTTCTTCTGATTGCTCTGGAGCTACATGAGGAAACAGTTGGTTCAAAAAACAGCTGGGTCAAAAAAAAAATAATGGTAATATGAAGAACAAAGGAGGGGGGGGGCTTAAAGACAAGAATAAAACATATACAGATACAAAATAAACATGACAAAGAAGAGCAAGGCAACACCTCCATGTGGGAACATTTTTCATAACCAGATCTCAGCAACAATGACCTTATGATAAGAATAATATAATGGAAATTCACAATAATTCAGAAAGGTAAGACATTTAAAGTCAAAATGATCAAACACGAACTTAAAAGATTTAATATAGACTTGAGCTGTTTTTTATTTTTATTTTTAACTTACTACCATAAATAATTCTACTGCCTCTCTATGACCTTATCACCCTAATGCATCAACCCACCCTCTCCTTCCCACTACCATTGTAACAGAGTTATATAGTAATGATAACAAATAAAGGTCAAATGGTTCATCCATTCTGCCCAGCAATTTGTGTATGGTAGTAACTGCCACTCCATGCAGATTACCCTTATGCATTCTGTTAAGGCAGTAACTGCCGCTCCATGCAGGATACTCCCATGCATTCTGTTTAGGTAGTAACTGCCGCTCCCTGCAGGATACTCCCATGCATTCTGTTTAGGTAGTAACTGCCGCTCCGTGCAGGTTACCCCCATGCATTCTGTTTAGGTAGTAACTGCTGCTCCATGCAGGTTACTCCCATGCATTCTGGTAAGTTGGTAACTGCCACTCTGGAGCAAGTTACCCCCATGCAGAAATGAGCTCTGGCCTGCTCATTCTGTTTAGACTTTAGGAAGGGAGTGTCAGCTCCCAAAAACTAGTCACAAAGCGGCAGATTTTAAAAGCCCTTCGTGCGTAAATCCAGCTGGATTTACACACGTGGGGGGGGGTACGCGCACCAAGCCTATTTAGCATAGGCCCGGCGATGCGCGCAAGCCCCGGGGCTTGAAAAAAGGGGCGGGGCCAGAGGCTTCTGTAGGGCCTCTAGGCCAGGGAATTGCGTGTTGGCACTCGGCTGGTGCGTGCTATCCAAGCCTGTCCGGAGGCAGGCGCAACTTGCATAACAAAGGTTTGGGGGAGGGTTTTAGGTAGGGCTGGGGGGCGGGTTAGTTAGGGGAAGGGAAGGGGGGGCCGAAGGAAAGTTCCCTCCGTCGGGACTCCCCTAGGGCTCGGCGTGCGCATGTTATAAAATCGGGCATAGATTTGTGCACGCCGGGCTGTACGCATAAATCTACGCCCGTGCGTAGGTACTAAAATCTGGCCCAAAGTGTATTAAATTAATCCAATAAAAAGGTATCACTTTTTTTTTTGGTTTAACCTTTATTCAAGTGGTCTACCATAGCAAGCATACTACTATCAGTTGTGAAAGCAAAGCAATAGATAGTTTGATTTATACCATATGGCTGCCAGGATTCATAAGATTTCACTGAATTATTTTATATAGTATTTTTCAGATATCAAGGGATGTGATGTGTCTCTACAGAGAATTTTCAGTTTTGAAAATTCCATCCAAATGCACTATGGTATTTGTAATCCTGGTTCTTCTGCTTGCAATCAAAACTAAACATATCACAGTGAATAAGGAGGGCAATGTCAAAAGTCTCCTTCCAAAACTAGGTTAAACTGTATCCCTGGATATTGCATGTCAAATGTTTCTATTAACTCTAATCTAACAGTGCTCTAAGGAGCAGCAAGGAGAAGGAAATCAGTGTGTTATACCTGAAGGCTTACAATAGGTATATGAACGCTTCTAATCACTGCTCAGCTCCACTCTTAAGGGCACTGAAGGATTCCAATTACCACTCTGCAGAAATGTGGTCTATTTTTCCAATGGGGATTTCACGATTCTAACTTGCAAACTTCTGGCACCAAATCAAGGTCATTTACCAATGAGCTACACAAGCAACCCCCTTAAGCTATGACTGTTACAGAAGATCATGAGAAAAGTTTTTTGTTTTGTTTTTTCAATTGTGTTCCTGAACACAAAGCAAAGACTAAATAAACTAAATATATGTATGCTGTGCAGAAGTTTAAGTGCACGGGACAGCTGAACAACCATAGCATAAACAGTAGCATAAGACGCACTGCCTCATCAGAATACAGACAACCCATTCTGAATGGACAAACTTACTGCCACCCTTCTGATGAACTTCCAAGGCACTGTGGCCAGGTTCCTGCATTGGCTCTCACAAACGTTTCAAGCAAACAGCTAGGCAAAACAGAAGAAACAGTTTGAGGGATTTCTGCTATTGCAGTGTAGGAGCAGAGAAATCTGGGGTTTTCTTTAGAAATAATTTTTTAAAAGTCTAATCCTACAAAACAATTCCATTGTTCTCTCACATTCACCTCACTTCCCTCATTTCTAGCATGCTACAATCCGGTAAGTATTTTATCTCACTGAATTTGCTATAAAGTTTGAGTCATATGGGCTTCTTTTCTCCATTTCATTTTGTTCAGATCATACCAGTCAAATTTCTATTACTTTAATAACTACAATTTAGCATTTAATTTCCTGCTAATAAAGACGTACAGGTGGCCAGGGTTATACTTAACGTGCTCCTGAAATCCCTTTTTTTTTTTAAACAAAAGATGCCATGCTGTAGAAAAGAAACTGAACAGTTAATGTATTCTATCTTAACTAGCATGCAGGCCCTGGAAAGAGGGCTTCTTTAAGTCTGAATGTGTTTTAACCATTTAAAAAAAAAAAAGTTCAATCACTGACAGTCCCCTACACAGAGGATAAAATATTCTCCTCTCTATTATTAACACATTTGATGGTTGAGTACCTGAATGTAATCCACTTTGAAGTGTCTCAAAGGCGGAATATAAATCAAATAAATACAATTCCTCACAAACGCTCAGTCAGAGGTTTGTTTTTTTCCTGGAGGAGGGAGGAAGAGGGAAAGGTTCCCTAAATGTTCCCTTGGGCAAACCTCAAACTAAATGGTAGCATATATCCTTGTGTTACACATTCTGTAACTCGAGCTTTTAGATACTTGCCACACACTGGCATCAAGACATTCTTGCACCTCTGAATTATTTATTCACCAGTCTTTTGCACAACTCCCTAATCACAGGTGGAGGCCAAGAAAATTTTAGCTGCTTGATGTTACATCTTCTCAAGTGGCTGAAGAGGTTATAAACCACCCCTCCCCCTTCTGTCCAATTACTTAAGCTTGCCATCTCTGTTCCATTTGCAGTAAAGACCTCCCTATTCAAACTGCTAAGTAAATCCGCTGAGAGCCTGGGGACTGTTTCATGCTTGAAAGCAACCGTTAAGAATTTGACAACACCAAACTGCTCCCATTTAATCCTTCTCCCAAGGTAAAAAGAATTATAGGTAAACATATGCCTTCATTATTTGCTTTGCTGCATTTCAATGCCCAATCCCACACATAAAACCGCCAGCCAAGGATTAAACACAATCACTTCTGTGTTTCGGAGCTATTGCCTTGCAGAATTAAAAGAGTTTAATAAGGGGTGACAGAGCTGGTTAAGAAGTAAGTATATTTATTTTTTATTAGGGACAGGGGGAATACACCAGAAGTGAACTTTAATCATGCAGAAATCTCTTTTTCTTCTGGGGAAGAGTGGAGTTTCTTTTCACCAAAAGAAAAACCCTCACAACAAATAACTTATCTTTCATTCCTCTTTGGCACTCATTTTAATGATCAATCAAACATTTCGAATCACACTGTAAAAGTAAGTAACAATTCAACATCCTTTCAGTACGGAGATGTGAAAATCTTTTGTCTCGTGCTTTTCTTTTGGCAGCAGGCATGTATGTTAATTAAATACTACAAGATTACAGAACACATTCATTCACAGAGCTGAATGGTGACTTGCAGGTTCATTTAGATGGATGTAAATCATTAAGTCAGATATCATTCAGATATCAAGACGGTACCGTGTAAGGGCTCCAGAACTGTTTACTCCACACTCTACCATGCTGCGCATGTTGACAATATTCATCCTGCCACTTCTTATTCTCTGGGAAGATGACTTGGGTAACATCATGGAAAGAATGCAGAACAAATGATGACTGATTGCAGAGATAAAAGTGTAATCGTCCCATGCGGTAGCAGATATTGATTGACAAGCTCAGCCCAATATGGGAAGTCAAAAAAAATAAATACATTTCTGTAAAATTCTGCTGTGAGCTGGTGCAATCCCTTATTAGCACCACATTGCTATTCTGTTCATGCTTATTTATGACTCAATGTTCTTGCACTTTTGCCATAAGGTCCTCTCAGGGATATAAAGCTGACAAACCTGTATGTACTCTTCAAATTCAATGAATACCATTTATCATTCCTTCACTATCGCAGAAAACCAAATTCAGTCTTAGAAGTACAATCTAAAGTACTTAAAGTGGCAAAGCACATTATCCCCTTTAATTGATTTAAATTACTTAAGGCTTTGACAACAATAAGTGTCAACAATACAAAGCAGCAATGCAATACACAGTACATATCAAACATCATATTCAAGAAATAAGCAATTGAAAACAACATTTTCACTGAGCCCACCTCTTTGGTGGATAAAACAGCTGCATTCTAGATGTTCTGATAGGTAAGTGTGTGGGCAAGCAAAAAAAAAGGGTGGAAAAGGTGCAGGGTATGGGCATTCCGAGATGGGGTGAGGCCAACGGTTATGAGCAACTCTAGTATTCTGGGCCTTAACAATAAGAACTGCCTCTTCTTCCTTTGGGTCTATCTAGTCAAATCCAGAGAAACACAAACTTTGAAATCCAGGAAAAGTGTCCATACGATGATGAAAGAACATCTTTAATATCCATTCTCTGTCAGACTCCAAGAGAAAAGAAACAATAAGTGTAGCTGGCGTGATCGAGTCCTCCTGGTAGTTTCCAATATATCAGTAAGATCCATCTGAGATGACTCAATGGTGGTGAGAACCTGGATCCCCTTTTGATCAGGAGGACCTTTTCTTGAATGATGGAATATAATATCCTCTTGAAACTTGCCATGCTGGGCTTGATGGACCCTTGGTCTGACCCAGCATGGCAATGTCTTATGTTCTTAACAAGAGGCAAAGCTTGCTCAGGAATTTTAAGGACCTCAATCAGATATTTCTTCCACATATCTTTAAGAGTAATTAAAGGATCTTTTGAAAAATTATCGAGATGGAGATTCCTCCCCTGCACTTGATTTTCCATTTGTTCCAGACTATTAGAAATAAACTGGTTCTCTTTAAGCATAGTTTGTTGAATTTCTGAAAAATTCCCAATATCCTTTTTAAGGGTCTCACAAGAATTTTATTCATGGTTACTCCATTTTCAATGGATTTCAAATGATTATACAAAATACACAGAGAATTGACTATGGGATTTATTTGATCTATATAAATAAAAATGTTAAATTGTACATAGTCGCTAATCTTGCCAACCGCTTAACCAAATGCATTCAAATTTGCACACAACATTCACTTCCCATACGGGAAGGATCTTATACACTTACATTACATATAGGTCACACCTGTGACAGGTAATACAAGTTTAAAAATTGCTTACACAAAACAGCGACATCTGGTGGCCGTCAGCGCAAGCGCAACCTCTTACACCTTTCACACACACTCACACACCACACCCCACCCCCACACAGGGCTATTGTCTTTCATTCACACTCCCTCATAACACACAGAAATCCACACTCATCACACCACACACCCCCACCCACACGCCTGCCAATGTCACTTACTTCACCCACCCTCCCAAAACACGGATTCCTGGCTGCTACATTGGGAAGCCACACATTTCACACACCCTCCGAATTTAAATTAAAGTACCCTCTTCCACCCACCCACGCACTGCACTCCGATCACACACTACACCTGAAACAAGTCCGTACTTCTCCGCCGGCACCACAGGAACGGTCCGGGACACATCGCATTCAGTAGGGCCGTCAGATGCCAGCAACCAAAATGGCGCCGGCGGACCTTGCCCTTACTATGCAATACGGAGACAACAATGACGTTGGTACACTATGTGACATAGTAAGGACAAGAGCCCGTCGGCGCCATATCCTCAGCGGACATTTGCCCTTACTAGGTCAGGAATCCTGACGCACATCTTTCACCGGTGAAGTTTTGTGACATGGCAGCCGGCGGAACAAACCCTAGCACACACCCTCGCCACCGGCTGGCAGTTTACACAGGTAGCTGGGGAGGAGCACGGTGGGGGACCGTTCTTATTTTCCGCCACACGTTTTTCACAGGGGGGACCCACTCATTCTCCACATCTCCCGAGAGGGGGGCTGTAGCGTGGGCTGCTCTATTTCACCGGGTTGGGGGGGGGGGGGCCAGGAAGGTGTGCTTGCATATTTAAACTATTCTTTGCTGGTGCTGTTCATTTGGGATACAAAAAAAAAAACAAAAAAAAACACACAAACTGTAACCTTTACTGCTCTGTTCTGTTTTTTCAACTTAACCAGGCTCAGCCACAGCAACGCGTGAACCGATTGCTTTCAAATTTGAACACAAGCTTCATCTCACATACAACAAGGTTATTCTATACTTATGTTACATATATGTCACACCGGGGGCTGGTAAAAATTTTAAAATTTGGTTCCACAAAACAGCGACATCTGCTGGACGTAAGCGCAAGGTCTTACACCTTGCACAACGCTCACACCCCACACACACGTGACCAATGTTTGCGATTCACATATCCTCCGAGCAGACACAAATCCACCCTCCTCACACCCCCCACGCACACATGCCAATTGTACTTACTTCACACGCCCTCCCAAAACACACAAAAACCCACAGAATTCCAGCATGCTACACCAGGAGGCCACTCACATGCCACATGTTTGCTATTCCCACACCCTACGAACTCACACAAAAACACCCTCCTCACACCCCCCACACCCATGACTTTTCTACTTACTGCCCACCAGTGGCGTAGCCAGAATTGATTTTTTGGGTGGGCACAAGGTTAACATGGGTGGGCTGTAGGCATGCAGGTCTACTAGTTGTTTTTTTACTGATAAATAATGCCAAATTATGCAGCATAGCATTCACATCTACGCCTAAGTATGAGGTCTACTTAATGATACAAACATAATTCACGGTGATTTGTGGTACTTTAGCCTTCTTATTATTACGATTTTATACACGGCTCCTACCTGTCCATAAATTTTGAGAGAGCGGTTGTGTTGCTTATATTTAAATTGCTAACATCTCAAAATATAGATATATATTTTTACCTTTGTTGTCTGATCTTTGTATTTTTCTAATCAGTTGGTCCTGGTCTCTTTTTCCCATTTTTTCCCTTATAGCTCATTTCCTAATTCCTTTTCAGTGTCTTTCTTCTGTTACTGTCTTCTTCCCTTCCACACACACACACACACACACACACACACGCTTTCTCTCACAGACTCCCTCTCACACACTCAAGCTCTCACTCTCATATGCTCTCCCCCCCCCCAAGCTCACATTCAAGTTCTCACTTTCTCACCCCTCCCCAGGCTTATATTCTTATGCACACACAGACGCACATCCAGGCACCCATTCTCACCCACACACATAAACCCAGACTCCCATTCTCACCCACAAACCCATGCTCCCAGTCTCACCCACACATATTCAAGCTCCCATTCTCATCCATACATATACACATTTAAGGTACTATTCTCACCCACACATACACACATTCAAGCACCCATTCTTATCCACATATTCAAGCTTCCATTCTCACCCACCCACACAAACCCAGGCTCTCATTCTCACCCATATATACACATTCAAGCTCCCATTCTCACCCACCCACAAACCCAGGCTCCCATTCTCAACCACACATACACACATTCGAGCTCCCATTCACCCACATATTCAAGCTTCCATTCTCACCCACATACACACCCAGGCTCCAGTTTTCACCCACACACACTCCCATTCTCATCCACACATACACATTCAAGCACGTGCACAGCTTCCGCTTTCTCCCCCAGAGCAGGAAGATCAGCTGCCTCCCCTGCTGCCACCGGCCTCCTGCTATCTTCGGGCGTCCGAACTTCCTGTCGGGGGGGGGGGGGAGCGGAAGCGCAGCACACAACGTCCGCTTCCTCCCTCCCCCCCCCCCCCAAGCAGGAAGATCGGCGGACCATACGGCCCGACGCCCGAAGATAGCAGGAGGCCGGTGGCAGCAGGAGAGGCAGCTGATCTTCCTACTCTGGGGGAGAAAGCGGAAGCTGTGCGCGGCGCTTCCGCTCCCCCAAACAGAAAGTTCGGCAGGCCGTTTGGTCCGAAGATAGCAGAACGGGTGGCAGCAGGAGAGGCAGCTGATCTTCCTGCATTGGGGGGAGGAAGCGGAAGCTGCCCGCGGCGCTTCCGCTCCCCACCCCCAAACAGGAAGTTCGGCGGGCCCGAAGATAGCAGGAGAACGGGTGGCAGCAGGAGAGGCAGCTGATCTTCCTGCTTTGGGGGGAGGAAGCGGAAGCTGCCCGCGGCGCTTCCGCTCCCCCCCCCCCTCAACAGGAAGACCGGTTGGCCATACGGCCACAGCAGCGCTTCCCCATGTGTGCCGTGATGGCGCGCGAGGCGTGGGTTCTCTTGTTCGCTGTCGCGGGGATGGGATCCCGCGACAGCCTTGCAGTTCCGGTGCCAGTTGGGTGGGCCTGGGTCTAAGTTGGGTGGGCACCTGCCCACCCAGGCCCACCCGTGGCTACGCCACTGCTGCCCACACCCTCAGAACGCACGCAAAACGGCAGAATAGTTTGGGCTGCTCCAGCGGGGGGGGGGGGGGGGGGGCAACACCGCTCCGTGACACATCGCATACACTACGGCCGTCAGCTGCCAGCAATCAAAATGGCGCCGACGGCTCTGTCCCTTACTAGGACACTCGGGAACGCCAATGGAGGCAGTAGCCCATGTAACATAGTAAGGGCGAGGGCCCGTCGACACCATTTTCTAGACTGGCAACCGGCGCACCTTCGCCCTTACTATCTGAGCGAGACGACCGCTCCCATTGCTCCACCCTACAGACAGAGTAAGTTCTAACAGCCGGAGACAGTTTCAGTGCTGGCTGCCAAGGGCCCGGCGCTAATACTTCCATGCCGGAACGAACGCCCGCTCCACAAACTACCATTTTTGACAGGTATCAGCGGGCCTGCAGGGGGGGGGGTATGGGGATGTTCTTGCGTCCATGTTTGGGGGAGGGGGCAGGAGGCGGTTACCCCCATTCTCTTTTCTCTCTTTTCCACTTAACCTGGCTCTGCCACTGCAACGCGTGGCCTGGTACAGCTAGTTGGATATATTATTATTCAAAGTTTGTAACACATCCCAGATAGCATGTAATGTAATTGAAGCAGGTCTTACCAGCTCAGACATCTGTATGGAAGATAATTCAAAGGCTTCTCCTACCAATTGCCAAGAGGCTGTGCTGCTAGTGATGTCCCCAGCTTCCTCAGAGGTTTCAGGCAGCACCAAGGCACTCCCCGATGAGCTCCCAGCCTCAAAACGTGGGTGGACACCCTCATCAACTTCAAGCGATGCCGTTCCACGGAGCAGGTCCAGTGATCTTGCCTTGGTGGGATTAGCCGGGGCTGTCCATTCTTCCGGGGAGAGAGATGTCAAAAGCTCTAAGAGAACATCAGGTTCAGCTTCCTCACAATCATCTTCCAGCAAGCCAACTCCCGGAGTCAAAGGACCCCGCTGCACATGAGCGTCCATCAGACCCGAAACTTGAGACATTTGAGAAGCAAGCAAAGCCTCTCGCTCTCTGGCCCGCTGCTTCCTACCAGAATGAGGAATTTCCAGGTACATCAGAGACCCGATGGTGTTATAAAATCGGGTGTAGATATGTTCGTGCCAGGTTGCGTGAACAAATCTACGCCCGCGTACAGGTTTAAAGATCTGCCCCATAGTATTTTGGAAATATTTTCTTAATAAGGATTTTTGTTTTGTGGATAGAAAGTACAAGTATTTCCTGACATCTCTTAAGTAACTCAGTGTCATAGGAAATAATTTCTGCCATTGAGACAAAGTTTCCCCCTTGGAGCAACTTTCTCTCTCAAATTTCCATGTAAATGTTTCATCTCCTATCATAAGAACTGATTTTTATTTACTGACCCCTCCCATTTGGAAACATTCTGAGAGATAAAATTAGAGAATGATTCCTTTTTTTTTTTTTTTTTACCTTCAGGATAGATACTGCAAATTGCTAGACAATCTCATGTGATATTTTCTCTCTCCTTGTACTTTCTGTGATATAATTTATTATTAGATATATTCTATTTTCTATTTTGTTGAGATGCACCCCATAGATATGGACTGGATTATGTCACTGTTGAATGCTTTGGCTTTCTTTATTAAGATGGTTCTCTTTGTTTAGTATTATATAACCGTTGCATGATTTTCTATATTTTTATTCATTTTATGTAAATTACATAAATTACTAAAGATTTAAATGAAAAAAAAAAAAAGAATTCCCAAGAGTTCTGTTATATAATAAGGCCCAGTCCCTCTCCGCTTAGTGCTCTCCTCCATCTCCAGTTAACTCTCCCTCCCTGTCCTCAGGCTTTACCCACCTCCCATACCACAATCTGTCTTCTATCTTCTCTGCAAATCCTTTGTCTTTCCATTTAATCTCTTCTATGACTTCCTCTTTACTCATTTGTTTTGTTTTCTCTTAGACTTGCCATAACTTCTGTATTCAATAGTCAATTATCCCCTGTTTCATCTTGGTTTTTGTGTGCTACTTTTATGGACAATTGTCAAAATCATGTACATACATACAAATGGAAATATGCATAAACATTGTTTATGCATATTTAATCTTAACATGGATATTCAAATCCATGTCGTTTAACAAAGTTGTAGCCTTGTTCTTTGACTCTCTCTCCCTGCACCTTCATATATTATCCAGTTCAATATATTATCCAATTTTTCCCAGTTAGCCCCCCTTCCTCATTCATTGTAATTTTCCTTTCTCAGTTACTTGTGAACCGACATGATGTGTCCTACGAATGCCAGTATATAAAAGTGTTAAATAAATAAATAAGTAAAGCCACCACAGGAGCCCATCCCCGTGGCGGTGAAGAGGAAAACCCGACCCCGACCAAGCAAGGCCACCACGGGAGCCCATCTCCATGGCAGCGAAAAAAAGAAGGCCTGTGCGGGAGTAAAGCCGCAGTGGAACTGGAGCCCATCACTGCCGTGAAGGAAGAAGAAGTTTTTGGTGAGAGTTTGTGTGTGTGAGTGTGAATGAGTGCCTGGGTGAGAGCTTGTGTGTCTGTGTGTGAATGCCGCGGGCGGCACGCTTAACAGATCCAAGATGGGCTGGAATGATCCTTCCTTCTTGGGAATGATAAAATAGATGGAATAGCGCCCCGTATTTTGTTGTGGCGTGGGAACCGGAATTATTGCCTTCAGGCTGAGTAATCTTGTTAGAGTGTTTTCCACTGCCAGTCTCTTAGTGTGGAAGTGGCAGGGTGACATCATAAATTTGTCTCGAGGAATGCTGCGGAACTCCAGAGAGTAACCTTTTCGAATGATCTTTAGTACCCATTTGTCCAACGTTATCTCGACCCATCTTTGGTAGAAGAGGGCAAGTCGACCCCTATCTCCTCTTCCTGTGGATGGGTTGGCCCATTCTCATTGTGGAGCATGACTGGAGCCTGCCCCCGGGCCTGCTCCCCTCTTGGTCTGTCAGTTCCGAAAGGGCTGGGACCTTCCGGAGAGACGAGGTGCCTGGAACTGCGAGTTCCTGTAGGATCTAAAGTGCTGCGAGCCTCTGCCCTTGGTTCTTCTGGGGGAGGGATGCTGAGATCTTTTACTCCTATCTTCCGGTAGCCGAGGCACTGGGGATTCACCCCAGTTGCTGGCTAACTTTTCCAATTCGCTTCCAAATAAGAGAGATCCTTTAAAAGGCATTCTTGTGAGATTCGCTTTCGATGTCACGTCTGCAGACCAATTCCATAGCCATAGTTGTCTTCACTACCGAGGCAACGCTCCTGGCTGAGTGCTCACCAGGTCTGAGCTTGCATCTGTTAGGAAGGCTGCTGCAGCTTCCATCATCTCACCGGTATACGTTCTGGAGTTATTTGCCTCTCTTGAGAGGAGCAAGCAGGAACGTGTCACCAGTGCGCAGCATGAAGCAATCTGCAGTGCCATTGCTGTTGTGTTGAAGGCCTGCTTAAGGATGTATTCCAATCGTCTGTCCTGAGTGTCCTTCAAAGCAGCCCCTCCCTCAATGGGAATCGTTGTTCGTTTTGATACGGCACAGACCATAGCGTCAACTTTCGGAAAACGCAGGCATTCCTTGGTCGCTGGCTCTAGGGGGTATAGGGCTTCCAAGGCCCGACCCCCTTTGAAGCTGGACTCCAGGGTATCCCATTCCAGGTCAATCAGTTCCTGGATGGCTTACATCATTGAAAAGTAGCATGAGGCCTTACGAAGGGACACCAAGATGGGGTTCTTCTTTGGTTCCACCATAGGATCCGAGCCAGGAATACCCAGCGTCTTCAGAGTTTGGGAAACAAGGGCTGGTAATTCGTCCTTGTGGAAGAAGCGAAGCATGGTTCGGTATAGTTCCATCCCTGGAGGGATTTTTCCTTCTTCCAGGGAGTCGCTCTCATCATCTGAGGTGTCTGGGATCATCAGGGAAGTTCTTGGTTAGGCGAGGCATGTCTTGAGGCATCCGAGCAGGGCTGGGAAGATCTTGTGCTTCCGGCAGTGGTTGAGCCCAGAACGCAGCCAGGGATGATTGTGCCTGAACGAAGGCTTGCAGGCCTTGGAAAAATTCCAACCATGAGAAGTCTTACATCATTGAAAAGTAGCATGAGGCCTTACGAAGGCCTCATGCTACGGTATATAAAAATGTTTAAATAAATAAATAAAATAAATAAGGTCCCTGGGTCCATGTTAATCCCAGGGGGCGTCAGAGTAGGGGCCCCAGAGGTGCCCTCCTGTGGAGAAGCCATCTTGGAGATGCACAGATCCGGGGAGCTATCCTCTGTAGTAGTTCCTGACCCATTCCCTGACAGTAAGGGACCAGGCTTTGGTTCCCCTTGGGCTTCTTCGCAATGTTGACACAGGCAGGACTCCAATTCAGGCTACGCAGCTCTTATGTGGCAGGCTGTGCAAAGAGAGTGCCTTCTGGCTTTCTTGGGCGCCGGTGTCATTGTGTTTGCACACATGCAGTTGTAAACACATCTCTGCGTGTAGTTATGCGTATGGGTGCACTCAGTTGTGCGCATGGGGTGCGCTCAGTTGTGCGCGACTCAGTTGTACGTGCTGTTGTGTGTGCCGCTGTGCACGTAGCTGTGCGCGCAGCTATGCGCTTATCTGTATTGTACGTGCGCAAGTTAGGCGTATCGGTCGCCCGGCCTGCCCCGCGTGTACCGCCTGTCAAGAAGGGAAGATGGCGCCGACGATCCCCGCACGTAAGATGGCGCCCCCAGAGGGTCACCACGTATGTGGACCCTTGCACCAGATCAGGGCCTAGTCCAACCAAGGCTGCTCAACCTGATCGGTGCTCCCTTTTAACCTCACCGGAAGAAAAATTTGGTATAGCAATCCGAGCTCTGGAGACCTGAATTTAAAGATTTTCTCTTACCTGGTCTCAGTGCTTACTGATCGTGTGCCGGACGGTCTCCAGCTGCAGGGGGAGAGGTAATTACCTTCACTGCCATGCTCGTTTCTGCACCTGCTGACTTTCAGCCACACTGGGGGCTAAGTCCATGCCAGGAACCGGCTACCAGACCAAGGCACACCTCTGAGGGATATTGAAGATCACCTCAGGAATTCTCGACTAGGGGAGGGACCCTTAGGTATCACCGCAAGAGAGCGGGGCTCGGTCTTCTTTAAGGTAAATTTTGTTTCTTCTTGCTGTAATTCTTAACACTATTCTAGTGTGTGGGATAGTGTCCGCATCTACTAGGAGACGGAGAGATACTGAAGAGCTGAGGTTACTGCAGGGATATATCTAGAGCAGTGGTTCGCAACCTTTTTTCTGTCGGGACACATCTGACAGATGGTTCTCACATGCGTGACACACTGAACATGTGACCATCACAAGGCTAAATGTAAACAAACACTCTGCATTCCACAGGAACCCCCTTGACCCCCAACAATGGGTGCAGAGCAGAACTAGGACATTCCCCGTTCAATTTACCAAATAAAAAGATATTTCTGGTGACATCAATAACAGCAACATAAACATTCTCACCTACCAGGTGCAATAGCACTTCTTATGAAAAACAGTAATTTACCACAAATGCATGTTCTATTGAGAAAACACAACAAATAATATTGATACAAATGCTTACATGCTAGTAAAATACTTCACCTCGGTCACACACATAGAATCAACCTTCACCAAGTACAGAAAGACCACAAATTATAACTATGGAAACAGAAACTGGAATGGAAACCCAAAAAAGATACTCTGCATTCTGTGCAAAACAAAAATATAGCACCTATTAGACTTCCAGGATCTGAAATAATGTACACAAAGTTACACCTGCATTATGAAACTCAGTAACAATCCTACTTAAGAAAAGGCAGCACTGCAAAAATTACACCAGGCCTTAAACACCAATACACCTCCTATTAGGAAAACAGAACAAGCCAAGCTGCTATAGATCCCTACCAAGAAACTACAAGCTCGCAGAACACCCTTAGCTGGGTCACACATGCAGAACACAGACAGACTCTCACCAATTATAGAATAAAGTGACCATAAAGCTAATGTTTTTGTTTTTGCGTTGTTTTACTGCATACAGGGGTAGATTTTCAGAGGGTTACGCACGTGCGTTACAGCCGGCGCACGCAAAGTTACGCCTGCCTCGAGCAGGCGTAACTTGTTCAACAAAGGTAGGGGGGGTGTAGATAGGGCCGGGGGGGGGGTTAGGTAGGGGAAGAGAGGGGAAGGTGGAGGGAGGCCGATCGGAGCGGCCTTGGAGGGAATGGAGGCAGGCTGCCGATTTTGGGCAGCCTTGCGAGCGCCGACTCCGGATTTTAATGGATACGCGCGTATCTATTGAAATCCTGCGTACTCTTGTTCGCGCCTGGTGCGCGAACAAAAGTACGCATGTGCGCAAATTTATAAAATCTACCCCACAGAGTTTGGCTTCTTGCTGTTTCCAGTTCAGTCTCCACATTTCTATTTATACATTCCCTGAGAAATATAAAATAATTCTAAAACTAGAATATAATAAATGTTTCAAAAGAATTGATAAATGCAACATCCAATCATTAAAAATTTTCAAAATTATTAAAAATTTTCCAAACACCAATAAAATATTTCTAACAGCAGACACATCGCATAATACCTAATAATTAAAATGGCAGTCAATCAAGAAAGATAAACTTAAAAAGCCACCTTTACTTACCCTCTCCAGTAACTGTCCTACTCCTTTCCCTTGTAGGCCAATAGCACATACCAGAAGCATCAAGGGTTGCTGAAGCTCTGTCCTCACGTTCTTCTTCCTTAGGGCCCATGACTAGTCTCTCTCACACACACACACACACACACATCAGTCACCTGCCTGAACAATCTCTCTTTCTCTCACACACACACCAGTCACCTACCTGACCAATCTCTCTCTCTCACACACACACACCAGTCATGTCCCTGATCAATCTATTTTTCTCACACACACATACATACACACTAGTCACGTCCCTGACCAATCTCTTTCTCTCACACATTTCTCTTACTTACACACACATTCTCTCATACACTTACACACATGCTGGCTCACTCTCTGTCTCACTCACCCCCACCCAGAACACACATAGCAGCTACAGCACAAGGTAGCTGGTATGTTGCTATTAAAAGCAGAGTCCTGACAGGCTGGAAAATGCAGCAGAAGTGACCTCCCCAGCCTACAGCACTAAGAAGGCAGGATTCAGCTGTTTGCTTGTGCTGTGATCGATCGCAGCACAGAGCAATCAGCTGAAAATATAATTCTATGCTTTTTTCCCCACCCCAGCCTCTTTTTTTTTTGCTGTTTGATTATTATTATAAATTTTATATTTTCTTGCTGGTGTCACGCTGGCAAGAGAAGGGGAGGTCGGAGCCAGGGGGGGGGGGGGGGGGGGGGGAAAGCAGCACCGTACTCCTGTAGGCCCTGGCAAAGTGGCCAGCCAGCATTGAAAGCAATTTCTGCAGCAGCAGCAGTATGCATGCATGGCCTTTCCCGCATGCCCGGTAAACATCACTTCCTCTTCCGGGCCACAGGGGCGGGAAGAAGAAAAGGTCACGTTCCTGTTGCCGGCTTCCACAAACACTGCTGCCGTTCCCCTCGGGGCTTGAATGTCCTGATAGCCTGGGCAGGAATGGCAGCAGTGTTCATCTCACTGAGGTGAAAGGTGGGGGGGGGGGGGGGAGAGCAGCGAGTGCGCAATACACCTGCCGGTACTTCGCAACACACTAGTGTGCCGCGACACACTGTTTGAGAACAGCTGATCTAGAGTGACGTCAGCTTTGAAATCTGACTCCATCTCCCATCTGAAAGCAGAAGAGCACATCACCCACTGGTCCTGAGTCCATCTGGCTACACGCTAGGAAATTAAAATTAAATGCACGTGTGTGCGTCCAGGCTATTCTATACATACGCGCATATGAGCATAAAAGTCATAAAATTGCCACGTCCCTGGGCACGCACAGATGCACATGCGCCAATGTGTGCCCGCAAACCAGGATGAAAATTACCATCCCTGCGTTCACTCTTATTGATTACTTTCAGTTATTCCCTAAATATTTCATGGAGGTAACTGGGAAGACCCACACTGACAAAAACAGCCTATGAGAGACATATTAACCTTACCTCATAAGCAATTTCATAGAACATTTATTCCTGAAGAAAAAGGTTTCATTTACTGCTAAATCATTAGCAGCAGCAGCAATGATAGCAGTCTTATTTATTCAGTTCTCAAAGTAACCATGTTATTCTGGTTTCATTAAACTTGCAGATTAAAGAATATGTTCCTTGGCAGGAAATAACCATAACATACAGTACACTGAAGGAAATGAAACTACAGGGTTTAAATCAGCTAAATGTGCAGCATACACACTTGCCCAACTGCAAGTATAATACCCCCATTGATTTATATGGCTGCCTCATTATCTCTTTGTCAGCACTTTCCGTCAATATGTTAATGAGGAATGAGCTGAGTATTGATTGATAATTTGCACAAACTAGATTGTAAGTGGAAGCAGTGATTTTCTGCCAGGGCACTAACCTGGAACCTTTTCGAACTTGGTTCCTTTTCCCTGTTGGGAAAAAGAAGAAGGTTTTTTTTTTTTGGTTTTTTTTTAGAAAAGTACCACTGGTAAATGGTCTGAAAATTAAGAAAAATGTTTAGGATAGGCTTGCATGAATCATTTTGTCTCTTCAAACAATGTTTTCCACAATCATTCAACATATTCCAATTGAGTGAAAGAAGCCATCAATCTATAAAGTTCAACTTTCTTCGTACACACTGGAGCAATTAATTCTTTGCAGTGAACCAGAAGACCACAAAATACTCCACAAAGCTTAAGTCAAAAGAGTTTGATGCGTTAAAAAAACAAAAAAAAAAAACCCTCTCTCCTTTCTGGGTACAAGAACAAATATATGAATCAGAAGCTATCAAAGTATCAACAAATTTGAAAAACAAGAAATGTAGCTTGCCTCTTAGAATTTATCCAGCTTAGTTTTAAATATGTGCCTCAGTCTCAGTTGTCAGCATATACCATATTAGTCAGTTTCTTGGTAAACAGGTCTGTCTTTTGTATGATTTTAAACCACTTTATTAATTACCTTGTGACAGGACGGCATTGCCCTGCCCTGATTCATCAGGATGCCTTATCTGGAAAACAGACTGATGCCTTTATAATCATTTGTTACCCTTTTAAAGATATTTCCAAGCTATTTACAATTATATACCCCACTATTGTCCTACAGCTTGGATTTACATTTTTTGCATGCCTATCCAAACCTTGCTAAATGAATTATAATTAAGGTATGGAAGGTGTTTTGCTGATTAAGATGGCTTAAAATCTAAATTCTTACCTAAGACAATGAAGGGTGAAGTACCTTGCCAAAAGTTACAAGAAACATCTAAGAACATTGGCTTCTCAGCCCTCAGCACTAACCCCTAGGAAACTCCACCAATAAATACAACAATGGTTACTTGACTTTTAACTATACAATTATACAGAAATTGCTATCTGCTTCTCATTAAAACGCTTCTAAAGAAACTGAACTTTATAATCTGAGTGCAGTTTATAATCTGAGTCCCAGATTTACCTCCTGCAACCTAGCCTGATCTGCCTCCAAATAGGGCCTTAACTGTGTGAAGGATGGCATGGGTGTGAGCACTTTGTGCTGCAGCGAAGTTGATGCAGCTTCATAGGTGAACCTACAAGGCCTACACAGGCAGCTGGCAAACACGCCCTGTAGCAGGACAGACTGGAGCTTCATCTTGGGTTCTGGCAGCTGGCAGGTCTTAGATGAGCCCCTACAATGGTGGCAATACCAAGAATCCAATGGCACATCAGGGTCAGGGTAGGCAACAGATTAAGGGAGTCAAAGACAGGCCAAGGTCAGAGCAGGCAGCAGACAAGAGTGGTCAGATCCAGGCAAGAGGTCAAGATCTGGACAGTCAGACCAAGGGGAGATGAAGACACAGAAAAGACTGGATGAGATAGCAGGACAAGAGAAGCTGCATAATGGAGGCTGGATATGACAAGGCTGGATGAGGCAAGGCTGGAGAAACAAGGCTGGACAAAGAAAGTAGGAACAAACAGCAACCTGCACTGACGACCAAGACATATCAGAGGCATAGAGGCAGCTTTCTGGGGAACCTTTTATACCTGGAATCCATGACATCATCAAAGGACGCCTCAGGGACTTTTCCCACCACAGACCCTTTACGTGTGACCGTGCATGCCTGTGGAGCCTTGGTGAGAAGGAATATGACGACGGCATGGTGGGGGCGTCCAGGCCACTGGGGCCTGCACGGTTGTGGTGGCTTCAGGGCTCAGTGCAGCAACTCACAGGGCCAACCCATGAGCCACAAATCTTAACAAACTGACTTCACTGGGAGATTATTAGCTGCACTTTTTCCCTGCAGTCAGTCAGAAAAAGCAGTACTTTAACCTTTCCCTTGCTGATCCAGTGTATATGGTCTGTCCATCCCATCACAAATCTTTATGTTCCCTACCATTACCCACTGATTGCCAGAGAAGAACTCTGTGCCGCAGAAGACCAAGATTATACAGAAATTTAAACTGACAAAAGAAATATTAAACACACATTTTTCCAACTTTATAATGTCTCTAAATCATCCCCATCTCTGTTCTTTAGCTTGTTGTCCATTTTAGTATTTTTCTCTTCTAATTGCCATGTTTATTTTTCTTTCTTATACTATTTCCAGGGATCTTTGTTTTAATTTTTATTTTTCCTGAGAATTAATTAGCATTTATTATCACAAGAAAAAAAATAGGAGAAATCAGTGAAAAAATGACTTGTCATTTCTCTGGGTAAATATTTTTGTTCTTGTGGTAATAAACAAATTCATGGGAAAAATAAAATAAAGCTAAAAATGAAGGTCCCTAACCATTTCTTAACTCTAATCACCCATTGTCCCACCTCTTCCATTCATTTCTCCCCATCTTACTCCCTCCAGTGTCATTCTCAATTACTTCTTTCTTTCCTTAATCCCTTACTTCCTCCACCTTATGTTTGCCTGATTTTCAATCTCTTCCTTTTCTGCTTTTTTGTTCTTTTATTATGATACTGCAAATTGGAGAACATGACTTGAGATAAGTAAAGAGCATAAAACTGATTGCACTAGACAAGGGAAAATTTGTCTCATTTGAAAACCCTGTTGGCTCATACAAAGGTTGATCATTCATAGAAGAATAGAGAGTAATAAGTGCTAAGAAGCACAATGCAACATAAAAAAAAAAAAAAATCGAGAAAAAAAATTAATGAAGAAGTCAGTATTGCTGAAGAGAATAAATACATTGGCAGTTTCCATTGACTGTGGTCTTTACAGGCTAAAGGCCTGGACAAGCAGGGCTGCTGCACAAAAAGGCAGCAAGCAGGGCACATATAACCGAATATTAAAAAAAAAAAAGAAAAGCTAAGAGGAAAAGCAAGCATCTATTGGGAAACATGTATCTATAGGGAAAAAAATGTATTAAATTGAGCCCGGAATGGGGTTCAGTTATCAATCACTAGGATGGACATAATCAATTTCACACTTCAGGACATCATAATGGCAGCACGACATCCTACAAAAGGGGTTGCAGCAGACTGAGGCCTGTGAGGTCTACTGAGAGACCAACATCACCAGTGGCGAGTCAAAGACTTTTTTTTTAGAACAGAAATTTAAGTATGGAGAGAGAGGACTGCATTGTAATACTATGGAACAAGAAACAGCAACATGTAAAAGAGAATTTGGAATTTACAAGGAAAGTATTGCTGTCCCCGGAACTGATTGAGCTCTCTGCAGAAGATCAAGAAAATGATCAGGATATGTGGCTAATCCAAAGAGATTCTCCCCCCTCCCTGTCCCTAAATTCCTTAACTGAAATAACTATACAGAATCAAGTTAGCTGTTAAGTATTGTAAAATGCATAGCGGGCATCTGATAAAATGACTGTCAACAGAACAAGCACTGCACGTTTACAAAATATATTTAATTGTTATCGGCATGAATGGGTATGGAATAACGATAGTGCATGGCTCATGTGAACATCAGTACAATAGCTCAGAACAAAAGATATTCAGTAGAACTTACAATTGCCTAATTAATTCATAACTATGTTTTAGAAAGGATCTTTTCTTTTTTTTGATTAGGTTGAAAAGACTGGGAGCTTCCCACTATTTCAAACTCATTTCATTTCTCATGCATCCTTACAAAGCCAATGATTTGGAAGCTTCTTCAATTAGACTGGCTTTGTGCCTACCCGATAGTTTTACCTTCTTATCCATCTGATTATTTAGTGAGTAGAATCATTTTATTTTTAATGTTGTCAACACTATAAGTAGTAATAAAGATATAGTAATTAAGAAAATATATCTATCTTCCACCACACTAAATAATTCTATAGTTTGCCTGTAGTCTTGCCTTTCAGTTCATATGCATGATATGAAAATCAGTCACAAATGCTAATGCTTTACAGTAACAGATGTGTATGCCGTCAAGAGTCCGAATTTACAAAGGAAAAAAGGCACAACTCGCCTGTGTTCTCCACATATGATCTTTGGGAGAACTTCCCATACACCAGTCACATAAAAAAAGACCTCAATCTCATAATCATAAAAGTGAATTGATTAAAATCAAATTACAAACATGCTTGATGTTCTCCAAAATGAAAACTGTTGAGTACACTCTGTAAATAATGCATTTTGTCATTGTGAGAACTGAATCCCATAGTAGCCCTAAAACAAACGATTATACTAGACTTCTGCTGGAATTAAAAAAAAAAAAAAAATAGTGCACCCTTTCCGTGCTGACCCAGTGCTTACCTTGGGCTGGGTGTGGCGTGGGGGAGGGGAGGGGAGGGGAGGGGGTGCATGATGGTTTCTACTGAATAGCCCTTGATACTACAGGGTCACTGCCACAGCACAGGCCTCCTCAGAAGTCAGCATCTACCTGAGTGGCACCAACACTGTCACATCACGACTGCGCTGTTCTTTTCCTGCTGTCAGCCATTGCATGTTTAAAAAAGCCCTAAAAGCATATCTATTCAAAAAAGCATTCTCAAAACAAGCTAGCAACATATAGTCTCCCTGGCCTTCACCCTTAGTGTCAGGAATCATTTATTAAGCATGCAGCATAATTTTTTGAGGTGGTGAACAGACCAGTCCTGGTCATCGATGCCAAAGTCTTGACAAGCATCTCATCTCCACTCTCACCCACCCATGCAATGGAGTAGCAGGAATGACAGCTTGGTATGCTTTGCCTGACCAGCTTTTCAACATAACCCTTGCCAAGTGCCCTGTGGCGTGATCAACCATGCTCCCTATGCCGCAACTGTCTGGCACTCAGCCGCACCTATCGTGCCATACTGAGACCACACAAACTGTTCCCGAGATAGGTGAACCAGGCGGGACAACTGCCGAAAGAAGAGGCTCGTGAATGGACCAGGCCAGGCTTAAATTGTGCTTGCTGGTTCACCCCCCAGTCTCCGGCCCTTTTCCCCATTTGGAGAAGGACCACCTCAACTGGTGTGGCTTCCTACCCTTACCAGGGGAGTGGAGGGGAGGGGGGAGGCTCCTATAAAATTAGGAGTGTGACTGTGTAGAGATGGATAGACTTAAGACACCATTGGTTCCTGAAAATTAATCTTAAGTCAAAATACTGTAAGATGAAACTGACTGTCCTATAAGAACAATTGCCAAATACCTTATTTTCACCAAAATAACCCAGAATTTAGTAGTATGTGGTACTTTAAAAAAAAAAAAAAAAAAAAAAAAAAAAAAAAGTACAGCAATTTTAAAGCATTACTCTTTTTTTTAATGTCTGAAGAAGAAAGCACCAAGATTTGCCTGTAGGAAACTGCACTGACATAGTTCCAAGGAACGGAAACTCCCAGCACTCCTCCTGAGGACAGCAACTTGGCCTTACAGTCAAGACATCATCAACTTGCACCTCCCGGGAGATGCTTCGGCATCTTAAAGTTGAAGCAAATGTTGTAAGTTGGATAATGGATGTCAATTTAGGAATATTGTAACCCAAAATGCTTTAAATCAAGGATTGCTTATATTTACCCCATCTTCTGGGATTGCATTCAAGGATGAATTAGCTTGTGCGTTAGGCTACTATATTAACTAACAAATGGACTTTAATAGATTGCTCATCTTCATGACTGTATTTTTATTAATAAGGTGTAATATGTAAATAAAAACATATATTGTTATTGATATCAATATCCCATAGCAGGCTAACAGCTGACCATGCTTTTATGATTTCCTCCTCCTACTTGGGTTTTTTTTCCCGGTATTTTGACTTCACATTTTTACTTTATTATAACTGTGATATCATTTTAGTTTTAGACATGTATTTAAATGTTTAAGATTGTTTACCCTGATTGCTTTAAAAAAAAAAAAAAAAGCAGAGAGCAGCAGAAATTTACATTGAGGGCAGGGACTCCCACTGTTCTTGCTTGGACAGAGCCAAGAACTGGCACTGTAACTTTAACGTTTCTTGGTTCATCAGGTCCACACGGAAATGATCCATCACTTATCAGAAAACAAAATACTGCTGCTAGGTATCAGCAGCGACGCTCAGCATGCTCTGAACAGCAGCAGCAGCAGCTTCCTGGAACTTTACCGTTTTTTTAAATCTAGTTTAAAATCAATTTTCTAAGAGCAACAGCTCTATGCTTTACTGCCAAAATTTTACTGGACTTTTCATTAGGCACTGTAATTCCAAACAAATATACTTGACTTGGGTCAAAGGTATTCCCAAATGCTACATTATCCAAACACAAGGAGCAAAAAAAAAAAAAATCCCAACATTCAAAATAAACTCTGTTTTCTTTGGAATCTAAACAGTAATGAATACATGTAATTTAAGGCCCTTGCGGTACTTTTGTATAATTTCAGTTTAGAACGCAAAAACAGGAGAATTTTTTTTTTTATTGTTTAATATATTTATCTCAGCAGGATCCATTATATTAAGCATATTCATTTTATTCCTCATTACTCTCGGGAAGCAAAATATTCATGACAACATATGGCCACCTCGCCACCAGTCTGTGTAATTCTAGAGAATGTGCTTTGAACGAAATATTATGTCTGTGGTTCCCAGCTGAAGAAACGGACAGTTCTGGTGTGGCAGTGCTTTGCTTTGGCTCACTGATAAAGGCAATCTATATTTCACACAATCAACTTCGTACTTCTGTATTGCCAAATGTCTTGAACACAACAGTTAAGGATTCAGTGGCTGTACCTTCCAAATCTAAAAAAACAAACAAACAGCAAAAGAGTGGGTGTAAGAGGAGATCTTATGTGGATCTACTGATTATTATGAGACATGGAAGCCATCACGGAGCTCTTAAGCATGACATCACCATGGCGCACAGATAGACTAATGCTATGAGAAAGGCGTTTGCAAAAGGTTACATGGAGATCAATATTCAAAAGCCATTCACACAGGTTATCCATCTAAATGGCAAATTTGGCATATCCAGCCACTTATCCGGCTAAATTATAGCTGCATAAGTCATTATCCAGCTATAATTTAGCCGGATAAAAGGGGGTGTTCTGGGGGCGTTCTGGAAAGTGATTTAGTTATCCAGGTAACTTAGCTGAATTTCAGATATATCCAGCTAAGGGGGTCATTTTCCAAAGGTATCGCACGCGAAAAGGGACTTTCGGGGCGGAGTCCGCACCGGAAGGGGAGGAGTCGGGGTGGCCTCGGGGCGGACTCCGTGACAACTTCGCTGACAGCGAAAGGTAAGACTCCTTATCGCTGCCAGTATCGCGCCCAATAGCACCACCTTTCACGGTGGTGCTATTGGGTGCGAAAGCCAGCAGCATTGCACCGCGGAGGTGCGATCGCTGCCGACTTTTGCAGGCCCGCACCCCCCCCCCCCCATTTCGCCCCCTTGCCCCCCATTACAGCCAAATTTTCTAAGTTCTGCGAACTTAGAAAATCCAGGCCTAAGTTAGTGACAGATTTTCTAAACTACCGAGGCTTCGTGAATCCCAGCGCTAATGGGGGGCGGGGGGGGGGGGCAAAGCGGGGACCAGGCCTGCGAAAGCCGGCAGCGATCACACCACCACGGTGTTATCGCTGCCGGCTTTTGCACCCAATAGCACCATCGTAAAAGGTGGTGCTATTGGGCACGCTACTGGCAGCGATAAGGGTTCCTATCTTTTTGCCGCCAGCGATGTTTCCGCCGCAACCGCCCCAGTTCCTCCTCTTCTGGTGCCGACGCCGCCCCGACTCTGCCCCTATGAAGCTATCACACGCGAAAAGTCCCTTTCGCATGCGATATCAATAGAAAATGACCCACTTAGTTGGATAACTTTAGACCTGCTTCAGACCAGGTCTAAAATTACCCGGCCTCGTGCTGCTTAATCGGATATCTTTTAAAAGTTCTTCAGCTAACTAGAGCTATCAACACCTGAAAAAAATGAAATGAAATGAAAGGGTCAGTGACCCAATCCCCTCCCTCCCCCTCCAAAAAACATCTCACATGGTCCTATTGGGCAGTGATTTCTGCACCCCCCAAACCTCTCATAATAAAAAAGAAGTCACCCAGTTTGTAGGCTGAGTCCCCTGGCCCATTTATTGCCAAATATTAGGATTGTGTTGCACCCCTTTTCCCCCCACCCATCTACAGTGATGAAATGTTATACTGGGCTCCCCCCTCCAGTTTTCCTTGATAACTGAAATTTCCCTGCTGGGAGTGAGAAAGTGGCTTCCTTGCACCTACCAAGTGAAAGCTGTGCAATTAACCAGCTGTAATGATTATTAAATACAAGATCAATGATCTTAAAAACAAGAGGAATACATTCAAGGGAATGGAACAGTTCACCTGTGCCATTTTTGCTTTTTTGTTTTGAGAAAGGTCACTAGGGTTGTGCATTCATTTAAAACGAAACTGCAAAACACAACAAATAGGACTAATTTGTTTCATTCCGGAGGCCCCGAAACAAATTGGGAGCTCTGAATGAAACAAACTTTATTCATTTGTTTCATTTTAAACTAATGAGTCAAGCCTAGGTCTAGGACCAAAGCCGGGGCCTCACCTAGGGTATAGGCTGAGGTCCAAATCAGAAGCCTTGGACTGTGCCCAAGCGCAACGCCAGCACCTGGAGGCCGGGTCCTGATCCAGAGGCCCCAGTATTGGGACCCCAGCATCAGGTCCTGGCCTCCAGGTCAGGTTGAAATGTAGGGTCTGTGTCTGGGCCGAGGCCCCGGCATCGGAACCTGGTCTTCGGGCCAGGCTGTGGCGTCAGGCCTGGGTCCAGGCAGCGGCCTACGCTAAGGCCGAGGTATCAGACTTAGGGATAGGCCCGATCCCAAAAACAAAGCGAAAAATGAAAACAATTTTTTTCCCTGCACATCCCTAGAGGTCACATCATAGCATTTATAAGGGTATCATTCAACTTGAATGGGTGGCCTGCACAGAGCGGCAGTTGCTATACTCTTATCAGAAGGCTTTGGATAAACTTGCATGGAGTGGAAGTTGCTATTACCCTTATCAGAATGCTTGGGGGAAGCCTGCATGGAGATGTAATTGCTACTATCCTTAAAAAAATAATAAATTAAAAAAAATGTAAATTTGCTAGGCAGACTACATGCACCATTTTGGTCTTTATCTGTCATCATTCACTAAGTTACTATGAAAAGTGGCAGTTCTATATTTCTAGATTTTAGTACAGTGAATCCACACCATTCAACTGTAAGAATCTGTTGCCTAATTCTCCTCCAGCCTGCAGGTGACACAGTGAGATGCTAGGACTATCAATCGAGTCTTCCCAGCCCTTTTCTACTCGCTCATCCCTCCTCCCCCCAGTGGCCATCTTATTTCCTATACAGACATATTTATACTGAAGCAGTCTCATCAGTCAGTTGCAAGAGCTTGGTCTTACTTTTCGATCCTTGTACTCTAGCTCCATTTCTGTATACAGAAGACTTCGTCTCCAGATTTTACATTCAGTGCTTCTGCCTGTTCTCCTTCCTGAGTTCCTGGAATGTTCCAGCTCCTCACTCCATTCCAGGATTCTCACTCATTGTTCATATCAGGAGTAGAAACTACCTCTCTCTCTCATGCCTCACTGGCCATCAGTACTTGAAGGGAAATTAGCTGGCATAGGCGGAAGACATTCTACATCAACAGCCTGGATTTGATTCTCCCGACGCTAGGCCACTCATTACTGGGGCAAACCACAGATGGCAACTGTCACATCAAGCTCTGGCCATTATGGACCCTTCCAAGCTGGCCATGTGTTTGGCAGCCCAAGATAAGCTCCTGGGGGAGGTGAACCAATGCCTGATAAGTCTGCAGGAGCAAGTTAATGCACTTGCTGGAAACTCTATCTGGGGCCCTGTGGATCACAATCACAGCAAGTGCCTCCTTCTGCTCCTTTTATGCAGCTGCAGTGCATACACATAAAAAGGCCCACGTGGAAACCCCCTGTGCTTTTTTGGAGATCCAAAAGCCTGCTGGGGCTTTTTTGAATCAGTGCTGTATAGTCTTTACCCTGCAGGCTTCCCATTTTCCTGACCATAAATCAAGAGTGATATACAAAATTACTGACAGAGGAGGCCCTGGCCTGGGCCTCTCCACGCTGGGAAAAACAGAAAACCATGATTTCTGACTGTGATGCTTTTGTCATGCCATTTAAATGCATTTTTGATGACCCAAGCTGCTTGATTTTAGCTTCTATTTCCTTTCTCCACATGAGCAAGGGCCCCATTCCATGAAAGAATACACCGTAGATTTCCACATGGTTGTGACAGAGGCAGGCTGAAATGAGGCTCTTACCACCACTTTCTAGAATAGATCATCAGACTGGATCAAGAATGAGCTGACCTGCCAGGAGCTGCCTTTAGAGCTGAATGCCTAGATCCTATTGTGCCTACGCCTCGATGCCCATATTCATAAAAGATAATCAGATCTCCAGCCTTCTGTCACAAGCCTTATGCCCCACCCAGTTCTGCAGGTAATCCTGTTCCACCACTCGAGGAGCCTATGGAACTGGGCCATATTGGCACTCAACTTTCCCAAACGAAGAAAGATCACAAAAAGCAGCTGGGGCTTTGTCTCTATTGTGCTGACCTTAGACACTTGATCAGAAACTATTCACGTAAACCCAGATTTGGACGATGTTCATCTCTTGCTTCACAGGAGCAGATTCCTTTGGACCTTGTTCAGGTATCCTTAATCATAATCTCTAAGTCTCAGTCTCCTTGCATTGACCATTCAAATCAGCAAAGATACTTACCCTTAACTCCAGGGTAGTAGGCAATTATATTAATCTGGATAGTGTCTGCTTAAATGGAATTCCTATCTGACCTAATCCTGCATCGGTCTCGTTTTTGCCTTTGATGGTCGGACCTTGAGTTAAGGAGGGGCACAGTGGATCTGAATCTCCTAGTGGGTACATGGCACTCTGAAATCATTTTGTTCTGGGTCTCTGACATCACTTTCCTGTACAGTTCTTCTGTGGTTACCATGGCTTCAGTTACATTACCCACACATTGACTAGCATTCAGGAAAGACTGTCTTTTGGTCTCCTTGCTTTTCTTCTTGTGTCCTGGACCTGAGGTCTACAGCTTCACTCCCATGGACTCTGAAGTAGAAATACCCCAGGCCTTTCAATGCAATACCATGCTTTTATAGATGTTTTATAATAGGAAAGCGAAGATGCTCCTTAAGCATCAGGAGTACACTTGAGCCACTGAACTGCTTCCTGGAACCAAGTTGCCACGTGACTGAATATACCCTTTGTCAAGCCCAGAAATTAATGCCAAGTCCAAATATATTCAAGAAAATCTGGCTCAAGGCTTCATTCAACTGACAAAGTCCCCTGTCAGCGCAGGATTCTTCTTCAAACAAAAAGATGAATGGATCCCTTAGGCCCTATAATGATTACCAAGGCCTCAATATGATCATAGTTAAGGATCATTATCCCCTGCCACTAATCCCTGAACACTTTGATAAAATTTAGGGTGCCCAGATTTTAACTAAACTCCATTAACAGAAAATTAGGGGTAGCCTGGGCCTATAACCTCATTAAGATCCAACAGGGTGATAAGTTATAGGTTTGGGGCCTATAACCTCAATCAGATCTGACAGACTGACAAGTGAAAAACTGCCTTTAGTACCAAGTATGGGCATTATGAGTCATGCCCCTTGGACTTTGTAACACTCCTGCCGTATTCCAAGCCTTTGTAGATGTTTTTCAAGACCTCCCCTCTCAGTATGTAGTAGTCTACCTTGATGACATCTTGATTTTTTCCCCAAACATGGCTACCCATAGGCAGCATGTAACGGAGGTCCTTTCTCATTTTGACCAGCACTTCAACAAGTTTCAGAAGTTTGTATTTGAACAGAAGCAAGTCCATTTATTGGGTTATGTAATCTCAGCTTAAGAAATGAGATGGACCTGGACAAGGTAACCACAATACTTAACTGGTTTATACCTCTGGGTCTCAAGGCATTCTAATGCTTTCTGGGCTTTCTTAACTATTACTGATGCTTCTTTCAAAATGTCTCCAAGGTAGTGGCTCCACTTACTGTATTTACACATAAGGGCATGCCAAAGAATTCTTAGAATCCCCAAGTTCATTGGGCCTTCGAAGAACTGAAGCAACTTTTTGCATCAACTCCAATCCTGCATCACCCGGATACAGCCAAGCTTTTCATCTTAGAAGTAGATATCTCCAAGGTTGGTGCAGGTGCAGTCCTGTCTCAGAGATCCAATTCGTATTCTTGGCTCCATCCATGTGGTTACCTTTCCTGAAAGTTCTTTCCTGCAGAGCGCAACTATGATGTGTGTGACTGAGGACTCCTTGCCATTAAGTGGGTCTTGGAAGAGTGACGACACCTGCTGGAAAGAACAATCTTTCCAATTACAATCACAAAAATTTACTTTTTATTGAGGATGTGAAATATCTGAAACTCTGGTAACTTGGTGGGCCATGTTTTTTTTGCTCATTTTCAGTTTATCTCCTATCATTCTAGCTCAAATAATGTTAAAACCGATGGGAGGTCTTGACAGATTTCCTCCGAGGAGACTCCACTATACCAGCCTCCAGAATTGTCGCAAATACAGTCAAGGCTGATCTGATGGAAAAATTCATCTGGAATTTTTTGTTCAGGAACCTCCTGTCAGGGTTTCCTATCAGACGTACTTTTGTTCCAGACACTTGCTGCCCAGATGTTTTCGAATGGGGACATGATTACAAGTTCTCTGTACATCCAGGGATTAAGAAAACTTCTGAATTGATTTCCACGGTTTTATGATGGACTTCCTTATGCAAGGATTGTAAGACTTATGTCTTGGCCTTTCCAATATGCGCTACAACCAAGGTCCCTCATGCTAAACCTTTAGGTGAATTGCACCCAATTCTTTCTGTACCATTGATTCACCTCCCAGACTTCATTACGGACCATCCAATTTCTACTGACTGTACTACCATCTTGGTGGTAGTGAAATATTTTTCCTGAATGACACAGTTCATTCCTACCGCTATGCTTCCTTTGGCCCCTAAGATGGCCATCATCTTCGCTGGCCATCATCTTCATTAGGGAAGTAGTCCTTTACATGGAATCCAGATCACTACTGTATTGGATCAAGGTCCCCAATTTGTTGCCAGATTCTGGAGAGCATTTTGTAAAGATCTGGATACCAATTTACAATTTTCATCAGAATATCATCTGCAGACAAATGGCCTTATAGAAAGGACCAACCAAGATTTTTAACAGTTCTTTAGATGTTTTGTCTCTGCTCATCAGAACAACTGGGTCAGATTGCTCAATTGTCTAAGTTTGCTTACAATAATCATATTAGCAAATCTACTGTGGTTCTTCCATTCTTCACAGTTTACAGCTGAAACCCTCTTTGTTTACCTCCTACTACTCTGACTACTGAAATTCCTGTGGCCAATGACTCGGTGAGACACTTACAGAAAACCTGGGTACAAATGCACAATAACTTGGAGAAAACCATGACCCAGCAGAATAAATTCGCTGACCTGTCATCATACCCCAGTTTCAGGTTAGCGATAAGGTCTGGCTGTCTACTAAGAATCTACGTCTGAAGCTCCCTTGTGCTAAGCTCAGCCTGAAGTGCATAGGGCCATATGCCAATACTGAGAAAATCATCTCAGTAACCATGCACCTTCAGCCTCCCAACTCTTTAAGATACCCTCCTCCTTTCACATCTCCTTGTTAAAGCTGGCCACACCAGATCCTTTCAATGGGCAAGGATTGTCTCCAGATCTAGGTCTGTTTGACGGCCAGCCTGAATTTGAGGTTTAATAGATTCTGCACTCTAGAGTGTCCCATACACAGAGTACAGTACTTGGTCCATTGGAAGGGGTATGGACCTGAAGAAAGATGCATCTGACCTCCATGCACCTCGACTTTTGAAGAAATTTCTTACACAGTAACGCTCAGGACTATTTGGAGGCTGTCCCTGAAGGAGGGGAAGGCTACTGTAAGACTCCACTGCCGAATTCTCCTCTAGCTTGAGGGTGGCACTGTGAACTATTCAGTTCTCTCACCCCCTAGCTTCCTCCCACACAACAGCAGCATTTACTGGTCAGATTGAGGGTGCATGAATGCTAGGTTCTAGAAGAAGTTACAGACTCCTATGGTCCCTGGCCAAGGACTGTTGCTACAATGGCAGGGTTAAAAAGACAGGTGGAGAGAGATAAAAATGGTAATCCCTGAAGCAGCTGTAAGTTCCAGATTATGCAGAAAGAAACTTCTAGGCCAAAATACATAAAAGTATGGGCAACTTAATCAGACTACACAATTTTTAGGCCACATCCTTCATGCAGTCAGCAACATAAGAATATCAGAAGTCTTTACACATTTCATGAAACTTTGGTTTTCTATTGCATTCTGGGAATAAAAGTCAATAAACAAGCTGCCAGTGATACCTTAATTACTGGATTAATTTAATACATTTGTGACTAATTTACAAGAGTTACGTTCTGTTAAGCAAATCACTTATAACTTTTTTTTTTATTTGAGTTATTGTTTGTTAACCCTTATTCCTATATATTGTGGGGAAGACTATATCTTCTAAGTATGTATTGCTTAGAGTATAGTTTTATAGTATCAGACTCAAAATAAAGAAACTCCTCAATTTGTCTAGAGTTAGAATTATTTTTAATAAAAGTTTTATCAATTAAACATAATGGATTAAGTATCATGCAAGAATATGGCAATTGCTTTAGTGATTCAAGACATTTTCTCACAGTTTCTAAATTGGTCAAAGTCTGCACATATTTGTTAATCTCATAAATATTACAAGTTAACTAACCCCAGATTACTTAGCATCAATTCTCTGAACTTTTCAACATAATTAGGGGTTAATGTCTGTTTTCTTAAGCAATCAGTGATTGAAGATCAGTGCATTCTCTTTCGTTCTCTCTTAGCAATCAGATTTTGTGAGGGGCAGGAGTGCTCAGTGCAATGATCCCCTAGTTAATATCTGTCTTCAAACACAGGCAGGAATGCAGGTTGGTCACAGAAGCTTGAGCAAAGATGCAGCCTTTGGGGTAGATTTTCAAAGGGTTATGCATGTAATATACGCGTGTAACCCTTTAAAAACCCTCCTGCGCGCGCCGAGCCTATTTTGCATAGGCTCGGCGCCACACGCAAGCCCCGGGACGCGCATATGTCCCGGGGCTTTGAAAAAGGGGCGGGAAGGGGGTGGCGGTCCAGGGGCGATCCCTCCCGCACAGCGGCCATGCCGGGGGATGCGCGCTGGCAGCCAGCCGGTGCGCACAAGTTACGCCTGCCTCAGGCAGGCGAAACTTAGAGAACAAAGGTAGAGGGGATTTAGGTAGGGCTGGGAGGGTGGGTTAGATAGGGGAAGGAAGGGGAAGGTGGGGGGGAGCAAAAGGAAAGTTCCCTCTGAGGCCGCTCCGATTTCGGAGCGGCCTCAGAGGGAACGGGGAACGCCATCGGTCCTCCCCTAGGGCTCGGCACGCGCAAAGTGCACAAGTGTGCACTCCCTTGCGCCCACCGACCCCGGATTTTATAACATGCATGCGGCAGCTCACGCATATTATAAAATCAGGTGTACATTCGTGCGCGCTGGGTAGCGCGCACGAATGTACCCCGCAAGTGCTCCTTTAAAAATCTGCCTCTTTGTGTAGAAATCTTCTGTTCTCTTGATGCTGGCAATCAGGTATCGGCAGCTGTTCTTGAAAAAGGCAGGCTATTCTGTGGATGATGGCCCTGTTGGTAATGGCTCTCTCTTGTTCCTAGATATTAAATACTTTATATTAAGGGAATAGGAAGGGAACATGCATATGGTTGAAGGCCAAGCAAGGCTTTTAACTGGAGGATTCTCTTTTTTTTTTTTTTTTGGAGAAGTGAAGAGTGTTTATTTACCTAGATGTCCACATAGTCTTAAGAACCACAGTACAGGCTTCAAGTGGCCGCTGTAGGGTGAGAGCTGCCAGCATTGGAGTTAGTTCACAACTGGTAAACTTAATGGTGGCACAGCAATACCACTTACCCTAAGTTTACTGCTCCTAAAAGTCTCAAAGTTATGCAGCTTGAAATCCCAAACATAAGCAAAAATGGATTTAAAAAAAACATTAAGCCATGCAAATACTTTCACATCCTGGGGTGATAATACATTTTGCATATTACGCTTATATATACTAAATTGTGTCAATACCATATTTTTTAAGACAATTTTACAATCAGTCAGGATATCCTTCCTCTTTGCCTGCCAGTTATTTACTGTATATTTCAAATTCAAAAGCCACACCCTCATATTCAAGAACTATTGGGATTTTACTGAAAACAACACAAATTGCATAGCTGTTACTTTTATTAACTATAATCCTCTGAAGACAATCTGCTTTACATCCAAGTTATAACCAAACAATGCAACCCAGGAAATGATTTGGCCAATTACACAGGAAACAGAAGAGTCCCATCTAAAATGGAAAAATATACCACATACGAACTAAGTTAAAAATCATGTCAACCTTTTGCCCAAGAGCTCAATGTGTATTGCCCAAAATCATAATTCCTATCAAAACATATAACATAGTGAAACTACAGTACAGCTCTGAAGTCAATCCTCTTTACTACCAGAAACAGATTTTGAACAAGAAAATGCATCCCTGTCACTTTTCCTGGAATTTCTACACCAAGAGTAAGCAACTTCAGTCTTCACCCTAAGTAGTCGGGTTTTCAGGATAACCTTAACAAATATGCATAAAATAGATTTGCATATAATTGAAGCAGTGTGTATGCTAATCTCTCTCATGCATATTCATTAGGGATAGCCTGAAAACTCAACCACTAAAGGGCCCTCAAAGACTGCCCTTCTCTGTTCCAGGTCATGCCACTTTGTTAAAAATGTTTAATCATCTGATTCCAAAAATCTATGACGTTACATACATTTTGAAGATTATAGGCCTTATTCCACAAAGATGTTTTCCATAGGCTTACTGAATAAATTCCCAGGTGCCTCACAGAAAAAAAATTAGCCTCGGGGGGGGAATTCAAGATGGCGGAGTGAATGGATGCATATTCAGCTGCGCCTCCTAGTTTTTCCTATACTAGGTTTTTCTTCTTGAATTATGCCCTTTAAGAGTGAGGGCTTTCACTTCTGAGCCCTTGTTTCCACTGGATCAGCATTCCGTTCTCAAATTGCTTCCACTGGATCAGCGTTCTGTTCTCTTGTTCCTTCTAGTCCCATACCCTGCACCTGTTTAATGTAATTTCAACCTGCAGTTAGGATGTAAACCGGTATAAAAAAAGCTACAAACAAACAAACAAACAAACATGCTTCTTCCACCCCAGAAGTTTGGGCTTTGAGCCCGTTGGCAAGACGGAGAGAGGAGACCTAATGCCGCAGGAGCAGATTTCACTCAGCCCGCCGGATATTCAACCTCCATTGCCAGCAAGTATTCAGAGGACCGCCGACTTTGTGTGGGTGCTTGGTGATGATCTCATAGCTGCTGCCTGAGAGGAGAGGGTTTTCAGTGTTTCATCTGAATAGGAAACAAGTCCTTCGTTGTCTCTGCGGCATGGTTCTGCTGTGGAAGTGGGATGTGCTGTGGGCATTTCTGCCGCAGAACTGATACTGGAGGAGAGTCTGCCGGCAACAGATGCCACTCTGGAAGGTGAACATGCTGTTTCTCGTGCTCCCCAATTGCTTGGTAAACTGGCAATGGTCACACTGGATTCACTTTGGGGATCTGATTGTGAGCTTATCCCAATCATTTAGTAATCATTCCCATCGTTTAGAGGCCATTTCCCAGAGATTGAACATGGTTGCTCAAGACCAACAGAGAATCCTTCAGGAACGCTCAGAGACTATTCAATCTTGAGTATTGTGTGCAGTTCTGGTCACCACATCTCAGAAAAGATGTGGCAGAATTGGAAAAGGTACAGAGAAGGGTGACCAAAATGATAAAGGGGATGGTGCAATTCCCCTATGAAGAAAGGCTAAAGAGTTTGGGAGTCTTCGGCTTGGAGAAGAGACGGCTGAGGGGAGATATGATAGAAGTCTTTAGAAAAAGTGAGTGGAATAGAACGAGTAAATGTTGATTGGTTGTTTACTCTTTTGAAAAGTGAAAAGACTGGGGGGCACACAGTGAAGTTACTGGGTAATACATTTAAAACTAATAAGAGAAAATATTTTTTTACTCAACACATAATTAAGTTTTGGTATTCATTGCCAGAAGATATGGTGAAAGCTATAGTGTAGCTGCATTTAAAAAAGGTTTGGACAAGTTCCTGGAGGAAAAAATTTCATTAACCATCATTAAGGTAGAGTTGCAGAAATCCATTGCTTATTCTTGAGATGGGCAGTTTGGAATCTACCTACCTCTTGGGATCTTTCCAGGCACTTGTAATCTGGCATGGCCACTGTTCGAAACAGGATACTGGGCTTGATGGACCTTTGGTTTGACCCAGTATGGCAAGTCTTATATTCTTATGTGCTTTGGGGAAGGATGTTAAGGTCATTCAAACAGCTAATGCTACTATTATTCGGAAGTATTATTTTCTCTCTAAGAAGCTGGAAGCTATGGAGAATCAACTCAGACATTTGAATCTGAGATTAATAAACTTTCCTAAAGTTGGGGGCAAACTACCTCATTTAATGCTTAAGAAGTATTTTATTGAAAACTTGAAGATTCCAGCTGAAAAAATTCCTACCCTTAATAGAGTGCTTTTACTTGCCTATAAATCGAATGCCAGTAAATCGGATCATCCTCAATGCCAGACTTAACAAATTTGTCTACATATCTGGAAAATACTACTCTGAAAGTGTCTGAAAATTCTACATTGCTTATTTCCTTTTTGTATGAACAGGATTAAAGTTTTGTGATAAATCTTATTTTCAAAATTTAAATGCTAGTTTTTTGGGTGCACAAGTCAGGATTTATCCTGACTTTGCCAAAGTTACACAAGAATGACACAAAGTTTTTCTTCAAATGCGCCATGAAGTTTTTGCTCTCAGTGCTTCATTTCTTTTATGTTATCCTTGTAAATCTGTTGTGAAATTGAATAAAAACACATTTGTCTTTTTTTGCTCCTGAACAGTTCAGGGAATTTCTAAGTGCTAGAGAGCTCAGTAATCTAATCCATAGCTTTTCTAATGTTTATCCAGGTGTGATAGTTTACATGCTGTTTATCGTATAATAAAGAAATATTTCTTATGTTTCCTTTGAGCTCCTCTAAATTCTAGTTTCTCCCCACATAATTAATGGTCTCTGTAGAGAGAGGAAGTTTTTGTTTTTTTAGATCTCTGGATTATATTGTAGTATTGTCTATTCAATATGTGCCTTTCTCGTGGTTACTGTGCAAAGGTTTATTCTTTATATGTATTTTGAAAATTTTCAATTAAAAAAATTAGGAAACAAAAACATTGCATGAAAAGGTTATGTTCAAGAACTTTGGTCCCTATCTGCCATAGACAGCACACTTCAGATAAGACCAGAAAGCTTGTCCAAGATACATCAGCATATAAACTTTTAAAGGAAAGAACCAGTTCAATTACTAATCTATAACTCAAAAACTTATTACTATTCTTCATCCTTCTGTGCAAACTGCTATTTACTTCCTACTATGTAATTGAGCAGCTTTCATTCAAAGCTGCAATATACTTTTCAGTCATGCACAAAACTAATTTGGCAAGAACACTCATCTTCTGCAAACAACATTGCATACGAATAACTGAGGTGAAAAACTGGCATACATCAACAGATTTTAATTTAATAAATTAAAAATAATTTGTCATTTTTACTTCTTTCATTTCAAGAACTTAATGTGAAAATGAATATAATTTTCCTTATCCTCTATAGTTCACACAAATGCTGCAACTGTACAGGATAAATACTGTTATTACTGGGGACCCCACAGCCAGTCGCGTTTTCAGGATAACCCAGTGAATATGTATGAGAAAAATCTGCATATCATGGAGACTAAGTATATGCAAATTTGTCTCATGCATATTCATTGTGGACATCCTGAAAATCTGACTGGCTATGGATTCCCCAGGACAAGTTTGGGAAGCCCTGAACTACAGTTCACTGAATAGTTACTATGAAATAATACCAATCTAAATTTTTGTTCTCACTTGTGAGCTTAGGACTAAGTCTTTTCATTGTCCACATTTGAATTAGTTTATTCACTTTTAACTTCCAATATTACATAGACAAACACGGGGATCTGTATTGGGACCCTTACTTTTCAATATATTTATAAATGATCTGGAAAGAAATACGACGAGTGAGAATCAAATTTGCAGATGACACAAAATTGTTCAGAGTAGTTAAATCACAAGCAGATTGTGATAAATTGCAGGAAGACCTTGTGAGACTGGAAAATTGGGCATCCAAATGGCAGATGAAATTTAATGTGGATAAGTGCAAGGTGATGCATATAGGGAAAAATAACCCATGCTATAATTACACAATGTTGGGTTCCATATTAGGTGCTACAACCCAAGAAAGAGATCTAGGTGTCATTGTGGATAACACATTGAAATCGTCGGTACAGTGTGCTGCAGCAGTCAAAAAAGCAAACAGAATGTTGGGAATTATTAGAAAGGGAATGGTGAATAAAACGGAAAATGTCATAATGCCTCTGTATTGCTCCATGGTGAGACCGCACCTTGAATACTGTGTACAATTCTGGTCGCCGCATCTCAAAAAAGATATAATTGCAATGGAGAAGGTACAGAGAAGGGCTACCAAAATGATAAGGGGAATGGAACAACTCTCCTATGAGGAAAGACTAAAGAGGTTAGGACTTTTCAGCTTGGAGAAGAGACGACTGAGGGGGGATATGATAGAGGTGTTTAAAATCATGAGAGGTCTAGAACGGGTAGATGTGAATCGGTTATTTACTCTTTCGGATAGTAGAAAGACTAGGGGGCACTCCATGAAGTTAGCATGGGGTACATTTAAAACTAATCGGAGAAAGTTCTTTTTTACTCAACGCACAATTAAACTCTGGAATTTGTTGCCAGAGGATGTGGTTAGTGCAGTTATTTATTTATTTATTTATAGGGTTTATATACCGGAGGTTCCTGTATAAAATACATATCATCCCGGTTTACAAGAAAGAAGAACTATCGCTTCATTTAGCGGTTTACATTGAACATATTAATTAACATTGAACATTGGACATTGAACATAAACATTGAACATATTAATTAAATTAACGAATTAGTATATATTGCTGACAGTTATAAATAATACCTAATAAATAAATAGCGTGGTTATAAGGTTCTAACATGATAGAATATAATATATATGATTATAAAGGTATAAGATAAATAAATGACTCAATTTTTTCAACTGGTCTCTTTATGAAGTTATATGCTGTGGGATGGGGAGAGAGCGAATAGTCTGAAACATGACTTTCTTCCTGCTTTTAGCTTTCTGGGAATGCTTGTTTAAACAACCAAGTCTTAAGTTTCTTTTTGAATGTAGCGTGGTCAGGTTCAAGGCGGAGGTCTGGAGGTAGCGAGTTCCATAGTGAAGGGCCCGCTGTGGAAAGCGCGCGTTTCCTCAGTTAGTATAGCTGTGTTTAAAAAAGGATTGGATAAGTTCTTGGAGGAGAAGTCCATTACCTGCTATTAATAGCCACTGCCATTAGCAATGGTAACATGGAATAGACTTAGTTTTTGGGTACTTGCCAGGTTCTTATGGCCTGGATTGGCCACTGTTGGAAACAGGATGCTGGGCTTGATGGACCCTTGGTCTGACCCAGTATGGCATTTTCTTATGTTCTTACTATAGATGATTTGGGGCTAATAGAAAGATTTTGCTTTCAACCATGCCCCTGAAGTACATGATATAAGGTCAAATCATATAGGGGGGGTCATTTACCAGACGGATCGCACGTGATAAGGGACGTTTTGCACGCGAAAAGTCCCTTATCGTGTGCGATACCAAGATGAGGGCGGAGTCGGCCCTGGAAGAGGAGGAGTCGGGGCGTCACCAGGGCCGACTCCGTGAAGACACCGCAGACGACGAAAAGGTAAGGGCCTTTTTGCGCCCAATAGCTACACCTTCTATGGTGGCGCTATTGGGTGCAAAACCGGCAACGATCGCACTGCGGCAGTGTGATCGCTGCCGGCTAGCGCAGGACCGCCCCCCATTTCAGCCCCCCGCCCCTCATTACCTAAAGTATCGCAGGCCTGTGATACTTTAGAAAAGGAGGCCCATAATCATAGTAAATAATGGCAGATAAAGACCAGTTGGTTTATTGATTTTGCCTAGGCTAGATTTCTTCCCTGGTTTTCTAATACTTTGGGTATGTGATTATATAAACTCTCATGCCTTTTACCCAAACCTCTCACCCTATTCATACCACTGCCCTCCATTATAATCCCAAGCCTATACAAATTCTGTTACAGTGCTGGCCTCCACTATGTCTGCTTGTGGTCAATTTCAGGCATTGCCATCTTCCTCTGATTCTTCCAGGATCAGCATTTAATCCAATACCCAGGCCTGTTTTTCTATCAAATTTGTTAGCAATCCATACAATCACCAAGACTTGTGAGACTACTGTCCAAGACTATCCGACCTCCCCATGCATACTGAGGCTTGTTTTTAACCAGGGATTCTCTCCATGCAGATTATCCTAGCCTTCTTGAAAGTCCATTGCTATTTAGGGTCATAAGGGCTACTCTGTGCAGATTACTGTAGCCCTCTTGAAAGCCTGATTCAACTTTATCACTGCTGTTTAGGGCTGTAACCACTGCTCTGTCTAGGTTACCCCAGCCTCATACCAGTTACTCATTTCCTTGAAAGCCTGATGCAGTTATAATGCTGTAATTAGGCTTGCAACTGCAGCTCCAGTGCCGTTTGGGCTGTACAGTTCTGGTCTATACAGATACCACGATTGAAGGAAGCCTTTTTTGAAGCATCCTTAAAAGGAACTATAAAGATCACATTAATCACAGGATTGCTAAACATGGACAAAACTATAACGTAGATCATCAACAGACCCGAGTAAGAAGTGTGGCTGACAGATTTACACTGTCAAGTAAACATTAGGTGGAATATACATCATGAAGGACTGATTGAGTGCAACAGACTTGATAAATATAGCAGTATTTTTGTGAGTCATAAAATATATGAAAGAAATAGATCAATTTTGAAATTTAAAATATTCTAAAATGAAAGATGTGAACAATTTGAATTATTTTTAAATCATTAAATTATAGCCAAATGGAAAATATACTGTTTGAACACTTTGGTTTATATTGATTTGTTTGAGAGAATGCTCAATTATTTATTTTAGTGACACCTAAAACTGGCATGCCACGACAATCTGTGCTTAAAAATATCCAGATCACATCCCAGCAGTAATATGATCTTTACTGCTTCTACATTTCCAAATGTAAAACATTTCAAGAATACATTATCAAAGTTATATGCAGAAAGTAAAAAAGGAAGAAAAAAAAAAAACTCCATTGCCACCTGAGAATTACAAATAGTGTGAGATAATTAAAGATACAGTATTTCTCTCTTTTTTTTTTAATTTCTGACCATTTAAAGCTTACTCAGAGTAAGCTCCCTGGCCCCCTACGCTCAAAACAGGACATTACCTCTTTTACTGCAATCAGGGGCTCTGCTTTGAAATCTGAACAACTTGACCAGTCTGCTTATACTATGGCCTAGTCTAGCCCTGTTGTCTTCTATTCTTTGTTGCTTACAAACCAGCCCTAAGCCAGTGCTGAACCCCAAAGACCATGAACTATACCAAGCCCCACATTGGTGGGAGAAAACTGTGCTCATGTGCCCCTGGATTTAAGGTAACCCTGCTGGGAATCTGACAGAGAAAACACAAAAAGGAATACCTCTTCAGAAGAAAAATTTCAAAACTAGAATTAAAGGCAATAACGTAAATCATACAAAGAAAAGACATTCTGCACAGATTACTCAGATGTATTGGGTAAGTGGCAAAACGATCGAAAGTTAAATCCTACCGAGATACAACAAAATATACCAGAACTGTTTAGCAATGCTAATTTGAGAAAGATGCAATACAGATTTTTGAGATTAGCCTATATTTCTCAAGTTCAGGTGTTTAATGCCAAAATTTCAGACCGAGATGTATGTCAGAAATGCAATAAAGATAGAGGTACTTTAGGGCACTCTTTTTGGTCTTTTTCTCAAATACAAGACTTATGAATAAAAACTGGACAAAAGATCAATCTTACACAAGAGGACGTGCTATTCAATGTTTCCACTTTTCTAGACATTAAGGAGTTAAACCCCAAATTGTCTATTAGAAAGGCTTGCTTAGTGGAGAAAAAATTCTAACATTTTAGAGAAAACAGGGAAACCCATCTTTTTGGAGCTGACGGAGTGCGCTGCATAATTTAACATACATGGAAAATCTGGAATTTGCTCAGGTTCCTAAACACGACAAAAAAAAGTTTCTTGAAATCTGAAATGATTACATTCAGCAGCTCTCCCCCAGGGCAAGGAGTGGTGTAGTGAGCTAACTACAGGAAATATTTTGTTTGTTTTTTCACTTTTGCCCCTTGCCTCCAATTTTGAATACTTATACTGCGTCATCCCTTTTGTTCTATTGTATAATGTTTATTCTTCAATGGGAGGGAAGGGAAGTATGGAGGAGATGGGAGGGGAGTTAGGATTGGTGTTGATTGTCATCTTTTTATAATATGGGCTCAATAATGGGTGACAGAAAGGTTAAAGTTTAAAAACAAATTGTATTTACTCCATTTGTAGCTTGTGCTTGGGTTACTGAACCTCTGTTTTTCAACAAAACAGTTTAAATATTAAAATAAAATTTGCCACTGATCTACAGGCCTGACATAACCCTCTGGAATGGTTAATTTTTCTGGACTGATAAAGCAGAAGGGTAGGTTGTCTAAGAACGCCTTGTGGGCAACAAGGTAGATTAGATGGTTAATTTTTCTACAGGTTTGTAGGCGATATAAATGTTAGTTTTATTTATTTGTATATGTTGCGTGTGCTGGCCACGGCAGGCCCGCGGCCAGACCCTCACACCCCCGTTTGCCTGCTCCAGCACCTGGCTCCGCTGCTCTCACAGCTGGTGGCCACTGCTCCGACCCCGGGCCACTCCTCATGCTCCAAACTCTGAGGCGGACGTTCCTGCTCCATGGCGGGCCTCCCCGCGTGATCCGCGGGGAGATGCCACCATCTCACGCCGCACCCCTCCCTAGGTGCGTGCACACATCAGCTGTTCTTTTAAAGGGGTTGCAGCGGGAACCTCACCCATGGCCCCGGATGATGACGTCACTGGGCCCCCAGTATATAAGGCCAGGCCCGGCCAACGTTTCCTTGCCTTGGCAACAGGTCTCCATGCTGGTCATGTCCTGAGTTGCCCATTCCTGTGTATCCTCCATGTGCCTGGTTCCTGATTCGTCTGTGTTCCTTTTCCTGACCTTGGTACCCGTTCCTGTTCGTGTCTTCATTGCTTGTTCCATTGATTGCCCTCCTGGCTTTGACCACTGCTTCGCCCGACTATGCTACTGCTTGTCTCCTGGTATTGACCTCTGCATCGCCTGACTATGCTACTGCTTGTCTCCTGGTGTTGACCTCTCCTTCGTCTGACTCCGTTACTGCCCGTCTCCTGGTTTGAACTTTGCTTGCCTAACCAACCGTCTGCTGACTTCTGGTATTGACCTACTCTTGCCTTGCTACTCTCCTTGCCTGCCGCCTGCCCTGACTTCAGCCTGCTCTATGACACTCCACTCGTCTTCATTCTGGACTTGGCTTTTCAGGCTCCGGCCTGTTCTTACTCGGGCGCCCTCTGCCTTCCTCCTGTATTCCTTGGTGCCGGGACTCTGCCTTGTCCAGATCGGACTACCTATTCTTCTTACCGCAGCTGACCCTGGCTGACCTCCTCATTGTCCCAGAGAAGACCTCAGACAGAGGCCCACCTAAGTCCAGATGGCCCCGATACCCAAGGGCTCAACCTGCGGAGAACGAGGGCTGGTAGTGGCGAAGCTCCAGCCGGCCTCCGTCAGTCAGCCAGCTCTGCCTGGCGGTAGCGTCAACCCCACCTTGGCTGAAGGGTCCACCTCCTGCACAACAGTATATTTGCTTTTATTATGTATGTTCACCTGTAAGGTGCCTTGTAATGCTTCTTTCCGTGAAAGCGCAACATAAAATCTATAATTTACTATAATACACTTTACAGAAATAAGACTCACCAATCGTGCAGCACTCATTCAACTCGAATTTTACAAATATTTTTATTTAAAAAAAAATGTACCCCAAAACCATACTGCTGCAGTCTGCAGTTAATTTTTGACCCAAATACTAGAAACAATGGAACCAAGTAATTCAAACAGCACTTCTAGCCCAGTATATCTGTCAAAACTGCCAAGCCTTTTGCCCAGTTATCTCAGCATATTAAAACTGAAGAAATAGGATCCACCAAGAGATGGCAATTTCTTATGTCAAGAGATATTCTAAAGCTGGAATCTTATGCTTCTGATTGGCAGCTGCGGTGCCCATTCAGTGACATCACAATCAGGAGACCCAAACTTCCCTCCAATGCCAAGCCTAGACCCAGCTTTCTAGCCTGAGTGTTTTCATTACAGTAGCATGAGTTTAAGGAGATTTGCCTTGTTCCTTTCCAAAGACATTCTGGTGTATAACATACTGTTGTGATAAATGACAGATAACCCAGGATTTGTTATAATAATTTATAAATCACCACAGATGGCATACCATCCTTTCTGATATGGATTTTTACCAAGAAGATGAATCATCATCGAAGTTGGATGCATACATATGTAAATATATTGTTCCTTTCAGAGCTGCGCTGAAGTACAACTTCAGATGGTTTACTTTTCTATTTAGTGCTAAAGAATGCATCACCAGATGGTGGGCAACATGGACCAGCCAAAACAGTAAAACAAAACAATGTGCATATGAATAACAAACCTGTATTGCCACTATGTTGTGGTAGCAAGACTAATAAAGATTCCATCTAATTTGGTGAAACCTGTCACCCAATTATACCAATAGACCATATGTTTCTGGTCTTTATGTAAAACTGATTAAGTCTTGATTCATCGTAAGGTTTCTCCCACTCTTTTCGTAAGTGATCTTTAATAAATTAGGCCATTAGTTCCCTCTCACAACTTCTCAGATTTTATTCAGGCTGCTTGAGATTTTCCAGCAGAGATTAAGAGGAAGCCAGGAGGATGGGAACTAAAACAAGTCTTGCCAAAACAGAGTAAAAATATATTAGAAGCCCTTTACCTTATAAATGTGCATTATGTGTTATATATATATACACACACACACACACACACATACATACATATGCGCACACACACATCTCACTTGGGCCTATTTACGAAAAGGCATTAATGCATATTGTTAAGAAAAAGGCACCATTAATCTCAATGGGGCATATCTACTAACAAAGCGAGTTGGCACATTTTGGTAAATATAAATAGACTCCTTGAATGCACTCTGGATAGGATGTCATATAAAAACCTTTAAAAGTAAGAGAAATGAATACATAAGCAAGCAAGCCAGTGGAAAATGGTAGTCTTATAGTAACTAGTTCAATAAATACTCTCAGACTCCTACAGAGATAGGGGTTCAAATGGTCATCATTGCCACTGGTTATTAACAATCAGCCAGGTAAATGGAAATAAAAGTTTAAAAAGAGGTAGCAGTAGCATTCTCTCAGATTATTAGAACAATATCATTTGCTTCTTTTCCAATTTGTTGTATTTGGTTTCCTTATCTATGAGAACATATCAAGGTGAAGGTTTGGCAGAATAATGGGGATGGAAGGGGACCAAAATATGCAACTCAACCAGATTCCAGGAGTAAATATATTTGATGAATATTCGTTATGGATCTCCTGAAAGCAATGCTGTTTCTGGCCCTAAAGCCAGAGAAGCACCAATATAGAAGAAGAACAGCTATCAAGAATTAACATTTTATTGTAGATATGATTTAATTATTATATTTTTCTGTTGGGGTTGTCTAAAAGCACTTTGGGGAAAAAAAAATTAAGTCCGGTTGCCTTTCTCCAAAGAGCATTATTTGGAGCATCCTGAACAGCTCCTGAATTATACAACCATCTAATCAAATGATTATACTGCTGCTCTCTACACAAGGACTTGGAGACTTAAAGTGGCCTTGACAGTAAACGCTGGAAAGAGGCTTAATGGCAGAAAATGGTCCAGGACCTGACATGCAGTCATAAGAACGTTTCCTTTCAACACAAATTATTCATAGAGTTTGATACAAATTAAGGGTCTTGTATGCTGAAGGCTCAAGTCAGCAAAAAAAAAAAAAAAAAAAGAAAGAAAAATAATAATTCAGTCACACAGACAAGCTAATGCATGAATAAGACCCAATAGGCCTGTCTGTGATCAAAGCGGATTGTGTCATATGTGTTCTCTTTGCTCTTTATATATACATAAAAAAAAAAGATGCTCAACATAGTACATCCAAACTATCTTATTCCACATTCTTACCCTTCACTGCAAGGAGAAGATGAACTAATGACCACAGGGGAATTCATGGGGAAGGGGGTTTAGAGAGAAAGAGCCCCATTCTCTTTATCCACCTTTTCCTCCTTACCCTAGTGATCCTGCATTCCCAATCCCCAGTCATCCTTCGCTCAGCAGTGCTCATTAAACGTATGAAGAGTAGGTTTGGGTGGGTGGGTGAGTGAGTGAGTGAGTGAGTGAGAGTTCATATCCAGCTCTGGATCCATCCCTTTGCACAAGTTACACCTGGCCTTGGCTCCACCCATCTCATTCCTCTCTACAGTTTCTTATTTTTTATTTTTATTTATGTATTTTTATATACTGCGGCACATTTGGAACATCACCTCGGTTTACATATATCAAAAATGCAGCAACGGGCTTTACAAGAAAAACATAAGGGAGATAATATAGCAACAGGCTTTACTCGGCAAATACATATAGCAAGAGGAACTGATTAACCAATGGAAATATGTACATAAAAGAGATGGCGACAATAGCAATATTTTATCAGATAATGACAGAGTGGCGACATTGTGAAGGTCATAAGGGGTGCAATGGGATCAGTTTACAGAGTAAAGGGGGGAAATTAATAGAGTCAAAGGGGATTTTCTGGGGGGAAGAAGTAATGGTTATTAATCGTTCGAGGGGGAAATATTAGGGGCTTAACAAGGAAAGCAGGGAAAGGCGGCAGATGCAGGAAGGACTTAGAGGGAGACAACTAGGGTGGAAATAAACTCTGGAATTTGTTGCCAGAGGATGTGGTTAGTGCAGTTAGTATAGCTGTGTTTAAAAAAGGATTGGATAAGTTCTTAGAGGAGAAGTCCATTACCTGCTATTAAGTTCACTTAGAGAATAGCCACTGCCATTAGCAATGGTAACATGGAATAGACTTAGTTTTTGGGTACTTGCCAGGTTCTTATGGCCTGGATTGGCCACTGTTGGAAACAGGATGCTGGGCTTGATGGACCCTTGGTCTGACCCAGTATGGCATGTTCTTATGTTCTTATGAGTGAGGGGATTTAGGGGCGGAGGAGTTCAGGGGGGAGAGGAGTAACAGGAGGTAAAGTTCTAATCTAAATTAGGAGGGAGAGGTTGGCAAAGGTGAATCTTCGGTGGAGGGAAGGGATGCGAGCACTGGGGGCAGGGGGATTGGTGGCAATGTTCAGGTGAATGCTTGTTTAAAAAGCCATGTCTTGAGATTCTGTTTGAATTTTCTTGGACATGGTTCCTGGCGGAGGTTGAGGGGCATGTTGTTCCAGAGAGTGGGTCCTGCGAGGGAGAGGGACCTTTCTCTGGTGGACACTAGTTTAGTGAGCTTGGGTGAGGGAGTGTGCATTGTTGCAAGGTATTGCTTTCTGGTCGGTCTGTCAGTGGTGCGGAAACGGAGGTGCTCATTGAACCAACACATGTCTTGGTTGTGGAGGGATTTGTGAATGATTTTGAGTGATTTGAATATTATACGAGATGGGATACACCAATGCAGGTGTTTGAGGACGGGGGTGATGTGATCATGTCGGTGGGTGTTCCACTTTTGTTTTTTTGTCTACAAATTATAACTGTACTGACTGATTATAACTGCACTAATTTAATATAACTGTATTCAAACTGTATTCAAATTTGGAAGTAGTCTCATGTTTCAAACACTAAGACTATGATACCCATGTCATGTGTGCAGAGTAATAGAGGAGTAGTACTGATTAGAGCAGCAGGCTAAGAACTGGTGAAGCTAGGGATCAAAACCCACTAATACTCCTTATGACCTTATAATATTTGCTTATTTACTAACAGGTCGATCCAGTAAAGTGTGCTCCGTCGGAGCGCACTGTCACCCTGCTCTGGAAGCGTGTTTTCCCTTACCCCTTATTCAGTAAGGGGAGGAAAACACGCGGCCCACCCGCGGCACCTAATAGCGCCCTCAACATGCAAATGCATGTTGATGGCCCTATTAGGTATTCCCGAGCGATCCAGTAAGTAAAATGTGCAGCCAAGCCGCACATTTTACTCTAAGAAATTAGCGCCGCCCAAAGGTCGGCGCTAATTTCTTCCGGCGCCAGGGAAGTGCACAGAAAAGCAGTAAAAACTGCTTTTCTGTGCACCCTCTGACTTAATATCATAGCGATATTAAGTCGGAGGTCCCCAAAAGTAAAAAAAAAAAAAAAAAAAAATTTTTGAATTCGGCCCGCGGCTGTCGGGCCGAAAACCAGACGCTCAATTTTGCCGGCGTCCGGTTTCCGAGCCCGTGGCTGTCAGCGGGCTCGAGAACCGACGCCGGCAAAATTGAGCGTCGGCTGTCAAACCCGCTGACAGCCGCCGCTCCAGGCCAAAAGGAGGCGCTAGGGACACGCTAGTGTCCCTAGCGCCTCCCTTTCCTCGTTTGCACCGCGTCGCCTAATTTAAATACTGGATCGCGCGCACCGGCGAGGGGCCGGTGCGCGCGACGGGAGAGCGGGCGTTAGTCCGCTCTCCCACGGACTTTACTGGATCGGGCTGTAAATGTTTTCTGGTAAATTTTAAAAGGAATATACATGTGTATTGTAGCGCAAGCAAAAATGCGCCTCATTTTATAAAGTACGCGTGTAGTACTTAAAAATACTGTTGTCGCACATACTTCTTCAGCCTTTACACATGTATCTTGAGAGAGAGAGTCTACATACAGTGACACTATATATGTTAGGATTTGTGGGCCCTGGGCAGAGGAGAGAGATGGTACCAACCATGGGGAGGAGCCCCGTGAGCCTCACCGTCGGGAGGTGAGATCTCAGCTGCTGGGTGTGCCGGACAGCAGGTACTGGAGAGAGAGCAGAGAGAGAGAGGCACTGCCCACGGAGCGGGAAGTGTAGCAAGAAAGTCACACAGACACAGAGGTGCCACAGGGTCTCTGGAGTGGGGTATACCCAAGAGAGAGGATTCCTCTATAGAGATGATACGGCAATGATCTGCAGAGTGGGGTACACTGGTGAGAGTCCTCAGTAGAGATGATACGGTAGTGGTCCGCAGAGCAGGGTACACTGATGAGGGTTCCTCAGTACAGAGAATACGGTAATGGTCCGCAAGTGAAGTACTCACAGTGAAAGTAGTGATGGTTCCAGAGGGAGCCCTGGGGAACGGGGTAGGCAGCGGTCCTAGGCACAAGGCCCTCTGAGGAGCGGGTACCCGGGACATCTCATGCTGAGGAAGCAGGAGCTGGTACGGAAGGTCCGTAGTGAGCAAAGCGGATTCAGCAATGAGGGAACTTGTTGCCAAGTCGTAGGTAGACAGGGCCAGCCGGCTTAAGAGTCCATGGAGAATGACGTCATCCGGGGGGACGCCCCCGAGGTTCTCGCCATGATGTGCATAAGACAGGTCCGGAAGCACGCACGCACCTAAGGAGCTCCAAGGGCAAGATGGCAGTCGGCAGGTTCCATGCTGTCCAGGGAGGCCCGGGAACAGGGGCGGGCAGGCTGGCGATAGCTGGTGGAGGACACATGTCTTCCCAATGGAGTGAGGAAAGAGGTGAGCAAAGAGGGGGCGTTGTTACAGTCACATTCAGAAGTATTCATAGTAAAATTCACATCAGTAAAGAATTATAGTCCTTATAAGTGATGAAAAGCCTAAAAAGAAGAGTTGATTTGTACACTGCAGTGATAACTGTAGTGTACAAATCTACTGATGTCAGTTTTACTATGAATACTTCTGAGTGTCTGTAACAACACCCCCTAACCCCAACCCACTTCCTGAAAACCCACCCTGATTCAAAGTGCCATATATATATATATATATATATATAGTGTCAGACTGACACCCTATAGAGTCTGTCTCTCTCTCTCTTCTGATGAAGGAGCAGTAGCAAAGTTACACAGGCAACATACATGTGTTGCCTTTGTAAAATTTGTGGTTATGTGTCAGTCTTTGTGTGTATGCATACCCTTCCTGGCTTCTTAAAATACACACATATATGGCTGTTTTTGTGCAAGCAACGCCTTTAAAATCTATCTCTTTGTGTCTATGGGAAAAATGCTTAGTAAGTAAGGTGATTAGATTCTAAGTCACCGACTCACTCTCACTGGCCTTGACCATGGACAAAACTACCTAATTGCCTTTCTTGATATATCTGCGGCTTTTGACACGATAAGCCACAACCTACTCATCTCCCGTCTTGCAGACATAGGTATCTCCGGCATAGCACTCCTCTGGTTCAAATCATACCTGACAAACAGACGTTTCTCTGTAAAAATAGGAAATCACGAATCCTCACACTTCACCCTCTCTCAAGGTGTCCCCCAAGGTTCCTCCCTCTCCTCTACCCTCTTCAACATCTACCTCCTTCCCCTCTGCCATCACCTCACTGAACTCGGCCTCAAATTTTACATCTATGCAGACGATGTTCAGATCATCATCCCTCTACGCGAATCTCTAGCTGCCACTATAAGCTATTGGGAGGACTGCCTCACATCCATCAACTCCCTCCTGACATCCCTGCAACTTGCCCTCAACTCGTCCAAAACTGAACTTATACTTATCCACAGCCATCAGACCCTCAAATCCATTCCCACAAATGACCCCATGGCCCTCTCTCTCACATCTCAACCCGCAGTCCGGAACCTTGGTGTCCTAATTGACCCATTACTTAACCTAAAAAAGAACATTAGCTCAGTACTCAAAGGTGGCTTTTATAAGCTCAACATCATAAAAAAGCTCAAGCCGCTGCTCCATACACATGACCTTAAAACTATCATCCAAGCCACCATGTCATCCAAGTTAGACTACTGTAACTCGCTGCACCTTGGTCTCCCCTACTCTACCATTAAACCCTTACAGATCCTTCAAAATGCCACTGCAAGGATAATCAGCAATGCTAAAAAAACAGACCATATAACCCCTATCCTAAAAGACCTGCATTGGCTTCCCATCCCACCACGCATACTCTTCAAATCACTCACTATCATACATAAAGCTATATACAATGATAACTCCACGTGGCTCAGTGAACCCCTCCGTTTCACACAATCTGCCCGCCCCACCAGAACAAATCATAAATTTACCCTACAAGTCCCACAACTTAAAAGGGCCCGACTAACGTCGACCAGGGACCGCGCCCTATCAATTGCAGGCCCAACCCAATGGAATGCACTGCCCTCAAACCTCCACCAGGAATCATGCCCAAATAAATTCTGCAAAATGCTAAAAACCTGGCTTTTCCACCAAGCCTTTCCGGATTAGCAATCTTCCCCCCTCCCTGCCCCCCCCCTTAAATAATTGCCCCCTCCTTCCCCCCTGTAAATAGCCACCCCCCACCCCATTCCGCAAAATGCAATACTTCTGATTCTTCCACTAAGACTTCCCCGGAATAGCAACCTTTCCTCTCCCTGCCCCTTTTTTAAACAGTTGCCCCCCCTCCCTCCCCCCTGTAAATAGCCACCCAACTTACCTCCCCGCACCCTAGTTCGCTGTAAATAGCTCCTCTTACCCTGCCCCTATTTTTATCTAATTTTAACTATTGCCTCGGGCTCCCCATTAGAGCCCTCTCTACTCTTGTTTTTGCTGGTTATCCACCCCCACATCCCTGTTCTATGTATTTTCTACCTGCTGTTATAATGTAAACCGACATGATGTGTATTTTAATGTCGGTATAGAAAAACTGTTAAATAAATAAATAAGTCCTCTAGGGCTGGGCAATACCTACCATACCTGAATGTAACTCATCTTGAGCTTCCAATGAAAAGTGTGAACTAAATTCAAATAATAATAATAATTTAAGACTGAGGTAAATGTCAACAGTCTTGAAACAGCACTCAAAAGGAGTGACTAAATTGACTGTACTCACCTGAGAGGAGCTGAAATATATTGTGCAGAGGTTTAATGCCACCCGTAGGCTGGCACAGAGGAAATTAGTTCTCTGGAGAAAATTAGTCACAGAGCAAAACAAGAAATTGCAAAGCATGTAAAACTCCTATTTCCCCCAATAGCCCTGTATAGGACTGACTTATGACTAGCTTGTTATGAGCATTACTGTTATTTTATATTGCTGTTTAGTTTGATGTATTGTGCTTTATTAGTTTTGTGCTGATCTATTTTATTTAATTTGTGTTTATTGTTCAATTGATTATGTATGTTGCTTTGACTGTGCATCACTTGGATATTTGATTTATAGGTGGCATATTAAACTCAATAAATAATAATAATAAATAATAATACAAAGCAAGTGAAGGCTTATGTTATAATAAGTGTGTAGTTTTAAAGTAGGTTAAAGTTAAGAAAACTATGTTAAGGAGAGATCCTCTTTCTATGATGTAATGTACGTTTACCTTTAGAGCCTTGTAATGGAAGTAATTTAACTATTTAGTTTTCTTAGATTCACAGATGGAGTGACCAATCAAATGAGTTTCAAGAGATGCCTAGTGCTGATTATGCCCAGGCAGTTGATTTGGGGTTGTGATTATCACTATCATGGTTTTGCCCCAGCCTTTGGTTGCGGTCACTTTGTATGGTTTATAATCTGGCTGGCTGGTAGGCTGGGCTGCGGGATGCAGGGTCGGGGGTTTGATGGGGTAGCTGAGTTCACAAGGTCATGGGAATGGGGTTCAAGCTGCATGCTTGTCTTGGAAATAGTGTGCCTGTGAGCAGCACTTTAAGCTTAACATGGGTTGCTGGTCCATAGGTTTGGATGCACATCTTCTGTATTCCTCTTGATTGTGTGAGCTGAGTTTTACTGTTATTTTAATAGCACTTATTTATTACTTGGTTGAGATTCCCTGATGTTCGGTATCTTCTTCAGCCCCTTTTCATGGTTTCTCATCTTATCGTTTTGGGTGAGCGCTCTTTGTTATCATGGGATTTTTCTCAATCACGATTCAATGAGTATAACCTACTTTTGGGTATCTGTTTTGGCACCAATCTTAGTGGTTAAGGCCTGGCACTATTCAGTGGAGTTGGCATGTCTTAGCTGATTGGTGACAGGGATGGGGGATCAAGGGTGTTTGGCTGCTGTAATTGCTTTGTGGGGTTGCTGCTCCACTTTCCCTTGACATGTAGTTCTATGCATTGACTATTGTGCAGCTCCTTCTGAATCTACTGGGGGGGGGGGGGGGGGCTTTATTAGTGGCTTTGGGTTACCAGAAGGGTTGGGGATTTTAGGGGACCTTTGGAGCGGAATTTGGCACCGGGGTTTATCTCCCCCCAAGGTGGCTCTTTAGCTGGTGTGTTGATGGGGGGATGCATGCTACAGTGGGAGTGGGGCTTTCTATGGCGGAATGTGGATTTGCCAGGTGCAGCTCCGTTTGCAGTTGTCGTGGAGCATAGTTACCGGGAGAGGGGCATTTCTGATTATGGAACATGGAGACATTTTGTGGCTGGGGTGCCAAATGGGGGTTGGGGTGAGGGTTAGTGCCCAAATGAGAAGGGAACCTTGAATTGTGCAGGACTCTGGTTCTATAAAGGGGGTAGTAAGCGGGGATCTAGGAGTGATATTGATAAGTGGAAAGTCAACTGGTTCAGCTTACTGGAGGGGATGGATTGTGGGTGGAAGTGGTTTGTATGTGCTTGTTCGGATACGGTCCTTTGTCAGTTCAGCTGGGATAGGGTGGCATTTTAGTGGCATTTCAACCTTGCTGGATGTCTAGTGGTGGGGGGCCATATAGTGCCTGTGGTGTTGGCGTATGGTTTACTGGCATTTTGCTGGACATATTATGCTGATACCTGGCTGGAGTTTGGAGTGGGGGCCCTGGTTTCTGCCGCATTAGTCTCGCAGGGTACATTTGGTTTTCCACAGAGTTGAGGGCTTGTTGTCCATGCCTGTGGAGGGAGACCCAAGCCAATTTGTTGATTATGTGGGGCATTGCTTATATTGAATGTTAATTTTGTGATTTTGGGTTGGGGGTTGCTGCTGGCATGCTGGGGCTGCACATGAGATATATAGCTGGCAGTTGACTATTGGCTGCTATTTCCCAAGGAGTCTTTCTGTTGGGTTATGGCAAGGGATGGCCTCTACTGATGGTAGTGGTATGTTTGAAGGAGTCTGAAACCCAGGCAGTTCACAAATTGTTATCGCTGGGATGCGGCGGTGGGACTCCCAGGCTTCAGGTAGGGGGTGTTCCTTGTTATGGCTCTGTTCATGTCATACACAATAAACCAGCGGTTCATTGTGGGTAATTTGTTACGGGATTGTAAGGGGAGTGGAGTGTGGATGGGACAAGTGGTCTCGAATATCCATGTTATTGGGAGGCAGTCAAGCCCAGTCTTGGTGGCCTCAATTAGCAGGGTCCGAATGTGGCCCATCCCACTCTCTTAACAACTCAAGGGCAGAGTCAAAAAAGAGAGAGGAGACAAGAGAGAGGAGGTATCTGTCACCTTGAGGATTTGCTATGGCAGAGTTGATGGACCTCTCTGGTTGGCAGGGAGTCCTGAGGAGGTGGAGTTTAAGTTTAAACTGCACTCCCTTAAAAATGGGCATGCTCTTAAGATTCTTGCTTCTGCCCAGTTTACCAGGCACAAGGTAACCCTCCCTCCCTTTTGTTATGTGAGGTGTTATTTGGTTGGGTCTTTATTGCTGTGTCTTGTCACAATGTGGTGGGAGACCCGAGCCAATTTGTTGATTGTGTGGGCATTGCTTATGCTGGAAGTTCATTTTGTGATTTTGGGTTAGGGGATACTGTTGGCATGGGGCTGCATGCTGGATATATGGCTGGCAGATGGCTTTTGGCAGCTTTTTCCCAAGGAGCCTTTCTGCTGGGTTATGGCGGTAGTACACTGGAAGGAGTCTGGGTCATACGTGGGCACTGCTGGGATGTAGCGGTGGGACACCCAGGCTTCAGGTAGGGGGTGTTCCTTCTTATGGCTCGGGTCATGTCGTTCACAATAAAGCTGTGGCCTTGTCTACATCAAAAAAGTTGTTTGGGTGATTTGTTACGAGCTTGTAAGGGGAGTGGATAGTGTGGATGGGACAAGTGGTCTCAGATACCCATGTTAAAACTGAAAATGAAGGGTAGCAAAAGCAGAAAGAGAGCAGAATGTGAGAGGTAAGAAAGGATGAGTTTCTATTGGAGGAGAGGAATAAGTGATGTATGTGAGAGAGAGAAGGAGGGGAGAGAAGAATGGAAGAGTACAGGTAGGATAAAGAGAAACAATTTAAAAGCAAACAAAAGAAATGAGATCTATGAATGAAATAAGCAAAAGAAAGATAATGAGCAGGTAAAAATCTAGAGAGGACAGGCTGAAAGAACAGAATAGGTAACAAAAGAATGAAACTTAGAAATCAAAGGGAAAGAGGAAATATGGGAAGGAAATAAATAAGGAAAGGCTACAGAAAAGAAAATGAGAAAACTTAATAAAAAAATAAGGAAAACAGGAAAGAAACTGAGAAGGATCAACACAGAATTACAAAGGAAGATGATAAAGGTGAATAGAAAAACAAGAAACAAAAATGTTTATTTTACTGACTTGTCTTCCTACAGCCATAACTGAACAGGTGGGAAGGTTGAGGCTGGTGGGGTTGAGGGAAGGGGTGGTGAAGAAAGAGAGAAGAGCCAATGCAATATAGAACTCCCAGCCTAGAGCACAGGTTTACGTGCATTTTGGATGCGCTTGACTAGCACCCGATGCAATAAGGAGATTATCATGTCCAAAATGCATGCCCAAACAAATGCATAGCTGATAGCACTCATCACATGTAAATTCCATGTAGATAAGGCTATTAGCTATTACGCCCTCTGTAAAAAATCACTGGGTGTCCAATACACACTTTTTAATGTGGCAAATTTAACTCCAACCTAGAGGTGGTGTTAAGTCAATCTGTGAGTCAAGGCTCATGAGAAATTAAAAAATACCCCCCTCTGTGGTTCCTCCTAGATAGTATCATTGTAGTGTTTATAAATAAAGGTATGTAGGCTTGATTAAAAAAATTCTGGACACACAGAGGTGGATTTCAAAAGCCATAAGTGGGCTGCATGAATTTTAAACAGCTAGGAAGGGTACATGCAGAAAGAGGGCAGCTGAGAGAGAGAGAGCCCCTTTATAAAGCTCAGTCTGTTACTCTATATATGGGAAGAGAAGGTCAAAAAAACGCTGAGAGCCATGCTGGAAAATTGAAATATCGCCCTTGAGGAAGGACGACAACGTCCGAAACATTGTACAGTGTCGGGCACGGACACAGTATAGCAATGTGAAGATATGACACATTGCTAAAAACCTTCGGATGTGAAGCACTTCGGACTACAAATTCTAAAAAAGATTGACAAGCTAAGTAATTCTTTCATGCTTATTGGAGAATTTGGAAAAGTTAACGTTTGATGAAACAGTTTTAAATTCACGGAGCACTTTATCTTTCAAGCACAAAATATATGAAAAAAAAAAAAATTAAGGACTGACCAATGATTATAAATAAGGCAGAGTGAAATAAGGCATGTGTTGCCGCACAATGATGCCTAGTATGAAGGTCATGTAATGGTCGCGTCGCAAATCGGTGTATATTAGAGTGGGGGGGATTTTTAATAATATTGCTAGTGAGGATTGATTCCCAACTCGAACAGAAATTGGGTGCAGATCGAAGGGGGTTTAACTGTTTACTCTATATATGGACCATCGTAATTTGGGCACTTTGATTCGGGATGAGTTTTTGGGAGGTGGGCCGAGGTTGGGGGAGGGGGGTGTTACAATTCCATGCTACTGTTGCTAGTAATAGCAGTGGCTATTTTCTAAGTCAACTTAATAGCAGGTAATGGACTTCTCCAAGAACTTCTCCAATCCTTTTTTAAACACAGCTATACTAACTGCACTAACCACATCCTCTGGCAACAAATTCCAGAGTTTATTTGTGCACTGAGTGAAAAAGAACTTTCTCCAATTAGTTTTAAATGTGCCCCATGCTAACTTCATGGAGTGCCCCCTAGAGAGGAGTTGATTTGTACACTGTGGTCTGTGCCAATTGCATTATAGAATTCAACTCCTTTTCATCACTTATAAGCTCTAAAATTCTTTAATGATGTCAATTTTACAATGGATACCTCTGAATGTGTCTGTAACACCACCCCCATAACCCCAACCCACCTCCCAAAAACTCACCCCGAATCAAAGTGCCCTCTTACGATGGCCCATATATAGAGTATCAGACTGAGCCTTATAAAATTATAAGCGGCCCTTTTAAAATGTACATGTACAATAGCAAGGGATGCTTACTATGGGCATCCAGTAAAACTGGCCAGGAGCAGGATAAAAATGGACATTCGTATTGAGTGCTCATTGCAAATTTGGGTGCCGATGCATTTGAGCGCTAGGGATGTACAATCCTTCCCTAGCACGGCCTTTTTTATGCAGCCCCTCATTTACATACTGCAGGGGTGCCCAGGGGATGTGGCTGCGCACGCATTAGGGAAAACGTGAGCACTCATTTTAATGCAAGTCTTATTGCATCAGCCCGAGAGTATGTGTGCGAGAGAGCGTGTGTTGGGAGGAGAGAGAGAGAGAGAGAGTTTACACCTTTCCCTACTAATCCATGCCAATCTGATTGGGGGTGGGGGAGAGTTTATGCCCCCCACAATCTGACTTCCCTACCCCTTGCTTAATGCACTACCACTTTAATATTTCCATGCCTTTCAGACACTAAAGCAAGATAAGTTTTGCTTGCCATTCCTTCTATTTTCCCAGCTTTACAGAGATTCTAAATAGATGTTCCAAAGAAAGAAGACCGGCTAAATGTATTTTAAGCATCCCCTAGATCAGTGTAAAGAATTCCAGTTACTGATTACATGAAATCTGTCATGTAAATGAAATGAACTATGTGATAAACCCTCCCTCTTGATTGCTCAACTGATTACCACAAGGATGCTTTTACCCATGACTATAATTGCTAAAGAAATGACACATTCTTTTGTTTATGCAAGAAAGATTGTACATAGCCTTCTGAAAGTCTTTTGATTTCTTAAATGATGCTAAGAAATTCATTATTAAAAGGGAAAAAATCTTAACGCAGCCAAACTTAGCAGAGACACATCTATTCTAAACAATAGAAAAATAAAATACACTAGAGCCAATGCTCAGTCCCTTATAACACAGCTGTGTTTCTTTTATGCAAAATGGCTAGAATCAATGGTAACATGGAAAACTTATTTTCACAAAAATTGTGCTACAAATACAAGGTGACCGCCTGAGACCATGCGAACAACAAATTCAAAGTTTTTAGGTGGAACTCTCTCTCCTCAATTCACTTAGAATCATATGTGTAGGCGTGGCTACCAGGGAAGAGCTTTCCAAAATTGTTTTTTTAAAGTCCTCTCAAAAATTACCTGTAAATCAGAATAAAAAATGGGAATCTTAAGGATTTCATTTGCTTTGATAAGCACAAAAAAACAAAAAAAGTATTGCTGCTTTATCAAAAAGAAAAAAAACGTCCTTGTATCATCTCAAAATGAAAAACCGAAGCAAATGCAGGTAGAAGTAAAATAAATGGGTGGAGGAATAGAAAAAATTTAAAATCTTTTAAATCTGTTTACATTTCATATTATTGTGCTCGTATTGTTTCCAAACAAAACAAAATTTGACATATTCTGTGATAACATTGTGACATCAGTTATCGTGATTTAAAGAAAAAAAAATGATCTGGTTTCCTTTTGCTGCCCTTTTTTGGTCTTGCTGACTTGAAAGTCCTCTGTGCCACTTGTATTCAGTGGTATAAATGTTTATCCTCAGCGGACAGGGGTCAAGGTGATACACTTGCCACGTAAAACCACAGCTTGCAGTCCCCCATTTGTCAAGACCGCTAGACAAGAAGACTGTAGCATACAAATGGAGCACAAGTAGTGTTGATGCATTAATGACTGACGTGTGGCAGGGACATGGAAGACATGCAGTTGCAGTTTGACATTAAATGGAGAGATTTGCCTGAGGATATGAACATGGAAGGTGGGGGGAGGGAAAAGGAAAAAGCCAGACCCACCTGCTTTTTTTTTTTTTTATTTTAACCTGGGTATGAAATCAGACGTCAGACAAGATTAATTAGAAGCCTGGAGTATCATTCTGTTCTTTTGATAGGAAAAGCATATTTCCATAATGTGGGGAAGCATTTATGTGGGTAGCAAATCAAGCTGACATTGAGGGACGGTTTTCTTTATTGTGAATGTTTAGTTGTTTGGTGCTTGTCAGCGCAATTACTTTCTACTCAAGTGGTTGGATTTTTAACATTTATGATCCTTACCTTCCCTCTTTTCTTCTCCCCGTCAGAATCCTCAAAAAAAGAAAAGAAAACCCCTCTAACAACTAAGAGCAAAAAGCCCTAGGAACAATAATTATTTTATGTTAACGCCTCAGGGTTTTGCACTTCAGTAGAAATCATTAAAATCTTGCTGTATTCTGAAAATAAATTGCATATATTAATTTTTACCAATTAGAAGCAAATATGGCAACGGCAATCTTCACACTAGTAACTACTGCTCACAAAATAGTCAATTTGTTCAGTTACTGGTGCTGCTACAAGTCCCTTTCGCATTTATTCAATATGCAACACTATCTTTGTGATTGTCAGAAATAACTTCCAAGCACAAAGTCTACAACAGTGTCATTTATAATACAGAAATGACAGAAAAAGCTAAATTCTACACCTCGTCTGGGCATACTTTAAGGCACAATTAGCAGGACCATATGCCTGAACAAAGCTGTATTTCCTCTATACAAGAAAAGCCTTTAAAGCAGCAGTGCTACCAAAGCTGATTGAAAATAATTTAGTCAAAAGTCAGGATAAGCAAAATCATTCAAGGGTTTCTTTTATTGATTATGGGGGTCATTTTCTAATGCTTATCACGTGCGATAAGCCGCTATCGCACGCGATAGCATGCAGGAGGCAGAGTCAGGGCGGCGAGGGGGCGGACTCTACGAGGTCTTCGCTGGCGGCGATAAGGTAAGCCACGTTATCGTCGCCGGTGGTGCTATTGGGTACGAAAGCCAGCAGCGAAAACACCGCGGTGGTGCGGTGGCTCCCAACTTTTGCAGGCCCGCACCCCCCGTTTTCGCTGGATTCATCATTCTGAGATAGAATGGTGAATCCAGGCCTATGTTCCTTATATTGTTGCTCTCCCATCATTACAAGTAGGTAGACATACTCTCTGCAGTGCTGACTGCCATCAAGAACCTACTCTAGTACCAACTTGATATTTCGGAGAGAGGATAAAGCAAAAACAAATCCCAAAATAAAAAGAAGCACATATTTTTACTCAACATAAAATTTAAAAAAACAAAAACACACTCTCTGAATAAAGCAAAGGAAGAACATCAATAAAAAGAGAAATTACTTCAGAATTCTGAGAGATATAGGCAATAGTATTACTTAGATGCCATCGTGAATATTCATTTTTCATTGTAGATGTTCACCTAAATGTCCAGTCTCTGAACACTGAGGAAAATGAAAATCGTCACCAGGTCATCTGAGGCAGATGACATGCCAGAGAAGTAGTGAAGTACCAGAAAGCTAATTCCTCACCTTTAGGAATTAGGTTCTTTGAAACCACACTCTAAAAATGAGTTGACAGGATGTTATGTCTCCTTGGTATGCTCTACCAAAATCCCAAATCCGAGCTCTAGTATATATATTTGTTCACACAGTGCTCCCATGTAGAAAACTGTCACAAGGTATGTAAGAAAATATATACAGTCCAGTTCTATGCATCTTCAAGATTAGGCAGTTTTCCACCTCTGAAAATCTTTACAACCTCTCTGACAAGAAAACTGCCAGTATACAACAGCCCCAGACTAATGTAGTTTTTGGCCCTTTTCATGCACCCCCTCCCCCAACACAAAAACACACACACACACACACACACACACACACATCACTGATTTGATTGCAACCTTATAGGTCTAATCTCAAATTAGACAGAGAATTTGTGAAAACAAATCTACTGTGTGATTCACTAAAGGCTTTTCTCCCATTCTGAGTCTATGGGAAAATACCTTGAGGAATCAGGCCCTAATGACTACAAATGTGGCTTATCTGCCAGAGCAGAAATCCAAGAATCAGTTTAAAGATTCTACGATCAAACTGGCCAAACAATGAGGACTTTGCATTCAAGCCATGTTCCAATACTGTTTCAATCACAAAAATTAAAATGTCTGCTAAGTTTAAATACAATATTTTAAAAACCTATGATCAACACAATGCAACTCTATTGTTTTATGCGGTTGTTTCCAACAGAACTTTTCAGTAACATACTAGAGTTAGTATATTCATTTAATTGGATGAGTGCATTTTATGGTGCCTTTATATTCTTGTCTTTTTTTTTTCTCATTTTTACCACTGAAATACCAGTAACCTCACAGAGACAGAGAGCTGGAGGAGGTACATTGTAAAGATGAATACACCCTTAAGCTATTTGGGGTGTTAGGTACCCATGGACCTCCTCTCTCTCAGGCTTTGCACTTGGTAAGAATCTGGTGAAGTAGCTTAAACTCATGTTTCATGTTTAAGGGCTGCTGTCAAAGCAAGGGGCTGGGACTTGTGTTTCTATTTTATTAAATAGATAGAATTCCATTGAATATAATATAACCCGGGCACCTTTCTGGGTTACCAGTAAGCCCTGGAATCATATAGAGAAAGATAATTAGGGAGAGGATCTCCCATTGTGGGGCTGTAATGGATATCCCCTGCAAAAGGTTTTATAGCAGAACTCCACAAAGGGCTCTGGAGGCAGTATTAATTGAAGGTTTGAGAGGAAGGTTGGAGTTTTTTCCTGTGTTACATTTTGGGCCTACCTGGATCCTTGGAAGCCATTTTAGATCCTCCAGTGTGGTTTTGGGAATTTCTTCAGAGGTACAGAGGGTGTCCAGGGAATAAATTGGACTTTGGACAATTGTGCTTGGCAGAAGCCCTGCTGAATTCCTGGGTCTTTCCAAGACACAGGAACTGGGGAACCCTGTGTTGAAAACCTGAGATCCGAGGTGGTGACCCACTGCAAGGGAGATCCGGTGTAATTTACTTTTTTTGGGACAGAAAAAAAGTTTATTTCCAAGATCTGGGAGGAAGTGTTCTCTGCCCCTCTTCCTACCCCATCAGGTGGACCTGTGAAACCTGCAGTTCCATCAAGGATGCCTTCCACCAGGGATCCCCATGAAGAGCCAGTACATCTAACTGTGAGTAATGAATAATCTTTCATAAGAGGGGATCACCCAATCAGAGTCTTCACAAAACCTTAGGGAGAGTGAAAAATTTGTGTTCTGTGCTGAGACGGATTTCTGCCATCTGGAAAGGGTTTCCCGCACAATCAAGGAGACCTAACTAAAAGGGACCACCTCTCAACCTAATCCAGGAAGGTGGCTGGATTCCCAGCCTTGTTAAGAGACTCTTGCACAGATAGAAGACACAGAATTGTAAATAAAGAGAGAAGAGAAAGAACTGTGGAGCTGGAAATTCATATTTATTGTGTCATCCGTCCAAAGCTGTTTACCCATAAAGTATTATTTTTGGACCCTAACCCAGTGGTCCATGCATCTTATTTGGGCACCCAGCACACAGTGTCTAGGAGTTCACCTCACCCAGGGAATTCAGGAGAGGAAGTCAGTAACCATGCACTGGGACCTGAGAAGACTCCTTTCTTCCCTCAGACAAAAGAATCCACACCTTGGGTGATAAGGGAACCAGGGTCCCTACCCCAAAGAACTTATAAATAAGTTTATGGCCCCAACCGTGCAGGACACGCATGCCAAGTTGGGGGTTACAATAATTTCATATATCCTTCTGCACGTGGATAACAACTCTATATGCTAACAGCAAACTGTCTTGGTTTGCGTGGATGTGTTGGTAGCCCACTTCACATTGTGTTAGACAAATTGGTTGAGGTGTGTTGGGGGGTTTTGAAGTACAGATTGCAGAGTTTTGCAGAAAACTCATAACGTAAAAAAACAAAATGTAACACATACTAAAAATTAATCCAAAAGAACTGACTGTGTACCACAGCTGTTTGTAATGCCAGCTTTCAGAAACTTGGATGTGAAAAGGGCTTCAGCATGGATCTGCTCTAGACAACATTTAATAGCCTCTTAAGACCGCACAAAAAAAAAAAAAAAAAACAAAAAAAAACCAGCCATGACTCATTCTTTACAAGTCTATGAACCTAATCCCAACATGAACTTTGTCTCTGACCATTCTCTCTCCAGAGCTCTTCACAACAAACTGATTCACTGCCTACTCATTACTCCACCAATCTCCAAAAGCCAAGGGAGGAGAAGACATAGTCAAGATAACCAGCTCCTCTCACACACGGAGAAAGGCAGGGAAGGAACCTTGGCAGTGGGCTCCTGCATTGCACAGCGAGAAGAAAAGGAAGTACTTCTATGGAAAGCTCCCGTGAAACACAGCAGGAATGATAAAAGCCATGGCAGCTAGCTCCTGTGCCATATAGCAGGAAGGAAAGAGATGCCATATTAGCTGGCTCATGCAGCATGCGGAGAGAGGAGAGAACTACAGCGGCTGGCTCCTCCAGTGCACAACAAGAGAAGAAGACAGAACAATGATGGCCCACTTTCTGCAGGCACACACAGCATAGTGACAAGAAAATAATCAAGGCAACCAGTTTCTACCGCTGTTGATGCCTTCTATTACATTCCATTAAAATCCCACTGTGAAGCAATTTCTCCAAAACAAAGATGTACAACTCCAGAAAACTCACAGTCTTTAAACACTTGTTGCCCACAGCTCTCTAGAAACAAATCACTGACACCTCAGTTTATTATCAAATTTGTGGATTTAAACAAAAACAACCACTCACATTCATCCCAAACATTTCCATATATTTTCACAGATTTTTACCTGTAATATACTAAAGAACACTGTTTTTAAAACTTGGAATCCTGAGCCTGTACTGGGTCATGACGAGCATGTGACTTGATCACAACCCTTTTTTTTACATCCATTCCCTTTGTAAAGCTGTTAAGCAGTGGATGGGAAGAACCACAGCATCTGCTGACTTGTGGCTCCATGCAGCTCACAATGGGGTCAGTTTTAAAAAGTCCCAGTGTGCACGTGGACGCGCTGATTTTATAATATGCACACGCTGGCACAAGTTATAAAATCCGATGGCCATGCGCACATGTGCAGGAAACCCGTGACTCGCACGCGCAGGGGGGTATTTTATAATCTACGCACAGTGACTCGATCGGGCCTTTGCCCAGTTCCCTCCCAGTCTGCTCCAAGGAACAGACTGGAAGGGAACTTTCCTATCTCTAACCCTACCCTTCCTACCTCTTCCCCTCTCCTCCTCGACCCCTACCCTAAACCTATCTATTCCTAATTTTTTCATTTTCTAACTTACCTGCTCCTTCAGAGCTATCCCAACTGGGTACCATCAAGCTAGGTTGAGAGAACATTGCACAAATCTCATCTTTGGCTGAGTTTCCTCACTCCGAAGGTCATCAGATCTTTACAAGAGAGCACTGTTCTGTTCGTACGTCTCACTTTGAATGTCAAAGTGGCCCCTAACCCCTACATTACTACCTAAACCTCACCTCTAGTTACTAGGTGGGCCTCCCATAGAGATATAAATACCTACCTAGGATGAGGACATTATGGCTAGTCTCTCTCTCATGGTGAGTTTCTGTGCTAACATGAAGCTCTGCATGAGGAGAGACTGGGGCTGCCGCAGGGCTTGTTGAGCTTGCACTGGCTCACAGGCCCCGCGCTGACTTAATAATGCTGCTGCCATTTGCAGATCATCATGCTCAGGACCAGACATGACAGGAGGAGGCAGAGTGTGCACAGGCCAGTGGAGATTGCCACTGTTCTTCTGTCTTCACCCACCACTTAACCTACCTAACAGGAAATTGTTGCCCTGTCACCAGTCTGTCCTCTCTTCCCATCAGTTGTCATCTATCTTTGGCCTGGGGCACAAAGGAAAATGTTGATACTGACCCTGGCTAGGAGTTGTTTAGAGGAAAGGATCAGATGTAGAAGGGGTGTGAGGGTTGGAGCAGCTGGAAAAGGATTGGATGTGGAAGATGGGGAGATTGGGAATGACAGAAGATCAACTGGGGGGCTGAGATGCAGGGGGAACAGCCAGGAAAATGTGAGAGCAGGGTTGAAGAGGTGAAACTAGGCGGTGTGTGAGCGAGAGAGGATGGAGGATGAGACGGAGGAGGGAATAAAGAATATGACGAGAGGAAGGGGTTAGCAGATTAGTTGGCAGTTATAAAAAGGAACCGGGGTAAGAGAGAATCAGCTGAGGGTGCGCAAAAAGGTCTGGAAGGGGTAAGAAAGAGGGGATGGGGAAGGTGAAAGGAGCTTGGGGATGTTAGAGGGAATCTACTAGAGGGTCAGAGGTTCAGAGAAGGAGTCTGCTGGAGGGAGGAAGGTTAAGAGAGCAGGACTTCTGAAAGGGGTGGAGGATCAGCTGGAGTATGGGGAGGGTGAGAGTGGGGTGATTGCTGGAGGGGGACTGCACCCCTACTAATTTGTTCTGGTTGTTCTCTGGGACCCATGTGAATTTTCATGTGGGCTAAACGTTTGTGAAGCAGTGGGGGTAGAATATCAGGTAACGTAAGAATCTCACCACCACCTTCTACAAATCTACATTGGAAAGCATTCCCATAGCCATGCCTCTGCATTCTTTTCCCCCTTGTTCACTGGTCATAACTCAGCTGCAGCAATCTTTCTTGCTCACTATATTATTGACACCAAAGGCAGATTTAATGTCCCTAACCACTCACCTCCAAACCTGCTCCCATTTGGGGTCCTCCTCCTAAGCCACAAGTTGCAGCAGACTCTAGGAAAAGTCCCTCGTCAATGATAGATCAGTAGGCATCTTATTATAGCGATGCCTCCAAGCAAGAGCAGCTGATAGAGCTGCCTTCAGTAACGGGGTGAACTTACAATTTCCAGTGGCAGTGGATTACCCTGCCCACTGGGAAATCCACCTCTGGTGGCCAACTACCTTTTTCATCAAGCAACATGTTATTATTTTTACACCTCAAGAATGATTTAAAAAAAAAATAAAAACAGCCTTGCATTTAAACTTAAGATATTATGTGAAATACCAAACAAAATCACCAAAACACTGCCTGAAGCTGTTCTGATTGGAACGGTATTTTCTGATCGGATTCAATAAGAGGAGCTGACACAGACTGGTGGTTTCCCACCATTCTATGAATTAATTCTGAACTTTCAGATTTCTTAAAAAGTTTCAATAAAACTTTGTTTTAATTTTAGAAAAAAAAAATCTTAAGTACTCTTAGAAATTAGCTCTTTTTTCCCCTTTACTTTTATTAAACCACTATTTCTTACCTCCAAAAAGAGAAGAGCGGCCATTTACTGAATGTAAAAATAAACTTGATTCTATTAATAGCATTTTTAATTGTAATTTTGCAGACATGCGAGACCTCAGAAACAGAGCAAGCCCTGTGGCAGTATGAGTTGGCTCTTCATTGGACATAAGTCAGACAGAGACATTATCTTACATTGCAATGGTATGCGATAAGTCTTCTTACAAATGTTAATAAACAACCGTATTACGTACTAATCTATTTTTGTCCCCAGTGACTTAAGAATATAAATCACAGTTAACAGTCATTTCAATCTGGAAAGTTCTCTGCTTAGAAAGAGAGAATGTTGATTTAGCCCAATCTGCCCTTCTCTGTCATGAGCAGAAGCTGATCTGTAATAAACAAAGAGGGTGTTGTGGCCTCACTGACAAATTTTGTACTGCTCCCAAAACACAAAAATAAAAGTCTATCGATATAAAAAACTGCACATTTATAATGAACTCTGAGAAGTGAATTTTCTTCCATTTCCAATTCACATTTTAAATGGGGGAAAAAAATGTTTGCGCATGTGAACCTATTGATAGACACATATATCCCTCACATAAGAATCCTTCTAGAAAGCACTGCATGCATTTATTTTGCTGTTGCTTTTGGAACTGTAAATTTTATGAAAGTAGAATGCCGGGCTGCACCAGAATGTGTCCGGCACTCTGCTGTCAATGATGTCATAGAAACCCCGATGTAATAAGGTGCTCTGGGCTGTGCACACAGTTTTTTTTTAATCTGTGAAAGTGCACACAATGTTTTGTGTGCAGACTATACACACAGGGCCAGATTTTAAAGGCCCGGGACGCATGCAAGTCCTGGGGCCTGCAAAAAGGGGTGGGGAGGGGAAGGGGTGGGGCCAGAGGCCTCCGACACAGCAGCCATTGCTGCTGTGTTGGAGGATCGCATTCTGGCAGGCACAAAAGGTAAGACAAAGGCCAGTGGGGGTTAGAAGGTCAGGCTAGGGGGAAGGGAAGTTCCCTCACAGGTCGCTCCGATTTCAGAGCGGCCTGGGAGGGAATGGGGGAAGGCAGCGCGGCTCGGCGCACCCAAAGTGCATAATTGTGCACCCTCTTGCGCGCACTGATCCCCAATTTTATAACTTGCACACGCAAGTTATAAAATCAGGCATACATGTGTGCGTGCCGTGTAGCACGCTCACCTTTTAAAATCTACCCCATAATGCAGCAAGAAGTTTTGCATGCAAAAAATATGCGCATAAATTAGTGTGCCTTCATTTAAATCTCAGGTTAATGCTGCAGAGAGGCATCCAGGCCAGGAGTGGGCAAACCTTTTTATGCTGGGGTCAATATATCAGTTATCGAGAACAACAAGAGCTGGAGGGTGAGGTGGCGCGGGGCAGGGCAGAGCAAGAAAGAGTGGGGTGTGACAGGTGCTCGACACAATCAGTTCTCCACTACTTGCTGCAGGCATTTCAGTCTCCAGCAGGCTTAAGCGCCATCATCTTTAGCACCCAAGGAGCCCCTTCAATCATGGGTCCCCAACCTCTACCAAAATCAGAAAAACCTTCAACCCAGCAGGTACAAGGTGTTTCCCTAGTTAGCAGACTACCTCACCTCAATGATAAATGCAGGCCATAAAGTATAAATAGTAAAAGTGCAGACAAAAAACTGGACTGGAAGCCACTAATATATGCAGTGTAATAATCAAAAAACAGAAATATCGCCATTCCTCATAAAACAAAGTCAACAAATATAAATCATTCTTAACAGTGAGGAAACAACACTAATCAAAAGCATATTTCAAACCGAATTTCAAATAGAACACCAATAATTAAAAAGAATAAGGATATAACAAACTTTAAACATATCCCCAAAATCAATCAAATATTTCAAAACAGCAAACATATCAGACACCTAATAATTAAAACTAATAAGGATTAAAAAAATTCCCCTCTCTTCATACCTGGAAACTTTTTATTTCCAGTCACCCTGAGATGGCAGAGAGGAGGGAACATACAAACATCTTCCTTTTTCTCTCATATACACACACGCTCATTCACACACATACACACTCATATACCCTTCTACCCTCTCTTCTTCTCACTCCTCCTTCCTCTTTCCTTCTCAATCACCTCTTAGTCATTCATCCCCTCCCCCTCACTCACCCCTTTCATTCAACTCCTTCACTGTCAACTCTATACCTCCTCACCCTCTTCCTTCCCCTCTGTCACTCAACCCTTTCCTCCCCTTTGAAACTCAACCCCTCACTTCCATTCACCCTTTTTCCTTGCCTCATTCTTACCCCTTCCCCACTGAGTTACTCACCCTTTCCCCTCCTACCTCTCAATCGCCTCTCTCTCCCATTCACTCCCTTCATGTCCCTCCCTCTCCTCTCACTCACTTATTCCCTGTCACTGGCCCTCCCACTCAGCTTACTTCCACTCACCCTCTTCTGTTTCTCATTCTCACCCCCTTCCCACTCAGTCATTCACGTCCCTTCCTTTAAGTTAGTCCCCACCTTTACCCCTTTCCCTTTCTTCCCACACCTCATTCTCACCCCCTCTTTCATACTCTTACCCATTCCTTTTTTTAAGTTAGACTCCATATTACTCACCCCTCCACCAGACCTACAGCAGCACAGGGCCTCTCCTCGCTGGCAGGGAGTAGGGGGTAGGAACCATGCCAGTGCGCCATCAACAAGTAATGTTCCTGTTCCTCAGAAATATCTGTATACTAAGAGAAATTTGGAGCCAATGTATTCCCCTTCTCCCTCAGATGTGAGTGTGGGGGTGGAGAAAGATTTATTTATTGCTCTGGAGAGACTGAGGAGAGGGGAACTGAAAAGAGAAGGGTATTTTCTGATAGCCCTAGTAACAACAACTTTACTCCTGCAGCAGGATTTTGGAGCAGGAACCTCCCCTGAAATGAAGGATGGAGGCCTAAGCCTAAGGCGCATGCCGCACATGGACGCCAGGCTTCTGGGAATCCGATCAGAAGGTGTTTGGGCAAAGTGGAACCCAACCCACAGCCACCAGGTTTCGGGAGGAACCCAAGCCAGGAGCCTGGCAGGAATGCCCACCTGGAGTGAGAGGAGGCAGGTATACATCCAGAGAGTCAGCCCCTGGCTCAGCCTTCCTCTACGTCAATCTGTACAGGTGCTGCACCCAGAGCTCACCTGCTCACCTGAAGGTGCTCTGTAGCCCCCTCTAGATTCTTCCTGGCAGCTCAGGCAGTTGATGCACCTGACCTGATCTGCAGAAGGTGAAAGTGTACACCAAAAACCAGACATCCATGGGCAGCATCCTCCCCCGCTAATTAAAGTTTTTGTAGCATTTTGTGATGGAGGCTAAACGCTTTTCTCTCCTTCTCCTCGCTGGTGGAGGATGGGAACCCCACCAGCGCACCATCGAATGGAGGTTCTCCTCACTGGCAGGGAGTGAGAACCCTGCCAGCGCATCATGAAATGGCGCCGAAGCTCTGATCTGCCTGTTTAAGCGTGTCATCAAGAGTGACAACTTGGCCTTTGATGATGATGTCAGGCAGGCAGGTCAGAGCATTGGTGGGCCGCACATAATGCATCTTTCCAAGGGACAGGTGTGCTGAATGAAAAGTCTTAATGGACCAGATCTGGCCCCCAGGTAATAGTTTGCCCATCATTGATCTAGACTAAACGCATGGTTTCTAAACATTGGAACTTTAACTCCTGGTCAGATCTGGAGTAAAGTGACTCAGACTAATGCTAGTTATGGCAGGGGTAGGACACACTGTTCCTCAAGTGCTATAAACTTGTCTGATTTTTCAGGGTCTCCGCAAAGAATATGCATGAGGTATTTGCATACTGTGGATGCACTGCATGGAAATGTCTTTTATGCATATGCATTACGGATATCCTGAAAACCAGATCTGTTGGAGATACTCGAGGACCAAAGTTACCGAACCCCGGGTCTATGTGCTGAACCCGAAGTTTGTGGAGCAACGGTCCTATACTCGGAACCAATATGCAGAAAAGATATCGCAGATAATTTTCAAAATGATTTCTGCACATAAAACTGGACATTACGTGCATAAAGGGGCTTTTGAAAATTGCTACAATATATGCTACTTTTTTGCACATGGGCTTTCATTCCTATGTATGCACAAATCAAATGTTCTGTGCATAAAGAATGTTGAGGCACAGGGAATATGCTTTGTACATATATTTTTAGGCACACACTTGGTTTTGTGCACATAAATTGTTGATTTAAATGCCAGCTTAACTTTTTCAGGCGGCATTGTTTAACCATCAGTGTAACAGCTTAATGTTACTTTATTAAGAGCAACTAATTATGGGCCCAATGTAATAAAATAAGAGCTAAATTTTAGCTCAAATTTTCTTCTCTCATGTGGTCAAAAATACAGCTCTAAGAGTCCATGTCCCGCAAAGGAACCTTCGTTCAGCTAACAAGGCACTGCTAACAATCCCTACAGTAAAATCAGCAAAACTAACCCAAGTAAGAGAAAGGGCCTTATCACTGGCTGGACCCTTTCTATGGAACACAATGCCCACTGAACTCAGATTACAGAGTGACATCAAATCCTTTAAGAAAACCTTAAAGACATGGCTCTACAAACAAGCCTTTCCAAAAGAAACAGTGGGGTAGAGAGGGAGTGAGAGAATGAAAAATACAGAAAAGCGCAGCTAAGAATAGATGACATCACAATATTATAAATACATAATAATGTTGAGAAGTAGACCGAATCATAGTAACTCAATAACTTTCCTGGATTAAGCCATCACTACACAAAATTTAATTTTATTAATGATATTGTAACCGTTCTTATTTGGCACCTGTTAGAATGTATGATAACTACCTATATATACCTTATTTTGTGCCTATTTGTAAACCATTGCGATGGTGCATAACTTAGCGACCGTATAGAAAAGTTTTTAAATAAATAAATGAATTAGCTTCTGCTGAAGTAAGCTAGTAGTATGCTATTGCAGTGGGTATTTAAAAAATAACATACTAATCCAAAAGTGTACACAGAAGACATGCTGAGAGCACATAAAATATGATTTATCTGATTAACAAGATAGCATAATTACCATCCTTATACTGAACAACCAGAATATATAATTGGGTTCATTGGATAGTTTATTTCCACTGTTTACTTTCAAGGAAAAGGTTTTCCAAATTTTCTTTGTTACTTCGCCACTTATAAGTTTGAGGAACACTTCCTTGCATTCACATAAGGGAGACTAAAATCTTCATCAAACGAGCAACCAGGATTTTATTTTCTACTTCAGTTTTTCCCAACCTAGTCCAGAGGAAATGCATATGTTTTAAAAATGGTATAGGTTAGGGAATGTGATTTTAGAATCTTACAATCTCGACTGGATATATCTACGGAACTGGACAGTAAAACACCATTTTAGCCACAACTGAAAACTCATGGTGCCTTATGTTAGAAACAAGGATTTGTGTAAATATCAATAGTTCCCAACCCTGTACAGGGGGAACCTAGCCTGGTTTTCTGGACAGTCGCAATGAATATGCATGGGATTTGCCCAGATTAATGTTAGCAAGACCACATTACCGTATCTTCAGCACCACATTAGATGTTAGGTACATGGCACATGTTTTACTGCACTTTAGTGTGGAGACCCCTAAGACAGAATGGTCTTTTACATGGGGTTTAATAATGTATATATAAAAACAAATTTACACCCATATAGAACTGTATTTGCTCTGTGAGACTTGGATTAGGTAATTTTTTTTTTTTAAATGTAAATTTTTATTGGTCAGAACATTCAATCAACGGATAACATCAAAACTGGGAGACCAATACAGATTTCAAATAAGAAACCCTGATAATCCCTTCCGGATTAGGTAATCTTTTAATCAGTTCTGGACGCACAAAATCTCACCCTGTTTCTATGACAGAAAACTCAGCTAGGACTTCTATCGTAAAGCTGTTGGCAAAGGAAGACTGCAAAATACGTTAACAATAAGAGCTGAATTTCCTTCGCATCATCATTCTTCTCAAAGGCTGGCAGCTTTCTTTAAAAAACTAAAAATAAACAAGTTCATGTAGTCTGATCATGGAGGTAAGTGAAAAAGTTACTGTTCAGCAAAGGTTTTGTGTGGGATAGAAGGATGTTTTAAATATTTATACTATAAGGGAAGCTGCGAGTATGTAACATTCAGCAAGTACAGCATCTTTCCTCACATGTCAAAAGAGACTTAAGAGATGCAGCTACATCTAGTGATCAGCACCAGATCACAGTGGGCAGGACCTCATTAGAGACAAGGTTGCTTTTGGTTAAGAAACTGGCAAATTTGTTTCTTTGTAAACATTAAGGAAAAGTTAAATGGAAAGATTCACAGATGTTAAAAATGTGTCAAAACAGTGCCAAATATTGTAACATGTAATTTGCAAATGTAATGTAAGATACATATGCATTAGCCATGGTTAAAGAATTCAGCAAGCCAACATTAGTCATCTTCTAAACACAGATCCAGGGACATTTTTAGCTGCCTGGTGCTAGAAATGTATATATCCACTAATGATTTGCCAAGGAAAAATTTAGGTTCAGATTCAGGAAACTTTACTGGCATGACAATTAGTACATGTGTCACTAAATCAATACATAAAGTGGTTAAAATAAAAGTAAAGGGAGGGAAACATTATGTAATAGTTATAGCAATAAATAAAACTACACAGTACAGAAAGGACAATTCCCAGGTTATGGTGTGGGTCTATTTTATCCACGATCAGATTACGGGTCTAACCCGGTACAGGATACAAAATATTTTGCTGCTACATCTGCTGTTTCCTCTAGGATTATACAGAGAGTTTCTCTTCAGAACATTTCTACCACTAATGTCACAGCCATAAAGTAATATTGCAGAGTATACTAATTTTTTTTTTAAACTGTTTCACCCTAATATGTTTTTTGGGCAACAGCAGTAATAAACTGCTTAGTTACAAACAAAACAAGAGAAGAAAAAAAGGAATAGAATATGAAAACATTTATTATAATTATAGCTTATTTTTGTTGTGTTATTACAAAAGCTGTAATTTCATTCCAGGGATTCCAATGACTAAACTGTGAAACCAAAGAGACATCGTAGGAACGCCTCCATGAAATTAAATTTATGCAGTTTCCTGTAGTGCACACTTTTTCTATATTATAAAAAGAATGCTGTGTCAATCAATGACTACAAAGAGATTAATATGCACCCACTTCCCTAATATATATCTCTGTATATATGTTTCTTATGCAAATTTGAAAATGTACAATACAATAAATAGTTTTAAATATAAGCCATAGTTTCTATTAAAAAACTGAATTTTGACCAATAGTTTGCCATTAAGGTTAGCTTCTAAATGACAGAAAATGTGTCTTAATCTTCACTCCCCCAATATAATTTAGAAGGGTAAATAAAAGCATTCATAGTAACATAGTAATGATGGCAGATAAAAACTAAATGGTCCATCCAGTCTGCCCAGCAAATTGCTTATGGTAGTAACTGCTGCTCTGTGCAGATTACCTCCATGCTTTCCATTAAAGGTAGTAACTGCTGTTTCTGGCAGATTATCCCCATGCCCCCTTTTCTTATTCCACCTCCAGCCTTTAGGGATCCACAGTGTTTATCCCATGCCTTTTTGAATTTGTTTACTGTTTTCATCTTTACCACTTCTTCCGGCAGGAAATTCCAGGCATCACCCACCATCTCCATGAATAAATATTTCCTAACGTTGGTTCTGAGTTGTTCCCCTTGGAGTTTCATATCCTGACCCCTAGTTCCCTGTTCTGTCTGCATCATGTCTCCTCTGTACCTGCTCTCTTCCAGGGTATATTTAGTGATGTTTCCTTTTTTCTTTTCATTTTCTGGTTCGGCTCGGGTCCCCCGTGGGTAATTTAGTTTTTTCTGCAGTTCGGGGGGGGGGGGGGGAGGGGGGGTTTGTAGTTCCCAAATTTCATGCGCGCTAACAGGAGTACAAATTTTTCCAAAATTTCGGAAAAGTTTCATTCGTTTTTGAGTACTGCCAAATCATGATGAATTAGACAATTTTGTTGAAATTGTCTAATTCATTTAAAATGAATGCACATCTCTAATATATATTCAGATCCTTCAGCATCTCCTCACAAGTCTTCCAATATAAACTCCACACCATTTTGGTCATCCTTCTCTGGACCATCTTCATCCTGTCTCTATCCTTTTGAAATACAGTCCCCAGTACTGAACACAGTACTCCAGGTGAGGCCTCAGCAAAGGACCTGTACAAGGGCATTATTTTACCTCCTTTTTCGTACTGGTTATTCCTCTCTCTAGGCATCCCAGAATTCTTCTGGCTTTAGCTATCACATTGTCACATTGCTTTGCCACCTTCAGATTGCCAAACACTAACACCCCAAGGTCCCTCTCCCAGTCCGTGCACATTAGTCTTTCACCCATCATCACATACAACTCTTTTGATTACCGCAAAACAGCAGACACATTAAATAGCACACAGTAATTAAAAAGTGTAAGGTCAAAAAAAATCCCACACTCGATAAACCTGGGAACTTTTGATTACCAGGTGCCCTGAGATTGTCACTCACACTCTCACACATGCTCTCTCTCACTCACATATGCTTTCTCTCTATCACACACATATGCTCAATCACACACTCTCTCGCACACAAATACATACTCACTCAAAACATATACACCCTCACAATGATATATGCCCAATCATACATACACATGGTCTCTTTCACACATGCTGTTTCACTCATTCTTCTCCCCAAAGCACAAGCAACAACAGCAGCAGTAGCATCAGCCTCCCTTCTTTAGGCCCTCCCCCCCCCCCCAGTAGATGGGACACTTCTTCTTTCTTTGGGCTTCAGGAGCCAGCTCTACTGCTCCTTCTGCCAGACATATGACTCTGCACTTCTTGCTACTGAATCCCAGCTGCCATGTCTTTGATCACACTTCAAGCTTTTTTTTTTATATTTAAAATGTTTTATTATCCAGTAGCTTTTTTAAATCACTTTTCATTCTCTCTACTCCTTCAGGCATGCCCACTCTGTTGCAGATCTTAGTATCATCTGCAAAGAGACAAATTTTACTTTCTATCCCTTCCACAATGTTGCTCACAAAGATATTGAACAGAACCGGTCCCAAAACAGTAGAGATGTGATTCAGCCGAACCTTTTGGTTCAGCCTTAGTTATTGGCCCGCCGTGGGAAATTTCATTTCCCACGGTTCGGGCCGATTTTTTTTTCGGCTGTCCTGAATCAAAAAAAAAAAAAAAAAAAAAAAAAAAAAAAAAAACACCCCAACCCTTAAGATTTAATTAATTACAATCCCCCACTTCCTGACCCCCCAAAACTTGCCTAAATCCCTGGTGGTCCAGCGGGGGTCCTGGGAGTGATCTCCTGCTCTCGGGCCATCAGCTGCTAGTAAACAAAATGGCACCGGTGGCCCTTTGCCCTTACCATGTGACAGGGGCTACCGGTGCCATTGGCCGGCCTCTGTCACATGGTAGGAGCAATGGACACCCGGCGCCATCTTAAAAAATGGCGCGGGCCATCCATTGCTCCTACCATGTGACAGGGTCCGGCCAATGGCACCAATTGCCCCTGTCACATGGCAAGGGAAAAGGGCCAACAGCGCCATTTTGATTAGTGGCAGCCGACAGCCTGAGAGGGGGAGATCGCTCCCAGGACCCCGCTGGACCACCAGGGACTTTTGGTAAGTCTTGGGATGGGGGGGGGGGTGTCAGAAAGGTGGGGGTTTGCAATTAATGAAATTTGAAGGGTTGGGCTGGGTTTGAGTTGAGTTTTTTTTATATGCCCTTTCTCCCCCCCCCCCCCCCCCAAAAAAAAAAAGTGTTAGGAAAACCCACAAAATTTCATGTGGTTTTCTTATCATTCCGGAGACCCCCCCGAAACGCAAGGAAATAGGAAATATCATCTATATTTCCTATTTCATCCCAAACGAATGCACATTCCTACAAAACAGATCTTTGGGACAATCCACCTAACACCATTTTCTCTTCAGAGTAGGTTCATTTACCAATACACACTGTCTTCTGTCAGTCAACCAGTTTGTTGTCCACACCACTACCTTATCACCGAGTCCCAGGCCACTCATTTTATTCATGAACTTCCTATGCTGGTCTGTATCAAAAGCTTTGCTGAAATCCAAGTAAATTACATCGTGTTTTTCCTTGATCCAAATTTTGAATCACCCAGTAACTCAATCAAAAAAGTCAATTAGAATTGTCTGACAGGGCATTCCCCTGGTGAATCCATGCTGCTTCAGGTCCAGCAATCCATCAGTTTGCAGACAGTTCACTATCCTTTCCTTCAGCAGTGCCTCCATTAATTTTACCACCACCGAGGTAAGGCTAACCAACTGTAGTTTCCAGCCTCCTCTCTGCTACCTCTCTTGTAAAGCAGGACCACTACAGATCTTTTTTTCAGTCATGCGACACCACTCCCTTTTCCAGGGATCTGTTGAACTGTTCTTTCAGTGGACCCACCAGCACATCTCTGAACTCCCTCAATATCCTAGGATGTACTTCATGCAGCCAAATGGCCTTGTGCACTTTCAATTTTCCTAGCTCTTCCCATACATTCTCTTCTGTAAACAGACTTTCATCTACCTCACCCCCATCTATGATCTTCTCAACCAACAGTCCTTCCCCAGGGTCTTCTTTAGTGAATACCAAACTGAAGGATTTAACATTTCTGCCTTTTCTTTCTCTCTCTCCACATATTGCTCTTTGTCATCTTTTAGTTTCACTTAACCACTTTGAGCTTCCCTTCTTTCGCTGATATATCTGAAAAATATTTTATGACCTTGCTTTACCTCTTTGGCAATCCTTTCTTCCAATTGATCTTTTGCTTTCCTGATTTCTTTCTTCATCTCCCACAGCTTCTCCAGATATTTTTCCCTATGTTCTTCTTTTTGGGATCCTTCATACTTCTTGAACATTGTTCTTTTTGCCTTTATTTTTTCAGCCATCTCCTTTGAGAACCAGATCAGTTTCTTTTTCTATCTTACTTTTGTTTACTTTCCTAACATCTAGATCCGTTGCCTTTGTAATAGCTCCTTTAAATTTGGCCCATTGTTATTCCACAGTCAGGAATAACCCCATTTTAACAAAGTCAATATTTTTGAAATTCAAAAACCGGGTCATTGAGTGACTCCTCTATATTTTATTTGTGATATCAAATCATACAGTCTGATGCTCACTGGTGCTCAGGTGGTCACCTATGCGGACATTAGAGACATTATCCCCATTTGTGAGGACTAGGTCAGTATCACACCCTCCCTCATGGGTTCCATTACCATTTGTTTAAGCACAGGCCCTTGAAAGACATCCACTATCTCTCCACTTCTTGTATATTCCACAGAAAGGATACTCCAATCTACATCTGTCAGATTAATATCTCTAAGTAACATGTCTCCCTTCTTTCCTACCTTGTGGATGTCTTCAACCAGATCTCTATCCAGCTCTTCTGTCTGGAGGCCTGTAGCCCACACCAGTAAAAATGGAAGCTCCATCTTCTTTTTTTAGGACTGTCCATAATGCTTCTTCTCTTCCACATGTCCCTTGGATTCAGTTTCTTGGATATTGTTTTTGATATAAAGAGCTACTCCTCCCCCTTTCCTGTCCTCTCTGTCCTTCCTTAATAAGTTATAGCCCAGGATGGACATATCCCAATCATAAGACTCAGTGAACCATGTCTCCGTAACAGCAGTGATGTCCAAGTCCATGGACCATTAGGGCCTGCAGGTATGGTTTTTTTTATTGCCCAAATTATGAGCATCTATGGTTTTCCTTTGGTTTGGACATTTAAGATATGGCTGCTGGAGACATCTCATCAATAACTTTACCATCTCTGATAGGCTGGTTTGTATATGAAAGACACAAGGATGAGATTATCTGGCACCATGGCTGCCTAATATGCAGAAAGACAGTTGTTTGTTCAGAAAGATGGTCAAGTATCCCAGAATCTTTTGGAACAACTCCATGTTCAATCAGCATACAAAAGTCTGTTAGAATGTTTCTTTGGGCATTTCTCTTATAAAAGAAAGTCTAAAGAACATAAGAACATGCCATACTGAGTTAGACCAAGGTTCCATCAAGCCCAGCATCCTGTTTCCAACAGTGGCCAATCCAGGCTATAAGTACCTGGCAAGTACCCAAAAACTAAGTCTATCCCATGCTACTGGTGCTAGTAATAGCATTGGCTATTTTCTAAGTCAAATTGATTAATAGCACGTAATGGACTTCTCCTCTAAGAACTTAGTCAAACCTTTTTTAAACCCAGCTACACTAACTGCACTAACCACATCCCCTGGCAACAAATTCCAGAGTTTAATTGTATGTTGAGTGAAAAAGAACTTTCTCCGATTAGTTTTAAATGTGCTATATGCTAACTTCATGGAGTGCCCCCTAGTCCTTCTATTATACAAAAGAGTAAATAACTGATTCACATTTACCCATTCTAGACCTCTCATGATTTTAAAGACCTCTATCATATCACCCTTCAGCCATCTCTTCTCCATGCTGAACAGTCCTAACCTCTTTAGTCTTTCCTCATAGGGGAGTTGTTCCATTCCCTTTATCATTTTGGTTGCCCTTCTCTGTTCCTTCTCCATTGCAACTATATTTTTTTTTAGATGCATCGACCAGAATTGTACACAGTATTCAAGGTGCGGTCTGGTCTCACAATGGAGTGATATAGAGGCATTATGACATTTTCTATTTTATTCACCATTCCTAATAATTCCTAACATTCTATTTGCTTTTTTGACAGCAGCAGCACACTGAACTGATGATTTCAATGTATAATCCACTATGACGCCTAGATCTCTTTCTTGGGTGGGAGCTCCTAAATGGAATTAACATCATGTAACTATAGTATGGGTTATTTTTCCCTATATACATCACCTTGCATATAAATTTCATTTGCCATTTGGATGCCCAATTTTCCAGTCAAAATGGCACTGGCAGCCTTTTGCCCTTACCATGCGACAGGGGGCTACTGGTGTCATTGGCCGGCCCCTGTCACATGGTAGGGGTCATCCATGGTAAAGGCAAAAGGCCGCCAGCACTATTTTGATCACTGGCAGCCGACGGCCTGGGAGCAGGAGATCGGACCACCAGGGACTATGGACGAGTCTTGGGGAGGTCGGCGCAAAAAGGGAGGGGGAGGGCGCGCAAGGCAGAAGGTTGCCTGGGGCGCCTAACACCTTTGCATCGGCCCTGGTGCCTAGGCACGTAAATCCCATTTCTACCGTGTCTCAGTATTTTAAAAAACTGTCGCGTGACCATGCCATGACCAGGATCACCAGTTCATCCACCAGTTCACCCAGTGTTGAGTTAGATCCTCCAACCCCCCCCCCTGGTTTAATAGCCTGCACTACCCCCAGTTACCCAGACTCTTTAAACCCCTCCAAAAGGGCCAATTTTTTTTTTGTTTTTTTTTACAACTTACACCTCCTCCACAGAAGAAGTAAACGTCCATGGCAGTGGACCTGGGTGGGCACCAGGGCACATAAGTATTTACATGCACATCTCTTGGCCACACTCTGCCCTCGTCCACAACATGCTCCTTTTGAAATCGAGTGAGATGGGCGCATAGCAGGGGAGACCCATGCACCTGGGCAGCTTTTTAAAATTCATTGGGCACACGCGAGCCCAACCTATGCGTTTATCTCCAGATTTTGGCACATGCCGGGCTTTTAAAATTCACCTTTTATCCTTTGCAGTTGCTCCTTTCAGTTTTATCCTAACCAATTTCATCATTTTATCATAGCTTCCCTTTTGAAAGTCAAATGCTTTCGCATTAGATTTCTTTCATGTCCTTCCTCCTGTTATCAAGTTAAATTTTGAAGTGTTATGATAACTGTTGCCAAGTGGCCCCATGGGAGTAACCTGCACAGAATGTCAGTTACTACCATAAGCAAATTGTTGGACAGACTGGATGGACCAGTTGGTCATTATCTGCCGGCATTACTATGTATGTTATACTGTTACCTGTTGCACCAAATCATGTGTTTCTTTAAGGGTTAGGTCTAGCCTAACCCTTTATTGGAGGAGGAATAGCCTAGTGGTTAGAGCAGTGGGCTATTAACCAGGAGACCAGCATTCAAGTCCCACTGTCACTCCTTGTGACCTTGGGCAAGTCACTTTACCCTCCATTGCCTAAAGTACAAAAAAAACCCCACTTAGATTGTAAGCCCTCTGGGGATAGGGACATGCCTACAGTACCTGAATGTAAACTGATGTGATATCTCAGATCAAATGTCAGTATATAAAAATAATAAAGTAGCAAACCCTTTTCTGTTCAGGAAGAGGAAGATCATTAAAGGTAATGTGAATGGCACAGTGATGGCCATTAGATGGAAAACATAGCAATACAGTAAAAGATGGCAGATAAAAAACAAAATGTACCATCCAGTTGAGACTCGTCCTCTTTTGATAGAGGCACATATAAAATTTCCAAGTGCAATCCAACGTCAACCTTCCCCCTCCCCCCAAATTTGCCCACCTGATTTCTCAACTCTTCTCTCAAATCTGTCCCAAACATGTCCAAAATCCATCACAGTGATGGCCTACCTACCCCATGCTTTCATGTAGATCCATTGCAATCATACCATTGCAGTTTAGAGTTGTAAATCTCACTCTGTACCGAATGCCCCAGTTATTTTTTGGGTCAGTTAGCCTCCTCTTCCCAGCAGATCTTGCTCCTGCCTGGCTCACCACTAACATGTAGGGAAGAAACCTGAAGCCAAGGCTTATCAGGGTACTCTGCGCTATAATCCCTTTACTTCAGCCTTCCAAAAAATCCAAACCCCAAATACAACTGCTCCTTCAGTCAGCCAGTAGGTGTTGCCACCCTTGAGGACTGTGGGTCATTTAGGCCTTTAAAAAAGAAATCTTTAGAAATCCATAGAAATGACTTGTCATGTTAACTTCAGTCTCAAGTTTATGTAAAAAAAAAAACAAAAAACTAGCCATTGAATAGTATTGCTTCACATAAGGTAAAATACTTCAGTTTCTTCTCTACTATTGTTTGCACAAATTAAAAATAAAAGCTTGAAACACATGTCCTAAGTGTCCCCTTGCCAAAAGAAATCAGAAAATAAAAATCTAGAAATAAATCTAACCACTGTAAATATAAGTGCTTATATATTTATATATAATTAAAAATCAATTAACACTTCAATATTCTACATGAAAATGTTCAAGACTGCACTGTAAGGCAAACCAGATTCTAGATAGCTCATTATCCCACAGTCCCTGTAGTTCTTCTCATTATCCAAGTTCCCTGCTTCAAACTGTTACATAAACTCATTACCTCTGCCTTAGTAGTAACATGCCCCCCATTATGCTCTCTCCAAAAATTATTTACTGAAAATGTACAGAGTAGCTTGAATCAAAGAGTGCAAGAAATAACAGGCAGCAAATCATCAGAAAGAATTTCCAGTTATATCTGAATCATTTAGAAATTACTGCAAGTTAATTTTCAAAATTAGCATATGTAAGTACCTTGTATGAGCTATTTTAGACACATCAAAAGTATACACGTATTTTTGGTTTCACATGGACATTTACATGCACAAATAAGAGGCAGTCTAGGTGCATTCCGGGACAGAGCCAAGACCAACACACGTAAGTTGCTATTTTATATGAGACTTATGCAAATATATTTGGCAACCTATTTGTGCAGTTTTACACCAGATAATTAACTAATGCACTGGAGATCAGATTCATCTGTTGTCTGCTACTGGTTGGCTGGGTGAACTGGGGGGAGCTCAGGGTGAAGAACTAAGAGGGTCTCAGTGACCTGGAGGAGCACTGGGTGAATTGGTGATTTCAGTTATGCAAGCATGTTTTAAAAGATACCAGATTCCAAATAAAAATTAGGGTTTTACGTGAAAGTTATATTTTTTCACACATAAAATATACACGCATATGTTAGGTAGAAAGAGTACACATTTTCAATGCATTGCAGGTATTTGCACATAACCAAACATATGTGCATTTTAAAATCTGTGCGTACCTGATATACACAGGCTATAAAATTCTGTAGATCTCCACGCGGCCATATACACCTGTATATGGGGCTGCTCAGAGTCCTCTGAAAGTTATCTTCATATATACCAGTCTAAATTCCATATTGAGGTTGACCCACCTCTCAAAGGGCACAGAGCCAAGGGAATGTCATCATAAATAAAGAGCAAGTAACTCATCAATTATATACTTACCACATATAGAGAGAAATTTTAAAATGTGTAAAACTACGTGCACTTATGGATTTTGAGACATATGCACAGAAAATTTCCTGTGTACACCAAATAGCAGGTGTAACTATGTGCGCATGGATTTGTTGGAGTAATTTTCAAAGCAGACTTGTGTGTGTAAGTCCTCTTTCAAAACTGCTGTAGGAAAAAGAGGCATTCCTGTGGGCCTGTTTAAGTTGAGGGAGGAAAACAGCGTGAGCACATTTAATTTTCAAATGCGAACATGGTATTTTGAACCCTTCCTACCTATATCCACGCAAATTGCAAGTGCAAACTAGGCAGATACATTTTAGCACACGCACTTTGCACCTGTTTATTTTCAAAGAGAAAAGGCACAGGAAATTTGTCTTTGGAATTTTTCCCAAAATATGCAATGTTAATGCTGTCCATGTAGTTTCCAATTCTGTGGGCTATTTAAAAATTGCTCATAGAAACATAGAAATGACGGCAGAAAAAGACCAATCAGCCCATCCAGTCTGCCCAGCGAGCTCCCACACTTATTTTCCCATACGTATCTGTTTCACCAGCCACCAATTTCAGGGCCCTTGTTAACTGTTTGATTCAAGTTTCCTGCCATCCTCTGCAATTGATGCATATAACCCATTAACTCTATTTCAGGGCTCTGCCCGGACTATAGCCTCTAGAAAGCTGCTCCAAAACCAATTGTGGCAGAAACTCTCCTCCGGACAGGAAATGGCATCAGATGCCAGACACCAAATTCTAGGCGTCCAGGTGACCTGCCCCTTTGCCAGACCTTTTAGTCATGACTTGCCAGATCATACAAACAATAGAGTTGAATCTCTTCCACTCAGACCTTAAAAGGTTTTCTGGCAAATATTTATAAGCCACCATGGGCAAATAAAAAGAACTGTATCCTGAGTTCCAATAAAGCTGCAGAGAGGCCAAGAACATCCTGGCCACCACATATAAACTGCTCCTGCTCTCCATCACATAATACATTATCAGTTTCATTACAGTAAGCATAAGGCTCACCATCCCACTTTAGATACCTAAAGTCATTCCATTGAAGTCAGCAACATCTGAATTTAGGCTGTGGAAGTACAGAGAGCATGCTCAAGGTTTGTTGCAATATCTAAGAGGAAAAAAAAGCCTCTTAGTTCTACAGTCAGAATGCTGACTGTAGAACATTCATCTGATGTTGGTAAATTGCACTTACTGCTAAAGAGCACTTAAATCTTGAAAAAAATATTTCTTAAAGATTTAAACTATTACGGGCTGTGTATATTGTGTGTTAGATTTTAAGGATATTATTTGTTTACAAGTGGAAATAATTCTAGGTTATTCTAATCGCTAATTGGCTCTTATTTCGAAGATTTTCCTCCTGAGGAGAGGGGATGTAATCTATATAACAAAAAAAGTGACTGGGATCGGTGGGAATCAAACTAGTGACTAGCTGCTCAGGAACCAATGCTCTCACAATTGCAAACTCACAATTCTAATAGTTAACAAATACTAACTTTTCACTAACTCACAATTTTAATCCAAAATATATTATCCTTAAACACACACAATTAACCCTGATTTTAGTGATTGACTAATTTTAGTGCTGTTGCTGGTCAGTCACAAACTAACATGTCACCTAGAGGGTCATTTTTCAAATTGCGTTAGGGCATTATTGTGGGCGTTAGGGCTCCTAACACCCGCGATAACGCCATAATGCATATGATAAATAATGCATCGTGAGATGTGTATGCAAATTTAGAAAATTTAGTCAAGTGGGAGGACTTTGGGAGGAGTTTATGAAAATGAGGGGTGCTTAATATTGCGTACGATAGCGTAATGCACACTATCGCGGGATTTAACACCGGAATTAACCACACCTTTTTTCCTGGCATTATGCTGTGCGTTATGCCCACTGATGACATCACCAGATTTAGGCCTATTTAAGGCCTCTTCAGACTGCTCCCCTTGCCTCAGCAACAGGTCCTCTGGTGTGTTCTTGTTCCCATGTGTGCCATACTTGTCTGCTTCTGCCTTGCATGTTCCCTTTTTGCCTTGGCCGTGTCTTGTCCATTTCCCTTGCCTTGTCCATATTATCCTCTTTTCCCAGTTCCCCTCAGCTTGACTTCCTGGATTCTGATGCTGATCTGAACCCAGACCCTCCTTGATCACTGCCTGGATTCGACACCTCGCTTTGGACCTGATCTTGCTCTGTCAGCTGCCTGCACAGACCTTCAGCCTGTTCTCCATTACTGCTGTTGCCACCTGCCCCAACCTACGCTCAGCCTTGGATACTCACCTTTGGACTGCCCTAGCAACCCACTGAAGACCTGCCGGCTGCCAGAACTCAAGAGCTCAACCTGCAGGGGAGGCAGCTGGTATAGGCGACGCTCCAGTCGGTCCCGCCACAGGGCACCTCTGCCAGCTGTCTGTGTGGGCCTAGTGGGCTTGCTCACTAGGCAGTGCCAACTACACCACAGCACTAAGGGTCCACTCTTCCAATGAGCATCACATGCATGGTTCGGAGGTATGAATCTTCAAAAGATAACTTACAAAACAGGGAAGTTAGAATACCCCAGTAGAGAGGTTGTGATTAAGAATGAGGTTACCCAGACTGATGTAGTCAAAGAGCACCCACATGTGAATGATTCTAAACTGCCTGTATCATTTCCTAATAAGCAGGTTGTGAATAAAAGAGAAATGAAAGTAAAAATTAAAAACATATTTTAAAATGTCTGTATATGAATGCCAAAAATCTGAACAGTAAATTTCTTTTGGATTAGAATTTATGGAATTAAACAAGGATATATTATAGATACATAGGCATTATAGGTATTTCAAAGATATGGTGGAAGGATAACCAATGGGGCATTGTGAAACCAGGAGATAAATTATATTGGTATTACAGGGCATATCAAATTGGTAGAGGGGTAGAACTATATATAAAAGATGGCATAGAACCAAGCAGCACAAAAATACTGCAGAAACAAAATGAACTGCCACCTACCCATATTGAAGAAATAGACAGGGAAATGCAAGCCGAAAATTAAAAATAAATAAATAAATTTGGCAACACAATAATAATTGAAGATTTCAATTATGCTGGTATTGACTGGGTCAGTGTTTCATTGGGACATGCTAGAGAGGTTAAATTTCTAGATACCATAAATGACAGCTTCATGGAGCAGCTGGTCCTAGAACTGACAAGAGGGACAGCTACTTTAGATTGATTCCTAGTGCAAGGGGGTGCCTTGGTGGGGCCTCTAAACCATAGCAATCAAAATGCAGTCAAATCTGACATAAGCACTGGAGGGAGGGCATTTAAGTAAAACTATTACAGAAGTATAAAAATGTAAAAAGGGAGATGGACAGAATGAAAAAATGTGTTAGAAAAATTCTAAAAGGAGTGGTTGCAAAGGTTAAAAGTTTGCATGAGGCATGGACATTGTTTAAAAAACACATTTTGCAAGCCCAAATAAAATGTACTCCATGCATTAAAAAGGTCAAAGGAAAACCAAATGACTGCCAGTGTGGTTTAATGGTGAGGAAATGGAGGCAGTTAAAGCTACAACGGCATTGTTCAAAAAATGGAAAGTATATCCAAAGATGAAAATAGGCAAGAGCAAAAGCACTGGCAAGTTAGATGTACAACAATAGTTAGACAAGCCAAGAAAGACTTTTGAGAGCGTGCTAGCCAGTGAGGCAAAAACTAATAAAATGTTTTAAAGTACATTTGAAGCAAAAAGCCAGTGAGGGAGTCAGCTAGTCTACTACATGACTGAGGGGCAAAATAGGTGCTCAGGAAGAACAAGGAAATAGCAGAAAAACTGAATGAATTATTTGGTCTTTACAGAGAAGGATGTTGGGAGCATATACACACCGGAAACATTCTTTAATGGTGGAGATTTTGAGCAACTAAAAAAAAATATCTATTATAATGGAGGATGTAATAGATCAGATTGACAAACTAAAGAGTAATAAATCACCAGGACCAGACAGCATCCACCCCACAGTTCCAAAAGAACAAAAATATGAAATTGCTAACCTATTAGTAATAATCTGTAACCTATCATTTGAAATAGCCACAATTCTTGGGATGACTACAATTCTTGAGGTGGCCACTCTGATGCCGATTTTTAAAAAGGGCTCCAGGGGTGATCTGGGAAACTATAGATGAATGAGTCTGACATCAGTGGCAGGCAAAATGGTAGCAGCTATTCTTAAAAACAAAATCACTGGCCATATAGTAAACATGGCTTAATGGAGAAGAGTCAATATGGATTTAGCAAGAGAAGTCTCGTCTTACTAATCTTTCTGATTCTTTTGAAGGTGTAAATAAATATGTAGATAAAGGTGAAATAGTTGATATAGTGTATTTGGATTTTCAGAAGACATTTAACAAAGTTCCCCATGAAAGACTCCTTAGGAAACTAAAAAATCATGCGATAGGAAGCAGTGTTTATTGTGGATTGGTAACTGGTTGAAAGGACAGAAACACAGCTTAGGTCAGTTTTCCAAATGGAGAAAGTTCATTAATGGAGTACCAAAGAGATCAGTTTTGGGACCTGTGCTTTCTAACAGTCATAAATAATCTGGGAAAGGGAACAAGTTAGATTATCAACTTTACAGATAACACAAAATTATTCACATTTGTTAAAACAGCAGCAAATTGCTAGGATCTGCAGGACGACCTTATAAGACTAGGATACTGGGCAATTGAATGACAAATGAAATTTAATGAGGAAAAGTGCAAAGTGATGCACATAGGGGAAAATAATCCCAAACACAGCTACACGAGTCAACTTCCCAGGAAAAGGACCTTGGATTCCTTGTAGACAACACACTGAAATCCTCAGCTCAGTGTGCAGCGGTGGTCAAAAAAGCAAACAGAATTGTTAGGAATGAACTGAAAAGGAATGGAGAATAAAATGGAAAATATATCATACTGCCTCTGTATTGAACCATGATGTCACCACACCTTGAGTATTGTGTGCAGTTCTGGTCACCTCCATCTCAAAAAAATATAAGCAGAGCTAAAAAAGTGCAGAGGACAGCGACAAAAATGATAAGGGGGGTGGGGGGGGGCAGAGTCAAGATGGCAGCCTGAATGCTAGCCTGTTTCTGCCCTGCTGTTACTATTTCCTCTAATTTTATTTATTTATTTTTAAGTACCGAAATTCCTGTATGAAATACAAATCAATCCGGTTTACATGGAATGGCTAATCACCCGGGGTTTATATAACTGCCCAAGGCTTTTACCTAAAACGGTTAAATTTACATATAACGATTAAAAACAGTAAGTCTCAGTTTAACAATTAAACAGGAAATTGCCTGGGGCATTAAGTACATGCCTAACGGCTTTACATAAAATTAAACAGTAACTCGTCTCTGGTTAAAATGAAAATGAAGACAATTGAATAGGGTAGAGGAGGGGGGAGCAAAAAGGAGAGTAGTAGCTGAAAGCAACGAGGGAATGAATATCAAGAAGAATTCGAAATTGAAAGGGAGGTGTAGAAGAGAGGAGCGAAAGACTGGGAGAGATCCGGATGGATAGTTGAGAAGTAGGACTAACGTGGGAGAGAGGAGATCAGAGATACTGAGGAGGGAGGAACTTGGGGGGAGAGGAAGAGGGGGAGAGTAGGAGGATGGCAGGGGGAGAAGTACCGCCTATAAAGTGAATCAGCATAGTGAGCTTAAGGAGATAGCACTTAAAATTAAGGTATCAGAGCAATTTTTGACTTTGTATTGTTTAGTTGGGAGTTACTATGCCCTCTAAATGGAAAAGGAGAGTCCGGCTCTTCCCCTCGGAGCCCATTCTTCCCTCGGGGCAGCTTATTATCCAACAGCGCTCACACCCCGTGCTGGAAGGGGCCGCGGGGTCCCATTGCCCAGATAAACGTTGAAGAGCTTTCTCTGGCTGTGGACGAAACATCCCTTAAGCCCTTTGGACGACCGGCTGCTGCCTGCAGTACACTGCTCAACGGCTGAGGCGTTGGCGGCAGATCCCGGCGAGATCAATTTCACCGCTGAAAATGAGGGGGGGCAGTGGCGTTTGGAAGCCCCCGTTCAAGTGCTTCTGCCAGTGGCTGGAAGCAATCCTGGGAAGTTTGGACATGGCACGGCTCTCTCCGCGTCTGAGGACGAAGTTTGTCTTTCACCTCCGGATCTTCAGTCCAGCAGGGTGTTCTTTTTCTCCAGGGAATACGGCAGTTGTTACATTAGACTCTCTCTGGTATCTTATGGTTAACCTTGGAAAAGCCTTTACTTCTTGTGATTCAAAGATAATTGCTGTTTCCCATCAAGTTGAGACTATGCCTAAGAACAGTGTCTCTCAGTTTCAAGAGATGTCGGGGAAGATTAAAGAAGTGGAAGGGGAAGTTCAATCCCTTAGATAAGTGCAAGCTTCAGTTGTTCAAAACTGTAATATCCTGAACAGAAGATATGAATATATAGAAAATACATTAAGACATTTGAGCTTACGTCTGTTGAACTTTCCAAGGGTAGTGGGTGAAAGATATCTTTTGGATATATTGGCATCTTCCTCTGATTCTATCCCTGCCGTGGACAAAGTTTATTTTTGCCATCTCGCTGTCCTAATCAAAATCAAGCTTTGGATGCCAACTTGACCACTTTTCTTGAATCTTTCAATTATGAAGTTTCTCAGAGAGCTCCTTTATTGGTTTCTTTTTTTTTTTTTTTTTTACCAAATATGATCTGAGCTCAGTTATGAAAAGTTATTTTAAGAATTCCAGTGCCTTGTTTACGGGTCAAAAAGTGAAGGATATTTCCAGATCTTTCAAAAATGACTCAGGAAAGAAGAAAGGGATTCTTGGCTTTATGCCAAGAAATCCAAGGAATAGGTGCAACCTTTTTCCTGAGATACCCCTGCAAATGCATTGTGAGATATAATAATGATTGTTTTGTTTTTTATGTACTGGAACAGTTAAAATCCTTTGTTGATTCCAAGAAATCGTTGATTCCCATTGGAGTTTCTAATTTGTCATCTATTCAATAATGGAGTGGGGGGGGGGGGGGGTTTCAGGCTATGTTATTTCCTAATTTGTTTCTGATATGCCTTCTTCCTCCTCCCTCATGTTTTCTTTATTTGGGCACCAATGCAGATATTATTGTTTCTTCTTAAAACTATTACTTGTGTATATTGCTTTTCACATCTACGTTTCCTTTATAAAATGGATGCTTTGTTATTATTTAAAACGGAATAAATAAATAATTTAAAGAAAATGATAAAATGGATGAAAAATACGCAGGCTAGGTGGGGCTCTTCAGCTTGGAAAAGAGACAGCTGACAAGTGACATGAAAGAAGTTTTAAAAGTCACGAGTGAGGTGGACCAGGTAAATAAAAAAGTCAGTTATGCTAGAAGCATTGCATGGGAAGTGGGGGGAGGGGGCCACTCCTTCCCATAAAGGCTCATGCTGGTTGCTGAAAACGCTGTCATGAAGGAGGCCATCCAGGAGTTGTACACTGGCAGCAAATCTTAACCAGATAAGAGAAAATGTCTGATGAGAATACTCAACAACACTAGTCTAATGATCATATAGCTAAAATGCAATATCATCATAGTTTATTTCATGCTTTTCCAACAACTGTGTTACATAGGTCAACATTTGCATGCTTACAGGTGAAGCTGCCCAGGCACATGTAAATACTGACAGCTCCCTCAAAATGGGGAAAACCATGAGAAATGGGAGGCCAAGCTCACAGCTAATTTAAAACAAAATCTTTAATTGCACAGCCAGTACAAAATTAATGTCTTACCCTATCTATACTATTTTAGTCTGAAAGATTATGGCATACTCTTCTTTTGCTGGCATGCATTTATGAGATCACCACACCATGAAGAAACCACAGGAATTAACCTACTTTCTACTTTTTTCCTTGTACAACCAACCACTCACTGCCTCCAGGGAGAGTCAGTAGCTGAAACGAGTCCCGAAGGGACGCACTATTGCAGATGTTAACTTTGTTGTGGCTGAGTGATATGAAGTTTTAAATAGGCAGAACACAGCACTCATAAACCCATTCTGCCACATTTAAGAGATACACAATATGGGACAGCAGTGGTTGAGTGGCATGCGGATTACTTCCATGCAAAAAGACACAAGGTTGATTCCCGGCTCAGGTATTCCACTCCACTTTTCAGCCAGGGCTGGGGATGCAGCAGAAGTGGCACTCACAAACCCTGGAAAGCAAAAGAAAGGTTTCAGATATTATGCAGTGTAAACTCCATGTGGCTGGATTTAGAACCCTTGATTGCAGGGTTCCAGGAAGGAATCCTGGTGCATGCCCTCACTCCAGAGAATTGTCGATGCAATGACTGAAATAATGTAAGTTGGCAAGGGATATAAACTAAGGGAAAATAATCCCAGGGTAGTTGCGAATGAAGGCACATGGCATCAGATCCCAGCCCTGGTTCTGACGGAGCTGGAAGACCAAAGCAGCAGGAGGAAACTGCCATATCTAGTTCTTATGTGATGTTATATGCTATATTATTACTATCAAGTCAATGCAATATCGGCGCGCGTAAAACGAGCACTCAATCGTGAGCACCCACTCCCTTAACGCGCGCCGATCCACCTCTCCAGCGGTAAAAAAGGAGGCGCTAGGGAAAATTGTAAGCCACTAGCGCTTCTTCGGCAGCAGGCGCCCAGGAGAGATGGCGGTCAGGTTAAGAAAATGGACGCTCAATTTTATGAGCAACTGTTTTCCTAACCTGTGCACAGCCAAAGGTTAGGAAAATGGACTTCGTTAACTGAGCGCCCCTTTTCCTAACCTGACCGCTGGCAGACTATTTTTTTTTTTTTTTTTTTTTTTTTTTTTTAATTCCCTTATTTCAGTTCCTCCAACTTAATAATGCAGAGGAACCAAGAAAAGGAACAGAAAAGCTATATTTTCTGCTTTTCTGTAACTGTTTGGGCTCCTCAAGAATTAAAACCTGCAACGGGCAGGCGTTAATGTTTGCAGGTTAAAATGTGCGCCTTGGGCACATTTTTTGAATATGGGTAGATAGATAATAGCTTCATCAACATGAATTTGCATGTGCTGAGTGCTATTACCTTCGTGCTTGATTGGACATGTGTTTTGGACGCATTAATTCCCGTTTTGCATTGGGGGTTATGGATGCACTTCCAAAACGCGCATCCAATCATGTGTTGAGCGTGTAGATTGCATCGGCCTGTTTATCCTTAAAAATATCAAACTTTATCAGACCTGACAGTTTCCTTTTTAGATCACACTGATGTCAAAGTCTCTGAGCAAGAGACTGCATTTCCTGAGGCAAGTAATGTCACAGAAGATATTAGTGTGCTGCTCAATGAAAGTAATAGTCAAAATGTCTTATCAAGTCCATCGTTGCCTAGACAGCCTTTATCTACTGCACAAAACCTGTCCCCTGAACAGTCCCCATCTCCTTCATTCCACAGGTAATCAACGAGAAGGTTACAGACATGAGCCCCAAGAGAGGTCAGAACACCCAACACAGTCACTACAGGCGGAGGAAGAGAATACGAAACATCCACATGTCTCTGATCAGAGAATGGCTCCTTCTTTCCACAGATCTGCACCCTTTCCTCTTGTATATTCTGAGCCAATCCAAAGAGAAAGAAACTACCTTAGAGAAATCTCCATGAGAAATAATCTGGAGCTTTTGCTGGATATTAAGAGGAGTTATGATGAACATCTCCAGACTCATCAAGATCAACAAGGTGAATTGTTCTGCACTCTGATGACTGCCAAAGAGACAGAAAATCTCAACATTTAGCCGAGTTGTGTGCCTTATGCATAAGGTGTGTGAACATTTGCTTGCCTCCCAGCTATTGGACATGCACACAACAGTAAGATGCAGCCTTCCTGCAAATTCTAGAGGCAACATTTGCGTGCCATCAGCACCACTAGCACTGTACTATGAGTTACATCCACTAGGAGCTATTATGGCTCAAGATGAAATAGGGTTGTGAAAAAGAAGATGTAGTCACATCAGAGAACAGAAAGCCATGATCATAATCTCTTCTAATGCCTCCTCATCTGCCCCTAAAGTCCCATGTTCACGGACTGCCATGCCTGAGATTCCAAACGAGGGCCATGCAATGCAACTGTAAGGAGAGGCCAGCTCCCTCATCATTAAGCCTACCACATCACACCCCAACCCCCACCCCCATGTATGTCATCCCCTGGGTCTAAGTTTTACTATTGACCCCTTTTTCTATTTTTGAAGTTGGAGGATGTTACCCTCCTTTAGAGTCTGCTTGGTTTGCTAGTAGTTGTGCCTTGTAAGAGAGAAGTAATGCATGTCTTGAAAAATTAGGCCAAGCTGGATATTGAACTGGTTTTCCTTCTATCTGGATGTCAAGGTCTTTTGCCTGTTGCAAAAAGCACTTCCTTGGCTATCATGTCTTGTGAAGGATGTCATGTCTTCAAAATATGATGCATGGTAGGTAGACAGATTGGTGGGGTTACTGCAAGACTGTTCCTCCATGTAGACAGGATTCGAGGAAGTACTTAGCATGGGAAATGGATATTTTTCAAAGGATTATGCATGCTGCAATGAGGATGGATTATACAAAATACATACCTTTGATATTGTGCTGTGACATCAGGCAGAGTAAAGTTGCTAATGTAATGCTGACCTGGCTGGAAAACATCAGGAGAGAACCCTAATTTACAGACTTGCTACCAGATACAGAATATCTCTCATGTTCCAGGAAAGTTCTGTAAAACTGGAGAGATGATAGTTTCATGTGCAGTGGCACATTACTAAAAAAACAGAATTAATGGCACATTTTGTACTAAACTGTAAATTAAAAAACCACTTTGGCATATTACCTTCTTTTTAAATGAGCACCATGATCTAAGCTATACTGTCACTTTCTTATTGCAAAAGCTGTTTTTAAAGTGTAATCAGTGGCTTTTAAGCAAAGAAAGGTTTTGTCTTATTTTCCTCTCATGGCATACAACAGAATAAAATAACACAGATTACGCTGGCTCTATTTGCCTGTTTGGCCCTAAGAGGAAAAGAAAATAAAAATGAAAAATCATTCTCACACACTAGAACAGAAACTGTGTAGCTGCAGCAAAGGACTTATGGGGATATAACTGCCTTGAGCAGGAGCAATTGCATTTGGATTTGTGGGTCAGGACAGCAAATAAAAACAATGTACAAATTTTGGAGAATAACCCCTTACAGGCCATACCATGGGCAGAGTGACAGGTATTCATGAAGAACATACGACGGCCAGGTTTTTGAAAAATGCTCTCGCCCTATCACTGGACACAAGTGCATTTTCTCAGCTGGTGGGGCGGAGGGCAGAGGAAGATGATGGACGAAGTGACTTCTAACTTCATCAGGGCCCAGGAGTGGGATGATGTTGCAGAAGGAATTTCTCCCTCGACTGGAAAACCAGGAGTTTGGGGGCAGATGCATACTCAGGCCTGAACAGGGCCCCAGGGAGGGAGGAAACACCAGAGTTTGGGGGGGGATGATAGTGAGGGGACGAGGGGCAGGTGAGAAAAGACTGAGAAACCTGTGGGGGGGGGGGGGGGGGAGGAGGAGAGAATGCGATGGGGTGAGGGAGACCAGAGAGGGGAAAGGGGAAAGGAAATTGAGAGGATTAGATAGGAGCAAGAGGACAATGAGGGTGAAGGTGGGAGGAGAAAGGACTGCAGACAGGGACAGGAGGAAAGAGCCTCTCCTTTATGAGGTGGGGATAGGGAGAGGGTGTGGAATGGAAGAGAAGACTAATAAGTCTGCACTGGAGTATAAGGGGATGTACTCGCCAGGAGAGAAATGTATCCACCATGTACTCTCCTGCTGCTACCACCACCCCTAGCCCACAAAAAAGACTTTGGTGGGTGAGGTGCTGGGAGTATTTGGTGAATGCATTTTGTCCTCAGGAAATAAGTCCTGGAAGAATTTCAAAATCCCAGATGATGGCTCCTCTTCTTACATACCCCAAATATATCTTTTACTAAGCCATTCTGAATATTTATTTTTTCTCTACATCTGCATACCTACCAACAGTTCTTTGCCAAAACCCAAACTTATGTAGCGATTCACCCTCGTGCACAGAAAAGAACTGGTGATGAATCAATCATTAATCATTATGTCTAAACTATGTAAAGGCCCATCAAAAAATGACAAGGGGAAAAGGACATGTATACACATAGAGTCATTCCCCCATCTTTCCCCACCATAGGTAACACACCCCATCTCAGCCCGAAATTCCACGCACTGGGTAAAATACAGGTTCTGTTACAGTGAGCTTGTACTGCCTCCCGCACAGACATCAGACAATTCTGAACAGCATTTTGTGTGTCTACATGGCTCATCACCCGTGGGAAATGTGCAGAAAATTGCACATTTCCTAGCATCCCATGCTAAGGCCATTTTTATTCTATTTCTTGTTCAATTAAAGATCTATACATGATCCTCCCTCCACCTTCCTGGTTTTGACTACGCCAATGCACAAGTATAGCACTGAAGTTAAAAGCTGTGTGAACGATGCTGCATATATATTCTTTGCTCTACTCAGCCCATTGCACTGCTTCCTGGACTGCAATCACACCATACTCCTCATCTTCACTTTCAAATTGATTCATGGCCTAACCTCCTAATATCTCTCTGCCTTAATCTGCTGATATTGTGCCTACTTGCTCTCTCTACTCTGAATGTCACACACGCCATACTTCCCCATAAGCTGCTTCCCACTTTTGTGTTCTCTTGTAGCACCCTCCCCAAGGGATGAATATCCACCTGGCATTCAGAAAACTGCCTGCCTGCCCCCCTCCTCCTAATAGCAATCTTATTAAAAGTAAAAAGTTTATAATCCACCTATTCATACTGGCTTATTCTATCACTTAATTCCCTCAGTTTTGCTACAGTGTCCGTATTGCACTTTACTTTTTTTTTTTATTAATGCTCTTGTTGCTTTTAACTGCAATAAAACACCCTATAAAATTATAAAATTAAAAAATTATCAGAAATGTGCTGCTAGTTTGTTTTTGTTTTCACTTTTTATTTCTTAAAGAAGTAGTCAGCACATTACTCAATACAACAATAATAAACAGTTGTATACAAATAAAAAAATACACAAATATTGATTAAACATCATCGCCCAAGACAGAACTGCACCATCAACCATAGCTGCATCATATTCACAGAAAGATGGCATCAATGTACCAAACAAGCCTCCCACAGAAATGTGCTGCTCTTTGTGAAATGTATTCCCCCTGGCTAAGTTCAATAACTCCCCTCCAAGTGTTGAGTTTCAGCTGTCTGTCCTTACAGGGATGTGACTTCGTGCGCCGGATTTAGACCTTTATACTGATGTCGGGCCATGTTATCCTTATACAGCAGATAAAATGTAAGAATCTTAGAAATCAGCCCTGGAAAATGGCTGTACTGATAACCTGAAAACTCAGAAATGGACTGCATGTCTGGCATTCAGTGTGCAATTTTCAAGGTGTATTTTTTCCCCCTGAAATGTTTATATAACCTGCTATAAGAAGCAATAGCTCAGCACGCTCTGTGTACTGTGACACACTACTTACTACAAAAAAAAAGAATAAAATGACATTATAGCTACTGAGCTCTGTAGTGCTTCCTTCATCTGAGAAGACTGTTTTTGTGGATCCATAGCCCAGAATGTCAGATGTGTCATTCCAAGACTTCAAACAAAACCTATCCAACACTTGAGCTAAAAGTTAAGCTGATTTCTAAAGATTTTTTTTTTCAAGTTTGGGTACTTCAGCAGTAGTACAGTTTCCACAGTCTTTGTCTCTGATGATGATGTAATTAAACTTCAAAGTTTGTACAAAGTTGTGACTTACTGAGCATCTGAAGAAGAGCTAAATGCACAATAACGGAAAAGGACATGGCAGAACACATTTCATTGAAAATGAATCATCTGTTTCAGTTTGCAGTGAAAAATACAGATGAAAGATGTTCTTACATATCCCACTTCTCCACCCTGTCAACCACTGTACTGATAGAATACATTACTCTTTGGCTAAAATGTATTAATTTCACGGTGTGACACCATAATTTAGTTGCATGACAAGTGGAAAGTAGTCAATTATATGCACTGAAGGACAGAATTTTTCCAGAAAAGAACTGGTGTCACCAACAATTTTTTTTCAGAATTGATATTATTCTAGAATAGCAAGCACATATTTTTTTTTAAAAGTCACACTTTTAACATTTGACTATTAAGTATCACACATTACGAAGCACAAGACTTTTTTTTTTTTTTTTTTTTTTTTTAATTGCTGGACCCAAAAAAATGAGGTTTACTATGTAGCAAAACAGCATAGAACTGAGTTATAGCTTTATCTTACAAATGGAGTTTAACAGGCAGCTCTGTAACAATAATTAGCTATGGCAGTTCAAAACTTTTGTGAGGCGTTTCAGGTTTCCTCATCTTTGAAAACAATACCAGGAAGAGATTTTTTTCTGCCAGTGCTATATCTAGAAGAAAAGCTTCCCCTCTCCACTAATTAGCAAAGTGCTGCAATAGGTTGGACAATGGTTCAAAACAAAGGTGACAGATTCTAGATGAAGTGTGCCTGGCTCATGGTGCCAAAGCAGACTGCCTCCATGGCAAGTAATATTTGGGTACTCTACCTCTGAAATCTCCTTTCACCGAGACCACCATGCACCACCTTTAACCCTGAGAAGATACCAAACAAAACTACCTACTCCTTGAGTTATTCTTGCTTATGGGCCTCCATCCTCCCAACTCACCAATGTAGCAATGCAAAAAAACACCGTCTGGAGCATCGCCCAAGCCTCTGCTGATATTGCCTTTGTACACCGTAACTAAAACTTCGACTATTAATTGTAACTGTACCCGACTACTAATTTCATTGTTGTAACTCGCTTTGAAAATGTTTTGCTGAAAAGCTTGTCCTAAATAAACTAAGATGATGATGATGATGATGATGACGACGACGACCGGAGCCAAGCCAGCGCAGTAAATGTACTCCAGCCCCACAACTCCCCACGGTCCAAACGGGGGATCTCGGTTCCCGAGCAAGGAACCAACACGGGAAAGATTGCAAACTCAAGCATAATAATGTTTGCCAGAACCCACCGTTCTAATCTAAATTCTGCCTTTTTTTTTTTTTTTAATACCCATCTTTTCCAACAAAATATGCAAAGGACCTCATTTCGTAACTAAAGTTTCAGGAGAATCCATCCTCTCTTCCGAATTCTACTTCTAGCATAATTGTAGTAACTCCCTCCCCCCCCCCCCCCCCAAAAAAAAAAAAAACAACACAGACTTGAATAACGGAGAGAAAAAAAAAAAGGAAAAACAACGTGCTACAGTTTTAACAAATCTCTGTGTGGCGTGATTTACGGTGTAAGAACAATTTGTGTGATTGTACATGCACAGTACCCCCGAGGAGCTGAAGTTTCCTGGAGCTGGGCGAGTGGAGGGGTAGGAACGCAAGAAAGTGTTCTGCCCACCCACCCTAACGTCTCCCTCCCTCCCAACGAGGTCTCGTGTAGACGCCTCTGAGCAGACAGTGGTTTTTAGCGATCGGCTGTCGCTGGTTATTTTTCGCTCCAAGCCAAGCCAGCATTGTGACACTGTTTACATCGACGCCCTACAGCGCTGACAGCTGCGCCGGACACCGGCAAGGAAACACAGATCGGGACTGCAGAGCCCCAGCTCTCAGAGTCAGCGATTTCATGGGCTGGGGGGGGGAGAGAGAAGGGCTGCGTCCGTGAAAAGTTCTTTCCCCCACACCTCCAACTTTTCCACTTTCTAAGAAATCCATCTGAAAATGGGATAAGAATAACTTTTGCAACGTGTCCATCTGTGCAAGAAAACTTGGCTGCCAACTCGCAGCCATAGATCCGGGGAAAGCCCAACGCCCTGTCACTTTTTCTTGTCTGGTTTTCGAAATCAGCAAAAGGAGGAAAACCACACACAGCGGCTTCAACTTTTCACCTCGGCTTCTGCAGCAACGCGCACCGCCCCCCCCCCCCCCCCAATAACTTTCCAAAAGTCACAGACAAGTATCCTAAACGGGTGCGGGGAAACAGCCGGGCATGCAGACACAGGAGCACGGGGCTCCCGCTTTCCTGGGCGGAATCCCCTTAGACAAGTTTCCCAAATCTCCTCCAAATACGCGATGGGAAATGTCAGGAGAGGAACACAGACGCCCCTCGTTCCCCCCTCCCCCTTCACCATGCAAAGGGTTCCCGGCCGTCAAACACCAGCCCTTCTCTCCCTCCATCACCGCCCCCCCTCCCCTAAAGAAACAAGTTCGCGCCGCTGACACAGAGACCCCGCACTCAGAAAAACAAAACACACAAGACAAGGGGGGAGGCAACTTCTTACCTGAGAACATTTCCGCTCCGGCAGCCAGCCAAAGTCCGGCCCAAGTCAGCAGCCAAATCTCAACTTTCCCCATTGCTCCACTTCAGCAACGGAAAACATAAAAGTGCCAAACAGTCTGCAAAATAGCATGCAAGTTCTGTTCCCCGCCGCAGTCCGACGTGGGTGTTTCCCCTCTCTCTTTCGGTGCGTGTCCGGCTGTTTTGCTTCTTTTTTTTTCCTTTGGTTTGTTTTGAGGGGCGGCGGGGGAGCGGAGGTCTGGAAGGGGCGTACAGTACAGACCGGGACTGCACGCGCTCCTCACCGCCTCTCCCTCTGTCTGTGTCTATGGGAGAGGGCGCGAGGGTGACTGTACGTGGGTGGGCGTCCGCGTGCCGCTGGCAGGCGCGAAACCAAAGCCTCTGGCGCCCGGTCGGCTCGCTCCCCTTCCTCACTCACTGACTAGCGCTGGGCCCCCCCCCCTACTACCCCCCAAGGCAGGGCTGGTGAGGGATCTGACGTCAGGGAGGCGCGTGCCGCCGCCTTCTGCCGCTAGAGGGCGTGCGCTGGCCGCATCCTTTTGAGCAGCTGGGCTCGCACGCGCTGGGAGCTTGCGGGTCGAGAGCAGACCGGCGGAGGGGACCCTCCGGTCGGGGGGAGGGCGCAGTCGGCTGCTCATGCCCTCTGCTTTGTTTTTGTTTGTTTTGTTTTGGGGGGGGCTTTTTCATTGATGCCCAGTTTGTGAAGCTCGTAGCGTTTAGATTCCTGTTAAGAAGAGCGGAGATTTTATGCTTCATGGAAATTGTCATACCTAAAACTTTCTTGTTAATGTTTGCATTTAATATGTTTCAAGCGCTTTTAGGCAATAATGTGCTGCCGCTGGTTATCTTTTTATTCAGGATTTATCGCTAGCCGTGCTCCATAACGTGTTTTCAAAATAAAATAATTTCCATAGTGGCTCCCGGTGTCCCATGTAATATATTAGAACATTTAGTAGGGCGGGGGGCTGTGCTCCTGCATGCCAAATAGCAGTCGGAGAAGCGAATTTGATCTGATTCGGGCATTAAATGAAAAACCAGGAGATGCAAGGTAGATTTTGCTTTCTTTTTCCCCAATGTGGGCAGTGTAAAGGCTGCGTTGGCCCCCTCCCCCCTCCCACTTCCAACATACGGCGCAATTGCAATGACTTCATTTGAAAAGCAGATTTTATTGGTTGGATAAAATTGGCCGCAGCCCATAAGCATTGAATAAACGGCAATTAGCAAGCATAACTATAACATCATTGTAACTATACACAACTGCATAACTGATCATAACAAATTTAGTGACTAGCGATGGCCCCCCCACGCTTCTAAAAGTTGAAAGTATGAAAATCAGCTGAGGCGGGTGCACACCCCTTGGCCGTATAAGCTGCAGAGTTGTCCTTTAACCCCTGGCCGTTGAAGCCATAGCGTTCGTCGACCCGACCGTGGAAGTCGGGAACGTTTGTTCTAATCGCCTCGCATCAGCATCTCTTGCTTCTTCCCTCTCGGCCGTTGAAGCGTCGAGGGACTGCGCAGGCTCTGCTAGGCCGCTTGCCCAGTCCGAACTGCCTGTTGGACTCTCCTAAATGTGGGGGTGGGTTGTTGCTTGTGCCAGTCACCATGCCGCTACGCAATGCCAAGGGCTGCGACAGGGCCAGAAGATCTGGCCCTCTATACTGGTTCTATCTGTCCTAATGAGAAAAACGGGAGGGTGGGAGGGAATGAAGCAGCTCTGCACAGGACGAAAAGGAGAGGCTGCCCGTGCTGGCTCTCCCTTTTCTACTCCCTTCCCTACCACACCCCCCCTCCCTCTTAGCCCTGCCTACCTTGCCTTACCCGCCCCATTGTTCCCTGCTCTCCCTAATGGAGTTGCAGGGCTCCCAATGTGGGCAGTGTAAAGGCTGGTTGGCCCCCTCCCCCCTCCAACATACGGCGCAATTGCAATGCCTTCATTTGAAAAGCAGATTTTATTGGTTGGATAAAATTGGCCACAGCCCATAAGCATTGAATAAACGGCAATTAGCAAGCATAACTATAACATCATTATAACTATACACAACTGCATAACTGATCATAACAAATTTAGTGACTAGCGATGGCCCCCCCACGCTTCTAAAAGTTGAAGGTATGAAAATCAGCTGAGGCGGGTGCACACCCCTTGGCCGTATAAGCTGCAGAGTTGTCCTTTGACCCCTGGCCGTTGAAGCCATAGCGTTCGTCGACCCAACCGTGGAAGTCGGGAACGTTTGTTCTAATCACCTCGCCTCAGCATCTCTTGCTTTTTCCCTCTCGGCCGTTGAAGCGTCGAGGGACTGCGCCGGCTCTGCTAGGCCGCTTGCCCAGTCCGAACTGCCTGTTGGACTCTCCTAAATGTGGGGGTGGGTTGTTGCTTGTGCCAGTCACCATGCCAAGGTTCCCCGGTAGCGGAACTGCTTACCAGGGACCCCCCACTCAACCGGGCTACGGCCAACAGGTGTACAACCGCTTGAATACTATCTTGTAGGTCGGAGTTGAAAATATCCCAACCTATGTCCGATAGATGTACCCCGTCGTGCCGAAACATCCCTGGGCTTTCATCTATCAATTCATGCGTCACAGACAAACCGTCAATGGTACTCATGAATTTAACCATCCATCTGTTGATCTTTTTCCTGGCATTTTACGCTGCTGCATGAGATCTTTCCCCCCTCCAAACTCTGCGAGGGGTGATGCAGGACCATACAATCACCGACTGCGGGAACATATTATGCAATACCAGGAGGTCTTTTTGTATTTTTTGTGTGAGGGCTACGCTCTTGGTCTGAGGCATATCATTGCCACCCAGGTGTATGACGAGGGCTGTAGGCGTAACTGGATTGCTATTGCACAGTTCCAAAACAGTCGGTAATAGCTGGTCCCATACCATCCCTGAAATTCCTCTCCAAATCAATGCCATTCGCTGCTTTGCCATTCCTAGATGCTCCCCCGTCGGGCGCTGATGGGCCCGCTTATGTGCCCAACGCACATAAGAGTGCCCGATGATCCATGCGAATGACAGCCTCCCACAATGGTCTGCGCATAAGAAGCAAGAGAAGAAATAGATGTGAAGCGGTGGATTTTCAATGATCATGGCTACCCCTTAACCGCAAAGTAACCCAGCGGCCTCACATATGATCTAAACCTCCCTGACCCCCATCTGCCAATGGCCATGACTTCACAGTCTTGCAGACCCAGGCTGGCTGCTGCTGTTGCCGCTCCTATGCAGAAGGAGTGCGACGAGTAGCCCACCGTGCTCATACCCAGGGATGTTAACGCCAAATGCAATACCCGAGCAAACTGGTATCTAGTCAGAGGTAACCCAGATGAATGCACCAACAGAGGGTCTCCATATGTTGAATGCCGAATCTGCAAGTATGATCTCGTGCAGCGAACAGGGCACGTGGTCTCCCCCTGCCATTCATGGAGGGTGATATATGCTCCCGCTCCCAGCTGCTCTGTTTTGGACCTAGGGACGCACAGGATCAGTTTTTTCCCTTCCAGCTTTGTATCCTCCCATTGCAGGCATGCTGTCGAAGGTCCGTGCTTAGCGTGAGCTGCCAGCTCACTAACTCTCAGGGCTGCATAAAAAGCCAGGGAGAATGCACATTTGAATAAAAGCGATTCCGCTTCGTTGCTACAAACATCTGCCAGGCATTTGAGTATGTTCCTGAGGATCTGGATGGTAATGGGTTTTCTGCAGTCCCTTCCCGGGGGGGCTCTCCCTGGCCCAACCCAACATGGCTCTTTTAATAGGAAATAATGCGGAGCAATGGGAAACCCCTGAAGCTTAGAGAAAAAGGAAATGCCAGCTAGGCGATTTGATACCGCTGTCCTGGACTTTCCTTGTCTCTTGCAATGCATTACAAATGCCAGCAACGTGGAAACAGGCAATGGCCACTCTACTTCAAGGGATTCCTTCCCCAGGAATCTCAGTATCTCCTGAAGCGCCAGGAGATAGCTCTTACGAGTGTTCACAGACAAAGACCCCAGAATCATGTTCCAAAGTTCGGAGGGCCAAGTAGCCACACCGCCTCGGGTATGGGAGTCGGGGAACAGTCTGCCATTGGCGCTAGTCTGTGGAATGTCGAGAACTGTAAGCGGGAGAGAGAGTCAGCAATGTTATTTATTCTACCTGGGACGTGGACTGCTCTACATATGATATTGAAACGCAAGCACGTGAGCACCAAATGCCGGATGAGGGCATTTGATTCAAAAGTGCGTGCAGACAGTGCATTAATGACTTGCACCGCAGCCATGTTATCGGATCTGAAAATGATTTGAGATCCTACAAGGGACTCCCCCCAGATGACAAGGGCAACCACAATTGGGAATAATTCAAGGAAGGTTAGATCTTTGGCAACTTTGTGCTGGTGCCACGATTGCGGCCACTGCGCGGTACACCAAGCTCCCTGGAAATAAATCCCGAAACCAACACCTCCTGCCGCATCTGTGAATAATTCTAGCTCACTGTTATGCCTTGGGGGGGTCCTGCCAAAAAGCTAAGCCGTTAAATTCTGTTAGAAAGGTCTCCCACACCAGCAGGTCACTCTTGATTGCCCTGGAGACCCTTATACGGTGGTGATTTTTCCGAACCACCGCTGTAGCAAGTGATAACCTGCGTAAAAAGGCCCTGCCCATAGGAATTACTCTTGACGCAAAGGTAAGCAATCCGATCAATGACTGGAACTGCCTCAAGGTAGCTTTCTTGAGGCTGCGCATCTCCAAGATTGTCTCCCTGAGTTTAAAAATGTTTTCAGTAGGTAACCTAGACTGCTGGGCCTGGGCATCCAGTTCGATACCAAGGAAGGTAATTGTGGTAGCTGGACCTTCTGTTTTTTCTTGTGCTAAGGGGACGCCAAAACGCCTGGCCACCTCTTGAGCGATGGCCAGTAGGTTATGGCAGTCTGCGCTGTCTCTCCCTACCAATAGGAAATCATCAAGGTAGTGTACTATTTGCTTTCTCTCCGACTGCTGTTCGATTACCCAATGCAAGAAGGAACTAAACAATTCAAACAATGCACAGGAAATTGAACAGCCCACTGGAATGCAGCGGTCAAAATAATACTGCCCCTTGAACTGAAAACCCAGAAGGTGGAAGGAGTCTGGGTGCACCGGCAGAAGGCGGAATGCTGACTATGTCCACCTTAGCCATGTACACGCAGGGCCCTGCATCTTTGATCAGCTGGATTGCAGAGTCGAAGGAGTATGACACCACACACAAATGGGGGTCAATTTGATCGTTAACCGAATTACCCGGCGGGAAAAACAGGTTGTGTATGAGCCGGAAATGGCCTGGCTCTTTCTTGGGTACCATTCCCAGAGGAGATATTACTAGATTTGGAAAAGGTGGATAAGGGAACGGGCCCGCTATCCTACCTAGCGCCAATTCCGCTTGAACTTTATCCACCTTCTCCTCATGCATCGCCAGTGATCGTGCATTGCTCGGGGGGCAGTCTAACACTAAAGGGGGTAAAGATTGAATAGGGATTCGGAAGCCATACAGGAAACCAGCATAAATTTGCTCCGCTTCGGTTTGGTAGGGATAACGATCCAGCCACGGGCGCATTGCCTCAACGCGGACCGGGGTTGGGGCTCGCAAAATCAGGCGAGCGTCCCACCTGCTGCCGAGGAAACTGCCTTTGATCCTTGGAGGTACGGCACTGAGCGGCTGGGTGGGAGCCAAAACCGCATGTGAAGCAAGTGTGCCTGAACTTGCAATTTTTCCATGTGCAGTGGCCAGCATTGAACTGCCTGCACGTGTCCCGCCTCCCCGAACCTTGAAAGGAAAATCTATCCCTTTGATATAGGCCCCTCTCCCTCGGATGACTGTATGATGTACCCGCTCTCTGCCCATGAGGACTTCTGTAGGGTCATCTCATCTAGCCAAAGGTCACTCAACCTGTGTTGCCAAGAGACGGCAGGGTTATGGGCCATGCTTTTCCTAAAACGAATGTCATAATTAAGCCAGGCCCACCCTCCCCTCCTTTGTGCTGTCAAGATGGTGTCCATGTATCTTATGAGAAAGGGGGCATGTGCAGGCTCATGTTCCACAATCACGGACATAAAAATATGGAAAGCCCTGGTCCAGTTTTGGATGTTCTTGGCAACCTTTGGCCTCTTATCTTTCGCCTCGGTGGATCCCCCTTTTTCGGGTTCCACTTCCATATCCGTAACAAGGAGGGAAAATATGTCAATGTACTCCCTCTTCAATATTTTGTCTTTTATTGTGTCTGGCACACTGTGAGCTAAGGACGTAACCCCACATAAAACCTCATTCCCCAACTGCTGTGATGGAATTTGCACCGCCGAATTAGCAGTGTGTAAAAGAGGATTTACATCTACAGGCGGCAAAGTAGGTTGAACTGGGGCTGGCAGAGTGTTGGCTGGTATAGCGGGTGAGGCTGGCATACCTTGAGTGGCCAGCATACTCTGTAGCCTCCCTGATTCAGTAACCGTTTGCCCACTGATCACTGGCACGGTTACCGGATTAGCACCCCAGACAACGGCAGCCGAATTGCCTTGGCTCACATTCCTCTTTCTTTTAAGAGAATGGAATAGAGAGCAAAGTGACTTGGCTAACTCTCTCGGTATCACTGCAATCTGATGATAAAGTGTCGCAAGTCTGGGGCTTACCTCGTCCCAAGTGACGTGAAGTGGTCCCAGTGCTAGCAGCCGTAGAAGCTGTAGCCAGTGAGCAGAGGGCAGTACCAGAACCTGATGTCGGCGTGGTCGCCCCATCCCCGCCGTGGGGCCCGGCCGCAATCGTTTTCAGGCCCGCCGGGCGCTTTTTCTTTCCGACTGATGCCCCTACTTGCTGTGGTCTGGTGCTCTTGCGAGAAGCTGCCGACGAACTCCTTGGAACAAAGGAGATCAATGTGGAATCTTGCTGTGGCTCGTCGCTTGGTGGGCGCTCCTGAGATGGAGAGGGAAGACGGGAGACATGCGCTGCCTAAGCCAATCTGTGCCATGCGCGGCAGCATGCTCCTTAACCTCCAACAGCAACAGGTCTAAGTCACCTATAGCTGTAACTGCAGGAATGGGTGTTGCTGCTATTACATTGGGAGGAGTTGTAGCGGAGTGTGATGAAGATGGATTGGAAGTATCCATTTGCTTCTGACGTTTTCCCTTCCTTACGGTCTTCCTGCTAGGCCTTGAATTTTGGGGCCGGCTTGGAACTTCAATCAGCCCCACTGCTGACCCGTCTGCCTCAAGGGGGGGCTGATGCAGCGTCGCGGACTCGGCTGCGGTTGATGACCACTGGCTCGCCGTCGCCATTCTGTACTGGTAAATACTGTATTACAAAGTCACAATTTATTGATCAGCAGACTTTAATGATTTACTTGTCTTAAAAAAAAAAATAATTTTTTTTGATACACCACCAGGCTCTCAGTTGGGATTATCTCAGCACTGGCGTCAAAATATGCTCGTGGTGATCCTAAATATGGCTGCTGCCATGTGCTGACCTCCCAAAATGGCCGCTGCCATGTGCTGACCCCGCCGCCCTGAGCTGACCCCCAAAATGGCTGCCGCCCTGAGCTGACCCCTGCCATATGCTACTTTAAGATGGCCGCTGGCAAGCCCTTACAATAAGAACCACAATACCATGCTAAGATGTAAGCTGACCTTTCATTAATATTTTAATTTACTTTTATAGAGCTGCATAGCGCAGCCTAAATCATCATATCTATCAAGCTGAGGGTCCTGTACCCCTTATAATTCAGTATAAACGTGCACATGGGACAGCTGTCCCTTTAAATAATAACCGAATACTAAATATCACCTTTAGGATTAATATAAAAAACATCCTGTTAACCTGGCTGAGCACTCAGATGCCGTACCGCTGTCCCATAGACATATCATCAGAATTCCCAACTACGGGGATGCTGGCTACTTTTTAATTGTCAGATTACTTAGGTATAACAAAGCACATCCACAGGTTGTTGAGGTAGCATGGTAGACATGAAGCCTGCCCACTTCCTAGCAATTTAGAGAGCGAGGGGTAAAGCAATACATAGAAAACGTCGATTTTAAAGTAAAGCAAGCCTACAAGATCAGTGCTCTAACCACTGAGCTACCAAGCCTGCTACTGCCAGCCATGTGCTCTAACCACCTATGCATTCACCATGTGCAGACCCCTTCAATGGCATTTCTTAAGAGGCTACAAGTGAATGATAACCAGCCCTGCACTCACTGCCCTTTCAATAAATACAGCAACATGCAGAGCAAGCATCATGCTGAAAGCCAGCCATGAGTTCATAAAATATATATATATAATAACAGGTAAAGGGTGGCCATGTGCCCATGGCGTTTCACTAAATATATATTAGTTAAAATAAATATATGGCGTTTCACTAAATATATAATAGTTAAAATATATATAACCAGCCATGTGCTAAGGCATTTCCTTAAATAAAATAACATTCCAGGCAGAAGCAGCCATGCATTCAAAACCTTTTCATTAAATAAAGTACTGGTAATGCAGAGCCAGTTCAATGCAAAAGGGGGGAGGGGAAAGGGGTGAGCATACCTTCCCGACCTTAGCAGCACAAAATTACCATTAATATTCTCAACATTTTGCCTATAAGCCACACAAAACTTTTGTACTTTACCCAATGATGTAATCAAAGAAATCGTTCCTGCTCCTTTAGCTGATCTGCTCCTCTTACAGCACAACCGTGCTGGACGCAAAGTGAAAGTAAAAGCAAAACTGTTGTAGCACAGCCGTGCTGAGATCAGCCTGTTACAGCACAGCAGTGCTGAGAGATGAGCCACCAGCGCTGGAGCACGAGGAACCGGGAAGCAAAACTGATATAGCAAGGAGGTAAAGTTGCTTGATCCTAGAGGATCAAAAGGAGGGGCTGCCGTGCTGGCTCTCCCTTTTCTACTCCCTTCCCTCCGCCCCTCCCTCTTAGCCTGCCTACCTTGCCTACCTTGCCTTACCCGCCCCATTGTGCCCTGCTCCCTAATGGAGTGGCAGGGCTCCAAATCAAAAACTTTCTGTGTTTCTCAATTTCGATTGATCCCCTTGCTCTAAATCAGTGCTTCTCAACCCAGTCCTCAGGGGACTGACCTGTTTGGTTTTCAGGATATCCATAATGAATATGCATGAGATAGATTTGCATGCATTGCTTCCATTGCCATCAAATCTTTCTCATACATAGTCATTGTGTGAATCTTGAAAATCTGGCTGGCTAGGTGTGCCCCAAGACTGGGTTGAGAACCACTGCACTAAATAGCTAAGATTGCCATCTTTATGTGAGAAGTAGTAGAGCGATAACAGAGGAAATATAAAAGTATAAATACAGAAATTTGTCATCATAACCTTTAGTTAACAAAAAAGCCCCAAACAAACACAAAATTAGGGTCAGCAGCATGCTTCAGTGGCAGGGTTGTGCACTTCTAAGCAGGGAATTCAGTCTGGAGTTTGTAAGGACACCCTGCATTGCATTGTTACAGGTCAATACTGTAACGTGCGGTTGAAGATTTCCCGTCTGTAACGTGCTGGGAGCGCACAATTCCGACGCGTAAGGCGATCCAGCGATACAGTCTCCAGTTTCATGCGTCCTTAGCGCTTCTTAAAACAGACGCATAACCCTTTCCGCACGCAGCATGTATATGATATGTAAATGAACGAATTAGCTGTATAATGAAGGAATTAGCTATTCCCCTCCGATACTGTGATGCGCGCTCAGATTATCTCCTTTGTAACCCGCTATTTTGCCGCGTCCTTAACCTGTTAGTTTACCGCCTACCCTCTACTTGGTGTTAGTGTGGTGTTAGTATGGTGTTCGAAAATTAAAACGGGAATAAAGTGTAAAAAATGGGGGTAAAACTGTAAAGTGTAAAAAACATTGCAGCGTAAGTTGTTTATATATATGTATAAATACCTGTCACTTTCCGAATCCCCCAGGCGTGCGGTCATCGAGGCGGCGGCGGGAGTCGGTGGGCGGGTGGGAGTGTGTTCGATCCAGGCCGCGGCCGGGTGGGCGTGCATTCATCCAGGCAGAGGGAGCCGGCCGGCTCCCTCTGCCTGGATGAATGCACGGCCCCCGCCGGCAGCGAACGAATGCCCGTGCGATTTCGGCGCTCAAGGCCCCGTCCGGTCTCCGGTGCAGCCCCAGTCCTGTCTCCTCCTCCCGAAGCAAAAAAAAAAAAAAAACCCGAAAAAGTAGCAAGGCTCGGGCCTGCTACGGTAGTCTCTTCTCCTCTCCTCCCGATTTCGGCGCTCAAGGCGGCTGGGTGGGTGTGCATTCATCCAGGCAGAGGGAGCCGGCGGCGAAAGCAGCCTCCGGCTCCCTCTGCCTGGATGAATGCACGGCCCCCGCTGGCAGTGAATGAATGCCCATGCGATTTCGGCGATCAAGGCAGTCACATGCTGTGACGTCAAGCGTCGTGACGTCACGCCTTGAGCGCCGAAATCGCACGGGCATTCATTCACTGCCGGCGGGGGCCGTGCATTCATCCAGGCAGAGGGAGCCGGAGGCCGCTTTCGACGCCAGCTTCCTCTGCCTGGATGAATGCACGCCCACCCGGCCGCCTTGAGCGCCGAAATCGGGAGGAGAGGAGAAGGGAGAAGGGACTACCGTAGCAGGCCCGAGCCTTGCTACTTTTTCGGTTTTTTGGTTTTTTTTGCTTCGGGAAGAGGGGACAGGACTGGGGCTGCACCGGAGACCGGACGGGGCCAGGGCAGGTAAGCGGGGGCTGGGGGAAAGTTTGCTGAGCATCGGGGAACATAACTGTCCACTTCCTGGTACCTGTCATTTCAAATGTAATTTGAAATGACAGATACCAGCGTGGCCGTGAAGCGTTAGGCCCGCGAACCCAGGATACTGTATAGGCGCTCTATACAGTAAAATGGGTTGCGCGGGCCTAACGCTTGCCTAAGGCTTCGCAGCCGCGGCATGCATTTGCATGCCATTTGAAGAGAGTATCGAGCGGTAGGTGAAGAGAACTGTGCGTGCGGGGAACGAGGGTGCGCCTGACACTGCCGCACTGTTTCTACCGCGGCCTTAGAGTATCGATCTGTCAGTGAGTGAGATAAGCCCATCCAGAATGTATTCAAGAAAAGTGACCATGTTTTGCACTAAAGTAGAGTCAGTTCATAGCCAGGTGACCTGAAAATCTACATTCCTCAGTGTCCCATTGTGTTTGTCATTGGTGCATACTTCAGGCATGAGTAGAAAGACCCTCAACAACAGAGCACAAAAGATGCAGATGACAGACAAAAATTTCATGCCGAGATTGTAGGTGCTGCCTGCATGGATCCTTCAAGTAGGTCAACTGATGTAAAGAATGATCACGCTTTTGTAGAGCATGCGGAACGGATGGCCTCATGCAACACGCCCACAGCACATGCCACATGCACAAACACCAGCCCATTCAGTTGCAGTCAGCAGGATTTTATTAGCTGGAATCTGCTCAAATGTCAGAATAAACTTCATAATAATTGACATCATCTTAGCTTTCCAGGAAAACACAGCAAATGGTCATATAGTGGATTTTTCAACATATAAAGCACACAAAGGAAAACAAAATATTACATTTCTCCTGCTAATCAAGCCACAGAAATGCCCCATAAAACTGTTTTCTGAGTTCCCAAAAGTCACCTTCCCATCTAGTCATAAGTAAAAAGCCAGACTTAGGCAGGTTGGAGAAAAAAAAACTTAATTTCTAGCACTCACTCGGGCCGATGCAATATTGGCGTGCGTTAAAGGGGCGCTCAAAACTGAGCGCCCGCTCCATCAACGCATGCCAATCCACCTCTCCAGGGCACCCAATGCTACATGCAAAAGGGTTACCACAGTAAAAAAGAGATGCATGGGGATATTGTGTGTTCCTAGTGCCTCTTATGTTCTTATGCCTCCTCAGCAGTGGGTGCTCAGGAGAGGTGGCTGTCACCCACAGGATAGGAAAACAGACATTCTAAAATTGAGCCTCCATTTTCCTAACTTGACAGGAAGCACATTTTTTTTTTTTTAGTTTTTTGAGGGGACATTTCTAGTTTTTTTATTTCCTTCGACATAATTTCGCCACAATATTAAGTCGGAGGAAGTACAGGAAAGCAGCTAGCACACTTTTTTTTTTTTTTGCACGGAAAGGAAATCGATAATAGGCTCATCAACATGCATTTGCATGTTATGAATGCTATTACCTACATGTATGATAGGACACACGTTTTGGATGCGCTAACCCCCATTTTGGATCGGGGATATGTATGCATGTTCAAATTGCACATCCAATCGCAGGGTAACCGTGTGCTGCAGCCCGTGCACTGTATAGCATTGGCCTGTTTATGCTAAAAACACAAAGAAGTTAATCAGCACATCTTACCTGCTCAGAACTCAGAGCAAACTTAATTACTGACCTCTGAGACACTATGAAGATGGAAGAAAGCACAGGAGGGGAGAAACAACAAATTATTCATGCTCAAAATTGACTTAAAAGATTGAAATAACAGGTGCTTCCATTATTATTATGTTTGATATTATCGAACAGAGCAGTACAAAAAGGAGTAAGGACTTTTGGTCATTTGTGTAAATAACCAGTTACAACAGATTCTAGCACAGCTCACAAGTGCACCCAAAGCGAAAGCACTTTAGTTTGAAATAAGGAAAATTGCCAGCAGAATATAGTCAATAGGAGAAATATTTTTCATATTATTATGATGCCTGCTACACATGTTGCATTAAATTAAGACATGGTTTATCACATATCTGGAGGAATGATTCTAGTGACAACTGGAAGCTGATGTATAATTGTTAAGCATATACATCCTGATACCAGCCACACACTAGTTTTGAGTTTTCCTGCACAAGTTGGAGCACAAAACTCTCCTAGAAAGTACCCCACTCACCAGAACTGATGTACAAGGATAACATCCTGTAAGGAGCTAACATCAAGCTAGGTTGAGAGAACATTGTACAAATCTCATCTTTGTTGAGTTTCCTTACTCCGAAGAACATCAAATCTTCACAAGAGAGCACTGTTCTGTTCGTATGTCTCACTCTGAATGTCAAAGTGGCCCCTAATCCCTACACTACCACTTAAATCTCACCTCAAATAACTAGGTGGGCCTCATATAGAGGTATAAATACTAGGGATGTGAATTGTGTCCTCGATCGTCTTAACGATCGATTTCGGCTGGGAGGGGGAGGGAATCGTATTGTTGCCGTTTGGGGGGGTAAAATATCGTGAAAAATCGTTAAAAATCGTTAAAAATCGAAAAATCGAAAAACCGGCACATTAAAACCCCCTAAAACCCACCCCCGACCCTTTAAATTAAATCCCCCACCCTCCCGAACCCCCCCCCCCAAATAACTTAAATAACCTGCGGGTCCAGCGGCGGTCCGGAACGGCAGCGGTCCGGAACGGGCTCCTGCTCCTGAATCTTGTCGTCTTCAGCCGGCGCCATTTTCCAAAATGGCGCCGAAAAATGGCGGCGGCCATAGACGAAAAAGATTGGACGGCAGGAGGTCCTTCCGGACCCCCGCTGGACTTTTGGCAAGTCTCGTGGGGGTCAGGAGGCCCCCCACAAGCTGGCCAAAAGTTCCTGGAGGTCCAGCGGGGGTCAGGGAGCGATTTCCCGCCGCGAATCGTTTTCGTACGGAAAATGGCGCCGGCAGGAGATCGACTGCAGGAGGTCGTTCAGCGAGGCGCCGGAACCCTCGCTGAACGACCTCCTGCAGTTGATCTCCTGCCGGCGCCATTTTCCATACGGAAAATGGCTCCGGCCATACGCGTATGGCCGGCGCCATTTTCCGTACGAAAACGATTCGCGGCGGGAAATCGCTCCCTGACCCCCGCTGGACCTCCAGGAACTTTTGGCCAGCTTGTGGGGGGCCTCCTGACCCCCACGAGACTTGCCAAAAGTCCAGCGGGGGTCCGGAAGGACCTCCTGCCGTCCAATCTTTTTCGTCTATGGCCGCCGCCATTTTTCGGCGCCATTTTGGAAAATGGCGCCGGCTGAAGACGACAAGATTCAGGAGCAGGAGCCCGTTCCGGACCGCTGCCGTTCCGGACCGCCGCTGGACCCGCAGGTTATTTAAGTTATTGGGGGGGGGGGTTCGGGAGGGGGGGGGATTTAATTTAAAGGGTCGGGGGGGGGTTTTTAGGGGGTTTTAGTGTGCCGGCTCACGATTCTAACGATTTATAACGATAAATCGTTAGAATCTGTATTGTATTGTGTTCCATAACGGTTTAAGACGATATTAAAATTATCGGACGATAATTTTAATCGTCCTAAAACGATTCACATCCCTAATAAATACCTAACTACCTTAAGGGCCTTATAAGCTAGTCTGTCTCTCTCTCTCTCTCTCTCCCCCCCCCCCCCCCCCCCGTGGTTGTAGGTAGGAATTGTGGCACTTACTGCAAAGTGTGGAAAAAAAATTATTAGTTTGTCATTTTTTAGCGAAATCTTGTGTATTACAAAGTTGGATACAGCCTGATAGGTTTACACCTATATTGTGGTTTCAAAAATCAGCGAATTGGATGCAAATGGAGCACTCAGATGTGAAATATAAAGGAATTGTTGCCAAAATGTATGTTAAAGTTTGGGAAGATATGTATCGGTATTTACCTTCAAAGGGTCATCATAATTTAAAATAAATTAGTTAAACTATGAAATGGATATAATTCTGGACCATACCAGTTCTGATGTTAGTAGTGTATGTATGGTAGAGGTATGAATGGATGTATGTTTTTGTAGTCTTGGTTTTTATGTTTGTTAAAAAATATTAAAATTACAAAGTGATTTGAACAGAACCTGAATGCTATTCCTCTGTATCGCCAATTTTTGTATCTGGTCAGTTTGTGTGTGCAAGAGCTGGTTTGTTTATGATAATGTTTGAATTACTTTATGAATAAATAAAAATATTGTTAAAAAGTATGGTATGCTTTCTTTTTTTCAACTGAAGCCTTGAGTCTGTTTCATGGCTCTTTGCTCTCATTTGTTGCAGGAATATGTAGTATCCTGCTATCTGGCCAGAAATTACATCGGAGCAGAATCAATTCCAGAACAACCAAGGTACCCATTTTCAAGAGGGAGCTAGCTGGGAAGTCTATGCTTTTGGACAACTCCATTCTGATGCATTATGGGCCTAGCAGCACTGATTTCAAAGGGAGGAGTCAAGGGACTACAGATTTCACACAATTTTGGGGTGTATGTTTACAAGGAAGACTGGCTACATTTTTTTCTGGAACAGGGACACTGGTCAGCTCTGCAGTATTGGCCAGCAATAAAACCAGTAACATATTCCTGAGAATGTTCTCTCCCTTACCTGGAGCTTTATTTTACTTATGACCTTTGTCTAAAGTAGGTCTTTTTTTTTTTTTCTACCCTTTTTTTTTTTTAACTCTTTCAGTATAATACTTTAGCAACACATGGTTGTTGCACAGGAGGTGGACCCTTGGGCCCAGGTGGGGTTGACGCTACCCGCAGGTCAAGCCCCACGGGTCCCCACCATCGGCAGGCGGAGCTGGCTGACTGATGGAAGCCAGCTGGAGCTTCGCCAATACCAGCCCTCGTTCCCCACAGGTTGAGCCCTTGGGCACTGGGACCGGCTGGACTTAGGTGGGCCTCCATCTGAGATCTTCTCTGGGACGATGAGGAGGTCAGCCAGGGGCCAGCAGCAGTAGTAGGAATAGGTAGTCCGAACTGGATGAGGCAAAGACCCGGAGACCTGGGCGCTAAGGAGTACAGGAGGAAGGCAAAGGGTGCCCGAGTAAGAACAGGCTGAAGCCTGGCAGGCCAAGTCCAGAATGAAGATGAGAGGAGTGTCGTAGAGCAGGCTGAAGTCAGGGCAGGCGGCAGACAAGAGAGTAGCAAGGCAAGCATGGGTCAATACCAGAAGTCAGCAGAAGAATGGTCAGGCAAGGCAAAGGTCAAACCAGGAGATGGGTAGTAGCATAGTCAGATGAAGCAATGGTCAATCTCAGGAGACAAGAGATAGCATGGTCAGACGAAGCAGAGGTCAATACCAGGAGAGAAGCAGTATAGTGGTCAGATGAAGCAGAGGTCAATACCAGTAGACAAGCAGTAGCGTGGTCAGACGAAGCAATGGTCAATCTCAGGAGACAAGAGATAGCATGTTCAGATGAAGCAGAGGTCAATACCAGGAGAGAAGCAGTAGAGTGGTCAGATGAAGCAGAGGTCAATACCAGTAGACAAGCAGTAGCGTGGTCAGACGAAGCAGTAGTCAAAGCCAGGAGGTCAGTCAATGGAATAAGCAAGGTAGACATGAACACAGGAACAGGAGCAGGTACCAGGATCAGGAACAGGAACACAGACGAATCAGGAACCAGGAACATGGAGGAGATGCAGGAACAAGCAACTCAGGGCACGACCAGCGTGGAGACCTGTTGCCAAGGCAAGGAAGGATTAGCTGGGCCTGGCCTTATATACCGGAACCCAGTGGCATCATCATCACGGCCCCTTTAAAAGAACAGCTGATGCTCACGCGTATGGGCCTAGGGAGGGGCGTGGCACAAGACGGCGGCATCTCCCTGCAGACTGTGCAGGGAGGCCCGCCGCAGAGCAGGGACGTCCCCTGCAGAGCTGGGAGCACGAGGAGCGGCCCAGGGTCGCAGGTAGCGGCAATGGCAGTGAGAGCAGCAGAACCAGGTGCTAGAGCAGGCAAACGGGGGTAATAGGGCCTGGCCGCGGCCGGCACACGCAACAATGGTCATGCCATTAATGTAATATGAATCATTTTCTGCATTGATGTATACCCATTCCTTCTTGTCCTACTACAAACCCACAATGGCACTCCCCAACTCCTCCATCCACACCTACTAACCCCATCCCCAAATGTTTCTCAAATGCACCCCGAACTTCAGTCCCCAAAACCTCCCACATACACCTCCAAAACCACCCATAACACCCACTATCCCCACCCAACCCCCACATGCCTCCAAATCACTGCTAACACCACCTACTCCAACCTACCTTCCTAGTTCCCACACTGTACCTACCGTACAGGGGTAGCAAGCTCCATGATTAAACTCAGTCTACAGGCCCCTTCAGGCCTGCCTCAGCTGCCAATTATTTCTTCTGACCTCATCCCTTGGGATAGGAAACAGGAGGTGCTCATTTGTCAAGATTTTGGCTGCTAGGCAGCCTGCCTACCAGCAGGGGCCCTCACTGGGCCACACTCTGCCTTGTACTAGCCACCGCCTTGAAGGCTGCATGATGCAGCGAGACCTGCCCTAAATAAACCTCCCTCAGAATGTTGTGCTGGAGGACCCTTGGACCGAGGGGGAGTTGATACTACCTGTAGGGAGAAGCCCCACAGGTCCCCACTGTCGGTAAGCGAGGCTGGTAGAAGCAAAGGCCCAACTGGAGCTTCACCAATACCAGCCCACATTCCCCTTAGGTTGAGCCCTCAGGTGCCGGAGTTGACTAGTCTTAGGTGGGGCTTCTGCAGAGATGGAAGTCCAGGTAATCAGAAGGTAGCAGACACTATGCCGAAGGATCAATATAGGAAGCAGCCAGGGGTTCAGAGAAGCATGAGACATAGATACACAGGCCGAGGTCAGAGGCAGGCAGTGAAGCACAAGGTCCGAATCCAGGCGAAGTTCGAGACGAGCGGCAAAAAGCGCAAGTCAAAGTCCAGTCTGATGTCAAGCCAAGATCAGTCCAAAGGGAAGGAAGGAGAAAGGCATGGAACACAGAAGGCAGAAATGAACCCAGCAAACCACTACTCCAGATGGAGATGACATATTTCCAAGGCAAGGACCAGCCTTAAAGACACCCCGGGAGATGATATCATCAATGAGGGCCCAATGAGGAAGAGAGGCGTGTGCACATGCCTAGGAGGTAGGGATGTGCAGGCAAAAAGTTTTCGTTGCGTACGTGATACGTATTCGTGGGGGGTCAATTCCGTTTCATGCGGAAGTATGGAGAATTCCATAAGTTGTCGATCTGTAAATATGTTACTACGGCGAGTTAAATTAGTGTCCCAGCTAAAATTAAAATTAACTACAACCCCCCACCCTCCTGACCCCCCAAAAACTTACCAAAACTCCCTGGTGGCCCAGCGGTGGGGTCCGGGAACTCACTCACACCCTCGGTGCTAGTTTCATCATGGCGCTGATAGCCTTTGTCACAGGGGCTACCGGTGCCATTGGTCAGCCCCTGTCACATGGTCATCAACGCCATCTTGTGCTCCTACCATGTGACAGGGGCTGACCAATGGCACCGGTAGTCCCTGTGACATAGTATGGGCAAAGGCTATCGGCGCCATTTTGAGTCCTGGCATCGGACGGCAGGTCGCTCCGGGACCCCCGTCGGACCCACAGGGACTTTTGGCCAGCTTGGGGGGGCCTCCTGACCCCCACAAGACTTGCCAAAAGTCCAGCAGGGGTCTGGGAGCGACCTCCTTGCACGCCAGCCGTCTGATGCCAAAACTCAAAATGGCGCCGATCGCCTTTGCCCTCACTATGACGGCGATCGGAGCCATTTTGAGACTCAGAATCGCCGTCCGATACTAATACTCAAAATGGCGCCGATCGCCGTCATAGTGAGGGCAAAGGCGATCGGCGCCATTTTGAGTATTGGCATCGGACGGCGATTTTGAGTCTCAAAATGGCGCCGATCGCCTGACGGCGATTTTGAAGCCCCATTTTGAGTATTGGCATCGGTCGGCGATTTTGAGTCTCAAAATGGCGCCGACTGCCGTCATAGTGAGGGCAAAGGCGATCGGCGCCATTTTGAGTATTGGCATCAGACGGCCGGCATGCAAGGAGGTCGCTCCCGGACCCCCGCTGGACTTTTGGCAAGTCTTGTGGGGGTCAGGAGGCCCCCCAAGCTGGCCAAAAGTCCCTGTGGGTCCAACGGGGGTCCCGGAGCAACCTGCCGTCCGATGCCAGGACTCAAAATGGTGGCGATAGCCTTTGCCCATACTATGTCACAGGGGCTACCGGTGCCATTGGTCAGCCCCTGTCACATGATAGGAGCACAAGATGGCGCCGATGCCATGTGACAGGGGCTGACCAATGGCACCGGTAGCCCCTGTGACAAAGGCTATCGGCGCCATGATGAAACTAGCACCGAGGGTGTGAGTGAGTTCTCAGACCCCACCGCTGGACCACCAGGGAGTTTTGGTAAGTCTTGCGGGGGTCAGGAGGGTGGGGGGTTTAAATTTTTATTTAGGCCGAATAAAACAGAAATCTGTTTAATACGTTTCGCCTCCCCACGTATTTAACAGATAGCAAAAAATAAGTTGCGGATTACAAATCCGTGGAAAACGGATGCACATCCCTACTAGGAGGATATTGGTGCAGGAAGAGGATGTCAGTGGCATTGGTGGCAGCTCCCAGCAGCCAAGGCAACAGGAGTCAGCAAGACAAGGCAAAGGTCAGCAGCACACAGCCGCGTGGATGGCAATGCCAGCGGAAGCCCAGCTGGGAAAGAGCCCGGTACGACCATGGTAGCGTAGCATGGGGTGAGTGAGGCTGCTCCCAGGCTCTGTGGGTGGCAGACGCAACACACAGTTTACTCAGGGCTTCAAAATTGAGTCACCTTGGCTCCTTGCTTTTGCCAACTTTATCTTGCCTTGTTTCTGCATGGCCTTTGTAGCCTTCTTGCCTTCCCTTGTCTTGCCTTGCTCCCTCTGTTGTCTGTTTAGGTCTTCTTGTCTGGACTTTCTTGTTCTTGTTCATGCCCTAATTCTTGTCTGGGCCTTCCAGTGGTCCTTTTTGTCTGTTGCCTGCTTTGTCTTTTATTTACTTTGTCTTTCTATTGGTTCCTTTGCCTATATCTGGATATAGCTTGCTCTGTCCTTGTGCTCCTGGCCTCTCCTTGTCTTATCCTATCTGGGCCTTCCTGTTTCCTTTGTGTCTCCCAATGCCCTTCTTGTCAGTGGGTATAGGTCTTCCAGCGGCCTAACCCATCTGTATATCTTGCCTAGACCTTCTGTCATGGAATCTATTTTTAGGGTACACCACCCTAGGAGTGGTACAGGGCTACAAGGCTGGATGCTGGGCAGGACTAGGGCTGGTCTTCTGCTTAGCCAGCTCCCTTCCCTGCAGGTTGAGCTCTTGGGTTCTGGGGGTCGGTATGTCTTTGCTGCGGTAGTACATCATAGTGAGAACATACTGTGGGAATGAGGCTAGACAGGCTGGCACACGGTTGGACAGATTGAAGCAAGGCAGGAGACATACCCAGGCTGGAAGCATGGATAAGGAATGCAGGCTGGTCTTGGACATGGAGATCTGGGTGGGCTTGGCAAGGCCTGATACAGGCAGGACGAGGCAAGGCTTGATACAGGTTGGATTGGACACTGGAGCTGAACTTGGAACAAAGACTGAAGCTGAGTTTTCACTCAGACAGGGTAAAGACAGGGTAAAGTAGTAAGACAGGGTAAAGTACTAAGCATGGACTGGGAAACACACAGGCTATTTATTTATTTAATTGTTTTTTTTATACCGACATTAGATCGAGATATCACATTGGTTCACATATAACTGGAATGCAAATAAGGCATGGGCTGCTTATTTTTACAGTGTAACTTAGAACAGTTAACAATGTACAGTATAAATTAGAACATAGAACATATGATATTATATTTTAGAATATTTAACAAGGAACAATTAAGAACAATTATTAATACACGGTGCCATAGAACATATTATAGAATAATTTAGAGGTATTTAACAAGGAGCAGTTGTTGATACGCATGTGCCAAATAATATGGGAGGTTGGCATGTCGGAAACATAGCTAGGCAGGATACTAGGCAGAACACTAAGCAGGAACTGGAACAGACAGGGAGCTGTGGACAGGATACTAGAGACTGCACTGAGCAGGGCACAATAAGACCAGATAAGGACAGGACAGATTAAGACAGGACCAAACAAGGACAAGGCAAGACAACACAGAACAAGGAACTCAGAAGCCCAAAGGCAACAAGGCATGAGGCCCGAAGGCCAGTAGTCTATAGGCCCAAAGGCCCCTAGGTAAAGAGAGGAGCCTAGATAGGCCACAAGACAGGATATGGTATAGAGCAGGCCTGAAGGCCACAAGGCAAGGCAAGGCCTAGGATATGCAACTGAGCAAGACACAAAAGGCAAGAAGGCCTAGAGGCCACAAGGCAAGGTGTTGCCTAGGAGGGCCGCAAAACAAGACACAAGGAGCAAGAAGGTCCTGGGGCCACAAGGCATGGAGCAAGGGAAGTGTGGACAGGTCAGCCAAGAGTGACTCCAAGAAGAGCAAGGGTGAAGTGGCAAGGCTGAGTTATATAGGCCTGGAGCTTAAGTGTGGTGAGAGCAGTGAGGAGGAGCTTGGAAAGGCTGGAGGTGAGACTCACTGAGGTACCCTGGTGGAGAGGACCATAGCCCAAGTTAGAAGGCCAGTGAAGAGATGGCCCGGATAGCTCTGAACAAAGCTCACAGGAGGCCTCTGCTGGTGAGGAGGCGACACTGCAGGTCAACACAGGGCACTGTGAAACAGGTAAAATCCTAATACCTTCTTATATTGTTCTGTTCCAATTTATCTTGCTTGTCTATTTGTCTGGTTCCCTGTGGGTTTCTCTATGGCCCTCCTGTTCCCGTGGGCCTCCCAATGGCTCTTCTGTGCCTTGTCTAGACCTCCCAGTGGTCTATCTATTCTGTCTAGAACCTGCTGTGCACCTCAGTTACAGTTTACCCCATATTTTACCCTGTTCCTGCCTGTGTGTGTGCTATCTTGTTTTTGCCTGTGTATTTTACCTGGTTCCAGCCTTGTCTCTCTCTGCTCTTGTCCTGCCTAGCTTTTCCTACTAATTCAGCCTTGTTCCCCTTTCCTGCTTTTGCCTTGCCTTCCCAGTCAGCCTTCCTCGGACTGATCTTCATTGCTGATTTGGACTATCTTTGGTCCTTGCCTCTATTTTATCTTTGCCAGCCCCGACCACTGCTTAGATTCCGAACTTATCTGACTGATGCCAGCCCTGATCCTATTCTACCATGCACCATACCAGAGAAGTCCTGCCAACTTGCCAGAACCTGCAGGCCCAAACCAAGGAGGAGATGGCTGGACAGGCAGAAAACCCTGCTCTGCTCTTTTGTAGAGCCCTGTACTGTGCCTGCTAGGGGAATACCTGAATCCAGCCTACCTGACCATGACATCATTCTTTACTACTAGAAACACGAGCCTATTTATTTATTTAAATCTTTTTCTATACCGTCGTTAAGGTGGGTACCATCACAGCGGTTTACAGTAAGGCACAAAAAGTAATGCTATTAAAATCTATCAGTTTACACAGGTGCCATAAGGTTCGGTAACATAGTTTTTAATCAATTTTAGTTGTTAAATGAGTGTGAACACTATCATGTCCAGGTCAATTCTATAGCAGTTTTGAGTCTAGGACTCATTCTATAAATGTTACTTATCCTTTACTGATGAATTCTATTAAAACATACACCCTTAGTGATTCCTGTTTGTGTGGGTGTTTTGTATCTTGCACTTCCCTGGTTTGAACCTTGCATTTCCCTGGATTCTATTCTCCCTACATGTCCATGGTGATGAAATTACCATGCCAGGAGGGGTGTAGGAGGCACCATCTTGGAATAAGCCTTCCTTGGCAAAACAGGACATATGTGTATGTGTGTGTAAAAACATATATGCTTAAAATTTTAAAGGTCTGTGCAAATATTTTACAGTATCTGCATACTTGTGCATTTAATTTAATGTATTTATTTAGATTTTTTTATATTCTGCTTTTCAGCTCTTCAAAGCGGATTAAAAAGTATGTGCATAATTTTGGGGCCATAAATATGAGTATTTTATAAATTGCACAATCCACACAGATTTTAAAATACTGTGGTAAATCTGCATGAACCCATATACGTGTGTATATGGGGCCACGCGGAGTTGTTTGAAAGTTATCCTTTCTATGAAGAGTCACAGATTTATTGGAACTGAATTGATGGATTTCATGGAACAAAGACATGTTTATTGTCAATCACTTCATCTCTGCATTATCAGTAAAGTTATGTTTGAATTGCATTCATCATCCAGTGTGAATATTACCGTACATGTTAAAGACTTTTAAACAATGTTCAGGGCCTTGCAGATCAGTGTTCCTCCCACCTGAAAAGGCCATCTTTTGAAGGTCCCATGGCACAGAATCTTAGGAAGTTGATGTCAGCACTGGCTGGGTATTTAAACCCTAGCTGTGCTCCCAGCCAGAACCTCAACAGGTTCCTCTGCCATGCCTAACTGCCTGCAGTATGTGTTGCCCTCGTTTATATACCTGTTCCTGCCTGCTTGCCTTGTTCTCTTCCAGCCTGTGGTGTTCCTGCTCCTGCCTGCCTTGTCCTAGCCCTGCCTTGCTCCTATCCTAGTTCTCTTCCTCCCTGCCTTCCTTTTCTGACTGCTTTTTGGATCTCGACCTTTGCCTGGATACCAACAATGCATGATCACTGTCTTCTCTGACCTTTTGCTGGATACTAAAACTGCCTGACCTCCGTCTGCCTTTACCTTGGCCTGGTTAGCAGTGGTTACTGACTTTGCCTATCTGCTCTCCTCGGGACCCTCGTCTAAGTCCTGCTGGCCTCAGAATACAAAGGCTCAGTCTGCTGGGGAAGAGGCTGGTACAGGTGAAGCCGAGCTTCTGTCCTAGTCTGAGCACTGCCTGCCTACTCTCAGTGAGGGCCCATCTGGTTCCCTAGCTGGGAAGCACCAATACCAGCATACCTGAAGGGCTCACAGCCTGTGACACAAAGTCAGCGTTTACATTTTTATCAAAACTAATTCTAATTATCCACATCCTCCTTCATGTATCAAAGTAAAGGCAAGTATAATAATAAACATGCAGCTTTATTTTAAAATAATATAAAAATACAAAAAGTAAAACATGACAAAAAAGTTGTTATAAAGAAGTCATGGTTTAAAGCAAATGCAAAGAGCCTGAATAATTAACACATGCAATTGAAATGCAAAGGAAGTGGGGAGGGAAGAAGCATTATGAGCTGTCCTACAAAAAAAAAAAAGATCATGATGCTTCCGTTTACATCGGTGTGGTCTAAAGGCCTCCAAGTCAGATAGAAGAGCTGGACAGAGATCTGATCAAAGACATAGAAAAGATGGGAAAGAAGGGAGAAGTGTTGTTCTTTGGAGATTTGAATCTGCTGGATATAGACTGGAGTATCCCTTCTGCGGAATCTACCAGAAGTAGAGAGATAGTGGATGCCCTCCCAGGGCCTGTGCTGAAACAAATGGTAATGGAACCCACGAGGGAGGGTGTGATACTTAACCTAGTGCTCACAAATGAGGATAATGTCTCTGATGTCCGGACAGATGCACAGCTGAGCACAAGTGATCATCAGACTATAAGGTTTGATATCCTGAATAAGATACAAAGAAGTCACATGAAGACTCGAGTTTTGAATTTCAAAAGTATGGACTCTGACAAAATGGGGATGTGCCTGGAGGAAAAACTAGAAGACTGGGAGAAAATGGGAGAGGTGGAACAACAGTGGGCTAAATTAAAAGGAGCTATTACAAAGGCAACAATTCTATATGTTAGAAAAGTAAACAAATGCACAAGGAAAAAGAAACCAATTTGGTTCTCACTGGAGGTGGCTGCAAAAATAAAGGAAAAAAAGATCAGCGTTCAGGAAGTAAAAAGGATCCCAAAAAGAGGAACAGAGAGAACAATACCTGGTGAAACTGAGGGAGACGAAGAATGAAATCAGAAAAGTAAAAGGTCAAGTGGAAGAAAGGATTGCCAAAGAGGTAAAGAGTGGTGACAAAACGTTTTTCAGATATATGAGAAAGAAGGAAAGCCCAAAGTGGTATAGTGAAATCGAAAGGTCCCAAGGAACAATGTGTTGAGACAGACAAGGAAATGGTGGAAATATTACAAAAATACTTCAGTTTGGTGTTCATTAAAGAAGACCCGGGAGAAGGACTGTTGCTGGTTGACAAGACCGTAGAAGAGAATGGGCTAGATACAACTCCTTTTACAGAAGAGTATGTATGGGAAGAGCTAGGAAAACTGAATGTGGATAAGTCTATGAGGCCAGTTAAAGTCCATCCCAGGATACTATGAGAACTCAGATGTCCTAGTGGGTCCACTAAATTACCTGTTCAATAGATCCCTGGAAACAGGAGTGATGCCCCGAGATTGGAGAAGAGCAGCTGTGGTCCCACTTCATAAGAGTGGTAGCAGAGAGGAGGTCGGAAACTACAGGCCAGTTAGCCTCACCTCAGTAGTGGGAAAATGAATGGAGATGCTGCTGAAGGAAAGGATACTGAATTATCTACAATCCGGTAAGTTGCTGGTCCCAAGGCAGCATGGATTTATCAGAGGAAGGTCCTGTCAGACAAATCTGATTGATTTTTTTGATTGGGTGACTAGAGAATTGTATCGAGAGAGCACACAGTGTAATCTACTTGGATTTCAGCAAAGCTTGTCATACTGTCCCACATAGGAGGCTTGTGAACAAAATGAGAAACTTTGGAGCAAGCACCAAGGTGGTGGCCTGGATTACAAACTGGTTGACTGATAGCATGAAATGGTAAATGGAACCTATTCTGAAGAGAGAGTCATGTTAAGCAGAGTGCCACAGTGATTGGTATTGGGACTGGTTCTGTTCAATATCTTTGAGAGCAACTTTGCAGAAGGGATAGAAAGTAAAGTTTGTCTATTTGTGAATGATACCTAGATCTGCAACAGAGTGGACACACCTGAAGGAGTAAAGAGATTGAAAAGTGATTTTTGAAAGCTTGAAGAGTGGTCAAATATTTGGCAGCTGGGATTCAATGCCAAGAAGTGCAGAGTCATTCATCTAAGATGCGGTAATCCAAAAGAGCTGTATGTGATTGGGGGTGGGGTGAGGGGAAGGCTGAAGAGTGGGATCTTGGGGTGATAGGGTCTGGCAATCTGAAGATGGCAAAGCAATGTGAAAAGGTGATAGCTAAAGCCAGAAGAATGATGGGCTGCATAGAGAGAGGAATAACCAGTAAGAAAATGGAGGTGGTGATACCCTTATACAGATACTTAGTGAGGCCTCATCTGGAGTACTGTGTTCAGTTCTGAAGCCCTTACCTCAAAAGGGAGAGAAACAGGATCAAAGTGGTCCAGAGAAGGCTACCAAAATGGTGTGGGGTCAGTATCAGAAAACCTATGAGCGGAGGCTGAAGTATCTGAATATGTATACCCTGGAAGAAAGGAAGCAACAGGGTGATATGATACAGACCCTCAGATACCTGAAAGGTTTTAATGATGTACAAATGTCAAACCTTTTCCATTGGAAAGAAATCAATAGAACTAGGGGGTCACAAAATGAAACTCTAGAGAGGACATCTCAGAACCAACATCAGAAAATATTTCTTCACAGTGTGAATGGTGGATGCCTGGAATGCCCCTCCAGAGGAGGTGGTGAAAACCAAAACAGTGAAAGAATTTAAAAGGGCATGAGATGAATACTGTGGATCCCTCAAGGCTAAAGATGGGAAATGAAGAAAAGAGTGCATGTGAGTAACTTGCTTGTGCGGCAGTTACTACCCTTAACCAATAAGCCTTGATAAGTTGATGCAACTCCATCATTGCTCTCTGCTTCAAAGGCAGTGGAAAAAGGAGAATTTGATTCGTACAGCAAACAATGAGGGCCCTAACTTTTACGGTCTGGGGAAACAAATAAGTATGGGGTAACTTCCTGATGCGGTGGTTATTACCCTAATCCAATAAGCCTGATATTTTGATGCAACTCAAACCTTGCTCTCTGCTTCAACAGCAAGGAGTTTCAGGGAATAACATTCAGACGGCAACCAACAATGGCCCTGACTTTTACAGTGTGGGAAACTAATAAGCATGGTTGGAATGGGGAATTGAATTCAAACAGCAACCAATGAGGGCCTTACTTTTACGGTCTGGGAAACTGATAAGCATAGATTATCATAAGCTTACTGGGCAGACTGGATGGACCATTTGGTCCTTTTCTGCCATCATTTCTATGTTTCTGTTTTAATGCCACAGAGAAGGCTATTGAAGAAAATGAAAAATGCAGGGAAAATAGATACAATTCATAACTGTATTACTGATTGATTGTGTGAACAAAAATGAAGTGTCATCATAAATGACTTTGCTCATTTGAGAAATGGAATAAACGAACTTCGTCAGACATCAGAGTTGGATCCAGTACTGCATATGACTGACCTAGAGGAGGATGCAGAGCAGTGGGTTGCAAACTTTCCAGTGTAAACCAAAATAGGAACTATTGTTTAACTTATGGAACAGATTAGCCATCATTCAATCAGACCTTAATATATTCAGCAAATAGTCTGAAAGATGGTAGTTGAGAGCTAAAATTGATAAATGGGATGTAAGGTATTTGGGAAAGAATGGTTATAGGGCAGAAAGCACTGTGAAGGGTTGTTGAGAGTTAATCTAAATTCTTAGCAAGTTGAGGTACCTTTTGGTCACATCTGAAGAATGGAAAATATGCAATATAGAAAACTCATGTACACATCTTTGTACAACTTTCATTTTGGTCCAATAAAAGACATCACAGTCTGCAGTAATGTATGAAAGCTGAAATGGGCAATTAGAAACAAGAAGTGTAAGGAGGCCCCTAAATTTGCCCGTTTCTCGTGGAGTTGCCCTTAACTGTTATGGCTACAGTGGTCTCAACAGACCTGGTAGACCAGTGGTTTAGTCAGTAGTCTTTACAAACACTGCCCCTTTTAGTGAAGTCAGTATAGGTAGGAGTGTTTGGCACTCCTCAGTGGGAGGTACCATAGGCTTCATAAAACTACTGTGCCCATTTGATACAGATTCAGAGTGAATAGGGATACCAAGGAATCAGCCAGGAGAAGCCAGTCTGCAGACCGCAGTCTGAGGTTGCTAATGGGGTCTTTCCTTTCCCAGGGACTGTACCTGGAGTGGGACCTTCTAACAACCAAGAAGAGTCTGGAGAAAGAAGAATTCTTGTTCACTGAAGCAGACTGAGACCCAAGTAATGGTCGTGATGGTGGAGAGGGGGAAATCGTACCCAGTACTTCCAAGAAGGAAAATAGGTCTTGGGGTTCAACAAGGTGAACTTTAAGAAATCTGAAGAGAAGTTACCAAAAGGCAAATGTGTTGGAAATTCCTAATGTTTCTTGGGAGAAGCTTTGGAGAAATGCTTAATGAAAAGAGATTTTGTCACCAATGAGAGTTTTGGAAAAAGGAAGCTACCCAACTGAGGAAGGAGTCCTAAGGAATTCATCATTGAAGAGAAGACAACCAGAAGCTCACCAGAGTTTGAGAAGCTTCTGAAAGAAAAAAGAGAACTTAATTCAAAGCAGTTTTCTTGGAGGACCAGAGGAAGGAGGGTTCCTGTCCCGTAGAGCTGGCCTGTTTGAGAGGGCAGTTTTATTGCTTCTGGAAATGACTGAGATTTTATATTTTGTGATTTTTTAGCTTCATGTTGTTGTATAGTATTCTTGCAATTGGTGTTTCACTATTTTTGGGCTTTACTGGCACTGATGGTAGGTAAAACACTTCTTTATTTTTGAACATTCCTGGTGTCTGCAGAAAAACCCCAGTGAGGAAAAACACTAATGGCCTTGAAAGTAAGATTTCTTCTCCCCTTCCCTCCCCCCTCCCCGGTGCAGGAACCCTGTGAGGTCATGGGGGCCTGTCCTTGGCCATGAGGCCCTGTGTCCAGGACCTGATCAGAGAAGGGGCTACATCCCTATGTACAAGGCAATAGTTCATTCATGTTTGAAATCCGGCTTGCTGTTTTGGCTACCACACCTCAAACAGGACCTGTCAACAGCTGAGTGCGTACAAAGGAATGCTGTTTAAATGATACATGAATTGTATAAGTGCAACTGTGAAGACAGACTAGAATATAGGAGTCTTGGAGGAGATCCCAATCCAGGCTTTCACTATAATGTTAACATTCTGAGAGACCATCTGAGCTTTAAATTAATACAAAATATATAGAAATTTAGGTGGCAACGGTTAGGTTCGTGGACTCTTGTTGATGTGGTGCGTTTGGCGCAACCTACAGGGAAGGCCTTGTAGGTCTTCACTGACAGTGGGCGGACCTAGGCAGAGAAGAGTCTGGTTTGGAGCTTCACTGAAACCAACCCCTTTCCCCTTGGATTGAGCCTGCGGGTTCCTGGGGCCAGCAGGTCTTAGGTGAGATTTTCTTTTATAGGAGTGGGGACGTAGGTCAGGAGTCAGGTTGAGATCAGAGGCATGCAGCAGACGAGAGTGATTAGAGTTTAAGCAGAAGTCAGAGGCAGGCAGCAAACAAGAATAATTGAGGTCCAGGCTGAGGTCAGAGGCTGGTAGCAAACAAGGATGGTCAAAGTCTAGGCAAAGTTCAGGTCCGGTACTCAGTCCATTGGGGAGCACAGGGCACAAAGAAGACAGGAGGACTGAACAATGAGGCAGGCAGGACTGGAGAGGTCAGGCAGGCAGGACAAGGTAGACAAAGCAGGCAAGGCTGGAGTCAGGAATGCAAGAATAGCTACTTGCACTACACAAATGCAGGCGACCTGTTGCTGAGGCAAGGAGGAATAGTCTTTGAGGCCCTTTAAGGGCTGAAGAGAGTGATGTCATCAACAGGCACCACGGTCCTTTCCCACTGTGGGCCCTTTAAAACTGGGGAGATCAGGCTCATGCGCACCTAAGTAAAGAAGAGAAGTGTTAGGATTAGTGGGTGTGTGGGCCCTGGGCCGAGGTGAGAGATGGTACCGCCCAGAGGGAGGAGCCCCGTGAGCCTCACCGTCAGGAGGCGAGGTCTCAGCTGACATCAGACACAGTTCAAGTCTAGAGTCTTTATTAAAGAGATAGAGCAGCACCACCCGCGGAGCAGGGGTGTCAGAGAAAGTCTCTCAGACACTGAAGTTCCACTGGTCAGTGGAGTGGGGATAACCAAGGAGGATACCTCAGTATAGATGGCAATGGTCCACAGAACGGGGTACCCTGATGAAGACCTCTGTAGAGATGGTAATGGTCTGCAAAGCGGGGTATACCGATGAAGGCCTCTGTAGAGACGGTAATGGTCCGCAAAGCGAGGTACACTGATGAAGTCCTCTGTAGAGATGGTAATGGTCCGCAGAGCGGGGTACACTGGAGAGGTCCTCAGTAGGTATGGTAATGGTCCACAGAGTGGAGTACTCACGGCTGGAGTAACGATGGTTCCAGAGAAGTCCCGGGGAACAGGGCAGGCAGAAGTCCAAGGCATTAGGCCCTCCAAGGAGTGGATAGCCAAGATGAAGGAGAGGCCCCCGAGTAGCGGGTACCTTGGATGTCTCATGCCACGGAAGTAGAAGCTGGAACGAAGGGCCCTTCAGTGAGCGAAGCAGAATTAGCAAGAGGGAACTCGTTGCCAAGTCATAGGTAATCAGGGCCAGCCGGCTTAAATGTGCAGGAGGATTGACGTCATCCGGAGGGGACACCCCCGAGATTCCCGCCATGACGTGTTTAAGACTGGCCCATGCGTGAACGCGCCCAAGTGATTCCGAAGGCAAGATGGCGGTTGGCGGCGTCCGTGCCACCCTGGGAGGGCTGGGAACAGTAGGCAGGCCAACGATGGTTGGCTGAGGCTGCAAGTCTTCCCAATGGAGTCGGGGATGTGAAGAAAGAGGTGAGCAATAGCGACCGACAGGTGTAAAAAGAAGCAATGGTCATGGCGGATTCCTACCATGAAGATGATCTGGTGGCGTCGTGAGCCAGCGTTGTTAGGGGTGAGAGACACAGCTCGCGGGGTTTTCCCACAGGCCGTGGAGTGTAATATCAACATAGAAAAGGCAGGGAACCAAATCTCAAAAATAAACTTGAAAAGGTACTTCTTCAATGTAGCATTATGGGTTAGAAAAAGTACAGTAAATAGATGGCATGTTTACATTCTATAAATGTGAAGGCTCAATATGGGTATTTGTTAGGAAATGTTATATAAATAATAGTTTAAGGCATCTAATGGAAAGGGAAATGATCTGACAATGGTCACTGGCAAGGGGCTAGTGATGGATTTAAAACATTAAACAATAGATTCACTTGAATATTTTTAAACCAATACATAAGTCAAAATATAGACTATGGTAACTGTTAGGGGCTGTAAGGCCAATCTAGCCTGCTCAATTTACCTCCTTATGCAATGTTGACCTTGGCATTCCCATTGTTTCGCTGCAATTAAGAATCCTCCATGCTTACTGTCAGTAATGTCTGGTGAATTTTTTCAATTGACTTATAATCCACTTTGTGCTGATTTAGTAATGTGGAATATCAAATTTAAGTGAATAAATAAATCTGACAGCTGATTGGCTGGTATTAGCATTCCATTTTCTCATAAACAATAATCCCCCATGGAAAATATGCTTACTGATACTTAAAGCATTTTTTAAAACAAGTTAAAGCCCTGCAAACCTTTAAGCAGATAAGGCATTAATTGACAGTAAATGTCTTGTTCAATATTCATTATTGCGAATGTAATGTAAATACTATTTGTGGGTTTAAAACATTTTTTTTTTTGTAATAGTTGAAGAAAAAGTAGGGAAAGCATAGAAAGGCATGGCTTCAGGAATGCTTTCCAACATACATCGTGAGCGCTGTTGAGGTAGCCAGAGAACGGACACAGGTTAGACTCTGGCAAAAATCTTTTATCAACTTATTAGTGACAAAAATCAAACAAAACAGTTTTGCTATTCTTTGTAGTTCAACAAAACAAATGCAATAATACAACTTACAGTTCAGCAGTATTCCCTTTCATTAGGCTTCAGTCTCTCCCCTGGGCCTCCTCTTCCCTCCTGGGCCTGGCTAGTTACACTCCTTTCCCAGGGAAATCTGCCCAGGACCAGGATTCCCTGCTGTATCAGGTTAAAGATAGACCGGGCCAGTATTCTGGAGCCAGCCTTTTAAGGTGTTCTGGAGTTTTCTCCCCTCAGCTCAAACTTCTCAGGTTGAGCAGCAGCCCTTACTAGGGGTATATTCTTGAAAGCATAGTTGTTCCTATTTTCCTTCATAATCCTAAACTAGGCTGTACCACCTTTCTGGATTTCCCGTTTCTTACTCAACTTGGGGAGTCAGTAAGGGATCCCCTGCTTTGTTTTTTTAACATTAGTTAATCCAGCAATAAGCCAGGTCCAAAGTGTCTTAAAGTAGAGATAATCATGCCTCGATCCCACCACTGCCATGGCTTGCCATAGTTGTCAGTACCACTTAGTAGGTGGGATATCATTGCTGGCCCCTATATATACAACTGAGTATCACCTTCTTCTTATAGTTAACATACAATCTCTGAACTAACTCCTTCCTAACGAGTGTCTTACCTCATCCTGAATCTATCAAGGCTTACCTAGGATGGTCATCCAATTTGACTGGGATCACAAAGTTCGAAAGTCCCCCATGTGGACCATCTACCAAATTACAACATTGCATCTTTACAAAATAATTTGCCCATTCTTGCTCCCACTCTTCATTTTCCCATTGAGGACAGTTCTTCCTAATGTGCTCTTTTGCTCCACAATGGGAGCATGCCTCTGGGAATTTTTCCACTTTGATTTCAGCAGTGCCTACAAAGCTTTCAGCACTCCCTTCGGGTGGCTGTGTTCTCTCTTGCACTGCTCTGCTATCTTGCGCGCCCATTCTATGTCCTCCAGCCATAGGCAGTCCTTGTAAGCATGATTGTCCATTTTACAGAAGGAGCATGGTTGCAGTGTGTTTTCCATTTTATGTTTACCCTTTCCACCAAGATTTCTTTGTCAAAGGGGTAGCACTCTTTCTCATGTCCATTCTTGGCACAAATGGGCCAATACAGTAAAAATCACGGGAGAGCGGGCGAGGTCTCCCGGCGCGCGCACAGGACACTCTCCTGTGTGTGCGATATAGTAAATTAATTTATTTAAATTAGGGTCCACGGCAAAAAGAGGCGCTAGGGACACGCTAGTGTCCCTAGCGCCTCTTTTTGGACAGGAGCGATGGCTGTCAGCGAGTTTGACAGCCGACGCTCAATTTTGCCAGCGTCGGTTCTCGAGCCCGCTGACAGCCACAGGTTCGGAAACCTGACGCCGGCAAAACTGAGCGTCCGGTTTTCAACCCGCAAGCCGTGGGCCCATTTTAATTTTTTTTTTTAATTTTTAACTTTTTTTAACTTTTGGGGCCTCCGACTTAATATCGCCATGATATTAAGTCGGAGGGTGCACAGAAAAGCAGTTTTTACTGCTTTTCTGTGCACTTCCCCGGCGCTGGCAGAAATTAACGCCTACCTTTGGGTAGGCGCTAATTTCTTAAAGTAAAATGTGCGGCTTGGCTGCACATTTTACTTACTGAATCGCGCGGGAATACCTAATAGGGCCATCAACATGAATTTGCATATTGTGGGCGCTATTAGGTTTGGGGGAGGGTTGGACGCGCGTTTTCGACACGCTATTACCCCTTACTGAATAAGGGGTAAAGCTAGCATGTCGAAAATGCGTGTCCAATCGCGGGTTAACAGTGCGCTCCACCAGAGTGCACTGTTCTGTATCGGCCTGAAAGTGAGCAAAAGGATAAAGTGTCTGGACCCTTGCTAGTCAAGAGGGTAGGTCCCTCTAAGATTCCTTTTTATCTCCAACTTGTCGACCATTCATGCTTTGAAGATCCTTCCTTGTCAGTGCAAGTATTAGCCTCTGGTGCCAGGTTGAAATCCATGGCCTCACTTCCTTGGCATTGGCAGTCTCTGGCCAAATGTCCTTGATTCCCACAGTTCAAACAAGCAGAGTAGACTGATGGCTGTGTTTTGAGTACCGAAGTAGAGTTGTCTTATCCCAAGGACTACCGTGGGGTTTGGTATTCTCAATGCCACATAGTGAGCCTGTGCAGGTTGTCACTCTAGTGTCTGCACTACTTCTGGGATCAGCTTAACCTGATGGAAATTGTCTGCCACTTCCAACACTTTATTCAGGGTGAGCCTTGGATATCAGTATAAACAGTTCTTCATAGGTCGGTCCAGCCCATCCAGGAACTACTCCAAAAAGACCTTATTGGCTTCCTTGAGGCTTGTCTTCACCTCTGGCTGTAGCTATTTCCATCCAGCATTTTTAGCCAATGAAAATGGCTGCATGGAATTTCCATGGGTTGTAGAGTACGTCTTTGGACCTGCTATCCATCGTATAACATGCTCTTTCTAGTATGGCAGTTTTGACAGTGCAATAAGTGGCTCTTCCATCAGGATTAGTCACTTGAATAGCCACTTGGCTCTTGACGATGAACAGATTTGTTAGGTATGTGTATTAGCTAGCTTCTGGCTAACTCATCAGGCAAGCAGTTTTTAAAATCTTCTTTAAGAAGATACTAATGAAATAGGAGAGTTTGGGCATCCCAAAAGAACGATTCCAATAAAAGCAAAAATAGTCTATGTGCCTATAAGTAAAGAATCACCTGAGCTAAAAGATTCCAAATTATCCCTGGCAACTAAAAAGCAGATTGTTAATTAATATAAACAAAAAGCACTCTTTGAAATGTTTGTATGCCAATGCCAGAAGTCTAAGAAGGTAGATGTAGAGCAGTGATTGCTGAAATAGATATAATTGGCATCTCAGAAATCTGATGTAAGAAGGATAACCAATGGGACAGTTCTATACTAGGGTATAATTTATATTGCAATGATAGGAAGAGTCAACTTGTTTGGGGATGGCGCTTTAAGTCCAGATGGCATAGAGTCCAATAGGATAAAGATCCTGCAAGAGACTAAGTGCACAGTAGAATCATTATGGGTTGAAATCCCATGTGTGTTGGGGAAGAATTTAGCGATAGGAGTATAGCATCATTCATCTGGTCAAAATGGTAAGAAAGAAGATGAAATGCTATGAAAAATTAGGAAAGCTAACCAATTTGTCAGTGCAGTAAGAATGGGAGGAAAATTAGAAAAATAAAGTTCCTGGATGGAATAAATGATTGCTTCGTGGCTCAGGAACCAATGAGAGAGGGAGCTATTTTAGATCTAATTCTTAGTGGAAAGCAGGATGTGGTGCGAGAGGTAATGATAGTGGGACCACTTGGCAATTGTGATTCAAACATGATCAAATTTGAATTAATGACTGGAAGAGGAACAATAAGTAAATCTACAGCACTAGCAATACATTTTCAAAAGGGAAACTTTGATAAAGTGAGGAAAATAGCTAGAAAAAACTGAAATGTGAGCTACAAAAGTTGAGTGTACAACAGGTGTGGACATTGTTTAAAAATATCATCTTAGAAGCACAGAACAGATGTATTCCTCCCAATAAGAAAGGTGGAAGGAAGGCCAGACGATTGTCAGCATGGTTAAAAGGCAAGGTGAAAGAGGCTATTTTAGCCACAATAACTTTCTTCAAAAATTGAAAGAAGAGTCCATCTGAAGAAAACAGGAAAAAGCATAAGCATTGGCAAATTAAATATAAAACATTGATAAGACAAGCTAAGAGAAAATTTGAAAAAAAGATGGCCATAGAGGCAAAAAGTCATAATAAACATTTTTTAAAATATATCCGAAGCACGAAGTCTGTGAGGGAATCACAGACTTCGTGATTCCCTCACAGACTTGGGACCCTCACAGACTTGGGACCCTCACAGACTTGGGACCATTAGATGATCAAGGAATTAAAGGGACACTTAGGGAAGATAAGGCCATCGTGGAGAGACTAAATTAATTCTTTGCTTTGGTATTTACTAATGAGGATTTTGGGGAGATTTATTCTCTCAGATAATAGAAGGACTATACTGCACTCCATGAAGTTAGCAAGTGGCACATTTCAAACAAATCAGAGAAAATTATTTTTCATACAACGCACAATTAAGCTCTGGAATTCATTGCCAGATGATGTGGTTATGGCAATTACTGTATTCGGGTTTAAAAAAAGTTTGGATAAGTTCCTGGAGGAGAAGTCCATAAACTGCTATTAATCAATAAGGAATAGTAGCTTGGGATCTATTTAATATTGGGTACTTGCCTGGTACTTGTGACTTGGATTGGCCACTGTTGGAAACAGGCTTGATGGACCCTTGGTCTGACCCAGTATGGCATATCTTATGTTCTTATGTTTTTATGAGATAACAGTTCCGGAGATGTTTTACAATGATGATGATTCAGATGAACTTAACCAAATCACGGTGAACTGGGAAGATACAGAAGGTCAGATTAACAAACTGAAAGAACTAAAAATTGAAATTTCAAACCTATTACTAGTAATTTGTAACCTATTATTAAAATGGCCTTTGTACCTGAAGACTGGAGGGTGGCCAATAAAACCCCAATATTTAAAAAGGGCACTAGGGGTGACCAAGGAAACAGGGAGCCTGATTTCAGTGCCGGGAAAGATCATGGAAACTATATTTTTTTGGAAGAGTTTAATAAACATGTAGATAAAGGCGAACAGGTAAATATAGTGTATTTGGATTTTCAGAAGGCATTTGACAAAGTCCCTCATGAGAGATGTTATGCTTGGTGGCTTGCGCTGACCGCCCAGCTCCAATGCATGGCACCTAAGGTGCATACACACCTCCTCTCTATTTAAAGGGCCCATGGCAGGAAGGCAGTTCCAGCACCTCTGATGACATCATCAGCATTCTCCTACTTCAGGCACCTCCAGAGGAGCATCAGATGCCTCAGCAATATTTCTTCCTGCTCCTGTTGTACATGTTGCTCCAGCCTTGCCTCATTTTGCTTTGCCTCACCCTTGTTTTGTCCCTCCCTCGGCTTGATCACCTGTTTTGACTTCTTGCTTGGCTTGGACCTGACCTCGCTTGCCTGCTGCCTGGATCTGACCCTAGCCTTGGACTTGACCTTGCCTTGTTTGCACCTGGCCATCTCCGGTTTCTCCTGTCTGCTGCCTGATCACCCCAGGGACCCATCTAGGTCCAGCCGGCCACCAGAACACAAGGGATCAACATGCAGAGAGGCAGCTGGTATAGGTGAAGCTCCAGTCTTCCCACTGCAGGGCATGTCCACCAGCTGTCGGTGTGGGCTTAGCCAGTTTGTCTACTAAGCTATACCAAGCACTCCATAGCACAAAGGGCCCACTGACGGAGAGTTCATTTCAAGAGGCTTCTAAGAAAACTAAAAACTCATAGAATAGGAGGAGATGTCCATTTTTAAAGATGGCGTGAGCCATCCAGTTCTCCCTCCATGTGACAGGGGCCGGCCAATGGCACGGATACCCTGTCACATGGTAAGGGCAAAGGCCATCGGCGCCATTTTTATTAGTGGCAGCCGACGGCCCGAGAGCGGGAGATCGCTCCCGGGACCCCCACTGGACCACCAGGTATCTGTAAAATGTTTTTGGTGGGGTCGGGAGGGTGGGGGAAGCAAAGGGATTAGTTTTAAAGGGTCAGGGTGGGTTTTTTGTTTATCGGCTCGGGCGCAGCCGATAAACAAAACCGCGATCGGGCCGATGAAAAAAACCCACATGTGAATTGGAACCGGAATCCGAACCGATTCCGGTTCCGATTCACATCTCTAATAGTTAAGCTCTGGAATTCATTGCCAAAGGATGCGGTTAAGGAAGTTAGTGTAGCTGGATTTAAAAAAAAGTTTAGATAAGTTCCTGGAGGAGAAGTCCATAAATTGCTATTAATCAAGTTGTCTTAGGGAGTAACCACTGCTTATTAAGGGCTTTAGTAACATGGGATCTATTTAATCTGGGTACTTGTCAGTGGACTGGCCACCGATGGAAACAGGATGCTGAGCTTTATGGATCCTCAGTCTGATCCAGTATGGCAAATTCTTATGTTCATATGTTCCCCTGCCTTCATCCTAAACAGGACCAGAGTTGGAGGCCGAGAATGTGTCGTGGTGGTTTGTATTGCTTGTACCAACGGGTTCAGTATCATTTGCTGGTAGTTCACCAAAACCAGCAGCTGGCCAAATTATTCAGTCAGGGTGTGCACCGATCCCAGGTTTTCTGCTGCCCTTTGGTGAGGGTCTGTATGGCTTGCTCCATGCAAGTGTGACCCTTTGTCTGGGGGTTCGTTGTTTCCCCTGTGACCATAAAAGTATTTGTTAGTTGGGGCTGCTCTTGCCATCCTACCCCTTCTTTCTGCACCTCCTAGGAAGTGAGCTCTTTCTGTGGGGAAAAAGGAAATCCTTTGTGGCCCTGTTGATGGACTGTCCCTCCTGATGTGTGTGTATCTCTCTAGTGATGTATTCTCTTCAAGGATAAACAGGCTGGACTCAGACTGGGTGTTCAGCTTAAGTTTACTGATTATTTCCAAAAGGTTAATCACTGTCTCACAAATATTCCACAAATTAAACTGTACATTGGAACTATTTACATTGTCTCTCTGCTGGGGTGCTGGTGTCCATCTCTCCAGCTCCTGGGAGGGAGCTTGCTACTGTCTCCTCTGTGAAAACAGCCCAGTGGATTGGGTAATCCTAGGGGAGAGCCCCATGTCGCAAAAAAAGATCCTGCCTGAATCCACAGTTCAGTCTAAAGCCCACAGCCTGTGTCCTGATCTCTTTGGGGTGGAGATCTAGTTGGGAATCTCCAAGGCTTGATGATACAACCTCAGTTCCTTCTTCCTCTCACGGTGACCTCTCTGGGAGAGAAGCTTGATGTTCCAATACTGATCACAGATCTCCTTAACCAGATTGTGCAGAGAGGTGAGAAAAAAATCCTCCACACTAACAAAAGGAGAATAATCCATATGTCTCTATCCAAACTATATCTCATGCTGAGTAGTGCTGTCACTGGTCTTGCATCCTGTAGGGAGAAGGGGGTTTGCTCACGGGTCTCCAGCCCCTGGTCTCAGGATTGGGGGCGTTACCCCTCTCCAAAGCACAGGATGTTCCCCCAGAACAAGAAAACTAATCAAAAACTTTACCAAAATCTACAAAAACCTCTCTCTCTTCAAAAGGGGAGGCAGACCCTCTCAGACAGGGAGTGTGCTGATGAGGAATCTCCTCTAAATGCAAGAAAAAACACCAAGCTGCATTAGTGGGCCCAACTCAGCAAGGGAAACATGAAAACAGCTCCTTTCTCCTCAAAACCTAACTCAAAATGACCACACTTTCTCAACCTTTTACTGCACCGTATGCCCCTAGGATTACCAATCACAGTCAGCTCAGTGGAGAGGCTAAAAGAGAATGGAAAATCTCAATGCTGTTACTAGCCCTGATGGTAAGAGACCTAGAGCCATCTAGTGGTGAACTGAAAGGTCGGCCACACAAGTTTACTGGCTCTGGTAACTCAAAAGTTTCTTGAAAGGCTCTGCTCTGTTCTGGAGCACTCAGATACAACTTTTCTTCTCCTTGGCAGAAAAATAAAATAAAACCTGCCTGTTCAGCAGTGATTCACTATATCCTTCTTAGCCTTTTGTAAAATTAAACGTTCGGCTGCAATGGCAATAAGACCCAACAAAGCAGAAAGTAAAGAAAAAATGTTCTCCTTCATCTTTTCTTCTTTTGGCATGGTTTCTCCATGTGCGCATGGCTTAGTACAGAAATCCGTGAACTGACACCATATGTGGCACCGTGAGTGGCCTTGGGGTAGCTAGAGAACACATGCAGGCTGGCCTCTGGCAAAAATCTTTTATCGACTTATTGATTAAAGACAAGAAACAAACAAAACAGCTTTGCTATTCTTCGTAGTTCAACAAAACAAATATAATAATACAACATACAGTTCAGCAGTATTCCCTTTCATTAGGCTTCCTTCTCTCCCCTGGGCCTCCTGTTCCCTCCTGTGCCTGGCTAGTTATACTCCTTTTCCAGTAACCTCCACCTAGGACGAGAATTCCCTGTTGTATTAGGTTTAAGGTAGGCCGGGCCAGTATTCCGGAGCAGTCTCTTAAGATGATCTGGGGTTTTCACCTCCCGTATATACCCCTTCACAGACTCTTATGTTAAGGGAGGAAATCTGCTGGCTGTTTCAGAACATTTTTTTTTATTTAAGACTGTTTGTCTCTATGTGTCTATATGAGGCTTTAGGTAAAATTGAAGTGTTTATGGGAGGTAGTTGGAAGCAACAGAATGTGGACAAGTGCACCATTCCAAATGTTCATCCCCCCCATCCCCTCCCCCGCCAGCAGCTTGGCCTGGAGCAATACATATTCCTGGGGGGATTTTGCACAACACAGAATCTGCACAGAGCTATGCTCCTGCACAGAATATTAAATTCTCCTTCGGAATCTGGCATGAGAGCTAGAAGAAAATGGCAGTGTCAGCCTGTGCAGACCAGGCAACAGCGCCTGTCCTCACAGGCTGGAAGAGGAAAAAGGAGGCAGCAGCCTCAGCTCAGGCAGGCCAGAAGGAGATGAAGGCAGCACTGTGGGCTCATATGGAGCAGAATAAAATCAAAGAGGCAGCAGGATCAGTCCTCATGGATTGGAATGCATCAGTCGTACCCACATAGGCCTGTATAGAGAAGGCAGTCTAACTCTAGGTCTGATGGAATAAGTCGTGCTGGAAAAACCAGCGCTATAAAACCCGCGGCAAGGTTAGCACATCTCTTGCTAACTGCAGGGTAATAAGCCTTATTAGCTACTTCCCTGCAATGTAAGGAGACATGCTAAGACTCCTTTTACTGCAGGAAATGTAACTCCTGGTCAGAGACAGGAATTAAACCCTGTGGTAAATAGAGCACCCAAGAATCCCCTGTGGATGGTAGCATGGCTGAGCTGGCAAGTCCTCGCCCTTTCCCTCCCTTCCTTCCCAAGAATGCAGAAACCACTTCTTCTCAGCTTAAAAAAAAAATCGTCCAGGGTTAGTCCTCCCCCTCACCCTGACCTTAAGGGAAATAACTCTGTAGCCCCCCCCACACACAGGAATCCCAGTTGTTCCTCTGACTGGGCTCTTCCCTCCACTGTCAGCTGTCAGTGAAAGAACCAATCCACTTTCATAAGGCTATGCTTTCAGAATTCTGACATGTGACAGTGGAGGGACCAATCACTTGGGGGGGGGGGAAGGGCTGATGTGAGGAGTTATTTCCTTTAAGGGGAGGGGGAGGGGGAGAGAGAGGAGGAGGAGAGAGGACGGACCCTGGACCCGCTCGATGGGAGGGAAATGAGGGAGAGAGGGAGAGAGAGAGAGAGAGATCTTGCCAGGCCTGGCCAGGCTACACTACATCCTCTCAGAGGGTTAGTGGCCATTAGGCCAATCAGGAGGCGATAAACTTGTTGTTTGTTTTGTTTTGGTTTTTTTTTGCATGGAGTGACATTCAAATAGACCAGGAGTAAAATAAATCCTTTTTTTTTTTTTTCAGTTTTGCACTCTTTTTTACTCCTGATCTATTTGCATGTCATTAGCTTCTCATATCCCACGTGGACTGCAAGCTTTAATGCACACGTTAAATAAAACCTGCACTAAATATGTAGTTTGGGTTTTATTATATTGATTCCTTGGTGTTTCTCAACCCTCTCCTGGAGACACATCTAACCAGTGAGGCTTTCAGGATATCCATAATGAATATGCATGAAATAGATTTACATACACTGGGCCTCCAATGTATGAAAATCTATCTCATGCATATTCATTGTGTAAATCCTAAAAACTTGACTGGATAGGTGTGCCTCCAGGAGAGGGTTGGGGGGAAACACTGGGCTAACTTACACTCCCTTCCTCAAGTTGCAGACGGAAATAAGGAAACCTATCTATGATTTTACACTCTCTCATCATTTGGAAGGAAGTATGAAAATAAATGTTGCTACTTAAAAACAGTAGCTACCTTTTCTTCCCTGCTCAAAGCAAAATTTCAATTTATAGTGGCACTTCTCCCCAGGGCATTGTTACACTCGCATCTCAAAACCATTTGGCACCAATGTTAATGCTTGCCCTTCACAACATAAACACCAACTGTATTATCCTCAAATAAGCATACTTCCACTTTCCTTCATTCTTGAATGCCTTATCTCACTCACACACATATGCCTCTCCACTTAAAGCCCATCATTCATATTTTGTCTGCCATGTGTAGCACTATTTAATATATTCATATATGGAACTATAGAAAACAGTATGTTAAATGTAATCATTCAAATTGTAAAAATTCCAGCACCCCCCCCCCCCCCCCCAAATTAGATAATTAAATATTGTCGCTTTCCTGCTGGCTCTATGCCTGGGTCATGATTGGGATCCTCTCTGCAACTTCCTGCTGGCCTCCCTCTTTCAGCTCTTGGTTCTCCTTCAGTAGTGGCAGCAAAACCATGCACTTTTGTGGCTGAAAGGGAAGAGAAGCATCATCAGCCATTAAGTACTTCACCTCATTCTTAAATCTCTTCACAGAATATCTTTACCATCTCACCTACAGAGAAAAGAAAGCTAATAGTGCTGGAAATGGCAGAGGCAGAAAACTTCAAACAAGAAAGGACAATTAATGTAATCCATAACTATTGTGAACACTTAACAACAAAAATCCCGGCCTATAACAAAAGGGAAGATCAAATATTGTAATGCATAGACTGTAACCTGCAAGAGCACAATAATGACCAACTGAATAAAATTGAATTTTTTTTATTTTTATGATTTTTAGAAGTTACCATCAAGACAACTTGAAACATGAAATATGAGCTTTTAGCACTGAAAATAACATAACAGAAAATAAGCAAGTAATAACTTTTATTGTATGCCAAAAGCCACATTTAGCCCTCAACTTGGTGGGGGGGGGAGGGGGATTTAAGGAGAAAAACACCAATGAAGAATTGGCAAAAAAAAAAAAAGAAAATGAAGAAAATTGTATAGCAGGTCCTTCCAAATAATACATTAAGGTTCATTCAAGTTAGACTAACTATCAGAGTATCACAATGGAGAGAAAAAAATGTAATTGAGAGGGTTCAAAAAACATATGAGGCACTATGAGTTTTAATACAACGTTTACAATGGTAACGAACAACAAAGGACCTTATTTTCCAAGGCTATCACAGGCTTGCACTAACAGCGCAAGCCTGCGATAGCTAGCGAAGGTAGCTCACGCCTGCGCTACCTACATTGGGGAGGAGTCGGGGCGTCACCAGGGCCGACTCTGCGAAGATGGCGCGGACAGCGAAAAGGTAAGGGCCTTTTTGCTGCCTATTTCACACCCAATAACTACACCTTCTATGGTGGAGTTATTGGGCGCGATGCCAGCAGCGATCACACTGCGGAGGTGCGATCGCTGCCAGTTAGCCCAGGACCACCCCCCCGTTTTGGCCCCCGCCCCTCATTACCACATTTTTCTAAATTATCTCAGGCCTGCGATAATTTAGAAAATGAGGCCCCAAAAACAATAATTCTTTTTTCATGTCCAAATAATTTTTCGATGCATTTGAGTCTTATTTGATAAATCTGTAAAATCCATATTTTCCCTTCCAAAAACAAAGAGTTACAATTGTGAAAGAACAATTGCATCATGGAATTTTTATCTTGGGGAAAACAAAGGAAATGAGTAAAGTGGCCCTTCTAGATTCAGACTGAGATTGTTCTATCATAGCAGTCACATCCAAAGTATTTAAAGAAACACCTTCAACAATTTGGTTCCCATTCTGGAATTCAGTTCTACCACATGGAAGAAAATGGATCCTACTGAGTGGAGGAATTGCTATTTCTGGTGTTTTCAAAATATCCACCAGATACTTTTTAAATAAATCCAACAGTATCATAGTTGGAATTTGAGGAACATTAATCAACCTTAGATTGAGATGCTTTGCAAAATTTTCCAAGTTCTCAAATTTTCGATTTGCAACAGTTTTATCTTACAATAAAGAATTTTGTATCCAACTTATCTGGTTAACTTGCTCAGAAACCTGCTGGATTTCTTGAGATTGTATTGACGAGATCTTTTCACAATTGTGCATTCTAGCTCCAAACTGAGTTAAGACGAGGAGACAGGAAGAAATAACTTGGTGGAGAGAAGCAATTGCAGTCCAAAGTGAATCCAATGTAGCAACCTCTGGTTTAGTCAAAATAGGCAAAAATCCAAAAAAGCCCCAATAAACTCCGCAATCTGAGGTAACTATACGAAAACCAAAAAGTCACACCACAATGTTCCTCAGTATAATATCTTTTACGTTAAATTAGCTATATATGTAGGAACTTCATGGGAACAACTTTGAAAAAAGGACAAGTTGTATATCCTTCTGGTCCACTTTTATTTAATTTATTCATTCATCAGTATGTTTTCAATTTTTTATCTTTTTTAAGTTTCTTAAAACACAGTCCCAACCCGTGAAGATCCTTAAATCGGGTCACATCTCAAACAACACGTCTCATTTCAAAAATCATAACGAGAGCCGCTTCAACTTATCTTTTTGTCCAGAGTCCAATTTACTCATGACCCCAACTGGTATTCCCTGACTTAATTTGTGACATCATTATGCTGGTTGACGGATAAAAATATGATGGATGGATGACATGTTTAAAGGTCTTGGAAAGTGATCATGAATAGAAGCTAAACAGTTCGGGACATAAGACAGGAGTACAAGCGGAGAGCGGTTTTGAAAGTTTATGTGGAACCGCCTGAAGCAGACTTGCTACCGAAACATGGCCATGTCGGGGTCATGAGCAAATTGGACTCTGGACAAAAAGATAACTTGTCCGTTTTTTCAAAGTTGTTCCCATGAAGGTCCTACATATATAGCTAATTTAACGTAAAAGATATTATACTGAGGAAGATTGTGGTGTGATTTTTACTCAAAATAGGAACAGGGCATATAGAAACTCTCAGCATAGTGGGTAAGGGAAGCTTCTTATTTACTCCCAATGTTCCGGCCTCTAAACCAAGCCCAGCTCTGCTGGGAAAACCATCCGCTCCCATTCCTGAGATCTCACATATCTCCTCAGCTACAAAGGGAGTGCTGGTAGTGTGCTAATGAAATCTTGCAGTGGTCGTAGCTTCCTTTCCCCTGGATATCACAGTCCCTATAGTTGAAACCATACCATGCACCCCTGATTCTTCAATTCCTTTACCAAGAACTGACTGAAGGGGTGTGATGGAAGATTCGGATTAAGGGAGGCACCTCTTTCCGACCTGGAAGGCGAACCCTCCATCTCCAATGTTCCTTTGGGTCTCACAATTTCAGATGGATGCATGAAGCCAACTATCGAGCTTTGCAGGAGACCAGGTTTGAGGCTTGGGGGTGGGGGGGGGGGGGAATAAAATGAACCTTGCCCTTATGTTTCCTGACCATAATTGGTCATAAAGAAGAAAAATTCAAAGAAACACCCAAACAGAGAGGTCGGCAACAGTGTCCTGCTCAAACAGCCATCTTGGATTCCCTGTCATGAAAATATTAATGATATTGTTTTTTATTTCTGCATTTATGACATTATGTATTACAAGTGAAACACTTGTTCCAGAGAAGGGTTAGTCAGTCCCTTATAATTATAAAAAAGAGAAAGGGAAAACAATAAATTGTTATATCAGGCTAAATCTAAAGGTCCAACATAATTTGGGAGATCAAAGTAAAAAATCCAAGAAACTGTCAATTTATATGAAATAAAAAGCTATAAGGCTTCAATATAACAAAGACAGTGACAGATTTCAAAAAAGCAGGGAATAAACAAAGAAGATCCCTAGTGGTAAGAGAATGGTGATGAAGCATTGGGCAACCTTGAATCAGCGACAGTTATGCATTACGTTTCCTGGAAGGCATGGGGAAACCTGAATAGAGCAGCAGTTGCAACCTGAAAGGGGACAAAGCATGAATGGGGGTTGCATTCCATGTGGTAATTTGATCTACTTTGGATAAATGCACTGCTGGGCAGGCCAGATGAGCCATTTTGGCCTTTATTTGTTGTCATTTACTATGATGCTATGTTCGTTTTTTGGCCCAAACTAGAGGGAGTACCCTATGATAGAGTAGCTTCCACAATTTGAGCATCTGTGTTCTTGATATTTAGGAAACCAATCTGAATCTCAAAGGAGGTGGCTGAAAAAATAAAGGCAAAAAGAATAGCGTTCAAGAAGTACAAAGGATCCCAAAAAGATGAAGACAGGGAAAAATATTTAGTGAAAGTGAAGGAGACAAAGAATGAAATCAGGAAAGCAAAAGGTCAGGTGGAAGAAAGGATTGCCAAAGAGGTAAAGTAAGGTAACAAAACATTTTTCAGATATATCAAAGAAAGGAGGATGGCCCAAGGTAATATAGCAAAATTGAAAGGTGACAAAGAGCAATGTGTGGAGAAAGATGACGAAATAGCAGAAATATTCAGATTGATATTCAGTAAAGAATACCCTGGAGAGGGACTGTTGCTGGTTGACAAAAACAAAACCATGTATGGCAGTGGGGTAGATGCAATTCCGTTTACAAAAGAGAATGTATGGGAAGAGCTAGGAAAATGATATCCATGTGACAGGGTATCCGTGCCATTGGCCGGCCCCTGTCACATGGAGGGAGCACTGGATGTCCGTGCTCCTACCATGTGACAGGGGCTGGCCAATGGCACGGATACCGTGTCACATGGTAAGGGCTAAGGTCCATCGGCGCCATTTTGATTAGTGGCAGCCGACGGCCCGGGAGCGGGAGATCGCTCCCGGGACCCCCACTGGACCACCAGGTACCTGTAAAATGTTTTTGGGGGGGTCGGGAGGGTGGGGGAAGCTAAGGAATTAGTTTTAAAGGGTCGGGATGGGTTTTTTGTTTATTGGCTCGGGTGCAGCCGATAAACAAAACCGCGATCGGGTCGGACGAAAAAAAAAGCACACGATGTGAATCGGAACTGGAATCCGAACCGATTCCAGTTCCGATTCACATCTCTAATAAATACCTATCTAGTGTGAGGGCTTTATAGCTAGGCTTTCTCTCTCTCTCTCTCTCTCTTCCCAGCCCAGAAGGAGCTTAAACCTAGTAAACATGGTCCCCCCAGTGGTTGTATGTAGGAAATAAATCAATTCTGGCACTTATCACAAAGTGCAAAAATGTTGTTGCAATTTGTGCTAAGATAGCACTTTGCATAGGTAAAAAACACACCCCTTTTCCTATCACATGCAATATTTAGTGCATTTTGATAAATCCAGGCCTGAGTTAAGTAATCTAAGCTTTGTATAGAGAGTATCTTAGCAGAGGAGGGAGAAGATTTATTTCCTTGCCTTAACTCATGTTAACTGCTTCAGCCTTTCAGCCAAAGTCAAGCATAAACCCTTGCTGGCAAGTACTGGGAAAGAAAAACCTGTGGACCATGATCTTTCTGCAAGAGTCTGAAACCAGGCCCACTTTCTGTTTAGTATCAAGTAAATGATTTTGGGAAGCTCCCCAGGAGAGAGAGACCTTTCACATACTGCAGTGCCAATCTGTTTGGTTTGTATTCTAGCCAGCTCCACCATCAAGAGGGACTTCTTCATTTTCTTGATTGTTTTTTTTTCCACATAATTTTGTATTTGGGGCAGGGTGCACCCTTAACAAATTGGTGACATTGGAGTGGATCTGTTTCCTCCCCCTCCCCTCTTTTTTGAGTGCTCAAGGGAAAAGACAATTCTTGAAAGCTGTGTACTTCACCACTTTTCTTCTACCTTTCTCTATTAACTTTTATTTTATTATTATTATTTTTTTTTTACTATCCATAATAGTTTGTTTATTGTCCTAGCTAATAGGCCATACCCAGTGTTACATTTGCATTTCTTGATTTAAAATAAAAAAACTGTACATTTATATTATATTTCACTAATGTACTTTTCCCATTTAATGTGCTGGTTGGATTTACTGTCTACTTTCACAACACTAGTAAAATGTTAATTACTGTTTTATTCTGGTGTGATGCTTTTATCTGGTCTGTGGTGCCACAAGTGAGAGGTTGTTTGGGAAGAGCACAGAATTGTGGTATCGAGGTGACTGGGATCCTGTTTCATCCCCCACTCAGGCTATGAACCTGAAGATAAATCATATTAGTGAATATCATTTTTCATGTGGTACTCCCCATCCTAAGCATAAGGGTAATTCATAGCCCGGACCAAGGAGGGTACCACACATACATACATGACAATTTAGGAAAAGACCATCCTTTCACCTTAAAATAAATTTTTAACAACCAATTCCTTTCAGGGTCTAATGTACACAGTGGAGGTGCAAGAGTATTTGGGGCCCCAAGCAAAGTTATGGTCATGTACCCCCACTCCAACGTACCTATTGGCAGCAGCTCCAGCGTAGCGCTCTCTTCTTTGGCAGTATGAACTGTCCACCTTTGCCTCATGCTGGTGGGATTTTGCCGCCCCACAAATTTTGGCGCACTAGGCAACCGACTAGTTTGCCTAATGGAAGCACCAGTCCTGAATACACAGGTAATGAAAATGTTGGCAGCTACTACTGGGTCAGACTTCGACCTCTCCAAAAAGCTATGGGGCGGATTTTCAGAGCCCTGCTCGCGTAAATCCGCCCAAAACCGGGCGGATTTACGCGAGCAGGGCCCTGCGCGCCGGGAAGCCTATTTTACATAGGCCTCCCGGCGCGCGCAGAGCCCCGGGACTCGCGTAAGTCCCGGGGTTCTCGGAGGGGGGCGTGTCGGGGGCGTGTCGGGGGCGGGCCCGGTCGTCGCGGCGTTTCGGGGGCGTGTCGGCGGCGTTTTGGGGGCGGGTACGGGGGCGTGGCTACGGCCCGGGGCGGTCCGGGGGCGTGGCCGCGCCCTCCGTACCCGCCCCCAGGTCGCGGCCCGGCGCGCAGCAGGCCCGCTGGCGCGCGGGGATTTACGTCTCCCTCCGGGAGGCGTAAATCCCCCGACAAAGGTAAGGGGGGGGTGTAGACAGGGCCGGGTGGGTGGGTTAGGTAGGGGAAGGGAGGGTAAGGTGAGGGGAGGGCAAAGGAAAGTTCCCTCCGAGGCCGCTCCGATTTCGGAGCGGCCTTGGAGGGAACGGGGGGAGGCAGCGCGGCTCGGCACGCGCAGGCTATACAAAATCGATAGCCTTGCGCGCGCCGATCCAGGATTTTAGTGGATACGCGCGGCTCCGCGCGTATCTACTAAAATCCAGCGTACTTTTGCTTGAGTCTGATGCGCAAGCAAAAGTAGGCTGATCGCGCTTCTTTTAAAATCTACCCCTATATGAAGTCTAAACTATCAAAGGAAATCAAGGATGGTTGCTCAAAAGCCCCAGTTTCCTTTTTCTTTTTATAAGGAGGCAAATAAGTAAAGCCCTTGAGAGAGGAGGGACTCACGCGATAGGTAATTTCAAAACCAGAATTAGCATATTTTTTAAAATATTTCCATTGCTGGAATGTGCTATTGTTTTAAAATGACATGAAAACATAAACAATATTTGTAATATTGTTTTGTGTCAGTGCTCTCCAAAATGACACAAAAAAATCTAAAATATCTGTTGCTTCTGTCGGTGTTAGACGGCTTTGCCCCATTTGCCTCACCTTGTTCACGGCTCCTCCCGCTTCCCTTGGGAAAATGGCTGCCGCCGCGTCTACAAGCCGACCTCTAGGAATGTGCAGCCAGAAAGTACTTGTTGGATTCGGGATACGTATTTGTCGGGGCCCAGATATGTTGCATTCATTCAATGGCGCCCCAATACATTGATACGTGCATTCGTTTTCCGGTTCCCATTAAAGTCAATGGGGGAAGAATTTGCAGCCTATTTTTGGCTGCAGAATTGTGGTTTTATTATCAATTTTGATGAAACTTCTGAGGAGCAATCATCAGAACAACAAAACAGCTCCAAGGTACTTAGACTGTGGCAAAGTGGCACCAAAGTGGCATGAATAGCCTAAGGTACTTTAAAGGGGCAAAGGGGTACCAGGAGTGGCAAGAAGAGTGCTTTAATAGAGGCACAAAGCAGCAACGAGAGTCTCAAAAACACACCACAGCTTCAAAAGAGAGCACCGATAACAGATGCATGAACCCTCGAAGGCAGCACGACAGGCAAAGCGGCAAGACAAGTGGCATCGACATCCTACAGCACAATGAAGGAGGAACATAACAAGCAGAAAGACTAGCACCAACGCACTGAGCAAACATGATAGTGGCCAATGGCAGCAAGGCACAGAGGCAGAGGGTAGATACAGGCTGGCTACACCCGGGGAGAGTTCCCTTTCCTTTGTGCAGGACAGGGCTCCCTAGAATGGGTTCGCCCCTAGAGTGGGATGTTTCCGTTGGCGTCTAGTGAGCTCTTGCTAGTCTTTTAAAATCTGGTAGAGTTAGCAGATATACAAATGAGAATTTTCAAGGCTGAGGCGGAGGAGGTTACCATGTAAACAAAGGTTCAACATGGGTCAGAGGGTAGATACAGGCTGGTTACAACTGGGGAGAGTTCCCTTTCCTTTGAGCCAGGAAGGGCTCCTCGGAATGGGTTGGCCCCTAGAGTGGAGCACGAGCCTTCAAAGCGTGGCGACCTGGAGCAGGGTCTCACAGTGAGCATGGTCTCACTGTGTTGTGTTTGCCACAGTCTAAGTACATTATAGATCTTTTCTTGTTCTGAACATGGATCAACAGGTGGTAAGAGATAGGCTGCAACAACGGGGAGAGTTCACGTTCCTTTGAGCAGGAAAGGGCTCCCTGGAATGGGTTGGCCCATAGAGTGTATAATGGTACAAATTTTTAGGATTTAAGCATTTGCAAACAGATGATGACTTCATAAGCAAGACGGAGGAAGTTCTCTTCTCTGCCCTGAAACTAAAGAAAACTGTTTATTTTATTTAAGGATCCATGCTGTGAAGGATTACTAGTTTGAATTGCCAGAGACTGAGGTTTCCCTTTGCAATGAGGGTTTAGCCGTTAGGACTGTACATAAGGCCTAGACGAACAGGCACAGCAGTCGAGGACAGAGGTGAATCCCAAGTAGGGACATAAGGCCTGGACGGACAGGCACAGAAATTTTTTCTTTTTAATTTATTTATATTCCGCTTTTCACGCTTTTCCAGTACTTCATAGTGGATTACACTCAGATACTGTAGGTATTTCCCTATCCCCAGAGGGCTTAAAATCTAAGTCAAACCCTTGTAGGGACATAAGGCCTGGACAGAGAGGCATAGCAATACAAGACAGAGTTAATCCCACCTAGGGACATAAGACCTGGATGGACAGGCACAGCAATACAGGACAGAGTCAATCCCACCTAGGGACATAAGGCCTGGATGGACAGGCACAGAAGTCGAGGACAGAGGTCAAGCCCACATAAGGACATAAGGCCTGGACGGACAGGCACAGCAGATGGGGACATAGCTAAATCCCACATAGGGACATAAGGCCTGGATGAACAGGCAAATCAATCGAGGTCAAACCCTTGTAGGGACATAAGGCCTGGATGGACAGGCAAAGCAGTCGAGGACAGAGGTCAAGCCCACGTAAGAACATAAGGCCTGGACGAACAGGCACAGCAGTCAAGGACAGAGGTCAAGCCCATGTAGGGACATAAGGCCTGGACGGACAGGCACAGTAGTTGAGGACAGAGATGAATCCCACCTAGGGACATAAGGCCTGGACGAACAGGCACAGCAATAGAAGATTTCCTTTGTGCAGGTATGTTGTGGTTTGACCTGTCACTTCTTCTTGAACTGGTTCACTGCCAGAAGAAAATGGCATCTTTTTCATTTCTGAAAGATAATTCAACAGAGGATGCTTTTAGAGCAATAGAGACTGCCACTTGTGAAGCAAGAACTGAGCTGGAAATTATTTTTGAATACCCAGGAGCTATTAACTGTATTTATGCACTTCAGCTGATGACAAAAGAACATGAAGAGCTCTCAGAAATAAGAAAACTGCTACTCAAGTCAAAATCTACAATATCAACCTATGTTGACTTTGTGGTTTATACAGTGCCTCTGTAAACAATGGGAACACAGAGGATGAACTAGAGTGCAACTACCACCATTTTTCAATAGTACTTGAAACATTACTGTTGGCAAGGTCATGAAAAATATTGAGCATATGAAATATGCAAGGTCCAAACATCTTAAGTCAGCCTTTTATGTTCTTACATTCCAAATGTGGACAGACAGGCACAGCGTTAGAGGTCAGGCTCTTGTAGGGACATATGGCCTGGACAGTGGACGGACAGACACAGCGTTTGAGGTCAGGCCTTTGTAGGGACATACGGCCTGGACAGTGGATGGTCAGGCACAGCGTTTGAGGTCAGGCCCTTGTAGGGACGTACGGCCTGGATAGTGGATGGACAGGCATAGCGTTTGAGGTCAGGCCCTTGTAGGGACATATGCCTGGACAATGGACAGACAGGCACAGCATTTCAGGTCAGGTACATGTGCTGCAGTGCTTATATTATCTGGAGCATAGGAGGCAGTTGGAGCTGCTGCAAGGCTTTCAACTGCTTTATTCATCTTGCCATTCAGAGGGAAAATTTGGAAACCCAAGCAAAGGCAGCTTTACTTTCAAAAACACTAGCATTTCCATCAACTCTGATGCCAGCCTTGAGCGGTGAGGGCTCATGATATCCCCTTTCATTGAAAAGGCACGTTCACTGAGCACACTGGTTGGTGGACATGACAGATATCGCTGAGCCACTTTGGCTAGGTGTGGCCAGGCAGTGGACTTGTGTGCCCAATATGCCAGTGGATCTGTCTGCATGTTCTCTCTCGGCTCTGAGAGATACCGTGTCACTGACAGCTGTACTGGTGTCTCCTTTGCTTGGGTGGGCTGTCACTCATGCCAGCTGCTTTCTCTCTCGCCCGTCGCACAACAGATGAATCTTAAAGGGCAACATGGCTTTGGCGTTCTGAAGTGGAGGAGGAGGTACTATCTGTCACTGACAGAGTGCTGCTCCTGCTTGGGCTAGCAGCACAACTCTGAAGTGCCCGCTGTTTCCACCTCTGCTTCACACCTAATCTGTCTCTGCCTATGACGCTCCTGTTCACGGACTTTTGCTAACAGCAGGTCCTTCACCAATAAGAGACAATCATACTGTAGGGCAAGTTTCACTTTCACATGGGGATCACAGACTGTGGCGAGCATGTATGTGTTCTGTTCTGTTAAAGGCCTTAATCTCTCTTCCACCTGCTGCTGCAAAATGTCCAGACATTGCAGCACCTCAACTGTCATTCTCTCTTCCTGTTTAAAGGCCTCTAAATGTTCATCCAGGTGATTAACTATAGGGATGATGTCAGCCAAGATGGCACTTCTGGAACTTAGCTCCTCCGTGACATCCTTAAAGGGCGGCTGGATTTTTACCAGCTGACTCATGTCTAACCAATCATGATGCCCTAGGGGATTCTGCACACCTATGTCCATTGTACCAGAAAGTTTATGAAGGGGTGTCTGCAGCTCCACTAACCTCTCGAGCATCATAAAGGTGGAATTCCACCGGGTGGCAATGTCTTGAATGAGACGCTTGTGAGGCATCTCCAAATCAGTCTGCTTTTGTCGTTGAGCCTGCCCCGCCTTTACACTTCTGTGGAAGTGCGCTGCTATGTTCCTGCACTTCTGTATTAACCTATACAGTATTTATTCTCTTTTTCATTGGACCAACCCCAGAGCTGACTTCACTACCAGGTGCAGAGTGTGTGCAAAACATCGGATATTCTTAAAGTGCCTGTCGTTTATTGCCTTAACCATGTTTGCACCATTGTCTGTGACAAAGAACCCTGCTTGAGAATTCCTGTCTCACTGGTGTAGTTGCCAGCCCTCCAGCATCTGTCTGATGCATGCTAGAATATTGGCTGTGGTATGGGCCTGGTCCGTCAGGTGGGTGTGCAGTAAAGCCCACCTCCACCCTGATACTTGTTCACTAATAGAGCTACTGGCTGCCCCTGCCTCAGCCAGGTCCCACCAGTGTGCTGTCAGGGAGAGGTAAGAGTGTGCAGCATTCATGGTGGTCCAGATATCGCAGGTGAAATGCACTCTCCCCTCTGCCTTAGCTAGCAGCACTTGCATGTGACTGCGACACTGCTTGTACAGGCTGGGGATGACCTTTCTGCTAAATGTGGTTCTGGAGGGGACTTTGTAATTTGGAACTACAACCTTCAGAAAACGCTTGAAACCCACATTCTCCACTAACTGCAAGGGCTGGTCATCAAGGGCAATCATTTCCCCAATGCTCCTGGTTACAACTTTTGAGGCTGCCTGCCTCCTACCCCGGGATAGCATTACTGTACTCCACCCCATTTCCTTCATGGTGGGTTGTCGCTTCTGCCATATGTCAGGGGGTTGCTGGCCTGCCACCTGACTGCTAGAAGGGGATGAGGGTGTGGGCTGACTCTGCTGCTTTTGAACCACTTTACGCTGCTTGGAAGGGGTCTCCTGACTGGTACTGCCACCATCCCCAGATGGCAGTACTCTTGTTGGGTGTTGTCTCTTCATATGATGCGTCATGCCAAAATTAGATGTCCCATTTGCTTGCCTCTGCTAATATCCCTGCCACAGTAATTACACCAAGCAAAACGCGGGTCATCCAACACTTTAAATTGGCTCCAGATCGCAGATGTCTTTCGTGATCCTCCCTTCTCTAAAGCCTTGGGGGTAGATGCTGGCACTGGAGCTGAAGTTGTGGGTGCACCCTGAAAAGCAATGCCAGGGGCCGCAGTCACCCTCTTCCTCCTCCTCCTCCTCCTCAGTTTCATCTCTCCCCTGCTGCATTGAATTGGAGGCTAAGACAGGACTAACTGATCCTCCTAAAGCTTCGTCAGCTATTAATTCTTCTGTTTCTGATGAGAATCCCACACGAGATGATTCTTCATCTGAATCAGAAGCGAACAGTGACTGCGCTACATTGTCAACGCTAAGTGTTAGTCGAGACTTCTGTCTCCCTGCTGCTTTTGGGTGTCAACATTTTGTCTGGCATGACTCAGCCTCCCCTTCCCTCACCTACAAAACTACAGGGTCAGAAGCAGGTGGTGGCGATGGCGATGCATCATGGTCAGATTTCATTTTTTTCTGGATGGAACTGCCTGCCCCTCCAAAGAGTTTAGATTGTGACAGGTCCCTTTTTAACTTTAATGGGGGAATGGCACTAGTGCCTTTTGAAGTGCCTCCTCTGCCAGTCCCAATCACTCGACTATATCTAGCTTTCCCTGACATTACGGATTTAATGTCACTGCCTTGTGCCTACTGGCTGGCCACTGTCACACTGCCTTGCTATGCACTAATGTAACGTGTGTGGTGTGCACAAACACACAGCTTGCTTGTAAGCACAAAAGAGGCAGACTGGAAATTTCACTGCACAGACAGCCCCAATAATACAGTTCAGTCTATTAAACTACCCACTGCCCACTGTCACAGTGCCTTGCTATGCACTAATGTAACGTGTGTGGTGTGTGCACACACACGCAGCTTGTTTGTAAGCACAAAAGAGGCAGACTGGGGATTTCACTGCACAGACTGTCCCAATAATAAAGTTCAGTCTGTTAAACTACCCACTGCCCACTGTCACAGTGCCTTGCTATGCACTAATGTAACGTGTGTGGTGTGCACACACACACGCAGCTTGCTTGTAAGCACAAAAGAGGCAGACTGGGGATTTCACTGCACAGACTGACCCAATAATAAAGTTCAGTCTGTTAAACTACTCACTGCCCATTGTCACAGTGCCTTGCTGTGCACTAATGTAACGTGTGTGGTGTGCACACACACGCAGCTTGCTTGTAAGCAGAAAAGAGGCAGACTGGGGATTTCACTGCACAGACTGTCCTAATAATAATAAAGTTCAGTCTGATAAACTATCCACAGCCCACTGTCACAGTGCCTTGCTATGCACTAATGTAACATGTGTGGTGTGCACACACGCAGCTTGCATGTAAGCACGAAAGAGGCAGACTGGGGATTTTACTGCACAGACTGTCCCAATAATAAAGTTCAGTCTGCTAAACTGCCAGCCCACTGAAGCCCAGTGCACAGAGAGACTGAGTTGAATTAAACAAACTCAGCTTAAAAAAGCTGGAATTGTTGGCACAGCAGGAAAATCGATGAAATATATTTTCCAATGGAGATTCTAGCAAAATTGAATATATCTCTCCCAACCACAACACCCAAATCGTGCTTGCTTGCAGCCTAGCCCAGAGTATGAATGAAACAAAATGGCACTGCTAGTAGCTTCTCTCCCTGGCACAGAGAGACCATCTCAGATCACCTAAATAAACTGATGAAAAAACAAACAGGGCTATTTTGCACTGCAGCAAAATAAAGAAATATCTTTTCCTCTTAAATAACTAGCCTAGCTAGCAATTGAATAGAGATCTCTGAACTCAGATTAGCTCAGAGTGCAGCCATCTTCCGTAGAGACCACCTCCCCAGACCACCCCTGCAAAGAAAGTGCGTGACACGCCTCGTGCTTAAGTATATATAGTGCTGGGTCATCAGGAAAATCGTCACCGAGCACTGAATGACAGCGCGATTGGCTGCATTCAGTGCATTTCACAAAATGTTATCGCTGATAGGCTGCATTACGGTATCCGTGCCAACCTGTCCGACCCTTTCCTGTGAGTCACTGATGACTCACAGGAAAGGGCTGTTTTTTGGCTCTGACAGTGGATACACCGAAATGGCGTCCTCCGATTGCAAATGGCGGCGAAGAAAAGTGCGCCGTGCAACGGATGAAACGGATGATAAGTTATATTCGTGGGGAGTTGCTATACGTTTCGCCTCTCCACGATTATAATGAAATGGACATATACGTTGCGGATTGCCAATACGGCGAAAACGAATGCACACCCCTACCGACCTCTCCGGCGTCCCCGGAACAGCTATGGTGCTGACTCCCACCATGCTCCTCCCAAGGGCCTACTAGGGTGCGCGCATGCACGTCACCCACGTTTTTATTCCAGCATTGGCGTGAACCTCGGGGGCGTTCCCTTCTACTGACATCACGCCATCCGGGTATATAGCCTGTATTTTGTTGCTAGTTCGTTGAGTTAGCAAAGGATTGGTTTCAGCCGGTCTAAACTACTCTGCCACTTCCGTGCTGCTGCTGGAAGCTCTATCTCTGCCCTTCGGGGTATTGCTAACCTGGGTACCCGCTCCTCGGGGGCCCTCTGCTTTATTTCCGGTGCCTTACAGGGATCAGTACTCGCTCCTCGTGGGCGTGCTCTCCCTGCCTCAGTGCCGCTACCTAACTTCTTCAACCTGGTTGAATTGCATACCAACAGCAACCATCTAGTGAGTAATCTAACTCTCAGTCTATCTCATCCACAGTACTGCCTTGCTGGGAAACCTACACCAGAATCCCCCTTTACCAATGGGGTGAGAAGGGTTCCATCTGCCGAGGGTCCTGAGACTGCTATATCCAGGCTACCTCACTACTGCCACCTCTGGTGGTACACTTCAAGCTGTTTAATAAAAGAACTAAACTCTGTGTTTGTGCGTCTGCGTTTAGCCCAGTACTGTGGCGCCTCACAGGGCTCCTTCCCGTGGGCGTGGTCATCTGCCACGGTACCCAAGAATCCACCTAAACACTGCTTAACCATAAAAATATCATGTTGATTGTGCCATTTTACCACATATAAAAGCCTTTCAGCGTATGCAGTTAAAAAAATGGTGCACGTTGTAGAAATTACTGCATTTTGTAAGAAAAAAATCATACACTAAATACAAAATGAACGAAATACTTTTCAAAATAAAATAAAATAAATGAAAAAAAGAAACAGAAAGAAATGTCATTCCATGCATATCCTAGAAGATATAAATGTCTATAAACATATGTATCTTACTACTTAGTGCATTTAAACCTGTAATCTCACAACAGCATTCATATACACAAATAGAATACACAAATTATCCACGTGCACTTTTCTACAGAATTAATCTAATCTAAGATCACTTCTTAAAACACAAAGAAATATACCTACTGTATATGGGTAGACAGGAGGACTCTTCACAGCATCTTTTGCCAAGCATTTGCTGCAGGAAAGGGGACAGCCTTTTGCTGCAAAGTAGGGATGCACAGAGAAACTTTTGTTTTCATTATTTTTAGGGTTTTTATTTCCAGCTTTTTGTTTAATGCTTATTTTGTTTCTGGCTTTGCAGAAATTAAATAAACATTTACCCCCCTCCAAAAGCAAAATAAAAACAGTGAAAAGGGGCCTCCACAGGCCTTCCTGCATCCCATCTCATCTCCCCCTCCCAAAAAAAAAATTCCAGGGCCAGAAACCTTCCCTGCCCCCACTTCCTACATCCATGGGTATTCTTGTTGGCATGGCCTGCTCCTGTTGCTGAGAATTAGGCCTTGAACTGGGACCCTCATGTGACCAAGGCCTAGGCCTGGCCAAAGGCCTGGTCCCATCACCAAGGCCTAGGTCTTGGTCCAATGCTGGGGCCCAGCAGGACTGATGCAAGGTGTTGGTTTGGAGGCCAGGGCCTGGCTCAGAGGCTAGTTCCTATCAATAAGGTCTCAGCCTTGGCAGAATATCGGGGTGCGGCCCAAAGGTAGGGTCCCATCACTGAGGTCTCCGCCTAGGACTATGCTCAAGCCCACGTCTGGGCCCGGAGGCCATGTTTTCTTCCATCCAACATCCTCTTCAAATGAGGACCTCCACCTGGAGGACTCACTGGCGTGATGTCACGCCAATGCCTTCCTCCTGAGTGGAGGGTGAAATTTAGATGTATGGCCATAAGTCTTATCTGGCAAAGTTGATTTTTGAATATGGGGCACTAGTTTTCAATTATTGGATATGCCATTCATCTTCTGTTTTGAAATATGTGTTTATTGTTTAGTATGGTTTTATTATTAAGTTTTATATTTCTTGGTTTTACTGTTTGATGTTTTATGAAGAATGGTAATGTTTCTGTTTTTCTTATGCAACTGCTTGTTGCAGTTTCCAGTTAAATTTTTGTCAGTATGTTTCTTTTTTCTTTATTCTGAATTTGGTGAGGGTCTGTCTGTATTCCACCTATGCTAGACCAAGGTAAGGTATTCTGTAATGGTACAGTTTCTGTGTAGGGATCTATAGCATTTTGGCTGGTTCTGTTTTCCTAATAGGAGGTGTATTGATATTTTAGGGCCTGATGTAATATTTGCAGTGTTGCTTTTTAATAGGTAGGGTTTTTATTGTTTGAGTGCTGACTGTTAGTGCTGTTTTGATATGGGAAGTTTACGCTATTATAATTGTAATTTAGTTTGTTCATGGCTTTCTTAAGGCTAAGACGGTAAAAATAATACGTAGGGCAAACCATTTATAAATAACTCCCTATTAATCACTTGCTAAATCCACAAAAAAATAGAGAGATAATACATAACCAATGTGTATAATGTTTATTTGAACAGCAAAACACACACACCTGTATAGACACTCTAAAAACTAAACTAACACATCCACACCTTTCATCCACATCTTGTTAAAAAACATATTGCACAATGCATGAATTATAATAATTCACAAACCTTATGTATTCAAATTTAAACTACAAATCACCATTGATCACAGATGTAAATCCAATTTTTTAACTTGTGCATATAACTTCAGAGTATTTCAATTTTTTCTAAACATGAGTCCTAGGTACAAAAAGTTGAACTATTTCTCAATATGTGTTGGAGTAGGGAGGCCCTGAGAAGTGGAGGCAAGTTACTGTCATAGATAGGGAGGGGGTGAACCAGAAGGAGATGCCTGTGAAGTGATAGTGAGACTTCAGTCTGAGGTGGCTGGGTTGAGCTCTTAGAGGGGCAGCTGGCTGCGGCAGTGCTTTGGCAGGGAGGCACACACTGAATGAGGACAAGAGAAGTAGCACAACAGCAAATGTCTTTGTGTGTGTGTGTGTCTGAGCCACTGGCTGGCAGTGTGTTGTCTCATTACTGGCAACTGGTTCAAAAGCTAATTGGTTGGCAAGAGACTTTAACACCAAATTAGGAATCCAGGATATATGACGGATGTAACCGATTGCAAGGATGGAAGGAGATTGCAGATCCATTTCCTCACCCCTGGTTTAGGATGTGCTCTACTTGGTTTTCTGGAAAAAGGTGAAATTTGTTAGAAAATATTTGTATCAGTTCTGTGAGGCTCTTAGTCACATGATATACTTCTCAGTGATTAGTTCAATGTACTTTTGGGAGATTTTGAAGAAACTGCTGCGCAGAAAGCACATGAGTGAGTCATGGATACCCTGTGGGCCAGTTTTGAAAAAATCCCCCGGGCTGATATTTGCCTGCAATCCACCCCTGACCTGGGGACTCTTATTTTTCCAAAGCCCTGGAGGGTAGATGTTCCCCTAGCTCTGGCAGCCAATATCCCTGCACATATTGAGGAAGATAATGTAAAGGAACATATTCTGTGGTGCTGTGGATCAGTGTTGTGCCATTTTCACTCATTTGCAACAACACAAGATTTATTTGGACAACTAACACAATGGCTCCATTGACTTTTTTTTTGGCACCTCCAGCACCCACTGGAACATACAACTACCCCTCCACAGGGACAATAACAAGGGACACAAGAGATCAGGGCCTTGGGAGTAATCTATCTCCCCCCCCCCCCCCACCACCACCACCTCCACGCGACCAAGGACCCAGGCCCTGGAAACAAGAGTCATTGTTCAAGCTAGCCTGGGAAGGTACCAGCCCCGAAGAGTTATAAAAATAATTTTATGGCCTCATTGGGTAGCAATCCGAACCCGGGGATGGGTTACATGAGGTCAGTTAGCGGGTGTGTAAGAATTTGTGAGTGCCTTTCCCTTACCAAATTCTGGCAAATGTAGTATTATCCCCAAACTGTTGGGTTAATGTCATTTGACAAGGTTTTTGATTTGTACCACCTTCTAAGTGGTTTTTTTTTTTTTTTTAACAAGACTGTAATTAGAACTACTTCTTAAAATGTGGCTGCGTGACATATCTTCCTTCAGTGTAGCTATTGCCATGTAACGCTTCTTCTCAAGTCACTACATTGGCTCCATCTGCTTCCTCATGCATTTCATGTTTCTGTTAATTCAGGTATAAATGCATTCACTCTGCCACTCCTCATTACCTATTCTCTCCCTACACCCTTCCTCATGAACTCCAGTCATCAAGCAAGGCCCTCTTAACTGTGCCCTTCTCTTCCACCGCCAACTCCCAACTCCATGCTTTCTATGCTTTAAGCCCAGAATAGACTTCCTGATTTGGGGCATTATTATGTTCCATCTCTGCCAGTATACAAATCCATGCAACCAGACCTCATATGTAAAGTTTGAGAGTTTTTTTTGGAATTACTCTCACCAAAGAATTACCACGTTTTCTGTACGAAATTGACATATATATTGTGGGTTCTTCAATATTTCAATCATTGGTCATGGTTGTATCGAGATCTCACACAAAAACTTTTTTTTAACCTTTTTAAAGATTTTTTTCAATAGATAACATTTTATATTCAATTTTTCTTTTTTTCTTTTTATGCAATGAGTGACCGCAGCAATTGTTATGTCACTTATCTTTTAACTTGAGTAACTGAGAATGCTGAGAGAATAGTTGTTGGGAACTATTCTCTCAGCGTTCTCATTTACTCAAGTTAAAAGATAAGTGACATAACAATTGCTGCGGTCACTCATTGCATAAAAAGAAAAAAAGAAAAATTGAATATAAAATGTTATCTATTGAAAAAAATCTTTAAAAAGGTTAAAAAAAAGTTTTTGTGTGAGATCTCGATACAACCATGACCAATGATTGAAATATTGAAGAACCCACAATATATATGTCAATTTCGTACAGAAAACGTGGTAATTCTTTGGTGAGAGTAATTCAAAAAAAAACTCTCAAACTTTACATAGAGGTCTGGTTGCATGACTTTAATCCCAATATAATTCTATCAGTGTTATATGTTTCTTCATGTAATGAAATACACTGTTTGAGCAGTTTCTTTAATATAAGTATACAAATCCAGTCCAAAATCATTACCTTTTTGAGGCTGCTTTAAAATCCTAACCCTTTCTCTTCAGTGTTTATAACTTCCCTTAGAATCATTTGTTTTATATGTTTGTCTTGACTGAATTGTAAGCTCCATTGAGCAGGGACTGTTTCTTATGTGTAGCATTTCAGCATTGCATATGTCTAGCAGCACTTTAGGAATGATAAATAGTCGTAGCAAGTTCTGGCAACAGGCGGAATATAAATTATTGTAAGTAAAGTCTGTCTATATCCAGCTATTTAATGATCCTTTTTTATTATTAATATTCCACCTTTTGTGACACTTCAAAGCAGATTACATGTAGGTATGGTAGGTATTTCCCCAGAGGGCTTTCAGTCTAAGGGCCCTATTTTCTAAGCATTTTTCCTATAGAAATAAAATGGGAGAAAACCTTTAGAAAAAAATAACCCCTTAAGTCTGTACCGGAGGCAATGGAGGGTGAAGTGACTTGCCCAAGGTCACAAGGAGTGTCGGTGGGAGTTGAATTTTGGCTTCCCTGGTTTGCAGCCTGTTGCTTTAACTCCTAGGCCATGGTAACATTTATGTAACTCTACTTCAGACCTCTTTGGAGTAGTTTGGTATGTGTTTTGCAGTGCCTGCATGCTAACGAGAGCGTGGTGATCTCCAGATGTACACAGATGTGGTGCCATTTTCTCTCACCAGTTTTGCTTCACTCAGCGAGACACCCTCTGTATTCATGAAATAATGCATCCCTGCAAGAATGATTTCCAAAGATATTGTCCCCGTCTTGCTGTGATGGGCAGATGTTATGGCAATGAGGACAAAGTGAAGAGTGGAAACTGACAGACACCTTTTCACATGGGAAATGATGATATACAATATTCGATTATTTCCTAACTGATATATGACCTTTGTGTGAAGTTATGTTTTAGAGGTTATATCCTTGTCAATATATTCTTCTTTGCTTATCTCCTTTTAATTTGTTTCTTCCATTGTTTCCTATGGAGTAGGAGTATATTTAAATGGGGAAGTCTGGTTATTGAAGTGTGGGCAAGCATTTTTAGCTTCTTGACCTTAGTTCACATTGACATTATGCCATAATTTGTGCATTTCCTCTGCTGTATTCCAAATGTACCTGCTGTAAGGGGAGCAACTTTACATTCCCTAAAAGAGACATATAGTCATGAAGCTAAACACGCATTTCCTTCTGGAAGATGGGGACTGGGATTAAAGCCCATAACCTCAGCTGTCTTCTTCAAACACAGGACACAGATTTTTTTTTATATTTTATTTGTTTATTTAAGATTCTTCTATTCCCCCAAATACCAACCAAGTTGCTCTAGGCAGATTACAATTAATACCATAAATCCATCAAAATATGCAAAACAAAATATAAAACAACAGCACCCTAACCACAGCAAATAAATACCAATGAAAACAGAGTGAACGGACACAGGCAAATGACTCTAGAGTAAGGTACTAGAGGATAGATTCAAAAGCTTTTGGAATATTAGAAGCTCCAGTTTTTCCTTGATGGTGGAAGTTCATGCCACAACCTGAGGCCAACAACAGAAAATGAGCAATTGAGTGTCTTGCTTTCAAATTCTTTTTTAAACAAGGGGATTGCCAGCAGCAGTTGCCCACAGAACAAAGTGAGCAAGTAAGAGCATAGTCAGACAACAAAGAACTTCTGTGTGGGGAAGGGGGTACGAATCAGTGTTTCATTTCAAAATTCATTAGCATTATAAGCATTACATTAGACAACTCAGTTTCTCTTCTCTTTAGTCTATGTTATGCCCAAAGTTCAGGTCATAAAGATTACATATTCCTCCTTTCACAGAAAGGCTTTGTCTTCTTTATCGGAAGCTTTGCTCCGTAGTTCACTATGCATACAATTTAAAAAAATTTTTATTTTATTATTTAACCTAGTATCCTACAGGGAAACTGGTCTTATACAATCTGTATCTTTGTTTGTTCTCCCTGTAATTGTCTATCCACCCTCCCCCCCCCCCCCCCAAATAACTTTTGAGTTATTCAAATTTCTGCCACAGACAGTAAAGCACCCAGTGGCTTTCTAACATCAAACTTTTCATGTGCCCCTAAAACCTTCCACATGTAGAATTATTATTTATTCTTTTTATTTTAGTTTCCTACAAGGAAACAGGCCAGTCTAGGTCAGTTCAGTTGTAATCTTTAAGGAGATCAGCGCACATTGTGATGTCATCAAGCATTTTGAAAGCTGACCTGCTATTGGTGAATAGTCATAACCATTCATACATTTCAGTATCAAAGAAAGAAATTAAGCATCGTTAAATATTCATATATGTCCTTATTAAATGATATATCAGCAAGTGATGCACCAAGTATATCCCCAGGTGTGCAATATATATCCCTCTTTAACCACTTTAAAATATCATAAATGACTAGTATGTCATAAAGTACCATTTTCTAACCCAGTCCAATTCTTTAATCATGGTGCAATTTTAAATGATAAGCTTGCATAATTGGAATAGAGGAAGGCAGAAATATTATTACATAATTCAAGATAGCTAATTAAACATTAATATGTGATGTGCAGTCAGCTCACGAGAGTGATAAAACCTATATATTTTTGCCAAGATTTGGATATAAAGATGTAAAAAAATAGGTAAAAATCCTTTCTGGTAAATTAATAGATCTAGCTTCTAAATATTATATAATCTGAGAAAGAAGGAAAGTCTGAAGGTTGGACTTGTTGAAAAAAAAAAAATCCCCAGTGTTCCCTTTCACTACTTCTTTCTGCATTGAATTTGTTGAGTCAGCAGTAATACTTTGTACAGAGTTCATCTAAGGAAGTCTTTTAGCCTTTATAAATTCTGAAAGCTGGGCTGGATCATAAAAAATGCATTCTAGGCCAAGATGCCGCAGTCTACATTTGCATGGCTATACCAAAGGCCATTCCATCCTCACTTCTTGCAGATATTGCTTAAAAGTAAAACGTACCTTTCGACTAGCATGTATAGTTCTTGACATATCTAGAAAGACAAAGATTTTCCTGCTTTTTGTATTTCTTAGTCTATTTATTTACTTTTTACCAGATCAATTCCAATACCTAATTTCAGCCAGCTCCATTAAAAAAAAAGATACCAATAAGTTAAAAAAAAACCCAAACCTGATATAGCTTCAGGGGAGTGCACATTTTTTCATCTGGTATAAATTAATGTAACCCCCACTCCAGGCACTCCTTGAAGTTGGGGCACATTCGGTACCAGGGCTGAAACCTAACTCTTTCAACCTTGGCAAGGATTATCCAAAAAGGGGAAAGAATTTACCTCCAAGGCCTGAGGCAAGTTGCTAAAAATGTATCAGAAAGAAAAACTGGACAAAGACATTTTATTCCAAAAATATTAGTCTATGAAATGAATGAAAATGGAAGAAATGGTAATTTGTACAGTCTTTGCTTGACAAGCCTCAAAATAGGTACAGAAATGTATATGGGGTTCCTGATCCTTGTTCAGTTGCCCACCTGGGTTCTCCTCAATCTTTTGGTATTTAAGGATTTCAGAGGCAATTGATGGACTTCCTGCCTCCCAAGGACAATTGTACCTAATTGATCCAATAATTGAATCTCTCCTCCACACATGATTCCTTCTCTTTCTGAATTCCACTGGACTCATAGATTTCTGGAAATAGAGCACTAGATGGTGGCTCACTCTTCTCATTTGCCCACATGTCTGATCACCTCCAGGCAAGCACCCCGCACTTCTCAATGGCTCTTGTGCAGAATCTTGTTCACCATGAACTTGGATTAGGGCCGCCTTCTGCATCAGGAAGAAAGGCCCAGGGTGGGAGGTTTACTCACTTAGAATAGGATACCCTCCACTTCACTGGAGAATACAGCAGAAACAGTTACTTTTGGAAACGTATCAAAAGCGCCACTAATAGGGATCTTTATTATTTATTTATTTGGGTATTTTATAGACCGTTGTTCCAAAAGGAGATCATAATGGTTTACACAGCAATAATCATATCCTTATTCAGTTTTCACAATCTGGGTTAGCATTCATATATTGGGTAAACAATACATCAGCAAACTGATTCAAGGTCATATTCCTAAAAACACTAATGTTCCGCAAATTCTACACTGACCCTCAGACGTCTGATCATTCCAACTCTCAACTGAACTCTCAGTTATAAACCACTTAATACATTCTCTTCACCCTGAACTGCATACCCTCCTCTTCCAACCTAATAATGCTCTCTGGACTTGATATGCTTATTTCTGATATTGTTCAAATTGTTTTTTATTGTTGTACAACTGCTAAGAAAATGTATAACATTCACTTTGTTTTTTCTGTTACACAACTGCTAAGAAAAATGTATATTTTCTGTAAACCGTTATGATGGCTCTACCGAATGACGGTATACAAAACTCAACAAATAAATGAATAAATAAATAAATTCATTTCATAGGTCAACATAACATTGTGTACAAGTTCTAATTCTCCTTACATTACACGCTGAGGTAGATTTTAAAAACATATGCGCGCGCGTACTTTTGTTCTCGCACCAGGCACGAACAAAAGTACGATGGATTTTATAAGATACGCGCGTATCTTATAAAATCCGGGGTCGGGGCATGCAAGGGGGTGCACATTTGTGCAACTTGCGCGCGCCAAGCCCTGCGCATGCTGCCCGTTCCCTCTGAGGCCGCTCCGAAATCGGAGCGGCCTCGGAGGGAACTTTCTTTCTAACCCCCCCACACCTTCCCTTCCCCTACTTAACCCACCCCCCCAGCCCTATCTAGACCACCCCCCTACCTTTATCGGAGAAGTTACTACTGCCTCTGGGTAGTACTACTGCCTCTGGGTAGTAGTAACTTACGCGCGCTGGCGCAGCAGGCCCCAACACAGGCCGCTGTGTCGGGGCACTCGGGCACGCCCCCGGACCACCTACATGCCCCCGGACACGCCTCCAATCCCTAACCGCGCCCTCAGCCACGCCCCCGACCGCCCCTTTTTGCAAGCCCCGGGACTTACGCGTGTCCCGGGGCTTGTGCGCGCCGCCGAGCCTATGCAAAATAGGCTCAGCGTGCGCAGGGAGGGTTTGGGATAGGTTTTCGGGGGGTACGCATGTATCTTACGCGCGTACCCCTTTGAAAATCTACCCCTTTGGGCTATTCTAACCCAATGCAGGACTATGAGTCTTGGACTAAACCATGAGTCTTGGACTAAACCATTTATTTTTTGCAATCCTAGAGTGGAGTGCCGCTCTGTCACTCTCAATGTGTTCCCTCTAGAGACCACAGGCCTCTTCACATGAAAAATTGTCTTCTCCAAGGAGACCTTTTAATATTCTAGTAATCTTATTCTTTAGGGATGTGCATTCATTCTATCTGAATTTGTAAAATGGAACAAATAAATCAATGGACTCATTTGTCAATGGACACATTAAAAAAAATAAAAAAAATGATTCAGATTTTTTGGTTCAATAAATATTGCACATAGCAGTAGGGATGTGCAGAGCAAAAGTTTATGTCCATATGTCCAAAGGGGGTCCCATTTGCGGTCAATATGGACATAAACCGAATTCAATGAGTTGAGTATATGTCCATATGTGCAAATAAAAATTTAAACCCCCTCACCCTCCTTAATCCCCCCCCCCCAAGACTTACCACAACTCCCTGGTGATCCAGCGAGGAGTGAGGACGCCATTTCTGCAATCCTTTGCGAGGAGCACGTGACGTCGGCGTCACGTCGAGTGACGCCGACGTCACGTGATTCCCCGCGGGGTCGCGCCGGAACGCTCGTTCGGCCCAAAAGGAACTTTGGGCCGAACGAGCGGGGGGGGGGGGGGGGGGGGGGGGGTTAAGGAAGGTGAGGGGTTTAACTTTTAATTTTGGATCAACAATCGCGATTTCCAACATATCCAACATAGCTATGTTGGATATGTGGGAAATCCGATCGTTTATGTCTCATCACTTTTTTAAGTTAAAAAAAAAATATGCGTAGCGTTTTACATATGCGGTCAATACGAATGCACACCCCTACATAGCAGATAATGCACATTATTAATGACACACACGGCTTCGCCTTACTCCTGCTTATCCCTTCTGAGGGGATTTCTTACATAGAAAGGGGCAGGAATGAGCCACAGCCACTCCTGCTCCTTTTGGGTCCAGTTGTACAAGGGAATGCAAGACAACCCCCACCCTTTCCATCTTTAAGGAGAGGCTGAACCAGACTTAATTTTCTACTCGTATGCATGGACTCTTTATTCTTATTTCTTATGAAACTGGAATTACAAATTCATGCATTCAAAGACAGTAAAACCAGGACTGCCTCAGCCTGTACCCCGAAGATTTGGAGCTATAGGCTAAGGTGGTCCAGGATTTCTGGCTTCTTGCCCTTCGTTCACATTGATGTCATGGTCAAACCAAGCTGCATACACTTCCTCCTCCTTTTTCTAAAGGGGATTGATGTCACTGGAGCAACCTTTCATGTTTGAAAAAGTCTTATACATGTTGTAAGAGTATCAGTAATACTTTCTACAGTTTGTTGCATGGTGGCCTTCGAATACCTCAATGTACTCTCATTATTAACTTCTTGAGACCAACTTAGAATAGCATTTAAGATATCTTTCTCACCCACCCAAATACCTATTTGCCATAGTCTCCTTTATGCCTCTAGGGGATACATTTTCAAAAGGTAAGTCAAGATCTACATTAAAAAAAGTGTTACACATGGAGAGGATATTTTTCAGAGGGTAAAATCAGTGTTTTGCTCTCAGAAATGGGATCTTTAACAATTGTATAGCGCTATAAGAGTTTATGGAACCTTATCTTGAATAACTCAATAATTGAGATTTGAGAATTAATTAAATTAACATATCCTTCGTTTATTTAACGGTTGCTTGCAGACAAATCTTTCAGTCTCCCTTTTATCTGCAGGCAATCATTTAATAAACGAAGGATATGTTGATTTAATTAGTTCTCAAGTCTCAATTATTGAGTTATTCAAGATAAGGTTCCATGAACTCTTATAGCGCTATACCATCTTTTATGGTTCATACCTAATTGTATACTGCTCATCGCCTCCACTTCTCATTAATCTTTAAAAATTGTCCATCATCAATGTGAGTAAAATTGCATGTGTTAATGTAAATTTTGTTAATAAAAATATAATTCAATAAGAACTTATCGATTGATACATACATGGAAATGTTTTTCGTTCAGTATGAAATTTTTGCATAGGGAAGTCTTAGTAAATACGCTAAAAACTGCATTTCATTGCACATTAAGTTCTGACAATATTGCACAATTTGATATGAAACTTAGCAGAGTTTAATGAACTTAACCTTGCACCACAAAGAGAGACAAACATTACCACAAAGTGAGACAATTAGGGGATTCAAGATGGTGGCAGTGACATGATGATATCTTGCAGCTCAATTCAGTATTTTTTCTCACATTGAGGTTACCTGATTATAAATGGTAAAGTGCAAACGGCACTTTTCCATTTGTGTATAGGCCGGGCCAATAGACACCTTTGTTACCCAGGCTGGAGATGCAGCAGTTTCCTCCACATATTTTTGGAGTCCTAGAAGTGGAAGGTTGCTCACTGGCTCCACTGGAAAGATCCAATTGTGCTTCCACATCAGCATTTTTTCCCCTGGATAACCTTGGGGCTTTGTCTCCTGCAAAAGAAGGAATCAACAGGACAGGCACCATAGTCTTGGGTCTCTTGCAAGCTTCACCATGGAAGTCTGACCATCCTGCACTTTCTGGAGAGGCATTTTTGGTTGAACAGGAGAGTGAGATGGAGTGGTATATCAGCCTGAGAAATCAAGTGTTTGGCCAGCATCTTTGACTGTGGCCTTGGGAGAGATAGCAATTTATCTGCAGATGACTATACCGGTTTTGGTGAGACCTATAATCTTTGAGGTCCATATTTAAAAGCCATTTAGATGAACTACTCAAAAGTTAACCATCTAAATGGCAAAACCAGCATATTAAAAAGCTTATGCGCCTAAATGTGGAGTTGTAGTGATAGATACTGCCTCTTGGCCAGTGGGTGGTGCTGTTTCTGCCTGCTTCTAAAATACAGGGGCTGTTGTTAAATTTTATTAGTCTGGGGACTACCAAAAGAGGGAGTGTTGTAAAGCAGGGGCCTGACCTATTTCCTCTAGGGATGTGAATCGTTTTTCAACGATTAAAATTATCGTCCGATAATTTTAATATCGTCTTAAATCGTTATAGAACACAATACAATAGAAATTCTAACGATTTATTGTTAAAAATTGTTAAATCGTGTTAGTGCGCACTAACAGAAAATGATACAAATTGACACTTTCCAGGTCAGTAAAGGTCAGTAGGAATGAATATGTATTCCTATTGGCTGGCTGCCCTCTTATCTATTGATGTTACCAAGGTTCCCACTGAGGTGATGGTTGGGGGGATGGGAAATGGAAATGGAAACTCAGGAACACTAACGGAAAATGATACAAATTATTGACACTTTCCAGGTCAGTAAAGGTCAGTTAGGAATGAATATGTATTCCTATTGGCTGGCTGCCCTCTTATCTATTGATGTTACCAAGGTTCCAACTGAGGTGATGGTTGGGGGGATGGGAAATGGAAACTGTTGGTAGTTGACAAAAAAAGTAATGTGATCAGTCAATGTGACTAGAACTTGTGCCCTATTCCTGATACCAGGGGTGTTGTGATCTTCCTGCACTCAGTGCCCTATCCCTGATACCAGGGGTGTTGTGATCTTCCTGCACACAGTGCCCTAACCCTGACACCAGAGGTATTGTGATCTTCCTGCACACAGTGCCCTATCCCTATTAATACCAGGAGTGTTGTGATCTTCCTGCACACAGTGCCCTAACCCTGATACCAGGGGTGTTGTGATCTTCCTGCACACAGTGCCCTAACCCTGACACCAGGGGTGTTGTGATCTTCCTGCACACAGTGCCCTATCCCTATTAATACCAGGAGTGTTGTGATCTTCCTGCACACAGTGCCCTAACCCTGACACCAGGGGTGTTGTGATCTTCCTGCACACAGTGCCCTATCCCTATTAATACCAGGAGTGTTGTGATCTTCCTGCACACAGTGCCCTAACCCTGATACCAGGGGTGTTGTGATCTTCCTGCACACAGTGCCCTAACCCTGATACCAGGGGTGTTGTGATCTTCCTGCATGCAGTGCCCTATCCCACCTGCATTACTAGTGAGAGGCTGGCTTCACAGACAGGGGGGAGCTGCCTGACCCTCACTCCTGACTTCCCCCATGTCCCAGCCAGTGAATAGTGTGTGGGTGAGGGGGGGGGGGAGGATGGTGAAGTCTGAGACAGCTCCCTCCCTGCATTACTAGTGAGAGGCTGGCTTCACAGACAGGGGGGAGCTTCCTGACCCTCACTCCTCCCCTCCCCCATGTCCCAGCCAGTGAATGGTGTGTGGGTGAGGGGGGGGGGAGGATGGTGAGGCTGAAACAGCTCCTTCCCTGCATTACTAGTGAGAGGCTGGCTTCACAGACAGGGGGGAGCTGCCTGACCCTCACTCCTCCGGGGTGATGTGATCTTCCTGCATACAGTGCCCTAACCCTGATACCATGGGTGTTGTGATCTTCCTGCATGCAGTGCCCTATCCCGCCTGCATTACTAGTGAGAGGCTGGCTTCACAGACAGGGGGGCGCTGCCTGACCCTCACTCCTCCCCTCCCCCATGTCCCAGCCAGTGAATGGAGTGTGGGTGAGGGGGGGGGGGAGGATGGTGAAGGCTGAGACAGCTCCCTCCCTGCATTACTAGTGAGAGTAGTGAAAGGTTCCGAGGTCTGGACATTCTTATAGGCAATGTTGCTAGCAAGGTGTACAGAAATGCCATGCACAGAATTAGTAAGTACTATTGGCAGTAAATTGAGTATTTGCATGTGTTTTCACGATTCCCCCCCCCCCCCCCCCCACTGCATGGTGTTTTGGCATGGTTTCATTGGTAGGAAGTATCCGTGCATGCGTGTGCTATGTGACTTTTGATTATGCAATGACACATAGCAGCATGAATGCTTCCTCATGATGAAAGCATGACAAAAACATCGTCCCGTGTGAAGAAACCAAGGAATTATCAAAACACATGCAACTGCTCAATGTATTACCACTAGCACTTACTAAATCTGTTCATGGAATTAATACACAACTTGCTTGCAACATTGCCTATAAGAATCTCCAGACCTCGGAACCTTTAACTACACACCCCATGCCTTCTTAGCAAACGGGCGGATTTTAAAAGCCCTGCTCGCGTAAATCCGCCCGGATTTACGTGAGCAGGGCCTTGCGCGCCGGTGTGCCTATTTTCCATAGGCCACCGGCGCGCGCAGAGCCCCGGGACGCGCGTAGGTCCCGGGGTTTTTCGAAGGGGGTGTGTCGGGGGCGGGACCGGATGACGCGGCGTTTCAGGGTGGGGCGTGGCATTTCGGGGGCGGGACCGGGGGCGTGGTGCCAGCCCGGGGTCGTGGTCCAGGCCTCCGGACCAGCCCCCGGGTCTGAAGACGTCACGCCAGCAGTCCGCTGGCGCGCGTAGATTTACGTCTGCTTCTCGCAGGCGTAAATCTAGAGACAAAGGTAAGGGAGGGGTTTAGATAGGGCCGGGGGGGGGGTGGGTTAGGTAGAGGAAGGGAGGGGAAGGCGAAATTTTATGTGATGCAAGCACAAAAGTGTCCGGTTTAAAAGCTAATGCCACTGACAGCAATATAGAATTACATACGGAATGGCAAGCATTTTAAATTTAGAAAACGCTGTGTTTTTTAAGACACATTGGTGCACAAAAATTTTTTTTTCTCTCCTTTTTCCTTATTTTATATTTTTTTCAGTGAGAGAACATACAATGTTTGAAATTTGCATGACAGTACCCGCTCAAATCATTGCCAGTGCTGACAGCAATATAAGACTGTAAACGGAGCAGCAAACTTTTCACATCTAGAAAAGAATACGATTTTAAAGACACTATGGTGCACAAGTGATAAATTAAAAAAAAATTTTAAAGAAAGAAAAAAGACAGTGATTGTAGTAATTCTTTTTATAATATTTTTTAGTCAATTTTAAAATATCTATTTGGTTGTTCTTTGCTATAGATAGAATAGAATAGAGGTGTACCGTATTCCTGAGATATTTAAACATTTTTGTAACCGACTTTTGTTACCCACTTGTGGGCAGGATGCTGTTTGTCCTGACTAAAGGATTAAAGTTTTGCAATTCAATACTAAACATTAATATTAATATATATGACCCCATAGAACTGAATTGAAGTTTTGCCTGACCTACATCTTGGAGAGAACTATTGGCTATTATTACAAATTGGGTCCACAGACCTTTTGGAACAATATAGGTAAATGTAATGTATATTCATATTCATTTTTATTTGTTGTTTATCGTGTTGGTTTTATTTATTTCTACAAGTCTGATTTTATGCAGTCACTGATTTTTATATGTGTGTTGTCCTTTTACATGTACATTTATTAATGTATTAAAGTGTTATCATTTATGATTTTTAAGTAACCATTGTTTTAGATTATCTTTTATTACGTTATAATACTTGGATTTTAAATACAGCCCCTGAAGCAGCCCATGTTGATGTGTGTTACTGGTGAGCTGTAGGCTCACCAGTAACACACATGCGTAAGATAAGCACGTACGTACGTATCATACGTGCGTATGATACGCGCGTACCCCCCGAAAACCTGCCCCAACCTCCCCCTGTGCACGCCGAGCCTATGTTGAATAGGCTCGGCGGCACACGCAAGCCCCGGGATGCACGTAAGTCCCGGGGCTTTTGGTAGGGTGCGTGCCAGGGGCGTGTCGGGGGCATGTCGCGGTGGCGCGTCATTCGAGGCGGGGCCGTGGGCGTGGTTACAGCCTGGGGGCATTTCGGGGGCATGGCCGAGGCCTCCGACACCGCTCCTAGGCCGTGGAATCATGCGCGAGTTACGCCTGCCTCAGGCAGGCGTAACTTTTCTAACAAAGGTGGGGGGGGTTTAGATAGGGCTGGGGTGGTGGGTTAGGTAGGGGAAGGGAAGGAAAGGTGCGGGGGGGGGGGGGGGGGCGGAAGGAAAGTTCCCTCTGAGGTCGCTCCAATTTTGGAGCGGCCTCGGAGGGAACGGAGACAGGCTGCGCGGCTCAGCACGCGCAGGCTGCCGATTTTGGGCAGCCTTGTGTGTGCCGATCCCAGATTTTAAAGGCTACGCGCGTATCTATTAAAATTCGGCGTACTTTTATAAAATCTACCCCTAAGTGTTTTGCACAGGAGTGCTGAGGCTATGTGCTTTACAGGGCTTCAGAAATAACACCTGCACTGTTAACAGTAGTAGATGTAGGTTAACACTGAAAATTGTGCTTATGTGAAGGGAACAAACATATGTGCATACTGCTGCAACTCATGACTATCTGTGACACATTACCCACTATTATGTTCCAGCAACAAGGCATCTGCATATGTTAGTGACCCTATATGTAACAGGCCAGTTAAAGGCAAGTAAACCCTTGGCCTGTATGATGTCAACGGTTGATGAGGAGAGATATGGCTGTAGTAACAGTGGTTCTAAACTAAATTGGCACGGTGATATGTCACTTATCAAGTGAAGGCTGGACAGTAGCAGATTCACTCTCTTGCCTTCACTCACCTGCAAGTGCATGCTCCCATAGCTTTCCCAAGAAGGCGACGCCACCTACATAAGACATTGACAGCCAAGACCTTCAACTTTTGCACATCTGATAAATTTCCACGCTTGATGTACTACAGTGCATGCATGTAGGGGTGCATGCTAGGGGTGTGCATTCGTTTTGAACTTAAATGTAAAACGCAACTTTTTTTTTTTTTAACTTAAAAAAGTGATGAGGCGAAAACGATCGGATTTCCAACGTATTCAACATAGCTATGTTGAATACGTTGGAAATCGCGATTGTTGATCCTAAATAAAATTTTAAACCCCTCACCCTCCTTAATCCCCCCCCCCAAGACTTACCAAAACTCCCTGGTGGTCCAGCAGGGAGTCAGGACGCCATTTCTGAACTCCTTTGCGAGGAGCACGTGACGTCGGCGTCACGTCGGAGTGACGCAGTGTCACGTGATTCCCCGCGCATTCGCTCCGGGACCCTCGTTGCACCCAAAAGGAACTTTTGGCCAGCTTGGGGGGGTCAGGAGAGCACTGGATGGCCCGCACTATTTTTAAAGATGGCACCGGCCATCCAGTGCTCCCTCCATGTGACAGGGGCCGGCTAATGGCACGGATACCCTGTCACATGGTAAGGGCAAAGGCCATCGGCGCCATTTTTATTAGTGGCAGCCGACGGTCCGAGAGCGGGAGATCGCTCCTGGGACCCCCAGTGGACCACCAGGTAACTGTAAAAATATTTTTGGGGGGGGTCGGGAGGGTGGGGGAAGCTAAGGAATTAGTTTTAAAGGGTCGGGGTGGGTTTTTTGTTTATCAGCTCGGGTGCAGCCGATAAACAAAACCGCGATCGGGCCGGACGAAAAAAAAAGCACGATGTGAATCGGAACCGGAATCCGAACCGATTCTGGTTTTGATTCACATCTCTAGTACCAATAATTATCTGCCAGTACTACTTTTAAGTATGCCCTTAATACATTGCCATGCACATTGCAGCTTCAGTGTTATTTCACATTTACTGTATTACTACAGCTGCCACTCTTCAGGGTCCAAGAGCATGTGGACCACGAGCACACTTATGACACGGTGGCATCCACATGTGAGAGGGATAATGAGGACCACTGTTGATGGCTCTCAGGCCATACCATTTTAGCTAGGCCACCGAGTGTCATACCAAGCATCACTCATTTTCTGTCAGTAACAGGCAGAACACATGGTGGCGGACACATGTCTATCATGTAATGTTTTACACTGACAACTTTATTTCAAGTACACTGTTCAGCTCCATTGCTAAGACAATTTATGATCATCCATATGTGTTTGTATGGTACACGAAGACCTGATCAGCCAAGAAGTGATACAAAGATAAGTGATAGTGAGTATAGCAGCAGCTAACAGGGTTCACGTTCATATTCCCCTGGAAGGGGAATATGAACGTGAACCCTATCAGGAAAAGTGTGTCCGTATAAGGTTTTGCTGAATCTGGCTGTCACTCAGTGTGTTCTCCTGGCCTCCAGAAGGGAGACATGGGGATCCTGTGGCAGATCTGGGCGTATGTCCATTGGTAGTCTGTGGCTTACAGCCACATTATGGAACATGCAGCACAGCAAGACAATCTTTGCTACTTTGGGTGGGGCACACATTAAAGCTCTACCGTCTTGACCAAACAGGGAAAGCGACTTTTCAGAAGGCTGAAGGTACTTTCTATGATGCAGTGGGTAGCACTTAAGGCTTCGTTGTATCTCATCTCTGCCAGCATGTTTGGCATGTGTATAGGGGTGAGAAGCCAGGGCCTGCAATCGTACCTTGAACCTCCTGCAGCAATGATAGAAGAAAGGCATGAATGTTTGCATTGTTACTGGCAGATGTGACTAGCTAACCACAATATCCAGTAAGACTGTAAAAGCTAGCCAGTACCTTTGCTGAGCTGTCAAACCTGATGAGTATTGCCTAAGACCATTTAAGTATTGTTGTCTGCTAGATGTGCAGACAAACTGTAGGCAAAAAGAGCTGGTCTGTTCATTACTACAACATCTGATGTAAAAATTGGAAGTATTGTATGACAGGGCCTCGCAACCCAGCAAAGGGTACTGGTGTGTAGGGGCCTGTCAACCTTCAAGACATACGTAAGAGGACAGAAACCTGTGCTACCAGCAAATTGGGTACTTCATTCAGTGGCAGTGATCTTCCATTGCTGCACTCCAGCCTGTCCTGCATTTAAAACCATTAGTCATCCTACACACAGGAAATACGGCAGCACTGCAAAATGCACTGCAGACTGCTCGTGATAGAGGTGTGTGAGGCTGTACAGAAAGTATAGGTGACAAAGTTCCTGATGGATCAGTATCGGTCCACGGGAAGATGCTGTGCCAGCAGTGTGCACAGTGCACGGTTCAGATGCACATGACACATCCTCCAAGGGGAGGATAGGAACTGGGCCTTTTAGGTAATAAATACGTGCTATGTATATAGTGGATTCAGGCTTTACGTCCTGTGCCTTGTTTTCCTGCACTCATTTGGCAGCCCTTTGAAACAAGGGCAGAGAAAGGCATGCCCTTGGACAATGTCCTGCATACATAATCGCAGAAGCCAGGTGTCATGCCACTGATCGCGTCCTTCCCCACAGCTCTCCACCCTCATTTGGATAGAGAGCTGTGGGGAAGCATTCCATAAGCATTGGTGGAAATGAGAAAGAAAAGGGTGTCTTACCTACAAGTCAAGCGTCACCATACAGGCCAGCCTCAAAATTGCCTAAGTATAAAGGAATCTTGCGCGGCTCTGGGGTACCTGGCCACAGTGCACAGGATGCGCATTTGAGCGTCACAGACCACTTGCCTATTAATGGAGTGAAAGAGCTTTCTGTTGCGGTACGTCTCGCCCTCTGACATAGTGAAATGATGGCCACGTGAGTACAGTCGATAGCTCCGATGACATTGGGAAAGGTGCAAAGGCATAGAAACCTCTCTTCAAATCCATCAAGTCCTGCCTGTCACAAGGGAATTTTACGTATCGATTAATGCAGTCCGTGACAGCTGCAATGACCTGGTCGAGACAGCATAAGAATGTGGTTTGGGACATTTCCCCCACCACACCTACAGTGGTTTGGAAGGAGCTGTTTGCCATGAAATGGAGGACGGCCAACAGTTTGGTGAGCCCGGGGACAGTGCGTGACCTTGCTGTGATTGGATCCAGATCCCCTGGGATGTCTTCATATAATTCCAGGATTGCCCGAGAGCTGAGACAATACCTGCTAACCACAAAGTCCTCAGGCATGCCCAGCAAGGATGTTCGTGGAGAAAAGATACGCTCCTGTATCTCCTGGCCCGTGGCCGGGCACGTGCCTATCACTGGGTGGGCACAGAGCCCGCGGCAGCGGAGCCTCTGCCTGCCCCTGCAGGTACTTCCCTGGGACGTCTTGGTAGTGGCCTTGGGTCCTGTTCCGGTTGTTCATCTTCCACGTGTCGTCGTGTGCATCGAGGCTGGCCAGGCATGAAGAATGCATGTACCAGTACAACTGGCACTCACCAAAAGCAGTCAGGAAGCTTGACCTGCTAAAAACAGCCGTTTTTATTACTCCAGGAATGCTTGGTAGGCGTGTGTGTATTGACTGCAGTTTTTATCATGCGCAATACATGCCACGATAATACCACGGACTGCGATACCGCTCGCGATCCAACTGTACCGCCCATAAAAAAGGTGTAGTTATTAGCCGCGTTACTGACCCGCGATAATGTGTGATAAATATCGCTCAGCATGCGACCACCCCCTGCTTTACATTTACCCACCCCAACTCCTCCCACTTGAATATGACATTTTTTATTTGCATACGCATTTTTTGATAGACCGTTAGCGCGTGCGTTACTACATTATCCCTCACGATAACGGCCTATCTTGTTTTGATGAATGACACTATTAGGTTTTATTTTACACTTTTTGGCCCTTCAAAGCAGACTGCATTCATGTACTGTGGTTATTTCCCTGTCCTTAGAGGGGCTTGCCCTCTAAGTACCTGATTCAGTAAGGGTGTTTCCCATACACATAAAATGGAAGAAAGCCTTAATGAATCTGGCCTTAAGTTTGTACCTGAGGTAACAGAGGGTAAAGTGACTTGCCCAAAGTTACAAGAAGCAGCAGTGGAATTTGAACCCTAGTTTGTAGCCTGCTGCTGTAAACACCATTGTCGCCTTTTCTAGGCCTGCAATTGTAGACCTTTGCTGAGGATTAGAGCTCAATCCCACTCTCTTTCTCTCTCTCTTTTCTTTAACTTTTTTTTTTGTTCCTCCCAACTTTATTAGTTTGCTCTCTTTGGCGTCCCTGGAAATGCAGCACCAAACTTAGCCACGGGTATCACCTATAGGCTCCATCACAAGCACCTTGTATAAAAATATTGGTACTGCTTGGGAGGCATGCTCTCCATAGAATCTACATACACCATCAGCATCACCTTCTGGATAGCATCCTCAGAGTAATTCACATACATTTGAATGTGCATTATAGAGCTCAAACATATGTACCGTATATACTCGTGTATAGGTCGACCTCATGTATAAGTATATTATAGAGCACAAATATATATACCGTATATACTCGTGTATAGGTCGACCTCATGTATAAGTCGATGGGCGATTTTGAGAGCAAAATCCATTGAAATCCATTGGCCCATGAATAAATCGAGGTTTAAAATTAGTGATCAGGAAGATAAGAATTTAAAAAAATACCCCCAAACCCGCCCCAACCCTTCAAATTTCATTAAATATAAAGTCCCCCACCATCCTGAACTCCTCCTCCCCCCCAAGATTCACCCAATGCCCTGGTGGCCCAGCGGAGCCCAGGCAGTGATTGGAATATTTTTTTTCATCAACTTTTGTTGAAAAAAATAAACACCCCAAAACCTACCCAAACCTTCAAATTTCATTAAATATAACCCCCCCCCCCCCCACTATCCTGATCTCCCCAAGACTCACCCAAAGTCCCTGGTGGTCCAGCAGGGGGGCACAGGACCACCAGGGTCACATGGTAAGGACAAAGGGCTACTGGCGCCATTTTGATTGCTGACAGCCAATGGCCCAGGAACGGGAAATCACTCCCAGGCCCTCGCTGGGCCACAAGGAACTTTGGGTGAGTCTTGGGGGGGGGGGGGTCAGGAGGGTGGGGGGGCTTTATATTTAATGAAATTTGAAGGGTTGGGGAGGGTTTTGGGGTGCTTTCTTTTTTTATTTTGACCAAAAAAAAAATTCCGATCCGGGGGTGGACCGAAATGGCCCACCTCCAATCTGAAAATGAAATGGGCACAAAAAAAAAAATCTGTTCACAACTATAGTATGCGTGTATAAATCGAGCCAGCTTTTATGTGCTTATTTTTTGGCCTAAAATATTCTCGACTTATACACGAGTATATACGGTAATTCAGACTCAGCCGACCTATGCAGATGGAGAGCATTCCTGGTTTCTCTCTGGCTGCCTTGCTGCTTATCCATACATCCGCTGTCACTTTGGTAATGGTGCCATCCTTTTCCATTTGTTTTACAACTGTCAGTATTTTCTCTTTCAGTGCTACTGGGTCCCAATGTGGCACATGTTGCACAGGCTGACTAGAGCTGTCTAAATGGAGGTGTAATGTGCCTGGGAAACGCCCCGGGCCTTCAGAAGCATCCTTGTATTCAGCTAGAATTTGTGTCAAGTTACTCTGCGGTGTTTGCCCTTGTGTACTGATAGCACCAGAAAGCGAAATTTATTGTATGAATTCCTGGCACAATATTTAATTTTACAAGATTCCTGCGTTCACTGGCCTTGGCTGACAGAAGTGGGTTCTGTTTAGCAGCTGGAATTTCAAGGTGCACATTTTGTGCTCTCCTTTGATGCTCTGCTGGTAGCACACATTTGTCCTAAATGATGTGATGATGCCTGTGCCACATATCATTTGTTTAGATTGACTTGGTTGTAATTTTGCTGTTCCAGCTTATGTGATACTGAGAAAATATTTAAGCCCATGGCATCCACTGATGCAGCATTGTCTGTTTGGATGTCAGTTTTTTGTGCTTGTCTGTGGTTTTCTTCCTCACTGTAAGGTGAGAATGCAAGATTTAGAAATTATTTTGAATTCTGTCCCTGTATTGCATTGATGTCAAACAGAGATGGGATCTCACTATCAGAGGTGCTGCTTAGGCTATTATTGTCCATTTCAACTGTGTCATATATCCTCTTGCTTTTCTGTTTTTGTCTGCAAACTCTGATAGAGTGATTTTTTTTTTTTTTTTTACCATGGTTGCTATATGTTGTACCATACTCTGGGCAATTCCCAGCTTCATGTTGTGCCCCACAGAAGCTGTAGCTTTCAGTGCATAGTATGTTGTCTCTCTCACCATGCTGCTTTGCTGCTTTCTGCATTTTTGGAAGACCTCTGCAGCTGTGTTTGTTCGCATGATGCATCATTTCAGGCTCTGAATGTATTCACCATTTGAATCTGAGCAAGCATGTGTTAAGTACTTTACATATATCTATGGTCTCTTTTAGGGTTCAGATGGGGTTCAGATGGGCATTCTCATCTGAACTCCTTAGTCTTCCTTAATGCCTATGACTAACTGGTCACAGATCAAGTCTTCTTTGAAAATCACAGACCTACATGAATTGGCCATTTTTTGTAGCCTGACAGTGTGTTGGTCTCTTGTTTCTGCAGATGCCTACACAAATTTGTGTGTAAGAGAAATTGTTCACATATCACATTTGTGATGGGTTGAAAATGGAGTACACCAGAGCAATGTAACATCCTCAGTAGCAGCCTTCTAGCAGACCTACATTAGATCAGAAAGATGCATTCAATGCTGAGAAACATCCACTGAAGCAGACCTGTAAGTACTTTTTTCTGAATAAAATCAAAGTTGTGGTTAAGCCTATGAGTCCGTCTGGGTTCTGTCACACAAATATGGTGTCTGACTGCCATGGCAAACAAAAAAACCCAGCACAATTTAAGAAACACCTGTCTCAGCCATGGCTGCAAGCCTCACTCCCATTCCTGGGCCTTTTGGAAATTGTAGGCGACATCAACAAAGTTTGTCAAAGTACAGTGGGAGAATAATGAAATTGAAATAGGACTGAAAGAGAAAATAAGAAAATAATGGTTGCAACCCTGCTAGCATTACTGGGCAAAGACTGTCGTATTCTGTAGTTGCATCGGTACATTCCACCAGCAGACAGGGAAGAACCCTGCAAAATTCTGGTTCTCTGGAGGTCATTGTCTATTGTAACATAGGAGATACAGGCCCGGGCTCCCGTGTACAAGTCAGAGCCCTCAAGTTGCTAGGACAATGCATTGCTCCTAGCAATCCCCTTTTAAATCCCCGTGGAGTAGTCTTTTACCCTGAAAGGAACTGTGAAGGCTAGTGGCGTGTTGGCGTGTGTGAGGCAATGCCCCTAAAGTTCCCCTATTTATCTGTGCAAGATCAGGCTAAACGGCTGGTCCACCTTAAATTCCTTAAGGAGAGTATGCTCTATGGGGCAGGTGGGGCTCAGAGGGCATAACCAGAGACTGGGGAATAACAGCTGGTATCCAGGGAGGGATAACTAGACCAGGCCCAGGTCTTTAGAAGGAAGGCTGCTCCTGTAACTTAACACCATCCAAACACTGAGCTGAGACAACACAGTAAAAGGTAAAAGCAGTCCACTGTTGTGTACATGACTGAAGCTGTTAATATTAATAAAGATTATATTTGGAGAAAGGCTGGAGTCTATCTAGTTCATATCTCCAGGCCTGTGGGATTCACCGCTCGTTCCCACAGCTTGTTCCGCCTCCGTTCTGGACATCCTAAGACCTCTGCTACAGTTTACAGATCTCTGAACAGCACATCTAGGATCGGTAGATTGGACCAAGGGAGTTGCGGTTGAGAAAATAACATGGTGTAACTGATACAACCTGTATTGGGAATTTGAAAGTGTGAACCTCTTACTCAAGGCACCTCTCCCTGTGACCAAGAAACAACGTGGCTGCTCCTTCCCTGGGCAAGGAAAACAAAAGTACAACTCAAAAACCGAAAGTAGGCACGTAAATCTTGTTTCTGTCCCTGGAATGCCTATTTAGTGGGTGCATTAAAAAAATAGTGTTTTGTGGGTACTTCATACACATAGGGGCAGATTTTCAAAGGCTACGCACGTAACATACATGCGTAACCCGAGAAAATCTGCCTCTGTGCGCGCCGAGCCTATTTTGCATAGGCTCGGCGGCACGCGCAAGCCCCGGGAGGAGTGTATGTCCCGGGGCTTCGAAAAAGGGGCAGGAAGGGGGCGGGTCCAGGGGCGTGGCAGTGGTCCGGGGAGTGGTCCCGAGGACTCCTTCGTTGTGGCCGTGCCGGAAGTTTGCGTGCCGGCAGCTGGCCGGCGCGCGCAAGATACACCTGCCTCAGGCAGGCGTGAGAAATAAACTAAGGTGGGGGGGATTTAGGTAGGGCTGGGGGGTGGGTTAGATAGGGGAAGGGAGGGGAAGGTGGGGGGGACCAAAAAAAAGTTCCCTCCAAGGCCTCCAAAGACTCGGAGGGAACGGGGAAAGCCATCGGGGCTCCCCTAGGGCTCGGCGCGTGCAAGGTGCACAAGTGTGCACCTTGCACGCGCCGACCCCGTAGATTTGTGCGCGTTGGGTTGCATGCACAAAGCTACGCCCGCGCATAAGTTTTAAAATCTGGCCCAGGGGCTTTATGCATGTAAGAATTATCTCCTATTTGTTCCTTTCGTGTCATTCTCCTTCTCTGGCCTTATTCAAATCCAGCCTAGGAACTCCCCCCTTTTTGAGGCTGCTTTTAAATCTTAATCCCTGGCTGTCCTGATCATACCCTTGTTGGATTTAGCCATTTTCAATGATAAAATGAAATTCGATTTGCCCTATTTGCCTCTCTTGAAAAGAGTGTGAGCTGTAAGTAGAAGGCCCTGTTCCAATGTGTATTTGTACAGTGCTGTGAACGTCTTATAGCACTGTTGAAGCGATAAATGCCAGTTTTTGCTTTCTTCTGCTGCGTCTAACAGCTTTAAAAGCACAGTTTTGTCCCGCCCCTTTTTCCGGCCTTTGACTTCACCTCATTGTGCTTACCAGAACAGGAAAGTCTTACAGCTGGCCACAGGGACCTTTTTAATAGTCACAAATCATCAAAAATACTGTAAAAATTCTTCAATCTAACCCTCTCCCTCCCTCAAATTATTTGTTATAGGTTCTCGGAGAGAAAATGAAGACTGGGGTACAGAATGCTTACACTGAAAATCTAATTGTCAGGCAGGGCAGTAGGAACAGATAATAACAGCCTGTCAAACTGATCCAAAGTTAATATTAAAAAAAAATGCACTGGCTGGAAAACTGGAAAAAGAAATGCTTTGCAAACATGCTACAGAAAAGGTATAATTAAAGAAAGATTGCAAAATGTAGAATAACCTAATGTGGATGACCAGATGGGTCCTTTGTGATAAAGTCTACTCTCTTTTGATTTTTTTCAGATAAGATGCAAACTTTCACCCACTGAAATTTCCAAAGGGTGTTTCCTGTCTTTAGGGACTATATAAAAAATAATAGCAACTGCACGGTTCCAGTCCTCGAGGGCTGCAAACAAGTCTGGTTTTCAGGTGAACCAGATTATGCAAATTAACCCAGTTCTTGCAGTTGTATATGCCAATATATCCGGTGAACATTCATTCTGGTCTCCCGTAAATCAGACCTGCTTGGCACCCTTGAGGACTGGTGTGGTGTGCTCCTGAAAATACTTTTTGAAGAGACTAGAATTGTTGGCATGAGCATTGAATACAGTGAAACCGTATTGCGACATCCTACATAACAAAAGCCAGCATCCATCTTTCTTTAAATACAGCAGGAGGCTTCCAATTGGTTAAAGCAAGCCTTGAGGGAACGGACACGCCTTGTGGCAACCACTTAAGCTGTCCAGAATGGCGTAGAGTTTTGGGAGGAGAGAGGCATGACATGACACATTTCTCCCTTTGCCAGTGAGACGCCTTGGATCAGCTGGAAGGGGAAGCAAGAGGGCAGAACAGCCACCGGGTGGGGCAGATGGGGCGGCAGGGGGCAAGAAGCAGGACAGTGTGAGGACAAAGTGACTCCTCCTCCTCCTCCTGCCATCAAGGTCAGACTCGCCGTTTGAACTGCTTGGTACCCCGGATGTTATCTACGGGGCCCCATGAGATCAAATCACGAGTCTGCCTTGGGCGGCAGGAAGAAGCCGAGGGCGCATGAAGCACTTGGCCTTCTCCTGTTCCTGCCAGTGAGAGGGAGGAACAGATTGGCTGCGGGCATGGTGAGAGAGGGAGGGAGATCAGAGAGAAAAGCAGTGGGAGGAGGTGATTGTGAGAGGGAATCGATAAGTATGGACTGCATGGTGAAATATTTAAAATGAAAAATGTCATTTTTTATGGGCATTCTCCTTGTTAAACAATAAACTGCTTTGCATGCAATTTTGTATTGACATAAATATTAAGTTACTTTATACCCATCCATTATTTTGCATTAGGAAAAGAGCTGCTAGGTCATTAAAAGGCTAATTTGCAAAGGATGTCTTTGGGTAAAAGAGTGTTTTACCTGCAGACATGGCCTGTTACAAAATTGGCTGCCTGATATGTGGGTGTGTCATATTGATGGGTAAGTACCCAAGTGGGGGCATTCCTGGGGGTGAATTTGGGGAATTATATGCAGACCTGGGGATTTTCAAAAGCATACACATACATTTTCCCCAAAATTGTCTGTGCACATGAGGGCGGATGTAAGTGTGTGCGAGCAGATTTGGTGGGATAATTTCCAAAGCAAACTTAGGAGTGTTAAGTCCTCTTTTAAAATTGGTGTAACCTAAGCACATTTTTGATGCCTAATTTAGGTGGCCCTGTTTGCAAACGACTCCTCAAATGCTTAATCACAGTTGGATTTGTTATAAATCAAGTCTAGCTCACTTCAGGGCTTCCCAAACCAAGTAGGATAAAATAAGTGACAAGTCCATTTATCTGCTGCCAGTATTTCAGATGCTGGAAATAATAGCCATTAGCCATTAGCCATTACACAGATGAGAAGGGAATATTTCCTGCTCACATTATCCATCGGCTATTTTCGGCAGCTTTTAATTAGTGAGGGCTGCTGGATGCAAGTGGCTGGCAAAAAGGCAAAACTTGCCCTACTAATTAAAAGCTGCCAAGAATAGCCGATGGATAAGATAGTGAGTTTATATTCAAAGCCGTGATGGAAAACACTGAGGATAACATGATTCCAGCTGTCTTGGCCATGAAACCCTCCTATTTTAATTCTATAAGCCAGAGATGATGTAACCAAAATTTACTGTACAGTTACATGGAAATGCATCTGAAAAAAAATGTGCCATTAGAAAAACCACAGATGACAGGACTACTACATATCAAACTCAAGATACCTTGCAGTTCAGTTTCTCACATTTTTCTTGATTTTTCTAGCCCCATGTTTCCTCAATTCTGTTTACTCCATAGGTGTCTAAGTGAATGCTGAATTGTAAGATGATTATTTTCTCCATTTTTGGCTCTTATCCTTCTCATTTTATTTCCCTTTATTATGGTGTACGTCAGCTCAGGTTTTTTCTGGACAGGCAACAATTTTGTGGTTTAAGGTTAAAAATAAATAAAGGAAATGTTCTCTTCTTATCTGTTTAGTGGTTATTAATACTGGCAGCAGATTAATGGACTTGTCACTTATTTTATCCTACTTGGTAGTCATAAAATGCCTACCTATCACACGTTCCAGTGCCAGTGTGGGAAGCCCTGATGTGAGCCGTACTTGTCGGAAGGTATTAGAGTGGTTGGGGCTCCTACTGGCCTCAATTCAAAATCTTGAGAAAATACCAGGCAGCAAGTTATTTCTTCAGTTTGGGCTTTATTCATCCAACTTTCTCTTGGCTTCTGGAGGGCAGCTATTGGAAACATCACCCAAAAAGCAATGGACATAAAAGTAGATAATTAGGAGATGTTCAGGAGATTCATTATTCATCAAAGCCTAGAATGATACTTGGAGTGTGCAGAAATCACTGCTAGATATTTTCTCTCTTCTGTAAAATATATCCAGAATTGAGCTCATTGGGGCTGATTCATTCCTACAGATTTGGACCCCATATGGCAAACTGCAGCCAAGTATCAGATGTTCCTTAATATGTACTGTGATGAAAGAGAATATCTACTGTGATGAATATCTACTGTGATGAAAGAGAATATCTACTGTGATGAAAGAGAATATTTTTGACCACCATTTGGGGGTGTGCACAAAGGTATTCATGCGGTTAAAAGCACAGAGAAGCGGGGACCTGCTGTCTCCTCTTCATTCCTTGTCTTTGCTCTGTCCTATGGGGTTTATTTCTCTTCCCAGGGCCTCTACTGGAAGAGATGTATTCCTGCTCAGAGAAGAAGTGAATCCAGGCAGCCTCACTTGTGACTGCATGGTTCCCGTATTCTTCTACGTGAAGAAAAAGATCTCTTTGTATTTTATTTTCCTCCCATGGAAAATTATAGGAGCTAAGATGTGCCACTCTTCTTTGGTGTTATTCTGATTCCATCGGAAGTAGTACATAGGAAAGATGTGTCAAGAAAAAGCATAACCTGTTTTTGAAACTCCTCGTAAAGGAGGGTAATAATCAAGACTGCTCATGTTGGTTCAGACTTCATGGGTGCCAGAGGTTTTGCACAAATTATTAAAGCAAAAGCTCGCACAAGACTTTTGCTTTGATTATTGCCCCTGGAAAAATTACCTGTAGAGATGGTGCCTGCTTCTCTTGCAGGTCATCTTTCCATCTGAAACAACATGCATAGTTTGATTACACAAAACTAAAGGTGGTGTTCCAATTTCTGCCCCCTCCCTGTACCTGGAGAACCTCTTCTCTTCAGGGGCATAAGGATGTATGTTGTTAGCCAGTGGGCATATTTTTATCTGCCAACAGCTTGAGCAGCAGTGAAAGCTCCAAATTTTTTTCAAGTAAAATGATATTTTACCCATGGAAAGGGCCTTCACTATTGTCTGCTAAATAATGAATCATGGCCATGTATTTAAAGTATTCAGATAGGGGTTAATGTTCTCATTAGCTCATTGCTCCTATTCACTGTGTATGAAAAATAGCAAAATATTGTGCAGCTGATTAGAACCCATGACATTTTGCTCCGCCTCCATACTGGTCAATACAGTAAAGTGCGGCCGTGGTTACCCTGCTCCTAACCCGCTTTCTACTCACTTTTCGGCCGCTTTAGTCCAACCCGCGATACACTATCCCCTTTAACTTACTCTTACCGCCTCTTTAAATCAACAAGTAACCCCTTCCGCCCGCGGCATGTATATTAGATGTAAACGATCGGATTAGCTATTCCCTACCATACAGTAATGCGCGCCCCGACTATCGCTTTTTTAACCTGCCGTTTTGCCGCGCGTTTAACCTGCTAACTTACCGCCTACCCTTACCCCTGCGTTAGAGGCAGGGATAAGGGTAGGCAGCAAACTTTCCCCCAGCCCCCGCTCACCTGCCCTGGCTGCGTCCATGGGTGCTGGTCTCTGGGGCAGCCCCAGTCCTCTCCCCTCCTCCCAAAGCAACGAAAGCAGAAAAAAAGCGAAAAAGCGAAAAAAAAGCGAAAAAGCGAAAAAAAAAAAGTTGCAAGAGAGGGGAGAGAGGACGGGTAATCCTATGCTCGGGATTGCCAGTCCTCTCTCCCCTCCTCCTGAAGCAAGGCACGAAAAGCAGCCTTGCTTCGGGAGGAGGGGAGAAAGGACTGGCAGTGTAAAGCAACGAAGCGACTTACTTTTTTTGCAGCCCCCCTCCGGAGACGGACATCGGCGAAGACGTATCGCTCCCCTGCCTCCAGCTGCCCGCGAAGATGGATGCCTGCACGGGCGAAAGCGGCCCCTGTGTGTGCAATTGGGCCGCTCAAGTCGTGACGTCACGACATTTGGCATCACGGCATGTGACGTCAAGTCTTGAGCGACCCAATTGCACGCACAGGGGCCACTTTCGCCCGTGCAGGCATCCATCTTCGCGGGCAGCTGGAGGCAGGGGAGCGATACGTCTTCGCCGATGTCCGTCTCCGGAGGGGGGCTGCAAAAAAAGTAAGTCGCTTCGTTGCTTTACACTGCCAGTCCTCTCTCCCCTCCTCCCGAAGCAAGGCTGCTTTTCGCACCTTGCTTGGGAGGAGGGGAGAGAGAACTGGCAATCCCGAGCATAGGATTGCCCGTCCTCTCTTGCTACTTTTTTTTTTTCACTTTTTCGATTATTTTTTTTTTGTGTTTTCGATTTTTTTCCGCTTTCGTTGCTTACTTCGGGAGGAGGGGAGAGAGGACTGGCAATCCTGAGCATAGGAGAACCGTCCACTTCCTGGTACCTGTCATTTCAAATGTCATTTGAAATGACATTTGAAATGACAGATACCAGCATGTCCGTGAAGCGTTAGGTCAGCGCACCCAGGATACTATATAGCGCTCTATACAGTAAAATGGGTTGCGCGGGCCTAACGCTTCACGGACGCTTCTTAGACGCAGCTTGCATTTGCAAGCTATTTACATACAGTATCGAGCGGTAGGTGAGCTGGACTGTGCATGTGGCAACCGTGGATGCGCCCCGCACTAACGCAGCTCTTCCTACCGCTCCTTACTGTATCGGCCTGATAGATAGAACGTTAGCCCCTTTATCCACTTTCCCCAGACCACCACACTTTCCTAATCAGCACAGCATCTCAGTTCCCTCCCCATTAACAGATCAGAGACCTGCTTCCCCCCTAACAACAGATGTTAGCCTCAATTCCTATATCCCTCAGATCCCCAATATTCCTTCCCTTGACATACACTACCCTGCACAAAGGTTAAAATGTGAACCACATCCCTGTGGTGCCATCTCTTTGCTCTTTAGCTCTAGCATTCTCCACCCTTTTGCAAAAACAACTGCAATTTGAAGTTTAGTGGAACACTAAGCCAGTTTCAAGATTCGATCTACTATGTTTTGCACAGACAGAGTGAAGGAGATACAAATTTACATATGTAACCCCAGGGTTAAAAATTAAAGAAGGGGGAAGTATAATTTTTAAAATAAATAATGACTGACCTGGGTTCTAGAGGGCTGCAGTACCCTGGGAGACTTTCAAACCCTGGGGAAATTGAAGAAATCAAAAGCAGCTAGTCTACTGTTGTAAAAGCAGGAAGAAAAAAAAAAAGAGAGACTGAAAGTTTATTTATCTGGCTAGAGTGAGAGTTATTATAGCCCACTCGGTGAAGGGAGGTTATGCTGAGCTATCCCAGGCTCATGAAAAAGGAGCAGGAAGAAGAAAGAAACCGAGAAATCAAGTTTAAAATAAACTTATCTGGCTGTTGGCTCATGCTGTACTGTTTGGGCTTAAGCAGTGTCCGGAGAATAGCAGCATTATCTAGCAGCAGGGTGCTGAGCTAAAAGGAAGAGAGAGGAAGGGTTTCCTGCCCGGAATCTTGAAAATCAAAAGCAGTTATCAGCTGATCTAAGCTTCATCATAAGGAGATCAATAGCCCCTGGGTCCAGTTTTGGAAGAATGAGTGATAAGGGGGGGTGGAGGGGCGGAACTTTGGCCACTTTGTTGTAGCTAAAGAAAAAAAAGAGAGAAAAAAAAGTCCCAAAGTTATCAGTGCAGCAGTAGCAGCATATGAGAGGCTGCTAATGCTGTAAGAGTGATTTTTAAGTCCTGGGGACCCTGAGGAAGGTCCCTGCTGTTGCTGTGAGGCTGGGCTCCAGTGCACTTCCCTGTTTTGGTAAAAATGGGGCAAACTTCAGGAGCTTATAAAATAAAAATCAAATGATGAAATTTAATAAAAAAATACCCCTAGATTCATCAAAATGCTATAATTTCACTGCACCATGAGGAGAGAGAGAGAGAGCGAGAAAGAGAGAATTTATAAGGCCTTTTTGGTAGTTAATTGTTTATATTACTATAGGAGGGCCAGCTAATAACTGAAGGTGAGGTTTTGGTTATGGCTTTGGGTTTTGAGGCCCGTTTGACAAGCAGAGTGAGACATACAAACAGCACAGTACACCTCAGTGAAGATTTGATCATTTGGAGTGAGGAAAGTTTCACAAAGATGAGATTTCCTCAATGTTCTCTCACCCTAGCTTGATAGTTATTAGCTGGCCCTCCTATAAAGATATAAATAGTTGACTACTAAGAAGGCCTTATATAAAGTCTCTCTCTCTCTCATTGCATTTCAGGCATATTGTACAGCTTAACACCAGGAAAAAAAGGTGTAGTTATTTCCAGTGTTAAACATTGCCCCTCATTTTCATTAATTCCACCTCTTCAGTACCATGATTATCGCATGCATTATTGTTAATACACCATAACATATTTTGATGAATGACTCCAATAGTGATTCTGGGTGGGCGGTCCCTGCTGATGCTCCCACCTAAGTTTCAAAGCTCCAAGTGGGCATCCCAGAACTCTTTTTAAATTTAAATTTGTGACAAAATAAGCATTGGGGTCATGTTGGAGGGACCTCTCCTGGCAGCCAAAGGTGGCTTGGGATCTCAGAATGTATAAAAAATATTCCAGTTCAAACAGGTGCCCACAGCTTCCCAATGTGCTCAAGATGGACTTGATTGGTAAGAAAGGAGAGGGGAGAGAGATCTCAGTACATTCATCCTATGTTTGAAAGGCTGTTAAAGGAATTTTGAGAGTCCTAATGAGATGATTATGAAAGTGGGGCGAGATGTCTCAAAATGGGACAAAAACAAGGAAACTCTGAGATCAAAGGTACATAAACCTTAATAAGAGGATTACAGGGACACTCTATTTCATTTTTAAGAAATTTTGGGAGAAAAGGACTTAAACTTTATTGAGTGGGCATATGAAGTATTTTACTTTATAATGAGAATGTATGATATAGAAAAAAAATGTAAACCACTTCAAAATCCTTTCCAAACTATTTGGAAGAGAAAAAAAAATTGAAACATAATAAAAATAGAAAAGGATCAATGGTCCATCCAGTCTGCTGAGCAAGCTTATGATAGTTTCTGCACTTATTAGTTTCTCAGACCGTCAAATTCAGGGCCTTTGTTGGTTTTTGTTTGAGTCCAATTCCCGTGACCTCCTGTCGTTGAAGCATAGATCAGTGTTGGAGTCATATCAAGAGTTTCAGGCTTATTGGTTAAGGGTAGTAACAACTGCATCAGCAAATTACTCCTATGCTTATTGCTTTTCCCTACTGCAAAATTCAGTCCCTAGTTGTTTGCTGTCTGAATCTAATTCCCCTTTTCCTCTTTTCCACCTGCAATTGAAGCAGAGAGCACTGATGGAGTAGCATCAACAGTATGAAGGCTTATTGGTTAAGGGTAATAAGGGTAATAACCGCCACGCTAGCAAATTACCCCTATTTCATATTTCTTCATTTCCATCCTCTAGCCTTTAGGGATCCTCAGTGTTTATCCCATGCCCCTTTGAATTATTTCACTGTTTTTGTCTTCACCACTTCTTCTGGAAGGGCATTCCAGGCATCCACCACCCTCTCTGTGAAGAAATATTTTGACATTGGTTCTGAGTCATCCTCCCTGGAGTTTCATTTCATTACCTCTAGTTCTACCAATTTCTTTCCAACGGAAAAGGTTTGTTGTTGATTGTGCATCATTAAAACCTTTCAGGTAGCTGAACTTCTGTGTTATATCTCCCCATACCTCCTCTCTTCCAGGATATACATATTTAGGTCCTTCAACCTTTCCTGATAAGTCCTTTGATGGAGACCACCCACCAATTTGGTCACCTTCTCTGGACTGCCTTCATCCTGTCAATGTCCCTTTTGAGATATGGTCTCCAGAACTGAACACAATACTCCAGGTGAGGCCTGTTCAAGGGGATTATCACCTCCTTTTTCTTACTGGTTATTCCTCTGTCTATGCAGTCCAGCATTCTACTGGCTTTAGCTATTGCCTTGTCACATTGCTTCGCCGTCTTCAGATCACTAGATACTATCACCCCAAGGTCCCTCTCTTGCTCCGTGAACAACAGCCCTTCACCCCCCATCACCTACAGCTCTTTTGGATTACTGCACCCCAGATGCGTGACTCTGCACTTCTTGGCATTGAATCCCAGCTGCCATATCTTTGACCACTGTTCAAGCTTCCTTAAATCACTGCTCATTCTCTCTACCCCTTCTGGTGTTTCCACTCTGTTGTAGATCTTAGTATCATCCACAAATAGACAAACTTTACCTTCTATCCCTTCTGCAATTTCGCACACAAAGATATTGAACAGAACTAGTCCCAACACCGATCCTTGTGGCACTCCGCTTAACACTGCTCTCTCTTCAGAGTGGGTTCCATTTACCATTGCACACTGTCTTGTGTCCGTCAACCAGTTTGTAATTCATGCTACCACCTTGGCGCTCACTCCCAAGCTTCTCTTTTAATTCACAAGCCTCCTATGCGGGACCCTATCAAAAGCTTTGCTGAAATCCAAGTAATCACATCAAGCACTCTTCCTCGATCCAATCCTTTAGTGACCCAAACAAAAAAATCAATCTGATTTGTCTGACAGGATCTTCCCCTAGTGAATCCATAGTGCCTCAGGTCCAGCAATCCTCATGACTGTAGATAGTTCACTATTCTTTTCTTCAGCAGAGTCTCTATTTATTTTCCCACCACCGAGGTGAGGCTAACTGGGCTGTAGTTTCCAGCTTACTCTCTGCTATCACTCTTGTGGAGTGGGACAACCACTACTGTTCTTCTCCAATCACTCGGCATCATTTCCAGGGATCAATTGAACAGTCATGCAGCGGACCCGCCAGCACATCTCTGAGCTCCTTCAGTTTCCTGGGATGAACTTCATCTGCCCCCATGGCCTTGTGCACTTGCAGTTTTCCTAGCTCTTCCCATGTATTCTCTTTGGATTTTTATCTATCCCATCTCCATCTACGGTCTTGTCAACCAGCAAAGGTTCTTCTCCAGGGTCTTCTTTAGTGGACACTGAACTGAAGTATTTGTTTAATATTTCTGCCATTTCTTTATCTCTCTCCACACATTGATCATTGTCACCTTTCAATTTCATTATAACACTTTGGACCTTTCTCTGATATATCTTAAAAATGATTTGCCACCTCTCTTTACCTCTTTGACAATCCTTTCTTCCACCTGACTTTTAGCTTTCTGGATTTCCTTCTTTGTCTCCCTCAATTTCACCAGATATTATTCCCTGTGTTTTTCATTTTGGGATCCTTTATATTTCTTGAATACTGTTCTTTTTGCTTTTATTTTAGCCACCAACTTCTTTGAGAACCAGACTGTTTTTTTATTTCTCTTACTTTTGTTTATTCATCTAACATGTAGATTTGTTGTCTTTGTAATTGCTCCTTTTAGTTTGGCCCACTATTGTTCCACCTCTTCCATTTTTCCTCAGTCTTCTAGTTCTACCTCCAGGTATGTCCCCATTTCGACAAAGCACGTATTTTTTATATTAAAAACCCAGGTCTTCATGTGACTTCTCTGCATCCTATTTGCTATATCAAACCATACCGTTTGGTGATCACTAGTCCTGAGATAGTCTCCTACCCAGACATTAGAGATATTAGGATTGTTAGTGAGCACCAAGTCAAGTATCACATCTTCTCTCATGGATTCCATTACCATTTGTTTGAAGAGAGTCCCTTGTGGGACATCCACTGTCTCTCTACGTCTGGTAGTTTTCACAGAAGGGATTCTTCAGTCTACATCTGGCAGATTAACATCTCCCATAATCAACACTTCTTCCTTTTGTCCCACCTTCTAGATGTCTTCGCTGTCTAGCTCTTCTGTTTGAGTTAGAGGCCTGTAAACCACTCCAGTAAAAATGGATGCACCATCATCTTTTTTTAGGATGATCTATAATGCTTCTTCTCTAACCCACATTTCTTGCAGTTTAGTTGCCTGGATATTGTTTTTGACATAAAAAACTACTCCTCCCCATTTTTTGACCTCTCTGTCCTTCCGTATCAAGATATAGCTTGGTGTGGCCATATCCCACTCATGAGAATCTGTGAACCATGTCTCCGTGACTGCAACAATGTCCAAGTCTGCCTCCACCATTAAGGCCTGCAGGTCTGTTTTTTTTTCACCCAAACTGTGAGCATTTGTAGTCATCACTTTTCCAATTTTTCTCTCTTGATTTGTTGCACTTCCCAGTCCCATTTTCTGCTTTTTTGAGTTGATTGATTTTGTTATTTTCTTCTCCCACTTTCTGTATGGCTTGGGGTGACATGTCAATTTCATTGGCCATTTTCTGCCACCCCCATTCTTTAGTTTAAATGTCTGATAATATCTGATCTGACTTTCTCATTTAGCATCCTCCTTCCTGCTACAAACAAATGAAGGCCATCCTTTCCATAAAGCTTTTTGTTGCTCCATAATGAACCCCAGCCTCCAATGCATCCAAAACCACTTTCTATACACCAGGTTTTGAGCCAGGAATTGAAATTATCTATATGGTATAGCTTCTCTTTTCCCTTTCCATGAACAGGTAGTAATTCTAAAAAGGCAATAGTCTTTGCAGTGTGTTTTATCATCTTTGCTAGATTTTAGAAATCTTTTTGTACTTCATGGAAGCCATTTCTATCGAGGTCATTGACCCCCAGATTTTTGATAACACTGATATCAAAGTTATTACTTTCTTTTTCAATGACTTGGACTAACCAACCTGTAGTTCTGCTGTAAACCGATATGATGTCGCTACTAATATTGGTATAAAAAAGTCTTAAATAAATAAATAACTGGTTTATATTTCTACTTGCTAAGGATCCTGGAAGGCATTTAATTGTTGTGTCACTATCAAAATATGCTCCCAAATTGGTTCTTCTAATAATCAAGTCTACCAGTAGATTCCCTGTTGTGATTCAGGCCACCGCACAGCCTTCTCTCCACCAGAGGACCCCAGTGAGTTAGGCTTTGAACCACAAGCATGACCTTGGCCCTTTGTCTCTGCCTGCTGTATTTCCTCTGCTCCACCATGGGATCGCCATGAGCACACCCCTCAGGCTGACCAAGCCCTTCTCTCTGCCTTGCACCACACTCACACTGCAGCCCTATTTAGTCCTGTTTCTCCCATGTCTCCTTGCTTTGGCATTGAGTCCTTCTTGGCGCCCTGCTTTAGCCACTCTTGCTCTGCAGCCTTCTAGGCCTTTTCTTCTATCTCTGTGTGGCCTCTGGGCCTACTGACTCTAGTTTTCTTGAGCCTTGTTCCTTGGCCTTCTGTTTCCTGGTTCCTTGCCTGTCCTGTGGCCATCTTGCCTTCTGTTCCAAGCCTTGCTCAGTGGCCTGTGGGCCTTCTGATCCTTCCCTGCTTTGTAACTTACCTTAGGCCTCTCTGTTCCCTGACTTGGCCTTGCCTGATGCTCCCTTAGCCACTTCCTGTTTTATTGACCCTACCTGCCTTGCCTTTCAGGGCTCTCTTTGTCTCTGCTGCCTTCGGGTATTCTCTGTTCCATGTTCTGTGTAGTCTTTGTCCTGGTTTGTCCTGTCTTTTTCTAGCCTGTCTGCCCCTGCTCCAGCACCAATGTTCCAGTTCCACACTTACCTGTATCCAGCTCCACGCTTACCTTCACTCTGTTTCTGCGTTCCAGTACCATCTTTACCAGCACTCAGTTCCTTGTTCTAGTGCTCCAGCCCAGCCTGCACCTTATTTCAGTGCTCCAGACGATCCTGCAGCTTGTTCCGGTCCTACAAAACCCCCTCCCCAGCTGTCTTTCATTCACAACATTCCCAAGCTAATTTTCTCAGAAAAAAATCAGACTCCATTTTGTTACTGGAATTCTGAAGAAAGCGTGTCTGTGCTTATGTAAATGACTAGTGACACCACTTTGTAAGCCAGTGCTGGAAGGAAATGCTGCGAAGGGGCTGGCAGACTTCTACATATATGTTTCTTTCTTATAAATGAATTCAGATTCCATATCAGGCTCAAACTATTTCTCAAAATTCCCAAATTTTCTTTTCTATAACTTCATATAAAGATGGGGGTGTCCATAATTTAAAAGTATATTAAAACTTGTCCTAAAATGCCTCTTAGAACTATTTTTTTCTGAGGTCATCACAGGAGCACTGATCTTCCTGGGTGTGGCAGTTGGAGAGTTCAGTTAGTCTGGGTTTGACTAAGTGAGAGTGCAGAAAGCACCTGGCCAGTTCTCTTCAGAGATTACTCTGAAATCTCAGAAATATATAACAGTAGAGCACAGAGAGGAAGGCACACATCTCCAGTATGGATCTTTGAAGTATCTGTGACTGTGTTAGTATGATATTTGTTTTAAAAACAAGGTACATTCCAGGTAAGGTTTGGGGTAGGTAGTTTAATTGTTAATATTAAATTAATCTGGCTGTATTGCAGTGAATTTTCATCAGCCATTGATAGCATTATAAGAGTTGACTGGAAATTGTTAGGATCCGTGAGTTAGTGGGCCCTTGGCCCGAGGTGAGAGGTGGTACTACCCACGGGGAGGAGTCCCACTGGGCCTCACCGTCGGGTGGCGAGGTCTGCAACAATAGGTGACACAGCCCAGAGAGTACTGAGAAAGCAGGAGAATGGGGTGTGGATACAGTTGCCAGGATAGGTCCCCCTAGTGGTGAAGTGCTAAGACAGCGACCCCAGGGGCGGAGTCACGGAGAGAGTCAGCAAGGAAGGAATGACGTAGACTTATCTGAGAAGCAGGGAAGCCCAGGGGTCTCTGGCAGTGCACAGGGACACCACCCCGAGGAGTGGGGAAGTGCAAGTACATTCTCGGAGATGATAGTAGGACGCTTCCCCCGAGGAGCGGGGAGCGAGGCGTAGTCAGTGGAATTGTCAAGGCGCTGCCCCAAGGAGCGGGGAAGCGTGGCATAGTCACAAGGTACACAACGCACTGCCCCGAGGAGTGGGGGGTGCGGCACAGTCATAAGCAAAAGGCAATGACCCGCGAAGCGGGGTACACTGACGTTGAGTCTCCATGAAGCAGAGTAGTAAGGCAATGGCCCGCAGGGCGGGGTTCACCTCCGTTGAGTCTCCACAAAGCAGAGAAGTAAGGCAATGGCCCGCAGGGCGGGGTATACCTTCGTTGAGTCTCCACAAAGCAGAGAAGTAAGACAATGGTCCACAGAGCAGGGTACACCACGCTGAGTCTCCACGAGGCAGTGTAGAATGGCAATGGCCCGCAGAGCGGGGATACACCAATGTTGAGTCTCCATGAGTAGAGTAGTTCCGGAAGCATGAGGCAAGATGGCCGCCAGATAGGACGTTCGGGAAGTGAGCTCCTGCTCGGCGTTTTTCTTTTTTGAACTTACCTATCGAAAATGCCCCATACCAAGAGAAAAGGGAAAATCCGGGGAGCGATGACTAGCTCTCCAGTGTTGGACCCTTCCCAGCTGCACATCAGGGCTGGTCGCTGGGGCGATGTTGGAAGAGCGAGCACATTCCCCCTTGACCCTAGATGTCACCTTGAGCCCTGGCGAGCCAATCCGGCCGGCGCCTCCAGCACAGAGCGATGCATCCCTGCCTGAACTGGCTCGAAGTGGTTTACACCTGGAGTTTTCGAGGGTGGAGCAGGAGAGCTCTGGGATGGGTGAGCTTGGAGCCGCCGCTCCGATTGGAGGAGGAACTCACGGCTTGCTGGAGATGAGACCTGGAGGAGAAGACCTGACCCAGACGGGTAAAGTTAGCCCAGGTAATATGCAGCAAGCGGCAACATTTGGAGAACAGGGTGAGACCCGACAGGAACCCATAGAGGTTAATGTGACTCTTGGACAACCTGAAAACATAACGCTGGGGAAGGTATGGTATGCCTTAAAAGCCATTGATTTGGCTCTGAAATCAATTGCACAATCAATAACTGAAGTTAAAAATCAAACTAGGGAAAATAATAATACCTTTGGAGCTTTTGAGGTGAAATGACAAGGCCATGAAGAGCGTTTACAAAAACTGGAGACTTTTCAGAAAAACTTTATAAAGTCAGAAACCGTTATGGAAAGAAAAATAGAGAAACTTGAGAATAATTTAAGGTTGTTGAACTTACGAGTGTTAAACTTTCCTGTGGTTAGGATGATTTCACCTGCTGAACTGTTTAAAACATATATGAAAGAAATTCTGAAGATACCAGAGGCACCTTTGCCGGTGTGCACTAGAGTGTACTACGTCCCACAGATGTGTTCTCAGGCTGAGAGAGAGAACATACCTTCAATGGACATATCCGAAATATTAGAATTATCGTTAGAAATGGAAATAAAGGAAAGGAAAGCCATGCTAATATCTTTTGCATTCATATCTGATTGAAATTACATATTAAAATTGTTTTTGAGAAATAGACAAGCCCTATTTTATGGGGCAAAGCTTTGGATATATCCCGATGTTACTAAAATGACACAGCTACGCAGGAAGGAATTCCTTGATATGAAAGAAAGGGTTACCAGTATGGGTGCATGATTCGTCTTAGTTTCCCTGCAAAGGTTGTGTTAGATATCAGGGAAATAATTACATGTTTTTTGATCCTAAGCAATTGAAGGATTTCTTGTTGGGTCACCCTAATGTAAGTCCTGAAGTGTGATCAACTTAATTAAGAAGTAGAGTAACTCTCCTATCTAATTTGAGTATATGGAAAGTGTTTGTTATTCGCTCTTACTTTTCTCTTGCCTCCAACATTGCCTATATTAAGGTACATATTTACTAGTGCTTTTCATCTTAGAGATGTTAATTTGGGTTTTTTGATGTATCCGTATCGAATTTCTTTTGCAATATTTCATGTAATAAATGTGAAAACTTTGAAAAAAAAAAAAGTAGTTCCGGAAGCAACCCCGAGGAGTGGGGAGCTGATAGACAACATCCGAGGCGCAGGGCCCTCCGAGGAGCAGATAGCCAGAGACAGGAACAGGGCCCCCAAGGAGCGGTTACCCGAGAGTGTCTCACGCCAGGAGAAGCAGGAATCAGGAACCAATGTCCGTAGAGAGGTCAGTAGAATACAGCAAGGAAGGAACTCATTGCCAAGTCGATTAGAGCCAGGCCCCGATGGTTCTTAAGAGTCCAGGGCTAGTGATGTCATCAGAAGGAGATGCCCCTGAGGTTCCGCCCTGGCATCCTTAAAGGAGGGCCATGTAGCGCGCGCCTAGGAAGGCCCAGAGGAGACATGGCGGTGGGCGGCGTCCTCGCCACCCTGGGGAGTCCTGGGATGGAGCAATGTGCGTCGGAAGCAGCTAGCCACAGCCGCGAGTTTCCCCAAAGGAGAGAGGGCAGCAGCACACGCAGTAAGTAATAGCGGTCGCAGCCATCTGCGACTGACAGTCATAACAGAAATTTGGCAAAGGTAATGGGGATAGAGTGAGTGATTTCCCAATCACTATTCATATGAATCCATATGATTTTATATGCCACAGTTATGGCTTACTTTTAAGAAATATATAATAATAATAAGTGATCTTGGCTTTTCCTAACAAGAAGAGGGCTACAGCTCTTATAATATAGGAGAATATACATATCTTCAAAAGAGGTACAATTACTCCAACTGAACTGATTTATGAGAACCAGAGTCTGACCCAGGAGATGGTCTAGTTTACTCTAGTGGTATACTGTGGTGAAAGACAAGCTGGATATAGGAAACTATAAGCTTGATTAAAGCAAAGCTGATTAATAGAACCCACTGAGAAAACTAAAAGAAAAGAAAGGGGTATCAAATAGCAGAGCTGCTTCTAAGGGAAGGAAATAATTTTGTTATTCATCTTGGGTGGAAATAATCTGACACTGTGAGTCATCACTCTGCTCCAGGTTGAGAATACAGGCAGAGTGCACAGAAGTACTTTAGTACTTGTAACATCCCCAGTTAGAAAATACTTGGTGGCACCTTTTTAGATTACGTATATAAATACACAGCTACTAGTCTTGACTATATATTGATGAGCACTTGAACCTGTACTCAGTGCACTGTGGTAATAGTGTGAGAGGTGAGCAAAAGTGTGAAAATAATCCTCACTTTATATGAGCGAGCATCTGAATTTCATTCCTTTATGCTAACTAGAATAAGGATATTTAATAATTATCTTTTGTTTTTTTCACAATCAGCTAACTCATTTCCTATTAGTTGCCATGAATAAACACTGAAGGGACACTTTTAATACACTCCAGAAGATAAATGCGATTAGTGTATTGGAGGAACACGCTATTTTGTTATTTAAAGAGTATAGATTAGGGATGTGCATTTGTTTGCGACGAAATAGGAAATATAGATGATATTTCCTATTTCATTGAGTTTCGGGGGGGGGGGGCGCCGAAACAATAGGAAAACCCACAAAATTTCATGTGGTTTTCTTATTGTTTGGGGGGGGGGGGGGAGAAAGGGCACATAAAAAAAACCAAAACACCCCAACCCTTCAAATTTCATTAATTGCAACTCCCTACCCTCCTGACCCCCCAAGACTTGCCTGACTCCCCCCCCCCCAAGACTTACTGAAAGTCCCTGGTGGTCCAGCGGGGTCCCGGGAGCGATCTCCCCCTCTCGGGCTGTCGGCTGCCACTAATCAAAATGGCGCAGATGGCCCTTTGCCCTTACCATGTGACAGGGGCTATTGGTGCCATTGGCCGGCCCCTGTCACATGGTAGGAGCAGTGGATGGCCACTGCTCCAACCATGTGACAGAGGCTGGCCAATGGCACCAATAGCCCCTGTCACAAAGTAAGGGCAAAGGGCCACCGGTGCCATTTTGTTTATTGGCAACTGACTGCTCGAGAGCGGGAGATTGCTCCTGGGACCCCGCTGGACCACCAGAGACTTTAGACAAGTTTTGGGGGGGTCAGGAGGGAGGGGGATTGTATTTAATTAAATCTTAAGGGTTGGGGCGTTTTTGTTTTTTTTCGGTTCGGGACAACCGAAAAAAAATCGGCCCGAACCGCAGGAAACGAAATTTCCTGCGGTGGGCCGATAACGAAGGATGAACCAAAAGGTTCGGCCGAATCACATCTCTAGTATAGATAGGTTTCTGACTGCTTTAGAGACAAAATACTCAACACAGCATGAGGATCAAAGTTGGGGAGAGAAATCCGGGCCCCTCTAGCACTCAAGCCACACCTACGAGCAGCGTTGCAGCAAGTCTCGCTCCCTACCAGCAGCAGGGGGTATGAAGATTCATCCTAAATAAAGTCAGCTAAGGGTATATTTCCCACAAAGTCTAGCTAGACTGAAACTTTTCAACACCACAAAGACAGGGAGTACAGAATCACTGCAGAAGCTGTCATAAGTAATTGTGCCAGAGACGTAAGTGAAGAACACACAGTACAAAAGCTTCAGAATTCATAGTGATTGGAGAGTTCACTGCAAAAGACAGAGCGAAAGGAAAAATGTTAGACATATAGAGACAAACTACACAGAAAGGAAACAACACAAAACACTCCTTATCTACTATCCTGCAATTAGAGTGTTGATTTTGTCCTGCTGCACCTGCAAGACAGAACTGGGACACAAAGGTTCACTTTCTTCATCGTAGCATTAATTACTCAATCCCTGATATAGAAAGTACAGCAGTTAATACTCAAACCATACTTATCTGATTGTTTTATGGTAAATTTAGCAGAACCAGTTCTCTTATAATGTAATTGTTAGCTGTAATAAATGAAAAAGAAATTGTGTTAATTGTGAAAAATTCACAGTGCATTTATAAAGTTTTCATTGCTTGCTTTTCACTAGTTAAGCTTATTCTAATAAATCTGAGTCACAGCTCAGAATTTGTAAGAATTTCATCTGCTTGCTTTTGAAATTTTGTTTTTTATTTGGTTTCTGCCTTCCCTCTCTTCCCCTTGAAGACCTGCTGGGTGGGTTCCAGACCCCTATTCTTAATATTGGGAGACCTGGCAGGAAGGAGAATTCCTCTTCTATCCTACCCCCTCTGGGTATTTTCAACTTGTGACTCCTCTGATAGCACTTGAAACCCCTTAGCAGTTCAATACTACCTCAGCCACTGCAGCGGGAGGGTCCCTACGAGTATACTCCAAAGAGGCGGGGGCTTAGACATATGTAACTCTTGTAATGGTTGAACCCGGATAATAGGAGAATAACCCTCAATCTAGTGGAAGCATTGAGAGGAGAAGATCATCTTGCTGGTGGCTGAAGAGGATCGGTAAGTATTTTTTTGGGAAATCTTAGGACTTAATAAAGTTTGGGGAGAGGTGAAATAGTGGGATATATTCTTTAGTATTTGTGTATGTCTGAGATAATAAGCAAGCCAGAGGGAGTTAATTCTAGTGTCTCTTTCCTTCCCTCTCACCCATCCTTAATTCATCCTTTGATTTATAGATACTTTCTCATTAAAAATCAATAAGGCTCTTATCTAAATCAAACTTCTGCACTAGCCTTTGTTGAGAGTTTAATTATAGCCTTGTTGGTCACTACCAGATTAAAAGTGAATATACCAATAAATTTAAAGGACTCTATTTGTTTGCATTCCTACTCTCTTAGCATCCTAAACTTAACTAAAAACTCAACAAAATTAAGATGAAGTCAGCAGTCCAGCAGCAAGAGTGGGTCCTTCCAGTCTTTTACAATGAGTGTCACATGTATGATTTTTTTTACCCACTGGTGAGAGGTTGTATGTGTGCACCCACGCAAAGAGATCCTAGCTGTCAGCGAACAAGTCTGATCTCTGGAGGTTAGGGTGGTAGACCTAGAGGAGCTGAGGGAGACAAAGAGGTAATAGATGAGACCTTAGGGACATAGTAGCCAAGTGCTAACTCCAGTCTGGCAACCCTAGTGCTGACCTGGATCAAGAAGGTCTCCTGGTCTTCTGTAGCAGGAAGAGAATGAAGATAGCTGGGTGTCTGTTGGACATGTGGACCGCCTGGTAACTTGTCTGCTTGATGTGAAGGTGGCAGACCTCACACGTTACCTAGATAGGATTTTAGACAATGCTGAGGAGGAGCTGGCTGTCATGGTACATGTGGGCACCGACATAGAAAAATATGGGAGGGAGGATCTCGAAGACAAATTTAGGCTTTTAGGTAAAAAACTGAAATCCAAAACCTCCTGGATAGCATTTTCTGAAATGCTTGCCTTTCAATGTGCAGATTCCCAGAGGCAGGCAGAGCTCCAGAGTCTCAATGCGTAAATGAGATGATAGTGGAGAGAAGAGGGATTCAGTTTTGCAAGGGAACTGGGCAACCTTTTGGGGAAGGGAGCATCTTTTCCGAAAGGACAGTTTACACCTTATCCAGGGTAGAACAAGGCTGCCGGTGCTTACTTTTGAAATGGAGATGGAGCAGCTTTTCAACTAGGCTAAGAAGAAAAGCCAACAGTTGCTTAGAAGCACATGGTTCGAAGGAGGTATTTTTGAAAAATAATAATGAAACAGGAGAGTTACGGCATCATAACAGAGAGGTTCCAATAAATACAAAAATAGTTCATGTGCCCATAAGTAAAGAATCACCTGAACTAAAGGATTGCAAATTATCCCTAACAACTGAAAAGCAGGTTGTTAATACAAACAAAAAACACACTTTGAAATGTCTGTATGCCAATGCAAGATGTCTATGAAGTAACATGGGAGAGTTATAGTGAATAGCAGGGAATGATAAAATAGACATAACTGGCATCTCAGAGACCTGGTGGAAGAAGGATAACCAATGGGACAGTGCTATACCTAGGTAAAAATTATATTGCAATGATAAGGAAGAGCAATTTTTTGAGGAGGTGGCGCTTTATGTCCAGGATAGAGCCCAACACAATAAAGATCATGCAAAAAACTAAGGGGCAGATTTTCAAAGGGTTAAGCGCATAAGATACGCGCGTAACCCCCGAAAAGCTGCCCCTTCCACCCCCTGCGTGCGCCAAGTCTATCTTGCATAGGCTCGGCAGCGCGCACAAGCCCCGGGACGCGCGTAAGTCCCCGGGCTTTCCTGGGGGGCGTGTCGGGGGGGGGGGGGAGTTGTGGCCGGCGCGCCATTGGGGGCATTCCGGGGGCGGGCCGCGAGCGTGGTTCCGGCCCATGGGCATTCCAGGTGCGTGGCCGCGGCCTCCAGACCAGCCCCCGGACTGGAACATGGTGCGCTCGCAGCCGGCCGGCACGCGTAACTTGTAAAATAAAGGTGTGGGGGGGAATTAGTTAGGGCTGGGGGGTGGGTTAGATAGGGAAAGGGAGGGGAAGGTGGGGGGGGGCCGGAAGGAAAGTTCCCTCCAAGGCCGCTCCGATTTTGGAGTGGCCTCGGAGGGGAGGATGGTTGTGCGGCTCGACGGCGTGCAGGCTGCCGATTTTGCGCAGCCTTGCGCGCGCCGACCCTGTATTTTATAACATGCGTGCGGTAGCACGCACATGTTATAAAATCGGGAGTAGATTTGTTTGCGACGGGTTGCGCGAACAAATCTACTCCTGCGCGCACCTTTTAAAATCTACCCCTAAATGCACAGTAGAATCTTTATGGTAGAAATTTCATGTCTGTTGGGGAAGAGTATATTAAAGGAGTATACTGTGGTCCAACTGGCCAAAATGAGGAGATGGACAATGAAATGCTAAGAGAAATCAGGGAATCTAATGAATTCAGCTATGCACTAATGGTGGGAGATTTCAATTACCCCAATATTAACATAGTAACATAGCATTGATGGCAGAAAAAGACAAAATAGTCTATCCAATCTGTCCAGCAAGTTTCTTATGGTAGTAACTGATGCTCCATACTGGTTACCCCCAAGCCTTACATATTACCAAAATGATACAACCCCACTGGCAAATCAATAATACATCATAAAAATCCAAACACAAAAAACATATAGTGACATATAATATATTATAATCTTTATTAATATTACAGAGAAAATATTTCCCAAACACTTTTATCTAAACATTTTTCAAAATTTGAAACATTTTTAGATAAAAGTGTTTGGGAAATATTTTCTCTGAAATATTAATAAAGATTATAATATATTATATGTTACTATATGTTTTTTGTGTTTACATATTACCAAAGCAACATTTTTACTGATTGAGGAGCCTTCTTTAAAAATCAGGTAATGCTGCTTGACACGCTTTGCTTTTAAACTTGCTGTAGAAGCAGTCCTGTGCTTTTTCCCTTTTGTCTACGTATCAGTACCCCAGACCAGAAATGTTGGGGCCTGAGTTGGTTGTCCTCTAAATTCAATTTCCCTTCCCCCTACACTGTCAAAATGGAGAGCAATATCAAAGCGGAGAGCAGTTGCGTCAAAAGCATCAATGTTTATTGGTTAAGGGTAGTAAACAGCATGCATATTGTTAACGGTAGTATCTGCCACTGAGTAGGTTACCCCAATTGACCCTTTTCTTCATTTCTATCCTTCAGCCTTTAGGGATCCACAGTGTTTCTCTCATGCCCCTTTGAATTCTTTGACTGTTTTTGTTTACCACCTCCTCCAGGAGGGCATTCCAGGCATCACCAACTTTTCCGTGAAGAAATATTTCCTGCATTGGTTCTGAGACATCCTCCCTCTATCCTCTTAAGTCTTCTGATATAGACTCCATACCATTTTGGTCACATTTCTTTGGACCACCTCCATACTGTCTCTATCCTTTTTAAGATTTAGGTTCCAGTACTGAATGCATGTTGCAGAACTTAGTATCATCTACAAATAGACAAACTTTACCTTCTATCCCTTCCGCAATGTCACTCACAAAGATATTGAACAGAACCGGTCCCAAAACTGATTCCTGTGGCACTCCTCTTAATACTGTTTTTTTCTTCAAAGTAGGTTTCATTTAACATTACATGGTCTCCTGTCAGTCAACCAGTTTGCAATCCATGCCACTAATTCAGCACCCACACCGAAGCTTCTAATTTTGTTCATGAGTCTCCTATGCAGGACCTTATCAAAAGCGTCATTAAAATCCAAGTAAATCTCATTGAGTGCTCTTCCCTGATCCAATTCTCTAGTAACCCAATCAAAAAAATCATTCAGATTTGTCTGTCAGGACCTTCCTCTGGTGAATCCATGCTGCCGTAGGACGAGCAACCCGCTGGATTGTAGATCGTTCTCTATTCTTTCCTTCAGTAGAGTCTCCATTAATTTTCCCACCACCGAGGTGAGGCTAACTAGCCTGTAGTTTCCAGCTTCCTCTTTGCTCCCACTCTTGTGAAGTGGGACCACTACCGCTCTTCTGCAATCTTGTGGCATCACTCCCATTTCCAGGATATACTAAACAGGTCTTTCAGCTCAGAAGCTGCCAGCAGGATATTTCACCAACGAGCGACCTGCAAGTCCTCACCTGACCCAACTACTGGCTCGAGTCCAAGCCGGTAAGGGGCAGCGCAACATGAAAGAGGCTACTTTAGTTAAAAAAAAAAAACTTCCTTTAAAAATTGGAAGAGGGATCCATCTGAAGAAAATAGGAAAAAGCAAAGCATGGTCAAGTTAAATGTAAATAAAACAAAAAGAGACAAAGGGCCTCATTTTCCAATATCGCATTGGTAACGCATTAGGGGGCGTTACCAATCAGTGGTCTCTAGTGAAGATTTGCTGGCCGTCGGAGTGAGGAAACTCACTCCAAGAGGAGATTTGGGCAACGTTCTCTCCACCTAGCTTGCAACAACAAGCTAGGTGGAGAGAACGTTGCCCAAATCTCCTCTTGGAGTGAGTTTCCTCACTCCGACGGCCAGCAAATCTTCACTAGAGACCACTGTTCTTTCCGTAGGTCTCATGTGGAATGCGAAAGTGGCCCCCAACCCCCGACGCTGATACCTAATCCCCACCCCGAGTTAGTAGGTGGCCCTCCCATAGGGATTAAAATACCTGTCTAGGGCATAGGCACTATAGTAAGGCTCTCTCTCTCTCTCTCCCCCCCCCCCCCCCCTCTCTCTCTCTCTCCTCCGCCCCCTGAATACCAAAGTACTGATTTGCGAATTTATCGCACGCAGTAAAGTGCTTGGAAAATGAGGCCCAAAGTGATTCCCACTCAAAATGGGGTAGATTTTAAAAAGCATTTACTCGAGCAAAACTGGTTTTTGCTCGAGTAAATACACTTTACTCACGTAAGTGGGCTTTTCAAAATTGCTACAATATATGCCATTGAATTGTCCATAGGATTTACTCAAGTAAGTGCACTTTACTCGAGTAAATAGCTTTTGAAAATTGCTACGATAGTATGTCACATTTACATGCGTAACTATTTTGAAAATGACCCCCTGAATCTACTTATTCCAAAAAGGAAATCAAGACAACAATTTCTCCCAATAGCCACTCACAAATTTTTGTATGTTTTTTATGGCCACATCATCAAGCCTGACAGCATGCCTACCTGGTATTCAAACAGAGGCCGTCAGGTCTTATAGTCATCTGCGGTCACAAGCATAAGAGATGGAATTTTAAATGGTATGATAATTATTTCTGCACATGGTGATGTTTTTTTCAGCTCAAATTTTAAACAATATAATCTTCACACGATAATGTTTTAGTTATGCAAAACATTTTCAGCTCGCCAATGTTTCGCAGGGACTCTGCTTCATCAGGAGCTGACCAGGTACAATTTTTCTAATAATTCAGTCACTGTTTCATTTTATCTCTGTTCATATATCTGTGTCATATAGAAAATATACTGTTACTAAGAGATCACCATTATAATACATCACTTATCTGTTGTTGGCCATATACTTTGGACATTGCCATGACTTATTTTGAATCTCGTTCCCATCCACATCGCATTCCATCTGAGTTTTTGGCAGCTCTTTTACACATTGCTCTTACAAAAAGTTTTTCGCGTACGAACATACTTTTTTTCAGCAAATATGTGGCACCGCCATGGGTGCCACCATGGCCCCGGATTTAGCAAACTTATTTATGGGAGCATTTGAAGAGAAATGGATCAATTCCACTCAACCATTTTTCCAATACATGTTTTTCTTGGAAATGTTATATCAATGATATTTTGTTGATCTGGCAAGGGATCCGAGAGCTATTCAATAATTTTTTGGAATGGTTAAATTCTTGTAACCCCTGTTATGGTTCACAGCAGACTTTCAGATTCAACAAATCACTTTTTTGGATATAACTATTCAGAAAAAGCAACAAGGTTTTAAAACCACCTTGTTCTGGAAACCTGTGAACAGCAACACTTTGGGCCTCATTTTCCAGAGGGATCGCACGCAATAAGGGATGTTTCACACGTGAAAAGTCCCTTATCGCGTGCGATACCAAAATGGGGGCGGAGTCGGCCCCGGAAGAGGTGGAGTCGGGGCGTCACCGGGGCCAACTCTGCGAAAACGCCACGGACGACAAAAAGGTAAGGCCCTTTTTGCGTCCGAGTTTGCGCCTAATAGCTACACCTTCTATGGTAGTGCTATTGGGTGCGAAACCGGCAGCGATCGCACTGCGGCGGTGCGATTGCTGCCAGCTAGCGCAGGCCCGCCCCCCGCCCCCCGCCCCTCATTCCCTAAAGTATCGCAGGCCTGCGATACTTTAGAAAATGAGGCCCTTTGTTACATTTTCTAGTGCTCACCCACGGAAGTTGAAAGAGAATTTGCCAGTGGGGAAATTTTTTAGGCTTCGTCGTTTATGCTCTACAATAGAAGAATATCAACATTAAGCCATCAATTTGAGTCACTGATTTGTAGAACGAGGTTATACGAATCGTTGTGTAAAATGAGCTTTTTTGAGAGCCAAATTTACAAATCGAGAGTGGCTGTTTCTACTGCGCAATAAAGATGATGAAGAGATGCTGACTTGTGTAGTACTGTTCTCTCACATGGCGCCAGTGATGGGAGATGTGATTTTTCAGAATTGGCATATTCTACAAAATTATGCCAAATTTGAATCCAGACCAAGATTTAATTATACCAAAGTTTCCAATCTAAAGGACCAGTTGGTACATTCAGATTCAACCATTCAACCATTCAGACAGAATGATGGTTCACACAAAGCCTGCGGATCATGTTCTCTATGCCCAAATATGATGACAATAAATTATTTTGAATATAGGAATCCTCAATTTCCCATAAAGTTGAGACAACATATCACTTGTAAATTGACTGGGGTAATATCATCATTTGCCCGTGCGAAATGATATATGTGGGCAAAATACAACGACAATTGCAGACAAGAATGATCAAACATAGATCAAGTTTGTCAACCATCGTGTTAATGCACCTATCGTTCCTCATTGCTATGAAATGGGGCATACTTTTGAAGAACTGAGAGTGTGCGTGATTGAACAGATACTGCCACACTGGTGGGGAGGAGATTTCAATAAAAAACTGTTGCAAGCAAAACAAAAATGGATATATAAACTTGACACATTGCATCCAAAAGGATTGAACGCAGAGCTTGAATTAAATTTTTTTTGTGAATGATTGACAGTTCACATACGTCGGTTTCACGTCATCACGCAAACGTATCCCCTGATTGGATGGTCAAGGAGTTTTAAGCTGACAGCCCGCGTCTAGATGGTCTCTGTTCCTTCGTTTGGATTTGAAGCTTGTGAGACTGGACTGGTCTGGATGAAAGGTTGGAGTACATGGCCAACAGCAGATAAGTGATGTATTATGGTGATCTCTTCGTAACAGTATATTTTCTATATGACACAGATATATCAACAGAGATAAAATGAAATGATGACTGACTTGTGCGCGCCGAGCCGCGCAGCCTTCCTCCGTTCCCTTCCGCCCCCCTCCTTTCCCTCCCTTCCCTCCCTTCCCCTATCTAACCCACCCCCCAGCCCTACCTAAAACCCCCCCTTACCTTTAAGTTGCGCCTCTGGGCAGGTGTAGGTTGTGAGCGCCAGCGATGGCTGGCCCGCTATCCCAGGCACAGCGGCAAATGGCCGCTGTGCCTGGAGGCTCCGGCCCCGCCCCTGCCCCACCCCCAGGCCACCCCACCCACTTCTCGCCCCATTTTTCAAGCCCCAGGACAAAATAGGCTCGGTGTGCGCAGGAGGCTTTTAAAAGGGTTACACGCGTATATTACGCACGTTACTCTTTTAAAATCCACCCCAATATGTCTAGTGCTGAGCTCTGAATTAACTTAAACCACCATGGAGTTCTTTGTTTTGAATGAAAGTATTTTCTACCTTCTCATTCTACTTCTTAATATTTGAGTTTGGAGTGCCAAATCTTTTTAGACTCAGTGAGGCTTATTTAAGTTTGCTCTTCAATCCAATGGGAAAAGTTCCCTTTCAGCAAGAAGAATCTGAGATCACCAAAATCCAAGGTGAGGATGACTTCCAGCAAACCTGTGTGAAAGGAAGAAGGAGAAAGTGAAGGAGAGGAAGTGGACCACCTAAATGGCCCATGCATATGTATTGACGATTAGAGATGTGAATCGTGTCCTCGATCGTCTTAACGATCGATTTTGGCTGGGAGGGGGAGGGAATCGTATCGTCGCCGTTTGGGTGTTTAGAGTATCGTGAAAATCGTTAAAATCGTGAACCGGCACACTAAAACCCCCTAAAACCCACCCCGACCCTTTAAATTAAATCCCCCACCCTCCCGAACCCCCCCCCCATGCCTTAAATTACCTGGGGGTCCAGCGGCGGTCCATAGCTAAATCGGGGGAAGGGGGAGGGCAGGAAAACCGGCACCCTAAAACACCCTAAAACCCACCCCCGACCCTTTAAATTAAATCCCCCACCCTCCCGAACCCCCCCCCCCATGCCTTAAATTACCTGGGGGTCCAGCGGCATTCCGGAACATCCTCCTGCAATTGAATCGTGTTGTCTTCAGCCGGCGCCATTCTGCGCCGCCATTTTGCAAAATGGCGGCGCAAAATGGCGGCGGCCATAGACCAACACGATTCGACTGCAGGAGGTCGTTCCGGACCCCCGCTGGACTTTTGGCAAGTCTTGTGGGGGTCAGGAGGCCCCCCCAAGCTGGCCAAAAGTCCCTGGGGGTCCAGCGGGGGTCCGGGAGCGATCTCCTGCTGCGAATCGTTTTCCGTACGGAAAATGGCGCCGGTAGGAGATCGACTGCAGGAGGTCGTTCAGCCGGGGTCCACCCCGGCTGAACGACCTCCTGCAGTCGAATCGTGTTGGTCTATGGCCGCCGCCATTTTGCGCCGCCATTTTGCAAAATGGTGGCGCAGAATGGCGCCGGCTGAAGACAACACGATTCAATTGCAGGAGGCCGTTCCGGAATGCCGCTGGACCCCCAGGTAATTTAAGGCATGGGGGGGGGGGTTCGGGAGGGTGGGGGATTTAATTTAAAGGGTGGGGGGGTGGGTTTTAGGGGGTTTTAGTGTGCCGGTTTTCCTGCCCTCCCCCTTCCCCCGATTTACGATTTTTTGACGATAAATCGGGGGAATTGGTATTGTATCGTGGCCCTAACAATTTTTGACGATTTAAAATATATCGGACGATATTTTAAATTGTCAAAAAACGATTCACATCCCTATTGACGATTTGGAGATGAGGAGAGAAAGGTATCACCCTTGATACTCAAGAGGAGATAGGAGATAAAAGAATAAACATTTTAAAATACATCTTAGATACTTCAGACTACCATAGGAGGGAAGCACAAAAGCTTGGCCAAGAACTCTATGGGAGGGAAGAGATCAAGTAACTGAAAGGACTGTTTTTTAATCATAATATTTTTATTGAAGATTTAATTTATTTGGAGTAATATCTGCATTCAAGAAAGACTTTAAGTAGTCACAAACTGAGTAAAAGTATTTGTACCATCTTAAATATGGCATACCAACTGTACATAACTTTAAGTCATCAATTACAACCTACCATTAAAGTGACACATTGGAAACAATCAAAACTATCATGTATTTCATTGAGTTGTGACTGTAATGTCTATGTTTGATCATCACTGTTGTATACAATTTTTACAATTTAAGACTTGGAGTTAAGCAATGTGAAGGGTCTTGAAAGGTTTCTTTTGCTCTGTGCAGTCCTGGAGTTGCATTTTATGGCATAATTATAGTATTCTACTCTAAATAGATATTTGAGATATGGCCTTTGGAACATAAGAATACAAGATGTTGCCATACTGGGTCAGACTGAGGGTCCATCAAGCTCAGCATCCTGTTTCCAACAGTGCCCAATTGGGCCAATTCAGGTTTCAACTAACTGGCAAGTATCCAAACATTAAATAGATCCCATGCCAGTAATAGCAGTGGCCATTTCCTAAGTCAACTTGAATAATAGCAGTTTATGGACTTCTCCATGAACTTTTCCAAACCTTTTTTAAACCCAGCTACACTAACTGCCCTAACTACATCCCCCAGCAATGAATGCCAGAACTTAATTGTGAGTTGAGTGAAAAACTTTTCTCCAATATGTTTTAAATGTGTTATTTGCTAACATCATGGAATTATTCCAGTCCTTCTTTTATCTGAAAGAGTAAATAACTGATTTACATTTACCCATTCTAGTTCTTTCATGATTTTATAGACCTCTATCCTATCCCCCCTCAGCCATCTCTTCTCCAAGCTGAAAAACCCTAACCTCTTTAGCCTTTTCTCATAGGGAAGCAGTTCCATTCCCTTTATCATTTTGGTCACCATTCTCTGTACCTTCTCCAGTACACCAAATCTTTTTTTTGATGTGGTGGCGAAGAGAATTGTACACAGTATTCAAGGTGCGGTCTCACCATGGAGTGATATAGTGTCATTATGACATTCTCCGTTTAATTCACCGTTCCCTTCCTAATAATTCCTAACATTTTGTTTGCTTTTTTGACCACCGCAGCACATTGAGCTGACATTTTCAATGTATTATCCACTAAGTTGCCTAGATCTTTTTCTTGGGTGGTAACTCCTAAAATGGAACTGTTAGAATTAGTTAGTGTGTGGGCCTGGGCCGAGGTGAGAGATGGTACCGCCCACAAGGAGAAGCCCGTGAGCCTCACCGTCAGGAGGCGACGTCTCAGTGAAGTCAGACACAGTATCAGACTAGAGTCTTTATTAAAGAGAGTGACACAATCCGTGGAGTGGGGGGTGCCAGAGAGGAGATCTTACAGACCCAGAGACACAGGGTCCGTGGATAGGAGAATACCCCCAAGTGGATACCTCCATAGAGTAGATGATGATCCACTGAGCGAGGTACACTGATGATGTCTTCAGTATAAATGGTAGTGGCCCGCGGAGCAAGGTACACCAAAGAAGGTACTCAGCTGAGTCGGTAGTGGTCTGCAGAGCAGGGAACACCGATGAGGTCCTTAGTAGCGATGGTAATGGCCCGCACATAGTTTTTAAAATCTGGCCCATTGTCTCTTCAAAAGCAAAAGGGATCATGAGACTAAAATGGTGTTCTCTCTGTATGAACCAACCTCTACATAAGGGAGCTACAACCACTTTATTCCTAAACTTCCTTTCCCCATACCAAATGGTATAACCTTAACTGACTCTAGCAGGGGGACTAACAGGAACTCTACACATAGTTTATTTATTTATTTATTTTTGCACTTTTTCATAAAACTTAGGAAAAAACTGCCAAGCCAAATTCTTCTGAAATTATCTAGAGAACATAATGCCCATATTCTAGGATGACAGTGTGATACTTTTATATGCCTGTTCACCGTAATGCATTAAAAACCAGCTGCGATAGCAAACACTGAAGGTAGAGTTTTACATGGGTAGAGGGGCCTATTCACTCACTAAAGTGTGTTACTAATGGGCATTCTTACGTAGCAGCTCACGTAAATGAATGAGGCTGTGGGACAGTTAATTTAGTAGAAAGAAGATATAATTTTCTTGAGTTCAGCTAACTTTTGTTGCAGTATTATGTTTTTTCTTATTGTAATTATGTATGCTGTATTGTAAACCGATTAGGGCTCTGGAAAATGTGCCCAATACATATTTCAAATAAATAAATACATGAAAATGTCCACATATGGTTGATTGTTTGTTAACTGTGGCCATTCTTCCGTGGTGCAGGAAATTCTATTCATATAGCTGCCATGCCTTGATATGGCAGTATTGCCTGTGATAATGACACTTTCATAATTTATATGGAGTAGGTATTATTCACGTTCATCAGTTTAATACTTTTTTAAAACAATTTGGGATGGGCAATATAAGTGACAATTGTGCACCACAGGGAACTTTTATTTATTGATCGCTGGGTAACTGGGCTGGAACAGCTCCATTTGCAACTGTGACTCCAGGGTATGAAATATATCAGCAGACAGTGGAGTAGCAACATAAGCACTGTGAAAGATTAACTTAAAGCATGAACATTTTTCCTTTTAATGTAATGGGAAGAAGAGTAAGACATTAAAAAAAACAACTAAAGATTTTTACTTTTTTTTAAACAAGGGTAACTTTTCTCAAAATATTACCAAGAAGGTTTTTCTTTATGCTTGAGTCACAATAGTGAAAACAGTAAATTTTGGATAGTAAATTATTTTCCAGCCTGGTTTATAATTTTAGATGAGGGCACTGGTGGGACACAGAAATAAAAAATCAGAAATATTTGTGTTCAGAATCGCCCATCTCCCATTGACTTTGAGACTGGGTCTTCCAATAATTGGGAACCTTTGCTTTCAATTTTATTTCATTTTCCCTTGGAATTTATCAGTGCCCGTGCCGAGCAGCTGAAGGTATTACATGGATGCCAGCCGCATGGTTGGGGGAGGGGGAGCTGTTCCCTGGAATGAGAGGTGGCCTCTCTCTAGTCCCAGCCCAGAATGCTCAGCGTGGGCAGTGATGCAGGAGCCACGCTGCCCAATGTGAGTGGTTGCCAGGGCGGTGCTGGTGGCAAGGGATAAAGGAGGCTGGGGGCAGCCTTTTCCTTCACTCCTTGCCACCAGCATGGGGAGAGTGGGGTGGGGTGGAGGGTGACAGGGAGGAATGCGACATACGAGAGCCTCCAAATCTGGTTAGACAGGCTGTGGAGAAAAGCAGTGGAAAAAATGTGTCACTTATTTCCACTGATTTTTCTCCTCTTTTTGTATGTTATAATAAACACTGATTGAATTTCTGCAAAAAATAAAATAAAAACTGAAAATGAAGGTCCCTAACTATAATTTACCTAATTCTATTGTTTTCATATTACTACTAACTTTATTGTTTATTCTACTGCCTTTCTTTCACAACTTTATTGTTCTGAATTAGCTACAGTGATATCTGCTTCCGAGGTAGCTGCTTCCATATTTCTTAGTTGATATAGAATAATTGTAAACTATGTTGGGATCCAGTTTGGAAATACTGCATAAGGTGGGTAATACATTCAAATCAATATACATGTTTTAAATTGGCTGGGAACTATTAAGTAGGGAACCATAGAGGAAACATCAGGAAAAATAAGTACAGATGAATTAATCTGTAATTTAAGAGTTTGGTACAGTTTTCTGGTTTTGCAGCATATAGAAATGCAGTCCTGAGAGCTCCCAAATTAGAGGAGTTCCACCATCAGGAGTTGGTAGAAGAAGCTGAGCACAGAGTACACCATCACTGCTGCGGTCTCCCTTACCTCGTATTCTTGTTTCCTCTCAATAACAGCAACATAAACGCATTTCACTGCCAGACACTTTTTGAAGTAACATACAATCCTGCAAAAAAAAAAAAAGACACAGAACCTATGTAGCAAACCTGCCATACCATAACAGCCCTAACTCCCATAACTGAAAAGACTGCACTGCCCTGGAATACCAATACTCCTGCAAGACTGCTATAAATCACTACACAGACACTATATGCTAGCAGAATCTTTCACCTCATTTGCACATGCAGAACACAACGGACCCTTATGTAATGCAAAGTAAGGGATCGCAAATTACAAACAGAGGCATGCAGAGAGAAACTGAAATGGAAACCCCAAGAAACCAGACTCTTCATAGTAAAATGGTAATGAAGGCAGAAAAAGACGAAATGGAGTATCCAATCTGCCCAGCAACTGCTGCTCCATGCAGGCAACCCCTAACTCCTATGTCAAGGGCAATAATATTTACAATCAGAACCAATCAACTGTCAAACCCATAACAAAATTACTGCTAGCAACATTTTTACGGGGTGAGCAGCCTTCTTGATAATTCAGACAATGCTGCTTGAACGTGCTTTGCTTTTAAGCTTGGCCATAGAAGCAGTCCTGTGCTTTTTCTCTAATGTCTGCGTGGAAAGCGATGTTGCAGTTGCATCAAAAGCATCAGTGCTAATTGGTTAAGGGTGGTAACTCCCATGCCTTCTGTTAAGGGCATTGATTGTCCCTCCGTGCAGGCTATCCGCATGCACCCTTTCCTTCATTTCCAGCCTCTAGCCTTTAGAGATCCACAGTGCTTATCCCATGCCCCCTCCCCACCTCTTCCGGCAGGGCATTCCAGGCATCCACCACCCTCTCTGTGAAGAAATCTTTCCTGATGTTGGTTTTGAGTCCCCTCACCCACCCCCACTCCTTGCAGTTTCATTTAGTGACCTCTACTGTTTCCAATGGAAACGGTTTGAAGTTCATGCATCATTAAAACCTTTTAGATATCTAGACATCTGTATCATATCTCCCCTGTACCTTCTTTCTTCCAGGGTATACATATTCATATCCTTCAGCCTCATAAGTCTTCCGATAAGACCCTACACCATTTTAGTCACCCTTCTCTGGAGTGCCTCCATCCTGTCTTTCTCCTTTTTGAGATACAGGATCAGGGGCAGATTCTGGGTAAAGATCGACCCGGGGATTTTCCCCCAAAACCGGCCCAGAAGATACCTCGTGGTCTGCCGAGCGTGGCTTTGTTGCGGCCTCGCTTGGCAGACCATGTGACCAGAGCGACCACCTCACCAGGGGATGCCCGATCCCCTGACAGGCCAATCTGTCCCTGTACAGGATCCAGAGCTGAACACAATACTCTAGGTGAGGCCTCACCGAGGATCTGTACAAAAGCACGATCACCTCCTTTTGCTTACTGGGTATTCCTCGCTCTATGCAGTCCAGCATGCATTGCAACAGCAGAGAAAAAGAAACCGATGCATTTTCTCCTGCACTGAACATAATATAAACATATAATAAATGCATATTCCCAAAGTTGACACATACATAAGATTATCTACAGCGACTCTTACTGCTGGTTGAACTCAGTATTGCGGGTATAGTGGGTCCTCTGTTTGTGTAGTTAGCATCAACCAGAGGGGCTACGAGTCTCGGTCCAAGTCCGGATGGGCCCCTGGTGTGGTCAGTCATTACTGTAGACAAAACCTCACACTCCAGCTGGAAAATTCCCACTATGTACAAAAGTGTTCAATATAAGAGTGTTGCGACCGTCGCTGCTCGACGCCCTCACTCTGCCCTCTCTACCTCTGTGGCGACTCCCTCCGGGTCTGATGGATGGATGGCTGCCGCGGCATCTCCATGCCGTCTTCCTTCGATGTCCCCGGACCGGCTTGATGTTGTAGATCTGCCATGTTGCCTGAAGACCTAGGGCGCGCGCACGGTCTGATTGAAGTACCAGCAAGGGCGCGAACCTCAGGGGCGTCCCCTGAGATGACGTCATCCGCTTCCAATATTTAAAGGTCTCTATTTTGCTAACAAACTGAGGGCCTTATTTTCTAAACGGATCGCACGCGATACCAAAATGGGGGCGGAGTGGGCCCTGGAAGAGGAGGAGTTGGGGCGGCACCGGGGCCGACTCCGCGAAGACGCTGCGGACGACAAAAAGGTAAGGCCCTTTTCGCATCCGAGTTCGCGCCCAATAGCTACACCTTCTATGGTGGCGCTATTGGGTGCGAAACTGGCAGCGATCACACCTCGACGGTGCGATCGCTGCCGGCTAGCGCAGGACCGCCCCCCGTTTCGGCCCTCCGCCCCTCATTCTCTAAAGTATCGCAGGCCTGCGATACTTTAGAAAATGAGGCCCTGAGTTAGCAAGGACTCGCTTCGGCTGTCCAAGCTACTCTGCCTCCTCAGACTTACCAGAGGTACCTGCTCCTCGGGGGCCTCGCTCTTTTCTTTCTTTCAGATTACAGATAGGAACCGGTACTCGCTCCTCGAGGGCCCATGTTCCTGGACACTCTGAAGATTTGCTACTGCCTGGAAGCTATCGCTGCTACAAACAATTGTGAGTTACCATCGCTCTCTCAGAGCTTTCCCTGGAACCAGGTACTTGCTCCTCGAGGGCCTAAACCTTTCCAGCTCCTAAGCTTCCTTGAGACCTTACGTGAGATTTGTCATCTAGTTCTGTTCATGAACTCTGCCTACTCACTTTCTACAGTTTCTCAACAGCTCAGCCATCCTGGATCGCTGTTCCAGTACCTGAGGGACTACAGCCCTGCTGGGCATATCAGCTCACTACTGCCACCTCTGGTGGTTTCAAAAACCTGTTTAATAAAAGAACTAATGTGTGTCTGTCTCCATACTCAAGCCTAGCCGGTGGTCCCTCTCGGGATATCCTCCCGGGGGCGTGGTCATTTGCCACTGGCCCAAGGATTCATCTACAACTATATCAGATTCATTACAGATTGTTACTCCTTAGCAAGACGATATCTGAGACACTACAATATTGCTACCTCACAGCTCCATCACAGAGCTTTCTTAACAGATTGCTCCTTTCATCAGATAGCAGATCTATAACCGATTGCTAACTCCTTCCTCTTTCAGGAGCCCACAACACAGATCTATAACAAAGAGCAAGTAAGCCAAAAGTAGCAAAATGGGTAGAAATGAACAATCAAATCAGTGTCTATCTATTCAACCAGTGCACTGTGCAAAAAGGAAAACCAAACAGAGGCCAAAATGGTGTTCAAAATAACCAGCTTACTTTAACTTAAGTAGGAGAATCCAGGCCCAAATTACAAAGATCAAAAGTAACATAAAAAATATCAGCACAATAAAAACAATGGTTTCTGTAGGAGTAATGAAGGGGCATCAGACAGCTTTCATGGCAGGCAGGAAGAGAGAAGGCAAAGAGGGTTTGTCCTCAGAGCCTCTTCCTTTTATTGTACATTCATACAAAGGCAGATGATGTGTCATTACATGATTGGCTACTTTCCCATAGCAACAGAAGAGTCATTACACCATTGGCTTTGGCTCAGGGGGTGTGCACGGATCATATCATTGGCTGCTGAAATCTACACCTCCTGACTTTGTCCTGCCTCTGACTAGGGAACACCCAGCCCCTCCCCCAGGAATTCAGGGCCAACAGGTATCCTTTCCCAGGCAGAGACTTAAGCACAAGTGATGCTTTTATTCAGGCAAAGGTCAGGGAGAAGGGAAGTTAGTGTTTAACCCTGATGAAATGGCTTGCTGGCAAGCGCATATTTCCCACATCTCACCCTTTCTGTTTTTGTTTAGGGCAGCTCAGTAAAGCTTTAGACCCTTACTGAAATCTGTTATGTCTTGGTATGGGCTGGAAATAGGGGAAGGGGGATTATGGAGAGAAGAAAGCTATATTTTGACGTGGTGTGCCAGCTGTCGATGAGCTTCTGAATCTCCATATCACCCAGAGCTGGTGCAGGTGGTGTGCCAACGCTGCAGGGCTCGTGATTCCCTATTAGGCATCTTACAAGACATCTTTGTATCCGGGCTGAGAGCAAGGTTTTCAATATGGATATGAGGTTTGGGTATGCACTGAATACAGCATCACAGGCAATTAATTAAGATAATTACAGTAATTATAATAGAAATCACCCTTTTGAGACCAGAAATATCAGGGAGCCAGGACCATAGCCAGTCCCATGGAGAAGTAGGTATTCTGCCTGAAAATGGTGCATCAGCAACCATAGTTTCTATCTGCTCTATGGTATGTGTGAGGTTTGCTTTATAGTCTGATATGTACACACAGCAATGAGATCCAATTAATGCACAAACACCACCCTTTAAGGCTAAAATAGCTTCTAAGGTATAGCTGTTCTGTAATGCTACTTCTCTAATCTGAGAGACTTTTGTTGTAAGTAGTTTTAATGCATGGACTGTCTGATTAAATATGGCAGTCGTCCAGTTAGCTAGGACGTGTATGTCTCTGTAATTCATATCTGTCCCCATTGGGGGAAACAGGCTTCTAGCTATCTGAGTTTCTGTATACTTTTCTATGGGATTATTTATCGCCTCCCTTTTGTTACAGAGCCTTGCTTTGGGTAAATTTTTTGACTGCATAGTAATGAGGGGAGGATGTAGCCTAAAGTGCATCTGTCTTTCCATCTTGGGGAAAGGTACATATATGCTCTACGCCCACATAACATCCATATGTTTCCTAACAGATTAGTGGACATGTCATTGGTTATCATTTGGGCTATATAACTACAAAAGGTAAATCCTACATCCCCTCTATACTTTTCTGTACTTGCTTGGGTCTCCCACTGCACATCCTGAAATCTGCCAATTGCATACATATATGTGGTATAATTATGTAAGTGTTCAGTGATTAATACAAATGTTCAGTTACAATATGGATATTTCCCACCTGAATCTCTTTCCATCCCCTGTATCATAGTCCCAACAAAGAGCGGCAGTCTCTTGAATACAGCTACCAATGTGTAGAATGGTATTATTAACTGGAGAGTTAATGAAAACCTCTCTGTAAAGGATAATTAGTCCATACTGTAAGGTTAAATGGTACAGCATGCATCAGTAGTTCTCCGCAGGCTTGGGTTGGCATGTGTGTGCAGATCCAACAGTCTGTTCGATTCAACAGGTGTGAAAAGTTCTGATTCGAGGATGTACATGTTGTCCTGTCAGAGTCCTTGTTCTGAAATCGCCATAGCTGGAGAAATAAGGCAAAGGAGGAGGATGCAGAACACAATTGTTAATGAGTTGGCATTCAGGCAAGAAAAAGCGGCTAATAAGTTCTCTGGAGTTTTCTCAAGGCCTTGCTGTTCTAAGAGTTGTGCAGATTGGTTGGATAGGGCCTTGATCTGTCTCCAGGTCAGGTGGTGCTGCTTTTTGCAAGGAGTCCGGTCTCTGTCCTTCTGAGGGCTGTGGAGGCTCAGGGAGAAGTTGGGGATCGGGTCCTGTAGACCTGGACACCTTTCCATCTTTCCACAGCTTGATATACCTGTGGAAGCAAGCAGAGAAACATATCCTCGTTCCCCATTTTAAGGGAACGGGACCGTACCAGACATTAAATATGCTATACAAAACTGATGGCTGTGGGTGACTAACCCTAGTGCCATAATGATTACTCATGGCTGTGTTCTTATGTGAACCTGATATGTTTAGATGATTTAAAGTAAACAATACTTTGTTCAGGGGGAAAATCCAGGGGCAATCCCCCCTTTTTCTTTTTGTTTGGTCCAGAGCTCTTAAGGGTATGATTGGCTCTCTCCACAATGGCTTGCCCTGTGGTGATGTAGGGGATGCCAAATAAGTATTTAATGTTCAATTATTGACAAAATTCATGCAAAGGAATGGCTGCAGAAAGCAGAGCCATTATCAGTTTTCAGGACAGAGGGTAGCCCCATTATCAAGAAAGTTTTTATGCAGTGATCAATTTTCATTCAGTAAAATAGCAATAAATGTAAATTAATCATTTAAAGGAAAAGTCATTTGCAGTAAGCAGAATCAAATGACAAGTATATTAGACATTACATTAAACATATGTTACACAAGACTGACATATATTCATTCATCTTGCAAATATTAATTTACACAAAACTGACACATATTCATCCATCCTGCAAATATTTCTTGCATCAAGACAGACAACAGATAACACATAATTTGAGCTAAAAATCTTACCAAAAAGTTATCAAAAACAAAATTAGATCAAGGATCAAAAATCAAAAGTCAAAAGGTGTTAGAAAAATGTTAAAATAAACTGCAAAGTGTCCATCTTCACATCTCCTCATGGCAGTGTCAATCTGGAAAATATTAAAAACTGGCATACAGCAAAAAATTACTAAGGTAAGGATTAAAGTGAAATTCTTACTATTTTAACCTTAAAGAAATCAATTCTATTATTCAATTTAATAAAATCAATTTGGATTTGCAAGAAAAGGTTTGGGAGGGATTGCTTTAGATGTAGCAACCTCTGTCAGTAAAAATTTTAAGGTTCAGAATTCTGTATAAATTTTGTGAAAAAGAAAATAAAACTGAAGTGTCCTTAATACAGAAGGTCTGTAGGCCTGAAAAATAAAAACTATTATACAACAGAATTATTAAAACAATAATATAATATAACTTGTAGAATAACATAGCGCCTCCTAGTGGAGACACCATCATTACTTTATAGATTGCAACTATTGTTCCAGGTTGCAATCAATAATACTCTGAGCTTACTTTCAATGTGGAATATCAGAATAGAATTTCTTCTTATAATTATTAGAATAGGAAATTAAACATGCTGTTTGCTCAGCTCTGTCTGCTGCATGCTAAAGTGACTGTAACTACTATTAATCTGTCTGAGTTATAACATATATAAACTAGAGAGAGAAACTGCAGTACTAAGTCCAGTTTTTTTTTCTTTCTTTTCAAAAGTTCTCCCTCCCTCCCCCATGAGTGGCTAGCAAGAGTTACAGAAAAGGGGGGGGGGGGAGGAGCAGTGTTTCTCAAAAGAAAAGAACTGCACCCAAGGAATTAATCCTTCAGTCAATAGGAACTTAAAGATAGCATTGTTTAACAAATTAACATCAACCATAGACAATGGCTTGGCAAGGACTGATTCCCTGCAGACAGACACCATTCCAATTCACTTTAGGGAGAATCACAGTAAAAATATAAGTTCTGTACGCTAGCAATTCAAACTATAAACTTAAATCTCAGAGAAATTGAGTCATTTTTAAATGTGAGCCAAATTAATTTTGTAAAAGGGAAATTTTCACATGTAATTTACACAGTAATTGTTCAAATCTCAGTACAGTTTTAACATAAGGTTGTGCATACACTTTGTGGGGGAAAATACTCTCAAAGTATGCAGATTTTTTGTAACTGAATTTCAAATAGAAACTACTCCTTAAGTATGCGGTCCCTCTGCAACTGAACATCGAAGACCAGGAGAAACCATTTTTTCCAAATTTGTACTGTCTGCACAGTTACTCTGTTTAATCGGGACTGCAATAGGTCATTGAAGTGTATAATTAGATCAATTTTTTCATAGTGATATTTTCTTTGCTTGTAACGCAGGAGTCTAATTAAATCCTTTTTTTCATATTGATATTTTCTTTGCTTGTAACACAGGAGTGCAGCTGCCTGGCCCAGGGTCTTACACGCTGATTTCTTTGAAGACCTGGGGGCAAAGTCACTGCACATGGCACTTGCTGCCACACCTAGTTCTTTGTTTCTTTCTGTAATGGGAAAGGCTTGAATCCCTTTCAATAATTCCTCCCTTGTGAGATTTCCATGTTCAAGGTGGAATCCCATGCTGACCGCGGCACATAAATTGTTACCGGGAGCAGTGGTTTGAGATAGTAATTTACCTGCACAAATTGGTGATGCAGAATTAATGACTGTCTCAGGCAATGGCAAATGGGTGTTCAGGGAGTGGTTAGTGGGGGAAGGGGGTTGCAGGCAAGATGGAGGAAGGCTAGTTTTTCTGACCTCAGTGTTTTCTATTTCCTGGGGCCTTTTCTCTGAGGTGGACGCAGAGGAAGCCACAGGAGCCATGTGAGTGTGTGTCTCCAGATGTTCTATTTCATTTTCTGTCCCCCTTTGTTCATGGTTCTTTTCTGGGATGGGGAAGGCTTGAAGTCCTTCTAATAATTCTGTTTCTGTAAGGCTTTCTTTTTGCTGAAATTCAATGCTAATCGCCCCACCCAGGCCAGGTGGTGGCTCTATTGTTCTCAAGGGTTGCTTTTCTGAAGAAATGGGGAAGGTGTGAATTGCTTGTGCCTTGGGTGTAGGTATGGGGAGCTGAGGATACAAAGAATTTGCTGTCTCTGAGGAAGACTGAGAAGATGGGGGAAGGGTATGTCTGCCTGCTTCTAAAAGCACATGGTTTGAAACTGCTGTTTTTAAACCTTTTTTTTCTATGCGTTCGATGGCTTCTGTACATTTTTGCCAGATTAATCTTAGATTTATGGGAGCTCTGGGAGCCATATGAAGACAATTGCCGATTGAGATCCATTCCTGGGTATTTAGAGTTCCAGCCTCCATCGAATACCAAGGGCAACGGCAAGCTATTTCACTTATTAATTTTTCTAAGTCCCCCAGGCTGACTTGCGCTAGTTTTCTTCTGGTGCTGAAATAATGATTATTGATGATTTTCTGCAGCTCCTTGGCATGTAGCCTCTGCTGCATAGATAAATCACTGCCCATGCTTATGAGTGTGGGGAACAAACTTGCTGAGAAATACTTTAAAAATTACTAAGAAGTACTTTTTTTTTTTTAATTATTACGATTGCAAATCTGTTGAACGGTACGTACCTTTAAGCTATGACCAGCCGAAATAAGCATGGAGTTTATCATCACGTCGGGGTCACCAGATGTAGGAGTAATGAAGGGGCATCAGACAGCTTTCATGGCAGGCAGGAAGAGAGAAGGCAAAGAGGGTTTGTCCTCAGAGCCTCTTCCTTTTATTGTACATTCATACAAAGGCAGATGATGTGTCATTACATGATTGGCTACTTTCCCATAGCAACAGAAGAGTCATTACACCATTGGCTTTGGCTCAGGGGGTGTGCACGGATCATATCATTGGCTGCTGAAATCTACACCTCCTGACTTTGTCCTGCCTCTGACTAGGGAACACCCAGCCCCTCCCCCAGGAATTCAGGGCCAACAGGTATCCTTTCCCAGGCAGAGACTTAAGCACAAGTGATGCTTTTATTCAGGCAAAGGTCAGGGAGAAGGGAAGTTAGTGTTTAACCCTGATGAAATGGCTTGCTGGCAAGCGCATATTTCCCACAGGTTTCCATGTCCAGTTTTGATCTTTTCACAAAATATCCTCCCCGTGTAGGATAGGATAGCTAGAGTATAGCTTCAGCATAAGCTGGTAAAGATGGAAAAATATCCCCAAGCACAAAAAATATCTTAAACAAGTCCCAAAGTTAAAAAACTTCAGATGTATTCCAAATTCTCAGAAGTCTCCTCAAATCTCTTGATTCTCTTCCTAAACCACAATTTCTTCTCACCACAAATTTTAACAAAATAGCCTAGGCAAAAAGATTCTTTGATGCAGACTTTTGGGATCCCAGGGGGATACCCATCTCTCTGGACTGATCATTCTTTTTCCAAAAATCTTCTTAAATGCAATAGCACTCCTTCAAGTCACCGGGCCCCCAGGGATGAGGCCAAGACCCTCCAGAACCCCTCTCCTTCCTCCTCTCCTTCTCCAATCTCCGTCCACCCACTCAAGACTGAGCATGCTCATGGAGATTTTTATATCCCACACAAGCCTCCCCCCCTAAAAGGCGGAGTTTTGGCAGAGGAGTCCTGAATATAAAAAAAAACAAACCCCTCCTACTCCCCACTGCTGAAAAATTATACATGGGAGCAAATATATTAGTGATTGGCATAGCCCTCATCACACGGGTTTATAAACCATCGTGCTTTTTGAGATCAGAGTGCAAATGCCTTTTAGAGGTTCCCTCCATAAAGACCGCGTGCCTAGAAATCAGCAGAGAGAGCTTTCTCTGTTGATGGACCTTTGTTCTGGAATGTGTTGCTAGACAAAATTAACTACTGAATGCCATCGTTCTTTCAGACGAGCACTGAAGACTTTCTTCTTCAGCCAGGCATTCAACTCAGGCATGCAGTCACAAAGTTGAGGATTTGGCTGCTACAGACTAGATCAGGCTGAAGTTTGCTGTGCATATCCTTTGTGGTTGTTCCCATTCTGTTTGATTTTCATCTTATTTTATGTATGAATGATCTTGTAATCTGCCTCAAATTGTTTAAAATTGGTTTACTCCTGGTCTCTCTTTTTTATTTTCTTCTTTGCTTTTTTCCAGGGTCTATTTTCCATTTCCTCTCTCTCTCTCTCTCTCTCTTGTCTTCTTTCCCTGCATCTGGCTGATACTGAAGTTTCCCGTTCATCTATTTTCTCCATTTCTCACTTCAAACTCTACCCATTCATAGCTAAATTTTACCCCGTCTTCTCCCTCGTTTAACCCTCTAGTCCTCAGTCTTCCTCATTTTATCTTTCACCTGCTTACAGATTTCCATTTTCCACTCTCACCCCCTCCCAAATCTCCAATTCCCTCATCTCCTACTAATTCCCAAGCCTCTTATTTCTTTTACCCACGCCCTAGTTTTTCATTTCCTCTCCCTAACTCTTACTGACCTTCCTCTGCCTCTCATCCTCTCACTAGTTGCAGCTCTTTCTTTCCAAGGACTCCAGCCTGTTCTGTTGTTTACCTCCTACCCAGCCTCCCCTCTTTTACCACTTCCCCAGCCCCAATCTCACCCTCTCTCACCCCAGTCACAGACCTATTCCTTTCCTCTCTCACACACATACCTACGTAGCACCTCTATTTCTTTTCACAGTTTCTCACCTTCTCTCCAGTCCTCCAAGTCATTCTTGCCTCCAATAAACCCCATGCCACAGCCTTTTTCTCTTAGCCTTATCTCACACCACCACTCAAATACTGAGACCCCATTGTCCCCATCCCCCAAGCCTCCCATACTCTATATCTAAGTCCCCATTGACTGACTCGCTCTGAGTCCCTGCCTTTCCAGAATCTTACCTGGCTCCTGAGTTCCCATTGTTCAACTGCTATCCCCCTAGCCCAGTGAGAGAAAATTTGCATGTTATGGAGGCAGTGTATGCAAATGTTCTCTCATGCATATTCATTGTGGATATCTTGAAAACTCGACTGGCTGTGGGGTCCCCAGGACAGGGTTGAGAACCACTGCCCTAGCCCCTGAAACCTATTCTTCCCCTACTCTCCCACCTAGACCCTGTGCCTGCCTTGCTCTTCCTCTCCAATTCTTGAATTCCATTTTCCCCTGCTCTTGCCCCCTCCCCAACCAATTTCAGAATCTCTGCTCTACCCCATCCCCAAGGAACTTCTCCTGAGGCCTGATACGTCTAACCTGGAGGGGCTGCAGCTCCGTGCTTCTGTCTTGGGGGTCTTCCTCTTTCTTTCTGCTGCCCATGTAGATGAAATGGGAGCCGCTTAAATAGTGTCGATTTTTGTATCTTTGGAGCAGGGCACAGTTCAAACATCATCTGTTTGAACCACACAGGTTTTCAGTAGTTCAAAACAGATGATGTTTGAACCCTGTGGGGGCTCCATAGATGCAAGAGACCCCACTGTTCAAACAACTCCTATTTCAACCACAGGCTGCATAAGGGAAGAGGAGGTCCCTATGGCAGAAGCAGAAAGTGCAGCCACACTGGCTTACAGGTGTTGTCTGAAATTTGGGGGATATTTGCCTTCCTATTGTGAAGCCGCTGCAGAGCAGGAATCAATCAGAGGACAATTTATATATTTTTTTATATTCACAGCAGGCTCGGGTCACTGATCATTAGACTCGGGGCACGGGCTCTGTGTGCCCATTATTGATGATGTCCCTGGCTCACACAAAACAGAACCAGGGCATACTCTTAGGGAAAATAAAGACTGTGTAGGCCAAGTGCAAGGAATCATGCAAAGACTTCATGCATGGAAGAGGAGGCTGTTTCAAAAAAGAGTGTGAGGTGCAGCACAGAGTCCAGCACCAGGTCTGCTCCCTAGCATGGGTTTCATTTCATGTACCTCCTTAGTTGGAGCTGCTTGCAGGTTTGCTATGGACATCTGCTCTTTTCATCCTGAAGTAATGATATCCACTGCTCACAAGGAATTCCTTGCAATACTATACAACCTCTCTCTATATATATATAATTTGCTAAGCTTAAGTGTTGGTCACTTTGGCAGCTGCGCTACAAAAAGCATATTTGCGCTACCTTTTTTGGAGGCATTAAGAGGCAATTTTCAAAGGCATTTTGGCGGATATAACAGTGTTTTACACATAGAATTGGCCAGTTTGAAACTTACCTACCCTCTCTGTACCCCCATTGTGCCAATCCATGTGTACTTTTATATGCAGAGAGAAGAGGCACTCCTGGGAGTGGAGTCAGGGAGGGGCTTGCACTTAAGCATTTGTGCAGAATTTTGCTGGAAAATGTCCCCACTCAGGTGCTGGCCCACGTGCATCCTTTTTTCCAATTCCATTTTCAAAGGAAAAAAATTTCCCTTTGAAAACAGACGTAGAGTCAGACTTTATGCTTCAACACATGCTTTGAAAGTTGCCCTATTTCTGTGGTAATTTTTAAACTTGCCTACCTTGCTGTCTCATCCACGGGGAACTTTGCATCAAATTATCAATGTGAAAGTATGTTCATGCTTTCCCTTTCAAAATTACCATCGGTACCCAGCACTGATGGACGTTTGTGGATGCTTTTCCCTGTGTGTAATTTTTCAATGGCAGATAACACACCTAGATTTGAAAATTCAATCTGTTCACATTGTTTTTTTCTCCACTGATGAAAACCATTAAGCATATATTTTTACCTCTCTTCTCTTCAGTAATTTCAAAACATTTTCAATGATGTATCCAAAATCTGTAACACAGTGGACAGCCAGAAAGGCATGGAAAACATGGAGGAGAGATCCAGTGAAGCTCGAGGAATGGTCTAAGGTCTGGCAGCAATGATTTAATGCTAAAAAATGCAGAGCAATGCATTTAGGGGCGGATTTTCAAAGGGTTACGTGCGTACATGCGTAACCCCGAAAACCCACTCCTGCATGTGCTGAGCCTATTTTGCATAGGCTCGGCAATGCGCGCAAGCCCCGAGACGCGCGTATGTCCCGGGGCTTTGAAAAAGAGGTGGGAAGGGGCGGGACGTGCGCAGGGTGAAGCGGTCTGGGGGCAGGGGCGGGGGCAGGGCACAGCGGCTATTTGCTGCTGTGCCCGGGATCGTGGGCCGGCTGTCGGCCAGTGTGCGCAATCTACGCCTGCCCAGAGGCAGGCACAACTTATAGGACAAAGGTAAGGAGGGGGTTTAGGTGGGGCGGGTTAGGTAGGGGAAGGGAGGGGAAGGTGGGGGGGCGGAGGGAACGGAGGAAGGCTGCGTGGCTCGGTGCGCACAAGTTGCACAATTGTGCACCCCCTTGCGCGCGCGGACCCTGGATTTTATAACATGCACGCGGCTGCGCGCATGTGTTATAAAATCGGGCATAGATTTGTGTGCACCGGGTTGCGCGCACAAATCAATGCCCACACGTAGGGGTAGATTTTATAAATCTACACGCACGCGTACTTTTGATCGCGCACCAGGCGCAAACAATAGTACGCTGGATTTTATAAGATACGCATGTAGCCGTGCGTATCTTATAAAATCCGGGGTCGGCGCATGCAAGTGGGTGCACATTTGTGCAACTTGCGCGCGCTGAGCCCTGCGTGCGCTGCCCGTTCCCTCTGAGGCCACTCCAAAATTGGAGTGGCCTCAGAGGGAACTTTCCTTCTGCCTCCCCCCACCTTCCCCTCCCTTCCCCTACCTAACCCACCCCCAGGCCCTATCTAACCCCCCCTACCTCTGTCGCGAAAGTTATGCCTGCTCAAGGCAGGCATAACTTTGCCGAGCCGACTGCCGCGCGCCATGTTCCGGTCCAGGGGCGGGCCGGCCACGTCACGCCCCCCCAACACGCCCCCCGATGACGCACGGATCGCGACACGCCCCCCGACACCCCCCCCCCCATGAAAGCCCCGGGACTTAACCGCATCCCGGGGCTTTGCGCGCGCTGGAAGCCTATGCAAAATAGGCTCGGCGTGCGCAGGGGAGTTTTAAAAGGGTTACGTGCGTACCTTATGCGCGTAACCCTTTTAAAATTTGGCCTGTAGTTTTTAAAATCTGGCCCTTAGGTTGCAAAAACCAGTACTGGAGGTGAAATTCTAAGCACAAAGGAAGAGCAGAACCTGAGAATAATTTTATCTGATGATCTTAAGGTCCCCAAACAGGTGGATAAAGCGACCATAATCTGCAAAAGGGTAGATAACCAGGAAGATGTGGAGAACATGAGGAGGTATCTAGCTAAGCTAAAGGAGTGGTTTAGAACCTAGTAGCTAAGAGTTATTACTAAAAAATGCAGTCATGCATTTAGGCTCCAAAAACCTAAGGGCCAGATTTTAAAAAATACATGTGCGGCATACATTTGTGCATGAAACCCGGCGCACAAAAATGTATGCCAGATTTTATAACATGCGCGATAAAATCAGGGGTCGGCGTGCGCAAGGGGGCACACAATTGTGCACCTTGTGCGCGCCGAGCCGCGCTGCCTTCCTCTGTTCCCTCCCAGGCCGCTCCGAAATCGGAGCGATCTCGGAGGGAACTTCCCTACCCCCCCCATCCCACCTTCCCTTCCCTTCCCCTAACTCTCCTGCCCCCCAGTCCTAAGCTAACCCTCCTAAAAATTTATCTTACCGAGTTATGCCTGCCTTGTGCAGGCGGAAGTTGTGTGCGCCAGCTAATGGCCAGCCCGCGATCCTAGGCACAGCAGTAAATGGCCGCTGTGCCTGGAGGCTCCGGCCCCGCCCCCGGACCACCCTGCCCCGCCCCTTTTTTCAAGCCCCGGGATTTACACGCAACCCGGGGCTTTATGCACGCCGCTGGGCCTTTTGAAAATAGGCCCGGCGCGCGTAACCCCCTTATGCGTGTAAGTCCTCCTGCATTTATGCGTATAGGGCTTTGAAAATCTGCCCCCAAGGGAGCGGTACAGTATAGGAGTGAAATTCTTCTAAGCATGAAAGAAAAGTGTGATCTGGGGGTAATCTTATCTGATGATCTCAAGATGGTCAAATAATTGGAGAAGGTGATGAGAAAAGCCCGAAATATGCTTGGTTGTATAAGGAGAGGAATGGTCAGCAGAAAAAGGGAGGTGATATTGCCCCTGTATAGGTCCCCGGTAAGACCTCGCTTGGAATAATGTGTACAGTTCTGGAGACCACACCTTCAAAAGGATATAAACAAGATGGAGTTGGTCCAGAGAGTGGCTACTAAAATCATCAGTGGTCTTCGTACTAAAGCATATAGGAATAGACGTAAAGATTTAAACATGTTTACCCTAGAGAAAAGGTGAAATGGGGAGATATAATAGAGATATCAAATATCTCAAAGGTTTCCATGCACAGGAGGTGAGCCTTTTTCAATAGAAAGGAGGCTCTAGAATCAGGGGTCATGAGATGAGGTTGAAAGGAGGTAGGCTCAGGAGTAATCTTAGGAAATATTTCTTTACAGAGAGGTTGGTGGATGTGTGAAACAGCCTGCCAGTGGAAGTGGTGGAGACAAAACAGTATCTGAATTCAAGAAAGCATGGGATAAATACAGGGGATCTCTAAGGAAGTGATGGGAATTATAAAGCTAAATTGATTGGATGGATGAGAAGATTGGATTGGCCATGTGGTCTTTTTCTGCCATCATGTTTTTATTTTTCTTATATGCATAAACAGGGGTTTATGAACACTGTCGTGCACCCCTGTGAGAAAAAAAAACTTTTTACCTTGAGAATTCTCTTTTCCCAGCAGGGAAGAGTGGTGTTCTCTGTGGTGGAGGGGGGAAGTCGGTAATGGGTGTATGCTTATAAATGCTGCTTTGCTCTCCTCATTTTTGATGGACGATTTCACTAGTGCTTTCATATTTAGAAATGAAAACATAAACCTTATTGGAAAAATAACTTTTCCCATTTTGTGTCTATGAAAAAAAATCTTTTATTGAGTCCGTAGCATGTATTATAACAATATGTTCAGATGCACTCCCTCAGAAAATGATATTAAAAGATTAAACAATAAATAATGTTAATACAGTACTTTCTTCTTATGAGTCTAAAATCCATTAATAATAAAAAGGTTCTTAAAAATTCATTTTCATAATCATGTTTTAAATAGATGGTTTTATTTGTGTAAAATGCATCGATGAGGCTTCATGGAAGGATCTCTACAAATAATCATGCCATTAAATAATACTTAACAGTTTTACATATAATGCAATGCTGAACAACATTGCCGAGGAGGCATTTCCAGCAAATTTATTTAGAAATGCATTGAAGCACAGCAAGAAGCACAGACCAATGGCTGATTTTAATGGAAGCATGCATATAATTTCTGAGCAATAAGCACTGGACAATTGTGCATTATGGAACCAATTGTATTTATTTATTTAAAAGCATTTATATTCTGCTCTTTCCAAGTACGACTTGTTCAATGTGGATAACAAGTTACACATTTATATATAGAACAAACGAGTTGGCAAACATAATACAGAAGTAAAAAAAATGCAAACATACACCATCTAACCATAAGCTTGCTTAAAATGATCTGCTTTTAATTTCTTTCTAAATTTTAGATAGTCCCCCCTCCCCCCTTATTTCATCGGGTAAAGAATTCCATAATAGGGGACCTGTGAAAGAAAATACATTTATTTCATGCTGTCTGTAATTTAAAAGCCTCTCTCAGAGGAAAGAATGCTCTGACTGGAGCAAGATATCACAATATCAAAGTCCAATCTGATAGATACAGGAGCAATACCAGAAAATATTTTTTTCACAGAAAGGGAGATGGATGCATGAACAGTTTCCCAGTGGAGATGGCAGAAGTAGAAAACAGCGATGGAATTCCAAGAAAGCTTAGGATAAGCACAGAACATCCCTAGTTGTGAAGTAATAAAGGAAAAGAAATCAGCTTGGATTACAATAAAACAATCATAAAATCAGCATTATACAATATAATACATGACATTTAACATAAAATCAATACACATACATGAAATTAATACATTTACATCAATACATTAAAAATCATTCTGTTTCATCCAAATGCTTCTTAAAAAAACACTGTTTTTAACACCTTTCTAAACAGATCAGCAGGCAGCTTGTTCCACTCATTTGATGCTATTGATGAAAAAACTTGCTCTCTTGTTTTAGCCCAACTGAACTTTTTAATCAGGGGAATAACTAATAAGTTGGTACCCTGAGACCTCAGTGCATGTTTAGAGTATAGAGCTCAATATGATCTCGCAATACACAGGAAGAGATGGTTTTCAAAAGTTTAAAAACAACAGTCAACAACCTAAGGGGGTTATTTTCTAAAGCTATTGCACGTTTGCGCTACTAGCACAAGCGTGCGATAGCTAGAAAGCTTAGCTTTCTAGCTATCGCACGCTTGGCCCCAGTGACGCCCCGGAAGAGAAGGAGTCGGGGCGTCACTGGGGCCAACTCTGCGAAGACGGCGCAAACAGTGAAACGGTAAGGTTCTGTATTGCTGCCTATTTCGTGCCGAATAACTACACCTTTTATGGTGTAGTTATTCGGCACGACGCTGGCAGCGATCGCACCGCAGAGGTGCGATCGCTGCCGGCTAGCGCAAGACCGCCCCCGCCCACCATTAACGCCAGGATTCACTATGCCTTGTGGCATTAGCCTTTGTTGGCAAGGATCCTGGCCCTGGCATTTTTTTCGGATTGTAGGGATGGGTGATGGAGATGGGAGGCTTTGGGGTTTTTTTTCCCCATTTTTGGAGGGGTTTTTTTTTTAAAGTTTTGTTTTGTTTTATAAAACTAAATAAAATAAACATGAAACAAAATGAAATTTGTGAGGCAGAACTCCCAAAAACAAAACGAGAAACGAAACAAAATGTTGCCTGTTTGTGGTCAAAGAGAAACTTCTTCCTCTCCATCTGCTCCTTTGCGCTGGTGCTGCTGAGCTGACTTCCTAATGAGGCTAGTTCTAGTTTTGAACAGTGGGACCTGGGGCACAGGGGAGATCTGTTTGCGTAGGGCAAAAAAAGATTCCAGTGATCTCCAGTACCAGTGGTAAGGTCCAACAGAGTGTTACTGTTTGGTTGGTCAATCCTCTCCCATTGAATCATGATCAAGGCTGACCGGGGATGCCGTACCCATAGTGCCAGTCCTCAGGACTGCAGATGATGAGAGGATCCTGCAGAATCCCCACTTTGCCTCCAGGTTCTTCTGGCATTATGATTTTCCACAGAGCCATTAGCAGCAGTTCTCACTCCCTCGCTTCTGGAGAAGTCTCTAGACATCTTTCAGGGATGTGTTTGCCAGAGAGCCACCGTCCATTTTTCAATTTGCCGTTTTGGGGTAAATAATGGGAGAAGGAGGTGCTCTTCTGGCTTCAGGAGTTCATTGATTCTACTGACATTCTGGGCTCACCACAGTCAGGGCTTCATAAGTTTCACAGTATAGGAGCAGCTCTGATTACTATCATACATTATCTCTCTGGACTATACTGCACAGGGGCATCAATGCTGTATTGATTTTACTAGAACTCAGTGCAGTGTTCAATGCCATAAATTTTCAAATATATTTCACTGTTCTCCTTACTGAGCAAAATTTATTTTAGGGGAAGAGACAAGAAAATAGAATAAATAAATGACACCCCCACCCCCCCTACTAGCAGACAGCACTTATCATAAAACCAGAGGAGTTCACAGGATTGTACCAGTCCCCTGTGTGAGGGTTAGGGTTTGGATTTGTCTTAAGTCAGGCAAAGCAGCCTTACAAAAGCAAAGGCAGTGAGATTCGTGGAGAAAACAGAGCGAAGTTCATAGAACTGAGAAGGAGCAGACATAAAGATGTTTTTTTCTATTAGAATATCCCTGTTCTCCAACTGAAGATTGATGGGAAATCAGTGAGGCTCTTTGGGGAATAGGTGATGCGGGCCTTTTTTTTTTTTTTTTAGACAAGTCTGTAAAGGAAGGGAGGCAGGAAAGCAGAAATCCTTGACATAATATCACCGTCGGACTGGGTCAGGCCGCTTTTCTCGGCAAGTCTCCATTTTATTGTGGGTGCTGTTGCTGCGCTGTGCTCGGAGGCAGTGGCGCTGGTCGGTCTCTGTGAAGGGAAAGAAGAGTCCTCCAATGGGTCCTCGGCAGTGGGTCTCTCTCTCTCTTTCTAAGCATGAGGTGTTGCTGCAGAGATACTGAAGAGCTAAAAAGAGAAGAGGAACATGGTTCTGGGTCATTGAGTATTCAGAACCCCATGACTTACTCTTCTGAAGGAGTTGAACACATTATTTTAAATAAAAAAAATAGAGCATGAAATAGTAGAATAATATGCAAAATAAAGGAAGCAGTTCCTCTCTTTCTATTGCTCTTTACAGAAAGCATGTAGGTCCTGTGACGTCTCAGGGTTTCTCACAACCGCTGTGGTTAGGAGCACTGGGACAGATTGGCATGTGAAACCTGCAAGCTATTGAGGGAGATTACTGTAGCAGGCAGAAATAGTGGCTTGGATCATTAGTGGGAAAACAGCAAGTAAAACAAAGCTAATTTTACTATGAAATTACAGATTTTCACAACTGCTCAACATAAGAACATAAGAACATGCCATACTGGCTCAGACCAAGGGTCCATCACACCCAGCATTAGGGATGTGAATCGTTTTAGGACGATTAAAATTATCGTCCGATAATTTTAATATCGTCTTAAACCGTTATGGAACACAATACAATAGAGATTCTAACGATTTATCGTTATAAATCGTTAGAATCGTGAGCCGGCACACTAAAACCCCCTAAAACCCACCCCCGACCCTTTAAATTAAATCCCCCACCCTCCCGAACCCCCCCCAAATGACTTAAATAACCTGCGGGTCCAGCGGCGGTCCGGAACGGCAGCGGTCCGGAACGGGCTCCTGCTCCTGAATCTTGTTGTCTTCAGCTGGCGCCATTTTCCAAAATGGCGCCGAAAAATGGCGGCGGCCATAGACGAACACGATTGGACGGCAGGAGGTCCTTCCGGACCTCCGCTGGACTTTTGGCAAGTCTCGTGGGGGTCAGGAGGCCCCCCACAAGCTGGCCAAAAGTTCCTGGAGGTCCAGCGAGGGTCAGGGAGCGATTTCCCGCCGCGAATCGTTTTCGTACGGAAAATGGCGCCGGCAGGAGATCGACTGCAGGAGGTTGTTCAGCGAGGCGCCGGAACCCTCGCTGAACGACCTCCTGCAGTCGATCTCCTGCCGGCGCCATTTTCCGTACGGAAAATGGCGCCGGCCATACGCGTATGGCCGGCGCCATTTTCCGTACGAAAACGATTCGCGGCGGGAAATCGCTCCCTGACCCTCGCTGGACCTCCAGGAACTTTTGGCCAGCTTGTGGGGGGCCTCCTGACCCCCACGAGACTTGCCAAAAATCCAGCGGGGGTCCGGAAGGACCTCCTGCCGTCCAATCGTGTTCGTCTATGGCCGCCGCCATTTTTCGGCGCCATTTTGGAAAATGGCGCCGGCTGAAGACAACAAGATTCAGGAGCAGGAGCCCGTTCCGGACCGCTGCCGTTCCGGACCGCCGCTGGACCCGCAGGTTATTTAAGTCATTTGGGGGGGGGTTCGGGAGGGTGGGGGATTTAATTTAAAGGGTCGGGGGGGGGTTTTAGGGGGTTTTAATGTGCCGGTTTTGCGATTTTTCGATTTTTAGATTTTTCACGATTTTTCACGATTTTTCACGATATTTTACCCCCCCAAACGGCAACAATACGATTCCCTCCCCCTCCCAGCCGAAATCGATCGTTAAGACGATCGAGGACACGATTCACATCCCTACCCAGCATCCTGTTTCCAACAGTGGCCAATCCAGGCCATAAGAACCTGGCAAGTACCCAAAAGCTAAGTCTATTCCATGTTACCATTGCTAATGGCAGTGGCTATTCTCTAAGTAAACTTAATAGCAGGTAGTGGGCTTCTCCTCCAAGAACTTATCCAATCCTTTTTTAAACACAGCTATACTAACTGCACGAACCACATTCTCTGGCAACAAATTCCAGAGTTTAATTGTGCGTTGAGTAAAAAAGAACTTTCTCCGATTAGTTTTAAATGTGCCACACACTAACTTCATGGAGTGCCCCCTAGTCTTTCTACTATCTGAAAGAGTAAATAACCAATTCACATCTACCCGTTCTAGACCTCTCATGATTTTAAACACCTCTATCATATCCACCTCAGCCGTCTCTTCTCCAAGCTGAAAAGTCCTAACCTCTTTAGTATTTCCTCATAGGGGAGCAGTTCCATTCCCCTTATCATTTTTGTAGCCCTTCTCTGTACCTTTTCCATCAAAATTATATCTTTTTTGAGATGTGCGACCAGAATTGTACACAGTATTCAAGGTGAGGTCTCTCCATGGAGCAATACAGAGGCATTATGACATTTTCCGTTTTATTCACCAGTCCCTTTCTAATAATTCCCAACATTCTGTTTGCTTTTTTGACTGCTGCAGCACACTGAACCGACGATTTCAATGTGTTATCCACTATGACGCCTAGATCTCTTTCTTGGATTGTAGCACTTAATATGGAACCTAACATTCAGGTCAATACAGTAAAGTGCGGCCACGGTTACCCTGCTCCTAACCCGCTTTCTACCCACTTTTCGGCCGCGTTAGCCCTTCCTGAGATACACAATCCCCTTTAACCTACTCTTACCGCGTCCTTAAATCACCGGGTAACCCCTTCCACCCGCGGCATGTATATTACATGTAAACGATCTAATTAGCTATTCCCTCCCATACAGTAACGCGCGCCCCGACTATCGCTTTTTTACCCTGCCGTTTTGCCGCCCGTTTAACCTGCTAACTTACCGCCTACCCTTACCCCTGCGTTAGAGGCAGGGATAAGGGTAGGTAGCAAACTTTCCCCCAGCCCCTGCTCACCTCCCCCGCCGCGTCCATGGGTGCTGGTCTCCAGGGCAGCCCCAGTCCTCTCCCCTCCTCCCGAAGCAACGAAAGCGGAAAAAAGTGAAAAAGCGAAAAAAAAAAAAAAGCGAAAAAGCGAAAAATAAAGTAGCAAGAGAGAGAGGGGAGAGAGGACGGGTAATCCTATGCTCGGGTTTGCCAGTCCTCTCTCCCCTCCTCCCGAAGCAAGGCACGAAAAGCAGCCTTGCTTTTCGGGAGGAGGGGAGAGAGGACTGGCAGTGAAAAGCAACGAAGCAACTTACTTTTTTTTGCAGCCCCCCTCCGGAGACGGACATCGGCGACAAGGGACCGCGGTTCCCCTGCCTCCAGCTGCCCGCGAAGATGGATGCATCGCACGGGTGAAAGCAGCCCCTGTGCGTGCAATTGGCCGCTCAAGATGTGATGTCACATGCTGTGACGCCAAACGTCGTGACGTCACATCTTGAGCTTCTTTCACCTCCCCTTTTAACCATGCTGGTAATCATTTTGCCTTCTTTCCAGCTTTCTTAATGTGTGGAATACATCTGGACTGTGCTTCTAGAATGGTATTTTTTAACAATGACCACGCCTCTTGCACATTTTTTACTTTTGTAGCTGCTCCTTTCAGTTTTTTTCTAACAATTTTTCTCATTTTATCAAAGTTTCCCTTTTGAAAGTTTAGCACGAGAGCCGTGGATTTGCACACTGTAACTCTTCCAGTCAATCCAAATTTGATCATATTATGATCACTGTTGCCAAGTGGCCCCACCACTGTTACCTCTCTCACCAAATCCTGTGCTCCACTGAGAATTAGATCTAAAATGCTCCCTCTCTCGTCGGTTCCTGAACCAATTGCTCCATTAACAAATTAGCTATTTACGTGTGGAATGGTTTTAATTTTATTTTTTTTGCCCAGAAGCCTTCCTCCTATACCTTGCTCTTGCAACCCATTTGGAACATATCAGACCCTGTTTACTGCTAAAAATGAAAGGAGGCATCATCAAGGTTGTGGTTCTGTGCTGCAAACATTCATTTACGGCGACCCAGGATTTTAACTTTTTTTTTTTAAATCCCTTTCCCTTCTAGTCCACCTATTGCAGCAGCACTCCTCTGGCTGAAGGGCACAAAGCAGGGTTCCCCTCTGGACCCGTGAAGAAGTTTGCCTTTAAACAAGCCATGAGGTGTTGCTGTTAAATGATGCTTGGGACTCCCTCCTTTCCAGGGGCTGTGAGCACTGCTGTCACAGTATCCCCAGTTCATGGGTCTTTCACCCTGGGCCATAGGGCCATCCCTAAATAACTTCATTTTAATAAAATTTCACTGCTGTAAATTTTTTAATAACCAGTAGAATAGTCCAGCGTGCCCTGTGTAACCCCACCCCGGTGTGCCTATCCTGCACAGATGGGGGCCATAAACTTATTTGTAGACTCTTTGGGGCTCTTTTGATGTCCCGTTTCCCCAGGGTGTGGATCCTTTAACTTGGGGAAGCAGGGGTACCTCTCAGGTCCCAGTGCAGGAGTGACTAACTTCCTTCCTGAAATTTGCTGGGAGAGGGAAATTTCTATTCATTGTGTGCTGTGTGCTCAAATAAACACGCTGGAGCCACTGGATTAGTGTCCAAAAATAAAGTCTTTACTGCAAACACCTCTTGGTTTACTGGCACAATACATCTTTCCAGCATCATAGTCTTCCTGATGCTTTTTACAAATCCTTTGTCCTCTAATTGTGCAATAGTCTGTTAAGTAGGCAAGGGAACTTTCCACCTCCTGGATTAGGTGAGATGGTCGTCCCAGTGGGCAGGGCAACCCTTAGATGAACAGGAAAACCCTTTCCAAGATGGCCAAAATTCCTGTCTCTGCAAGAGATTAAATCCTCTCTCTCCTCAGCGCTTGAAGACTCCAGATGGGTGACCTCCAATTTGTAAATAGGTTCTTACTCACAGGGGCCGATGCAATATTATTCGCGGAAAGTGGGTGCTGATTTTTCAGTGCCCGCTTTCTTAATGCACGCATGGCGCCCGCAAAGGGGGGGCGCCATGCAATACGCAAATTAGGGGGTTGCTCTAGCCAGGAGGCACTAGGGTTGCTAGTGCGAACTTAGCGCCTTCTTGCTAACGCAACCCTGCGGTTACCGGCGGTCTGCCGGTTATGAATACCGATGCTGAGCATATCGGTGTCGGTCTTCAAAGTGGCCAGCAGAGATCTTGTTTTCTTTTTTTTTTACTTAAAAAAAAAAAAAAAAGTACAGAAAAGCAGTTTTTTCTACTTTTCTGTAGTTTTTTTCAGTGCGCTCAGCTATTAACACCTGCTCCAGGCCGGCGTTGATAGCTGAGAGATAAATGTGTGTCTGAGACGCACATTTATTTTTTTGCATTTGGAGTGAATGAATAATAGCCTCATTCACATGCATTTGCATGTGATGAGCGCTAACTCATTCACTCCGTGTCGGGCGTGTGTTAAAAAGGCGCTAATCCCTCTATTGCATTAGGGGGTGGATTAGCGCCTATTTAACCCGCGTCCGACAGCTGGTTAAACAGTGCGCTCGGCTGAGCACACTGAGTGCATCGGCCCCACAGTTAATAGTTCTTTCCATTTTAACTTGATGGGGATCCCTGTTGGGTTGGATCCTGGATGAAACCACAGAATCTTGGATAGGTAGGAAAACACTTCCTCACAGATCTTCAAAATAACTTCTGGTTCCCAAAAAGGAAATAACACCGGAGGTGCCCCCTGCACCGGGTCACCACCATGTGTCCAGCAAGGCTCCTACCACATAAAAATCCAAAAGCCAAATTATTCCCAGGACAACCACTCTGAGCACAGCAGAGGAGCCCTTGACCTATCCCAAGGGATCCCAGGCAGGATGGAGCCCAGGCCCCCAAGCAGGCCAAAAATGTAACTAAGGCAAAACTTTTAGCCGGTTTAAATACTGCTCACCTGTGTCTCCAAGTGCAAGAGCCAACTACTGTGTCTCACTTCTTTTTCAGCTAAGCATTATTCAAGTAGTAGCAAACACTTATTCAAAGAATAGTTTAGAGATTGGGATGCATGTTTTTGTACTTGGAAAAAACGTCATGCATAGATGCTACTGTGCATTATTTTATGGGGCCTTTTGAGGCTCCTTGAGATTGCTTCTGCAGCAGTTACAGAGGAAACAGATTTAAGGAAATGAATTCAAGTCATCCAGGATAAAGTAATTTGCATGTCAGTTCATTTAGATATGTAGACATAAAGGTCAACAGCTGTGAAACAAATGCTGAAGTTATATTTTAACCTACAGATTGCTTGTTTATTCAGACCTAATCATCCTTAGTACATTTTGCACTGACCTGATCACCAACCTTCTTAACAGCCTTAATCTGGTCCTTAACGCATCCAAGACCGAACTCCTCCTCATCTCCTCTAACCGAGACAACCCTCTCCCACAGACCAACCTTAACACCCAGCTCATGCATACCCACGTAAGAGATCTCGGGGTATTACTAGACAACCGCTTAAACCACAAGAAAATGATCAACACCACAACCAAAGATTGTTTCTACAGGCTCCAAGTCCTAAAAAGACTCAAACCCCTACTCTTTTTCCACGATTTCAGAACAGTTCTGCAAGCCTTGATATTTGCTAAAATCGATTACTGCAGCGCACTCCTCCTGGGACTCCCCAGCTCTACCACTAAGCCGCTACAGCTGATACAGAACGCTGCGGCAAGAATCCTGACTAACACCAACCGGGGAGAACACATATCCCCCATCCTAAGTAAACTACACTGGCTCCCAGTGAAGTACAGAATCCTCCACAAATCACTCACTTTAATCCACAAAGCCATCTACAATCACTTGCATCTGGACCTCGAATTTCCCCTCAATCTCCACCTCACCAACAGACCGACTAGAGAAATATATAAAGGAACCCTACAGACCCCACCTACAAAAGCCACACGTCTCACCTCAACTAAAGACCGATCCTTCTCAACAGCAGGCCCAACTATCTGGAACAACATCCCAGCTGACCTCAGAATGGAATCCTGCCTACTAACATTTAAGAAAAAACTTAAGACCTGGCTTTTCCGCCAAGCCTTCTCAGATACCCATGACACACAATAGTCGACAGAACTTCCTTCAGGAGCAAAGGATCTCCATATTACCCATGTCCAGAATAAGAGCCCCCTGACTCTGCTTTGTTTATACTAATAATTCCTCCGTTATCTCAAGCCTTTCCTTCCTTCCAGCAGCTTATGCTTCCAAGTTTAATTTCCCTGTTAAATGTAACTTTGTTTTTTCATGCTCAACCTATTGTTTTTGGTTACTGTTCTTGGTTCAGTTCCCCAATTCGATGTAAACCGATCTGATATGGTCTCTACCATGAAGGTCAGTATAGAAAAGTGTTAAATAAATAAATAAAATAAAGGGGGTACAATAACTCTTGATAGATAGTCACAAAGCCATTCTACTAAACCACAATAAGTTTGGTTATTTAAGCACAGTAGATAACAAAGTTATTGCATAAAAAAGGTCAGTTAGGGCCTGATTTATCAAGGTTTTTCTAGTAGACAGAATAGAAAAAAAGTGAATTGGCCCCTTAGTGCTTTGTGCTCTAAGATAAGGGCAAATAAAATGTGAGAGGTATCTGATGCCTGTCATGAAGCCGAGCACTAGCCTCTCTGTGGGTTTACCAATATTGGGGTGTACTGGACTAGGCATAGAGGCTTGGGCAATTCTGTCCAAGCTCAAAAAGGAAACACAACCACATCTGCTTCCTCTCTGCGACCCACTCTGATTGCTCTTCTTCCCTCAGCTCTGATACCAGCCTCTGAACAAACCCACATCTTGGTATAAAATAGGGTCTCACACATCAAGGTATCAGCAACAAACAGAATATTTATTTCTGGGATTTCCAGCAGTCAGAGTGTACTAAATAACAAGGGATTGTCACGAATGCAGCCCTTGGGCTGTGGTGTGGTTGTCACTAGGGGTGGATTGCAGGAAAATATTAGCCCGGGGAATTTTTTCAAAATCGGCCCTCAGGGTATCTTACTCCCTTGTGCACTTGCTCTGCCACACATGCATCAACATGCCAAGTTGACTCTGAAACCCAGCAGAATTAATCCCAAATAGTAGAGATGTGAATCGGAACCCGGAATCAGTTCCGATTCCGGGTTCGGGGACTATCGGGAAATTGTTTGCGTGTGGTCTGATCGTTTTTTTTTTAATCGGTTGAGCCTGAGCCGATAAACAAAAAACCCACCCCAACCCTTTAAAACACATCCTTTAGCTTCACCCACCCAAAACTTTTTAAAAGTATCTGGTGGTCCAGTGGGGGTCCCGGGAGCGATCTCCGCTCTCGGGCCATCGGCTGCCACTAATCAAAATTGCGCCGATGGCCCTTTGCCCTTACCATGTGACAGGGGCTATTGGTGCCATTGGCCGGCCCCTGTCACATGGTAGGAGCAATGGATGGCCCGCGCCATTTTTAAAGATCGGGTCGGGGTGGGTTTAGGGGATGTTTTTGTGTGCCATTTTTCCCACCCTCCCCCAAAACGATAAGAGAACCCCACGAACAATTTCGTGGGGTTTTCCTATTGGTTTCGGGGAGCCCCCAATTTCTGATGAGTTTGAAAATATCGTACAGATGGTTCTCACATGCATGACACACTGAACCCATGATCGTCACGGGGCTAGATGTAAAGGTCCAGTTTGCATCCACGGGAACCCCCCCTGACCCACAATAATGGATGTAAAGCAGAATTACAACATTCCCTGTACAACTCACCCTACAAAAAAGATATTCTGGTTCTGGTGTCATCTCAGTAACAGCAACTCAAACTCCTTCTACTTCCAGGCTCAATAGCTCTACTTATGAAAAGACAGCAGTTTACCACCAATGCATGTCCTCATGAGAAAACACAACAAATAAGACTGATACAAACACTTACATGCTAGTAAAATATCTCACCTTAGTTACACACACAGAACCGACGTAACATACTCCCAGGATCTGCAGTTATGTACATAAACTAATCTGCACACAGTTACACCTAAATTATGGAATGCACTCAACCAGTAACAACCCTATCTATGAAAAGGCAACACTACAAATATTAAATCGGGCCCTAAACACCAATACACCTCCTATTAGGAAAACAGAACTAGCAAGCAGCTATAGATCCTCACACAGAAATAATTGTAAAACTATACTAATAAGCAGAATAAATGTTTCAAAACAGCTGTGAACAGAATAACATCCAACAATTAAAAACTCATAAAAACTATTAAAAATTCTCCAAACACCAATAAAATATTTTAAAAAAGCAGACACATCACATAATATTAAATAATTAAAATGGCAGTCAGTCAAGAAAAATAAACTTAAAAATCCATCTTTACTTACCCCCTCCAGCAGCTCTCCTACTCCTGTCCTCTTCCATGCAGGCCGTAGCACACACCAGAAGCAGCAGTAGTGGCTAAGCTCTATACTCATGGTCCTCTTCCTTAGGGCCCTCTCTGTCTCTCACACCAATCATCTCCCAACCAGTCTTTCACACACACACTAGTCACCTTTCTGAACAGTTTCTCTCATGCCATACACACACACAGGCTTCCCACTCCCGTGTTCTATCTTACATATACGGGGCTTCTCACTCCCATACTGTGTCTCACACACACCCAGGTTTCTCACTCCCATGGTCACTCTCTCCACATGCACAGGCTTCTCATTCCCATAATCACTTTCTCTCTCTTACACACACACACACACACACACACATGCACCAGTCTCTTTCTCATTCCCATGCTCGCTCTCTCCACATGCACAGGCTTCTCATTCCCTTAATCACTTTCTTTCACATACACACCCCAGTCTCTCTCTCTCACACACCGTCACCTTACCAACCAGTCCCTCTCTCCTGCATTAACACACACATAGGCTTCTCACTCCCATGCTCTCTGTCACATATACAGGCTTCTCAGTCCCATGCTTTCTTTCACAAATACCCCCACAACACCAGGCTTCTTACTCCCATGCTTTCTCACATACCCAGATTTTTCAGTCCATGCTTTTTTTCTCTCTCTCTCGCATGCACACACACATACACACACACACGTCACCTCCCTGACCAATCTCTCACTCTCTCACACACACTTGTCATCTACCTGTCCAGTCATTTTTATTGTCTCTCACATATACACACATCACCTCTCTGACCAGTTTCTCTCAATCACACACATGCTCTCAATTACACACATGCTCTCAATCAAATACATGCTCTCAATTACACACATGCTCTCAATCACATACATGCTCTCAATTACACGCACATTCTCTCACTGGCTATCTTCTCTCTCTCTCACTCACTTCCTCCCCCCGCCCCCCAGCACAAATGGTAGCTGCAGCAGCCTCCTCCTCCAGCACCTGCAGTCCAAGAAAGAAGAATCCCATCGGCCGTGGGAGGCTTATACTGCTGTCTCCTTTGCCGATTGCCGGCTGCTTCAATTGCTCCGGGCCTCACTATTGCTCGGGGGCCAATATTGGTGCCGCCGCCACCGCTACTTTTCCACGCGGCATGGCTCTTTCTCCTTCCCGCGCACTGCGCTGCGTATCACTTCCTGTTCCGGGGCAGGCGTGGGAAGAAGAAAAGGCCGTCTATCCATCTTTACCTGATTCCTGGTTCTGATCTCAGCTACAGATACTGACAACTCTTCTTGACTGCTGCCTGCCCTGACCCCAGCTTGGACCTCAACCTGCCTTCTTGCTGCATGCTCTGACCTTGGTCTGTACCTGGATACTGATTGCTTACTGTCTGCCCCAACTTCGGCCTGAACCTGGATATTGTTGCTGATTGCCAGCTCTGACCTTTGCCCAAGACTTGACTTTGTCTGACTGCTCCTTACGGGACTCTCACCTAAGCCCTGCTGGCATCTGGAACCCAAGGTTTCAGTCTGTAGGGAACAGGGTTGGTATAGGTGAAGACCCAGCCCCAGCCCCAGCCCCATTCCTAGTAATAGTGAGTCCACCAACTGTCAGCATGGGCTTAGTAGATTCGCCTGCTAGGCTGCGTCAAACAGGGGAGGATTGGCCTAATGGGGGATCGGCAAAGCCACGAAGAAACTTCAGCGGTGGCTGCCGGCTCCCGTGGGCATCCCAAGGGGAGCCCGATGCCGCAGGTAAGTGGCCGGCCACGGTTGCGGACCACCGCGGCTGGTGGCTGTAACAATATCACTGTGCCAAGGCTGTGAACGTGCACCTATGAGAGGCCGGGAAGTCAGCAATGATGAAGGCAGCATGATGCCAGGGAAGTAAGGGGACACCAAGGGTGGGATGGTGGCTGCAAAGGCGGCACGTTACAGGGATATTAAGACACCAATTTAATCAGGATACAGAGGCATCCACAGCAAAGCTTCACCTTTAGCAACAACACAATAAATATTAACTAAATGCTTATCTATCAATTATATACTTCTTCCTCATATTGAATACTCCAAAGTGCTTGTCCTCTCTCTTCTCCTGTACACTAGCGGGTAGATTTTCAAAGGGGTATCCTACGCGCGTACCCCCCGAAAACCTACCCCAAACCCCCCCTGCGCACGCCGAGCCTATTTTGCATAGGCTCGGCGGCGCGCGCAAGCCCCAGGGCACGCGTAAGTCCCGGGGCTTGAATGGAGGGGCATGTCGGGGGGTATGCCGCGAGAGACGCGGCGTTTAGGGGGCGGGCCGCGAGTGATGTGGCGTTTAGGGGGTGGCGCCGTGGGCGAGGTTTCGGCCTGGGGGCGTTCCGGGCGCGTGGCCATGGCTGCCAGACCAGCCCCCGGGACCGGAACACGGAGCAGGGCAGCCGGCCGGCGCGTGCAAAGTTACGCCTGCTGAAAGCAGGCGTAACTTTGCCGACAAAGGTGGTGGGGGGGTTTAGGTAGGGCCGGGGGGGTGGGTTAGGTAGGGGAAGGGAAGGGAAGGTGCGGGGGGGGGGGGTGTGTGGAAGGAAAGTTCCCTCCGAGGTCGCTCCGATTTCGGAGCGACCTCGGAGGGAAAGGAGGCAGGCTGTGCGGCTCGGCGCTCGCAGGCTGTCGATTTTGGGCAGCCTTGCGCGCGCCGACCCCGGATTTTAATGGATACGCGCGACTACGCGCGTATCTATTAAAATCCCGCGTACTCTTGTTCGCGCCTGATGCGTGAACAAAAGTACGCGATCGCGCTAATTTATAAAATCCAGCCCTAGGAGTGTTGCAGGAGGAAGGTTCTGGAAGCTAAATTTAGGAACATAGGTAGGAAATTGAAATCCAGAACCTTCAGGTTTGCATTCTCAGATATGCTTCCTGTTCCACATGCAGGACCCCAGAGCCAGCTGACCTCCAAAATCTGAATATGTGGATGAGGCAATGGTGAAAGGAAAAGGATTTTTTGGTTTGTGAGGAACTGGGGAACATTGTGGGGAAGAGGGAGCCTATTCTGACAGGAAGGACTCCACCTTAACCATGGTAGAACCAGATTGCTGGTGCTAACTTTTGAAAAGGAGATAGAGAAACTTTTAAAGTAGAACATGGGGGAAAGCTGAAGGTTGCTTAGCAGCACATGATTCAGAGGGAGGTATCTTCAAAGGATACTGGCAAACCAAGTAAGGGTTAGAATTAGGGATGTGCATTAGTTTGCGACGAAATAGGAAATAGAGACAATATTTCCTATTTCGTCATGTTTCAGGAGGGCAACGAAACGATAAGAAGACCACACGAAATTTCGTGTGGTTTCTTATTGTATTTCGGGGGGGGGGGGGGGGGAAGAAAGGGCACATTAAAAAAAACAAAAAACCTAAACCCACCCCAACCCTTCAAATGTAATAAATTGCAACCCCACCCTCCCGATCCCCCGACTTGTCCGACCCCCCCTCAAGACTTAACGAACGTCCCTGGTGGTCCAGCGGGATCCCAGGAGTGATCTCCCCCTCTCGGGCCATCGGCTACCTCTAATCAAAAATGGCACCGATGGCCCTTTGCCCTTACCATGTGATGGGCTATCGGTGCCATTGGTTGGCCTCTGTCACATGGTAGGAGCAATGGATGGCCCTTGCCATTTTTTAATGTCCAGTTAAAGAGGTGGCTGTAAAAGTTGAAAACCTCCCAAAGGTATTTCAATACAGAGCACGCAGATAAAAATGTCTCCAAACTGCGTGTATCATCTGATAATAACCAAATGCCAGAAATCTGAAAAATAATACTGGAGAGTTATAATGTATGGTGCTAAAGGAAGATAGAGACATAATAAACATCTCAGAGCCCTGGTGAAAGTCAGATAATTAATGGGACATTGTGATACCAGAGTACAAATTATACTGACATGACAATGCAGATAAAATAGATGGAGGGGTGGCACTATATGTTAAAGATGGCATAGAGTCAAGCAAGTTAAAAGTTTTGCCGGAAACAAACTGCACTCTGGAATCCTTAAGGATAGAAATTCCAAGGGTAAAAGAGAGTATAGTAGTGGAGATATAATTACTGCCCACCTGGCCAGGATATGGAAACGGACTACAAAATGCTAACAGAGATTAGACTGGCTAGTAAAATGGGCAACACAATAATAATGGGAGACTAATTTCCTGAGTATTGCTTGGGTAATAAATATCACATCAGGATATGCAAGGAAAGGAAAGTTCCTTGATGCCATTAATGACGGCTTCATGCAACCGATGAGAGGGGGAACTATATTAGATCTAGTTCTCAGTGGAACGCAGTACCTTGTGCAAGAGGTAAAGTTGGTGGATCTGCTTGGCAACAGTAATCATAAAATAATAAAATTTGACAATCATTTGAGGGTGAATACTAAGTAAAACTATTGCAGTAGCATTTAACTATATAATGAGATATGATAAAATGAGGAAATGTGTTAGAAAAAAACTGAAAGGCGCAATCCACAAGATAAATAACTTGCAGAAAGCATGGATGCTGTTTAAAATTACCATCCTTGAGGGCTTTATTTATAGAGAACAGTAAAAAGGCCTTTGGAAATCAGTGCCTAAGTTTGTACCTGAGCTAATGGAGAGTGAAGTGGCTTGACGAAAGTCACAAAGGGAATCAGCGAAAGAAATAGGAGTTGAACTTTGGCCTCCTTGGGTCTCATTCCACTAACTTAGTTGAGCCACCTTTTATTCCTTTACCCAAATCTCTATCATCTATTTATGTCTCAAAAAATAGCCAAAATAATAAAAAAAACAAAAAAAAAAAACTACACAAAATTTTCTTAAGGGCAAAACCCCACATAAAATATGTACAAAAAATCATCCCCAATTGCTTCACAAAGGGATCCCGCAATGTCTGTGTTTTGGTATGCCAGCCTGTCCCTTCCATGGTGGTATTGGTGGTAGTGGTGGTGGTGGTGAAGGGGGGGGGGGGGGGGGTTGTCCAGGCATCCTCTCTATTGGAAGTGGTGGTATTTAGACCCAAACATTAGTGATATTTTCCTAGACAAATGTCTCCATTGGACCTTGTTAAGTCTGGAACAAACACTGAACGATAAAGCTTTCTGTCTGAAACATTTCTAGTTGGTTAGACAGGATTATGATATGATTGATTGATTGATTCAAATAATTCATTCACTGAGTTCCTATCAGGATCCATAAACAAATGTGACATGGCAAAGCATAGCCATGTTAGTGAGTATCATTTATAAATTTCAGGTAGAATAGCAGTAGGATCCAATCTTTGTTCAGTGATATCAAAGCACTGTTTCTCATTGGCTAGGTCACTGGTGACCATTATGAGGCTGATATTTAGCGCTACTTATCCGGATATAATAGGGTCTTATCTGCCTATGCGGCAGCTGCTGATTTAATCCGGCTATGTTCAGCGGTCGCCACTTAGCTGGATAAATATTTATCCAGCTTAAGTAAATAGCTGGATTTCTTGTGGGCGGGCAATGGGCACATCGAGTCAGGGAAACTTTTCTGGTTGTCTTAACCAGATAAGCGCCTATATTCAGCCTTATCCAGTTAAGTTAACTGAATAAGTTAGACTTGCTGCTGAATATCCTTTCTAAGTTAGCAGGATAAGTTATATCCATATAATTTAGATAATCGAATATCTTTGAATTTTGGTCCTAATGAGTTAGAAGGCTTTTTGAAATAGCTTAATACCTGTGATAATTTAATTTTCTCTATGTAGAAATACCAATTTGCATACCTTTTTAAAGATATTTTAATTAAAAAAGAGGGCCATGTCTTTCCTACATCTACTTTTCATAAGCCCTCTTACATTTTTTAAGTTCTCATATGTTCTGGGTTTTGACTGTGCACACTAGCATTCTGCCCAGAGACTCTGACCTGGGGGGCTAATCTCTCTGAGGTCTGCACTGGGGGGCTACCTGAGGGGGCTTATTGCCTATATGCACACAGGACTATCTTGGGGACTTTCCCAATATAAACCAAACAATTACTGGTATTATACCTGGGGGCTTGAACCCAGGAGCTTATTCCCCACATAAATAGCCACTCAAACTTTGATTCAGTCCATCACAGTTCCAGGTACTTAGGAAAGTAAATTTATTTGAGCAACAGAAGGATAGAACAAATAAAATCAGATCATGCACAAGAAGCAGTGGTAAATAATAACAATTGCTACATTTATATAAAAAGCTTTCATGTTTCCAAAGGATCAGCCTGTGCTATCACGTCCGGAAGTGCAATCTCCCTCTCCCTCTAGCTGTTATTTCTCCTTATACAATAAATGTTTGGGAAAAGCAGCGATGTTCCCTTCCTCTGAATTCTTATCAATTTCACTCACAGCTATGTGGCCTTCACTCTCTTTCAGACTTTAGAATAAATTAATTGCTTGCTTTCTCATCATAGACCTACTGGAAAAACTAAAATAAACAGACTCTTGCCTGTTCGTAAGCATTATGTAGTGCAAAGCAGTAAATATGAGTTCACTCAGAGATTGGCCTGTAGCTATTTCTGAATCCACATACATCCTCAGCCAAAGTAGCAAAAAATGACTCCAATATACCATTCTAGAAAATGTAGAGATCATTTGAAGTAGTATCCTTGTGATTCTAGGACCCACTTTTCCTGGTTGTGAGGGAAAAAAACATTCTGGTAGGCTTTGAATCAGAGACTAATGCCTCGCATATAGAGCGACAGAACAACCAATATCAGAAGAAGACTCAAACAGCTGATAGCCTGATACATGGCTCCGCCCCTGAGGATCCGGATTGCTTATCAAAAGGCATTGCTGGAAACATTAAGTTCCACCTTAACCAGGGTGTTGCGATCCCGGGGCGCCCCCGGGACCGACACTCACCCCGCGGCGGTAGCGTCGCTGGCTCCGGCCTCCCAGGCCTGCAGGGACCGCGGGCGCTGCGCCCCCGGCCTGTCCCGACCTCACTCGGGCCTGCAGGGCCTTCTGGCATCGCGTCCCGGCCTCTCCCGAGCCGTCGGCGTTCCTCGGCGGCTGGCCCCGCCCCCTAGACGCACGCGCGCGTCTCTCAGCTGGCTTTAAAGGGCCAGCACAGGAAATTGGCAGGGGAAGCTCCCGGGTGACGTCAGACGCTGCAGGGTATAAAAACCCTGCAGTACAGCCAAGCCATTGCCTTGCAACGAGGTTCCCAGGTTCGTCCTGCTCCCAGTTGCTGTGTTCCTGCTCGTCACTTTGATCTTCTGGTTTTCGACTTCGGATTGGCTTGTGGTTCTTCTTGGCTTCTGACCCTGGTTCGGCTTCGGTGTCTTCTGGCTCTCGACTCGGCTTGGCTTACGATACTTCTCTGGATCTCGACTTGGACTGGCTGACAACGACTTCTCTGGCTCTAGACGCGGACCGGCTGACAGCGATTCTCCGACACCTGACCCGGGCTTGGTGAGCTACTTCTCCATCGATAGGGATCTCCTAAGTCCCAGCGGCCGGGTTCCTACGGGCTCCTCCCGGGGGGACACCGGCTTCCAGGGTGAACCGCCTAAGTCCCAGCGGCCGGACTCCTACGAGCTCCTCTCGGGGGAGTACCGGCTTCCAGGGCGAAGCACCTCTCCCACCGGGTCAGCTTCATCTCCTGGTCCTTGGTCGCATAGGGCCCTTCGTGTCTTTCTCCCGGTAGTCCGCGAGCCTGCTTTCGCCGCCTCCCGTTTGGAACCGGTGCCCCTACCTCTCTAAGGTATTCCATCTCCTGGTTCCGATCGGCCCAAGGGTCCACGAAGCTAACAGATTGCAAGGCCATGGACCCGGCGGACCTTGCTGGACTCAAAGCCATCCCGGGCATAGCCCAGAAGCTACAGCAGCAACAGAACTGCCTCGAAACCTTGATGTCAACAGTTCAACGCCTGGCGGATCGCGTGGAGGGGGCCTCCGCAGCAGCTCCTGTGGCATCTTCCTCTCAGGCTAGTATGGGTTCCATCACTCCTGTACAGATGCCCGCACCAGCCCGATACTCAGGGGATCCTAAGACATGCAGAGGATTCCTCAATCAATGTTATATTCGTTTTGACCTGCTGCCCGCACAATTTCCCACGGATCGAGTCAAGACGACGTACATCATTTCCCTCCTGGATGGGAAACCATTGGTCTGGGCTTCTTCCCTTTGGGAACGCCAGGACTTCAGACTGAACAACCTAGTGCAGTTCGTCAAGTCGTTTCGAAGAGTCTTCGATGAACCATCCCGTGCCTCCACAGCCGCCTCCGAATTGCTCCAGCTGAGACAGGGGAATCGGCCTCTGGAAGAATACGCGATGGAATTCCAGACCCTCGCCTCTGAGCTGGCTTGGGGCGAAGACAGCTTGCATGGCATTTTCCTGGAGGGACTTTCACCACGGCTCCAGGACGAACTGGCAGCCCGGGACCTGCCTGACGATCTTCAAGATTTGATTGAGCTGGCCGGGCGAGTGGATCGACGCATCCAGCGCCGCTTCCGGGACCGAAGACCCACGTCGGGACAGACTAGTCGCAGGGTCACTCCGCCTCGTACCCGACCTTCCCAGCCTGCTGCCGCGACCACCTCGGCAGAGGAGCCTATGCAATTGGGGAGAGGGCCCCTATCTTCTGAAGAGCGGAGGCGCCGTCGCGCCCAAAGACTGTGTCTTTACTGTGGGAGCAACGGACATTTCCTAGCCCGCTGTACCGAGCGCCCGGAAAACGCCCGAACCTAGAGTCTAGCGGGGAGTTAACTCTAGGCAATGTTTCACCCAACTCCCCATGTACCGTACCGGTACGCCTTTGTCTGCCTGAGGGTGGATTCGACACCTTAGCCCTGCTAGACTCTGGGTCCGGGGGGAATTTTATCCTCCAAGAACTGGTGCAACAGCTCCAGCTCAAGGTCCTGCCTCAGGAACCAACCGTGCGAGTCTCCTCTATCCAGGGGGTCCCCCTCCCGGGTGTCATCGCTACTCGCACTACCCCGCTGAAGCTTCAAGTCGGAGCCCTGCATAGGGAGGAGATGTCCTTCCTCATTCTTGAAAAATCTATTCACCCCGTGGTCCTGGGCCTGCCCTGGCTCAGGGAACATTCGCCTACGATCGATTGGGCCACGCTTCAGATTATGTCTTGGGGTTCAGCGTGTTTCCATCGCTGCCTCCCCGCTCGTCCTTTGCAGACACTACCTCTCCTCACGACCCCCTTGACGGTTCCGCCTCAGTATCACGACTTCCGCGACGTCTTTTCCAAAGAAAAAGCCGAATTACTCCCGGAACACCGACCCTTTGATTGCGCAATCACTCTGCTACCAGGGACTACGCCACCCCGTGGGAGGGTCTATCCACTATCCCTGCCAGAGACTCAGGCTATGTCGGCCTACATAAAGGAGAACCTAGAACGGGGTTTCATCAGACCATCCAACTCCCCCGCCGGGGCCGGGTTCTTTTTTGTAGGGAAGAAGGACGGGTCCCTTCGCCCCTGTATCGATTACCGGGGCCTGAACCTAATCACCCGTCGGGATCGTTATCCATTGCCTTTGATTCCGGAACTCTTAGACCGCCTTCAAGGGGCTCGCTTTTTCACCAAGCTTGACCTCCGAGGGGCGTATAACCTAGTGCGGATCCGCCCGGGGGACGAATGGAAGACCGCCTTTAACACCAGAGACGGTCACTACGAATATCTCGTCATGCCATTCGGTCTCTGCAACGCCCCAGCTGTGTTTCAAAACCTGATGAACGAGGTTCTTCGCGAGCTGCTGCACACCACGGTTATCGTGTATTTGGATGATGTCCTAATTTACTCCCAGGATCTTGCCTCTCATCGCCAACATGTTCGCCAAGTACTCCAGAAACTAAGAGAGAACCGGCTATACGCCAAATTGGAAAAATGCCAATTCGAACAAGACTCGCTGCCTTTCCTGGGATACATTGTTTCTTCAACGGGCTTCCAGATGGACCCGGATAAGGTCGCAGCCATTGAGAAATGGCCTCAGCCCCATGGGGTGAAAGCGCTCCAGCGCTTTTTAGGCTTCGCCAACTTCTATCGCCACTTCATTCCACACTACTCCAGCCTGGTGGCGCCTCTAACGGCCCTCACCCGTAAAGGAGCTGATGCCCACAAATGGACCCCCAACGCAACACAAGCCTTCCAGGAACTTAAAAAGGCCTTTCTACGGGAGACCTGCCTCCGACACCCTGATCCCTTGCGCCAATTTGTGGTAGAAGTGGACGCCTCCGACGTGGCGGTAGGGGCTGTGTTGGCTCAACTCGCCAAGAATGGGAAAACCTGGCCCTGCTCCTATTTCTCTCGTAAGTTCTCTCCCGCCGAAAGAAACTATGGTATCGGCGACAAGGAGCTACTCGCAGTCAAGCTAGCCTTTGAGGAGTGGCGCCAGTGGCTGGAGGGGGCCCAACACCCCATCATAGTCTACACCGACCATAAAAATTTGGAATACCTGTGCCGTGCCCAAAGACTCAACCCTCGGCAGGCACGCTGGTCCCTCTTTTTCAGCCGCTTCAACTTTACTCTCCATTACCGACCGGCGGCCAAGAACGTAAGGGCAGATGCTCTCTCTCGTGCTACTGAGACGGAGGACACCCCAGAACCACTTCGCTACATTCTGGATCCAGCTAAGGTGTGTCTAGCCGCCTCTGACGTCAGACCCGCGGGCAAGACAGTAGTCCCGGCCCGCTCCAGGAGGAGGGTCTTAGCATGGGCACACGATTCCCTCACGGCCGGGCACCCAGGGATTGCCCGAACTTTGGAGCTCTTGACGGAGTTCTATTGGTGGCCACGGATGAAGGAGGATGTCCGGCTTTATGTGCAGTCGTGTCCTACTTGTGCCCAGCAAAAACCATTACCAGGTCGACCATGGGGACTCCTGCAGCCGCTTCCCATTCCTACGGAACCGTGGACGCACATTTCCACGGATTTCATTGTGGAGTTGCCGCCCTCTGAGGGGAAGACCGTCATTTGGGTCACCATTGACCGATTCTCAAAGATGGCCCACTTTGTGCCATTGGCCAAACTGCCTTCGGCTCCTGAACTGGCCACATTGTTTGTCCACCATATCTTTCGGCTACATGGCTTGCCCTTGCACCTTACCTCAGACCGAGGTCCCCAGTTCACAGCAAAGTACTGGAGGGCTCTTTGCAGGAAGTTCGGGGTACAGCTGGACCTAACTACAGCGTTTCATCCGCAGAGTAACGGCCAGGTCGAACGGACAAATCGTACTCTCAAGGCCTTTCTCCGAGCCTTCGTGGGGGACCTCCAAGACAACTGGGTCTCGCTTCTTCCCTGGGCCGAGTTTTCTTATAACCGACACAAACACTCGGCCACCTTACAGTCCCCCTTCCAACTGGTTTACGGGAAAGTACCCAGACCTCCTTTGCCCTTACCTGCGACGGTCTCTTCCCCGGCAGCACAGCTGACAGCGGAGCAGATCCATCAGCTCTGGCTCTCCACCCAGGAGAGACTTCATAAGACCACGGCCCGGTTCAAAAAGTATGCAGACCGGTCTCGACGCCCCGCACCTGTCTTCTTACCCGGGACAAAGGTCTGGCTGAGCACCAGACACATTCAGCTGCGGACTCCCTCCATGAGACTGGCGCCTCGCTACATCGGCCCCTTCCCGGTAGCTGAACGCATAGGAGCAGTGTCCTATCGGTTACGCCTCCCATCCACGCTGAAGATTCATGATGTTTTCCACGTCTCTCTTCTCAAACCAGTGGTTCACTCCCACTTGCGACCTCAGCCTCCGGAGCCCACTCCTGTTGCGACTGACCCTGGAGCCACGTACACGGTTAAGGAGGTCCTGGATGTTCGGTTCCGTCGTCGACACTGGGAGTATCTCCTTTCCTGGGAGGGGTACGGTCCTGAAGAGAACTCTTGGGAGCCCTCCTCGCACATTCTCGACAAAGACCTTCTCCTCCAGTTTCATAGGGCGCACCCGGACAAGCCGCGTCCTCCTGGGGGGGGCCGTAGGAGGAGGGGTACTGTTGCGATCCCGGGGCGCCCCCGGGACCGACACTCACCCCGCGGCGGTAGCGTCGCTGGCTCCGGCCTCCCAGGCCTGCAGGGACCGCGGGCGCTGCGCCCCCGGCCTGTCCCGACCTCACTCGGGCCTGCAGGGCCCTCTGGCATCGCGTCCCGGCCTCTCCCGAGCCGTCGGCGTTCCTCGGCGGCTGGCCCCGCCCCCTAGACGCACGCGCGCGTCTCTCAGCTGGCTTTAAAGGGCCAGCACAGGAAATTGGCAGGGGAAGCTCCCGGGTGACGTCAGACGCTGCAGGGTATAAAAACCCTGCAGTACAGCCAAGCCATTGCCTTGCAACGAGGTTCCCAGGTTCGTCCTGCTCCCAGTTGCTGTGTTCCTGCTCGTCACTTTGATCTTCTGGTTTTCGACTTCGGATTGGCTTGTGGTTCTTCTTGGCTTCTGACCCTGGTTCGGCTTCGGTGTCTTCTGGCTCTCGACTCGGCTTGGCTTACGATACTTCTCTGGATCTCGACTTGGACTGGCTGACAACGACTTCTCTGGCTCTAGACGCGGACCGGCTGACAGCGATTCTCCGACACCTGACCCGGGCTTGGTGAGCTACTTCTCCATCGATAGGGATCTCCTAAGTCCCAGCGGCCGGGTTCCTACGGGCTCCTCCCGGGGGGACACCGGCTTCCAGGGTGAACCGCCTAAGTCCCAGCGGCCGGACTCCTACGAGCTCCTCTCGGGGGAGTACCGGCTTCCAGGGCGAAGCACCTCTCCCACCGGGTCAGCTTCATCTCCTGGTCCTTGGTCGCATAGGGCCCTTCGTGTCTTTCTCCCGGTAGTCCGCGAGCCTGCTTTCGCCGCCTCCCGTTTGGAACCGGTGCCCCTACCTCTCTAAGGTATTCCATCTCCTGGTTCCGATCGGCCCAAGGGTCCACGAAGCTAACACAGGGTGGAACCAGACTACTGGCGCTAACCTTTATAAAGGAGATAGAGCAGCTTTTAAACTAGAGCAAAGGGGAAAGCCGACAGTCGCTCAGCAGTGCATGGTTCAGAGAGAGGTATCTTCAAAGGATACTGATGATGCATTAGAATTAGGGCATCCCGACAGTGAGGTTTCAATAATTAGAAAAATAGTCCAAGTGCCTGTAACTAAAAACTCACCTGAGCTAAAAAATTCTAACTTATCCCTATCAATTAAAAAGCAGAATGAAAATATAAACAAAAAACAAACTTTGAAATGTTTGTATGCTAATGCCAGAAGTCTAAGAAGTAAGATGGGAGAATTAGAATGTATAGCAGTGAATGATGACATAGACTTAATTGGCATCTCAGAGACATGGTGGAAAGAGGATAATCAATGGGACAGTGCTATACCGGGGTACAAATTATATCGCAATGACAGAGAGGAGCACCCGGGAGGAGGTGTGGCGCTTTATGTCCGGGATGGCATAGAGTCCAAGGATAAACATACTGCATGAGACTAATAACAAAATTGAATCTTTATGGGTAAAAATCTGTTGTGTGTCGGGAAAGACTATAGTGATAGGGGTATACTACCGTCCACCTGGTCAAGATGGTGAGACGGACAGTGAAATGCTAAGAGAAATTAGGGAAGCTAACCAAATTGGTAGTGCAGTAATAATGGGAGACTTCAATTACCTCACTAAAAAACGTTGTGAAATTCCAATTTTTTCTTCAATGTGCAATATTTCAATGTGCAATATTTCATCTATATCACTTTGTATAGAGGACCATCATAACACCCGCAGGCATACAAGCAATTTTTGCTTTATGTATTGCCACACCGGGTCACATTTAATCATAAGTCCAAGTCCTTTATTATTAAATGTATCTTATTTTTATGAACTTTTTTTGGTAATTTTTCTTTAAAAATAAATGTGGAATGATACCTTCCTTACGCGTTGCTCAAAGAGATAATTCTTTCAAGGTGCTACCGCGCTCCACAAAGCTGTTTCACTCAGAAGACAGTTATTCATTAGGTCCAGTCGATGTATGTTTCGCATTGCTGCTTCAGGGACTGGACCTAATGAATAACTGTCTTCTGAGTGAAACAGTTTTGTGGAGCATGGTAGCGCCTTGAAAGAATTATCTCTTTGAGCAACGCGTAAGGAAGGTATCATTCCACATTTATTTTTAAAGAAAAATTACCAAAAAAAGTTCATTAAAATAAGATACATTTAATAATAAAGGACTTGGACCTATGATTAAATGTGACCCGGTGTGGCAATACACAAAGCGAAAATTGCTTGTATGCCTGCGGGTGTTATGATGGTCCTCTATACAAAGTGATATAGATGAAATATTGCACATTGAAATATTGCACATTGAAGAAAAAATTGGAATTTCACAACGTTTTTTAGTGAGATATTGTAGCTCGTTGTGCATTGAGATTAACTGTTATTATCTGGTGTAGACTTCAATTACCCCAATATTGACTGGATAAATGTATCATCGGGACACGCTAGAGAGAGAACATTCCTGGATGGAATAAATGATAGCTTTATGGAGCAATTGGTTCAGGAATCAACGAGAGAGGGAGCAATTTTAGATCTAATTCTCAGTGGAGCACAGGACTTGGTGAGAGAGGTAACGGTAGTGGGGCCACTTGGCAATAGTGATCATAATATGATCAAATTTGATTTAATGACTGGAAGAGGAACAGTGTGCAAATCCAAGGCTCTCGTGCTAAACTTTCAAAAGGGAAACTTTGATAAAATGAGAAAAATTGTTAGAAAAAACTGAAAGGAGCAGCTACAAAAGTAAAAAATGTCCAAGAGGCATGGTCATTCTTAAAAAATATCATTCTAGAAGCACAGTCCAGATGTATTCCACACATTAAGAAAGGTGGAACGAAGGCAAAACGATTATTGGCATGGTTAAAAGGGGAAGAGAAAGAAGCAATTTTAGCCAAACATTCTTCATTCAAAAATTGGAAGAAGGATCCAACAGAAGAAAATAGGATAAAGCATAAACATTGGCAAGTTAAATGTAAGACAGTGATAAGACAGGCTAAGAGAGTATTTGAAAAGAAGTTGGCTGTAGAGGCATAAACTCACAGTAAAAACTTTTTAAAATATATCCAAAGCAGAAAGCCTGTGAGGGAGTCAGTTGGACCGTTAGATGATCGAGGGGTTAAAGGGGCACTTGGAGAAGATAAGGCCATCACGGAAAGATTAAATGATTTCTTTGCTTCGGTGTTTACTGAAGAGGATGTTGGGGAGATACCTGTAATGGAGAAGGTTTTCATGGGTAATGATTCAGATGGACTGAATCAAATCACAGTGAACCTAGAAGATGTGGTAGGCCTGATTGACAAACTGAAGAGTAGTAAATCACCTGGACCGGATGGTATACACCCCAGAGTTCTGAAGGAACTAAAAAATGAAATTTCAGACCTATTAGTAAAAATTTGTAACCTATCATTAAAATCATCCATTGTACCTGAAGACTGGAGGATAGCAAATGTAACCCCAATATTTAAAAAGGGCTCTAGGGGCGATCCGGGAAACTACAGACCGGTTAGCCTGACTTCAGTGCCAGGAAAAATAGTGGAAAGTGTTCTAAACATCTAAATCACAGAACATATAGAAAGACATGGTTTAATGGAGAAAGTCAGCATGGCTTTACCCAGGGCAAGTCTTGCCTCACAAATCTGCTTCACTTTTTTGAAGGAGTTAATAAACATGTGGATAAAGGTGAACCAGTAGATGTAGTATACTTGGATTTTCAGAAGGCGTTTGACAAAGTTCCTTATGAGAGGCTTCTAGGAAAAGTAAAAAGTCATGGGATAGGTGGCGATATCCTTTCGTGGATTGCAAACTGGCTAAAAGACAGGAAACAGAGAGTAGGATTAAATGGACAATTTTCTCAGTGGAAGGGAGTGGACAGTGGAGTGCCTTAGGGATCTGTATTGGGACCCTTACTTTTCAATATATTTATAAATGATCTGGAAAGAAATATGACGAGTGAGATAATCAAATTTGCAGATGACACAAAATTGTTCAGAGTAATTAAATCACAAGCAGATTGTGATAAATTGCAGGAAGATCTTGAGACTGGAAAATTGGGCATCCAAATGGCAGATGAAATTTAATGTGGATAAGTGCAAGGTGATGCATATAGGGAAAAATAACCCATGCTATAATTACACAATTTGGGTTCCATACTAGGTGCTACAACCCAAGAAAGAGATCTAGGTGTCATAGTGGATAACACATTGAAATCGTCGGTTCAATGTGTTGCGGCAGTCAAAAAAGCAAACAGAATGTTGGGAATTATTAGAAAGGGAATGGTGAATAAAACGGAAAATGTCATAATGCCTCTGTATCGCTCCATGGTAAGACCGCACCTTGATACTGTGTACAATTCTGGTCGACACATCTCAAAAAAGATATAATTGTGATGGAGAAGGTACAGAGAAGGGCTACCAAAATGATAAGGGGAATGGAACAGCTCCCTTATAAGGAAAGACTAAAGAGGTTAGGACTTTTCAGCTTGGAGAAGGGACGGCTGAGGGGGGGATATGATAGAGGTGTTTAAAATCATGAGAGGTTTAGAACGGGTAGATGTGAATCGGTTATTTACTCTTCCAGATAGTAGAAAGACTAGGGGGTACTCCATGAAGTTAGCATGGGGCACATTTAAAACTAATCGGAGAATGTTCTTTTTTACTCAACGGACAATTAAACTCTGGAATTTGTTGCCAGAGGATGTGGTTAGTGCAGTTAGTATAGCTGTATTTAAAAAAGGATTGGATAAGTTCTTGGAGGAGAAGTCCATTACCTGCTATTAAGTTCACTTGGAGAATAGCCACTGCCATTAGCAATGGTAACATGGAATAGACTTAGTTTTTGGGTACTTGCCAGGTTCTTATGGCCTGGATTGGCCACTGTTGGAAACAGGATGCTGGGCTTGATGGACCCTTGGTCTGACCCAATATGGCATTTTCTTATGTTCTTATTATAGTGTTCTGGCAACTTGATGGCTAAAGGTCGAAATAAATTGAGCCACTGGACCTGGAGAGCCCTGTGAGCGCTCATACCCATATATCTGTTCCTGTTAAGAATATGTGAAAATGAAATGAAAGAAAAACAAATTAAATTCTGTTCACTTTTCTTTCATTTTGTTTTTCAAAGTCATCAGCCCTTGCTGTACCCTCCCTCTGCTGATAAAACAGTGCTGGCACCACAAAGAGTAAAAAATGAAAACCCTCATCGTGCTTTCTCGTATATTCCCCTCCATCTTCCCTATCCATGAGTCTGATGAAATCTAGATGGGGCAGGAATAATTTCCATGTGCTCCTTCCCACTGTGCCTTGCCATACAACAAAATAGCACCATCCTCAGGACCACCGGGTTCAATTTTGTATAAGGACACAGCGGGGTAGAAGTGCCTGGGGATCTCTCTTGCCCCATTTTTAAGACCCATGGATGGGGTAAAATGCACCTTGGGTAGATAGAGGGGAAGATGTGGATAGAACCTGAGTTGAGCTTTTTTTTTTTTGAAATTTTGCAGCACCAGTGCTGATCTTTTTTGGCAGGGAATAGGTCCGCAGTACTTTCCTTTGATTTTATTTTTCTTATGGTTTATTTTTCATTTCAAATAAATGAAATGAAAGAAAATAAACCAGAAACAAAAAAAAAAAATGTAAATGCAAACCCATAGTTCCTGTATTGCTTAAAGCATTGTGAAGTTTGTCAAACTGTATCAAGTATGTCGAAGATTGATATAACTGGATTAACTGCCCTGGACTGGATCTTGGACTCTGTTTATGTTAGACCTATGCTATATAGTCTTACCCTGGAGAAATGCAAATTGGACTGCTATTTTGGTTTTGCTTAAAATACTTTTGAATAAACACTTGCATATACTTTTGAACTGAAGTTGAGTCATGTATTGCAGGGAAGTCCGCAGCCTGACACCCAGGCAGAGCTATTTGGACACCTGGAGATCACTGTCCAGCCAGTTCACTACTATGTACAGTATTTGTGTTCTGCTGTGTTCATGTCATTATTTTTTACATAATATACTGCCTGTATTGCAGGAAATCAAGTGTGACCCAGCGTGAGCCAGCCCAGTTTGGCTGACATATTTATTCCCTGCCTCTGACTGTGCTCCTTGCTGGTTCATTATGTCTGTTGTTCATTCTGCTGTGCTGCCAGCCATGCCGGTTCCTGAATCTCTGCTCCAGTCCTTGCCTGCCTAGTGTTCCTGTCTGCCTTGAGTCCTGACCTTTACCTGCCTTGTTCTGTCTTCCCATGGTCTATATTCTCGCTGTTAGAATATAGTGAAGAACAAACTACACTTATACAGTGATCTGGACCCAGTTCCCACTTCACAGTGGCAGGCTTGCGTTAGCTGTGAATGCCAGGGATTCCCAGTCATAGTGGCTGCTCATGTCCCAGCCAGAAGGCTCCAGGTACTTAGCTAGTTTTGCAGGCTTAGATTATATCCTGACAGAGAAAATTTGATGGTGCAATCCCCTATACTTGCATATCAGTTTGTTAAAAGGAGCTATTCATATACATCAGTGAAGATCTCCTCTTGTGTTTTTTACACTCTTATCAGAATTTGTTGATACAGCGGACAGCTACACCATCTTCATCAGAAAATCAGATCACTTGTGTACTGAAATATTCTACACTGTCTTAAAACATGTGCTACATATACTCTATCCACAGACAGCTGCACTCCAAAATAATATATCACAGATGTGCATATTGAACGGATTACAAATGAATTAACTGGGGGATGACAAGGGTGTGGCTGTGAGGATGTTCCATCACTGCTTGTTTGTTTTTTTAAGAACTTGCCTTGCCAAGCTTTCAACTTGTGGTTTGATGGCCTTGAAAAGGTTCATGAGTAAGTAACTCACCATTAGTGGCTGGATTTTTAGTGGACACAAAGAGCAAAAATTCAATGTGGACTGCATTCCAACTGTTGGAATGCAGTCCACATTGAATTTTTGCTCTTTGTCCAGCAATGTTTTCATCACCTTATCCCTTATTCAATCATCTGAGTCTTCAAACACAGACTTTGAGTGACTTTCATGCTGGAAAGTATTTTCTCTCTATAGGTATTGTTGATTTAGAATATTTTTCTTAAGTTTGTTCTTAAGTTTGTTACATATGGATGTGGATATTCTGCAATAGAAAATAGATATAAAAATACACAGATTTGGGTGTTATGCCCGTTGGTCGCAGACAGCTGCGATCGCGCTTACTTATATCCTGCACGGTTCTCCAGCCTTGCCTGGGTCTGCTCACGGCACAGGCCAATCTCTACCACCGTGTTCTCCATGGCTTCTCGTGGCGGCCTTCACATGAGCGGCCGGTTCTACATATCTCTGATGTTTGTTATCCACTGTTAAATCTCCTCATACATGTAAATTAATACACAATATCGCTATTTTCACCCTTATGCGATCTATTAGGAGTTCTCCTCACGTATTTCTGCTGTTAATAAATGGATTCTCCTAACACAGAGGACATTGTAGTAAGAATAGTCCTCAGTCATGTCCGCTAGATATATTTAAACATAGCAGGGAGTTCCGAGAGCAGTTCTCTTTCAGGTCCGCCTACAGAAAAAAGGCACCCAAGGGTGCCTCGAGCCTCGGTTCGAATTGGACATCAGTGATTGGCCCGAGACAGGTTTAAAAACATGTGGAATAGAGGAAAGCGCCTGATTAACAGATGAAGGCATCGCTCACGCGAGAAGGTGTTTACAACAAATAGTAAGTACGTTACATATCCTCACAGCGATGGTAGATTTAATATGGATTTTAATTAACTATTTGATTATGTTTCTTAAAGAAAAATTGAAGTGCTTTTGAAAGGGTGTACCCGTACAGCGGACACAAGAGCAAACACTCCCAAGATCCCTGAAGCAGGCAGAACTCTGCCAAAACACGGCCGATGTCGGGCAGGCGGGTCCGACCCAGTAGGAGCGGTAACAATTGAATTACAATACAAGGAACTGATAAATATCATTCAAGTAAAGTGGGAACATCCAGGGAGGGTCGGACATACAGCCGGGGAGTAAGAAAAAGCACACAAAAACTAAAACTAAAAAAATGAGTTGAATTAAATAATTAAAGAATAAAATATAGGAGCTACTGAGTGGGACAATCACAGAGTGGTTGCCCTGGATATAGCGACGGCACATTACCGCGCATCAGGGGGTCCCTTGATGATTGGTTGTTAAAAATCTCTTGTAACAAGGGAATGAAGTTGGTTGTTGATTAATGCAAAGGACCAAGGAAAACATCCTGGGCCAGAACTGTTTTCTTGGGTTGGCAGGGGCTGGGTATGCATGAAATCCAGCATCAACAAGCTTTGTAGAGAGGGAAGACCTTGTCAATGCTCAATGACAACAGCAAAAGGCCAGATGCAGGGCCCATGTTTACTTGCTCTGGAAGGAGCCATAGTTTATAGCTCTGAAAAAGAAGAGTTAGTGCAATGACTGGGCCAAGTCAATTTGAGAAAGTATTGTAACCTGGGCATGATTCCAGGTTGCCAGTAAGCTCTAGGGCAATTCATGTTAGTGTTGTTAGAGAGATAATTAGGGGGAGGATCCATTCATTGGCAGCCCCTCCCATTGAGGGTGATGTAATGGATATCCCCTGCAAGAGCTTTTATAGCAGAGCTCCACCAAGGGCTCTGGGGGAAGTCTTAGTTGGCAATTTAAGAGAAAGGTTGGATATTTTTCTGAGTTACATTTTTGGCCTACCTGGGGCCTTGGAGTTTTTCTGAGGTTCCTTAGAGTAGATCAGGCTCCACTGCTGTGCTCTCCTGCAGAGGTGCAGAGTGTTGTCCAGAGAGTAATTTGACTTTTTGGACTTTTGCTTGGTAGGAGCCTTGCTAAACACTGGGGCTTTTCTGGAACTCATGGAGTGGGGATCAAGTTGCCCAGGGTTAGGGAAGACCTGACCCTAAGTGATGGTGACCCATTGCAAGGGATCTCTGGTGTTGTTTACTTTTGGGGAGAAAGCATCTTTTCTGCCCCTCTTCCTACCCATTCCATGGACCTGTTAGATCTGCAGTTCCAGCTAGGATCCCTCTCACAAGGGATCCCCATCAAGACAAAGGAGATATGACTGTGAGTAAGAACTCATCTACCACATGAGGACATCCATCAGAAGTCTTCAAGGTCTCACGGAGAGAGAGAGAATTTGCTCTCTGTGCAGTGACAAGTTTTGACCATCTTGAAAAGGGTTTCCCATCCACTAAAAGGTCTACCCATGGGGACAGACATGTCATCTAATCGAGGAGGGTAGAAAGTCCTTTGTCTAAGTAGAAGAACCTTGCACAGATAAAGACTAAAAGTTGTTTCCAACAGAGGTCAAACCAGGCCACAAGAACCTGGCACATACCCAAACACTAAGAAGATCCTATGCTACTGCACTAAGAAGATCCTATGCTACTGATGCCAGTAATAGCAGAGACCATTCCCTAAGTCAACTTGATTAATAGCCATTAATGGACTTCTCCTCTAGGAACTTATCCAAACCGTTTTTAAACCCAACTACACTAGCTGCCTTAACCACATCCTCTGGCAACAAACTCCAGAGCTTAATTGTATGTGAGTGAAAAATAATTTTCTCCGATTAGTCTTAAATGTGCTACTTGCTAACTTCATGGAGTATAAATAACTGATTCACATCTACCCATTCTCGACCGCTCATGATTTTAAAGACCTCTATCATATCCCCCCTCAGCCGTCTCTTCTGCAAGCAGAACGACCCTAACCTCTTTAGCCTTTCCTCATAGGGGAGCTGTTCCATCCCCTTTATCATTTTGGTTGCCCTTCTCTGTACCTTCTCCAGTGCAACTATATCTTTTTTGAGTACTGTACACAGTACTCAAGGTGCAGTCTCACCATGAAGCGATACAGAGGCATTATGACATTTTCTGTTTTATTCACCATTCCCTTCCTAACAATTCCTAACATTGTTTGCTTTTTTGACAGCCACAGCACACTGAGTCGATGATTTCAATGCATTATCCACTATGATGCCTACATTTTTTTCCTGTTGTGGTAACTCCTAATTTGGAACCTAAGATCATGTATCTACAGCATGGGTTATTTTTCCCTATATGCAACACTTTGCATTTGTCCACATTACATTTCATCTGCCATTTGAATGTCCAATCTTCCAGTCTTTCAAGGTCCTCTTGCAATTTATCACAATCCTCTTGTGATTTAACTACTCTGAATAATTTTGTATCATCTGCAAATTTGATAACCTCATTCATCATATTCCTTTCCAAATCATTTATAAATATATTGAAAAGCACTGGTCCAAGTACAGATCCCTGAGGCACTCCACTGTTTTCCCTTTTCCACTGAGAAAATTGACCATTTAATCCTACTCTGTAAGAACTAGTCAGGATCCCTGCCCCGAAGAGATTACAAATAATTTCATGGCTCATTAGGTAGCAGTCTGTACCCAGGGATGGGGTTGGAGTATATAAATGAAGGGGGGGGGGGAACCCCTTGCATGGTCGCAAATGAAGCCTCGTGATGTCAGAATCGAGTCTGGTTCTGAGTCAGCTGGAAGAATAAAAGAGCAGGAACAAATCGCTGTGCAAAAATTCTTGCAAACTTTCAGGCCGATACAGTAAAGCGCGGCCGCAGTTACCCCGTTTCTAACCCACTGTATACTCACAATTTTGCCGCGTAAGTCTAACCCGCGATTCACTATCTGTTTTTACCAATCCTTACCGCTTTTTTAACTCGACGCGTATCCCTTTCCGCCCGCGGCATGTATATGTATGTAAACGATCCGATTAGCTATTCCCTCCCATACAGTAAAGTGTGCCCCGACTATTGCTTTTTTAACCTGCTATCTTGCCACGTCTTTAACCTACTAATTTAGCGCCTACCCTGACCCTTGCGTTAGTGTGGTTCACTGTTTGCTCAGCATATTCAATTTAAAGCTTTAACCTTGGTATTTAAGGCTCAGCATGATCCCATACATTCCATTGCACTGTCTGTATTCACAAGAATGTAATTATCTGATTCTACCACCAAAAGCCGCCCAGTCCCAAACCAACCCAATCCACAGAAAAAAAAAATGCTTCTCGCACTTAGCCGCCCAGTCCCAAACCAATCCAATCCACAGAAAAAAAATGCTTCTCGCACTTAGCCGCCCAGCCCCAAACCAATCCAATCCACAGAAAAAAAAATGCTTCTCGCACTTAGCCTCCCAGTCCCAAACCAACCCAATCCACAGAAAAAGAAATGCTTCTCGCACTTAGCCACCCAGTCCCAAACCAACCCAATCCACAGAAATAAAAATGCTTCTCTCTCTGCTGGGGCTTGGATTGGGTTGGTTTGGGACTGTAGGAGAACCATCCACTTCCTGGTACCTGTCATTTCAAACGTCATTTGAAATGACATTTGAAATGACAGGTACCAGCGCACCCAGGATACTGTATAGACGCTGTATAGTGCCTATACAGTAAAATGGATTGCGCTTCATGGACACGCGTTGGACGCGGGTTGGATGCGGCTTGCATTTGCATGCCATTTAAATAGAGTATCGAGCGGTAGGTGATCCGAACTGTGCGTGCGGCAAACGTGGGTGCGCCTGGCACTAACGCACCTCTTTCTACTGCCCTTTACTGTATCGGCCCGTTTCTGAGTGTTAGCTAATAATCTGGAGATCAATATTTAGTAATCCAGAGAACAGGAAAGTTAGTCAGAGAAAGTTATGTGGATATCTTCATCTGAATATTCAGCAAGACTTATGAATATTTCCAGATAAGTTATATGCATAACTTTATCCAGCTATTTTTCTTACCAGATTTACATGCTGTATAACTTTGTCTGGCCAGTGCTGAATATTCCCAGGAATGCCTCCAATCTCCCCCCCATCTTTTTATGTGCACAAAATTTACCCACTGAGCAGGGAGGAGGGGAGAGAGGAAAGGAAGAGAGAATTTAAACCCTGAAGATTTGAATGACTAATTCCCTCCTAAAGTTAGCTGGATAGTTCTATTGAATTTCAGCTTCATACATAGCCTTTAGAGTACCCTATGAAACAGAAAAATTGAGACACTCCAGCAAAAAAGATTAACATGCTAGAGTCAGTTAATACTAGCCTGATAAAAGAGAATACTGTACAGAGATGAAAGCTTGGAAATAAGTAGGATGAATTGAAACAAAGTGACCTTTGTTTTCTAAACTTCCTGAGGACTCTGGTAGATAATGAAAAGATTCCATACAGTTTATTTTAAAACCATGTGAGGGAGGCCATAGAAATCCCCGAGGGGTCCTTTTCTCCCTTTGTGAAAAGGTGCACTTTCATCTGCAGAGTAAACAGGCAGCCAAGAAAGGTAGAAAGGGGAGCAGCAATCATGCAGTAACTCTCAGATGGAGTACCGCAGCCAGGCTCTGAGAGATGCCAAGGAGAGAACGCGCCTTGAAAAAGAATTGTCTTAATTTTCACAGAATTAGGTTGCTGTGGCAGCAAAGTACAAGACATGACCAGATTAAAGTTTTGGGCAAAAGTAGGGCAACAAAAATCAGTTTCCTTGCACAGTTTTGAAATAGTTGATCTTGTGGCTAAACATTTAATATCTGCAGCTTTAGGAAGGGAAAAATTTCACAGAAAAAGCCATGTTTGTAAAAAAGCATGTATGTACAGTAACCCTGATTAGTGTGACTCAGTATGAGTCAAGGGGTCACATTCAAAACCGAGGTGAAGACTTAATCCAAAAATGCCTAATCTCCTTAAGCCCTGGGCATCGATAGGGTCCACTGCAAAGAGGCAAAAGGGTGTTACGCTTGCCGCCCACGGCAGCCCCGCGGTGTGGCCCTCTCACCTTTCTAAGCAACTCCCAGGCTCCAGCTCCGCGTCACTTGCGGCAGTGGGCCGCCAGCTCTGACCTCGGGCTCCTGCCAGTGCCTCCAGCCTTGCTCCGTTTCCCGGGACTTCCAGCCAGGATGCCTCCATCCGTCGGGCCTCTGTGCGGGGTTCGCAGAGAGACGCCGCCAGCAGTGCCGTGCCTCTCCCTAGGCTTGCGCGTGCACATCAGTATACCCTTTAAAGGGCCTGTGGCAGGAACCTGGCCACGGACCCGGATGCTGATGTCAGATCCTTCAGCGTATAAATACTCAGGCCTCGCACTGAAGGTTGCCTTTGCAACAGGTCTCCTTGGTTCCCTGTTTGGCTCTGAGTACTCGTAGCCGCCATGTTTCCTTGATCCATGTTCCTGAGTGTCTCCAAGTTCCTGTTTCCTCGTTCATCTCATCTGTACTTGATTGACCTCCTGGTGCCGACCTCTGCTACATCCAACCTTGCCTGACTTCTCCAAGCCTGACCTCTGCTACGTCCGACCTTGCCTGACTTCTCCAAGCCTGATCTCTGCTACGTCCGACCTTGTCTGACTTCTCCAAGCCTGATCTCTGCTAAGCCTGACCATGCCTGCTTTCTCTGTGCCTTGACCACTGCTACATCTGATCACGCCTGCCTTCTCCGTGCCCTGACCATTGCTACGAACGACTACGCTATAGACTACTTTGTGTCCACAGTTCTACGTTGCTTGCTACACCTTCCTATTGCTGCCAGCTCTCATTCAAGTTTGACAGTGACGCCTCTGTCCCTATCCTCTGGACTTGGACTCCTAAGGCTCCGGCCTTTCTCTGCTCAAGCACCTTCAGTCAATCCTCGTTCCTTGGTGCTTGGGTTCTTGTACTGGGACCAGTCCAGGATAATACTACGCCACCTGCTGGCTGCTGTCTCTGGGCTGAACTACCTGCCTTTGATGTCCAATCTTGAGGCACTCCTAACCCGAGGGGAACGTGGGCTGGTATAGGTGAAGCTCCAGAGGCCTCTAGCTTCAGCCCACTCCACCTGCTTACGGTGGGGACTCATTGGCCCTTGCCTGCAGGTTGCATCAGCCCCACCTCAGCCCAAGAATCCACCTCGAGCACAAGAAAGGGTTGCCCCTCTCCTCCTGCCCCCTCAGTGCTATATTCAAAATGGCACTGTTTGGACTGAGACTGGCGCTATAGCGACTTTAAAATGGCACCGGTCTGGGGGATTTCAAGATGGCTGCCGCGTGAAACGGTTGGCGAAATCGCTCTCTCCCCGACTTCTTTGAAAACTTTTTTCCTGAACTATGCCGCACTCAAAAAGAAAAGCCAAGCTCAGAAGTTTTGGCCTCATCATCGCCGATCTCTGAAGGTAGCCAAACGAGGATTGATTTGTTTTTCGCTACTGGTGTAGCAAGAGGATTGCCGGTGGAGGTGGCCGCTGCAAACGCCGACATAGGGCGGATGTCGGCCTTGCTGGCCGATGAGATCACACTCCCGGTGCTCCGATGACCCCCCTTCCCCGGTTCCATCTGATGCTGCGATAGCTGGGGTAAGTCCTCAAGAACTTTGCATACTAGCTGGGAAAAATATTGATTTGGATAAATTAAATTTGAGTGACTTACCCAGAAGCAGTGAAGATGAGGAAAAGAGAGCTATCGAGGAAGTTGCGAGAGGGAGTACGGCAGGAGGGGGAGAATTGGTTCAAAAGCAGATTTTGGAAACTTATATACCTATGGAAACACCGAAGGTAATAACTATGGAGTCCTTGTGGCATGCTATGAAGGGCCTGGAAAGAGCCGTTATGAATCTGACCAAGATAACGCTGGAATCAAATAATAGGTTTATAAATATAGAAAGAGATATGAATGTGCAGACTACAAAGATTCAAGCGATGGAACAACGTATGGATAAAATGGAGAGTATTCAAACAGAGATTTTGAGAGTTGAAGATGTAAACGTGAAAAAGTTAGAGAATGTTGAAAATCAAATAAAATATCTAAATCTGTATGCATTGAACTTTCCATTCATAAAAGAGATCTTTGCTTATGAAATACTAAAGGATTACATGGTAAAAATACTAAAAATACCTGTGGAAGGGCTTCCTGTGATATCAAGAGTATATTATCTTCTGGTTAAAGGAGAAAAAGTTAAAGAAATGGTCCAGGATGAAGAGAACCCTTTGAATTTGACCCAGATCTTGGAACTATCATTGGACTCTGAAGTCAAAAAGCAAATGGCATTTTTTTCATGTGCTTTTTCAGCTGATAGAGATTTGATTTTGAAGAGATTCATGTGGAATTGGGCAGAAGTTTATTATGGGAAAAAGATCTGGATCTATCCAGACATTTCCCGTATTACACAGGAAAGACGCAAGACATTTTTGTCTTTCAGGCCTGAAGTACTTGGTAATCAGTATTGGGGCACTAATATTTTATTTTGGGATTGATCAGCTTGATGCTTTATTTAGCTATATACTATGCTTTTTCTTGTTTGACTTCCTTACATGCCCCAATTAATGGGGAATTGGGCAGCTAGTGTAATTTTTGTTATATTACCTTTATTTCTTTGCTTATATTATCTCACTCTCCTTGCTTGTTTTTTTTTTTTTTTTTAAATCATTGTATGTTTAAAAATTCCAATAACGATGATAATTAAAAACAAAGAAAGTCTTTACAAACTCTGAAAATTCTTATCCCACTAGATTGGTCCTAAGTTTTTTCTAGAAAAAAAGAACTGAAAAGAGCATGTGAGGGAGTGTATAGGAAACTCCCTCAGTCTACCTTAAAGGACCAGGGACAGCTATCCTGTTGAGCTTGGAGGTGGACACTTGTCCTGAGGCAGTGAGGAATGACTCCCTGGACGGCCCAGGGAGCAACTGCCACCAGGGGGCGGAGCACAGGAGAAGACAGAGGCTAGCAGGAGCTTCACCACTGGAAGCCCGAGGTCCCCCCGGCTGGAGCCCTTGGGGACCCGAGCCGGGGGTCAGGTTCCAGAGGTCAACGTGGTCAACGTTCCAAGCGTACATCAGATGCCCACAGATGTCCAGCTCCACTCTTCTGTCCTGGCCAGAAGGTGTGGCTAAGCACCCGACACAAAAGGCTTTGACTCCCTTCACATCATCTGGCACCTAAGTTCATTGGTCCTTTTCCAGTCCTCCGAAGAGTGGGAGCAGTGTCCTACCAATTGCAACTGCCACGTGCCATGGGTATTCACAACACCTTCCACGCTTCACTGCTGTCCACGTTTCACTCTGCAAGATGGCCAGTCCTATCCTGGCCATCTCGCAGAGATCCCTCGCCACCTCGGATCTCCACAGAACCAGATTCCACTCTGTGGTTGGAGAAGTCCTCGACGTCCATTGGCGTCGAGGCAGATGGGAATACCTCTTATCCTGAGTGTTACGGGGCCGAGGAAAACTCATGGGAACCGTCCCACAATATTCTAGACAAAGACCTCTTCAGAACCTTCCACAGGGTTTACCCTGAAAAACCTCGCCCGCGTAGAGGGAGGCCTAGAAGGGGGGGGGGTACTGTTGCACAACCCGTCCGTGCTCGGCCCACGCACAGGCCTGCTCACCTCTCCAACTCCTCTGCGGGTCAGCCTCTCCAGCAGCAGCTGCAAGCTCCTCCAGGTCTCGGCATCCAGCGGCAGCAGTCGCCGGGCCTTCCTCAGTGCACCAGGCCTCACGGTGGGACTCGGCGTCCTCCATGGCGTCGGCCCCACCCCTAGGCATACGCCAGGGGCAGGTCCAAACTCTGCAGCACGCCTTGATTGAACGCAATTACAAGAGGAAGTGCCTGCCTGCACTTCCTTGCCTTGGCAATCGGGTCGACCCCGTGTGTGTACTAGTTTGCCTCTGTGTCTCATCGCCTGTTCCAGTCTTGTTCCAGCATCCTCCTATTCCAGTGTCCTCCTGTTCCAGCGTCTATCTGTTCCTGCGTTCCCCAGGTATACCTGTTGGACTGACTCTCTAGTACTGACCTCTGCCTGTTCTTGACCACGTCTGATCTCTGCCCGGATTCTGACGTCTGCCTGCCTCTTGACCACGTCTGATCTCTGGAACATGACCCCTGCTTTGACTGACTACTCTCGGACTGATCTTTGGAACTTGACCTCTGCTTTGGCTGACTACTCTCAGACTGATCCTTGGAACTTGTCCTCTGCTATTACTGACCACGCCTCCTTGATTCTGATCCTGCTCCTAGCCTTGTCATCGCAAACACTGTACTGGCCTTCCGTGATCCCTCAGGCCTCCAGTCTAGACATCGACTGCGTACCCTTGATCCTGGTGGGCACACCTTTGAACTTCCTTTCTGGGAGACTCTGTAAGGCCCACCTGTCCAAGCGGCCCAGGTCCCCAAGGGCTCCACCCGAGGGGACCGCTGGCTTCCAGTGGTGATGCTCCAGCTAGCTTCTGTCTCCTCCTGTGCTCCGCCTCCTTGTGGCAGGTGCTTCCTGGGTCTGACCAGGGAGCCACCCTATACTGCTCCAGAACAAGGGTCCACCTCCAAGCGCAACAGGATATATCTCAGCCATAAAGTGTAACCACTTGTAGGATTTTGCTCCTTATCCAAGAGGTTTAGTTGTATTCCTTGTTTGTACTCTACATTCATGGGTAGATGATCATATGGCATCCCCTACATATTTCACACCAGCACCCCTCGCTCCCCATGTGTAACTGCAAAGCTTTGAAATAATGTAAATAGCTTCTGATTTAAAACTAGAATGACAGTTGTTCAAACATCTGGCTTTCTAAGTTCCCATGGTCTTTTCAAACAGTACCATGCCACCACCAACCTGCTGCACCAATCCAGCCAGTCTGAGGAGTCGTAGCTTTATTTTGTCTCAATATTGAACTTGGATCTATTTTACTATTGTATGATTTTGTGTCCTGATGTTACAGTATGTGGTGTTCATAACGGTATAGTTGTCTATGTTGGATTTTATTACTGTAACCCACTTTAGATAAAAGCAGTATATCAAGTCCCACTAAATAAATGTACATAATTGTAAATTTTACAATCATCAATAATAATTATATGGCAAGTCATATTGTATTTCTATATATAGTGGTCAGGACCCCTTTATTACTAGTAGATTGCCAGACAGACCTGGCTACTGTTGACCCACAAGAAAGACTTGGCTGATTCCAGAATTTGTAGCCTGCTATATCAACCTGTTTTCCATTTTTTTCTTTTCATCTTTGTAGCCTGCTGGTACCTGTTATAATTAGTGAGGTTTGGGTGGACCCTTGGACACTGTGGCAGCTGACCACGCCCACAGGGGGAAGTCCCGTGAGGGGCCACAGGTCAGGCTCAGCTTAGGACAGGTCTATACTGTAAAGTGCGGTTGGAGATTCTTCGTCTGCAACTTGCTGTGGGCGCACAATTGGGACGCGTAAAGCGATCCTGCGATACAGTCTCCAGTTTCACGCGTCCTTAGCGCTTCTTGAAACCAACGCATAACCCTTTCCGCACCCAGCATGTATATCATATGTAAATGAACGAATTAGCTATTTAGTGAAGGAATTAGCTATTCCCTCCCGATACTGTGACGTCAAGCGTCGTGACGTCACACCTTGAGCGGCGAAATCGAACGGGTCGCACAGGCGCGCCGAAATCGCACGGGTCGCACAGGCGCGCATTCATTCACATGCCGGCGGGGGCTGTCCGGAGGCCGCTTTCGCCGCCGGCTCCCTCCGCTTGGATGAATGCATGCCCACCGCCCGCCGGCTCCTGGATAAACGCGCGCTCCAACCTCCCGCCGCAGCCTGGATCGAACGCCGCGCCCACCCTCCCGCTGCGGCTCCCACTTCCACCTGGATGAATGCACGCTCACGCCCGCCCGCCGGACTCCCGGATAAACGCGCGCCCACCCTCCCGCCGCCGCCTGGATCGAACAGCGCGCCACCGCCCGCCGGTCTCCCGCCGCCGTCGCCTGGATGAATAGGTGCCCGCCCCGCTGCCCGCTTGCCGCCTGATCGATAACGCGCGCCCGCTGGCTCCCGCCAGTAAGTTTTACTTTTTTTTTACACTTTATTCCCTTTGTTTTAATTTTCGCCCTGCGCCTTGCTCGGGAGGGGGGGAACCATCCACTTCCTGGTACCCGTCATTTCAAATGTCACTTGAAATGACATTTGAAATGACAGGTACCAGCGCATCCTGGATACTGTATAGGCGCTGTATTAAGCACCTATACAGTAAAATGAGTTGTGCGGGCCTAAAGTTCCCTAACGCTTCGCAGACGCGGCTTGCATTTGCAAGCAATTTGAATAGAGTATCGAGCGGTATGTGAAGAGAACTGTGCGTGCGGGGAACGAGGGTGCGCCCGGCACTGCCGCACTCTTTCTAACGCGGCCTTACTGTATCGACCTGACAGAGATAGATCTTTTATTAGACAATGTGATGCCACCAGAGGTGGCAGTAGTGAGCAGCAGAAGTAGCCCGGCTGGGCTAGTATCCCTCAGGCACTGGAGCAGCGACTCCTCCGGTAGCAGTGCTGTAGTGGAAAGAACTGAGAATAATGAGTACAGTGGAATATGCACAATGGCAGCAAATACATTATGTTGGGGGGTGGGGAGTGGGAGGGATGCGCGTCATAGTTTCTCATTTTGGGCTTCCAGTTCAATTGGAACTGGGATTAGGATCTGGTGCCATGAATCTTCATTCACAGCTATCCCAGTAAATCTAAGGAAATCTAAGGAAAGAGGCTAAAGTCACAGAGCTGCCCCGTACACAGGCAACCCCGAGATCTCAATTTACAGTGAGTTTTATAACCCAAGAGACTCCTGTAGGGCTGCTATCACTGATGCATATTATGGATGGCTTTCTTATCTATTGTGGGTGTACAATTTCTACTTCCAATATTTTAGTCAAAAATAAACTTTTAAAGTCATGCTGTTGGAAAAAAAAGAGTACCGAGAACAGATATCTTCCTTAGGTGGGTGATGCCGGAGGGGAATGGCATAACAAGCTTCTCATTAGATCTCCCATTTCACACATTCAGTGATAGCATCAGGGCTGTGAAGAGCCCTGTGAACGTGTAAAGATTAATGGGAGCCCTGCTGTTTTCACACGTGTTTCATTTGAGAACAGCAACAACAATTCTCCCCATGCACACCAAATAAATAAATAGCAACTACTTTTAAGGGAGCGTTTGTAGAGACAAATTGAATCTTGCCAAATGGATCTGTGTTAAATCCGAACGTGGCACAAATTTCATGAAAGATTCACGGACAGCTGACGGACCGGAACCTTGGCACAGTTACAGGCAGGGTTCACCGTTTACCTGTCATACTTGAAAGCTCACAAAATGGAAGCAGACAGCATGCCAAAGGATAATAGACACTTGGAAAGACATTTAGTCCCCTTTCCCCTCCTACCATCCTACCAAGGATAAAAAGACAGGATTTTTTTTTTCACAGACACGTAAAAGCAATCTGAAAGATAACAATGATAGAAAGAAAAGTACTCACATATTTGTAAAAGCATTCTTTAATATATATAATAGCCTTTAACAGGGATGGAACAGGAACTGAACAATATTGTTAGGATTAGCATCATGATCCTAAGACTGAGATGTGCTTATTGAGCATGAGTTCACAATTCTGTTTTCTCCTGTTTCTTCTCTTACCTCTTTAACTCCTTCAGCGTCTCCCTCAATGGATCCTCCACATAGTCACTTAATCAGTCTGACTTTTTTCTTTTTTTCTATTCATATACTGAGCTCCAGATCCATAGCCTGACAATGTGACATCTGTGGGCAAGTGAAAAAGTGTGCCTTTACCCTGTGCATGACACATGACACCATGACCTGGGATACTCCATTAAATGTTTATTTTTTTAAATTTTAAACATAACACTATTATTTATAATCTATAAGTAGAAAAAGTGTGATCCTTAGGGCAGTATGGATGTGATCCTTAACCTCTACTAGAATCAACCCTTAACCTCTACCCAATTGAATAGTAATCTCTAACTTGTTAAGAAATAGGGGTTGAAGGAATGTGTACCTTTAAGCCATGATTTTGTCAAGCCTTTTTGCTTCTACTGATTTATATGATTTTGATTGTAATTAATTAGGTTCTAGATCTCATTAACCGCAAAGCAAACTTCCTCCACTATCAGGCACATTGTAATGCACCACAAAATTCTGCCAAAACACACTCAGAACCTTTAAAGCAAATCTACTGACTGAAAATTCCTAGCTTCAAAAATGCCATTGTGAAAAACAGAGACTGGGCCAGCCTGCACTTCTTGAAATGGAGCTATAAGGTCATCCTATCTGTTAGGAATGCAGGAGGTGCAAGTGCTGATGAATGCTCCTAATATGTTATTTGCTTGCACAAATGGGCCACAATGCAGAGTATGAAGCTTATTCCTATGTTTATAAAATGTAAAGACTGCTGGAAAAAAGCAGAAACATAAAAATAAATATGTTAACTATCTAATCTGACAACAATTCACACAGTTATCATGACTGTGTGACAAATCTGTCACATTTATTGGAAAGATATACAAATCTTGTATTGGCTTTTCTATTCTACTTTATTTACAAACTATTTAATAAAATCAAATCTCGAACAAAACATTTGAATTCTTCTTGGCCAAACTCTGCTCACAATTCCTGAATATACTTTTTGATATTCTGTGACACTGTACATTATAAATTCATCCAGTTTCTTAAACATTAATTCAAGTTTTCTGATTTAAAACCTGCACAATATTCAATAAATGTGTTTGAAATGGATTTACCCAACTTTGTATTAAAGCATTTTTTGAAGTCCCAGAAGACAGGTGTAAAAATTGGACAGACAGTAGATTAAATTGGTTGTAAGGTAGTTATAGTGGTTCAGTTTCTCCAGAGGATTCTATCTTCTTGGATAAGATTTAGTACAAATATATCTATGTTTAACTAGAGATTTTGGCCTAGACCACAAAAACTCTGACCACCACACTGACCAAGCTCCAACCATATTCTAGAATTCTCTAGATACAAAAGATGGACCTAGGTGTGGAGAAGGAAAAACACATAAGAACATACCATACTGGGTCAGACCAAGGGTCCATCAAGCCCAGTATCTTGTTACCAACAGTGGCCAATCCAAGTCACAAGTACCTGGGCAAGTACCCAAACATTAGATAAATCACAACCTACTATTGATTATTAATTACCGTAATAGCAGATTTATGGGATTTTTCCTCTAGAACTTATCCAAACCTTTTCTAAACCCAGTTACACTAACTGCTTTAACTACATCCTCTGGCAATGAATTCCAGAGCTTAATTATGTGCTGAATGAAAAATAATTTTTATTGATTTGTTTTAAATGAGCTACTTGCTAACTTCATGGAGTGCCCTCTGGTCCTTCTATTATCTGATAGAGTAATTAAATGATTTACAGTAACTGGTTCAAATCCTTTCATGATTTGTGTAGACTGCTATCATATCCCCCCCCCCCCCCCCCCCCCCACCCTCAGTCGTCTCTTCTCCAGATTGAACAGCCCTAACTTCTTTAGCCTTTCCTCATAGGGCAGCCGTTCCATGTCTTTTATCATTTTGGTCACCCTTCTCTGCACTTTCTCCAGTGCAGCTACATCCTTTTGAGATGTGGTGACCAGGACTGCACACAGTATTCAAGGTGTGGTCTCAACATGGAGCCATACAGAGGCATTATGATATCCTTCTTTTTATTTGCAATTCATATCCTAATAATTCCTAATATTCTGTTTGCTTTTTTGATTGCCACAGCACACTGAGCTGACAATTTCAATGTATTATGCACTATGACGCCTAGATCTCTTTCCTGGGTGGTAACTCCTAAGATAGAACCTAACATTGTGTAACTATAGCATGGGTTATTTTTCCCTATATGAATCACTTTGCACTTGTCCACGTTAAATTTCATCTGCCATTTGGAAGCCCAATCTTCCAGTCTCGCAAGGTCCTCCTGCAATTCATCACAATCTGCTTGAGATTTAACTACTCTGGATAATTTTGTGTCATCCTCATATTTGATCACCTCATTCGTCGTACCTCTTTCCAGATTATTTATAAATATATTAAAAAACAACTGCGTCCAAGTACAGATCTCTGAGACACACCACTCTTTAACCTTTTCTACTGTGAAAAACTGACCATTAATTCTACTCTCTGTTTCTGTCTTTTAACCAGCTTGCAATCCACAAAAAGACATCACCTCCTATCCAATGACCTTTTAGTTTTCTTAGAAGCCTCTCATGTGGACTTTGTTGAATGCCTTCTGAAAATCCAAAGATACCACATCTACCAGTTCACCTTTGTCCACATGTTTATTCACCCCTTCAAAAAAAATGTAGGAGATTTGTGACGCAAGACTTCCCTTGGGTAAATCCCTGTTGGCTGTGTCCCATCAAACCATGTCTATCTAAATGTTTTGTGATTTTATTCTTTATAACAGTTTCCACAATTTTTCCCAGTGCCGAAGACAGACGCACTGGTCTATAGTTTCCTGGATCACCCCTGGATCCCTTTTTAAAATTAGGGGTTACATTGGCCATATTCCATTCTTCAGATACATCAGATGATTTTAAATGATAGGTTACAAATTAATTAAAATAGGTCTCAAATTTCATTGTTTAGCTCTTTCAGAACCCTCTGGTCCAGGTGATTTACTAGTTTGTCAATCAAGCCTACCACATCTTCCAGGTTCACCGTGATTTGGTTCAGTTGATATGAATCATCACCCATGAAAACCTTCTCCAGAACGGGTATCTTTCCAACATCCTCTTCAGAAAACACCGAAGCAAAGAAATCATTTAATTTTTTCACGATAGCCTTATCTTCTCTAAGTGCCCCTGTAACCCCTTGATCATCCAACGGTCCTACTGACTCCCTTGTAGGCTTTCTGCTTCGGATATATTTTAAAAAGTTTTTATTGTGAGTTTTCCCCTCTATGGCCAACTTCTTTTCAAATTCTCTCTTAGCCTGTCTTATTAATGTCTTACATTTAACTTGCCAATGCTTATGTTTTATTCTATTTTCTTTTTGATGGATCCTTCTTCCAATTTTTGAATGAAGATCTTTTGGCTAAAATAGCCTCTTTTTCCTCAATGTTTTGCCTTCCTTCCACCTTTCTTAATACGAGGAATACATTTGGACTGTGCTTCAAAGATAGTATTTTTTAACAATGACCACAACTGTTTGCACACTTTTTCTAACTATTTTTCTCATTTTATCAAAGTTTCCCTTTAAAGTTTAGTGCTAGAGCAGTGGATTTACTTTTGTCATCCTTCCAGTCATTATTTCAAATCTGATCATATTATGACAATTATTGCCAAGCGGCCCCACCCACCGTTACCTCTCTCACCAAATCCTACGCTACACTGAGAATGAAATCTAAAATTGCTCCCTCTCTCCTTGGATCCTGAACCAATTGCTCCATAAAACTGTCATTTATTCCATCCAGGAACTTTATCGCTCTGGCATGTCCTGATGTTTCACTTACCCAATCAGATTGGGGTAATGAAGTCTCCCATTATTACTGCACAACCAGTTTGGTTAGCTTCCCTAATTTCTCTTAGCATTTCACTGTCCGTCTCACCATTTTGGCCAGGTGGACAGTTGTATACTCCTATCACTATACTCTCCCGAACCACACAAGGGATTTCTACCAATAAAGATTTGATTTTGCATTTAGTCTCATTACAGAATCTTTTATCCTGTTGGACTCTATGCCATCCTAGACATAAAGCGCAAACCCCACCACCAAGATGCTCTTCTCTGTCATTGTGATATAATTTATACCTTGGTGTAGCACTATCCCATTGGTTATCCTCTTTCCACGATGTCTCTGAGATGCCAATTAAGCCTATGTCATCATTCACTACTATACACTCTAATTCTCCCATCTTACTTCTTAGACTTCTTGCATTAGCATACAAACATTTCAAAGTGTGTTTTTTCATTGTATTTACATTCTGCTTCTCAATTGACAGGGATAAATTGGAATCTTTTAGTTCAGGTGAGGTTTAGGTTAGCACTTGGACTTCTTTTCTTATTATTGGAACCTCTCTGTTGGGATGCTGTATCTCTAATGCTTCATTAATATCCTTTGAAGATACCTCCCTCCAAACCACGTACTGCTGAGCGACTATCGGCTTTCCCCCTTTTTGTTCTAGTTTAAAAGCTGCTCTATCTCCTTTTTAAAGGTTTGCGCCAGCAGCCTGGTTCCAGCCTGGTTAAGGTGGAGCCCATCCCTTTGGAAAAGACTCCACCTTCCCTTAACGTTTCCTCAATTAATTACAAAACTGAATCCATCTTCCTTGCACCATCGTCTCATCCATGCATTGAGACTCTGGAGCTCTGCCTGCCTCTGCAGACCTGCACATGGAACAGGGAGTATTTCAGGGAATGCTACCCTGGAGGTCTGGATTTCAGATTTCTACCTAAGAACCTACATTTGGCTTCCAGAACTCCCTCCCATATTTTTCTATGTCAATGCCCACATATACCACGAAAGCTGGCTCCTCTCCCGCACTGTATAAAATCCTGTCTTGGTGAAGCATGAGGTCCACCACCTTCACACCAGGTAGGCATGTTACCAGGCGATCCTCATGCCTACCAGCCACCCAGCTATCTACATTCCTAATAATCAAATCACCAACTATGATGGCTGACCTAACCCTTCCCTCCTGGCCAGGAGCCCTGGGAGACACATCCTTGGTTCGAGAGGACAATGCACCACCTAGAGAGCAGGTCCTTGCTATAGGATCATTCCTGCTGTACTAGGTTGATGATCTCCGAGCATGAGGCCCCCTTCCTCTTCCAAGGCAGCACCAGGGCGTGCCAGACTGGAGTTGGGACTTGGCTACTATGTAAGAACATAAGAACATAAGAACATGCCATACTGGGTCAGACCAAGGGTCCATCAAGCCCAGCATCCTGTTTCCAACAGTGGCCAATCTAGGCCATAAGAACCTGGCAAGTGCCCAAAAACTAAGTCTATTCCATGTTACCTTTGCTAGTAATAGCAGTGGCTAGTTTCTAAGGTCAACTCAATTAATAGCAGGTAATGGACTTCTCCTCCAAGAACTTATCCAATTCTTTTTTAAACACAGCTATACTAACTGCACTAACCACATCCTCTGGCAACAAATTCCAGAGTTTAATTGTGCATTGAGTGAAAAAGAACTTTCTCCCATTAGTTTTAAATGTGCCACACATTAACTTCATGGAGTGCCCCCTAGTCTTTCTATTATCCGAAAGAGTAAATAACCAATTCACATCCGTTCTAGACCTCTCATGATTTTAAACACCTCTATCATATCCCCCCTCAGCCGTCTCTTCTCCAAACTGAAAAGTCCTAACCTCTTTAGTCTTTCCTCATAGGGGAGCTGTTCCATTCCCTTTATCATTTTGGTAGCCCTTCTCTGTACCTTCTCCATCGCAAATTATATCTTTTTGAGATGCGGCGACCAGAATTGGTCCCTGAAGGTCTCTTCTATATATCTTTCTGTCTGCCTCAGCTCCTCCAGGTCTGCCACTCTAGCTCCAGAGATCAGACTCGTTCTCTGAGAGTCAGGAGCTCTTTGCATCGGATGCACATGTATAATTTCTCCACCGGCGGATAAAAATATCATACATGTGACTTTCGATGCAAAAGACCGGGAGGCCCCCCTCTTGGCTGCTGGACTGCTGCCTTCATCTAAATTTGTTCAGTTCCTGGTTAAGTTTTAGGTTGCTATTGGAGTAGGAAATTTGTACAATTTAGGGTCCTTTAAATGTATTAGTATATTCACTATTATATCTGGTAGTGATCTACAAGGAATGATCAAACTCTTGAATAAGGTGTGGGGAATTTCTGAGTTTAAGTTAAAAGAACTGAATTGGTTTTTTAAAAAAAAAAAATGTTTAGTTTGAAAGTGACACCTGCCTATAAATTAAAGTGAACTAGGGGTGGGTGGGAGAGGAATGGAAGGGCTTGGGAAATACAAACAACACAAACTTCGGTTTTGTTGCCTGCCTTTCTAACTATCTATTAAAACAAAACACACAAACTTCTGTTTGTTGCCTGTCTTTCTGACTACCTATTTAAAACAAAACACACAAACTTCTGTTTGTTGCCTGATTTTCTGACTACTTATTTAAAACAAAACACACAAATGCACTAAATAATATACCCCAATAGTTTACTTCTCCCCCCATACTTTTAAGTTTTAAAATTTCTCCAAGTAGTACTTACTGATTTTTCCAGCCACCTGCCACCAGCTCCTATCAGTGCTCCCACTGGATTGTGGGAAGATTTCATTTTAACTTGCGAGGAACTAAAGATGTTCATTTTAAACTTGTGGGAACTGGAAACTGAAGCAGTCTTAGGGGGGTCAATGTTTGTTTAGAAATTCCAAGGACAGTTTAACTTGGGCAGGTGACTTGGGGTTAAATGTTGTCCTTACAGCAGCTAATGTATGCATAGGCTTTACAGCACCCCTGCTTTAGCTGGGTTTACAAGGGGCATTTTTGGGGAGGAGCAATGGTGTTGAGGTCATCGGAGTAAACAGTGCTCTAACACTGACATTTTCCAATGCATGTATGCTATTTTACCTCTTATCAATGCCCATAGAAATAGTGGGTGCAAATGTTCATAGGCACTTTTAGCATGTGTACCTTGTAGGAAATTTTCAGAGAAACTACTCAGATAATTTTCCTTGAAACAGACTTTTGATATATTGCAGGATATGGAAAACATTAAACAGTTTATAGCATCTTATGGCAGCAGAACCCACCGCATTGGAACACCATACAGTAATGTAAGCCCTTGAGGACGTCACATATAATTCCCCGTCCCTAACGGGGCACTGATCATATACCAGCGGACAAGGTACATAACACTGTCAAACTAGAATCATTGAAGTGATAGCAAAGTGGTCTCAAACAAACAAAATTATCACCTTGACTTTTGTAATTTTGTGTTTTTCTATTTTATAGAATATTTTTTCGGAATTTTCTTTCATAATAATTCCCAGAACTTTTATCCCATATTCAAACTGCACCTATATGTACATTTTTTAAATATGGTAGACAGCATCTGACCAACTCTGTTACTTGAACAGGGGCCTACTCTATTCATTGTGGCTGACTTAAAGAATAAAATGCAAGGCCACCATCTTAACATTTACTGTCAAACACAGAATCAAACATTCCCATCCCATATAGGATTAAAGACAGAAACAACACAGCATCTCTCCCGTCATTCATATCCAGTCGATGGCTCTTCACATGCCATGTGCCACTTATTTGTAGCGGAGGTAATAGCTGTAAAACAAGAAGAGAAACACCCTCCCAAAACAGGCAATACATACGCAAGCAGGCAAAACCTATTAGTGATTCTACTCTTTTTAAAACAATTACCTAGAACCAGAAAAAAAAAAAGAATATATTTTAATAGCAGTTTGCAGTCACTCTTATAGAGGCCATCGGGCAAGCCAGCAATGTCAGGACAGTCAATAAGTCTTCAATCAGCACTGGTGATCTTTTCTTCAGCCTGCCCCTACATCCCTGCTGAAGCTGGGACCTTGCTGTAAGGTCCCACCCCAGCCACTTGGGTCACGGTGGCAGTGGCGGCTCTCCTGGTAGACAACAGGGCTCCGCTCAGCGGCGCTCGCATGTCCCTTGCTGTCCCCACAGTGATTTAGCTCTTTTAGGGCACTGGGGTAAGTTGCACTTGCTGGATCTCTCTCTCTCTCTCTCAAGGTGCGGAGACTCCTGTGGGGCTGGCCACCCATAATCAACAAGTGCTTCTGTAGTGGCAGCGCCGAGCCCTGCGCTGGTTTCAGGCTGCTCTACTGCCACTGCGGCACCTTCTCTTGGGTTGCCGCAATGCCGAGGCTTCTCTCCACCGGCGCGATCGCATGACTCCAATTCTGCCCTCCTGCCGGCCTGACCTCCTCTTTTCAGTGCGATATTGCGCTGCTGCGCCGGCATTTCCATGTGCTTCTTTATCTTAGTTTCTTGACAGAGTATACAAAAGTCAGCAGTGTCTTTGTCCATTCCTTTCTCCTCCTAAGCGGCACTTCTGGATCAGTGTCCATAATTCCCTCTCCTCGGAGGGTTCGAAAATGATCACTTCCCTCCAGCATTAACTAGTAGGGACCCGTTTTCAAAAAACAGACCCACTTTGCTCTTTCTTGTCCTCTGCCAAAAATTCACAAAAATAGGCCAATGTGCTCCCCATGTCACCTCTTCGTGGGGCGGACCCTCACCTGGATCCAGTCCTGTCAGCAAGGGAGATTCTTACTCTCCTTCCAGGTTTCTGATCCAAAAAAAAAATCTCAAAAACTCTGCTAATCCCTCCAAAACTCCTTGCCTCCCACTGTGAAGCAGGAACAACTCTCACACCTACTGGTCTGTCTACTGTGGAGCAGGCAAGACCTTGTGCTCATGCTCAAAGGGACAATATATAACTCTTGAACCAGCCCATTCCCAAAAAGGGATGGGTAAAGCTAGGGGGAGGACCCCGATATGTAAAAATCCCTCAAATGCTGAGAGCCAGGTAAATTTGTTACAGGTGCTACATCCACAATCATGTGCGCAAGCTGGCTGTACACATGTAATTGCTCTTTAATAAACACTGAAAGCATGTGCCTACTTTAGGGTTTGCGCACTCATATACACACGAAAAGAGGAGAGGCCTAGGAGTGCTCCGGGGCAGGGCCAAGAGTTACAAGCATAAGCTGCTATTTTATGAGCGACATTCGCGCATACATTTGGCAACTTACATAATTTAACATCTGTTAGTTATTAGAGATGTGCAGCACATTTCTGTTTTCTTTTTGTGTGCACTAATTTTGAGTGAAAAGAAAAAAACCATAGAAAATTACTTTGGCTGCAGACCCCTACTAATTATCTTGTGTGTCAGACTTGTTTATTGTGTACTATTGGCTGGGTGGAAGGTCTGGGTGAACTGGGGGGGTGGGGAGTTGACTTAAGCCTATTTTTTTTTAATATCTGGTACGTGTGGTTTATAAAAGACTATCATAGATCTCCTTTGCAGTCATATACGTGGGCATATGTGACTACATGGAGTTGTTTTTGAGCAGCAAATTTTCTGTAGCGCCACCAGCTTAAGCAGCCACCCTCTGCTCGTGCCTCAGTCTGCCCGACACTGCTTCACTGCTTTTTTTTATTTTATGCTGCAAGGAAGACAGGAGGCTGTAGAATGAGGGGATCATGGAATGAGGGTGAAAGGGGGTAGACTCAGGAGCAATCTTAGGAAGCATTTCTTTATAGAGAGGGTAGTGGATGCACAGAACGGCCTCCCAGTGGAGGTGCTGGAGTCAAAAACAGTGTCTGAATTCAAGAAAGCATGGGATAAAAATATGGAGGAACTCTGAGGGAGTGATGGGTATTGTAAGAGTAGGTAAATTGGATGGATGGGCAGACTAGATGGGCCACATGGTCTCTTTCTGCCGTCATGTTTCTATGAGATGTCTGGGAATTAGCTACGCAAATACAATATTCTCTGCAGTCACCTGCAAACTAAATATTACCAAAAAATTAATTTGTAGCCCAGAGAACTGAGATATCCTAAAGTGATGAGAGCAAGGATGTCTGTTACTGAGGAGGTGTGCCACAGCTGCTTGCAGTAAACCAAACTGAGGTGAAAGTAACAAAAGTACAATCTCATGTGATAAGACTTAATGAGACATTAATGAATGGTTTAGTATGAGTACAGCGACATTACACTAACACTGTCCTAATATGGTAGCACTTTGCTTTAATAGCATTTAGCTAATAAAAGCATTCCAAGTATTTTCATTTAGCCTGTCTGCTGTATTGACAGCTATATAATTACACCGTATTCTCAATAGGTAGCCAGTGTGCAAATATCTGTAAAAAATATTTATAGTTACTTTGCCAATATACAGAGTTTCATGAAGTATTTACTGTATTCTGTTTAAGATGAAATCCTGGGCTTCAGAGAAACCGTGTCTTGAAAGTACAGCTATGAGGCTGGCAAATAAACCAACCATCTGCTTTTTACTAAGATTATCAGGATTAATTTGGGAAATTTGTATTTTGAGGGGGTTATTTCTGAGAAAGCAGGAGAAGATTCAAACATTTTATACCCGATTTACAGTTTTTCAAATAACACGTGATCCTAATTCTAATCTCACTTTGGTAGACTCATTTCTTCAGAATAAATACCCCAAAAAGGGTCCCTAATATGATCCAAAATTCTAGAAATGCAATCTTCATAAAAAAGCAAAACTCATAAACAAATTTTATGCTAGCACAATACATAGGTATAAACTAGAATTAGTGCAATGACCATGCTAGTTTTATTCTAGTGGTTTATTTATACCTAATTACTGTGCTAGCATGCATTTTGTTTGAGATTTTATTTTTCATGAGGATGCAGTTTCTAGAACTGTGGATCCTTGGGCCCAAATGCTGTATTTTTAACTTTTGTCTTGATCCTAATTGTTAAGCACTTTATATATATTTTTGCACCATTTAGTATCATTTTGAGCAGTAAAATGATACATTACTATCATAAGAAACTTGCTGGGCAGACTGGATGGATCATTTGGTTTTTTTCTGCCATCATTACTATATTTATTCAGAAGCCACCCTGAGACCAGTCATATAAGTGAATTAAATGATCAGAGAACCAGGAAACCACCAGGGAAGCCAGGGGTCAGATTCTGCTGATGTTCCTTGTAAACTTGCACAAGGCACTTTGCCCTCCATTGCCTCAGGTACAGACGTAGGAAGTCATTTACTAAGCTGCATTAGGTGTTTACTGTGCAGTAAATGCTTTAATGCAGAGAGAATGTGTAATATTTTAGATACTGTATGTTATTTTCCCCCCATAACTTAAAAATGGTAATGAGTGACTTTGTTTTGCAAATTTAAAAAAAATTTAAACAAAGTGGCACCATTGTCGGCCACATCCCTGTCTCCTCAATCTCAAAATCTGCTCCCTTATTGTCTTTCATACCCTATAGGGGCTGGCCGGTGCCATTTCGGAAATGGAGTTGCTGAAGCCCTAGAGGGTGCTCTGACACTCTGCTGGACCACTAGGTATTTTAAGGTACAGGTCACTGGAGGTCAGGGATGTGGGTTGGGGGAGAGGAGGACTGGGGGGGGGGGGATTGAGGGGTGTCACTTTTTGGACACTAGGGGGGGATGGGTCAGGGCTGGCACCCGGATCACTTTATTTTAAAGTTTTTTAAATCTTTGCTGCTTTTGGGGGTGGTGGGGTTGGGTGAGAGAGAGAGGGTTTCATTAGACACCCCCCCCCCCCAAATGATTTGCACATTATGATCTAAAATGGGGTCTGGGAGCTGCTTGGCCCCTTTAAATGCTTGCACTCAATTCAGTCAATGTTTGACCTCATTTGACTATGCTCTCAAATACTATGGGGGCAAGTTTCAAAAGAATTTCTGCAAGGGGAGTCCCTTAGAAAATCATCCTGCTGGTCAGGGAGTGCAAAGCACCCGTTCGCCTGCAAGCGCCACAGGGAGGCTGAAATTCCCCCTCCCCCTCCCCACCAATGCTCCATGTCCCTCTGCTCCATAGAAAACAATAAGAAGAGAGGGACACAATGACTAGGAAATCAACTCTATTCATTTGAATCAACTTGGAGCAACAGTTCTACATCATTTTATAAATGGGGGCATCTACCTTATAATATGTTATGAACTGCAAAATAAAAGTCTCTGTCAATTTACATGCTTTAAATTTTTCCTCACTGCCATTTTTGGCCAGTACATTCAACAGGGGACAAGGCCCTCAGACACCACAGAGAACTGTTATTTTATAACCGTCTGCCAACGACCTATTGGGCTAAACTCCGTCTGAAGCACGCACTCACATCTAGGCGTGGCCAAATAGTTGAGGCCATCAAATTATTCCAAAGGGGGAGGGGCTGGGGAACCTGGTTGAGGCTCTGCCTCCTGTGATGTTCAATTATTTTTCTTTCTGAGCCACAACTAATGCTTTTGGGGACGCCCCAAAGATTTCCTTTTATAACAGTTGCTCTTCAATAAAACTTGAATAGTCTGAGATATTTACCCTCCCAAGTTCAAACATTTGTAGGGGCTGAACTGATCCCTTAATGAAGCATCTTAGGGGCTCATTTCCTAAGCCACAGTATTTTCTCCACTGGACGCAATAACTCTGGGTTTACTAAGGTGCAGCACTCAGTACCATAACTTAGTACACCCCATGGTATCTTCCCCGCAATAAAATACCACTGAGAAAACTATGACAGTTTAGCTGCCCCCACAAATTCCACGTGATGGCAACCTTCAAGGACACATAATTGTAGCACAGCCCTGCCACCTGCCACCCAGTCCCCTCCTCTTTTTCAAAATCCCTCCTGGAGGCTGGCTTCCCCAACCCTAGCCAACCCTCTCGAACCCTCCCCACCCCCCACCCCTGCAAAGTTATCAAACTTGCCCTGGTAGTCAAATGGGAGTCTGGATCATCCCCTAGGCTCCTGACCCAGCAAAAAGGCCCATCCTCATAGGGACTTAATGAATCTATTGATTGGAATCACTTTTGTAAAAATAAGTCTATACAAAATAAAGTTCATAAGGGATTGAGTTTTTTTTTTTTTTTTTTAAATCAAGTCTGACTGTTTGTTGCACCACCATTGGCTGTGTGATGTTCTGATAGATTTTTATCCAGTTCAATAAGACCTGTTTAAATATCCTAATTTTATTGGCTCTTTAAAGTCATTAGCTTTTTTGAAGTGTATATAATTACTTTGTTTGTCTCTGCTTCCTAGACCCAGTGCTGCAAATGTATTCAAGGAAACATATGGTGCTCAGAGACTGAGGTCTTCAGTTATTCCCCTGAGGTAGTATTGTAAAACATGAATTCATGTCGGGAGCTGTATTAGTTGAAGATAAGTTACATTTTATGTTTAATTGCAGTGAAGAATTTTTGAGAGTTTATATGGACACTTAAATGGACACTAAACACTTTAAAGAAAATGTATTGAATCTATGATTACAACTGCTCCGATCCTCACACAAGTCAATTAAGTGCCTAGATCCAGTTTATGATGGTCCTAATACATGTATTCAAATGTGAAAGTTTGGTTTGTTTTTTGGTAAGTACGGTAGCTTGTTTTTTTCATATGACAAAAATGTGTACATGTTGCCAAAGTAATATATAAAATGACCGAAAGAAGAAAAACAAAGAAAAATTTTATAATAGTACTAATAACAGTCATTTATTTATTTTGCATTTTTATATACCGACATTCTTGTATCAGATACAAATCATACTGGTTTACATTAAAAATAGAGTATGCAGGAAAATAGGTTTCCTAAGTCAAATACATTGAACATATTTAATAAACAAAGGATTACTAAACACTATGAAAAAGGTTAATTAACAAAGGAAAACTTAAGGGAATTAAAAAAAGCATAGCACAAAGGATTGCACGAAGGGGTGCACAAAGGGGAGTGCCCCTTTAGCGAACCCCTTCGGCGCGCGACGCCTGGTGGAATGTGGCCTTTTCCCGGCTCGCCGCTGAGCGTGATGACATCAGGGGGGGCGGGTCTCTTCATCCCTGAGTTCATAGCATTCTCAGTTTCAGCGCAAAGTGTTTTTTCAATTTTTTTGGTCTTTTTGGTCTCTTTTTCTCTCAGCGATTGCCCCTAAAGGTGCCCGGTACTGGTGGGCTGCCCCTCCGCACCATTGCCTGGTGGAATGTGGCCGTTTACCGGCTCGCCGCTGAGCATGATGACATCGGGGGGGGGGGGGGTCTATTCATCCCTGAGTTCACAGCATTCTCAGTTTCAGTGCGAAGTGTTTTTTCAATTTTTTTGGTCTTTTTGGTCTCTTTTTCTCTCAGAGATTGCCCCTAAAGGTGCCCGGTACTGGTGGATGTGCAATAGTTTTTTGACGATTAGGAAATTCGTACGAGATTTCCTAAATCGTCATGGATCGGGAAACCGATAAAACGATTGCACTTTCCCCGATTTTTCGTAAAAAATTGTTTTTCGGCTTAGTACGCTCTAATAAGAGTTAGCGCGCGCTAACAAAAACCGTTAATTTTTGTTAGTTTTTGTTAGCGCGCACTAACTCCTGTTAGCGTGCACTAAGTCGAAAAACGATTTTTCACGAAAAAAAAAAATGCCAATCCGCAGGAATACAAGATTTTCCTGCAACCACACAAACTCGAAAGGAGAACCGATCGGGCACCCGATGCACATCTCTAACAACAGTAATTAAAATTACAAGGTACAGAATGGTTATGTAAGATTCTGGACCTGTGCTGCTTTGGTGAGGTTGGCACAACCTACCGGGTAGGCCACTGTAGGTCCTCACCAACAGCTGGAGGAGCTACACAGGAGAGAGATTGAACAGAAGCTTCACCTATACCAACTTCTTCCCCCTTGGGTTGAGCCCTCAAGTTCTGAGGCAGGGCTGAGCAGTCAAAAAAGCAAACAAAATGTTAGGAATTATTAGGAAGGGAATGGTTAATAAAACGGAAAATGTCATAATGCCTCTGTATCGCTCCATGGTGAGACTGCACCTGGAATATTGGTCGCCGCATCTCAAAAAAGATAGAGTTGTGATGGAGAAGGTACAGAGAAGGGCAACCAAAATGATAAAGGGGATGGAACAGCTCCCCTATGAGGAAAGGCTGAAGAGGTTAGGGCTGTTCAGCTTGGAGAAGAGATGGCTGAGGGGGGATATGATAGAGGTCTTTAAGATCATGAGAGGTCTTGAATGAGTAGATGTGAATAATAGAAGGACTAGGGGGCATTCCATGAAGTTAGCAAGTAGCACATTTAAGACTAATTGGAGAAAATTCTTTTTCACTCAACACACAATAAGCTCTGGAATTTGTTGCCAGAGGATGTGGTTAGTGCAGTTAGTGTAGCTGGGTTAAAAAAAGGTTTGGATAAGTTCTTGGAGGAGAAGTCCATTAACGGCTATTAAGCAAGTTTACTTAGGGAATAGCCACTGCTATTAATTACATCAGTAGCATAGGATCTTCTTAGTGTTTGGGTAATTGCCAGGTTCTTGTGGCCTGGGTTGGCCTCTGTTGGAAACAGGACGCTGGGCTTGATGGACCCTTGGTCTGACCCAGCATGGCAATTTCTTATGTTCTTATGTTCTATGGATTTGGTGTATGTGTAGGTCAAGGACCAGCCTAGGCATAGTGGCAGGCAGCAAGTGAGAAGCAAAAGTCAGATCCAGAAGTCAGTCTAAGGGCAGGCTTGGGAGATGAGGAAAAGAATTGACATAGGAAGGCAGGCAGGAAGGTAAAGGGATGGATAAGATGAGGCTGGACAAGCTGGAGAGATGAGGCAAGGCTGGGCTGGAGAGACCAGGCAAGAAGCAGGGTCAGGAACCAAGAAGCAGCAGCACACACAACACACCAGGATACAGGAGCCCTGTTGCTGAGAAACTGGAGCACGGTCTGAGGATCCCTCAAATAGTGAGGGTAGCATGAGGGGGCACCACGGAGGCTTTCCCTCCATGGGTTCTTTGAGGAAGAGTTATGCATGTGTGCATGTCTTCACGATGTCTGGGCTAGGAACAGGCTGGCAGTGTGTGGGAGAGCAGAGGATATGTTGGCATCCATGTTGTAGGATGGCGTAGATGGCATCCTGATCCATGCTCGGTGATATTGGGGTGAGTACGTGGCTTGCAGGACCTTCTCATGAGCTGTATTCCTATCAGGTTAATAGTATGAACCATTACTAGGTTTTTGTGTTGTTCTGTATTATCCCTAGTCACTGTATACAGGGCTGGTGCCCCAATTCTATTGTCTGGTGCCGTGCAAAGAACAGATTGAAGCAGAGTAGAGCTACTCTGCTCTGCTCCCTAATTCAGCACTTCCCCTCATGTCATTTCCCAGGGGCTGATTCAGTGGGGAAAAAATGTGCTCTCACTAAGGATCATCAAGTACTGGCAGAAAGGTAGAAGAAAATGTCCTAGTTTCCCAACTTTATATATACTGAATGGATAGATTTAATAAATGATGGCCCATATACAGTAAGTTTATATATGGGCCATCATATATTGCAGCAAGTTTCTCTTATTGAAGGGATTATTATCTGCAAATTAGAAAAAAGGTAGTCATTTTTCACTTATTGATAATGAGAATATTTCATTAATTAAATTAAATGGATGCAAAACTATGATATGAGTAAATGAACATATAATTAGGGGTTTGTGTGTAGCATGAAATGGTTTGGACTTGGAGAGGAAGCTGAAATAACACACAAACCAAGGCAATGTTCTTAATGTCTCTATTATCACCTCCAGGAGAGTTTTTAAGTTTCTGTAATAAATGTGAATTAAAAAAAAAGTATCAATTTTTATTGCATCTTTGTGAAGTTACAAAACAATGTACTATATCCATATACTGAAAAATGTGCACATATAAAAGGGCTACATATCACAAATGTACTTAAATGCATAAACTTTGAAATATAAAAGAATGTGATCTCTTGTCATTATATCTGACTTAGCCTTAGTTCATAGGCATATATGCCTATAACAAATACAAGCCTGGATTTATCAAAATGCAGTAAATATCGCATGTGATGGGAAAAGGGGTGTGTTTTTTGGTGTAGGGGGTTAGGGGCCACTTTGGCATTCAATGTGAGACGTACGAACAGAACAGTGTTCTCTTTTAAAGATTTGATAACCCTCGGAGTGAGGAAACTCTCCAAAGATGAGATTTGTGCAATATTCTCTCAACCTAGCTTGATGGACTCTCCACCTGGGTAACATCAAGCTAGGTTGAGAGAACATTGCCCAAATCTCATCTTTGGTTGAGTTTCCTCACTCCGAGGGTCATCAAATGTTCACAAGAGAGCACTGTTCTGTTTGTACGTCTCACATTGAATGTCAAAGTGGCCCCTAACCCCTACACTAATACCTAATAGAGATGTGAATCGGAACCGGAATCGGTTCGGATTCCGGTTCCGATTCACATGTGGGGTTTTTTCATCGGGCCCGATCGCGGTTTTGTTTATCGTCTGTGCCCGAGCCGATAAACAAAAAACCCACCCTGACCCTTTAAAACTAATCCCTTTGCTTCCCCCACCCTCCCAACCCCCCCATTTTTAAAGATGGCACCAGCCATCCAGTGCTCTCTCCATGTGACAGGGGCCGGCCAATGGCACGGATACCCTGTCACATGGTAAGAGCAAAGGGCCATCGGCAACATTTTGATTAGTGGCAGCCGACGGCCCGGGGGCGGGAGATTGCTCCCTGGACCCCCACTGCACCACCAGGTACCTGTAAAATGTTTTTGGGGGGGTTGGGAGGGTGGGGGAAGCAAAGGGATTAGTTTTAAAGGGTCGGGGTGGGTTAGGGGTTATTTTTGTGTGCTGTTTTTCCCGCCCTCCCCCAAAACGATAAGAGAACCCCCATGATCAATATCGTGGGGTTTTCCTATCGTTTCGGGATAGCCCCCGATTTCTGACGATTTTGAAAATATTGACGATATTTTCAATCATCCGAAGCCCGATTCACATCCCTAATACCTAAACCTCACCTCGAGTTACTGTGTGGGCCTCCCATAGAGATCTAAATATGTATGTAGGGTGATAGCATTACAGTTAGTCTCTCTCTCTCTCTCTCTCTCTCTCAACTTCAAGCTACCAACATCACAACAGGTGACACAGCTTAACACTTCTGAAAAAGTTGTAGCTAAAATGAGTGCATTTTGATAAATGAGGGGGACAGTGTCTTATACATCCAACATTTTATACATTTGAATTTAAAAGTAGTTTCTTTGGCTCTTATCATAATTATGTATATATATGGAGAGAGAGAGAGAAAAAAACATAGAAATGATGGCAGAAAAGGACCATCGGTCCATCTAGTCTGCCCAGCAAGTTTATGGTCATTTCCATTGAGCCACACAAGCCCCCAGAATTATAGGTGTATTGGATAGCTTCTACTCTAGGACATCATGCCAGGATATGCTATTTATGCAACAATTCCAAACAACTGACCATGGACTACAGGGAATCTTGAACTCATCTGGCTAAGTCAGGATATCTGCAGGATGTACATATAATAGTAGGAAGCTGCATAGTTGACTACAACATTTTTAATTAGCATTATGCTGATGCAAGTGATATGCTGGCAGATCTTACATATTCACTTTGTGGAAGTCATTTTTCCAACAGTGCACCTTATATGTATCATGGATGTGGGTGTGTAGAGCTGAAAATAGTAAACACTGTCATCTCCATGAGTGCTAGTTAGTCTACATGTCTTCTTGTTTGATAATTACTGAGAAAGTTGCATTGTGCTGAATGATGAGAAAGTCTTATAGCCAGGAAATGAGTTAATCAGCAATCATTTTCCTAAGCAATGTTGTTTGCATCTCCTCCCATTTTACATCTGAGACAATGTACTGTGTAACAATCAGTAAGTTTGTTTAGATTAAGCCAAACTCTTTTCCTTCATCTTGACCCTGCAAGATATAGATTTCACTGCTGACTTTCCAATTACTTAGCCAAAAGGGCTCAAAGTCTTCCTAGCACATCATAATTCATACCCTTCAATAGAGAGAAACTATGCAAAACTGACAACATCTTTATTACTGAAGACTGCAATATAAAGGAACTTGAACAGGAGGGTGTATATATTATATATATTAGGGAAGTGCAGGGAAAATAAATTTGTTTGCATTTTTCGGTTCGTTTCCCTGAGGTTATTTTCCCATGAATTTCAATTCCTGGAATGTGTGATTCATTTCATTCATGTGAAAAAAAACGAATCAAACATAAAAAACAAAACAAAACTCCAAAGCAGCCAAATAAATGAAAACTGGGCTTCCTACCACCCACCCAGAAAATGCTAGGGCCAGGATCCCCCAAGGCCCCCCTCCTACCTGGTCTGGTGGGGATGTGCCTGTGAGGCCTAGGCCCAGGTCAAAGCCTCGGCCTTATGTAGGACAAGGTCACAGTAGGCCACTGTGACCTCAGCCTCGATTTACTCAAGGCTGATGCCTGGGCCTCAGCCTAGGCCAGAGTCGAGACCCAGACCCAACATCACGGCCCTTCTTGAGGCCCAATAGCAGGACCCCAGCCCAAATGCTGGGTTCTTATGCCTGGGCCTAGGCCAAAGCCCAGAATCAGGCCTGATGCCGCAGCCTGGCCCAGAGGCTGGGGTCCGATGCCTCGGGCCAGGCCCAGGTCCAATGCCAGGACCCAGAAAGAGGCTGATTCCCGATGTTTAGGCTTTGGCCTAGGGTCAGTTCCAGGCCTTGTAGCTCTGTGGTTACCATCTTCTTCATCTTCTTTTTTATTTCTTTGGATGCTGTGCACTAGGGATGCCATGCACTAGGGCCAGAGTTAAGTTACTTCGGCATGATCCCAGCACATATCATCAGAATTAAGAAGAAAGAAGATGACAACTACAGAGCTGTGTGGCCTGGGCTTCAGACCTGGGCCTGACCCTGACTGTAGGCCAAGGACCAGGCAGGCCTAGGGTTTCAGACCTGGATCCAGGTCAAGGCCCTGGCGTCAGGACCTGGCCTCTGGGCTGGGCCACATCAATGGGCCTGGGCGAAGGCCCAGGTGTTGGGACCTGGCCTCTGGGCTTGGGCCGTGGCCCAGTCTCACCATAAGATACCCAATGGTTCAGATAAGAAAACTATTCAGGGGTTTGGGTCTTGGCCAATTCCTGGTGTTGTGTTTGGACCTAGGCCGTGACACCTTCATTGGCTATGCCCTAGGTAAGGCCCTTGCTTTGCATCTAGACCTAGGCCCGATGCATTCATTTCAAATTATTGCAACAAATAAGGTTGATTTCATTCAGGGGGCCCCCTGATTTGTTTTGGCTCTCCAAATGAAGCAAATTGCCCTTCATTTGAAACAAATGCACATCCTTAATAAATATCTTGGAGTAAATAAAGATGCAATAATTAGCAGAAATCACAGAAAGAAAAAAATCAGCAAAGAGTACCACAGGAGACTGAAACTAATATTGAGAAGTGCTTTAACAGGATGGAATACGATGCAAGTCATCAACCAACCTACAATGCCTATATGCTCATACAAATTTGGAATCATAGACCAGCTCCAGAAAGGTCTTCCAGAAGGATGTAAGAACTAGAAAATGAATCCACAGCCCTAGATATGCTGAGACTGTAGGAGCAAAACAATGAAGCATGAAGTGTAGCTGTAACACCCCTAAAACTGTGGTGTTGTCAGTGTCAGGTACATGTAGCATTTGAAAAATAACTTTGCAGGCCGAAAATGTAGCATTCTTAGAGACTGCAAAGTTAATTGGAAATTATTAAGGATCCTGAGCCTTACTAAGAGTATTTTGAATGGTTGGAGCATGGCATGCTGAAACTGGAAATGTCAGGTCCTACAGTTATGGTTGGAACAAAACAAGCTTATGCAGGATAGGTCAGGCCTGAATAGATGTGATGGAGAATGGGATGCTGCAGCTGGAAGAATCAGGCCATGGTGGTTATGGTTGGCTTATGCAAGATATCAGGCATGAGTGGATATGGTGGAACATGGGATGCTACAGCTGGAAATATCAGGCCACAGTGTAGTCCGGATGTATTCCATGCTTTAAGAAAGGTGGAAAGAAGGCCAAACGATTACCAGCATGGTTAAAAGGTGAGGTGAAAGAGGCAATTATAGCAAAAAAATGTGCTTCAAAAATTGGAAGAAGGATCTGTCTGAAAAAAATAGGAAAAAACATAAGTGTTGTCAAGTTAAGTGTAAAACATTGATAAAACCGGCTAAGAGAGAATTTGAAATGAAGTTGGCCGTAAAAGGCAAAAACTTATACTAAAACATTTTAAAAATATATCTGAAGCAGGAAACTGGCAAGAGAATCGGTGGACTGTTAGATGACGGAAGGGTAAAAGGGGCTCTGAGGGAAGATAAGACCATCATGGAAAGACTAAATGAATTCTTTGCTTCTGTGTTTACTAATGAGGATGTTGGAGAGATATTGGTTCCGGAGATGGTATTCAATGATGATGATTCGGATGACCTGAACCAAATCATGGTGAACCTGGAAAATGTAGTAGGCCAGATTGACAAACTAAATTTGGATTTCAAAGCCTCCCTCCTGCATCTTCCTATGTTATTGGTACACGCATGTACCATGACAGCTGTTAGTTTCTAAAATCCTATCTAGGTGACCTGTGAGGTCTGATGCCTTTGCACCAGGCAGACAAGTTACTAAGTGATCCTCATGTCCACCAGCCACCTAGCTATCTGCATTCCTAACTATGGAATTGCCAGCTAAAGCAGCAGTCCTTACCTTTCACTCCTGGCCATAGCAACATGTTCTCGATGTGAGAGAATAATGCATCCTCTTGAGGACAGGCGCACGCTGGCACTTCCTGCCACTCTCTTTACAGGCGACTTTGCTCCTCTAAAGCTGCACAGGGGCTGCCAGACTAGAGTTGGGACTGCCTTTACTATATCGGAACTGAAATCTGAACCGATTCTGGTTCCGATTCACATCTATAGAGATGTGAATCGGAACTGAAACCCGAACCGATTCTGGTTCCGATTCACATCTATAGAGATGTGAATCGGAACTGAAACCCGAACCGATTCTGGTTCCGATTCACATCTCTACTATATACCTTTCTGACCACCTTTGCTTCTCCAGGTCCGTCACTCTAGTCTTTAGAGATCAGATTCATTCTCTGACAGCTAGGATCTTTTTGATGGATAGATGAGATAATCAATCATATATCTGACACTCAGTGCAAAAAACTGGATAACCCCCATCCCGTTGCTGGACTGCAGTCAGCATCTGTATATTATTGAGTTGTTAAAGTTATTTAAAGTTGTATAAGGAATGGGGACGCTTAATCCAATTTAAAATGCCTTATAAATTTAAGAGGGCTTTATTTTAATCTGTTTGTCAATGATATGCAATTGGACTACAGTTAATCAATTGCTACGGTCAGGGTTAATTACTCACTTGTTGATGTACATTTTTAAAGCACTCTTATTGTAAAACATTTCCCTCCTAACCTTCTAATTTGATAACAGTCTACATATAAAGCTATGTAAACGGGAGAGTGGGAGGCGGGGAAGGTGAGTGGAAAAATCAAATACCACTGATTGCTTCTCAAGGAAACCGCCCTCACGCCTTCCCACAGCAAAAGAATTGACAGTTTTCAAGCTCTGCCTGCACTGAATAACTTTAACTCTCTATTTTCTTTAACACACTTTATAGTCACATAATCCTCTGTTTCTTTTGCAAGTTTTAAACGCACACTTTCCCCAGCAAAACAATACTCAAAATCCCTGCTCACCCATCAGTTGATTCCACTTCTGCAATCAGCACTCCCTCATCTCTGCTACAATGCATCAGGTGAAAAGTTATATTTTCTGGTCTTGAACTGGGGTCTTCCCAATTTGGGGCTAGCATGCTGTGCACTGAGCCATGGAATGGCTCACAGAAAGGTAAAGTCAGCCTAGGGATAGCCTGCTCTATGCTCCCCCCCCCCCCCCCCCCCGAGTATCCAGGTTGGTCATTAGGAGACTTCAAAGGAGTCATGGACACCTCTCAGGTGTTTCCAGAATTTAAACGGCATGGAGGCCAAAGAGAAATATGGGATCCCAGATGAGGACCCATGAGTTCTTACCAAGCTGTATATTAATGTGATATTACATTGTCAAGTTGTGAAGTCTGTCAACCATTGTGTTTGTGCTGTTCTGGAAGGATTCTACCATGCAGAGAGCTGGACTAAGTAAGCCTTATCCTACCTGTTATGTACCTTCAAGTTATCTGCAGTGCAGAAGTCAGGAACTGTTCTATTGCATTCGTCACTAATAAAGCCACTATTGCAACATTATCCCGTATGTGTGTGCTGCAGTCTTCAGCCTGACACAGTCATATACCATAGTGAACCTGCTCATTGATTCATTGCAACAGAAAACAGATAATAGCTTCTAATGAAACAAATAAGAGGCAGATATTTAACAAAAATATATATTAAAAAAAAAACTGAACACCTAAATTTAGGCACCTATTTTCAGATAAACAAGGGCCTAAGGGGTAAATTTTCAAAATGTTTAGGTTACTAACTTTTGGAGTTTTACGATCCTAGATTTTCCATTTTGAAAATGTATTAGACCTGCATTCCTAAATTTCCCTAAAAAGTGGGGTAGTGTTAGGGCAGGGAAACAAAGTTAAGAACATAACAAAGAACTAACCACCTAACTTACCATCTGATTCACTAAGGCTTTTCTCCCATTCTGTGTCTATGGGAAAATCAGGCCCTTAGGGTTTTAAATCTAGGCAAATAAAATGCAGGCCTAAATTTAGGGATCTAACATTTAGGGTCCTATATTAATGCAAATATTCAACTGAAAATGGGCTCTTAAGTTTGGCTGAAAATAGGAGTGCAGCTTTTATTGAATATCAGCCTCTAAGTCTTTAGCAGAACTAATCAGAATTCCACAAAGAATTCCACAAAGAATCTATTAAACTAAAATACAAAAAGAACATTGGAATTGAAAGAAAGTCTTCTTGAGCAAATGAGCCTTCAATAATCTGAACAAATGGGCCTTCAATATAATAAATGAGCCTAAACCTAAGGAACTCTCCCACAAGGAATTCCAAAGGACAGGTGCTACACAAGCAAAGGCTTATGTACAAGTCCTTAGCAATTGGCAAGTCCTAACTGAAGAAACAGAGAAAAGAAAAGAAAATCATTACAGGATTGCAAATTACACCCAGGGAGATAGCAGTCAATATTGCTGGACAGATATTGCTGATTAACTCCCTGCAAATCTTTAAAAATTAAACAAATAACTTTAAATTGTGACCTGAATGAACCTGGCAGCCAATGTAAATCAGAAAGGATTGGAGTGATTTAATCTCTTATACCACTAGCTGTGTCTAATCTTACAGCTGTGTTTTGAATCAGTTGTAGACTATACGAAAGGAGCTTGGTCAGGGGTGGAGTCAAGATGGCGGCATTAATGTGGTAGTGGGACTCTTTCAGTGGCTATTTCTACTTTGTGTCCTTCAATAATGCCTCTTAAGAGGAAGGGGAAAATAAGAGCCTTTCCTCTGGAGTCCCAGTCCTAGCTTCCAGCCTAGCCAAAGATTGTAGGATTCCTTACCTGCGCATCTGTTGTGGAGGTCCCTCAATCCGCGGTTATCCCCAACAGAGGAGCATTGGAGCTCCTTGGGAGTTTGGTTTTGCTGACCCCCTCTCGAACCTCACTTGCTGACATTCAAGAGGAGTGTATTGCCAGAGAGGTGCACCTTGGCTTCTTGTGATGATATGGAATCAAGCAACCTCAGAAGGGAAGTGTGGCAAGCTCTTATCCGGAGGAATTAATGTGTAGTGAAGAGGAGCTCTGAGGAGTGATTGGAGAAGCGATGGGGCAGCAGCCTGGATCGTTAAAGGGAAAGCCAGTTTCCAATGGTGACCTGGTGTGAAGATCTCCCTCCTACTCGAGTTTGAATTCTTTTGCTGCTGCACAAACTTTCAGTTATGACTCTCAAGGCAATATGGGCAGCTCTGGTGAGACTAAACACTTCTATAAATAATTGCTTGTCAGATATAAGTTCCTTGGTTGACAATGTTAAGGTTTTATCTAATAACCAATAGACTATTAGTCTGGAACATATAGGAAGGATAACTTTCAAACAGCTGTGTGTGCCCCCACATATGCGTGTATATGGGCATGCGAAAATCTATGCCTGTATTTTATAACCCATCCAGGTTATAAAATATGCTGAAATGTACCCAGCAACATACACAGACTTAAAAAAAATGCGCAAATACATATTGCACTTATGTGGATAAGTTCTGATTTATCCAGCTAAGTAGCAGCACTTATCCAAACAAATTACAATTTATTCGCCTAAGCAGTGGCACTTATCTGTACAAGTTACGATTTAGCTGACTAAGTAGTAGCAAAACCATCACTTAACTGAATAAGTCTTAAATAGTGCTACTTATCTGGATAAGTAAGATAGATAGATAAGTCTCAAGTAGAGCTACCTATCCAGATAAGTAAGATAGTGTTGCTTTTGGCTAGTCGTGGGATGGACCCATTACCAGCCACTCTTACCTCCAGCTCCGAGCCATGGTGGGGACCTGTTGATGCAGTGGCAGGCCCCCGAACGAGGACGTGGCAGGCCGCCGTGCCCGAGCAGACCCGGCAGGTCGCATTAGAGATGCCGCTGCCAGCTGATCGGGCCATCTCTAGGTGTGCGCACACTCAACTCTCCAGCATTTAAAGGGCCTGCGGTGGTAAAATCCATAGTGGTGCCCTCTGATGGCATCACGGAGCCTCCAGTATATAAAGCCTGACTGGACTTTTCTCAGACACCTCGGCAATAGGTTGACTCCTCGGAGTAGTGATTTGTCTCTGTTTCCTGGTTCCTGATCTTGTACCTTATCTGCCTTATCTATGTATTCCTGGTTTCGCTGTGTGTTGTCTAAGTTCTTGTGTCTGATCCAGGATCTCTCACAAGTTTGGTCTTCTTCTGAGTTGTGTCTTCATGATCTCTCATCTGTCTTCAGTGTCCAGCCTGTCCTGTTATTCTACCTTGCCTTGCTCCTCAAATTGGATTCTTGGCTTTGACTTCTGTTTGTATTCTTGACTCTGTCTTCGGTTGGATTCCTAGCTTGATTTCGGTTTGTTCTTTGAAGCTGCTTGACCTCCACCTGCCCTTTGACCACTGTCTGCTCATCGTCTTGCTAGAACTCTGCCTACCCAGACCTCTGCTCAGATCTTGACACTGCACGAACTCCGCCTGTCATGACCACAGCCTGTACCAGTCTCTGCCTCCTGCTCCAACCACTGCCTGTATTTCTCTGCTTCACTCCTGCTGGTCTACAACATCTCCCATGACAGATCCACCTCTCCACAGAGGCCCGCTCCTAAGCCCAACCAGCTCTGGCATCCGAGGGCTCAACCTATGGGGAACAAGGGCTAGTATTGGTGAAGTTCCTGTTGGGTCTCTGCTGCAGTCAGCTCCACCTGCCAATAGTGGGGACCCACAGGGTTCCTCCCTGTGAGTTGTGCCAACCTCATCTCGGTCCAAGGGTCCACTTCTGCAGCAGATAGATGGATGTCTCAAATAGATCCACTTATCTGCATAAGTGGGATTATTTGAGACTTATCCATCAATATTTGAGACTTTTCTGTCTCTATTTGAGACTTATCACCACTACTTAGCCAGATGGATAAGTGCGACTTTCAAGATTTATCCAGCTTTTTAGATGTAAAAGTACATGTTCATGTACTTTTACATCTAACTTTAAAAATATACACTTAAGATTTTACCTGCGTAATTTACATTCATTCCCCCCCCCCCCCCCATAAATCAGCTTTTATGTATGTAATTCAGGAGATTTTCTAACATGCAATGGGCAATGAAATAACCTGCAGGTCTTCGAGATCCTCCTGGCTCTTCAGCTTGAACTCCCTCCATTTCACCCAGACTTCCACCAAGTCAGTATTTCACTTTTAAGACATTTACATATTCTAGATATAGAGCTGGTATAAAGATACGCACATAAGCTGCCAAATTTACTTGCATAAATTGCTTATAAAATAGAAACTTACTTGCTTAAGTGGTGGCCCTTTCTTTACACACTTGTGTACCCTTACATGTATTCTGAGGTTTATAAAATAGCATAGACATGAGTAAATACTATTTACACATGTATTTGTTGATTTTTGCATGCACAACTTTTGAAAATTTGCCTTTAAAAGATAAGATGCTGAAAAAAAAAGAGGGGGCCGATATAAAAATTGTGAATGCAGGAGCCATTGAAAATAGAATTGTTTTAACCAAGAAGCTTGAACAAATGGAGATCTGTTTATTGGATTTTCTTAAGGTTCCTAGTATGAAGTCACAGGAGATTTGGAATAAATATTTACTGGAGCTGTTGGTAATAGCATCTGAGGCCATACCTCCAGTAAATAAAATATATTTTCTTCTATCAGAGAAGATAGTTTTAGGTAAAGCGATGGACTTGGAAGTAGCGCAAGAGGGTTTGGACTCACTAGATTTGACTACTTATTTGGAGCAATCCATTGTTGAAGGGAGTCAGAGGACTACTCTGTTAGTATCCTTCATATTCTAACTGGATGTTAGTATTGTTATGTGCCTTTTTTCAAAATTCTCATAAATTGTTTTGGGGGACAAAGAATATGGATTTTTCCTGATGTTGCAAAGGTTGCGCAAGTTATAAAGGAGCTCTTCTCGGCAATGTGCCAAAAAGTTAGAATTTTGGGGGGCATCAATTTTTTCTTCATTTTCCATGAATTGTTTTATTAAATGTACAGATGTAAGATATATATTCTTTGAACCAGATGAGTTGAGATTCGTTTTGGAAGTAGAGAGGGTAACTTTTAAATCTGCTTGCATGTACTCATATAAGCGTGCATATGGGTGCACAGTAATTTATTACTGTATTTTATAATCTGTGCACAAATGATAAGCACAAGTTATAAAATATGAGTACATTTATATATTTATTTATTTATTTATTTATTTATTTATTTATTTAAGGTTTTTATATACCGGCAATCATGGCAACATATCTTGCTGGTTTACATAAAACAGGAGTGCAGTAGTACATATTTTATTTATTTATTTATTTAACATTTTTATATACCGACCTTCATGAAAGAAAATTCATATCAGATCGGTTTACAGATAACATGAGGGGAATAACAAAGTCAACCATATAACAAGAAATGAAAGTTACATATAACAAGGGGTATTAACCTGGAGGGCTAGGATAGCCGGAGCGATAGAAGGCATAACTGAACAAATTAGATAATACAATAATATGATGAGAAGAGGCATAAGTGTATAGGCTACACTTGTCAGGGAGTTTAGGTAGGAGTCAGTGTCTGAATTAGTGAGGAATTGCTGGAACTGTAGGTTAAGTGAAGGCCTGGATGAAGAGCCATGTCTTAAGTTTTTTGCGGAAGGTAAACGGGCATGGTTCTAATCTGAGTTCTGTGGGCATCTTGTTCCAGATGGTTGGGCCAGCTGTAGAGAAGGTTCGTTCTTTGGTAGATGATAGGCGAGTAGATTTCGTTGTAGGGGGTTGCAGGGTGCCTTTATATGCTTCTCGAATCGGTCTGTCTGATGAGTATAATTTGAGGGGAATCTGGAGGTCTAGTTGTTGTTGGTTGTGAATGACTTTGTGGATTATAGTGAGAGCCTTGTGTACTATTCTATATTTGATTGGCAGCCAGTGCAGGTTCTGTAGTATGGGAGTGATGTGTGTTCCTCTGTTGGTATTAGTCAGGATTCTTGCCGCAGCATTTTGGAGCATCTGTAATGGTTTGATAGATGAAGTAGGGAGCCCGAGGAGAAGAGAGTTACAGTAATCTGTTTTGGAAAAGAGTGTGACTTGGAGCACTGACCTGAAATCTTGGAAGTGTTTGTATGTGTACATGTATGTGTACACATACATGTACACATACATATGTACACCTATGTGTACACATACATGTGTACACATATGTGTACATATGTACACATACATGTGTATGGAAAAACTGTGAGCTGTGCAAGTTTGGATTTATCTGAAAAAGTAGTACTAGTGGCACTTATCCGGATAAGTTCTGATTTATGCAGCTAAATTGTGGCACTTTGCTGGATAAGTCTGAAAAGCACTACTTGGCCGTCTAATTAGCACTTTTTGAACTTGTCTAGGTATGTAAGATAGCTAGAAACATTTTTTAAAAAATGCTATTTATCCGGATAAATTCAAATGTGTCCATCTAAGTAGTGGCAGAGATGCTACTAAGCAGGATAAGTCAGAATTTCACCAGATAAGTGTGCGCACATGATATGTATATTTGTACTTCAAATTTTAAAGGGATATACAAATAGGGGCGGATTTTAAAACGAGCGCGAATAGCCTACTTTTGTTTGCGCTCCAGGCGCAAACAAAAGTATGCTGGATTTTAGTAGATACGCGCGGAGCCGCGCGTATCCGCTAAAATCCTGGATCGGCGCGTGCAAGGCTATCGATTTCGTATAGCCGGCGCGCGCCGAGCCACGCAGCCTACCCCCGTTCCCTCCAAGGCCGCTCCGAAATCGGAGCGGCCTCGGAGGGAACTTTCCTTTGCCCTCCCCTCACCTTCCCCTCCCTTCCCCTACCTAACCCACCCGCCCGGCCCTGTCTAAACCCCCCCCTTACCTTTGTCGGGGGATTTACGCCTCCCGGAGGGAGGCGTAAATCCCTGCGCGTCAGCGGGCCTCCTGCGCGCCGGGACGCGACCTGGGGGCGGGTCCGGAGGGCGCGGCCACGCCCCCGGGCCGCCCCGGGCCATAGCCACGCCCCCAGAACGCTCCCGACACGCCCCGAAAACGCCACGCGGTTCGGGCCCGCCCCCGACACGCCCCCCGACACGCCCCCTCCGAAAACCCCGGGACTTACGCGAGTCCCGGGGCTCTGCGCGCGCCGGTAGGCCTATGTAAAATATGCTTCCCGGCACGCAAGGCCCTGCTCGCGTAAATCCGCCCGGTTTTGGGCGGATTTACGCGAGCAGGGCTCTGAAAATCCGCCCCATAGGTTTTACTCAAGTTATTTAGACTCATTTATCCTCCGTAAGTCAGCTTTTACATGCATAAGTCAGGGGATTTTATAACATGTGCATGGCAATGAAATTACCAGTTTTACCAATTAGTCTGCCAATGTGCCCAGTCCATTTGCACCTCATGAAGACCTTCCAGGCTCTTCAGCCTGAAGTTCTCCCATTTCACCCAGACCCCTCACTCAGTCATTTTTTTTACTTTTGAGATGTTTATGATCATTTCTACCAGACATCGAGCAGGAGTAAATATATATAAGTGAAAGACTTACGTGTGTTATTTTGGCAGGTCACCCCTTTTTTACACATGCAAATTTACTTATGGTTCACGATGTACATGTGTATGTTCTGGTTTTTATAATAACGTATGCTTGCGTATATAGGGCCGGATTTTAAAAGCTCTACGCACGTCAATCGCCTTACGCGTGCCGGGCCTATTTTATAAAGGTCTGGGGACGCGCGTAAAGCCCCGGGATGCTCTAAGTCCCGGGGCTTGCAAAAAGGGGCGGTCTGGGGCTGGGACGTGGGCAGGGCAGGGCGGTCTGGGGGCGGGGCAGGACCAGAGGCCTTCCACACAGCGGACATTTGCTGCTGTGTCGGAGGATCTCGTGCCAGCAGGCTGCCGGCACGTGCAACCTGCGCCTGCCTGGAGGCAGGCGCAAAAGGTTTGATATAAATTTGGGGGGGGGTTAGAGTAGGGCTGGGGGGAAAGGTTAGGGTAAGGGGTGTGAAGGTTAGGTTAGGGGGAAGGGAAGTTTGGAGCGGCCTGGGAGAGAAGGGGGGAAGCCCGTGGGCATCGGCACGCACAAGGTGCACTAGTGTGCACCCCCTTGCGCGTGCCGACCTCCAATTTTATAACTTGCAGGCGCCTGAGTGTACAAGTTATAAATTTGGGCATACATGTGAGCGCGCCGGGTAGCATGCACACATGTACGCCCGCACGCAGGTCTTAAAATCTACCCCATACCATTTTAGACATGCACGAGCTAATTTTTATGTTCACATGTTTTGAAAATTCACCTCTAAAGATGGATTTAACTTGACTCCTAAGTTCACTTAGGGCCGGATTTTAAAAGGGTTACACGCGCCGGGCCGATTTTAAAAAGGCCCGGCAATGCGCGTAAAGTCCCGGGACGCGTGTAAGTCCTGGGGCTTGCAAAAAGGGGTGGGGAGGGGGCGGAGAGGGAGCGGAGCGGGGCGTGGGGTGGGGGGCAGGGGGCGGGCCATGGGTGCCGCTGTGCTGGAGATTGCGCACCGGCAGTCGGCTGGCGCGGGCAACTTACTTCAGCCCCAGGGCTGAAGTAAATTGTTAAATAAAAGAATGCTGAAAAAAAAGGTAGGGGAGAAGGACGGGGGAGGTAGGGGAAGGGAAGGGAAGGTGGAGTGGGGGTAGGGAATGTGGGAAGGCAGCACGGCTCGGTGCGCGCAAGGTGCACGCGCCGTCCCCTGATTTTAATACTTGCGCACGCAAGTTGTAAAATCCGGCATACATGTGTGCTCGCCGGGTTGCACGCGCACATGTTCACCGCACGCGCTCCTTTTAAAATCTTAGCCTTAATGTTTGATCAGTCTGATATTCAGATATATGATCCATGCTTAGGCTTCCTTTTTCTCCTGTATTTATTTACCTCAGTATCTCCTATGATGTATATTCCATCCTTCTCTTTGTTTTGTGGACTAATGATTTTCTACTGATATTATCTTGAAATGTTTTATTTCTCTTCTTTTTTTATTTGTGCGCAGTAAATATGTTTCCTGTTTATGATGTGATATTTACTTTTTTCTTTTGGAAAATGAAAGTTATATATAAAAAAAGTAGGCCATATGTTGTTTTCAGTGGCAGATTCTCATGCTGTGAGTTGCAATAATCATTGCCATACTCCTCACTCTATGATTCGGATTGTTGATAACATTGTGCTTGCTGCCATTCCTCTACCTATACGACATGGGATTCTGATGCTCCTGAGATTGCTGCTATACTTTTCCCTCTGTGCCTTTGGATCTTTATACCATTGTACTTGCTGCCATATCCCTCACCTTATGCCATGAGATTTTGATACCACAGTTGGTATCCCTTTGTCTCTTTTTTGATGACTTGGGTGTTCATTCTAAACTTTCTACTGTTTTTCTCCTTTTTCGATGCTTTGGAGTCTTCGTGTCACTATTTGTTCTGCTTTTTCTTTCTTATGGTATCTTGATTTGTTCATGTCACTGAGGGTGGCCTTTGCCTCCTCTTGTATGCCATGGAATGCTCATGCCACTTTTGGTGTCCTTGGGTGCTATTGCTTCTGCTGTTGATGCCTGCCAGCAATTTTCTTAAAACTTGGATGAAAACCCCCACAGTTAAAAGTAAAAAAATAGGATGCATTTATTCCCTCATTAACATTAAAGTCACTTCATGAACAGAAAGAATATTGCATGCTACCAAGAGAGGGGAAATATGAAATAATACCATCTCATTTGAAATGGCTTGGAATGGTCTGCTTGTTTCTTCTGCTACTGCATTGTTTTGAAGAGAACTGTATACTTGTGTATGCTGAAGAATTGCAAATGTACACTCAATGAGTAGTAATATTAACAATCACCCTTTTTCAATTAAAACAATTATGATTGTGTCTTTAGTTTTTGTTTTTATTCTGAAGATGTCAACCTACAATTCTTCTGAACTCCTAGCGGTAGTTCAGAAGAATTGGTTCAGTTTTCCTGATTCATTCAGTTCATTTGGTTTGGTTTGGAAGCTCATTCATTTCATTTGGATTATTTGTTTTGTTTGTTTCCATAAACTGAACAGAGTGAATGCCCACAGTCAGGTTTTGCATTGACTTGTTCCATATAATATTCACCCTGGAATACTACACAACCATTCAATTAAATCTGAACGTAACACGATACTGACATGGTTAAATGTAGATTAAATTAAGAATTCTCATTATCAGCAGGCGTATTTAAAAACAGGTCACTGGTGGAAGGGAAGCAATTTACAGGCTCTGTTCTAGTGGTTTCAACTTGAATTATAATTGTCTTTTCCTCCTGGGAATCTATGTCTTTATTGTAGGACAGAAACATTCACTACTTGATGATTTGGGTACATGACTGGGTACTGACGTCTGGACACTGTTTAGCTAATGTTATAGTCACAGCCCCTGGTTTTATGTGCCAGATTTTCCAAGATTCTGTGGCAAGAGAGAGCATATTATGTGGCAAATTTGCATAATTTTGCATTGAGTTTCATATCTCTCACTATTTAAAAAATTCAATTATTTCTTGAAAACCTTTCATATTTTTTAAAAACTATTTTAACTATATACAAATATAAAATTTACCATGTACAAAAATTAACTATTTAATAAGTAAAGACATGTATGTTGCAAACTTATAACTGTGAAATGTCACTTTGTTTTGCATTGAAATATAGTGCAACCATTCTTTTTATATTTTCATGAAAAAGTTTTCATCTTTCTGAGTATATGAGCTTATGTATGCTGAAGCTGCGCTCAGCATCAGTAGAATTTGTCATGCTGTTACTTGAAATTAATGCCATCTCTGCCAGCTGTGGGACAGAAGCAGCTGCAGACTTCCAAAATATATCTATGCCTTTATCAACTGGTGTATGGTTGACCGCATATGCAGATGTGAGAACCTTTGTATAAAGATAAAATTCTTCTAAAGGGAAATCATTCCTTCCAGTATTATATTTATTTCCATATTTCTATAAAAATTGTTTTTAGTTTGATGAATCAAACACTGCTTGCTCTGTTCACTCCAACTTCACTCCTTCTCTTCCTAGTCCCTTCAAAACAGGAAGAAAATGGCAAACAACAGGAGGGAGACTGGATTAGGAGCAGAGTGGAGTGGTTCTTGTCTGTTCTAGCCTCCACCTCACCCTTCCCCTCCTGTTCCCTGTAAACTGCCTGGGAGGGGAGGGGTTGAAGCATGAAGCTGAAAGATTAATTGCAGGGGACTGAGACAGAAGGCGGTTGAAAAAAATGATTGAATTAGCATGGGGAAGCTTCAAGTTTGTTGCTTGTGTGACAGGTTGCAAATTATGCGCAACGGGCTAATTATGTGGTTTCTCTTGCGACCGCAGAATCACAGGAGCCTGGGGGCACTGGTTATAGTTGAATGTATAATTAAAATATGGGCATGTAGATTTCCCAGGGTAAGATAAATAGAAGTACTGCAGATCTTTATACCTTACATGAAGTTTATTTGATATTCTAAAACAAAAGTTCTATATTTCAGTAGTGCAATTGCATGACAAAATCAAGGCTTGGAAACAAAATTTGCATTTTAAACATGGTCAGTATTCAAATAGCCTGTGCAATTTAAGTAAAGAACCTCTTTAAGAATCCGAGCAACTAATAAGATTCTTTTTCACCCCTGAATAACTCAATGCCCAGTGAAAAAAAAAGGATAACATCAATCATTCATTTAATAGGGACAAAATCAGACATCACACGTTTAATTATAACTCTAATAATAATTAAATTGAGCTTTGAGAGTTCTTTGCTGAATACGTTAAATGCAGACCACTATAGAACTGAAGAGATCTGTGAGAGATTGGGCATATGTAAAGTAATGCATGTTTTTGTGGTACTCACATCTTGAGCATGGGATTCTGCAGTTTTTTGGGTTTTTTTTTAGCAGTTTGCCCTGCAACTTTCTTCTTTTCTATACCAACGTTATTAAAAACATTCAGAAATGTATTCTAAACTGAATTTTCATGCAGTAGGACAAGGGAGAGCTTTGCATTTTTTTTCCAATCAACATTTAATAATCCAGTTAGAAAAAAAATCAGAGAATTTCACAATGTTTACTCTAAAATACCCCTCTCTCATGCTGTAGAAATTCTTTGACATCCCCATGCTGGAACATATATGTATTTTTTCTGTTTTAGTTTTAATTAATTTCTGTTAGATTTTGTGGACCCTTGAAACTCTTTTACTGATTCCTAGGGGACCTTAGACCTCTATTTGAAAACCCCAGAAAAAATGATCTTGAGACAGACTATGTCTTTGTGCCATTATATGAATTATATAGAGAGTGAGGTACATAAGCTTTAAAAAATAGCTTGCATGCCCATGGGCAACTTTCAAATTGTCCCTTAATATTTCACTTAGTTGATTCAGTTACTTTTTATGTCAGCCATTTTTCCATGCATTTCAGCTCTTGACTTTAAGTAATAGAGGTATTGAGAAAAAGCCAGAGGGTTGCTATCCTGTAAGGTTCTGCCTCTTGTTTTAAAACCTGGTCTTCTTGTGGCTCTTGAGGACAGGAGTTGGCCACTTCTGCTGTAGATCTTTGTGCAGCGGAAGCAGCAATAGGTGCAGAAACTTGAAATAAAATCATCACAGGACCTGTGAGCCATCATGCACTTGTAGGTCTTAAGGCAGTCATAATACTTCTGCTACACAAGTTTATTGCACAAAGTTCCTCATGAGAGGCTTTTAGGAAAAATAAAAAGTCATGGGATAGGAGGCGATGTCCTTTCGTGGATTACAAACTGGCTAAAAGACAGGAAACAGAGAGAAGGATTAAATGGACAATTTTCTCAGTGGAAGGGAGTGCACAGGGAGTGGATCTGAATTGGGACCCTTAATTTTCAATATATTTATAAATGATCTGGAAAGAAATACAATGAGTGAGGTAATCATATTTGCAGATGATACAAAATTGTTCAGAGTAGTTAAATCACAAGCAGATTGTGATAAATTGCAGAAAGACCTTGTGAGACTGGAAAATTAGGCATCGAAATAGCAGATGAAATTTAATGTGGATAAGTGCAAGGTGATGCATATAGGGAAAAATAACCCATGCTATAGTTACACAATGTTAGGTTCCATATTAGGTGCTACCACCCAAGAAAGAGATCTAGGCGTCATAGTGGATAACACTTTGAAATTGTCGGTTCAGTGTGCTGCGGCAGTCAAAAAAGCAAACAGAATGTTGGAAATTATTAGAAAAGGAATGGTGAATAAAATGGAAAATGTCATAATGCCTCTGTATCGCTCCATGGTGAGACCTTGAATACTATGTACAATTCTGGTCACCGCATCTCAAAAAAGATATAATTGCAATGGAGAAGGTACAGAGAAGGCGACCAAAATGATAAGGGAAATGGAACAGCTCCCCTATGAGGAAAGACTAAAGAGGTTAGGACTTTTCAGCTTGGAGAAGAGACAGCTGAGGGGGGATATGATAAAGGTGATTAAAATCATTAGAATGGGTAGATGTGAATCGGTTATTTACTCTTTCAGATAATAGAAAGACTAGGGGGCACTTCATGAAGTTAGCATGTGGCACATTTAAAACTTATCAAAGTTCTTTTTCACTCCGCACAATTAAACTCTGGAATTTGTTGCCAGAGGATGTGGTTAGTGCAGTTAGTATAGCGGTGTTTAAAAAAGGATTGGATAAGTTCTTGGAGGAGAAGTCCATTACCTGCTATTAATTAAGTTGACTTAGAAAATAGCTACTGCTATTAATTGCTTTAGTAGCTTGAGATCTTCTTGGTGTTTGGGTAATTGCCAGGATCTTATGGCCTGGATTGGCCACTGTTGGAAACAGGATGCTGGGCTTGATGGACACTTGGTCTGACCCAGTACGGCATGTTCTTATGTTCTTATAATATCCTAAAAACCTGACTGAGTGGGGTCCCCTAGGACAAGTTTCAGAACCACTTTCCTAGACCCTTCAGCCTGCAGTCTTTTGTCCCACTGCCCCAAATTCATTTTCAGGCCCATAGGCCCCAGTAAGATTTTGATAATTAAACTCAGCAAACATTTGTCCTCACTACAAAGAACAATTCTGTAAAATCACATAATAGGACATCATACTTTTTAAATATTAAACTTTGTTTTATTTGTGATGGTGGCTTTGCCCATCGCTAATACAATCCCCAGTAATTTTCCATCAGTAAGGTAGTGGAAAGGATTTTGCAGATTTTTGGAATCCTCCCATAGCAATAACTTCGCCTTTTTGGGGGACAGGCTTCCTGGGGTTTATAAAACCTGGGAGCATGCCCAGTTCTTTAGATAATTAAGCATGGCTGTAGGAACCAGAGGACAGGAGATACTGGAAGAGAGGCAGTGAAGAAATAGAGATCCCTTCAGGATTTCAAGACAGCTAATGAGTGGTTGGAGACTTTTTGAAGAGATAAGAAGAGACAGAAGCTGGAGATCCCCTCAGGATCTCAATCTAGTGATTTTTGGACTTTAGGAAGATTTGGAAATTTTGTGTGGATCAGTCTAAAGGGAATGGCAACCCCATCTTTATCCCAAAAGATTGGATCAGAAGTTCTTTTTGCCCCGGCTGAAAGACAAAAGCTGGGATGAAGAGAAGTGAGAACTTTTGAACTTTTTGCCCAGGCTGTAGGAGGAGAAAGGCTGGAGTGAAGAGAATCTGAAAGAAGTGAAGAAAAATTTGGAGACGTTTGGATTATAAGTTGAGAGTTGACCCACGTTTCGGGATTTTTTTTTTGGCTTTGGATAATGGTGCAAAAGATATGAACAAGGAACCCATTTTTGTCTGGGATAATTGGTTTGATGCTGATTTTATGTTTTGTGACGGATAGGACATTTTTTCCTTTAAGTTGCAGTACAGATTTTATTTTGAACATCACTTTTGCGACCTGGCTTTATTTTTGGCAACTGTGCCAGTGGCCCTGGAGATTAACTTCTTCCCCCCATCTGACCCTGTGATGCATGTGTCATCTATGATATTTGGAATTAGACTGCAAAAACAATACAAAACAAAACAAGAAATATGTAAATATATCAAATAAAAGGTGAGGTGAAAGAGGCTATTTTAGCCAAAAAAAATCCTTCAAAAATTGGAAGAAGGATCCATCTGAAGAAAAGAGGATAAAACAGAAGCATTGTCAAGTTAAGTGTTAAACATTGATAAGACAGGCGAAGAGAGAATTTGAAATGAAGTTGGCCATAGAGGCAAAAACTCATAATAAAAACTTTTAAAAATATATCTGAAGCATGAAACCTGTGAGGAAGTCGGTTGGACCATAAGATGACCGAAGGGTTCTTAGGGAAAATAAGGCCATTGCAGAAAGGCTAAATGAATTCTTTGCTTCCGTGTTTACTAATGAGGATATTGGGGAGATACCAGTTCCGGAGATGATTTTCAGGGGTGATGAGTCAGACGAACTAAATGAAATCACTGTGAACCTAGAAGATATAGTAGGCCAGATTGACAAATTAAAGAGTAGCAAATCATCTGGACCAGATGGTATGCATCCTAGGGTACTGAAGGAACTAAAAAATGAAATTTCTGATCTGTTAGTTAAAATTTGTAACCTATCATTAAAATCATCCATTATACATGAAGACTAGAGGGTGGCCAATGTAACCCCAATATTTAAAAAAGGCTCCAGGGGTGATCCGGGTAACTATAGACCAGTGAGCCTGATTTCAGTGTCGGCAAAAATAGTGGAAACTCTTCCCAAAATCAAAATCGTATAGCATATAGAAAGACATGGTTTAATGGAACACAGTCAACATGGATTTACCCAAGGGAAGTCTTGCCTAACAAATCTGCTTCATTTTTTTGAAGGGGTTAATAAACATGTGGATAAAAGTGAACCAGTAGATGTAGTGTATTTGGATTTTCTGAAGGCGTTTGACAAAGTCCCTCATGAGAGGCTTCTAAGAAAACTAAAAAGTCATGGGATAGGAGGCGGTGTCCTTTCGTGGATTACAAACTGGTTAAAAGACAAGAAACAGAGAGTAGGATTAAATGGTCAATTTTCTCAGTGGAAAAGGGTAAACAGTGGAGTGCCTCAGGGATTTGTACTTGGACCGGTGCTTTTCAATATATATATAAATGATCTGGAAAGGAATACGACAAATGAGGTTATCAAATTTGTGGATGATACAAAATTATTCAGAGTAGTTAAATCACAAGCGGATTGTGATACATTACAGGAGGACCTTAACCACCCAAGAAAGAGATCTAGGCGTCATAGTGGATAACACATTGAAATCGTCGGTTCAGTGTGCTGCGGCAGTCAAAAAAGCAAACAGAATGTTAGGAATTATTAGGAAGGGAATGGTTAATAAAACGGAAAATGTCATAATGCCTCTATATCACTCCATGGTGAGACTGCACCTTGAATACTGTGTACAATTCTAGTCGCCGCATCTCAAAAAAGATATAGGTGCGATGGAGAAGGTACAGAGAAGGGCAACCAAAATGATAAAGGGGATGGAACAGCTCCCCTATGAGGAAAGGCTGAAGAGGTTAGGGCTGTTTAGCTTGGAGAACAGACACTGAGGGGGGATATGATAGAGGTGTTTAAAATCATGAGAGGTCTTGAACGAGTAGATGTGAATCGGTTATTTACACTTTCGAATAATAGAAGGAATAGGGGGCATTCCATGAAGTTAGCAAGTAGCACATTTAAGACTAATCGGAGAAAATTCTTTTTCACTCAACACACAATAAAGCTCTGGAATTTGTTACCAGAGGATGTGGTTAGTGCAGTTTGTGTAGCTGGGTTCAAAAAAGGTTTGGATAAGTTTTTGGAGGAGAAGTCCATTAATGGCTATTAATCAAGTTTACTTAGGGAATAGCCACTGCTATTAATTGCATCAGTAGCATGGGATCTTCTTGGTGTTTGGGTAATTGCCAGGTTCTTGTGGCCTGGTTTGGCCTCTGTTCTTATGTTGTTAGAGACATGCTGGAGGGCTGGCAGCTACACCAGAGAGCCACCTTTAATTGTGAAACGTTTGGGCATGACTCAGCTATTTTTTGTATGTTTTTTTTTTGTTTAACTTACTCGTCATATAACCTGTTAGGTTTAAAATCATTCAGATAAATGTACCAGAAAACTCTAGACTTGCTCTACGCCACGACCAGACTTACTCAGATAAACTTAAGCCATGTTCTAGGAACACCACTGCACTGCCTCTTTTTTGTCCAGTAATGTTTTAGCTGGGTAATGACTTACTCGGTTAAAACTTACTCATTTGGAGGAATGGGAAATTAGAAAAAATCTCAGGTTTGCCCAGACTTAACTGGGCAAGCCTTCTGAATATTGAGCTCTAAAGGTTTTCTCCCATTTTGTGTACATGGGAAAAAAGCTTAAACGGAAATTTTAATGCCCGCACGCAGGTGTCCAAGTGAGCGCAGTTTCTGGCATGCACACATGGACGTGCCAGTTTTATAATATGCGCGTGTGTACGCATGCATGTTATAAAATCCGTCACCCATGAGCACATGTGCGCCCAATTTTATATCGGTGTGCACGTAAGGGCGGATTTTTTTACAAGATACGCGCGGTGATGAGATAGGCCCTTTCCCCAGATCCCTCTCTTTATAAAGGAACAGACTATGAGGGAACTTCCTAAAACCCTTGCTAACCTGCCTCCCTTTTCCCCTATCCACCCTGACCCCTAAAATCCTGCTAACTTAATTTTTTTTGTTTTAATATTTACCTGTTCTCCAGAGCAGTAGCAGTTTGCGTGGGCTGACTGGCTGCTGGCGTGTGCTTCAGTGGGACAGTGCCTAATGGCGCTCTCTGGCCTACCTGTGCCCTACCCATGCCCTGCCCCTGCCCCACCCCTGCCCCGCCCATGCCCTACTCCCAACCCATCCCTTTTTTCTAATCTGGTTCTTTAGCGCATACCGAGAGATACTCGCATGGCCTAGCCACACGCATATCTCCTGTTTTGAATGTGCACTGGGTTTTAAAAATAGGGCTGTTAGTATATAAGGATCTTGCCTTTATGCTTCATCGCAAGAATAGAAAAACCCAGCAATGCAAACATTTCTTTCAATTACAGTGAAAAACAGCCTCAGCTTTTTCAAGCAAAACTGTGCAAACATTTGAATATCTCAGGCAAACCAAAGACAAAGTCAACATGATGTAATGACTTGACAGAAACACAGAGACATTAATTTTAAAGGATATACATTTTTATTTCATAGAATATTTTACAGAGCCAGAGAAAGTAAGGATTAATATGTAATTTTCAGCAACAAATGTGAAAAAAAGGAACAATACACATTGTAAATTTCGCTATAATTGTATTTCTCACTAAGAGAAATATACCAAGCATTGAACTGGTTTAAGAAAACTAGACTTGTCTTGTGCATAAGTTTTCAAGAACATTTAGCGCTCTCCAGTTGTGTGTTAGGTAAGCCACTGGTTAATCTTGATACAAGAAGGGTCCTTTACAAAAGCTGAAATGAATGTAGGTGGCTCTGCTCACTTCAGGGACATCAGCAATACTCCTTGATCAATTAAATGTTGTGCCATAGAAAAAGTCAAGGCAGTGGCACCACAGATTCGTTTGGTTGGAGATCATTTTCAGATTGAACAGATGACCCCTTAGAGGTGCTGTTCCATTGTTAAAAGCAGAATGTACTTGTGAAGCTAAGCTTTCAAATGCTTGTGCGCTAGTCAAATGTGTAAAACAGGTATCTAGATATCCAAAATTTACAGTAGAGATTTAAACTATAACAAAAGCATACACAAAAATATTCCAGATCCATTTCAGATATACAGCTCATCTCATGCAAAAAGGGATACATTTTCAAGAGATTAGGTGTGCCAAATGAAAAATGTAAAATTAAGGAATTTCAAAAGATATGAACTGAGCATCTAAGTAGAGTGGCAGAGCTGAACTGTAAATATCAAACAAAACTGTGGTTTAGAGGGAGTGACCTAACAATTGGAGGCACAGAGCTAATTTACAAAATGTTGGATATATAAATCATTTGTTCATTACTGCATCAGGTATGACAGTGTCTAACCAGATGACTCACTCAATCATTCTCTCTGGTATTGGTGTTAAAAATTAAAAATCTGCCCTGATTTTTGTGTGCGAAAACTTACTTGCATTAAATCCCATATAGTCCCTCCCTCACTTCCCAGAGGCAGCTGATAAATTGTGAGGATCAGTCCAGATTTCACTTCTTTTGGACAAGGAAAGTCATGTGGTAGTGATCATGGTGTGTTAAGTGTTACAATAGCATGCAGAAGCAAAGAAAATGTACCAATATATTAGATATTGGCAGGAGAGAAACATCTGATCCACATAGTCTGCCTTGTTGCCCTCTGACTATGCTGCTGTAGCTAAGGATCTCTCCCTCTTGCCAGCTCTATAATTTGAAATAGCTACACATTTCTAGTCCTGACCATTGTCCTTCCTTGTTTATGACACCACCCACTCCACTAAACAGACTTCCCAGCTATCAGCAGTTCAAGCTATATTACCTGCAGGAGATTTGTCCTTATTCTATGCCAGGCAAAGGTTGCAGGAGGCTCTGTTCCCAGTAAATAGAAAAAATATATATATATATTTATTTATTTTAAATATTTTTATTCCACCTATATTGACTTTCCCATGCTAGGCAGACTACAGGAAAAACCCATGAAACATTAAAATAAACCAAATAAAGAAAAGATTAAGGGAAAGTTAATAAGGTCATTGACAATGAAGAGAGTTAACACAGCACTAGAGAGAAGCATGTTGTTAGATTAGGAGCTTAGAAAGTGGATAGTCTGGGAGGGAGGGGGGGTGGTCTCTGAAGTATAGTGCTGAGATGCAGGTGGGTCAGGTCTCCATAGCATGTGAATCCAGGTGGTTCTAATAATTAGGGAGCTATAGAACAGGTCAAACCAAAGCAAGTGGGTCACAGCCAAGGAGGAAAGCTGCGGGGAGGTAGCTGATGCTGGAAGTGGTCTGTAGGTGCAGTAGGAAACTGACTGCATGGAAAGGAATCTACGTCCCCATGGACAAGCTAGAGGCTACAGTAAATGAACATACTGGTGCTAGAAGGTTGCCATCAAGCCAAACTGGTGCGAGAGGTTGCCATCAAGCCAAACTAATTTGGAGAAGCAAGCAACCACAGACATAAGAATTTCTCTTAAATAACCAATAAGCATACCAGGAAATGATAGGCCCTAAATGCATGCATTAAGAGAAGAGAAAAAGAGACTTTTTTTTTTTACACGATTTGGGATTAAGTTGATAAAGTATTTCAGAGACCAGCTAGGGCGTAGGCCATCTGTCACCATCTACACTCAGATTTGAATCTTTTCTATCTTTTTCTACATGCTTTTCAAAATAGAGAGTCTTATAAGGATCATGGTACAGGAGCAGCAGCAGCAGCAGCAGCAGCAGCAGCAATAAAAGCATTTGTTGTTGTGTTACATAAGAAATAAATTGGAATTGAAGTCCTGCAATAATTACAGGTCAAGCAGCAGCAAGAACAATTGCTCCAGGTGCAGACAGCACCACCTAGGAGACTAGCCCCCCCCCCCCCCTGTCAGACTGATAAATATCTTGACAAAAATGAACCTAAATGATGATATGGAGCAGTGGTTCCTAATATTTTTTGTTTTGTGGCACACCAACCACTTTCCCAATCATTGCTTTCTCTTCCCTCTCCCCATCTCATTGGCATCATCATCACCTTCCCTCTCCCCCCACACCATGGTACCATCACATTTCTCTTCTCTTCCTCCAGACCACTGGCATCATCACCTTCCCCATTACCCCTTCTCTCTTCCCCTACCACTCCCCCCCCCCCCAGCATCATAATCACCCTTTTGCCTCGCATCAAAATCTTCTTCCCTTTCCTCTTCACCACCCCCTGGCATCACCTGCCCTCTCCCTTATTTTCTGGCATCATCATCATCATCTTCTCCCTCTCTCAGTCCCTGGCATCATCACCTTGCCTCTGTCTTTACTCCTCTACCCCCCACCAACATCGTCATCATCATAATCTTCCATCTCCCCTACTCCCAGTCATTACCTTCTTTTCCCTTTCCCTTCATTCCCTGGCATCACCTTCTCTCAACCTCAGTCTCTGGCATCATTATCATCTTCCCTTTCCCCTCCACCTCTCCTCCCCATCCCCATGAAGCATCATCACCTTCCTTTTACTCTTCCCCATACCCGGCGGCATATTCAGCTTCCTTTCCTCATCCCAACCCCAGTCTTTTGTACAGAAGATGTCTGTAAGAAGTCTACCAAGTGATGCTTCTTCCCTCTTTGCCAGCTTTCTGCTGCAATCTGAATTGCATGGCACCAGCAGGTTTCGTGAGGCTATAGGACTCTGTGCAGTTTCTGCTGCAGAGGGGAAAGCAGAAGCAGCTGCTCTCCTCAGCCCCTGCTGGCAGGAGGACATCCTGTAGGCCAGAAGGGAAACAGGAAATGAGACAGCAGCCACGGCACACCTGTGCTTCAGCTACGGCACACCGGTTGGAAAACACTGACGTGGAGGCTTACCCAACAGTATTTGAAAGGACCGCTACCCAAGTGTCCTGAACATGACAGTGAAGAGACAGTTTTGTTGGACCTTTTCTGATGAGGAAACTACAAAAGGTTTATCAAAATCTAAAGCCAAACAGGGTAGATGACCATAGCCAACTAATGGCAGAGATCTTGGCAAGAGCATAGGTGATTATAATAGTTCCAGCTCAGTATTTCCATGCTTAGCAGTACCAAATTGACAAACTGGTGGAGTCCCAAAATTTTTAACTGTTGCACCTCACCCAAGGGTGACTACATCCAGACAGCAATATACCACAGAGAATCATGGAAATTTAATGGGATGCGTTGGTTGGTCAGGAGAATTCAAAGGACTTTAATGAAATGGGGTCTCCTGGTGGAATAATTTATTATGAGAAAGGAACTTAAATCTCTTCCTCCCATAGTGCTCCAAGACTTTACAATGGATTGAAAACCCAAGAAATCAACAGGGGACTGATCTTTACAGATTTAGATTACTGCAGTTTGTTACTCTTGGGAGTACCATCTAATACAGTCAGACCCCTTCAGTTATTGCAGAACTCTGCTGCTAGAATTTTTGTAGGAAAGCGGAAGTATGACCACATAACTTCTGTATTGGCTAACCTTCATTGGCTGCCTATTTAATACAGAATACAGTATGGTTCTAACTTTAAGCCATACAATCATTTACAATATTGACACTTCTTGGCTAGGCACAAGATTATATGTACATACTTCTCAACATTGTCTACGCTAGGCAAATAAAGGCCTTTGGGATGTCCCTTTGATTCAACAGGCACATCTGGGGGAGGTGAGGGAAAGAACTATCTCTGTAGTGGGACCCAGATTATGGTACACCAAGCCTGAGAAATTACGGCTAGTATCTGATGGAAAGTTATTTTAAAAAAGACTTAAAAACCTGCCTGTTTCGGCAGGCATTTAAAGATTTAATTACCGGACGCTAAAAACATGGATAGTTTTAGGGTAAGAGTTCAGACTATTATATTTCCAGAAAATGTTAAATTATTATTTTTATGACTAGTTTGTTTTAATTATATGTTTTTATTGGGCACATTTTCTCTGCTGTTAAGTTCCACTCTTTAGACTTCAGATATTGGACATTGAGCATAATATAGAGTGCTATTCTCAGCTTGTTGTCTTTCTTTAATTCCAGTAATGATTGTGCCACCTGGTTATTGCAACTGATTTATACTGTTACATGTCTTTAAATCTACATCTCTCCTTCCTGAGATGTAGGCTTCATGGCCACTCATTTCTCTTTAGGGAAAACCACTCTGGCCCAAGCCACCAGTTGGTGTTCTCTTTCACTTGATTATTCCGTGTCATCCAGTGAGGTCATTCACTGGATGCAATCTTCCTTTACAATGTTGACAGTTCACTGAGAGACTGAATTTTGCTGACCCTGTTCAGTACAAAGATTTTCCAATTTTTGGCTGCATTTTGAAGCCAGTGTAGTACTCTCCCAGAGTCAGTCTACCTACATATTCATGTAGATATCATTTGTAAAGGTTCTAACAGATACCCGATGAGTCTGACAACAATTAATGCATCTAGCAACTCCAAGGAAAGGATATTTTCCCTTTCTAATGGTGCTATTTGGAATGTACTATTAGTTCCTTGTAGTTGCTGGTGCTGCAATCTATTTTTTCACAAAATATGTAGGAAACCTTTGGAGGTACTATGTGGAGGGGTTACTTTGTCTTTTGTTTTCATTGTAAGTTGGCTATTTGTAGAATGAGTTTGGTTAAATGTAATAGTGGCTCTCTCTGCTTTCTGCTTCTTTCCATAGGAATTTTACAAGGACTGGTACCTTCCATTCACTCTCTTCATTCTGTTATTAATTAAATTTGAGAGTGAATGTCATCAGCAATTAGTTTCAGCAAAACAGAGCACAAAAGGCCTTTCTAATTGTCAGATACTATGTCCAAACATTTCCAACTGTACACCTAAATTTCACACTTGACCTAGAACATATGTAAGGCAGACATGTTTGGAGGTCCCTTCATAGGATTCAGGGGTTTATGAATGTATATTTGTGTATGTGTAAATGTTTGAGTATGGCTAGGAGTATGTTGATATATTCTTGTCTATGATGTTTGTGTTTTAGGATATGTAAAATATTGAGTGTTTATGATTTTGTGTGTGTGTGTGTGAATGTGTGCTTATGTTTGTGTATGTGTTTATTAGAGAGGGTTTTATTAGTATACATATATTTATATGTTATATTTGTGTGTGTTTTACAGGTATGTTGTATTTGTGTATGTATTGTATTGTACATGTATTTGTGGGTTGTATGTGTATGTGTTAGTTTCTATGTGTGTGAGGATTAAGATTGTGCTTGTATATTTGTGTGTGAATGTGTATTTAAATTTGTTTCTGTTTGTGTCTTTCTGTGTGTTTCTATTCTCTGTATGCATTTGCATGTGGGAATGTGTATGTATATGGGTAGAGATTGTGCTTATGCCCTGTTTGTAGATCTTAATGACAAGAGGTGGCCGCCCCTCTGTTAAAGGTTTACTCCCAATTTGTGTCTATGGGGAAAATGCTTAGTAAATAAGTTCCTAAATTCACTGTCTGAAAACTGGCATTCCTCAATGTGGCTACAAGTTTACATCTTGTTCAAAAAATTACATATTTGTATCCTCATTGAGAGGAAGCATCATGGGGGTGGATGGGGTATTTAGGTCATTAGAGGACAAGTATCTGTGTATATTGCATTTGCAAATCTACATGTATTTTTTTCAAGTACAACTATACCAGTACAAAAGCAGGTAAAAATTACTGCATATATCACTGGGCACTGCACAATTTGAAAATAAAGGTTGGTGCAATGCCCAGGAATAAAAGGTACGTATGATCTTTGGTTCATGCAGTTTAAAATTACCCCATGTATTTGAATGCTTGTTTCTGTTTGTGTATCTGTGTTCTCTTGAGAGTGTATTGTGGGTTTATATGTGTTTTTGTGTTTGTGTATAACTTTGTATGTATTGTACATGATTGTGTTTATAGGTTTGTTTCTACGTGGGAGGGTGATTACATATGAGTGACTGGGTGTTTTTTTTTGCTGTGTACTGATATGTGGTCATGTAAATTAATGTGTTTGTTTGTTTGGAGGGGACTCTTTGCATGTGAGTGTGTGTGTTTGTGGGAGTATGTGCGTAAATATTTGTATGCATGCTCATATGTATGTTTTTGTGGGTACTTGTGGATTTAGGTGTATGTGTGTGTGTGTGTGAGTGTGTATTTGCACTGGCCAATATCCAGGCAGAAGAATCTAGGCAGACATTGAGGAAGGCAGAATTCAGGCTAGAGTTCAGATAGGCAGAGTCCAGGTGGGATTCCAATCAGATAACTCTTTATAAAGTTGAATCAGATAAAGCCCAGACAAGCAAGGTCCAGGCAGGGAACCAGATATGCTGAGCCTAGGAGCAGACTTCAGGTAGAATCACATGTTGTGTGAGCAAAAACAAATCTGTGAAAACCTAGTGTTTAAATGCTGTGATCAATCCAGTGCTGTTCCCTCTTTTGACCAATGAGAGCATCCCTACTGTGATTCTCCTGCTATCAGCCCTAGCTCTTTGCTTCCAGGGGCATTGGTTCAAGCCTGCCAGTCCTGATAATATTCCTCCTTCTCCTAGTGGCCCCTCCTGAAGTTATCAGGGTGGGTTTCTTTGGATATTTCTTCATGAAGCGCCATACCAGGTTCTCTACATGCATATTGTGGGTTGGCTTCCAAGTCTGATCCTCTGGACTGTGTCCACAGCACTCCACCAAATAATGGAGTTGTCCTCAGATAATTCTAGAGTCAGTACATTCTGTTTGACTCTGAATCCAGTTGACCTTGATCATCACTGGTGATGGTGGTGGTATCTGACATGACAGTCTTGGAATAGATTCCGTTAATATACTTTTAACAATAATACTGGGTAGATTTGGAGTGAAGGTGGTAGTTGTGACCTAAAGGCAACTGAGTTTATCTGCTTCTCTTTTCTAAATGGTCCCAGAAATCTCTGTTGGAGTTTAACTCTGAATCATTGATTGAGATGCAAACATTATCCTTTACTTTGAACTGGGTAGCACGTCTTTGCCAGTGATATGCCTTAGTCTTTTGAGTGTCCTTGTCCTTTCTAAATCTTGGCTTAGTTGAACTAGGGTTTCTTGCCAGAATTGAATCCATTTTAGTGCTACTGAGATTCTGAACCATAAAGACTCTACTGCATGAACCCATGGATAAATAAGAGGAGTTCTTTGGATTGATGAGTATCATATGTTGTTGTATGCAGACTCTGCTGTGGAAAACAATAAGCCAATCATCCTGCTGAAAGTTGCAATAACATCTGATGTATTGCTCTAGAATCTTAAACTTGCTCTATTTGGCTATTATTATGTGGATGATAAATCAATGATAAATGTAGCTGTATCCCCAGAAGTCATCTTACTTCTTGCCAAAATTGATATGTGAACTGTATTCCTCAATCTGACACAATACTACTAAAATAATGGAATGACCCTATTAAGGGGAGGAGAGGTAACTCTACAATGAAATCCAGCCCTATCCACTTCTATGATTTGGTAATGTCATTAGTTGTATCAGAAAGTCTTATATCTTTATTTATGGTATATTTTGTCTGGCACATTTCCTGCATGATCTTACATAGTTCTTAACATCAACATTCCTTCTTAGCTATCAAAAATCATGATTCATAAGTGTTATTGTCCTCCAAATGCCATGATGACCTGCAAGCCATGAGTCAAGGAATAACCACAACATTTCTAGATACAATTTCCTTTCTGAAACTACTATTCTATTGTTCTTGTACAGGCACTTTTCCCACCAGGACAGGTCCCAATTCTCTTCTGCTTTGAGTATCTGCTGTACTATGGGTTGAATAAATGGGTCTCTCCTTGAAGCTTCATTGATTCTTTTCATTAAATCTACCTTCAGGGTATCCATTTCAGGATTGTCATGGAACTGCTTTTATCCACTACATCAGTGTTTCCCAACCAGTGTGCCATGGCACACTGGTGTGCCTTCAGACTTGATCAGGTATGCCATGGAAAAGTCACCGCTACCTGATTCTCAGATCCAGACCAGCTCCTGGGCTTTGCTCCTAGCACCTTACAGCAGCAAGAGACATCAGCAATGATTCTTAAAAATGTAGCAGCTCCATTTTTAAAATATGTTAAGTCACATTTGCCTCCCATCCTAGCTACAGCATGAGCCCTGGAGTATGGAAATTAATAAGCATCATGTAGAGTATGGATAGCAGAGCCCCACTTTGTTTGGTACACATAACTTTCCCCTTCTGAGCTTCCTCATTTGAGTCCTTCCAGCCTCTGTCTTGCCCCTAGGCTTAATGAGACAGGCAGAACATACTTTGAGCACTAGATGTGAGTTATTATGAGTGTTGGGCGCAGCAGCAGTGAAGGAGCTCTGGCAGCCATTTGTGGCAGCCAAGGTAACTAATTAAGCTGTCACAATGACTTCTCCTTTCTCTTGCACTTGCATGTATTGAGAACTGGTCCTTATAATGGGATCAGGTGTGTCTTGGCCCCTCCACACCACCCATTTTATTTTAAAATTTCAAAGAGAGACTGACAGGTCTTTCGGTGCTTCCCTAGCTATTCTTCTGGCTATTTGAATCCTCTACATATCTGCATTCCATGGAGGTTGGTGTGCCACACACAATGTTTGTTAATATATGCATGCCTTGGGCTTGAAAAGGATGGGAAACACTGCAATACAACATTTTCATCCATTCTAGATAAATCATCAGCCTTCTTATTCTGTGGTCTGTGTAAGTAGAAATCTGAAATGTGAACAGAAAGGGCCCAACATGCTTTTCTGGAATTCGGGTGTTGAGCTGTCTTTAAGCACTCTTGATTCTTGTGGTCTGTGAAGACCTACAGCAGGAATCATGTCCCTTCCAGTAGATGTCCTCACTCTTCAATGCTACCTTGATGGCTAACACCTCTTTATCCCAGATATGATAGTTTCTTTCTTCTGAAGTCAATTTACGTAAATGAAAGGAAGAAGAATGTAAGAGATTACCGTAGTATTATTCTTGGGAATAAAATTTTTTCTGCTGCTGTACAGGATTTCTCTATTTCTGTTATAAATGGTAAAGTGGAATATGGTTGTTTCAGGTTTGGTACCAACATGAATTTGGACTTTAGTCAATCAAATGCTTCTTGGGCTTCCTGTGTCCAGTGAAATGGAGATGCGTTCTTTAGTAGAGCTGTGACTGGTACTGCCACTGTGGAACAGCCTTTGCTAAACCTGTGGTAAAAAATTGAAAAACCTAGAAGTGTTGTACTTTCTTGATGCCCTTGAGCTGCTGCCATTCCCATCACTGCTGTAATCTTCTGGAGATGAATATAGATAAGAAGTTTGAGTAATAGTTTATCAAATGTATATTTTCCAACTTAGCAAATAATTAGAGCTGTTTAAAACAGCTTATCACCAAGTTGATGTGGTGTTCCTGCTGTGGTTGGTCTTCTAAAATTGTCATCATCTAAATAAATGATAATACATCAATCTAATACATCCAGAAATATATCATTATTGACATTTTGAAACATAGCTGGTGGTTATCTAAGTCTAAATGGCATCACTAGATATTCAAAATGGTCATGTCTGATTGGAAAAGCAGTTTTACATTCATCTACTTCTTGTATTTAAGAACATAAGAAATTGCCATGCTGGGTCAGACCAAGGTTCTATGAAGCCCAGCATTCTGTTTCCAACAGAGGCCAAACCAGGCCACAAGAATCTGGCAATTACCCAAACACCAAGAAGATCCCATGCTACTGATGCAATTAATAGCAGTGGCTATTCCCTAAGTAAACTTGATTAATAGCAGTTAATGAACTTCTCCTCCACAAACTTATCCAAACCTTTTTTGAACCCAGCTACACTAACTGCACTAACCACATTCTCTGGCAACAAATTCCAGAGCTTAACTGTACGTTGAGTGAAAAAGAATTTTCTCCGATTAGTCTTAAATGTGCTACTTGCTAACTTCAAGGAATGCCCCCTAGTCACGTGTGCTGTGGGGAGATGCTGCCTGCTTCTTCCTAGGCATGTGCGTGCCTCTATCACTTTTAAAGGAGCTGCAGCGGGAATCCTACCCACGGCCCCGGATGATGATGTCATCGGGCCCTGCTACTTAAGGCAGGGCTCGCCACTCATTCCTTGCCTTGGCAACAGGTCTCCACGCTTGTCATGTGCTCGTTGCTCATCCTAGTTCCTGACTTTGTTCCTGGTCCCAGTTCCTGACTCCGTTCCTGGTTCCTACCTAGCCTTGTTTGGACTGACTACTGGCTTTGACCCTTGCTACATTTGGACCATGCTCAGGACTGATTACGGGCTTTGACCCTTGCTTTGCTGGACCCTCGCTCAGGACTGATTACTGGCTTTGACTCTGCTTCGTTGGAACTACACTCAGGACTGATTACTTGGCTTTGACCTCTGCTTCGTTGACTCACTCAGGACTGATACTGGGCTTTGACCTCTGCTTTGTTGGACCTTTTCAGGAACTGATTACTGGCTTTGACCTCTGCTTGTTGGACTATGCTCAGGACTGATTCCCATCCTTGGCTCTTACTCCGCTGTACCTAGACTAGCTCTGCCACCTGCCCCCGACTCCAGCCTGTTCCCAACCTCACCTTCAGTTTCTCCTTGGACTTGGCTTTGTCAGGCTTCGGCCTTCAGCTGCCTGGGTGTCACCTGCTCATGATTCTGGCCCGTCCTTTGTGCCTGGGCCTCTGGATCCCTGCCTCGTTCGGACCTGCCTCGGTCCCTCCGATACCTCTGCTGGTCCCTAGCTACCTGCTACAACATCCACTGGGAGTCATATGACGAAGGCCCACCTAAGACCAGCCGGCCCCAGCACCCAAGGGCTCAAACTGCGGGGAATGTGGGCTGGTATTTGTGGAGCTTGCCCTACGTGTAGTGTCAACCCCACCTCGGGCCAAGGGTCCACCACCAGTGCAACAATAAGAATTTGTCATACTGGGTCAGACCAAGGGTCCATCAAGGCCAGCATCCTGTTTCCAACAGTGGACAATCCAGGATACAATTACCAGACAAGTAAATGAATATTAAATACATCCCATGCTACTAATACTGATAGCAAGTAGTGGCTATTCCCTAAGTCAACTTGACTAATAGCAGTTTCTGGACTTCTCCTCCAGGAACTTGTCCAAACCTTTTCTAAATCCAGTTAAGCTTATCGTCTTAACAATGTCCTCTGGCAACAAATTCCATTGCTTAATTGTGCTTTAAGTGAAAAATAATTTTGTCCAATTGTTTTAAATGTGCTACTTGCTAATTTAATGGAGTGCCCCATAGTCCTTCTATTATCTGAAAGAGTAAACAACCCATTCCAGTCTTCTCATGATTTTGTAGACTTCCATCATATCCCCCCTCAGCCGTCTCTTCTCCAAGCTGAACAGCCCTAACCTCTTCAGCCTTTCCTCATAGGAGAGCCGTTCCAAGCCCTTTATCATTTCGATTACACATCACTGTACCTCCTCCAGTGCATCTATATCTTTTTTGAGATGCTGTGATTAGAAATGAGCACAGTACTCAAGGTATGGTCTATTCATGGAGCGATACAGAGGCATTATGACATTCTCTGTTTTATTCACTGTTCCCTTCCTAATAATTCCTAACATTCTGTTTGCTTTTTTGACCACTGCAGCACACTGAGCCGACAATGTTAATATATTGTTCATCAAGTCACCTAGATCTTTTTCCTAACATGAAACCTAACATTGTGTAACTACAGCATGCATTACTTTTCCTTATATGCATCACCTTGCACTTGTCCACATTAAATTTCAACTGCCATTTGGATGCTCAATCTTCCAAACTCTCAAGGTCCTCCTTCAATATAATCACTTTCTGCTTGTGTTTAACTACTCTTAAATAATTTTGTGTCATCTGCAAATTTGACCATCTAACTTTTTGTTCCCCTTTCCTGATCATTTATAAGCATATTAAAAAGAACCGGTAAAAGTACAGATCTCTGAGTCATTCCACTGATTTCCTCTCTCCACTGAGAAAACTGATCATTTAATCCTACTCTCTGTTTCCTGTCTTTTAACCAGTTTGCAATCCATAAAAGTACATTGCCTCCTATCCCATGACTTTTTAATTTTCTTAGAAGCCTCTTATGGAGGACTTTAACGAACACCTTCTGCAAATCCAAATACTTTACATCTTCCGGATCATCATTATTCACACATTTATTAACTGCTTCAATAAAATGTAGCAGATTTGTGAGGTAAGACTTCAATTGCATAAATCCATACTGGCTGTGTCTCATTAAACCATGGCTATCTATATGTTCTGTGGTTTTTGTTGAAGGGCCAACCCGTACCTTGCATTCGGGAAATGCCTCCCGACCCGACGCGGACATTCCCTGTCGGTATCATGGCCGCTCGCCGCGCTGCGGTGCACAAATCAGCTGAGCAATTCTCCTCCCCTCACGACGACATCTTCCTGATAAGCCCTGCACCAGCGTGGGAAATTAAAGTATTTCGCCTGGCATTTCAGCCCCAGCAATGCCTCGGCTACAGGCTTGCTTGTACTGGTGCTTTTCGTCAGTGATTCTGTATTTCCTCAAGTCTTGGACTGCTAATTGGATTTCCCTGACTGCTGCCTGCCTCTAACCTCAGCTGCCCTTTGGATTTGTTTGTCTTTTGCCTGCCTCTGACCTGGACTGCTCATTGGATCTGTTTGCCTGCTGCCTGCCTCTGACCCGGATTAAATATTGGATTCTGTTTGTCTGCCGCCTGCCTCTGACCCGGATTAAATATTGGATTCTGTATGCCTGCCTCCTGCCTCTGACCTGGACTGAGTTTTGGATTCTGTTTGCCTGCTGCCTGCCTTTGACCCAGACTGAGTATTGGATTCTGTGTCTTGAACACCTCGGCTGAACCTCAGTGTTGACCTGACTCAGGTAAGGCTGTTATACTATCATTTGGGTTCACGTAACATAACAGTTAGCCGAGGCCATGGACCTGGTAGACTTAACAGCCCTGCAGGCAATTCCAGGTCTCGCCACTCAAGTACAACAGCAACAAGGAGTCCTGGATCAGGTCACAGGAGTGTTGGAAATATTGGCGGCTCATATGGACAAGTTGGCTATAGCACCTCCTCCACTATCTCTGATGCCTCTTCCAACCACCACCATTTTGCGCCTGCCTCCTCCTCCCCGTTTCAACGGAGATCTGAAACAATGTCGTGGTTTTATAAACCAAAGATGTTATGACCGTCGACCTCGGCCAACCACGGCCGACCCAACTCACATCATGTCATGCCCAGCTCTCTACATCTGGTGAACTCATGGCTGTGGCTAGCCACTACCGCTGCATTCCTCCTGACTCTTGGTGCTCCATGTGGCGGCTGGGACTCCACCGACCCACGCTCCAACTCTGGGCCTCCCTAGGCACGTGTGCACGCCATCTGGCCTCCCTTTAAAGGCCCTATGGTGGGAACTCCAGTGGCATCCCCGTGCTTAAATATCTCAGCCTGAGATATTTAAGCACAGCCTTTGGCCTACGCTAATTGACTTGGCAACGAGTTCCATGAGCTCCTCTAGTGCTTGTACCTGTTCTCCGGACCAGCGGTTCCTGCCTTGGATTTCTACTTTTCTACCTTGGACTCTGGCTCTGGGTACTCGATCCTCGGGGGCCTGCTCTGCGCTTCCCTTCCTGGGACTCTGTCTTGCACTGCCCTGCTCCTCGGGGCAGCCTCAGCGCTACTTTGCCAGAGATCCTGCCACCTCGCTTCTCCACTCCTCAGGGTAGCTCCAGAGGTACTACACCAGAGATCCTGTCTCTACGCTTCCCCGCTCCTTGGGGTAGCCTCAGCGTTATCATCACTGGAGTTTCTGTATCTATGCTTCCCCCGCTCCTCGGGGTGGTCTTAACACTACTACTCCAGAGATCCTTCCTCTGGTCTATCCAATCTCCTGACATGCCCAGCACTGCAATACCTTGGAACTGTCTCTCTCTGATCCCGCTCCTCGGGGCACTCCATAGTATTGCTCCAGTGCAGGTGTCTGCGATCATGTGGCGGTGACGCAGACAACTCATCTACGCCTCCTTCTCCTGGGCCACAGCCGTGGTCCAGTTGCCCGTGTTTCCATTCCACCTCGTCTCCTGAGGGTGGGGCCCTGTGAGGCTCAACCCCTCAGGGAGAGTCAACTCCCACCTCAGGCCAAGGGTCCACGAAACCTACAAAACCTAACAGATTGCCAAGTCCATGGACCTGGCAGAGTTCTCAGCTATACAGGCCATTCCTGGCCTGGCACAAAGAATCAGCGAGCAACAAAAGTTCCTGGAAACACTAGCAGCTGCCATAGACAACTTGAACACTCATTTGGACGCTTGCAGTGACTATTACCACGATGTCTTCCCAAGCTCAACCCTTCCAACCTCTATTGCACAGTTCCTCAGCCAACTGTGCCGTTGCCGGCACCTCCACGCTTTTCTGGAAACCCACTGATGTGCAGAGGTTTTCTTGAACCAATGTAACATGCACGTCTGCTTACAACCGGCTTATTTCCCAGATGTGATTACCAAGACCACCAACATCCTTTCTCTCCTGGATGGCAAGGCCTTGGCCTGGGCATCACCACTCTGGGAGCGTGCTGACCCAGTTCTTCGAGACCTGCCCAGGTTTCCTGCATTATTTCTCTCCGTCTTTAACGACCCTGGCAGAAAATCCATGTCCGGATCACCGCTTCTTCATCTCCAACAGGGTACCCAGCCTTTGACAGACTACGTCATAGAATTCTGGACTCTGTCGTCAGAGCTTCATTGGGATCCTGACTGCCTTTGATCCATTTTTCTCGAGGGACTGAACTCTCGAATCAAAGATGAGTTGGTGGCCCACGAACTGCCTGCATCTCTGGACTCATTGATAGATCTTGCCAAGCGGATTGACCGCCATCTGCAGGAGTGTTCGCAGGAGTCCCAAGTGTCCAGAAGATCTACACCAAACTCATCCTGCTTTCAACACTCATCCTCACCCAGGCCGAACTTGGCTCAAAGCCAAGCTGAGGAAGAGCCTATGCAAATGGGCTGGAGCAGGCTTTCTCCCAAGGAATGATGCCGCCGCCAACAATCAGGCCTCTGCTTATACTGCGGCAAGTTTGGACATGCCATAGCCACATGCCTCATCTGTCCGGGAAACTCCCAGGCCTAGGTTCAGCAGGAGGACTGCTCCTAGGTCTGACTTTGCCTTCTCCTCCATTGACACTGCCCATTTCCATCAAGCTGGACAATCAGGAGTTCTATACCCTGGCTCTTGTGGACTCTGGTGCTGGTGGGAATTTTATTTTAAAACAATTGACAGAACACCTCCAGATTCCCACCATCTGCTCCCCAGTACCTTTACTCCTTTTTTCCATCCACGGAGAGCCGCTACCTGGTCAGGTTATCCACACCACAGCTCCTATTCTGCTCCACACGGGGTCTCTGCACATGGAGTCCATCTCCTTCCACGTTCTGGACAAGGCCATACATCCTGTGGTCTTAGGACTGCCGTGGTTACAACAGCACACCCCACAGTTTGACTGGGCCACCTTTCAACTTTCCCGCTGGGATTCCTCCTGTCATGCCAACTGTCTGGAGCCTGTCTCACCTCTGTCCTGCCTGAGTACTTTGCTTTCTCCTCCTGGCCTTCCCCCGCAATACTCATCATATGCAGATGTGTTCTCCAAGAAGGCCGCGGATACTCTACCTCCGCATCGTAACTACGATTGCGCAATCAACTTGTTACCTAACACAGAGCCTCCTCGGGGTAGAATCTACCCATTGTCACTCACAGAGACTCAGGCCATGTTGGAGTACATCCGCAAGAACCTGGCTAAGGGCTTCATTCGACCCTCCAAGTCTCCCACTGGAGCAGGTTTTTTCTTTGTGGGGAAAAAAGATGGTTCGCTTCATCCCTGCATTGACTACCGGGGCCTGAACGAGATCAACCTGAAAGACAGCTATCCATACCTTTGATTTCTGAAATTTTTGACAGGCTTCAGGGAGCAAAGATCTTCTCCAAATTGGACCTCAGGGGAGCCTATAATTTAGTTCGAATCCACAAAGGAGATGAATGGAAGACAGCTTTTAATACTCAAGACGGCCACTTTGAATATCTTGTGATGCCGTTTGGCCTTTGCAACACCCCTGCTGTCTTCCAGAATTCGATGAACGAGGTCTTCAGGGATATGTTATACCAATGTGTTGTGGTATATCTCGACGACATTTTAGTATTCTCCAAAGACCTACAAAGCCACCGCCACAATGTCTCTCACGTCCTCCAGCATCTATGAGATAAACAGCTCTATGCCAAACTCAAAAAGTGTTCTTTCGAGCAGGAGACCATTTCCTTCCTCGGCTACGTAGTTTCCAGTCAAGGGTTCAAAATGGACCCCCAGAAGTTGAAAAGCATTCGTGATTGGCCCCAGCCTACGGGTCTCCAATTTTTACAAAGATTCCTTGGCTTTGCCAATTACTTCCGGTCCTTCATTCATCATTACTCCACTCTGACCGCACCACTCACGGCCATGACTCGCAAAGGGGATAATCCAAACCCATTGGTCACCCAAGGCCATGACCACCTTCCAGGATCTCAAGATCACCTTTTTCCATGATCCGTGTCTCCGTCATCGGATCCCAGATGCCCATTCATTGTCGAGGTCGATGCCTCTGATGTGGAAGCAGGGGCAGTTCTAAGCCAGTACTCGCCTACCAATACTTTGCATCCATGCTCCTTCTTTTCCAGATGTTTCTCCCCTGTGGAACAGAACTACGCGATAGGGGATAAGGAGCTGCTGGCGATTAAGCTAGCCTTGAGGAATAGCATCCCTGGCTCAAGGGAGCCCAGCATCAGATCACAGTGTATACCAACCACAAAAACTTTGAGTATTTGCACGGTGCTCAGCGTTTGAACCATCGTCAGGCCCATTGGGCCCTCTTTTTTACCCGATTTAACTTCCTGCTAAGCTATCGACCAGCCAACAAAAATTGCCGAGCCGATGTCCTCTACAGATCTTTCGTTCCGGAGGATGTACCAGACACTCCACGGCATATAATTGACCCCGCTAAGGCCATCCTGACTGCCACCTTTCCGGTTCCACCTGGGAAGACAGTGGTTTCTCGTCAACTACACCGGAGGGTCCTCCGTTGGGGTCACGACTCCCTGACCGCAGGACACCCTGGGCAGTCGAGGATGCTGGCCACTCTTCAGCGGTTTTACTGGTGGCCCATGATGAATAAGCATGCACAGACCTATGTGGAGTCTTGTCCCACTTGCTCCCACCACAAGTTTCCAGTGGGACGCCCGTGGGGACTCTTGCAGCCGCTGCCTATTCCAAGTGAGCTGTGGACCAATATCGTGATGGATTTTATTGTGGACCTTCCTCCCTCCAGGGGCAACAACACCATTTGGGTCACCGTTGACTGCTTTTCCAAAATGGCCCACTTCGTGGCTCTGCCTGGCCTGCCTTCGGCACCACAGCTTGCGCAATTGTTTATTTGCCATGTGTTTTGGCTCCACAGTCTCCCAAAACATATCCTCTCGGACTGTGGAGTCCAATTTGCTGCCCGATTCTGGACATCCCTCTGCAAAATGTTCAACGTCTCGTTAGATTTCACCTCTGCTTATCACCCCCAAGCCAATGGGCAAGGAGAGAGAACTAACAGGACTCAAATAATTTCTTCAAGCCTATGTGAACCTCTGGAAGAATGATTGGTCTGACCTCCTTCCATGGGCTGAGTTCGCTTTGAATTCTCTCGTCCGTCCTCATCCACTGGTTCGTCACCTATCCAGGTGGTCTATGGACATCAGCCTCTGCCCCCACTACTGCTTCCATTATCTGTTCCCTCACCAGTGGCCCAGTCAACCGCCCAGGAGTTACATTGACTCTGGAACAGTTGCTATAGCAAGCAGCCCAAAGGGCTAAAAAGTTATTTGATGCACATCACCGTGAAGCTCCCCAGTTTAAACCGGGTGACAAGATGTGGCTCAGCACCCGGTTTATCCGGCTCAAGCTGCCTTCGGTTCGCTTTGTTCCCAGATACATCGATCCCTTTCCAGTGCTCCCCCGTTTGGGTCCAGTCACCTACAAACTCCGGCTTCCATCCTCTCTCAAGATCCACAACGCTTTCCACATATCGCTATAAAAAACCCTTGGTATTGTCTGGCTTCTCCAAGAAACCACCAGATCCTCAACCACTGTCATCCGAAGCAGATGTGACATACCAAGTCCAAGATGTCCTTGATGTGAGGAACCTAGAAAGAAATGTGAGTACCTCCTGATTTGGGAGGGCTTTGGGCCAGAAGAGAACAGTTGGGAGCCTGCCACCAATATCCTTGATAAGGATCTCATCAAGCAATTCCATGCCACACATCCTCTGAAACCCAAACCAACGGGGGGGGGGGGGCCTTAGAAAGGGGGGTACTGTTATGACCATTGGCTGTGGCCGCCCGTGGCCAACCTAACTCATGTCATGTCATGCCCAGCTTTCTATGTCTGGTGAACTCATGGCTGTGGCTAGCCGCTACTGCCACGTTCCCCCTGACTCTCAGTGCTCCACGTGGTGGCTAGGACGCCGCCGACCCACACTCTGACTCTGGTCCTCCCTAGGCGCGTGCAAGCCTGCGCCACCTGGCCTCCCTTTAAAGGCCCTATGGCGGAAACTCCAGGGGCGTCCCCGGCTGATGACATCACTAGCCTGAGATATTTAAGCACCACCTTTGGCTTACACTAATCGACTTGACAATGAGTTCCATGAGCTCCTCTGGTGCTTGTACCTGTTCTCCGGACCTGCGTTTCCTGCCTTGGATCTCTACTTTCCTACCTTGGACTCTGGCTCTGGGTACCCACTCCTCGGGGGCCTGCTCTGAGCTTCCTTTCCCGGGACTCTGTCTTGCGCTGCCCCGCTCCTCGGGGCAGCCTCAGTACTACTTTGCCAGAGGTCCTGCCACCACGCTTCCCCGCTCCTCGGGGTAGCTCCAGCATTACTACACCAGAGATCCTGTCTCTATGCTACCCTGCTCCTCGGGGTAGCCTCAGCATTGCTAAACCAGAGATCCTGGCTCTACGCTTCCCTGCTCCTCGGGGTATCCTCAGCATTGCTACACCAGAGATCCTGGCTCTACACTTCCCTGCTCTTTGGGGTAGCCTCAGTGTTGCTACACCAAAGATCCTGTCTCTACGCTTCCCCGCTCCTCGGGGTAGCCTCAGTGTTACTACACCAGAGATCCTGCCTCTACGCTTCCCTGCTCCTCGGGGTAGCGTTACCATCACCGGAGTCCCTGTCTCTACGTTTCCCCCGTTCCTCAGGGTGGTCTCAGCCCTTCTACTCCGGAGATCCTTCCTCTGGTATATCCTATCTCCTGACCCGCCCAGCACTGGAATACCTTGGAACTGTCTCTCTCTGATCCCGCTCCTCGGGCACCCCGCAGTATTGCTCCAGTGCAGGTGTCTGCGATCATGTGGCTGTGACGCAGACAACTCGATAACGCCTCTTTCTCCTAGGCCACAGCCATGGTCCGGTTGCCTGTGTTTCCATTCCACCTCACCTCCCGACAGTGGGGCCCTGTGGGGCTCAACCCCTCAGGGAGAGTCAACTCCTACCTCAGGCCAAGGGTCCACGAATCCAACAAAACCTACTAAAACCTTTCTACTTCCCCAAACCTTTCTACAATTCAATTCAGGAAAACTTGTCCATCCGATACACTCAGCGATCAGCTCTCCAAAGAACTCTCCAACTTAGACCTAGCTAACCCCGACTCAGCCCTATACTCCTGGCAAAAGATTACAGAAGCTGTCGCAAACAAATGGTGCCCCATAGTCTCCAAATCAATCAACCCTACAAAGAAGGGAAATCAACCTTGGTTCAGCTCTGAACTTAAACAGATGAAACAGACCTTACGCCATAAAGAAAACAGATGGCGCAAAACCCCTAACACTTCTACCCTCTCTACATTCAAGGGATTCTTACATCACTACAGGACCGCCATTCTACAGAAAAAAAAAGGAATACTATGCAAACAAAATACACCATTTCCAATATGATGCCCAGGCCCTATTCGCCTACGTAACACAAATCACCAAATCTATCCCCCCTCCTATTCCAGACGAACAAGCTCTTTCCAAGGCTAACGAGCTCGCCTCATTCTTTCAACAGAAGATCTTGAACACCCTTGCCCTCCTTCCTCCAAATACTACACCTCTCAAGTCAGACGAGAATACCCAGTCTCTTACTAGACCCAAATTTGACAGTTTCGAATCAATCTCCACTAAAGAGATTGAATCCCTTCTAAAAAGACAGAAACCATCAAGCCATCCAGCTGATAACATCCCATCGAGACTCCTGCTCCTCATCCCAAATGTGATTTCAGGACCTTTGACCAGTATCATAAAACAGCCTTCTAACGCAAGGAAGCTACCCAGACAGTCTAAAAACAGCCTCACTAAAGCCCCTCCTCAAGAAACACAACTTAGACCCTAACATACTATCCAACTTCAGACCCATCTCTAACCTCCCATTCGTCGCCAAACTAACGGAGAAACTGGTAAACACCCAGCTTTCTGATATCTGAAGACCACAAGATCCTATACCCTTCGCAATATGGCTTCCGTAAATCACGTAACATGGAAACCCTCCTCATTTCACTTACTGACCATATTATCATGGGGTTAGACAAAGGACACTCCTTTTTGTTAATCCTGTTAGACATCTCGGCGGCATTTGACACTGTCAACCATACATCCTGCTGGATCGCCTAGCAGATATCGGCATCTCCGGATCTGCCCCACAACTGGTTCAAGTCCTTCCTCAGCAATAGGACTTTTAAAGTCAAAATCAACAATAAGAGTCTCCCCTAACAAAAGCATCTCTTGGTGTACCTCAGGGTTCCTCCTTATCTCCAACCCTCTTTAACATATACCTCCTCCCCCTTTGCCAATTATTAACAGATCTCAACCTAATTCATTATCTGTACGCAGACGACGTGCAGATTCTAATCCCGATAACAGAATCAATCTCAAAAGCGCTCACCCATTGGAATAACTGCCTTCTATCCATCACTAATCTACTCAACAGCTTAAACCTGGTTCTCAACGCCTCTAAGACAGAGCTACTCCACATCTCTTTCAATTGAAAACAATACCCCCCCACCATCACCACACATGTCCCACATTACCTGTAAGCAGGTTAGAGACCTTGGGATAATACTGGACAATCGACTAAACCTTAAGAAAATGGTCAACACAACCTCCAAAGACTGTTTCTTCAGACTACAGGTTCTAAAATGACTTAAACCACTCTTATTCTTCCATGACTTCAGGACAGTCCTCCAAGCGCTACTGTTCGCCAAAATAGACTACTGCAGTGCCCTTTTCCTAGGCCTCCCCAAATCCACTACCAAACCACTGCAGATGATACAAAATGCGGCTTCGAGACTGCTGACCAGCACCAGCCGCAGCGAACACATATCACCCATCCTCAGGAACCTTCATTGGTTACCAGTTAATTTCAGAATTCTATACAAATCAATCACCGTTATTCATAAAACCATCCATCATCATCTTCAACTCGACCTGGAAATCCCTTTCAAACTCCATTCCTCCAGCAGACCTTTGAGAGACACTCTCAAAGGCACTCTGAAATGCCCTCCAACTAAAGCCTCTTGCCTCTCGACGACCAAAGCCAGAGCTTTTTTCGATAGCTGGCCCATCTATCTGGAATAAGCATCCCATCAATCTCAGATTGGAGCCTTGCCTTTTAACTTTTCGAAAAAGGCTTAAAACCTGGCTCTTTCACCAAGCCTTCGCCGATCCACCTGACAATCACTAGTTGTCCTTCGCGCTTACCCGCGCTGGCATATACACTCCCGAATGGACCCTGACTCTTACAGGTTAAAGCACCATTAAGCTTTAACCCGTACGCTCTATGATATCACTTTATATTTATTTCCTGCCTTATCTTCTTTCCAGCTTGTTACAAGCCTCCAAGTTCTATTTCCCTGTTGATTGTAACTTTGACTTATTCCTTCCTATTGTTCATTTTTTGTTCACCTGAATTGTTACCACTGTTATACATTGTTAACTGTAAACCGATCCGATATGGTTATTTACTATGAAGGTCGGTATAAAAAACTGTTAAATAAATAAATAAATAAATAAATAAATAAATGCAAGATGCATTTTTCATTGCAAGTTTCATTGCTCCCTTTGGATAAAACCAAGGTCACATTCATCCTTTTTCTCTTGGAGGCATGGGCCTCTCCTCTTTGGGAACATGATGATTCCCTATTAAACAATTTAGATCAATTTCTTAAAGATTTTCATCTGGTGTTTGATGAACCAGGGGGAACTGCCTCTGCAGCTTCAGAGGTCCTCCAGATTTGACAAGGCTCTAGATCTGTAGGAGAATATGCCATTCAATTTCGAACCCTTGCCTCGGAACTTTGTTGGGGAGAAGAGAGTCTTACAGCCATTTTCTGCCAAGGCCTCTCATAGTCCATAAAGGATGAATTAGCTGGACAAGACCCACCAGATTCTCTCGAGGACCTGATTCGATTAGCCATTCGTCTGGATCTTCATTTCCAAGAATGAGCCCGGGAAAGAGCTGCACTTTGTTGCCCGGTACGGTTAGCACCTTCCTTCCAGCATCTTCTCCTCACCCCTAAGCCTCAAGAATTTCTTATCACCACTGAAGAACCCATGCAGATTGATCGGTTCAGAATCTCACCTGAGGAACGCCAGAGACGCTGACAGAAGAATATGTGTCTTTATTGTGCTGGAACTGGGCATTATGCGAAAACCTGCCCCCAGAAGCTGGGAAACTTCTGGACCTAGGTTTGGTGGGAGAGGCCTCCCTGGATCGTGCGACTTTCTCTCCTCAGATATTGATTCCTGTGACACTTTCCATGGCCAAGATTTCTATTCACCTGCAGGCCTTCTTGGATACTGGGGCAGCTGGGAATTTCATTGAACAACAACTGGTTCAACTCTATCACATTCCTACAGAACCTTTGAAAGTGCCTCTTACCATTTCATCAGTACCCGGAAATCCTCTGGCGGACAGAATTTTGCACATCACCAGACCCATTATCAAGACCACCGGGATCCTGCAGCATGAGACTATTCATTTTTATGTCCTACCTTCCTTGGTAAATCAGATCATCCTGGGCCTGCCTTGGTTGAGATTACACCAACCTAAATTAGACTGGGAAACTCTACAATTAGCTTCCAATTGTCACCATAACTGTTTGGTTCTTGTAAAGCCTCTTCCCTCTAATCCTCCTCATATTAAGTCCATTCTTCCTGGATTGCCGCATCACTATGCTAACTTCGCTGACGTTTTCAGCAAACAGCAAGCTGAGACGCTGCCTCCACATCATGACTATGATTGTGGTATTGATCTGCTCCCAGGGAAAATCCATCTCTGAGGGAGAGTCTATCCACTCTCAGAATCAGATTCAGAGGCCATGATGCTCTACATCCAAGAGAACCTGGCCAGAGGGTTTATTAGACCATCATCCTCCCTGGTAGGTGCCGGGTTCTTCTTTGTCAAGAAAAAAGACGGTTCACTGCGACCATGTATCGACTATTGAGGCCTGAATGCTATCACATGAAAGAATCAATATCCTATTCCCCTCATTACGGAACTATTCAACCGACTCAAAAGCGCACAGATTTTTACTAAATTTTATCTTTGAGGAGCTTATAACCTGCTGCGAATCCGAGAGGAGGATGAAGAGAAAACAACTTTTAATACTCGTGATGAGCATTACGAGTATCTAGTAATGCCTTTTGGCCTATGTAATGCACCAGCAGTGTTTCAGGCTATGTTAACAATATATTTGACGATCTTCTTTACTCATATGTTCTGGTTTACTTGGATGATATCCTTATTTTTTCTAAATCCATAGACCAACATCTCATCCATGTGTGACAAGTCCTCCAGCACCTCCACAAGCACAAGCTTTTTGCCAAGATAGAGAAATGTATGTTTCACATGGAGGAATTACCCTTTTTAGGCTACAATATTTCTCGAACCAGTCTGCAAATGGACCCAGAGAAGCTTAAGCAATTTTTGGCTGGCCTAAACCTGTAGGCCTTAAAACCTTGCAACGGTTCTTAGGGTTCTCTAATTACCATCGACAATTCATCCCTGCTTATTCAACATTAGTGGCACCTCTCACCTCTCATGACTAAGAAGAGGGCTGATGTCCACAATTGGGTTCCAGAAGTCATCCAAACCTTCCAACAATTAAAGGAGGAATTTATAAAGGACCCTTGTTTGCAATGCCCAGGTCTTACTAAGCCCTTCTTTTTGGAAGTGGATGCCTCTGCACTAGGGGTAGGAGCAATCCTTTTACAACCTTCTGAGAAAGGGAATCTTGTCACCTGTGCCTATTTTTCTAAAAACTTCTCATCGGCAGAGAAAAACTATGCCATTGGGGATCGAGAACTTCTGGCCATTAAATTAGCACTGGAAGAATGGAGACAAGTGTTGGAAGGGGCAAAACATGTCATCACTATCTACCCCAACCATAAGAACTTGGTGTATTTATCGCATACACAACGTCTGAATCCACGGCATGCCCATTGGGCCTTATTCTTTAGCGACTTTAATTTTAAGCTGCTTTTCCATCCAGCTGAGAAGAATCAGCGAGCTGATGCATTGTCAAGAAGTTTTCTCCCTGATAACACTCCAGACCCACCTCGACAGTAGGGAAGACAGTGGTACCCAAGCATTTTGAGGAAGAAAGTCCTATGGTGGGCCCATGACTATCATGTGGCAGGTCATCTGGGACTCCAACACACCAGGGAACTCCTTATCAGGCATTATTGGTGGCCGCAATGAAAAGAGGATACTAAGAAATTTGTTGAATCCTGTCCTACTTGCGCTGCACACAAATCCTCCCGGACTCGACCTTAGGGTTTATTACAACCCTTACTTATACCTGACAGACCTTGGTCCCATATTGCTACTGAATCTATCACAGATCTACCCCTATCTGAAGGAAACAATACCATCTGGGTCGTGGTAGACCGATTTTCGAAAATGGCCCACTTTATCTCTCTCCCTGGTTTACTTTCAGCCCCAGAGTTGACTCGTTTGTTCATTCAGCATGTCTTTCAAATCCACAGACTTCCCCAACATATCCTTTGAGATAGAGGAGTGCAGTTCACAGCATGTTACTGGAAACTCTTGTGGAAAATATTTGGAATACAACTTGATTTTTCTTCCGATTACCACCCACAGACTAATGGTTTGATAGAACGGACTAATCAATCACTTAAGACATTCCTGCATTGTTATGTGAATCAATACCAGGACAACTGGTCTTCATTACTTCCCTGGCTGGCGATTTGTCATAATAATAATTGTATGCAGGCCACCAGGACATCACCCTTCTACTTGATCTTTGGTCAACATCCTCGGATACCGCTACACGTTGCTACATCCTCATCTTGTCCTGCGGTTGAACTGGCCACTCAAAATTTGAAGGACCTATGGAGAAACACTCGTACCCTCTCACAGCAGGTGGCAACCAAGGCAAAAGAACAGGTGGACAAAAAGCGAAGACCAGCTCATCAGCTTTATCCAAGAGACCTAGATTGGTTAAGCTGTTGCGGTCTCCACCACTTCCCCTCTGTCTGCTGTGCTTGGTGCTCACCTCCAATGGGGGGAACGCCGCTCCCGCGGCTCCGCTAGGCCTTCAGGGCGTCCGCCATTGCCACATCATTTCGCTGCTGCCACGCCGCGCGCAAGGACGCGCATTATGGACGCACGGCCGCCGGAAGTCTGGCCCCGCCTGGGTTAATGACGCCACTCCCCAAGCCTGATTTAACCAGCGTTCGCCTGCCTTCTCATTGCCTTGCAACGAGGGTCGCTACTGTTGGTAGTTCTTAGTTGCGCTTCTTCTGTTCTGCATTCCGGTTGACCTCAGCTTGTTCCTGACTCCGCTTCTGCCTGCCACCCGCCATTGACCTCAGCTTGTTCCTGACTCCGCTTCTGCCTGCCGCCCGCCATTGACCACAGCTTGCTCCTGACTCCGCTTCTGCCTGCCGCCTACCATTGACCGCAGCTTGTGCCCGACTCCGCTCCTGCTTGCCGCCAGCCTCCGACCTTTGCCTGTTCCTGTGACTGCTTCTACTGGCTGCCTGCCTGACTTGGGTTCATCTCCGTTCCTACTCATCACCCATTCCAGCTCTATTGCACGCTACAGACTTCAGTCCTGCCATCAACTGGTCACAGTCCACTATACGCTACAGACTCTGTTCCTGTTATCTATCTGCTCCGCTCCACGGCATACTACAGACCCCGGGCCTGCTCGCAGACTGCTTCCTTTCAGCAAGCTAGAGACTCTATCTGACCGCACCGCTCTCGCCGGGCCTTCCTGCTCCCTGTTTACTGGACTCTGTGGTTTACTCCTTGCCCAGGCCTTCTTTCTATAGAGACTGTTACTGTGCTCCTAAGTCCCAAGGTTCTTGACCCTACGGGCTCCTCCTGGGGGGTTCCTGGTTCCCGGGTGAAGACCTTTGCCTGTAGCTCCGCCTCCCGATCTACTCTGCCTTCAGGGTAGTTCGGCTCAAGGGTTCACACCAGGACTGCAGCTTCCCAGACTGCAACATAAGCACCCATATTTTTAGACTACATATGCCTTCCTTGAAATTCGCCCCCCGCTTTGGGGACCATTCCCAGTCAAGAAGCAGATTGGGGAGGTCATGTATAAGCTGTGGCTACTACCAACATTCCACATTCACAATGTGTTTCTTATATCCCTCCTTAAACCAGCGGTTTTGTCCTGGTCTTCTAGAAAACCTAACAAATCTCACCCAACGTTGTGGAGAACACACAATATGAAGTAGAAGAAATTCTGGATGTTAGACGAAAAGGACAAACATTTCAGTATTTAATATCATGGAAAAATTATGGTCAAAAGGAAAACACATGGGAGCAAGCCAGGAACATCCAAGCTCCCCAATTAATACGTGACTTTCATCCATGATTTCCCCTCAAACCGAAGCCTCAAAGACAGAGGACAGGGGCACTGTTGCGGTGCAGACTCATACCTTGCAGTCAGGAAATGCCTCCCGACACAACATTGGCATCATGGCTGCTTGCCACGCTACAGCATGTGAATCAGCTGGGCAATACTCTTCCCCTCACATTGATGTCTTCCCAAGGGGACCTGTGCTAGTGCAGGAAATTATTTAGCCTTGTGTTTCAGCACCAGCAATGCCTCGGCTACAGGCTTGCTTGTGCTGGATCTTTTCGTCGGTGATTCTGCGTTTCCTTGAGACTTGGACTGCTTATTGGATTCCCTGTCTGCTGCCTGCTTCTAACCTGGACTGTCTATTAGATTTGTTTGTCTGCTGCCTGCCTCTGACCTGGTCTGCCCTTTGGATTTGTTTGTCTGCTGCCTGCATCTTATCTGGACTGCCCATTGGATCTGTTTGCCTGCTGCCCGCCTCTGACCCGGACTGACTATTGGATTCTGTTAGCCTTCTGCCTGTCTCTGACATAGATTAAGTATCAGATTCTGTTTACCTGCCGCTTGCCTCTGACCCGGACAGAGTATTGGATACTGTTTGCCTGCTGCCTGCCTCTGACCTGGACTGAGATTTGGATTCTGTTTGCCCGCCGGCTGCCTCTGACCTGGACTGAGTATCGGATTCTGTGTCTTGGCCACCTCAGCCGAACCTCAGTGTTGACTTGACTCAGTTAAGGCTGATATACTATAATTTGGGTAACAAAACATAACACTTTTGTTCTTTAAAATAGTTTCCATGATTTATACTGGCATTGCAGTCAGATTTATAGGTCTATAGTTTCCTGGATCACCTCTGGAGCTTTTTTTAAATATCGGGATTACATTGGCCACCTTCTAATCTTCAAGAACAATGGATGATTTTAATGATAGGTTACCAATTGCTAGTAATAGATCTAAATTTTCATTTTTGAGTGTTTTCAGAACCCTGGAGTGTATACCATCTGGTCCGGGCGATTTGCTACTATTCAATTTGTCAATCTGGCCTACCACAGCCTACAGGTTCACCGTGATTTGTTCTAGTTCAACTAAATCATCACGCTTGATAACGTCTCTAGAACAGGTATTTCTCCAACATCTTCATCAGTAAACACCGCATTAAAGAATTCATTTAGTTTTTCCGCTACGGCCTTATCTTCCCTAAGTGCCCCTTTAACCACTCGATCATGTAACGGTCCAACTGACTCCCTCACAGGCTTCCTGCTTCAGATATATTTTTTAAAGTTTGTATTATGAATTTTGCCTCTATGACTAGCTTCTTTTTAAATTCTCTCTTAGCCTGTCTGATCAATGTTTTATATTTAACTTGTCAATGCTTATGCTTTATCCTATTTTCTTCAGATGGATCTTTCTTCCAATTTTTGAAGGAAGTTTTTTGGCTATAAATAGCCTCTTTCATTTCGTATTTTAACCAAACTGGCAGTCGTTTGGCCTTCCTCCCACCATTCCTAATGCATGGTATACATCTGGACTGCACTTTTAAGATGTTATTTTTAAACAATGTCCATGCCTGTTGCATACTCTTAGCCTTTTAGCTGCTCCTTTCAGTTTTTTGTTACTATCATCCTCATTTATCAAAGTCGCCCTTTTGAAAGTTTAGTGCTAAAGCTGTAGAATTACTTATTGTCCTCCAGTTATTAATTCAAATTTGATCACTATTGCCATGTGGCCCCCACCATCATTACCTCTCTCACCAAATCCTGCACTCCACTAAGAATTAGATCTAAAATAGCACCCTTTCTCATTGGTTCCTGAAGGAATTGCTCCATGAGGCAGTCATTTATTCCATCCAGGAACTTTACATCTCTAGCTTGTCCTAATGTTACATTTACCCAGTCAATATTGGGGTAATTGAAATCTCCCACTTTTACTGCATTGCAAAATTGGTTAGCTTCCCTTATTTCTCTTAGCATTTTATCATCTGTCTTACCATTTTGGACAGGTGGGTGATAGTATACACCTATCACTATATTCTTCCTCAAAACACATGGGATTTCTACTCATAAAGATTCTACTGTGTATTTAGTCTCTTGCAGGATCTTTATCTGGTTGGATTCTATGCCATCCCAAATATAAAGTGTCACCCTTCCCTCAAGTTGATATTCTCTATCATTATGGCATAATTTGCATTCTGGTACAGCATTGTCCCATTGGTTATCCTCCTTCCACCAGGTCTCTGAGATGACAATTATGTCTACACTTCATTCAGTGAATATGCTCTAATTCTTCCATCTTACTCCTTAGACTGCTGGCATTGGCATACAGACATTTCAATGTATATTTTTACTTTGTATTAACAACCTTCTTTTCAGTTGAGAGTGATAATTTGGAATCTTTTAACTCAGGTGGCTCTTTAATTATAGACACATGGATTACTTTTGTTTTTATTGGAAGCTCTCTGCTGAGATGCCCTAACTCTCCTGATTCATTAGTATCTTTCAAAGATACCTCCTTCTGACCCATGTGCTGATGAGCGACTGCTGGTTTTCCCCCCTTGTTCTAGTTTAAAAGCTGCTCTATTACCTTTTTAAAAGACCTTTTGTTGAGGATGGAACAGTTTGTTTTATTCTATATGATTCACCTCTCTTGTGAGTCTAATGGGGCAACTTGCCCTTAGATGATTTTATTGTCCACAATATAGGCAAAGATCCTCCTTTTATTTTCTTTCTTAATTGCTGATAGGTATCATCTAGCATCAATTAGCCTAGGTGCTGGGTTGAGTTTGGCTGCTTTGGGATACTGTTCACTTCCCCTGCTTCCTAGAAACTCATTCTTCCTTTCTGAATCCAAGACATCTGGATACATAGCATGACTGATTGATGATGATTGAGCTTTGAGATTCTTGGGGTAGGGGGAGACTTCTAACCATGCTAACTTATCTTTGATCAGGCTTGCCCGTATCTTTTTAAAGTGGGAGTGTAATGCTAATTAATTTTACTCTATGTGAGCTGCCCTTATGGATTATTCTTCAGCATAGTCAGTCACAGAGCAATGTCCTTGTCATAAGGTCATGAATGCAATATCATGGCTACAAACTATTCCATATTGTTCAATAAATTGTTCTGCTGCAGGAGAAGTGTGGACCAAACCAGGGTGTTTTTCAAAAGCAGACAAACTCTGAATCTCATTCTGAGGAAGTCTTTGCCATAAGTGCTGGGCTGCAATCAAAACAGTAATTGACAATAGTTCAGGATCCCATGAAGGTTCCTTTAGGCTCCATTGACCTTTTCTGGAAGTGTCATATGAGGCTTAGGTAATGATGCATGATGAAGTTGGGGCATTCATGTTCAGCTCAGCCTTCTTATGGACTCTGCAAAGAGCCTTCCCATTGCTGTAGGTGGTGTACTTGGGTCTGCAAGAAACCCACTCCTTAAAGACTTCTGAAAAGTCAGCAGCTGTCTCCACTCTAGTTCATCTATTGTTTACATTGAAATAAACTGACATGTATGGTCAGGAGTGTGAGCAAATAGCAAGCAAGATACTGTTTTTGTACTCAGCAGCACCTAGCCAGTAGGCCCAGTGTGACATCTAGGCAGGAGTTCAGGAATGCAAATACAGGCAAAAATCCAAGGCAAGATGCAGGTAGGCAAAGTTCAATCAAGCAGAGTCCAGGCAGGCCAAGCAAAAGTGCAGATTTCAGCAAAGTATCACAGAAGTCCATGCTGCATCAGCAACAAACAATGAAACTCTAGGATTTAAAATACTTCTTCAATCAGGGACAGTTCCCTTGTTGGAACACTGAGTGTCCCTGGTTCATCTCACTTGCCCTGAGCCAAGGGCTGATTCACATTCCTCATTTCCCATAGGTGTTGCAGTTCTCCTCATAAGCGCCCTAGTGTTTTATCTTCAGGGTCATTGTTTTAATCCATGCCAGGCCTGACAGTGTTTTTGTATGGGTAAGAGTTAGTGCATGCCTGTGCCTTTTCATTGCTTGTAAGATTGTATTTGTTTCTGTGTATGTGCTGAGTACTTGCGTGTTTGTGTACGTTTATATGGTTTTCTTTCCATGTGGATATGTGTGTGTCTGTGTGTGTGTGTGTATAAGTATGTAAATGTTTGTATATTTCCTAGTGTGTGTTTGTTACATGTGTGGATAAGTGTGTGTGTATATCTTTGTGACTAATATTATGTATGTGGAAGTATGTGGGTGAATGTGTTTGTATGTAAATGGGCATGTCTATGTATGTATTTGTGTGGGTATATGCTTATTTTAGTGTGCATATTTCTGAGTGCATGTATGTATTTCTTTGTGTGTATGTATGTGGTTGTTCATGTATTTATCCATGTGTGTTTGTGTGGCTGTGTATAGTGTGTGCATGTTTGAATCATTGATCTGACCCAGCATTGTCATTTCTTATATTCTTGTTTGTATTTCTGTGGGCTTTGTTTTTATGTGAGAGTTTGTGTTTCTCTTTGCTTAAGTGGGAGTTTGTATGTATGTGTGAGCGAATATTTGTGTTTGTACATATGTATGTTTCTGTGAATGTGTGTTTATATCTTTTTGCATGCAATATGTGATTGTATGTTTAATTTTGGTTGTTTGTATTTTTTTGTGTGTTGTGTGTGTATATACGTACACTTCTGTATGTGCAAGTTCAATTATGTATGAGCTTGCGCTTGTGGAGTCTTGTGGTGGCCGACCGTGGAATGCCACTACTGGCCACACTTACCCCTCAGCCGGGCCTGGACCTCCTCATTTCCCCCCAAGCCGTAGCCCTCGTCCTTCCTCGGCATGGTGGGGAACCAGCCCCACCAACGCCACACCGCCAGCCGCGATCACCACTAGGAGTGCACGCGCGGCTCTCCCCTTGTCATAAAGGGGCTGAGGCGGAAGAAACCTCCCACGGTCCCAGATGTGTGGCACCACCCCAGGACCTACATAAGGCAGCTCCTGCTGCCTCACCTTCACCTCAGCAACAAGTCTCGCTCTGCCTTGAGCTGCTAGTTGCTTCTGCTTTGTGTTTCCGCTTTGTTCCTGCTCTGTGTGGTCCTGTTCCTGCTCCGTGTGATCCTGCTCCTGTTTCTGTTCCGAGTGGTCCTGTTACTGCTCCAGGTGATCCTGCTCTTGTTCCTGCCCCGTGTGCCTCTGTTTCTGTTCCGGCTCCTTGTCCCCTCGGCTTGCTCTTCTGGTTCTTGACTCGTCTCTGGATTCTGCTTTCGGCTGCCCCAACTGCTTACCTGCTCACCGTTTCTTCTGCTAGCTGCCTGCCCTGACCTCTGGCCCATCCCTGGATCCTCCTATCTCGGCGCCAGCCCTGACCTCTGGATCGCCTGACTTTGCCTTTGCCTTCTGTCTTCAAGATCGTCTTCCCCTCTGAGACCCGCTCCTATGTCCTGCTGGCCCCGGCACCCAAGGGCTCAATCTGCGGGGAACGTGGGCTTGTATAGATGAAGGTCCGGTTGGGTCTCCACCGCCTACATCTGCCTCCTGACAACGAGGGCCTATAGGAAGCCTTCTATAGGTACTGCCAACCTCGTCTCAGCCAAGGGTCCACCTCTCCATGTAACAGTTTGCTGAGGCCATGGACCTGGCGGATCTCTCAGGCTTCCAGGCTATTCCAGGCCTAGCATTGTAGTTTCAGCAGCAGCAGCAGTTTTGGGAGACATTGGTGACCTCCTTGCAGCATCTGAATGCCCGCCTTGATGTCTCCACTGCTGCGGCCACACCACTAGCCTCGCTGGCACCAGCGGCACCCTCTCTCTGGTTACTGGCTCCTCCTCGGTATGCAGGTGACCCCAAGCAATGCCAGGGATTTCTTAATCAATGCTTCATGTATTTCACACTACAGCCTGCACAGTTCTCCTCAGACACTGTGAAGATCACTTTTATTCTCTTCCTTCTTGACAGCAAAGCGCTGGCTTGGGCATCCCCCCCTATGGGAATGAGGGGATCCACTCCTCCAGGACCTGCAACGCTTTGTCCAGGTCTTCAAGCAGACCTTCGACGAGCCTGGTTGACTGGCCGCCACCGGCTACGATATTCTCCACCTCCGTCAAGGAGCGCGGCCACTCTCGGACTACGCCATAGAGTTCCGCACCATGGCTACTGAGCTAAATTATCGGGAAGACAGTCTGAGGAGCATCTTCTTGGAGGGGCTGTCTCCCCGCATCAAAGATGAACTGGCAGCTGGGACCTCCCGGAATCCCTGGACGCCCTCATTGTCCTGGCCGGCGGATAGATTGACGCCTCCAGCAGCGTGCCCGGGAATTACAGGCACTGCGTAGACCCGTCCCTTTGGCACTGTCCTTCTCCAGGCCTCTGGTGGGAACCCCTCCTACATCCAGAACTACATGGAAGGAAGAGCCCATGCAACTGGGACGAAGCCATCTGACCCCCAAGGAGAGGCAACGCCGCTGGACCATGGGTCTGTGTCTATACTGTGCGGGGAAGGGGCATTTCCTGGCCCAATGTCCAGAGACGCCAGGAAACTTCCCGGCCTAGAACCAGCTGTGGAGGTGGTTATAGGTTTCACAAGGTCCGCTCCCCAACTTGTGCTCCCAGTGGCCCTTCTCATGGACCAGTGTGAGTTTCCTACCCTGGCCCTCCTGGACTCAGGTGTATGGGGAAACTTTATTTTGAAAGACCTGGTTGACCATCTAGATCTACCCACAGTGCCGCAAAGCATCCCGTTGGTGATCTCCTCCATCTCAGGGGTCCCTCTCCCATGGAGAATCACCAAGACCACTCTTCCCGTCCGCCTCCATACTGGCATGCTGCACTATGAAGAACTAACATTCCACATTATAGAGAAGGCTGTCCACCCTGTCGTCCTCGAGCTACCATGGCTCCAGCAACACTCACCCATTATCAACTGGGAGATGCTCCAATTGGCTAAATGGGGCCTTCGGTGCCTTCGGGAATGTCTTCTTCCTGTTAGGCACCCTCCTTTGCTACTTGCTACAGCTTCTCTGGGCTTTCCTCTGCAGTACGCCAGCTACATTTGTGTTTTCTCCAAGGAGAGCACGGAAATCCTGCAAGAGCACCGGTCAATCGACTGCGCCATCGACCTGATTCCCAGAACCACCCCTCCGCAGGGAAGGGTGTACCATCTGTCCCTTCCCGAGACCAAGGCCATGACCAAATACATTCAGGAGAATCTGGAGAGTAGATTCATTTGGCCTTCAACGTCGCCGGCAGATGCCGGCTTCTTCTTTGTGGCCAAGAAAGATGGCTCCCTTCGGCCCTGCATCGACTACATGGGGCTTAACACCATAACCAAAAAAGACCGGTACCCCTTGCCCCTTATCTAGGAGCTATTGGACTGCCTGCAGGGGGCCCAAATCTTTACCAAACTGGATCCCCGGGGGGCATGCAACCTGGTTCAGATTAAACCTGGAGAGGAGTGGAAGACCACTTTTAACATTACGAATATCTGGTGATGCCATTCGGGCTATGCAACGCTCTCGTGGTATTCCAATCTATAATGAACGAAATCTTTCGGGATCTACTATATACCAGTATAGTGGTCTACCTCGATGATGTTCTTGTCTTCTTGAAGGACCTCCAGTCTCACCATTGCCATGATTGACAGGTTCTCCAACGCCTGCATGCCTACAGACTCTATGCAAAATTGGAGAAGTGCATATTTGAGGAAGAGTCTCTCCCCTTCCTGGGAAATATTGTCTCCAGCACCGGCTTTAGCATGGATCCGGAGAAGGTGGCCTGCATCCGGGACTGGCCCCAGCCTTCTAGCCTTCGTTCTCTACAACAATTCTTGGGCTTTGCCAATTTCTATAGGCATTTCATCCCCCACTACTCTCAGTTGGTCGCCCCTCTTATGGAACTCACCAGGAAAGGAGCCAATGCCAGAGAGTGGCCTGCGGAAGCGCTGACCACCTTCACAGCCTTGAAACAAGCCTTTCTCCAGGAACCCTGCCTCCGTCACCCAGACTCCACGCGCCCCTTCATCTTGGAGGTTGATGCTTCTTCCATCGCCGTTGGGGAAGTTTTGGGCCAGCTTACCACCAAGGGGACCCTCCATCCTTGCTCCTACTTTTCTTGTACTGTTGCGCCCGTCAGTCGCAGATGGCTGCACTTTCTGTTGCTCACCTCTCTTCTGCCTAAGTCAGCTCCTTTGGATAATATGGCTGCCTCCGCCTCTACATGCCAACCTCTCCGGCATCCCTGGACTGGCATGGGCGATTGCATTCACCATTTTCCTTCTGGGATCACCTAGGGCCCGTGCGCATGCGCGCTGGTCCTCCTTTCATGTGCGTCATGGTGGGAACCTCATGGGCATCCCCTCTACATGACGTCACTGCCTATGGATATTTAAACTCCCTTCGCTAACCCTTCCATGAATTAGCAAGGATTCCCTTCCTGCTGATTTCACCTCGGTATAGAAGCTCACTGCTCTGTGTTCCTGCTTCGGACAACTCAGGTACCCGCTCCTCGGAGGCCTTGTCTTGCTCCGTATCTACCCTTCTGGGTCAGTCTGCTTCCAGCTAGGACGCCTATAGGTACCCGCTCCTTGGGGGCCTTGTCTCATCCTGGACCTATGTTCCATGGAGGTTCCCTTCTTCAACTGCCTACAGCTCAGAGTGAGTATTCCTGCTCTCCAGCCTGTCTCTGTTTCTCTCTCACCATCTACAGAGTGAATTCACGGCATATCCCGCTCTGCGGACTACTACCGGATCTATCTCTCTCAGGCCTTCCATCTACTATGTGGATTCATGGCGTACCCCACTCTGCGGACCACTACCAGATCTACCTCTTTCTGGCCTGCCATCTGTGACTGGGTTCTCGGCGTACCCCGCTCCGTGGACCACTACTGGACCCATCGCCTTCCTAAGAGCTGGTGAGAATCCACCTCCGCGTTTTCCACGCTACAGAGTACAGACAAGAATACTTCATCTGGGACCCTCCTTCTCTGGGCTGAGGTTCTCTGCCTGCTTCTCGGGCCCTATTCATCACTTGCTGTACAATAAAGACTTTCTATCCTCTGTGACCACCCTGTGGGAGGAGCCATCTCTTGTTGCAACCAAGGGCCCATGACTCACGTCAAATTATATCAGATTGTTAACTCCATGGACCCGGCTCAGCTCTCAGCCTTACAGGCATCCCTGGCCTGGCCCAATGGATCACCGAGCAACAGACATCTCTGGAGACCTTAGCCATCGCCTTCAATCAGTTGAATGCCAGACGGAACAGTCTGGCTATTCCAGATAAGGACGCTTCTTCTTAAGTGGTTACTTTTTGAACCGCTGTGCCTCTACCAGCCCCTACACACCTTTCTGGTGACGCCCTGATGTGTAGGGGCTTCCTTAATCAGTGCTGTATGCACTTCTCGTTGCAACTGAATTCCTTCCCTAATGCTGTTTCCAAGATTACGTATATCCTATTGTTACTTGATGGAAGAGCCCTGGCCTGGGCTTCACCCCTCTGGGAACGCAACGATCCAGTCCTGAGCGACCTAACTGGGTTCCTGACCCTTTTCAAAATAGTGTTTGACGATCCAGCTCGCCAGGCAATAGCAGGGTCTACTCCTCTACACCTGCAACAAGGGAGTAAACCCCTACCGGACTACATTATTGAATTTAAAACACTGTCTTCTGAACTCCACTGGGACCTGGGATGCCTATGCGCTATATTTCTGTAGGGTCTCAACTCCCGTATAAAGGATGAACTATCGGCTCGTGACTTGCCAGACACCCTGGAATCCCTCATTAACTTAGCTGGGAGAGTTGATCGCCAGATACATGATCGGACCCAGGAAACAAAGATCCCCAAGAAGCACACCTCAGGAGGTACACGTCCTAGGACTATGCATACGGCTTCTACCCAACCATCTGCACCCAGTGAAGAAGACTACCAATGCAGCTAGGCCGCAGCCACCTAACTGCTAAAGAGAGATGCTATCGCAAATGGATGGGTTACTGCGGTTAATCCGGTACTGCGGTTAATCCGGCCATGCTGTCCAAACCTGTCCCATCTGTCTGGGAAACATGCAGACCTAGGATCCACTGGAGGACTCTTCCTAGGTCTGACTACACCCTCTCCTCCACTATCTCTCCCTGTCTCTCTCATTTCCGGAAATCTCGAGTTTCAGACACTTGCACTCGTGGATTCGGGTGCTGGAGGGAATTTTATTCTGAAGAGATTAGTAGAGCACCTACAAATTCCCACTACGCCCATGGCTACTCCACTACTGCTGTCTTCAATACATGGTGAACCTCTGCCAGGAGAAGTCTCCCTTACTAAGCAACCGATATGCCTCCTCACAGGGGCCTTACACACTGAGACTATCTCCTTCCTGGTCCTCGATAAAGCTATTCACCCTGGCTACAAGAAAACACACCCCAGTTCAACTGGGCTACGCTAGAGCTTTCGCAGTGGGGATCTGGCTGTCATGACCGATGTCTATCGAGAGTTACACCTTTGCCATGCATGCCTACCATTCCATGTCTACCCGGCCTACCGCCTCAATACGCGTCCTTTCAGGACGTTTTTTCCAAGCAAGCAGCAGATGTATTACCACCACATGGAACCTTTGACTGTGCGATTAACCTGAAGCCAAACTCAGAACCTCCCAAGGGAAGGGTATACCCCCTCTCATTATCAGAGACTGAGGCCATGTCGGCCTATATCCAAGAAAACCTGCAGAAAGGTTTCATCAGACCTTCTAAATCCACAGCCGGTGTGGGGTTTTTTTTGTTGGCAAGAAGGATGGATCCCTTTGCCCTTGTATTGATTACAGAGGTCTCAACGAATCACCATCAAGGATCGCTACCCTCTACAGCTGATATCAGAGCTGTTTGACAGACTCCAGGGGGCCAAGGTCTTTACCAAGCTGGATCTAAAAGGGGCCTACAACCTGGTCCGAATCCATCACGGGGATGAGTGAAAAACAGCCTTTAACACCCATGATGGACACTTCGAGTACTTAGTCATGCCCTTTGGCTTGTGCAATGCACCAGTGGTATTTCAAAATATGATGAATGAAATTCTGCAAGATCTGCTATACCAGTGCGTGGTGATATATTTAGATGACATCTTGATCTTCTCTCAGGACCTTCAGACGCATCAGGCAGATGTGGTAAAGATACTACGAAGGCTACGAGACAACCACCTCTATGCAAAGCTCGAGAAGTGCACTTTTCATCAGGAATCTGTTGCTTTCCTAGGCTATATCGTCTCCAAAGAAGGGTTTCAGATGGATCCCCAAAAGACTAAAAGCATTCAAAAGTGGCCTCAACCTATGGGACTAAAGGGACTATGCCCCTTTCTCGGCTTCACAAATTACTATTGTACGTTCATCAAACATTACTCCATCTTATCTACACCACTCACTGCCATGACTAGAAAAGGAGCCAATCCATCTCAGTGGTCTCCTGAGGCTGTAGCGGCCTTTTCAAACCCTCAAATAGGCCTTCCTAAAAAAAATCTTGTCTTCTCCACCCCGATCCTTGACACCCACTCATCGTTAAAGTTGATGCCTCCGACGTCGGCGTGGAAGTCGTGCTGAGCCAATACAGCGATACCAACACACTTCATCCCTGCTCATTCTTCTCCTGGCGCTTCTCACCAGCCGAGAGGAATTATGGAATTGGAGATAAAGAGCTGTTAGCTATTAAGCTAGACTTTGAGGAGTGGCATCCATGGTTGGAAGGAGCTCAACACCAAATAATGGTTATACAGACCAGAAAAACCTGGAATATCTACGACATGCACAGTGACTCAATCATCAGCAGGCCAGATGGTCATTATTTTTCAACTGATTTGACTTTCTGCTCAAATACCGTCCTGTGGAGAAGGATGTCCGGGCAGATGCTCTTTCACGCTCCTATTTACCTGAGGATGTGCCCGACGAACCTCGCCATATCATTAACCTAGCGAAAGTGGTTCTGGCAGCCACTCATGCAGTCCCCGCTGGTAAAATTGTGGTGGCTTGGGGAATTTAGGAAGAAATTATTGAAATGGGCACATGACTTTCATTTGGCCGGTCACCCTGGGCAAGCTCGCATACTAGCCATGCTCCAACGCTTTTATTGGTTGCCCACCATGAAGACAGATGTCCAAGCATACGTAGCTTCCTGCGCGAGACAGAAACCTCCTGCTGGACGTCCCTGGGGCCTCCTCCAACCTTTGCCAGTGCCTGAAGAACCATGGACACACATTGCAACCAACTTCGTGGTGGATTTGCCACGCTCTGGTGAGAACAACACGATATGGATAACTGTTGATCACTTCTCGAAGATGGCACACTTCGTGGTACTGCCAGGATTACAATCCGCTGCTGAACTGGCTAAACTATTTGCCCAAACATATCCTATCGGATAGAGGCATCCAGTTCACTGCTAAATTCTGGAAAGCACTTTGTTGAAAATTTGACGTCTCTTTGGATCTAACTTCGGCCTATCATCCGCAATCCAATGACCAATTGGAGAGAATGAATCGGACGCTCAAACAATTCATACGTTAGTATGTGAATTCTAGGCAAAGTGACTGGGCACATTTACTTCCCTGGCTGAGTTCACCCTGAACTCGCATCCCGCTTCTGCTACTGGATCAACTCCATTTCAGATTGTGTATGGTCGCCAGCCATTACCTCCATTACCTCTGCTTCTATCTGTAGCTTCTCTGGCAGCCCAAACCACCGCCATAGAATTGCAACAACTTTTGAGGCAAACCAAAGACCTACTACTCAAAGCTGGGCAGAGGGCCAAGAAGACTTATGACGCTCATCACAGAGAGGCGCCTCAATTCCAGCCAGGAGATAAAATATGGCTCAGTACGAGATTCCTTTGCCTCAAGTTACCCTCTGCGTGTTTTGCACCATGTTACGTCAGACCCTTTCCCATATGCCTTTTATGTGGCACTTCTGAAACCACTCATCCTCTCAGAGTTTTCCAACAAGACTCCGGAACCAGCACCAGTTGATGCTGAGGAGGATATCGCATATCAAGTTGATGATGTGCTGGATGTATGTAAAAGAGGCAAACACTGGGAGTACTTCATTTCATGGGAAGGATACGGACCAGAGGAGAACTCCTGGGAGTCTGCTGTCAACATTCTTGATAAGGACCTGATCTGATGTTTCCATCAGACCCATCCTAGGAAACCGAAACCCCCTGGGAGGGGCCCTAAGAAGGGGGGTAATGTTGTGCCCGTTGGTCGCAGACGGCTGCGTCCTCTGTTGCTCACCTCTCTTCTGCCTAAGTCAGCTCCTTTGAGTAAGATGGCTGCCTCCTCCTCTACATGCCAACCTCTCCGGCGTCCCTGGACCGGAATGGGCAATTGTGTTCATAATTTTCCTTCTGGGATCACCTAGGGCACTCGCGCTGGCCCTCCTTTTATGTGCATCAAGGTGGGAAATGCGGGGGCGTCCCCTCCACATGACGTCACTGCCTACGGATATTTAAACTCCCTTCGCTAACCCTTCTACGAGTTAGCAAGGATACCCTTCCTGCTGATTTTGCCTCGTTTGAGACGCTCACTGCTCTGTGTTCTTGCTTTGGACGACTTAGGTTCCCGCTCCTCGGGGGCATTGCCTCACTCCGTATCTACCCTTCGGGGTCAGCCTGCTTCCAGCTAGGACGCCTATAGGTACCCGCTCCTCGGGGGCCTTGTCTCATCCCGGACCTCTGCTCCACGGTGGTTCCCTTCTTCAACTTCCTACAGCTCAGAGTGAGTACTCCTGCTCTCCAGCCTGTCTCTGTTTCTCTCTCACCATCTACAGAGTGGATTCACAGCGTACCCCGCTCTGCGGACCACTACCAGATCTTTCTCTCTCAGGTCTTCCATCTACTATGTGGATCCACTACCGGATTTATCTCTCTCTGGCCTGCCATCTGTATCTGGGTTCTCAGCATACCCCGCTCCATGGACCACTACTGGACCCATCTCCTTCCTAAGACCTGGTGAGAATCCACCTCCACGTTTTCCACACTACAGAGTACAGACAAAAATTCTTCATCTGGGACCCTCCTTCTTTGGACTGAGGTTCTCTGCCCGCTTCTCGGGCCATATTCATCGCTTGCTGTACAATAAAAAATTTCTATCCTCTGTGTCCATTACTCCTAGAGCCAGTCTATTGCAGCAAGTCCCCACAGGGCTCTGCCCTGTGGGAAGAGCCATCTCTTGTTGCGACCAAGGGCCCACGACTCAATGTCAAATTATAACATGTACATTCTCTCCAACGGAGAGAAATTATGACATCGGGGATAAGGAGCTCCTGGCTATAAAACTGGCTTTCAAGGAGTGGCGACAGTGGTTGGAGAGGGCCCAGCACATTATCATGGTCTATACTGACCATAAGAACTTGGAGCACTTTCGTCACGCCCAGCACCTGAATGCCTGTCGACTTTGTGGGGAAGTACAGGCTAGCTACCAAAAATATCAGGGCTGACGCCCTCTCCCATTCTTCGGAGCACAAAGATAACCTGCCCCCCCCCCCCCCCCGGCTTCATCATCGATCCAGCACGCATCTTGCAGATGCTTCCCAAGCTATTCCTCTGGGGTAGATGGTGGTCCCAACCCAATTCCAGCAACGAGTACTAGAATGGGCCCATGACTCCAAGGCAGCGGGTCACCCTAGTCATGCACGGACTCTTTCTCTGCTTGAACAATATTATTGGTGGCCGTTGTTGTTCAAAGGCCAATGTGGACTTGTGTCCCACCTGCGCTCATCAGAAGCCCTTGGTGGGACGACTTTGGGGGCTGTTACAGCCGCTGCCGGCCCCCAAGGAACCCTGGACCCACATATCTACCGACTTTGTGGTTGTTCTCCCCTCTTCAAATGGCAGCAGAATAATTTGGGTTGTCACTGACCACTCCCAAGCGTTGCCTTTGCAACAGGTCTCCTCGTACTCCTCATACTCGTTGCTACCCGTGCTTTCCTTGCTTCATGTTCCTGTTCTCCAAGTTCCTGGTTCCTGCTCGTCTTGTCTGTCTCGTTAAGTGTTGGATTGACTCCTTGGTTTCGACCTCTGCCTGCCTGACTACATTGCCTTCTCCAAGCATGACCTCTATCTGCCTGACCACGTTGCCTTCTCCAAGCCTGACCTCTGCCTGCCTGACCACGATGCCTTCTCCAACCTCAACCTCTGCTTGCCTGACCACTTTGCCTTCTTTGTGCCTTGACCACCGCTATGCCTGACCACGCCTGCCTTCTCTGTGCCTTGACCACCTCTACACCTGACCATGCCTGCCTTTTCCTTGACCACTGCTATGCCTGACCATGCCTGCCTTTTCCATGCCTTGATCTCTGCTACGCCTGACCACGCCTGCCTTCTTTGCGCCTTGACCACTGCTACGCCTGACCATGCCTGCCTTCTCTGTGCCTTGACCACTGCTACATCTGACCATGCCTGCCTTCTCTATGCCTTGACCACTGCTTTGTCTTACCATGCCTGCCTTCTCCGTGTCTTGACTTTTGCTACGTTTGACTACACCTACCTTCTCTGTGCCCTGTCCATTGCTACGGATAACCTTGCTATAGACTCTCATCCAGAGTTCTACGTTGCTTGCTTCACTTTCCTGTGGCTGCCAGCCTCCATCCAAGTTCTAGTGTGACACCTCTTCCACTATCCTCTGGACATGGACTCTTAAGGCTTCGGCCTTTCCTTGCTCAGGCATCCTTAGTCACTCCAGGTTCCTTGGTGGCTGAGTTTCAGTTCCACAACCCATCCAGGGTAGAACTACACCACCTGCTGGCTGTTGTCTCTGGGCTGAACTGCTTGTCTCTACTGCTCTATCCCGAGGCCCGCCTAAGTCCTGCCGCCCCGGCACCCAAAGGCTCAACCTGAGGGAAACGTGGGCTGGTATAGGTGAAGCTCCAGTGGCCTCTAGCTTCAGCCCACTCCACTTGCTGATGGTGGGGACCCGTGGACCCTTGCCTACAGGTTGCGTCAACCCCACCTCAGCCCAAGAATCCACTTCCAGTGCAACAGATTGCAAAGCCATGGATTCGGTGGAGCCGCGTGCCCTTCAGGCTATTCCAGGCCTGGCTTCCAAGGTGCAGGAACAGCAGCAGTTTCTTGAGGCCTTGGCCTCCTCCATGGACCGTCTTCACACCCGGGTCGATGCCTTCCTTACCGACCCAACTCCGCCTCCTCCGCAGCCACTTCCATCAATGCCATGAGCTTTGTTGGCGCTCCCGGCGCCCCCACGTTTCAACGGTGATTCCAAGCTCTGCAGAGGGTTCATAAACCAGTGCTATATGCAATTTGCTCTACAACCCTGCATCTTCCAGGATGACATAAACCAAGTCACGTTTATCCTGTCGCGCTTAGAAGGGAAAGCCCTGGCCTGGGTTTTCCCCCTGTGGGAATGCTCAGACTCCCTCCTGAGGGAGCTGGTTCAATTTGTGGCTGTCTTCAAACGGACCTTTGATGATCCAGAGTGGCATGCTGTAGCAAGCACCAGTCTACTTCACCTTCGCCAAGGACAACGGAGTCTTTTTGATTATATAATTGAGTTCTGGTCTCTGGCTACTGAACTCGCTTGGCATGAGGATTGCCTTCGAGCTATTTATCTTGATGATCTCTCCTCACAGTTAAAAGATGAGCTGGCTGCTTGGGAGCTCACTTCCTCCTTGGAGGACCTTATAGATTTGACGGGTCGAATAGATCACTGTCTTTAAGAGTGTTACCTGGAGAGTTGGATGCCCAAGAGACTCTTGCAGGTTTGTTCCCGCTCATCTCCCGTTACTAACTCTATACCTAGTGACACTAGAGTGGTCAAGGCGGAAGAACCCATGCAGTTGGGTCGAGGGCGACTGACACCGGAAGAGCGCCTCTGGCGAAGACAAACTGGCCTGTGTCTGTATTGTGGGGCCCTAGGCCACCATCTATAGAATTGTCCCATCCGTTTGGGAAACTCCAGAGCCCAAGTTCAGTAGGGGTCCTGAACTTGGGTGCAACTTCTCCAGCCCCCCATCTCTCACTTCCAGTCACGTTGATTTGGGACTTCTGGTCCTTCTTGGTCCTCACTCTGGTAGATTCCGGAGCAGGAGGGAATTTTATTCTCAAGGATCTTGTGCAAATTTTGGGTATTAAGACCCGCTCGTTAGTTCCTTCCTTGTGTATTGCCTCTATATACAGAGAACCGCTCCCCGGCCGTATTTCCTTGACCATGGAACCTGTTCAGCTATGCACCGGGACTTTATACCTCAAAGAACTTGAACTGCTATTGTTAGATAAGTCTATCCACCCTATAGTGCTTGGACTTCCTTGGCTACAGAAGCACTTGCCCCTTTTCAAGTGGACTTCTCTATAGTTGGTAGAGTGGGATCCAGTGTATCACCAATCCTGCCTTCAGAAGGTGACTCCGCCAGCAAAAATTCCTTTGGCTACCACCTCCTCTGGCATACCTGCTCCATACGCCGCCTATGAGGATGTATTTTCTAAACAGAAGGCCAACCTCCTTCCGCCTCTTCAGAGGTTTGATTGCCAATCGATCTCCTTCCTGGAACCACATCTCCTCGCGGACGCACCTATGCCCTGTCTCTACCTGAGACTAAGGCTATGTCCGAATATATTCGAGAGAATCTGGAAAAAGGGTTTATTTGTCTTTCTACATCACCAGCTGGAGTGGGATTCTTTTTTGAGACCAAAAAGGACAGGTCACTCAGACCGTACATTGACTACTGCAGTCTTAATGCCATCACCCATAAGGATAAATATCCCTTACCATTGATTTCAGAACTTTTCGATCATCTCCAACGCGCTACCATCTTTACAAAGCTGGATCTACTCGGTGTTGCGGTCTCTACCGCTTCCCTCCACTTAGGGCTCAACCCTGCCTACCTCCGCTTCAGGAATCACCGCATTCCACCCGCTCTGGACCCCGGGGGCTTCTCTCACTCCACGTGGCGGCCGCCATTACGTGCCTGCTTCTCGTCAGTCTCGCGCGCGCGCGAGGACGCCTGTCTTGAGCGCTCAACTCCCGGAAGCCTGACCCCGCCCATGCTGCTGACATCACGCTCAAGCCCCGATATAACCGGCGCTCAAACTCTCTCTCATCGTCTTGCAATGAGGTTCACAACTCCATAGTTGTTCTTAGTTGCGTTCCTGGTGATCTCCATGTTTCCTGCTTCTGACTCCGGTTTGCTTCCGACTCCGCTTCAGCCTGCTGCCTGCCTCTGACTCCAGTTTGCCTCTGACTTCTGCTTCAGCCTGCTGCCTGCCTCTGACTCCAGTTTGCCTCTGACTTCTGCTTCAGCCTGCTGCCTGCCTCTGACTCCGGTTTGCTTCCGACTCCGCTTCAGCCTGCTGCCTGCCTCTGACTCCGGTTTGCCTCTGACTTCCGCTTCAGCCTGCTGCCTGCCTCTGACTCCGGTTTGCCTCTGACTCCGCTTCAGCCTGCAGCCAGCCTCTGACCCCGGCCTGCTTCCGCTTCAGCCTACAGCCTGCTTCAGCCTCCGGTTTGCTACCGACTCCGCTTCAGCCTACAGCCTGCTTCAGCCTCCAGCTTGCTACAGACTCCGCTGCCGCCCGCTGCCCTGTCTTCAGCCGGCCCTCGGCCCTGTACAGCCGGTCCCCTGATTCCCGGGTACCTTGGACTTCCTATCCTTCCTGTTTGCTCTGGTCCTGGCCTAAGCCTATCTCAGTCCCTGGACTCTCTGCCTCTACTCCAAGTCCCGAGGTCCCAGTGCCCTACGGGTTCCTCCTGGGGGGTTCCTGGTTCCCGGGTGAACACCTCCTGCCTGTGGCTCCGCCCCCTGGCCTACCCTGTCACCCTAGGTAGGCCGGCCCAAGGGTCCACTACCTCGCCAGCAGTGTCCAACTGCAACACTCGGGGCATATAACTTGGTGAGAATCTGCCCTGTTGACATCTGGCAGACTGCCTTTAATACTAGAGACAGTCACCATGAATATTTAGTGATATTTAGTAAGGCCACAAATTTTGGCCTTTCCAATGCATCTGCTGTATTCCAGCGAATGATGAATTAAATTTTTAGAGATCTACTGTATACCAAAGTCGTGGTTTATCTGGATGATATCCTCATTTTTTCAAAAGACCTTGACACCCACCAGACTGATGTATGTATGGTATTGCAATGTCTTCGGGAAAACCAGTTGTTTGCAAAGCTGGGCAAGTGTTTGTTCGAGAACTCCAGTTTACCGTTCCTTGGCTATATAATTTCTCCCCAAGGTTTCTCTATGGACCCGGATAAATTAAAGGCAATCCGGGATTGGCCACAGCCAGCAGGTCTCAAGGCGCTCCAGCATCTTTTGGGGTTCCTCAATTATTGCCATCATTTTATTCCTCATTATTCCACGTTGGCTGCTCCCTTGATGGCCCTGACTAGTAAAGGCCAAAACACACAGAATTGGCTACCCGAAGTTATAGCCGCTTTTCACCGGTTGAAGGAAGCCTTCCAAAAGGGATCTAGTCTACGTCATTCTGACCCAACTTGCCCGTTCCAAGTCGAGGAGGACGCCTCCGCCATTGGGGCTGGGGCTGTTCTTAAGCCAATGGATCATTTCTGGTACCCTAGTACCATGCTCCTTCTATTCTAGGAAATTTTCATCAGCAGAGCATAACTACAGTATTGGGGATCGCAAACTACTTGCCATAAAATTGGCCTTAGAAGAGTGATGGCCTTGGCTCGAGGGCGCACAACACAAATTCACGGTCTTCATGGACCATAAAAACGTAGAACATCTAAGACAAGCACAGCTATTTAATGCCTGCCAGGCTCGGTGGGCCTTATTTTTTTCCCATTTGGATTTTGAGCTCCGTTATTGCCCTGCCGAGAAGAACCTTCAAGCAGATGCCCTATCTCGGTCCTTCGAACCGGAAGACAAACCCGAAGAGCCAACTAACATTATTAACCCAGCTTATATCCACTTGGCCACCCATTTTGTTCCTACGGGAAAAATTGTGGTGCCCCGATGACTCCGAGAAAGGGTGCTTCACTGGGCCCATGATTCCAAGATGGCCGGTCACCCAGGATAAGCGTGAATCATGGCACTGCTCCAGCAGTTTTTCTGGTGGCCTACTTTGGTCTCCGACGCTAAGGTGTATGTCGAATCCTGTATTGTTTGTGCACAACAAAAACCCCCGATTGGGCAACCATGGGGACTGTTACAACCACTTCCAGCACCCAAAGAACCATGGACTCACTTGTCAACAGATTTCATCGTGAACCTGCCTCCTTCTAGGGGCAATACCGTGATATGGGTCACCATAGACCGTTTCTCAAAAATGGCTCATTTTGTGCCGCTTCCAGGTCTACCATCTGCACCTGAGCTAGCACGACTATTTTTTCACCACATATTTAGGCTGCATGGCTTACCACTGGATATTGTTTCCGATCGAAGTCCTCAATTTGTTGCCAGGTATTGGCGCTCCCTTTGCCGAAAGTTTGGTATTAACATCAGCCTCATGACTGCCTATCATCCCCAAGCCAACGGGCAAGCTAAATGGATGAACTGCTCCCTGAAGGCTTTTTTATGGGCTTATATTAATAACCAACAGGAGAAATGGTCAGACCTCTTATCCTGGGCAGAGTTCTCCCACAACTCTCACGTTGCCAAAGCTACCAGAACATCTCCTTTTTCCATAGTCTATGGAAACAACATCGACCACCATTGCCCATATCTCTCACTGTGCCGTCCCCAGTGGCACAGGCTACTGTGGATGCCCTTAAGGCAATATGGGAACAGACTAATCTTCGCCTGCGCCAGACGGCCTCCCGGGCCAAGAAGACTGCTGACAGTCATTGCCGCAAAGCTCCTGAATTTCTTCCTGGCCAGAAAGTCTGGTTGAGCACCAAGTATATCAGGCTTCGGATTCCATCACAAAGATTTGCTCCAAGATTCATCGGACCATTTCCTATTACTCGACATACCAGTTTCGGCTGCCTCATTCCCTGGGTATGCATAATCCCTTCCAAGTGTTCCTGCTTAAGCCAGTGGTGTTATCTTGGCCTACCCGGAAGATCTCTGAGCCACCCGCATTAGTGGCAGAAACTGATATTACCTATCAAGTCCATGAAGTCTTAGACGTAAGCTGGAGAGGCCGCCGATGGGAGTACCTCCTCCTCTCCTGGGAGGGTTACGGATCCGAGGAAAATTCTTGGGAGCCTGCTCAGAATATCTTGAACAAGACCCTCCTCAGGAACTTCCACCATGCCCATCCAGGCAAGCCCTTACCTCAGGAGGGGGGGGGGGGGCATAAAGGGGGGGGGGGGTACTGTTATGCTTGCTGCCTGCGGAAGAATCACAGCGCGGCGCTCTCAACATTTTGTAAGACTCCAGGCTCCAGCTCTTCGTCGCTGGCAGCGGTGGGTCACCAGCTCCAGCCTCGGACCCTTGCCGGCGCCTCTGGCTCTGCACCACTTTGTGGTACTTCTAGCCAGGATGCCTCCATCCTCTGTGCCTCTCCGCAAGGGCCGCAGAGAGATGCCATCAGCAGCGTGGTGCCTCCCCCTAGGCACGCGCATGCATCACCGTGAGGTTTTTTTAAAGGTCCGCGGCGGGAACCTGGCCGTGAACCTGGATGCTGACGTCAGTTCCTTCATTGCATAAAAGCTCTGGCAGCGCTCCTAAGTGTTGCCTTTACAACAGGTCTCCTCATACTCCGAGTTGCTACCCGTGTCTTCCTTGCTTCGTGTTCCTGTTCTCCAAGTTCCTAGTTCCTGCTCGTCTCGTCTGTCTCGTTAAGTGTTGGATTTACTCCTTGGTTCTGACCTCTGCCTGCCTGACTACGTTGCCTTCTCCAGGCCTGACCTCTGGCTGCCTGACCACGTTGCCTTCTCCAAGCCTGATCTCTGCCTGCCTGACCACATTGCTTTCTCCAAGACTGACCTCTGCCTGCCTTGACCACGGCTACGCCTGAACATGCCTGCCTTCTCCGTGCCTTGACCACTGCTATGCCTGACCACGCCTGCGTTTTCCGTGCTTGATCTCTGCTACGCCTGACCATGCCTGCCTTCTCTGTGTCTTGACTATTGCTACGTTTGACTATGCCTACCTTCTCTGTGCCCTGTCCATTGCTATGGATAACCTTGCTATAGACTCTCTCTCATCCAGAGTTCTATGTTGCTTGCTTCACCTTCCTGTGGCCGCCAGCCTCCATCCAAGTTGTACTGTGACACCTCTTCCACTATCCTCTGGACGTGGACTTTTAAGGCTTCGGCCTTTCCTTGCTCAGGCACCCTCAGTCACTTCAGGTTCCTTGGTGCCTGAGTTTCAGTTCCGCAACCCATCCAGGGTAGAACTACACCACCTGCTGGCTGCTGTCTCTGGGCTGAACTGCTTGTCTCTACCGCTCTATCCCAATGCCTGCCTAAGTCCTGCTGGCCCCAGATCCAGAGGCTCAACCCAAGGGGAACGTGGGCTGGTATAGGTGAAGCTCCAGTGGCCTCTAGCTTCAGCCCACTCCACCTGCTGATGGTGGGGACCCATGGGCCCTTGCCTATAGGTTGCGTCCACCCCACATCAGCCCAAGAATCCACCTCCAGTGCAAGAACAACTGGGTTGATCTCCTTACATGGGCAGAGTTCTCACACAACTCGCACCCCAATGCCGCTACTGGATCTTCGCCCTCCTTGTTGTGTATGGGAAACAACCGCTTCTTTCGCTTCCAGTACCTCTGTTCATCCCGTCTCCGGCCACCCAGTTGACTACACAAGAACTTCAGACATTATGGTCCCAAACCAATACTTTGGTTCGCAAAGCCGTCCAGAGAGCGAAGGCCACTGAGGACAGACACCGACGCCCTGCTCTGCAGTTCAACCTGGGGGACAAGGTATGGCTGAGCACCCACAACATATGACTCCGGGTGCCCTCTGTGAGGTTGGCACCCCGCTACATTGGCCTCTTCTGCATCCTGCGACAGAGTACTCCAGTCACTTATCAGCTCCACCTCCCTGCATCATTGAGAATCCACAATGTCTTTCATGTCTCCTTACTCAAGCCAGTGGTCCTGTCTTGGCCAGCCCAGAGATTTCCCGAGCCAGAGAGGATCTCCTCTGAGGGAGATGAGATGTAACAGGTGAAGGAGGTATTGGATGTCCATCGCCGTAAGAAGAAGCGGGAGTACCTAATAGGCTGGGAGGGGTACGGTCTGGAGGAGAACTCTTGGGAATCCAGATCCAACATCCTAGATAAAGGACTCTTCAAGAGATTCACATGACACACCCGAAGAAGCCCAAGCTCCAGGGAGGGGGGCTTAGAGGAGGCTGCGGAACACCATGACCGGCCACACTTACCCCTCGGCCGGGCCCAGGTCCTCCTCATTTCCCCCTAGGCCTTTGCCCTTGTCCTTCCTCGGCATGGCGGGGTGCCTGCCCCGCCACTGCTGCGCCGACAGCTGCAGCTGCCACTAGGTGCGCACACGCGGCTCTCCCCTTGTCTTAAAGGGGCCACGGGAGAAGAAACCTCCTGCAGTCCTTGATGTGTGGCACCGCCCCAGGACCTTCTTAAGGCAGCTCCTGCTGCCTCACCTTCGCCAGAGCAACAAGTTTCGCTCTGCCTTGAGCTGCTAGTTGCTTCTGCTTCATGTTCTTGCTTCATTCCTGCTCTGTGTGGTCCTGTTCCTGCTCCATGTGATCCTGCTCCTATTCCTGCTCTGAGTGGTCCTGCTCCTGCTCCATGTGATCCTGCTCCTGTTCCTGCCCCGTGTGCCTCCATTCTTGTTCTGGCTCCTTGTCCCCTCGGCTTGCTCTTCTGGTTCTTGACTCGGTTCGTCTCTGGATTCTGCTTTCGTCTGCTGCCTGCCCTGACCACTGGCCTGCTCACTCTGCCTATCCTGATATCTGGCCCATCCCTGGATCCTCCTATCTCGGCGCTAGCCCTGACCTCTGGATTGCCTGACTTTGCTTTCATCTTCTGTCTTCAGGATCATCTTCGCTGGAGACCTGCTCCTAGGTCCTGCCAGTCCCAGCACCCAAGGGCTCAACCTGCGGGGAACATGGGCTGATATAGGTGAAGGTCTGGTTGGGTCTCCGCCACCTATATCCGCCTCCCGGCAATGAAAGCCTATAGGAAGCCTTCTATAGGTAGTGCCAACCTCATCTCGGCCAAGGGTCCACCTCTCCGCTTAACATGGTATTTCAATGCAAGAGCATTGGTGCCAGTTTGTGGGTATGTTGTTTTGTGTGTATATATGTTTGCAAATGCACTTGGTAGTTTGTGAATGGAGTGTTTGTGGATGTGCTGGTTGATGTTTTTTGTTATATGTTTGTATATTATATGTCTGTGTATTTTACAATGTATGCTTGTGTCTATGTGTTTTTGTAATGTGTGTATGTGGATTAGCATGTATATGGGCATGTGTTTATTGTTTTGTATTTCTGCATGTGAATGATTGTATTCTTGAGTCTCTGTGATTGTGTGTTTGTATTGTTGTATATTTAATTTGTGTGAATGAGTGTATGTTATTTTGTGGGTATGATTGAATATATTTGTGACTTTGCTATGTGAATTTGTGTGTGTATATGTTTTTGTGCATTTTTTGTGGTTTTTGTATATGTGTATGCTTGTGTTTTTCTGTTTGAGCTTATGGGTGTATTTTTTTGCATGTAGTAGTATGTATATATTAGTATGTATGTAGCTGGATGTTTATGGTTTTGTATTTATACATGTGAATGATTGTGTGCTTGTGTCTGTGTTAAAGATCTGTGGTTGTATATTTGTTTAAAGTGAGTTAATGAGTATAAGTTCTTTTGTGGGTGTGAGAATATTTGTATGCATTTATGTGTTTTTAAATGTGTGTTTGTATATGTGTTCTTGTGTGTAATTTGTATCTTTGCATACTTTTTGTGTTTGTGATTTTGTGAGTGTGTATTTGATTGTGTTGATTCTGGTATGTGTGCATGCTTGTGTGATTAAATTTCAAAGTGTGTTTATATTTGTGCATGTATGTCAATATGTTAATGTGTGAAAGTTTGGATTTTCTCCTTCATTACAAAGTTTACTGCCACCAGAGCAAGAGCCTTTTCATCTGTGGTCCCTGGGCCTTGGAACCCATCTCAAGCAGTCATCTATTTCATTTAATTACTTATGCTTTAGGAAGATGTTAAAGGCCTTTTTTTTCAACTAGCTTTTAAGTGATTGCCTTTTATTTTAAAAATATCTGGGTTTGCAGTTCCAGCTTGCTATTATTTTCTCTTCAATAAGTCTTAGTAAATTATGAATGGTTAGTGAACCTTAGACTAACCATGGACTCTTTCTGTGAGTATTATGGTAGTTTTAGGAGCTTAGGAATGGAATTTAGATGATAATAGGAGGTTTTCTTGGGCATTGTAAATACATGTGATATCTTAGGTGGTTTCATCCATTTTGTGTTTTTTAAATTTTTGTATGTATTATGTTTCCAAAATAATTACAGGGATCAATATTGATAAAGAAAAAAACAACATGCTTAACATACAGACATTATCATATTAAATAAATATATCCTCAATTTTGCAGTAAAGTAATAATTCTAGTAAGACATGTTGTCCAAAGATCACACTGTAGTAGCAATATGAAGCCTTGTTCAATATTCCAAGTTCAATACCATCCTGTGAGCCAAAATAAGATACTGCCTTAACTTAAGCATTACTTTCATATGCTAGTTTAAAAAGCTATGCTTCAAACATTTCTTAAAAACAGAAACTATTTTGGAGCTCTAATTCAATGGGTAGAGTATTCCACAATTTAGGTCCGGCAATTGAGATAGCTCTCTCTCTCACTTCACTCAAGTGTGCAGTTCAAATTGATGGAACTGTAACAAGCTTCTGTTCGTGGATCTTAAATTTCATTGAGGAATATGTAAATGGATTGCAGCATTTAGCCATTCAACCTTTTCTTTATAAATCAATTTATGTAATAAGCATAAAACTTTAAAAATGTTTATTGTATACCACTTAGAAATTATTGTTTGCAGTATATAAATTTTAAATAAATAAATACATAAATGATGGAGAGGTCCAAGAAACAGAACTTTAGGAGCATATTAAGATGACATTAAAACATACACACACAAAAAAGAAAAAGAAAAAGCTGAAGTTACACTACGAGTGCTCCATAGGCTAATATGGAAAACTAAGAGCAAACCTTGCAGGAGCTTAATATTAAGCTGGATCTTCAGACTGCCAACCTACAAACCTGTGATTCTGCCTTAGTTAAAGACAAGCTTGTAGAAAATTGCAAACTTGAATCCTTGGAAAATCTAAGCAAAAAGCTGAACTTAAGATTTTATTATTTCCCCAAGTTTCCCTTGATTATACCAGATGACTTGCTCAAGAGCTATTACAAGGACATTTTGAAGGTACTAGAGGAGAATATCCCTTCAATCATTAGGGTCTTCTGTATTGCAACAGGGGACTTTCAGAGAATCAGGAAAATGGCACAACAGGGAGGCTTCTGTTGATAGTCTCGATGTGATTAGTTTCCTGGATGATTCCCAGCAGGAAATTATTACCAGGAACATTTTTTGGTGACTTTCATGCTTGAACCAGACAAGAAATACTATAGATAATGAAAATGTATTTCAGATTTAAAGAGGATTGCTTTTTTGGACATAGCATTTTGCTGTTTCCAGATATTTGCAGGGCATCTCAATTGAGGCAGAAGATGTTTCCATCAAAGCAAGAGGCCATGTTCATGTTATGATTTTTTTTGTTTATATGTTGATGGTTATCAAGATAATAAGCATTTTTTCTATCCAATTCAGATTCAATAGTAGGAATCATGGCACCAGATTTGCCTTGGGGTGAAACAGGAACTAGTTGAGGTGGTTGGGTATGAAGGGTAAGTAGAAATGCTTGTTTTCAACACTATTTTTTATGATTCTAAACATCAGTTTTATATTTATATGATTTTATGTTGTTGATGTTATGGAATTTGGGTGGGGACAGAGGTTTGCTGTTTCAGACTAAATATACAAACACCATACATTGGAAATGTAACTGGGACTGGCAGTGTCATCATAAGTACGTTAAATGCTGATCATTCAAGAAATAAAAATAAGAGACTGGGTTAGAAAACTAACCAACTATGAAGGAGAAAAGTACAGCTGACAAGATATATTGGGCTTATGCGAGACTAAGCAGTGAAAAGTGTGTAGTAAACAGGCACTTGGGTCAGCCAGGTATATGGAGCGAGGAGCCTGTTATATAAGGGCTTTAGTTAACGGGAGCCAAAGGCTCTGCATTAAGGTTGCTGCTATGTGGGTCCTTCTTGGGTATTAGTGCTGTCTAGTAGGGTTATCTGGTACATAACAATGTGCTTGGTAGTGGAATGTGCATGGCTATTAATGAGATCTAGAATCAGTATAATATAATAAAAAGTTATATGATTCAACAGAAGCAACAAAGATTGACATCATTATTGTTAAAGGTATACACTCTCTTTTTAACCCCCCTACTGTTTAACAAGCTGGAGATTATTAATCAGTTGGGTAGAGGTTAAGGATCATATTTATACAAATATAAGGGTCACACTTGTATCTATTTATATATTTATAAATAATAATAACAGCATTATGTTTTAAGCCTCCTCCCCCAAAAAACACATTTGAATCTCCCAGCTCTTGGTGTCATGTGTTGTGTTCTTGGTGAGGATGCATTTTTCCACTTAACCATAGATGCCATATCACCTGGCTATGGCTCTAGTGTGTGCATGTAGCCTGTGTTTATACATATGTGTTTATAAATGTTTTGGTAGCAGTGTATGGGTGTTTGTGCCTCTGTGCATTTGGTAGCTTTTGCATGTGTGCATCGGGGGTGTTTGTGGTATGCTGACTGATGTTTTTTGGCATATGTTTGTGTATGTATGTGTGTTGCTACTTTAATATATTTATGTTTCTATCTATGTATTTTTCAGTGTGTGTATTAGTTGGATGTGGATGGGCATTTGTGCTGTTCTTTTATGTGCATGTGAAAGAAGTGTGTTTGTATATGAGATGTGGGAATGTGTGTTCATATGTAATTTTGTTTTATGAAAGAGTATGTGTTTTATGTAGAGTTTGTGTGAATTATTTTGCATATTTTATGTGTTTTATATATATGAATGTTAATGTGTGAATGATTCAATTTATATGTATGTGTGTGTTTTGTATGTTCTTGCAGATGTGTATGTGTGGGCTGTATTTGTTAGTGTAAGTGCATGTGGGTGTTTGTATGTATTTATGTTTCAGTGTTCATGTGTGTATATTTTTGTGTGTGAGTCAATATGTTAATGTGCAAATGTTTGGATTTCCTTCCCTAACCTAAGCAAAGTTTACTGTCACTTGAGCAAAAGCCTTTTCATGTACAGCTCCTGTGCTGTACATGAAAAGGAGTCATGTGTTTTTGATACTTTTATTTTTGGAAGATGTTAAAGGCTTATTTTCTTGATTTAGATTTTAAGTATATCTATAGCTATATCTATCTAAATATCTACAAATATATTTGTATGAGTGTACTTGTATGGATGGGTATGTATTTGTATGTGTCTCTAGGTGGTTGTTTTTGGGTGTGCATGAATATTTGTATATGATTTTATGTATATGTGTGTACTGTGTGCGCTTCTATGTTTATCTATGTGTTTTTGTGTGTGCATTATGTGCATGTTTGTAGTACTTTATGGTTTTGTTCATATCTCTATATGAGTGTTTTTTTGCTATGTGCATTTGTGAGTTTGAATATATATGGGATGTGTGTAACTGTAAATTTGTATATGTTTGTGTGTGATATAGGGATTTGAATGATTTTGGGTGTTTGTAAGTGTGCTTGTGTATTTTTTGTGCACATCTATGTTTATGTGTGTATGTTTTTCTGTGTGTTTGTGTTGAATTGTTTGTGGGTGTATTGATAGATATTTATTGCTTTGTGTTTGCATATTTATGTGGCTATGCATTTTTTTTTTATATTTGTGTCTGTGTGTTTTGTAGTGTGTGCATGTATATTAGTGTGTATGTGAGTGAGTGTATAAGTGAAAGATTATATTTAAAATATTTGTGTGTATTTTGTGTGTTTTTTCATGTGAAAATATTTTGGGGTGTATTTGTTTTTGGTTTTATATATTTGTCTTGATTCTGATTTGATATATGCTTATGTGTATCTGTTTGAGAATTCACATGGGTGTATTTACAGTATATGTGTCTGTATGCTGATTTGTGAATGTTTGGATCTGTGTTTGTGGGTGTGTTGTAGTATTTTTGAGAGTGTGTTTTATGTGTGTTTTGATGTGGTTTAGTGAGTGTGAATGAGTATGAATGTGTGGGAGTTTTTGTGTTTGAATGTTTTGTGTTTTTGTTCAATTTGTGTGTGTGTAGAATTGTTTGAATGTGTGTGGATTGGTGTTTTCATATTTGTGTGCGTGAATATTTATGTTTCAGAAGTTGTGCTCCTGTATGTGCTTTTTTATGCTGTATCACCACTTCCGTTAGCTCTGATCAGTGTACAAAGTACAGCATTTGCTTCTGTATTTGTATGTATGGTTTATATATGCTTGTGTGTGTTTGAAGTTGTGTTTTTTCTGTGTATTTGTATGGATTCATGTCCTTATGTGTTTTGGAGGGTATATTTGGGTATGTGTGGGTGTGTATGTGTGCATTCCCGGACCCTAATTAATCTCTCACTTTGTCAACATATTTCTCTCAGTCATACTAGTTTCAGGAATTTGTAATTATCTTACTGACGTTATCCTTTCCTTCTATTTCTCTCGTCGCCCAGTTCAATCATCTTTGTTATTTGTAACTGCTTTTCTCCGCACCTTAGCTACAGTTAGAAGTTATTTGCACCCCTGTTAAACTGTAAACCAGCATGATGTGATTGTATCGTGAATGCCGGTATATAAAAAACCTAAATAAACAAATAAATAAATAAACAAATGTGTGATTAGTATGTGTCTAAGGGCATATCTAAGTGAGTTTGTGTGTGTGTGAGAGAATGTGTATGGGTGTTTGTGTGTACAGGTGTTTGTGTATGTATGAATATGTGTGCATCCATTTGTGTTTCTCTGTGTATTTATTTCTAGATGAAATCCCAGAAGAAGGAATAAAATAGTGAAAATAAGTGGTAGTAACAATTTGTTACTAAATGACAAGAAGAAAAATGTGATATTTTTTAACTCTCTTTAATATACGTGTACTACGGAGCAGTGGCGTGTGAACCCTGTTGCTGAGTCCCAGGGTTGGCAGGTTATGGCCCCACAACAGCCTTTTAAGGGTCCCTGTCTTTAGAATGGGTGCACAGATTGAACCTTACCCTATAAAAGGACACCTGCCGACATGGTCTCCGGACCTCAGACAACTTCCCCTCCCATTGCCTCAGGCCAGGTGCTCATTTTGTCCCTCATGGTGTTTTGCGGTTGATTCCCTAGTGGCACTGACAGGCCTCACAGCTCCTTAAGGCTTAACCCCTCAAGAATGGCCTTTTGGAAGCACCGAAATCATGGGGTCTAGGAGGCATCTGGACAAAAACTTTGGGTGCAGGGCCATGAGTCTAGTATAGGTAATGGAATGCATATAGGTACCCAGGGTCAGTGTAACAAACAATCCACTAGCCCTAGCAGTGATAGTCCAAGTGAGGATCCTACATGGACTGACACCTAGACCAAAGTGCAAGCCCCAGAGGTATCCATGGAAACACTTGTTTAATCAGAAAACTTGCAGAACTATACCCAGCAACTTCAACAGATGGTGAGTTAAATATAGTTCTTTTGATAGTTGTTGGACATGAGGGCCAAAGTGCTAAAGAGAAGTATAAATGCAGGAGCAAGAGGCTTTCTTCAATCTCCAGGTCCACTGCTGGGCAAAGCACTTCTTTCAGCTCCACCAAATCAATGGGAAAATCAGTGTCTGGGACTTCAGTGAGTCCTGTCGCAACAGTGGAACGACTCTCCATCCACAACAATATGAAACAATTGTGGCAAGTATTTCCCAATCTCTCAGATACCGAATTAGGTACAGGCAATATTTTCAGTCTCTTAAAGAAACAAAGATGAAAGGAGATAAAGGCAAGAAATGGCATGATAACATATCTATTTCACGAAGTTTTTCCCAGTTAAAATTGTTGTGATTTCTGTTACTGAGCTTACTGTTTTAAGTTGTTTGTCTTGTCTGATATGAGATGTTAATGTGATTTTGTTAATCGCTTAGTATGACTTGTTTGAGTTAAGCAATTCATAAATATTTTACATAAATAAATAAAAATGCCCCAAAATATTAAAACATGAATAAACTCATCTGCAAGAATGGAATCCATTTTTGGCTGGGCAATCCCTCCCAACATTTGACCATGTGATCTTACCTAGATAGTATTGTTGGAGGTACAAACAACATATAAAGGATCTGCATGGCTTAATTATGATGAGCAGTTTAGAGAGCAGGCATGTTATGGTGGTCATGTGACATGGTCCTTTGGCTCATATCTCTGACTATCAGGAACCACAGAGTCACAAGTATACAACTGACCATTTCAGAGGAGGTAAAATGTAGCTCTGCCAAGTCTGAGGTATGTTGGTGTTATAACAAAAATGGCTGTTCATTGCATGAGTGCATGTATAAGCACATATGCTCTATTTGTATAGCCAATCTCCCAGCCACCAAGTGTTTCAGAAAAGCAGCAGGAAGGGGCTATAAATGAACGTGCTTATATTTGTTTTTGCATGGCAGTGTTTTGAAGTCAGTTGAGCAGTGTTCCTTATCAAGAAGGTAGCAGTCACACTGCTCTTGTTGCGAGCGGAGTAGTGGACTCTTGGACTAACCTTGTGGAGATGATGGGAAGCACTCCGTAGTAATGAGAAAGGCCAGAAGGCGGTGCCAGGCAAGCGTGGATGTGGAACTTCGCCCTGGAAGCCCGCGACCCCCCGGGAGGAGCCCGTGAGGCCCGAGCCGCTGGGACTTAGGAGACCTAGGATGCTGAAGAGATGGCTTCGCCCTGGAAGCCCGCGACCCCCCCGGGAGGAGCCCGTGAGGCCCGAGCCGCTGGGACTTAGGAGACCTAGGATGCTGAAGAGAAACCGGAGACTGACCAGGGTTGAGGCAGGTGGCAGGCAGAAGGGTCAAGAGCAAGCTGAAGTCAGGAACCAGGAAGGCAAGCAAAGATCCAAAGACAGGAATGGAGTAACAGGACCGACACAGGAACAGAATCCCCAGGAACAAGGATCAGCACAGGCTGGAATCACCTGGAGCAGCATAGCACGAGGACCAAGCAGGAACCTCATTGCAAGGCGATTTGCTATGGTCAGATGCCGGGTTTAAATACCCACTGGTGTCTGATGTCACTTTGAGGGCCGACCCACGGCTTGGTGGGAAGTGCCCTTTAAATTCCTCCTCCTTGCGCGCGTGCGCCTAGGAGGGGAGGGGCCACATTCCAAGGATCGGCGGCATCTCCCTTGTGGAGACGCTGCCGCGGCACAGACCAACCAGGCCCAAGCCGGCGCGACCCCCGTGGGAGCGGGCTCTCCAAGCCCGGACCCCGCCAACCAAGGCCCGACGGAGCAGGTAAGGGCTCAGTCTCAGGACTGTCGACCAAGACCGCAACAGCTCTAGGTTGTCAGAGATTGTATTATGATACTGTACACGGGGTCACTATCCACATTACTTGTCACAAATGTGTGTTCAGCCTTCTGCTTTGCTAGCATAATTCATAGCGAGCTCTTGTGCTTATTTTGAAATATTTAGTACCTTTTTACAGTGGGAGTTGGTACAGTGCACAGAATCCCAAATGTGATTCATTATCTTGTTGATTTATTTTTCATCCATCCAGATGGCTCCATATCCTTCCAGGAGCTATTACTAGAGTTCCAGGCTCTGACCTACCATTTTGATGATGGATAAATTGGAAAGCTCTGTTAGAACACTAACATTCCTGGGTACTGAGCTGTACTCCACACAGATGGTATTAAAGCTGCCTCATGATAAGCTGGCCAAATTATCTGCCTTAGTATATAAGATGTGTCAGCCTTACAAGGTATCACTAAGAACATAAGAACATAAGAAAATGCCATACTGGGTCAGACCAAGGGTCCATCAAGCCCAGCATCCTGTTTCCAACAGTGGCCAATCCAGGCCATAAGAACCTGGCAAGTACCCAAAAACTAAGTCTATTCCATGTTACCATTGCTAATGTCAGTGGCTATTCTCTAAGTGAACTTAATAGCAGGTAATGAACTTCTCCTCCAAGAACTTATCCAATCCTTTTTTAAACACAGCTATACTAACTGCACTAACCACATCTTCTGGCAACAAATTCCAGAGTTTAATTGTGCATTGAGTAAAAAAGAACTTTCTCCGATTAGTTTTAAATGTGCCCCATGCTAAGTTCATGGAGTGCCCCCTAGTCTTTCTACTATCCGAAAGAGTAAATAACCGATTCACATCTACCCGTTCTAGACCTCTCACAATTTTAAACATCTCTATCATATCCCCCCTCAGCCGTCTCTTCTCCAAGCTGAAAAGTCCTAACTTCTTTAGTCTTTCCTCATAGGGGAGCTGTTCCAATCCTTTTTTAAACACAGCTATACTAACTGCACTAACCACATCCTCTGGCAACAAATTCCAGAGTTTAATTGTGCGTTGAGTAAAAAAGAACTTTCTCCGATTAGTTTTAAATGTGCCCCATGCTAAGTTCATGGAATGTCCCCTGGTGCTTCTATTATCCGAAACTGTAAAAAACCGATTCACATCTACTCATTCAAGACTTCTCATGATCTTAAAGACCTCTATCATATCCCCCCTCAGCCGTCTCTTCTCCAAGCTGAACAGCCCTAACCTCTTCAGCCTTTCCTCATAGGGGAGCTGTTCCATTCCCTTTACCATTTTGGTTGCCCTTCTCTGTACCTTCTCCATTGCAACTATATATTTTTTGAGATGCGGTGACCAGAATTGTACACAGTATTCAAGGTGCAGTCTCACCATGGAGCGATATAGAGGCATTATGACATTTTCCATTTTATTAACCATTCCCTTCTTAATAACTCCTAACATTCTGTTTGCTTTTTTGACTGCTGCAGCACACTGAGCCGATGATTTCAAAGTATTATCCACTATAAATGCTAGATCTGTTTCCATGGTGGTAGCCCCTAATATGGAACCTAACATCGTGTAACTACAGCAAATGTTATTTTTACCTATATGTAACACCTTCACTTGTCCACATTAAATTTCATCCACCATTTGGATGCCCAATCTTCCAGTCTTGCAAGGTCCTCTTGTAATGTATCACAATCCACTTGTGATTTAACTACTCTGAATAATTTTGTATCATCTGCAAATTTGATAACCTTGCTCGTCGTATTCCTTTCCAGATCATTTATAAATATATTGAAAACCACCGGTCCAAGTACAGATCCCTGAAGCGCTCCACTGTTTACCCTTTTCCACTGAGAAAACTGACCATTTAATCCTACTCTCTGTTTCCTGTCTTTTAACCAGTTTATAATCCACGGAAGAACATCACCTCCTATCCCATGACTTTTTAGTTTTCTTAGAAGCCTCTCATTACGGTCTTTGTCAAATGCCTTATGAAAATCCAAATACACTATATCTACTGGTTCACCTTTATCCACATGTTTATTAACCACTTCAAAAAAATGCAGCAGATTTGTTAGGCAAGCCTTCCCTTGGGTAAATCCATGTTGACTATGTGACATTAAACCATGTTGTTATGATATCGAGGTGTTTGGTGGATTCTCAGGGGCAACAGTGATGTTATCTCCTACAGGGAGGAGCCCCATAGGGAGACTGATGCACCAGGCTAGACTCAATAGCACAGACACAAAGATAGTTTCTTTTATTGTACAGATAGGATGACCACCAGAGGTGGCAGTAGAGAGCAGGTTAGCTGGTAGCAGTTTGTAATCCTTGGCGAGGGAGACCTGTCCCACAATGGTGGTGTAAGGCCCCGATGCAGATGTCCAATAAGGCACTGTAGGAGAGACAGACTGGCAGATGTTAAACACACTCCCGTAGCTTTGTAGAGAGAATCCCAATGAGCAGTAGAGAGGATAGGTGTTAGCAGTCCATGGTCCTCAGCAGAGGAGACCTGAATACTGCTCGGAGTGCCATTAGAGATATCCCGGACCCCTCTTGGTCCTCGGCGCTGATGGATTATATGTCCAAAGGTTTGTCCGTGTGGGAGAAATATGAAGGTCAGCATATGCTACCTTGTAGTGCTCCTAGAACAGTGAATGATACAGTGCATGCTTTGCCAGTTGTGACAAAAACTACAACAGAGGGTGTGCCACGTCTTGTGTATGTCCCCTGGACATTCATTGACTTACGAACAATTCTTTCCAGTTTGCCACCCCTCTCTCAAGGTGCAGACAGCTGGATTATAGCTTTAGAGAAACTTACTATGGGAATGCAATTAGCAATAGGGGATATAAAAGCTTTATTTGCCCAAACCCCTGGGTTGGAACAAACAGCTGTGTGGGCACAGGCCAATCGCCAGGAAGTAATGCAGACACATATTTATGATGGAGATGCTTTTAATTTACATCGCCCTGATATATGGAAAGCACTTCGACACATATATCCTAAGCAGAGAGATTTTGCACGCCTGTCTGCAGTCCGTTGGAATCCTAAGACTACTGCTTTTGATTCCCATTTACATTCTTTCCAAGACATGTTTAATCAAGAGATGGGAGCTCCTTATAGTGACCCTAATTCGCTTCCTGTTTTCTGTCACATGTTCCTACAGACATTCCCTGATAAATTACGTAACACTCTCATCTCAGTAGTGGGACTAGCAGACATGCATTGGACACAAATGAATAGTCATATTTTACCCCATGTGCGCAAGTTTGAGAAGCAAGGGAGAAGTCACAGGAGGAATTAGTGAAGGCACAAGCTAAGGTCTGTGCGCTGCAGATTAAAGGGTTTGAAAGACAAAAAGTAAATGAGCAGAATACTAGAGAAAGTGAAGACCTGAGTTGTTTATATCAGTCTTCTGGGTCTAGCCTTACTCAAAGGGGGGGAATTAGAGGACGAGGATGCCCAGTGGATCGAGGTCCTCAATCTGGACCCTGGGATTGGGAAAGAGATGGGGGAATTTGGAATGTGAGGAAGGAAGGTATGCCCCTGATTGGCCAACCCCTCAACGTCGCTTGCCAAGTCTCCAGTGTTTTCAGTGTGGGCAAATGGGTCACTTCGCCCGCGATTGCCACTACCCTGGCAATGCCCCCACATACCAGAGAGGGTATACGAGAGGTAAATTTCCCTCAAGAGGGGGGATACGCAGACCTGTGCCTCAATTCAACCCCAATGTTTGGAATAATAGTGGAAGTCGGAGCCAGTTCGCCCCACCTCCACAATGATGCCAGGCCCAGTTAGATTTTGCTGAGGTACATATGCCATTGTTAGTAGCTGATATCCATGTCCCCATTCATAAACATGAAACACACGCCAGACTTTTGTTAAATGGTGCTACAGACCCGTTCCACAATGGTGGTGTTGCCTGATGCAGAGAGGTAGCAAGGAACTGATGAGAGACAGACTGGTAGAAGTTGTACTCACACTCTCTGTAGCTGATAGATGGATTTCCAGCAGGTTGAAGAATGGAGCAGGCACCAGGAAAGACACACAGGCACTCGAGGAGAAAGTACCTGTAAGAGGATAGGTACCTATAAATAAGCAGAGGGCCCCCGAGGAGCAGGTACCCAGGTTAGAGAACTCCGAAGGGTGAAGATAGCTTCCAGTGGATAGAAGCGGCAGAGTAGCTTCAGACCGGGGCATACCAATCCTTGCTAACTCTGCGAGAGTCAGCAAGTGGGCAATCTTAAATATGCGGAAGCAGTGATGTCACTCGAGGGGAATGCCCCCGAGGTTCGCGCCAACACTGCATCAAAAGTAGGGACGCATACATGTACACGCCCTAGGAGGCCTCGGGTCAAGATGGCCAAACGCTGCACCAGAGCCACTCCGGGGAAGCCGGAGGGTGTGGCAAGGAGACGCCACGGATGCCATTCTCCCGAGGCTGGTGGAGAAAGCTGAGAGAAAGTGAGGCATGTCGGGCGAAGTCGTCTGAGCCTGACGGACGCAACAGTACCCCCTTCAAAGAGCCTGCTCCAGACCCCCTACCTGGTCTTGGCTTCTGAGGATGTGCATGATGATAATTGTTCAGCATCTCTTTGTCCAAAATGTTAGACATTGGTTCCCTTGAGTTAATTTCTGGTCCAAAGCCCTCCCATGACAGGAGGTATTCCCATACTCTGCCTCTTTTTCAAACATCCAAAATAGCATCAACTTTATACTCAAGATCTTCTTCTGTATCTACAGGAGGAGGCTCTGGAGTCTTGGTGCTGAATTTGTTGAGTATGAGAAGTCTGTTACCGAGCGTGCGGGGCGCAGTCGCCTCCATAGCAGGTGGTGAGCCCTTGGGCCATGGCAGGACTCAAGGAGGAGCCCCAAGCCACACCGTGGGAGGTGAGCCGGTGCAGGCATGGTGAGGCAGGCAGGAACAGAAGCAGGGGGGTAAGGAGCATATTCTGACCCTCAGCCGGACCGGCACGCCCATAGCAACCAACACTGGGAAGTTGATTGATGAACGGTCCTCCGACTGTTCCAAGCCCTTTCGGACCTGCCGCTGGGTACGGCATAGGGCAGCAGGCCGGACAGAGGCGAAGGCAGACAGAGTCCATAGCATACTGAAGACATCAGACGGGGGCTGAAGCAGACATCCAAGACAGGGCTGAAACAAGACATCAAGGCAAGGGCTGAAGCAGGAAACGGGCACTGTCTCTCAAGGCACCCTACACAGCCAGCACGGCTGGACTGGTCACGGACCACCCTGTCCTACAATCGCGGGAGCGGACACGTGCAGGGAAGAGGAAGCGGTGGGTTACTGCACTCCTGGCAGTCAAGGCAGGGTAGGTTGCTGCACTCCTGGCAACCTAAAGCAGGAATTGCTGCACTCCTGGCAGCCTAAAGCAGGTTTGCTGCACTCCTGGCAGCCGAAAGCAGGAAGGAAAGGCAGGAACTGGATTAGGCACAGGAACGGGAACAGACATCAGGAACATCCGGAACAGACATCAGGGCAACTTCAAGACAGGACAGGGAGCCATCAAAGCACAGACGACCACGGAGGACCTGGATCGGGAGAGGTTACAGGCAACTGTAGAACCCAATCCAACGGCAAACTGGAACTGAAGAGGAAGTCCTTTTATACAGCTGATGTGGGCAACTCCCTGGGAGGAGTTCACCTGGATGACCCTATAACTGGGGTGTAGAGCTGCGGGCCGCCCCCTAGGGAGAAGGGCGTGGCCGAAGCAGGAAGTCCAAACGCAGCCAAGCAAGCCACAGTCAGGCCTCAGGAACAGCTAGGCCTCCCAGGCCCTGGAGCAAATCCTGGATGGAACACAGGCAAGGCCCTGGCTTCGAAGCGGCCTCCAGTGGCAGGTGGGATACGACCTGTAGCGCAGCAACAGGGGGGATCGTAACTAAGTTTTAGCAATGAGACGTGAAATGCGTTATGGATTTTCATTGCTGGTGGAAGTTTGAGACTGTAGGAGAGGTTGCCCAGACATCGGAGGATAGGGAATGGTCCGACACAGAGTGGAGCGAAGTGAGCAGAAGGCAACTTCAATCTGAGATGCTTAGTAGATAACCAGACCTTATCACCAGGCTTAAGTTCAGGAGCCTTGCTGTGATGCATGTCATAGTCTCGTTTTGCTTGGATTCCAGCTTTGATGAGCATCTCCTTTGTCTTCTTCCAAAGAGTGTGAATTTCATTGGCAGTGGCTTGAGCTGCTGGGGACGACACGGATAGCGGAAGTGGCAAAGGTGGTGAAGGTAGTCGTCCATATACCACTTCAAATGGTGACGATCCAGTAGATGTTGCTGGATGAGAGTTGATGGAAAGCTTGGCCCACGGTAGAGGTTCAGCCCAATCACTCTGGCGTGAAGAGACATAGGCTATGAGGAACTGTTTGAGGGTGCGGTTCATCCACTGGGTTTGACCGTTGGATTGCGGATGGTACGATGACGTGAAGTCGAGAGTGATATCAAACTTTTTGCAAAGAGCCTTCCAGAATCTGGCTGTGAACTGTACGTCTCTGTCTGAGAATATGTGCTTGGGTATTCCGTGCAACCGGAAAATGTGGCTGATGAAGAGCTTTGCAAGTTCACTGGCAGAAGGTAATCCAGGAAGTGCCACAAAGTGAGCTATTTTTGAGAATCTGTCCACTGTTGCCCAGATAGTGTTGTTGCCCCTGGATAGGGGTAAGTCTACCACGAATTCCATGGTGATCTGAGTCCAGGGCTCATCTGGTATGGATAGAGGTTGTAGTTGGCCCCAAGGATGACCGGGCGGAGACTTTTGCTTAGCACAGTTGGTACAGGCTGCAACATAAGCGAAGGCATCTTCTCACAGGACAAGCAGGATGGTAGTCCTCACAAATGGGTGACATCATCAGGATGGAGCCCTGTACGGAAAACTTTTCTGGCAAAGTTTCTACAAAGCTTTGACTGGCACTGGCACACTGAGTGCACTGAGCATGCTCAGCCTGCAATTATCCCTGTGAGCCACAGGTGTCTCCCTCAGTCTTCTTTTTTCCGCTCTGCAGTAAGCATAGCGGTTGGAGCTCTGTGAGGAAATTTAACTTTTTCCTCATGGGAAAACTTTACTTTTTACTTCAAAAGACACTTTTCCCTGCACAGGTCTCCCTCCGCGTATGTTTTTACGACGCTCGGTGAGTACTTTGACTTATTTTTTCGGTCGGTTCCTGTCACCTTCTGGCCTGATAACCGACTGAAGCCTTCCCTCTCCCTATTTTTCAGTTAGCTACACATAGCCTGCGAGTGTCTTTCTGTGACACTCTGCTTGGTTATTAGCGCTAGTGGGACAGGGACTTCAACGGTTTCCGTTGCCGCCAGGGCCCCTTACCTTAGGGTCCTTTCTTCCCCGGTACCCTCATACATCGCTACCCCGGTACCCGATGCCCATCGCTCCCGTAGGTACCCCTCCTCAGACCGTCCTGGATTTTAGGTACCATCAGTACCCCTCCCCCGCGGTACCTTGATGCCATCCTCCCTGCATCATTTTTTATCAGTGCTGCCAGGTTTTTTACTCCTTCGCGCTGTCTTTCCCTTGGGCTCCTTCAGTGCTGCCTTACCCGGGTGCATGCCCTCGACGCACACCTTGTCTCGTCATTGCCATGCTTACTCGGGTTGATGCCACCGTTGCCCGGGACACTTCCATCGATGCCAGGGTCACTTCCTCAATGCCATCCCTTAAATTATGGAAGCCATCGATGTCCAGAGCCTTTCCATCGAGGTCCAGAGCCTTTCCATTGATGGGCACCGATGGGCATCGATGCCAGTTGATTCCATCGATGGGCATCGATGCTAGGGCTGATTCCATCGATGGACATCAATGCCGGGGCCCATTCCATTGAGGGACATCGATGCCAGGTGGTTTCCATCGATGGGCATCGATGTCAGATCGATTCCATCGATGGCTATCTATGCCAGGTCGATCTCATCAGTGGAGGTCGATCCCCAGGTCGATTCCATCGATGGGCATCCATGCCAGGTCAATTCCATCGATGGGCATCCATGCCAATACCTTCTCCCTGGATGCCATCGATGCCAATGCCAATTTCATGGCTAGCATCGATGCCAAAATGAATCTCATCAATGTCGGTGTCCCTTCCATCCATGGGGTCCATGCCAACATTGATTCCTTCAGTGCCCGGGCTGGTGCCATCGTCACCCCTGTCCATGGTGCCGATTCCATGCATACCTTCCTATCTGAGTCGGTCCAAATCGATACCGTCAATGTCCATGGCCATACTGTCGATGCCCGTGGCTATGCCACTGAGGGTGTCGGTGCCCGCCCCTATACATCGATGCCTTCGACACCCACGTCATTCCCATCGGTGTCTTCGACGTTCCTATTGATGCAGTCATCGACTCCATCGATGCCGGTATCTTGTTTCAATAACGATGATGTTTTTTCGACTATTCAATGCCACATCGTTCCCATAGATACCTATGCCGATGCTGTCAGTGCTCCATCACTGACATCATTACTCTGGCCGAGTCATCGACGTTTTTTCATATCTATTTTTTGACGATACCTCGAGGCCGCTGAGGCCGCCCTCGATACTGTCAATACCTACATAACACCACCACTTAATGCCCTCGCCTGCACACAATGCTCCACGCTTTGGGTTTTTTTAAAGCCCCTTTTTAGCAGAGCAGGCTTCTGACAGTCTGTCATCTATCGCCATCAAGGACAGCGAGGGCTTCCATCTCGGCGCTGGGGAAAAACTGGGCTGAGCACCATGGCGCCCATTGTCACCAACATAGTGATCGTCCGCTGCTGACGCCATCCAGCTCATCGGTGCTATCCTTCTTGAAACTGGACAATGCTCGGGCAGAGCAATAGCACCACTGCCATCAGCACTGTTCCGTACAGTTTCAGCAGTCCTGGGTGCGCCAGAAACACCGGATCGAGGTCCGATGGATTCTGCATTGGCGTCACTACACATCGAGCCGCTACGATGAGGGAGGGAACATGAGCTCCAAGGGGCTCCCCTGTTCCTGGCGTGCCCCACCGTCAAGTGGTGCGGGATTCTGGCCCTCTGTTTTCAATAGCAGTCAAAATGCCAATCACGCCTGACCTGTCTCCTCTGTACCTGTGCCACCATACCAGGTTTCAGAGTGAGGCGGACATTTTACATCCATGGCCTACCCCTCGAGGACTCCGGATATCGACGATACCAACACTCTTCACCGGCTCATATTGCGGCAATCCACGTCGGATGGTAAGTACCTGCTTCTGCGGCATTCCCATTGAGTTGTGTTCTCTAATTCGGGCCACATGGTTCGAAAAGTTCTGGGTCATGTGCCTTTCAAGAACTGTATTGGTGTCACATATTGCTATGCTAGCTAAGTCAGCCACAATACCAGGAGAACCCCTCTATCATTTCTTTGGGATTGCGTCAGGGCTTCCTCCCTTGTCAGCAATGAGGCTCTGTACCAATTAATGCTCTGTCCTCTGGTTCCTGCTTCAAAGCCAAATTTCAGGTGCGTTCGCTGATCTGCTCAACACGAGCCTCAGCAAATAATGCCTCAAGTACAAGTCCACCTTGAAGCCTGACGTCAGGTCTCAGTGTCGCCTTGTACAGCACGCAGACATGCGGGTACGACTTACCGCTCACACTCTCGTGGGAGTTATATGATATCCAGATTACTTCAGCCCTCCACTGGGACATCCCTTGGTCTCCCATCTGGCCGGATATCAGAGCAGCTACCCCCACCTTGTACCAAAGTTCCCGGTACACTCCCCCAGGCGCTACGAAGCGCAGAGGGGAGAAGGGAGGGGGGTTGGGGAGTTTTAATTGCACTATTCTTTCTTTCCATAGAAAGTAGTCACTCTCCGCACATCCTGGACCTCAGAAATACCAAATTTCTTCAGAAGTCACAGGCACAATGGTAACTCTTGTTTCCATGCTTCCAGATTGCAGTAAGTACATTACTCTAATCTTTCTAAGTGCTTTATAGTGAGTCAACAAATCTGCCGCTGGCATCACCTTCGGCAGCCGAAGTTTTTCATTGAATCACTATTGGTGAATGCTGTTTCTCTGCGGACTGCAACGTCATTCACTCTTTTCCTTGCATGGACAACTGCACAACCACAGTCAGTCCATGCAAGGAGCTCTAACTTCTTCATGACTCACTATACATTTCCTAACTGGGATTACTGTCACTACCATAAATCCCCTACACAACACTTCTGGACACCACAGTCATAAAGACCTTCCTGTCCAGCATACACGCAGACTTAAAAAACATTTTTTACATGTCCCTGCGTGCAACTTCTATTACCTCAGGCCCTCAATTCTTCATTGTCGGGCCATGGGGTATTTTTCACTATGCACTTTCCTCATAGAAAACTGCTATGAGTTACATTCATTGACATTCCAATATTAGTGGGTCTAAGCTGTACAACCGCTTCGTCCCTCATCCATATTCCAGATCTAGAACCAAAACCTAGTCTGATTCTGCTCATGCTCGCATTTACTCAGGGTTGTAAAGTTTGGCCTAAAAGCTTACAAACCCTATATGCGTCTATCCACTCCAGGCACAGTTTTCTCATAAACTTCCTGAAGCTTATAGTCATGAGTTATACCCTTATGCCTTCCAATACTGCCTCTGCAACAAACCTTTGTGCATACAGACAGACAGCATAGGGACAATGTGCTTTCTAACACACAAGCACACATTACCTTAGCTGCCCTGCTGAGAAGCTGCGCAGCTCTATCCTTGGCCCTTGCTCATTTCATGCATCCTCGGGCCACTCATCTAAGAGATTTTCTGAATGCACTAGCAGACCTTCTCCATGCAGGTTTCTATCCTCTCGAATGGTCTCTGACTACATGTGTAAAGAGAAAAATCTTCTAATGCTGAGGTCAACTGAATTTGCCCTCTGCGTCTGAATCGAACCATACGGTGCACAGATTCTACTCCCTACACATGTTTCCAATGCGTTTCCATAGATGCCTTTCTTCCAACAAGGGCCTCTTAAATATATCTCTTCTGCTGCCTCTCATAGCCAGCACTCTTCTAATGTGGAACCGGGACGGGGTTCACTATTTCTCTAACCCTCGCCCTGACCGAGACCAGTATGCTTCCCATACTTCTCAATCTATCACACCAGTAACCAATCTACCTCCTCACCAGTCAGTCTTACATCCTAGACTAACTGATGTTCTCAGGTTTCTGGTAGCATCACAAAACCTTCCACACATAAATCCTACCATTCAAAATGGCATGATTTACCACATGACGCATACAAAAGGGTATTACCCTTTTTTCTTTCCACACCACTCTTTCTCTTGCTCCCTCGGATTCTGCTCCCCAGACATCCTCCGTTTGGGAGTGGGGATACACGATTTATGGTACATCCCTTCTGAGTCAGCTTACCATGGATTATCCACTGATCAAGCCGCCTCTATTTTCTCTACTCACGGAATGGAATACATATATACATACATATATATATATATATATATATATTTCATGCTTACAAGTCTCATACGTTCTCCATTCGAGCCTTTCCATTCCTCTCATTTCACATTTTGACATGGGACATTCTTCCCTCATAAATGTCAGTTCTGTCAGCAGTGTCAATGAGTTATACACTTCTAGTTACATACTCATCTGACCCTGCGTTCCTCCGTCACTGAGTGGTTTTCACAAGTTCAACTTTCTATCTTTCTTAAGGTAGACATTGCATCTCTCCTTACTCAGGATATACTCTGCCCATTTTTCCCAACACCTCTCTCTCACCAGAGCGAGAGGATTCTTTCCTTTTCTTGGACAGGCTACGCTTGCATTCTACCTAGCTTGCCTACATTCCATAGGAATTCCACCTAACTCTTTCCTTCTGTGGCAAGAGCCAAGCTGTGAGTTCCAGTTGGCAAACAGACCTATTCCTCCTAATAAACGGTCTGTATCTTTTTCCTACCAACAAGCAGGCTTTTCACTACAACACTGTGTGTAACCACACTCTGTTGCATCCGCGTCAGCCTTAATAGCTTCCCTTTGGCCGCTGCTGCTTGTACACATATTATCAGGCTGCAAGCTGGAGTTCTCTCCATACCTTCGCAGCCCATTATTGCTTACATACGACTAGCCGGCATGCTCCATGTTTGGCCAGTCCGTTTACTCTTATTCCTTTCGGGTTAACTACCCAACATCCTTCCACCAAACCTTTAAGGATTTCCGGATGCCCTCCGTTCCAAACTCTACCCACGTCATCGCGCCCTTCGCGCGTCTTGGGTGCATTGGTGCACTCTCGGGCATCCTCAGCTCGGTACTCACCCATTTGTGAGGACTACCATCCTGCTTGTCCTGTGAGAAAGCAAATGTTGCTTACCTGTAACAGGTGTTCTCACAGGACAGCAGGATGTTAGTCCTCACAAAACCCACCTGCCACCCCACGGAGTTGGGTCTCTATACGTTTTCACGTTTATTTTAGTTTCGCTTGCGCTTTTAGCTATAAGACGAGACTGAGGGAGACACCTGTGGCTCACAGGGATCATTACAGGCTGAGCATGCTCAGTGCACTCAGTGTGCCAGTGCCAGTCAAAGCTTTGTAGAAACTTTGACAGAAAAGTTTTCCGTACAGGGCTCCATCCTGATGATGTCACCCATTTGTGAGGACTAACATCCTGCTGTCCTGTGAGAACACCTGTTACAGGTAAGCAACATTTGCTTTCTCTCATAGACGGCCACCAGTAGAATTTTTGCAGCTTAGCTAGAGTTCTCCTTTGACCGGGATGTCCCGCAAGTTTGGATTCATGAGCCTATGCTAGTACTTTCTTCCAGAGATTGGCAGGCACTATCATCTTACCCGCAGGTACTGAGTGCGTGGCTGATAGAATGACTCTCTCAGGTTCAATGATGTGTTGAGGAGCGTCAAGCACATCTTCAGATAGGAATGAGCGTGAAGGGCATCCGCTCTGACATTCTTGTCTCCAGGTCTGTACTTTAAGATGAAATCGAACCTGTTGAAAAACAGGGACCACCTGGCCTGTCTGTGGTTGAGGCGTTGGGCGTGATGAAGGTATTCTAGATTTTTATGGTCAGTAAAAACCGTAATCTGGTGTTGAGCACCCTCAAGCCAGGGTCTCCATTCTTCGAACGCCATCTTTATCGCCAACAATTCTTTATCTCCGATTCCATAGTCTCTTTCAGCCAGTGTGAATCGTCTGGAGAAAAAGGAACATTGCCGCAGGATCTTAAAGTCACTGGTTTGACTTAACACAGCCCCCACTTTGACATCAGAGGCATCCACCTCGACAATAAAGGGGCGTGTAGGATCCGGGTGATGGAGACATGGCTTGCTGAAAAAAGCATCCTTCAGCTTTTGAAAAGCAGTCATAGCCTCAGTAGACCAGTTGGCAACATTTGCACCTTTCTTTGTCAGAGTTGTTAAGGGCACAGTTAGTGAAGAATAGTTTTTAATGAAGGTCCTATAGTAATTTGTGAAACCCAGGAACCTTCTGAGAGCTTTTAGACCAGTTGTTTGGGACCATTTCTGAATGCTCTCCATCTTTTGTGGGTCCATTTGGAACCCCTTGTTAGATACGATGTACCCTAGGAACGGTACAGACTCCTTTTGGAATTCGCATTTGGACAGCTTAGCATACAGGCAGTTCTCCCGCAGTCTTGTAACACTCTCTTGATATCTGTGATGTGGGTATTCAGATCCTGAGAAAAGATCAGGATATCATCCAGATAGACAATAACACATTGGTAAAGTAGGTCATGTAGGATGTCATTCATCATGTTCTGGAAGCAGCTGGGGCATTGCATAAGCTGAAGGGCATCACCAAATACTCAACGTGTCCGACCCTGGTGTTGAAAGCTGTCTTCCATTCGTCCCCTGAACAAATGCGGACAAGGTTATACGCTCCTTTAAGATACAGCTTGGAGAAAATCTTAGCCCCTTGTAAGCGGTCAAACAGCTCGGATATAAGTGGTAAAGGATAGCAGTCTTTGACCGTGATCTTGTTTAGACCACGATAATCAATGCATGGACGTAGGGTTCCGTCCTTCTTCCCCACAAAGAAAAATCCTGCTCCCGCAGGGGACTTGGATGGCCTTATGAAATCTTTTTGTAGATTCTCTTGGATGTATTCTGACATTGCTTTATTTTCCACCACCGAGAGGGGGTATACTCTTTCCTTAAGTGGTTCAGTATTCGCTTTCAAGTTAATCACACAGTCATAAGATCAATGTGGAGGAAGTATGTCAGCAGCTTCCTTAGAAAACGCATCTTGAAACGATGTGTATTGCAGTGGAAACCCCGGCATCAACAGAATTGTAGGCATACAGGGCAGTGGTGAGACTTTCTTCAAACACTTGCCATTGCAATCTGGGCCCCAGCGGGAAAGCTCCAGTGTAGCCCAGTTGAATTGAGGCATGTGCTCTTGCAGCCATGGTAACCCGAGGACCAAGGGATGCATAACTTTCTCGAGCACAAAGAAGGAAATGGATTCCGTATGAAGAGCTCCAGTCCTTAAACTGACCAGTTCCATTTGTAGAGTTACTTCACCCGGTAAGGGCTTCCCATGAATAGAGTATAACAGAAGCGGCGGCTTCATAGTCATAGTGGGGATACGAAGGTGTTCCACTAGACATCTCAGGATAAAATTCCCTCCTGCCCTGGAGTCCACTAGGGCAAGAGTCTGAAATTCAAATGGTCTGTTAATCAAGGAGACTGGTAGAGAGAGTGGAGGAGAAGGAGCAGTTAGACCTAAGAAGAGTCCTCCCACAGGAATTAGGTCTGCCCGTTTCCCGGACAGATAGGGCACGTAAGTACTGCATGGCCGGCTTGGCCACAATACATGCAGAGGTCTAATCTTCTCCACGTTCTTCTCTCTTTCAAAGTCAGGTGACTACAGCCTAGTTGCATAGGTTCCTCTTCACCCGACACCACTTTAGACGGAATAGGCTTAGGTAGCGTCTTGACTCGGATCTCTCCCTGGCTAGGCCTCTTGGAACCTTTGACCTCTTGAACCTTGTCCTGAAGTCGCTGAACAGTTCTTGTGGTTAACTTCATCAAGTCCTCTCAGGCATTTCTCGAGCCGCCAACTCATCTTTCAATCGGGAGTTCAGGCCTTCAAAGAAAAGGGTCTTCGGGCATCTCAAGTCCAGGTTCAACTCTGAAGCCAACGTCTTAAACTCAATGGTGAAGTCAGGTAAAGGCTTATTACCTTGCTGTAAATGGACCAATGCAGATCATGTAACAGTGTACCTGGCAGGATCGTCGAATACGGATTTGAACAGTTCCAAAAATCCAGTAAGGTCCTTCAAAATAGGGTCATCACACTCCCACAGCGGAGAAGCCCAAGTCAGTGCTCTTCCATCCAGATAAGACAGAATGTATGTTGTCTTAGCGTAGGCTAAGACAACATACAAACTGGGCAGGCAACGTTTAGTCACAAGCAGAAGCAGGCAGTGGTTGGGGCAGGTGGATGTCAAGCAGCATCAAGGTCCAATCTGAGGACAAGCCAGAAGTCCAATCCAAAACAATGCCAGAAGTCCAGTATGAGGGCATGCCAGACAGATGTGGAATGAGGAGAGGGCAGGAGAATGAGAGACCACCGGGGCAAGACTAGATGCTGAAGACAGACGAAGGAAGACTGACCTCAGGAGTTTGTTTCCTCAAGGAAACAAACTCAGATGACCAGATTGCCAAGGAACCAAGAAGAGGACACAGGAACACACACAGTGGAAACCAGGAAGCAGGAAGCAGGCACACAGGCAAAGCACATCTCCAGGAGGAGTCAACATATTGCTGAGACAAGGAAGGGCTGCTGAGGTGCATTCTTATAGGCCTCTGCCGGTGAAAACATCTTTGTGCGCCTTTGGTGTTTTCCTGTTGGGGGCCCTTTAAGAGGGGCGGCGTCAGCCAATAGGAGGGACCTGAGACAGGAGCAGTGTCGGCAGTAAGGCCGGTGTAGGGGCCTGCCATGCAGCCAGAGGAATTCAGTCCAGCAGTGGGGAGAGCAGCAAGGAAGGCAGGCAGAGTGTGGCGATGTGCTGCGCACCCACGGAGAGGCTTCCCCCAGTGGTGGAGGTGGTTATTCAGGGTCCAAGCTTGGAGATAAGTGTGGCAATCCACGGGATGGGCCCACACACCACCAATCACAACAGTACCCCCTCCTCTATATCCCCCCTTGAGGGTTTGGGTTTCTTGGAGTGCATGGCATGGAATTCACACAAGAGGCTTTTATCTAGGATGTTGGAAGCTGGCTCCCAAGTATTCTCCTATGGACTGTATCCCTTCCAAGAGAGCAGATATTAACATCTTTCACCATGCCTTCTGACATGTAAAATCACTCTCACTTGACATGTAGTATCTTAATCACCAGAAGCTCCTTATCACCAATTCCATAATTGCGTTCAGCCAGGGAGAATTTTCTCAAGAAGAAGGAACATGGGTACAGGGTGTCCTTGGTGGAGTGCTGACTTAAGACCTCCACCAAGGAAGCATCCACTTTGACGATGAAGAGGCGTGTAGGATCTGAATAATGAAGACATGGTGCTCAAAGAATGGGGTCTTTTAGGTTTCAGAAGGCCGTCATGGCTTCAGGTGGCCAGAGCTTGGTGCTAGCACCTTTTTGCATGAGGGAGGTGAGAAGAGTGGCAATCTTGGAGTAGTTGGCAACGAAATGTCTGTAATAGTTGGTGAAGCTCAGGAACCTTTGTAGGATCTGTAATCCACTTGGCTGTGGCTAATCACAGATATTCTTGAGTTTGTCTGGGTCCATAGCGAACCCATTACTGGAGACGATGTAAGAACATAAGAACTTAAGAACATGCCATACTGGGTCAGATCAAGGGTCCATCAAGCTCAGCATCCTGTCTCCATAGTAGCCAATCCAGGCCATAAGAACCTGGCAAGTACCTAAAAACTAAGTCTATCCTATGTTACTGTGTTGCTAGTAATAGCAGTGGCTATTTTCTAAGTCAACTTAATTAATAGCAGGTAATGGACTTCTCCTCCAAAAATGTATCCAATCTTTTTTTAAACCCAGCTACACTAACTGTACTAACCACATCCCCTGCCAACAAATTCCAGAGTTTAATTTTTCCACATGCTAACTTCATGGAGTGCCCGCCCCCTAGCCCTTCTATTATCCGAAAGAGTAAATAACTGATTCACATTTACCCATTCTAGACCTCTCATGATTTTAAACACCTCTATCATATCCCCCCTCAGCCGTCTCTTCTCCAAGCTGAAAAGTCCTAACCTCTTTAGTCTTTCCTTGTAGGGAAACTGTTCCATCCCCTTTATCATTTTGGTCACCTTTCTCTGTACCTTCTCCATCGCAACTATATCTTTTTTGAGATGCGGCGACCAGAATTGTACACAGTATTCAAGGTGCGGTCTCACCATGGAGCGATACAGGTGCATTATGACATTTTCCGTTTTATTCACCATTCCCTTTCTAGTAATTCACAACATTCTGTTTGCTTTTTTGACTGCCGCAGCACACTGAACCGACGATTTCAATGTGTTATCCACTATGACACCTAGATCTCTTTTTTGGGTGGTAGCTCCTAATATGGAACCTAAGATTGTGTAACTATAGCATGGGTTATTTTTCCCTATATGCATCACCTGGCACTGAAATCCAAATACACTACATCTACTGGTTCACCTTTATCTACATGTTTATTAACTCCTTCAAAAAGGTGAAGCAGATTTGTGAGACAAGACTTGCCTTGGGTAAAGCTATGCTGACTTTGTTCCATTAAATCATGTCTTTCTATAAGTCTGTGATTTTGATATTTAGAACATTTTCCACTATTTTTCCTGGCACTGAAGTCAGGCTATCTGGTCTGTAGTTTCCCGGATCACCCCTGGAGCCCTTTTTAAATATTGGGGTTACATTAGCCACCCTCCAGTCTTCAGGTACAATAGATGATTTTAATGATAGGTTACAAATTTGTATTAATAGGTCTGAAATTTCATTTTTGAGTTCTTTCAGAACCCTGGGGTGTATACCATCCAGTTCAGGTGATTTACTACTCTTCAGTTTGTCAATCAGGCCTACCATATCTTCTAGGTTCACGGTGATTTTGGTTCAGTCCATCTGAATCATTACCCATGAAAACCTTCTCTGGTATGAGTATCTCCACAACATCCTCTTCAGTAAACACCGAAGCACAGAAATCGTTTAATCTTTCTGCTATGGCCTTATCTTCTCTAAGTGCCCCTTTAACCCCTCGATCATCTAACGGTCTAACTTACTCCCTCACAGGCTTTCTGCTTCGGATATATTTTAAAAAGTTTTTACTATGAGTTTTTGCCTCTACAGCCAACTTCTTTTCAAATTCTCTCTTAGCCTGTCTTTTTCAATGTCTTACATTTAACTTGCCAACGCTTATGCATTATCCTATTTTCTTCTGTTGGATCCTTCTTCCAATTTTTAAATGAAGATCTTTTGGCTAAAATTGCTTCTTTCACCTCACCTTTTAACCATGCTGGTTATGATTTTGCCTTCTTTCCACCTTTCATAATGTGTGGAATACATATGGACTGTGCTTCTAGGATGGCATTTTTTAACAATGACCACGCCTCTTGCACACTTTTTACCTTTGTAGCTGCTCCTTTCAGTTTCTTCCAACTATTTTTCTCATTTTATCAAAGTTTCCCTTTTGAAATTTTAGCACGAGAGCCGTTGATTTGCTTACTGTCCCCCTTCCAGTCATTAATTCCAATTTGGTCATATTATGATCACTATTGCCAAGCGGCCCTACCATCGTTACCTCTCTCACCAAATCCCGTGCTCCACTGAGAATTAGATCTAAAATTGCTCCCTCTCTCGTCGGTTCCTGAACCAATTGCTCCATAAAACTGTCATTTATTTCAGCCAGGAACTTTATCTCTCTAGCATGTCCCGATGATACATTTACCCAGTCAATATTGGGGAAATTGAAATCTCCCATTACTACCGCACTACCAATTTGGTTAGCTTCCCTAATTTCTCTTAGCATTTCACTGTCCGTCTCACCATCTTGGCCCAACACACAAGGGATTTCTACCCATAAAGATTCGATTGTGCATTTAGTCTCATGCAGGATGTTTATCCTGTTGGAATCCTGTTGGAATCTATGCCATCCTGGACATAAAGTGCCACACTGCCTCCCGGATGCTCCTCTCTGTCATTGCGATATAATTTGTACCCTGGTATAGCACTGTCCCATTGGTTATCCTCCTTCTACCTTGTCTCTGAAATACCAATTAAGTCTATGTTATCATTCACTGCTACACATTCAAATTCTTCCATCTTATTTTTTGGACTTCTGGCATTAGCATACAGACATTTCAAAGTTTGTTTTTTATTTGTATTTTCATTCTGCTTTTTAATTGATAGGGATAATTTAGAATTTTTTTAGCTCAGGTGACTTTTTAGTTACAGGCACTTGGACTACTTTTCTTGTTATTGGAACCTCACTGTCGGGATGCCCTAATTCTAATGTATCATTAGTACCCTTTGAAGATACCTCCCTCCGAACCATGCGCTGCTGAGCGACAGTCTAACTTCTGTTTATTCGCTGCCTTACTGACTATTAAAAGCACAAAACACACAAACACACTAAATAATATTCCCCAATAGTTAACTTCACCCCAATACTTTTAAAAAAGAAAATTTCCCAAGCAAAACTTACTGATTCCTTTCAGCCACCAGCAAGGAGATCCTCTCCTTTCAGTGCTCCCACTGGATTCAAAATAATGGTTTTTTTACAAAGCTTTCCTTCCTTCTTTTTCATAGGGTGGTCCCTTGTCTCCGAGCTTTGTTTTCTGAAGAGAATGCAGTCTGCTCCTGCTACCACTATAGATCGTGCCATGAAATAGCAACATGGAGAATGCACGCATTACTCTCGCATGCTAAGCAATCACTCTACCACTTGAGCTAATTCCCCAGTTATGCTTTTATGATCATTATGTTGTGTTTTAGATTATGTACACCACTTTGTTTAGATTCTATAATTTTTAAAAGTGGTTTATCAATAAAATAAATGAAATGAAATGTGCATTTACATAGAAATATAGAAACACAGAAATGACGGCAGAAGACCAAAAGGCCCATCCAGTCTGCCCAGCAAACTTTCACACTTATTTTCTCATACTTATCTGTTATGCTGACCTCTGAGTTCAGGGCCATCATGAGTAACTTTTTAATTCTAATTTCCTTTCACCCCCACCATTAATACAGAGAGCAGTGTTGGAGCTACATCAACGTGAAGTATAAGGCTTAATGTTTGATGGTAGCAACCGTCGTATTGAGCGAGCTACCCCGATGTTTGTATACTCATACTGCTGAGATCAATGCCTTTTTAGAGTTGTCTGGATGTAAATCCTCTTTTCCTCATTCCCCTCCTGCTGCTGAAGCAGAGAGTCACGCTGGATATGCATTCAAGTTGAACTATCAGGCTTGATTGGCTTAGGGTAGTAACTGCCTCAACTAGCAATTCCCACGTTAATTTGTTTAACCAGATTCTGCAATTCACTCCGTGTTGGTTGTTGTCTGAATGTAAGTCCTATTTCTTCATTCCTCCCAGCCATTGAAACAGTGAGCTGCACTGGATATGCATTCAAAGTGAAGTATCAGGCTTACTTGGTTAGGGTAGTAACTGCCACAATAAGCAAACTACTCCCACGCTTATTTGTTTACTCAGACTGTGTAATTCAGTTCTTGATGGTTGTTGTCTGAATATAGATCCTCTTTTCTTCATCCCCCCTGCCATTGAAGCAGTGAGCTGCGCTGGATATGCATTCAAAGTGAAGTATCAGGCTTAATTGGTTCGGGGTAGTAACCGCCGCAACAAGCAATCTACTCCCTTGCTTATTTGTTTCTATCTGTGTGTAGGTATGTGTTTGTATGTGTGTTTCTTTATAGTTTTATGTATTTGTATGTGGGCTGGAGCTTGTGGGTGTGTGGATGTGTGGATGTGAAAATCTGCTATGTGAATATGTATATTTTTCTGTGAATATATGTGTCTTCTCTTTTGTGTGTGTGTGTGTGTATATATATATATATATACACACACACATATATATATATCCATGAGTGCATGCTTTTCCATGTGTTTATGTTGTATATGTGTTTTTGTGTGAATATGTGTTTTCTTGTGTGTATATTCATTGGTGAGGGTGAATATATGTAGTTATGTATTTCAAATGTGCTTGTGTGAATGGGTGTTATGTGTGTACATGGGTGCTTACAAATTTTAATGTGAGTATATAATTATATGTTTGTATTTGTGTGTGTAAAGCCACTGTGCATGTTTGTTTTTTTCTCTGAGTGTGTTTTGCTTTTGTTTTTGTATGTTTGAATGTATTTCTCTTTGTATATCTTGGTGTGAGATGTTTTTTCTGTTTTGTTTATATTCTGTTTCTTTCTGTATGGATGTATGTGTATATGTGTGTAAATATTGCATATAATATAATCTATAGGGATCCTCTAGGTCACCACTATCTATCTTTGTCGGTAGTTTAAGCTCTAAAATAGGAATGAGGTAAGAGGTAGGAGTTGACAAACAATCTCTAACAAGTACCTCCACTGGGGCTGCTTGGATTGGTCAATCAGACTGCATAAAAGCAGGCAAGAAGGGCTATTAGTGTAACACTTTTTGATTGATTTTGAAGGAGAAGGAGAAGCAGATGAATGACTCCCATTTTAGGCCCCACAGCCATGTAATTAACCAACTAATCTGGCAGGATTTGTCTCAGGTTTGGAGCAGATTTTTGGGAAGTCATTTTATTTTGGAAGAGTTGGTGGAATCCTGTACCTGCTTTGGGAGAATTTCCCTCTTGCCTGGAGGGCAGGAAACAGAGGATCTGTGCTGTTTTCATATAGTATTGGGAAGAACAGCCATTTTATTACCACCAGAAAAAGTTTCTGAGATTTTCAAAGATTTTTGTTCCTAATTTGTTAGAAAAAAACGTTGTCACCATTCCTGCCTAATAAGAGGAGACAGGACCACTTTTGCCATATTGCGGGAACTTTCTAACCTAGAAGTCCAGCTTAACACCGGGGAGGAAACAGGAGATCCCGGTCCCCTACTAGGAACCCACCTTTCCATCACTGGGAGTGCTTGCCACCTGAAAGGACACTAGCTCAGCTCTGCAATTCTGAAACAATCAGTATTATTGAATTTTTTGTGAAGATCAATTGGAAAGTTGTTGCTGATTGGTTTGAAAGTATTTTTGGTTGTAGAAAATTTTGTTCGAATACCCCACAAGCATATCCAGTGTCTTTTTAAGGATAGCATGATCCTAAAGTTAGGAAATCCCAACTGTAAGTACATCTGAGTGAGAAAGAAACAGAGAGCTTTGTTCTTCCTGTGTGCCTTGAACCTTGGAGGATTATCTTCCCCTTGCCAGAACAATCCTGGCACCCAAGGCTTGTGGACTAAAATAGAGGGAGAGAAATTGGCCCCAGAATACCCTATACCCCTGTATTCAGGACATTCACCGAACAGGAGGTTACTTATATATATGTGTGTCTGTGTGTGTGTGTATGTATGAGTGTTTGTTTCTATGTCTTGCTAGGTATTTGTGTGTGTCTGTATATATGTTTCTGGATGTATTTCTGTATCGGAATTTTTGGATATGTGAATGTTTGTCTATGTACAATATGTGGTTATGTATCTGTTTTATGTATGTTTTTGTAAGTGAATATTTGTGGATTTTGTAGTTTTGTGTCTATTTTTCAGTGTCTATTTATGTGTTTTCATACCTGTCTGGTTTTATGTCTGTGTGTGATTGTGGGTGTTTGTGTGCTAATGTTTATATGATTGTCTTTTCATGTATAATGGATGTCTCTTTGTGTGCATGAATATTTGTAGGTTTTTGTGGATATCATGTATGTGCAGTGTGATGTTGTGGTATGTGTGCATGTTTTACTTTTATTTCTTGTGTGTTGTATATTTTGTATGTATTTGTCTGTGTGTTTGTTATCTTGAATGTATTATTTGTATGTATGGACATGTGTGCTTGTGTTTATGTTCTTCTGTGTGTTTTTTTATATTTCTATGTGCTTTTTGCATATTTGTGTGTGCATATTTGTGTTTCTCTATATGTTTGTTTCTACTGGGTATTGGCATGTGTGTTCAATGTTTCAACACATGTTTGTGGCTATGTGCATCAGAATATTTTTGTGTACATGAATGTGTTTTGTGTGTGTGTCTATACTGTATATGTGTTTGAATGTGTGTCTGTGTATTTGTGCTTTATATACATATGTTTGTGTGGGTGTCTGCATGTGTGTAGGTGCATGTTTGTATAATTATATGTGTGTTTGTGTATTTTGTTGATGTATATTTTTTACTTTGTTTATGTGGGTATTTATATATATATATATATATATATATATATATATATATATATGTGTATGTGTGTGTCATTGTGTCACTGGGTACTTGTGGCATATATTTGTATGAATGTTGTGTCATGTATATGCGTGTAGATTTGTGTTTCTATTTTTGTGTTTGGGTATGATTTTGTATGTGTGTGGGTGGTTTTATGTATGTGTTTATGTGTTTGTATGTATATAAAATGTTATTGTGTGTGTTTGGTTTTAGAAAGATTTTAATAGGATAGCTGAAAACATGGTTGATGCTGTAGTTGGCTGGGTCGCTTCTACCTTCTTCCCTGCCATATTCAATGGCTTCTCTAGAGACAAATAGGGGCCCACTGGGATCCCTACAAAGTAGTATGGCCTAGTTGTAGGTTGGTGCAGTGTAGAGTAGAGGAATATACCATTTCTGCCACATCACCTCTACAAGAGGCTGATGTACTGATTAATTCCTGTTTGCATAAAAGCAAATGAACCCCTAATGTCTGTATATATTTAGTTTGGATTTAAAAAGAGGAGTGTTTCCTTTCAGTTCTCTTAATTTTTCAGAATAAAGGCCCAAAGCCTTGGCTGAGGAATCTTAGAAAGTAAGAGATTATTTTCAACTCATATCCAGTGGTTGATAAATTAACTCTAAGATAATTTTTAATGTGATAGGCTCCCTAAATTGGGTCCTCATCATTGAAAGTGGCCCAGAAAGAGATTTTGGTGGATGAGCCTCAGGATTTCTTTTTGAGTTATATGGGAGAAATGACTATGTGTGCAGTGCAATGACATATGAAATGGTCCATAGAACCATTGCATTCTATTTAAGGGTGAAGTCTCTAGATGGAGTTATTGTTTGGGTTAGGATGGGGTATTTATTTAAGAGATGGATGGAGAATGGGATCCTCTAGGTGGAGTATTTATAGGACTATTTAATGTCTGGTTCAAATTTTGGTGGGAGGAGATTGGAGGGAGCCACCAGAAGGCTAGTGAGCCTGGGGACCTTATTTGGAGATTGTCCTGCAGGGACTTTCCCCTCAAAGGGAAAGGCTGAGACTGAAGTAGTGTTTCTTCCCCTGGGAAACAACCAAAGGACTCAGTATGGATCTCAAAAAGAGGAGTAGAAGTACATGGGCCACACAACCTGTAGAGGACCAGAGAAGGAGAGGAAGCTGGAAGGAAGAGTGTGCCAAGGATATCGGTGAAGTTCTTTGTTACTGCCTGAAAGGAGTTGGGAAATTACGTGTAAAGAGAGATTTGCCTCTTTGCCAATTATTACCCTAATTTTTGGCTTTTGAGGAGTTTTGCATTTTGGGTCCTTTCTCAGATGGATGGCCATTCCCCTCTTTTGGGATTGGTCTGCTCCCCCCATAAATAGTGGATTGAACATGCTCAGAGTTCAGTTCTGTTCTGTCCTCTGGTTGGAGAAGAGGGGATTTTGTATTCTGTCTCAGGGGGCTTCACAGTCTACACAATGGGGACTAATCAAGCACAGTATTCTAAGGAGCCATCATGGATCCACATTGCTGCCTTGGAAGAAAAAAAAAGAATCTTCCTAGTTGAGAGTTGAGTGTATTTTTGGACTTTTCTACCAGCTTCTACCAGTACAGCAGTTACCCCCTGCTCTAAGAGACTGGAGTAGGGTTGTCAAAAGTGGGACTAAGCCACTGGGATTTTTGTGAGAAGATGAATGTCCAGAGTCTTGAGAAGAGGGAGTTTTTTGTGGTTTTTGCTTCACTGTTAGCCTGTGCCAATTGAGGAGCAATATTCTCCCACCCCCTATGGGGAAGGATCTTTGATTCTGTTTCAGAGTAAAATAGAGTAGTACAGAGGAGAAAGAAGTTAGATAAAGAAAGGGTAGCACTGGGGATTGTAATTCTTTTGTTAATACTGATGATTTATCCTAGATTAGAAAGAAATGTATGACCCTGGGACTTTGCTGTGACCCCTTTATTAGGTGAACCCAAACCAAGAAGGGGGTTACATAAGGATACAGAGTTATTGGATCTAAAGAGAGGTGATATCCTGTATTACATGATGCAGTTAAAACTGATGTGGGTATTGAGAGGAACCTGATGTACCTTTAGTTTATAGTGGGGTTGTGATACTGTAAAATCCAGGATTGGGAACAAATGAACAAATGGGAGAAACATATTTCCTGAGGCGTAGGAGAGAGACGTATTTGAGTGTATTGTTTATTTATTTTATTTATTTTTCTAACTTATATACCGCTTGTCAACATTTCCAAGCAGTTTACATGTTGCACTCATAAATTATAATCATAAAATTCATTTAAAAATTCTGACTTTTGTAACAGTTTGAGTAACTGTTAACTGAATAGCCCTAAAGCTGCATTTTAGCTGTGAAAGCCTGTCATTAAATCAGCTACTTTTAGTAATCCCTTACCAATTTTGTAAACACTGGATGCTGGTAACCCCCGGAATAAAAATGTAATTGTTTGGAATATACTTTGGAGGGGACCTTCTTTTGTACTAGGGGGAAATTCAGCATAAACAATTGGGACAGTAAGGGCCAGGGTCACAGAGGGAAGATTCAAATGGTGGGCTTCCCCATTCCAGCTTAGAAAATTCTTTGCCCCTCCTGCCTCTGGGCCTGGTTCCACTGTACCCTCTGCTTGACCACCTGACTCCTTTTAACCTTATCACAAGAGACTGGCCCTCTGCTCACACGGGTGCCAGACTCTCTCACATTTTACGTGTCCTCTTCAGGAGGGCGTTACATAAATGATTTTTTGTTGGATGTTTTATTCCACCCTTCCTGCCCGTGAAGAGTAGATAAAAACTTCTCTGTTTCTATAGAAGCAGAAAGCACAGAGAAGTTGTTTTTTTCTTTTTCAAGTCATCTTGATATTCCTTACTCTGAGCTATTCATTTGTTCAGTTGGTGATGGAGGAGTGGACATCTAACAGGTTCCATCACCGGGAGGAGAGAGGAGGTAACTGAGCTACCATTTCGCCTGCTCAGCCACAGTAAACAGCTGAAGAGGTGCCCACAAGCTAGAGGAGGGAAGACGTGGAGAAAAACGGAGAGCGCAAGAGCAAGCGGTGAATCCCAAGTTTTTAGACTCTGGGAGGCTGTCTCATTCTATCCAAGATTAAAGACAGGACAGATCAAGGGATCACAGATTTACTAATCTGAATTGCTTTATGGCCATTATCTGAAAGAGACTTGAACCAAGGGTGATATTTTCATGTTTGAACCATTTTTACAGTAAAGGTTTCTTGAAACATCTGCTTTCTACAGCTTGTTTACTTTTACCGTTAAAGGACTATACACCTAACACACAGGGCCCAGGACGTTTATCCTAGCACAAAACACTGGCAAGGTTAATTACTGGTATAAGTTAGAGAGCTAATATTACACCCAAACTTAGAGAATTGCACTGCTTGCCTGTACAGCAAAGAGCTCAATTTAAGGGCCACATTTCCTAAGCATTTTTCCAATAGATACAAAATGGGAGAAAATCTTTAGTAAATAGGCCCCTAAGTTACTTAAGCTTCTGATTCCATGAATCGTTTCTGATCTTCAGATCAAAATGTACTTGTTTCATCTCTTTGTAATTATAAATTACAGGACATATAGGCAAGAGTGATTTCTGTTTGGTTGGCTTTTTTAGATGATGCTTTATGTTCTCTGTGTCGGATTATGATTTTTATATTGTTGTATACTGCACTGGGCAGGACTCCATTCCTGGTTTTGCAGTATATAAGAAATAAAAGAAAAATGACCTTCCCCCATGGAGGACCCTTCAACTAGGGGTTAAAAAGGAAAGACAATTTGATATTAAAAACGTAGCCCCAGTATTGTGTGTGCACCCTGTAATCACTGAGGAGAGACCAGAGTACAGGGTTTCAGACCAATTTTTTTTGGGGGGGAGGGTGAATGACTGAGGCAAAGTAGGTATGGAGGGGGCAAGTCAAAGTGGCATTTCCATGAATCGTGCCCACACCCAGCGCATGGCCTCACTTTTAAATTGGCTATAAAAGACGCTACAAAAAAAAGTCAATCATTTAATCAATTCTTCTACTGTATATGGGAGGGAAGTCTGAATTCTGTAGAGGATATGACAAAAGTCCAATTTAAACCCCGCACCTAGGGTTCTGTAAATATACCCTGAATTTACAGAAACTCCCACAGCAATGGGTGCAGAGCAGGATTAGGATTCATCCCTCTTCCAACTCACCATGCAAGAATACAATATTCAAATTCTGCTGTCATCTCATTAACAGCAATGGAAATGGCCTCTAATATCAGGCACACTGTAATGCAACACACTACCAAAAAAAAAAAAACCATTTAGAAAACGTTCACTTCCTACTGGGAAACCAGAGCAAGCTAGATTGCTAAAGATACCAATACAGAAACTAAATATTAGTAAAATATCTCAGAGACCACAGAGACATCTGTGACTTAGAAGAGATGGGGGAGGAGGAAGAAGATGATGCATAGGAACTCTCTTTTCCACATCCCCAAATATCACCCCCTTCCCTGCAGATTCTCACAATCTTACTTTCCATGCCCTCCACCCCACACCCCCGCAGGTCTGACTGCAGAACTCTCTCCCTTCTCAATCAGGATAGAGTCGGGATTCCTCTAACTTCCCATTCTCCAACCCCAAATCAGATCCCATCACTTTTCCTCTTCCCCTGTATGGACCCCGATATCATCCCATTTTTCCCTGGATAGACACCCTACATGCTCCCTCTTTCCACAAGCCTCAAGGCCTTGTACTTCTGAAGCTGTGGTGGACTCTGGGTCAATTCAGCCACCATTGGTGCTTCTCCTTCCTCTGATGTGAAAGCTGATTCTACTGCTGCCACTGTTTCCTCCTCTTCCTTCTGGCCCATGCAGACCAGGTGTCTCCTAGTGAGAGGATGCAGTGCTGTGGGGGACAGGGGTGACTTGGCAGCTGGGGATGCAGCCAGAGTAGGCGGGTACTTAAACAGGGGACTATCTGAGATGCACCTTAACTGTAACAATGCTGTCAGAAGGTAGGAAGACTGAAACGGGAAGAGCTGCTCCCTCACTACCAGAAGAAGCTGCCTTTTTTACTGCCTCCAGAAGTGAGAGACTCCACAGTCCAGCCCTGGTAAGAAATCTTTACCCTCACTGCAAATGGCTGCTGGTTGGGTGCATCAACATCCAGGCATAGAGTGAAGGATGTGAAACTTCCACCAGTGCTAGCAATATCGTATCCTGGGACAGCTGGAAGAAAAATCTGTTCAGTATTCAGTCAGAACACAGAGCATGGAAGAGCAAAGAGTAACAGAGGTATATAGCCTGGGAGAGGTGCACAAAACAGGAGACACATGAGACTTATGGACATGAACATAATGGCTACCCATGGCAGACCACATAGCACTCACAGAGCAGACCTTATAAGTGCAGCAAGCTCCAAATTCACAAATAACATATCCAAAGCCCTGTGGATAAAAGGCAGGGGGCATTACAGAAACTATGGATCATGAATGGAGCAAGAATGTAGGTCAGGAGAGCCGTGCAATCTGCTGCCTGGGCAAACAACAAATCAGCTACATAACAGGGATCAGGATATCGTGACCCAGTAGTCCATAGAGGTCAGCAAGAGGAGCGAGCAAGCAGCAGTTGAATGAGCAGCCTGAACACCTACAGTGCTTACTGGATGAGATCTGGGAGGGAGCCACCAACCACGGGCAGATATGGTTGTGGGAGAATTGCAAGGCAACAGCAATGATGTACTTCCCCTTCCCCTTAAGTAGCAGCAGGATGTAAAAGGGGCTGTTTTGGAAAAATTATAGCTGCCTCCTTCATGATCCACAAGGCACAGGACTGCAGCTGGATTAGAGTTGCCAGCATCAGCCAAAGCAAAAGGCCCTGCATAGTCCCTCCCAGCTCACACCGGAAGGCTTCAGAAACTGAGTTTCATGTGGGGTTACAGGGGAAGGAATGTTTTCATGTAGAAAAAGACTGAGAAAACACTTCATTTTTTATGGGTAACCAGTACTTTTGTGTCAGCTCTAACTGGGATGAGGCTCGACGTGTAAGGAGATCGGTTCACCATTTTAAAATGGTTAAAAAATCTGGAAAGCCTAGCAAAAACAGGTGGACAGAGAAAAGCACCAGCATAAGCAAGTCACCTGGTTGGGAGCTTTTAGCTCAAGTACATCTCAGACTCTAAGAGTCTTCTGAATCCTCCTCTGATTCTAAAGCCCCTGTGGATTGAGTGAAGGGTGGGTGGCGGAGCAGATAACTCAGCTCCCTCAGGTAGTATTCCAGCAAACCAGCAGTGGAAAGTGACAATTGGGAATCGAGTCCTCTGTTCCATCATTTTATTAGGATGCCAAGTACCTGATATGCTGAGAAGGAAAATCTGACAAAGCAGGAATATTGAGAAGATTGTTCCAGATGAACTGCAGCCATGTATCTCAACAGACAAAAGAACCCGGATTAGAGGTAAACCCAGGGATGTCAAGTTTCCCAGTTCCAGGAGTGAGTGAGGGGGAGGGGGAAATGATTGCTTAGTGTGAGCATGTGAGAATGAGAGGGATATGATTACCGAGTCTGAGAGCAAGTGAATTATCATTGCCGTGAGGAAGAATCCAATCTGCTGTGAATAGCATTTAGTGGCTCAGAAGGGAGCAGGAGGAAATGGCTAAGAGGGAGAGACGAGTGGGAAGAAAGGAGGGATAGGAAATGGCTGGAGGTAGGGGAAACAAAGAAAAGCAAAATAATAGGAAAAAAGTAACCCCATTCAATAACCACAGAGGAAAATAAGCAAAGAAACAATCCCAGAAAATAAAGCAATAAAAAGAAAAAACAAAACCCCCAAATGAAAAGCCAAAAATAAGAGTAAATTAAAATAATAATTATCTATTTCCCCAGCTCCTGAAATGTTTGCCTACTGCCTATCTTTTCTATATAATTCACATTCCTGCTCATAATCATGTATCAATACCCTCCTTTCCAATTCTGGCTTTCAAGATCCAGCTTTTCTCAGCTTCTGCACCACATATTCCTTGGGGTACTTGGTATCCCTGTGTAGTACTAAATAACAGTAGGACAGATTAGGGCTATGAATAGGTGCAGCAAGTGTTGGAATCAGAAGTGGTCATTTGGTAGGTGTTCCCCCAAATGATCTATTCAATAAGGTATGACTGAAGGCATGCCAGATGCAGTAATGTCAGTTTTTTTTGTTATTAAAATTGCAATTTATGCTTTCAAGCAGACCCTATAAGATTGAAGCATGGGTCTCATGAGGGATTGGATTAGAGAAGATTTTTTATTTTTTAAGAATAAGTAATTTTTTTTTTTTTTTTTAAATGGAGGTGATTCTGGTGACTTATTTAGCTGTGTGACTGTTTAGATGCTTAGTTCATACCTGTGAAAGTTCTTCAGGAATCTCCCTGGCTCCTTAGAACATCTGTTTCTGTTTTACACATCTGCTTAACACGCAAATACTTTGTCACTTTTTCAAATATTTTTAACATGGATTTTTGGTGGGCTGAGGCAAGATGACAGTATTCACTCTGTAAAATATAAGGAAAAAAGACCTGGTTAATGGTTTAGGAAAAAAAAAACCTAAGTCAGATTAATGATGGGACATTAAAGAGGTCATATTTTTTTATTTGGGGTTTGTTTGGTTTGGCCATTTCCTCCTGCTCCTGTTGGCTTCCAGCTAATTTGACACTGACCTCTGATGGTCTATGATGCCATGAATCTTCATTTGCAACAACCTGGATTTTCCCACTATTATATATCCTTCTCTCAACTCATTTAGCCCAGTCATAGCAGTGATAATCCTCAGCCAGAGACCATGCACCAAAGCTCCCTTCGGAACAATCAGAGAACTTAAGTCCAGCTACAATGTGTCACTATTAGGCAATAACTGGAACGTCAGCCCCCACTCCCAGAAACTGTACATTGCCCCTGCAGTATCATAAACCCTGACCGGCCTGGGGAGCAGAAATCAAACCCAGATCTTCTGCATGGCAGTACATACCACTATCACTGAACCAATAGGGCATTATGCTCCCATATGCACAGGAACTGGAAACAGAGTGTGTGTGTGAGCAAAGTATGCCCATCAAAAATGCAGCTGTACAAAGTGAACATGCTGAATCGTCAAGCATGCACATAAATTTGGTGGATTGATGTGGTCAGATTTCCAGAAAAATGCAGCTCATAGAACCTGGGTTTGAAAATCCAAGTCCGGTTTTAGACAACCAAGGTACTTGGGTACCTACCTACTTACCAAAAATTGACATCTATACATATCTGCACCCACTAATTTTATTGGTTGCTAAGAATAACTTATTATTTTTATCATCTGTCTGGCAGATATTAGAACAAGGGCAATGGCTTCTCAGAGCAGTAACTGAAGGATACTATAACACTTTCTTGTTCTCCTCCCCAAAGGGGACAGAGACTGAGGGACCCAAAAGAAGAAAGGATCTTATTTTATCATGTCTTACTTCTACTGATCAATGATGTCAATAATATACAGACCCATCCACACAGACCACTGGCAAAGATTCCATTTGCCCAAAAACTTCACAATTATCAGCAATTTGTAACAAAAAGACTGTTGGGGATGGTGGCAGTAACAGTCAAGCTCAGGGCTTCTGAAACTTGTCCAGGGGATCCTGCAATCAGTCACTTTTTCAGCATATCCACAATTAATATGCATGAGATAGATCTAAATGCCTCGGAGACCCAGCATATGCTGAAGGGTCCCCAAGATAGGTTTGTGAAATCCTGATCTAGTTGCTGGTCTCATAGGAGGTGAAGGTGTGTCAGAAGGGTGGTTCTACAATGAGACAAGGTAAAGCGGCCACCTTAGGTGGCAAAGTTTAGATGTGGCCCAAACCACCCACTGGCCAAACCACCCGCAGGCTGCCTTACATTGCCACCAGATACATTATTTAGTTACATGTCGGCAGGGTTCATATTTCCCACCAGTGTCAAAAAAATAAGATGGTCCTGAGCACCAGTGGTGGAGCCTATCCCACCAGGAGCCCAAAAATAAGAGGAGACCCAACGGTGGCTGAAATAGAAGAGGCCCAGAAAGCTGTTGGTGGAACCCATCCTGCTAGCAGCCAAAAAAGAAAAGAATATCCAGCAGCCAAAAAAGAAAGGAAGAACCAGTGTGCTGTCATGAAACCCATCCCGCCAGTGGCCCAAAAAGAAAAAGAGACTCAGCGCACTGTCAGCGGAACCCATCCTGCAGGTGGCCAAAAAGAAAAAAAAAACCAGTGAGCTGCCGGTGGCCCAAAAAGAAGAGGAGGCCCAGAGGAGGCAAAAAAAGAAGAGGAGGCACAGCGAACCATCGGCAGAACTCATCCTGCTGGCAGCTGAAAAGAAAATAAGGCCCACTGTGCCACTGGTGGAGCCCATCCCACTGGCGGCACAAAAAAGGAGGAGGCCCAGCTGGCAATCGACAGAGCCCATCCTGCCGGCAGCAGAAAAAGAAGTGGAGGACCATCCTGCCAGTGGCCGAAAAAGAAAAGGAGGCCCAGTGGTGCTTCGGTAGATCCCATCTCCCAGTGGCCAAAGAAAATAAAGGAGGACCAGTGGGCCGTTGGTGGACCCCATCCTGCCAGTGGCCCAAAAAGAAAAGGAGGCCCAGCAGTGGCCCAAAAAGAAGAGGAGGGACAGTGGACCATTGGCAGAACCCATCCCACCAGCAGCCCAAAAAGAAGAGGAGTCCCAGCAGCAGCCCAGATAAGTCTCTGAATATCACAGCTAAGCCATTTAGATGGATAACTTTTCAGTTATCCGTCTACATGGCTTTTGAATATCTACTCCTAACATCATCAGGATTAAGCAACAGGAACAGATGATCAGAGTAGGCATATAGCAGGAACAAGCAACAGAAACAGGGAAATGGTCAGACACAACTCACAATAGCAGCTGAGGGGATAGGGCTAGGACCGGAGGCATTAGTCCCTTCAAAACCTATTGGTTATACAAACCTTCCGGTCTTTCTAGAATTGCAGCTTCCAGTCATGCTAGAGGTGGAGGTGATTGTGCTGCTGGCAGTACTGATAGAAAGAGTAATCTTGTGACAGCTTCCGGTGACATCTGAGGATGCAGTGACATCAGCAGCAGGTAAACGGGCTGAGGATGTGGGCAGCATCAGGTTCCCTAAGCTGATATTCTGCTATTTTCATTCTAGAAGAAAGGATTTATTTTTTATTTCTTTAGAGCAGAGATCCAAAATATCATTGAAAATACATTTTCCTCCATTGTATATTTCTTGTTTGTTCTCTTGATCTTGGGAAAGGGAATTTGCTGAGTAGCTAAGCAGTTATCTGGGGGATTTCTCTAGGCAGAAGATTGCTCTTCCCTTCATGGTTAAAACTGTGTGTACTGTTTCACAGTCCAAGTACCTTTCACTGCAGAAAACAAGAGACCAGGCTGGAGGCAGGGGCAGGGCAGAGAAGGCAAAGTACACTTGGGAATTATATTTTGAAATCCCTGTGCATAATATACTGTGCTTAGTACTTTCCACCTGGTCTAAAGTTGGTACAAAGTCCACAATATCTGCTGACCCAGAATTTGCAGAAAGTCTTCCTTTGAAAATTAGATTGCAGGTCTACTTGTAGACCTACAAGCTGCCCACAGGGTTTCAAAATTGCCCGTTTGTACTAGTCATGTCCCTATTAATAATTGATACAGGGAGTATTAACAAAGTGAGGGAAAAACGGAAACCACAAGCCAACCTACCCCATCAGGCTGGTGGAAACTCAAGCCTGAATAAAACAGGGAGATGGCAAACAAGAAGATGAGCATCTGTACATCAGTGCACCCCCCCTCATTCCCTTCCTTTCCCTTATTCCCTAATACCTGTGAATGCAATTTAATGTGTTAAGGCACAAGTGCATCAAGAGAAGCTCATTGTTTGTTTACTGAGTTAGTATTTTTGAAATTTCTGTATATGGTGTTATGGGAGTCTCAGTTTAGTGGACCCTTGGGCCGACCTGCTGGAGACTGGGAAAGATGGTCAATGTCTCTAGTGAATAGCAGACCGGGAGGCAGATGTTCAAGCAAGACGTAGATGCTCTTCACCCTGGAAGCTGGTACTTCCCCGGGAGGAGCCCGTAGGAGCCCAACCGCTGGGACTTAGGTGGCTTCACCCTTGGAAGCCGAAGCCCCCCCCCCCCCCCCCCCCGGGAGGAGCCAGTATGGGCCCGGCTGCTGGGACTTAGGCGGGTTGTGGATCAGGACAGGTAACTGGAACCAGACTAGGACAGTAGAGATACTGTAACTGGGCTCGGGTTCTGGAACCAGGCAGGAACTGTAACAGGTAAACAGGAGCCAAGCAGGCACTGTAGCAGGCAAGCAGGAACCAAGCAGGTACTGTAGCAGGAACGGAGCGACGTAACAAGGCAGATCACTCCGGGGCACAGCGCAACAGGGAACCGGGAGGTAAACCCGTTGCAAGACAAAGACTGGATGGCCATGGCCGGCTTATCAAGGCCGCTGCATCTGACGTCAGGAATTGGGCGGAGTCACCACTGGCGGGAAACGGCCTAGAAAAGTGCCCAAGTGGCGCGCGCGTGCCTAGAAGCAGGGTGTCCATGGGAAACTTCGCGGCGGCGCAGCCCCAGCGGGGACGCTGCCAAACAGGCCGCATTCCAGGCCTCCGGAAGTGGGAGCAGGTCCAGGAGCATGGAGGTAAGGGCCTGGCCATGGTACTCGCGGCCAGAACTGCAACAGTACCTCCCCTCTTATGCCCCCTCTTAGCCGGTCTGGGTTTACTTGGGTGGTCCAGATGGAACTGCTGTAATAAGTCCTTGTCGAGGATGTTACGGGCCAGTTCCCAAGAATTATCCTCGGGTCCGCAACCCTCCCAGGCAAGCAAGTATTCCCATTGGCGTTGATGGAACCGGACATCCAAGACTTTATGTACTTGATACGTAACCTCGTCCGGTACTGAAGGGTCCGATGGTTCAGGAGCCCGGGAGTGGTATCTGGATAACACAAGAGACTTCAGCAATGACACATGGAACACGTCATGTATGCGCATGGAGGAGGGTAGGCGTAGACGGTATGAGACTGCGCCTACTCATTCGGCGACTCGAAAAGGCCCACAGAATTTTGGAGCTAGTCTTCAAGACGGAATACGTAGCTGTTGATTCCTGGTGATAAGCCAGACACGGTCTCCTGGGAGGAAGATGGGTGCTGGCTGACGATGCCTATCTGCCCACTTCTTGGTGGACAGGGCGGCTTTACGAATCTTTTCCTGGGTAGAGATCCACAAAGAATGAAGCTGGCGGGCTGAAAGTTGCACTGCTGGGAGTGCACTAGGTTCAGGCAAAGGTAGGGGCGGTTGAAGCTGCTTCCCATAAACAACAAGGAAAGGCAAACTTCCAGTAGCAGCATGCGTGTGATTATTATACGAGAACTCCGCCCACGGGAGTAACTTGGCCCAATTATCTTGTTGTTCGTTCACGAAGGCACAGAGAAAAGTCTTCAAGGTTCGATTGGTTCGTTCCATTTGCCCATTACTTTGAGGATGGAATGCAGACGAAAGACTAAGTTGCACATTGAAGCATTTGTATAGGGCTTTCCAATAACGAGCTGTAAACTGTGGTCCTCGATTGGAGACTATATCCTGCGGGAGACCGTGAAGTCTAAAGATATACTGAGCGAACAGGCCAGCCAGGTCAGGTGCAGAAGGTAGCTTTGGTAAGGGAACAAAGTGCGCCATCTTGGAAAATCAGTCCACGGTTACCCAAATGACCAAATTACCTCCTGAGACAGGAAGGTCCACGACGAAATCGGTGGAGATGTTGTCCAAGGCTCCACCGGGATGGGCAATGGTTGCAACAGGCCCCTGGGCTTCCCGATGAGCGGCTTTTGAACAGCACAGGTAGGGCACGAGCCCACAAAAGCTTGGGCATCCTGTCTCATTGTCGACCACCAGTAGAATCGGTTTAACAAGTCTAAAGTCCCTTTCCAGCCAGCATGACCCCCAGTGAGGGAGTCATGGGCCCAAGTGAGAACTGCTCTCCGGGAGTGATGTGGAACGACGGTCTTCCCTTGGGAGGACACCAAGGTTGCTGCCAGACTTACTTTCACAGGATCCAAAATGTACTGAGGTGTGTCAGGAGTCTCTTCAACCTCAGAGGAGTGAGAGAGCACGTCAGCTCGAATGTTCTTAGAGCCGGGTCGATAGCATAAGGTAAAGTCAAACCCATCAAAAAACAGCGACCACCTCGAGGTTCTTACCGATTCGGTAGGGGAGTTGTCGGCCCGATTGGATGCCAGGGCCTCATTTGCCCCAGAACCAGCTCTCGAGGGCCAAGACTCATCAGTTACCCAGCTGCCCGCACCCTCTCGTTACGCTGGGGATTTAAGGACCTGCCGTGGCTTTTTGAACCAATGTTTTATACAGTTCTTTCTGTTGTCCCGGCAGTTCCCCTGGGATGCGGTGAAAGTGGCATATATCCTGTCCCTGCTTGATGGGAAAGCCTTAATATGGGCTTCTCCCCTTTGGGAAAACAATGATTCTTCGCTAATGGACTTACAATAGTTCATCACAAACTTTCGCCAGGCCTTTGATGAGCCCGCCCGAGTAGCCACAGCTAAGTCTGATCTGCTGCAACTTTGTCAGGGGGCTCGCTCCTTGGCAGATTATGCAATGGAGTTTCGGACTTTAGCCCAAGAAGTAGGTTGGCAAGATGGTAGTCTTAAGGCCATCTTCCTGGAAGGCCTCTGCGGACGCATAAAGGATGAAATTGCTGCTCGAGATCTGCCGGAGGACCTTAATGGCTTGATTGAGATGGCTGCCCGCATTGACCGCCGCCTACAACAACGGGCCAAGGAGCAGCGCTCCTCTCGCCATATTCCAGCTTGTGGGCCAAGACCTGTGCCCTCCCCCAAGATTTCTCGTCCAGATGCTCCCACCTGCGAACCCATGCAGCTGGGACGGGCTCCGCTTTCTGTTGAAGAAAGGCAATGTCGCCATTCGTTGAAGTTGTGTTTATATTGTGGCCAGAAGGACGACTTCTTGGCACGCTGTCAGGAGCATGCGGAAAATGCCAAAACCTAGGCGGTCAGGAGGATCTCCTCCTAGGCTGTGCTACAGCTCCTCAATGTACTGTCCCTGTTACTCTGGAATATCCCAGAGGCTCCTTTGAGACGATGGCGTTCCTGGATTCTGGTGCCGGAGGTAATTTCATCCTGCAGGACTTAGTCTCCCAGTTGCGAATCCCTACGCATAGACGGGAGGTCCCATTACGAATTACCTCTATTCAGAGGACGCTCCTTCCAGGACCTGTCCATATGTCCATGGCACCCATTACGGTCCGCACCAGGGCGATCCATTCGGAGGAGATAGCTTTCCTAGTTTTGGATAAGGCTGTCCACCCTGTGGTGCTAGGGTTGCCGTGGTTACAGAAACACTCGCCCACGATTCAGTGGGATACGCTACAGATTGTCAAATGGAGTCCTTTTTGCCTAGCTACTTGTATGAAAGTGCCTAAGATTCCCGCACTTCCGTTGATGCTCTCTGCCGTAGGTCCTCCTGCACCTTATGAGGACTTTACGGACGTATTCTCCAAGACTAAGGTAGAGATCCTTCCACAGCATCGTCCGTATGACTGTGCTATAGACTTGATACCTGGTACTATGCCCCCCCATGAGGAAGGGTATATCCCTTATCGTTACCAGAGACCCGGGCCATGTCCGAGTACATTTCAGAGAATATGGCCAAGGGGTTTATCCGCCTGTCCAAGTCGCCTGCAGGTGCAGGCTTCTTTTTTGTCAGCAAGAAGGACGGCTCGCTGAGGCCGTGCATAGACTATCGAGGCCTAAATTCTATTACGAAGCGAGACCATTACACGCTCCCATTAATCCCGGAGCTCCTCGATCGGCTCCAGGGAGCAAAGATTTTCACAAAGTTGGACTTACGAGGAGCATACAACTTAGTCAGAATCCGTCTCGGAGATGCGTGGAAAACCGTGTTTAATACCCGAGACGGGCATTACGAGTATCTCGTGATGCCTTTTGGCTTATGTAATGCTCCGGCGGTGTTCCAGCACCTGATGAATGAGGTGTTGCGGGACCTTCTGAACACCTGCGTAATTGTTTACCTCGACGATGCGTTAGTCTACTCCCAGGACATGTCGTCACACTGTCAGCATGTCCGTCAAGTGCTCCAGATACTTAGGGAGCATGGTCTGTACGCAAAACTGGACAAATGTAGCTTTGAGAAGATGTCCCTGCCATTCCTAGGCTACATAGTCTCTGCAGCAGGCTTTTAAATGGATCCTGAGAAAGTAGCGGTTATTAAGAATTTGCCCCGGCCGAGGGTTCTTAAAGCGTTGCAACGCTTCCTCGGCTTTTCCAATTTCTACCGTCACTTTATTCCCAATTACTCTCGTATTGTGGCCCTATTGACCGCCCTCACCCGAAAGGGGACTAATGCGGTAGATTGGCCTGCTTCTGCCTGTCAAGCTTTCGAGGCCCTTAAGAAAGCCTTCTTGTTAGACACCTGCCTTCGTCATCCGGATCCCAGCCGGCCCTTTGTGGTGGAAGTTGATGCCTCCAATGTGGCTGTGGAGGCCGTACTGAGCCAGTACTCTGATTCTGGACAGTTGTTGCCCTGTTCATATTTCTCGAAGAAATTCTCCCCGGCAGAGAGCAACTACTGTGTTGGTGACAAAGAGTTGCTAGCAGTGAAACTTGCCCTGGAGGAATGGAGACAGTGGTTGGAAGGAGCCAACCATCCGGTTACGATTTATATCGATCACAAAAACCTAGCATTCTTGAAGCAAGCCCAATGCCTGAATCCCCCGTGAGGAGCCCGTAGGGGCCTGGCCGCTGGGACTTAGGTGGGTTGTGGATCAGGACAGGTAACTGGAACCAGACTAGGTCAGTAGAGATACTGTAACTGGGCTCGGGTTCTGGAACCAGGCAGGAACTGTAGCAAGACTCGGGTACTGGAACCAGGCAGGAACTGTAGCAGGATTCGGGTACTGGAACCAGGCAGGAACTGAAGCAGGACTCGGGTACTGGAACCAGGCAGGAACTGAAGCAGGACTCGGGTACTGGAGCCAGGCAGGAACTGTAGCAGGTAAACAGGAGCCAAGCAGGCACTGTAGCAGGCAAGCAGGAACCAAGCAGGTACTGTAGCAGGAACGGAGCGACGTAACAAGGCAGGTCACTCCGGGGCACAGCACAACAGGGAACCGGGAGGTAAACCCGTTGCAAGGCAAAGACTGGATGGCCGCGGCTGGCTTATCAAGGCCGCGGCGTCTGACGTCAGGAATTGGGCAGAGTCACCACTGGCGGGAAACGGCCTAGAAAAGCGCCCAAGTGGCGCGCGCACGCGCTTAGAAGCAGGGCATCCATGGGAAACTTCGCGACGGCGCAGCCTCAGCGGGGACGCTGCCAAACAGGCTGCAAACCAGGCCTCCGGAAGCGGGAGCAGGTCCGGGAGCATGGAGGTAAGGGCCTGGCTGTGGTGCTCGCGGCCAGAACCGCAACATATGGTATTGATGTGTTTTTATTATGTATGTTTTAAATCTGTAAACCGTTTTGACTAAATTTGTATTTGTAAAAGTGGTATACAAACATTTTAAAATAAATAAATAAATAGTGACAATAACAGTCCTGAGAGTTGTTAATGTATTCAAATATTCTACAACTTCAGCTGTTTCATTTCCATTTGAACCCCACCTAGTCAGATGGCCCCAGCCATCCCTGTAGCTCTGATAATAGAGTACCCCAATTCAACTTCTATCTGATCTCAGGATTATGACTTCCATATTATTCCAGAATTTTTACAAAGCCAGATAGTTCAGAAAATGGCAAATAATGTTCTGTCTAAATCCTCTCAGTTGTATTCTACAGTATCATCTGTCTCCTGGGATTACAGGCAAACAGCCTACTTACTACTTCAAGGATTTCAGGATGAAAAAGTGTCTATTCATCATCTAAACCTGGTTATTGCTGACTTTCCTATTCTGTATACCAATATGAATTTCTATTGAAGTTTTTGGGAAAGTCATGTGCACGCTAACCTCTTTCATTCTTGTTCTGAGCATGTTTACCTATGTGCTTCTCTAACCTTCATTATCCTAGATCACTGGTTCCCAAACCTGTCCTGGGAGACTCCCATCCAGTCAGGCTTCAGGATATCCACAATGAATATGTATGAGATAAGTTAGCATGCAATGGACTAGGTGGAGATCCACCAGAACAGAGTTGAGAACCACTGACCTAGATCACTGATTTTCAGTTCTTTAACTAACCATTGGACCACTAAATTGCGACACAGTAACCAAACATAATAGTATAACTTTTGGCTTCAGAAACTATCCTTAATCATAGGCAATTCAGATTTTAGAGAAAGGAGGAACATGAGTGTAATCTTTGTATTCTATTACAGAGTGTTATGTGCCCCAATAACTGGGTGTTAATGCAATGATTTTGAACCCATTTCTCAAGTACACCCGAGCCAGTTGGGTTTTCAGGATATCTGTCATGAATATACAAGAGATAGTTTTGTATGTACTGCCTCCATTGTATACAATACATAGCCATTGCGGATAGAATGAAAACCAGACTGGTTAAGAGGCACTAATGATTGGGTTGAAAATCACTGTGTTAGTCAAAACAAGAAACAAAGCTACAGGGAAAAAGAACTTAAATGTACAAATAAAGCTTGATAAAAGAGTGATCCTTGGGAGGAGCTTGGAGAGAGGGATGACCAGAGCTCTACCTAAAACAACCAACCCTCTGGGAGCCTAGAAAAGGAAAACAGGCCAGACAGGAGAGGAAAGGTGGGATGTGGTCAGAAGCATGACTACAATGGGAATAGAAGGACCACTGGGGAATCTTAGCCTAGTGTAGGGAATGTAGGAGCTCCCAAGAGACTGGGGGAACACTAGGTTACCCCACAATGCACAGTGGGAACGCAAAGTGACCATGACTTTCTCCTGGGAGATGGAATTTGCAAACAGTTAGCACTCAGAGTGAGCTGGATTGTTTTGTTTGACCCTTCGGTCAGCCACTAGATGGCCTTAGATTCCTGCCCAGTAGTAATAATAACTTAGTGGGATTTTCAATTCTAGGGATGTGAATCGTTTTCCATATCGTCTTAACGATAGAAATCGTGTGGCAGGGCAAGAAAATCGTCTTAGGCATGATTTTTTAGTTAAAAAATCGTTAAAAATCGTTTTTTTCCGATTAGTGCGCACTAACTCGAGTTAGTGCGCACTAACGGGAGTTAGTGCGCACTAACTGGGAGTTAGTGCGCACTAACTGAAAATGATACAATTTGACACTTTTCAGGTCAGTTAAGGTCAGTTTAGGAATGAATATGTATTCCTATTGGCTGCCCTCTTATTTATTCATGTTACCAAGTTTCCTACTGACAGTATATGGGGGATGGGAAATGGAAACAGTTGGTAGCTTGACAAAACAAGTAATGTGATCAGTCAATGTGACTAGAACTTGTGCCCTAACCCTGATACCAGGGGTATTGTGATCTTCCTGCACACAGTGCCCTATCCCTATTAATACCAGGAGTGTTGTGATCTTCCTGCACACAGTGCCCTATCCCTAATACCAGGGGTGTTGTGATCTTCCTGCACACAGTGCCCTATTCCTGATACTGGGGGTGTTGTGATCTTCCTGCACACAGTGCCCTATTCCTGATACCGGGGGTGTTGTGATCTTCTTGCACACATCCCGATATCAGAGATAGGGCACTGCATGCAGGAAGATCACAACACTCCTGGTATTAATAGGGATAGGGCACTGCATGCAGGAAGATCACAACACTCCTGGTATTAATAGGGATAGGGCACTGCATGCAGGAAGATCACAACACCCCTGGTATCAGGGATAGGGCACTGTGTGCAGGAAGATCACAATACCCCGGAGGAGTGAGGGTCAGGCAGCTCCCCCCTGTCTGTGAAACCAGCCTCTCACTAGTAATGCAGGGAGGGAGCTGTCTCAGACTTCACCATCCTCCCCCCCCCCCCTTACCCACACACCATTCACTAGCTGGGACATGGGGGAAGTCAGGAGTGAGGGTCAGGCAGCTCCCCCCTGTCTGTGAAGCCAGCCTCTCACTAGTAATGCAGGGAGGGAGCTGTCTCAGACTTCACCATCCACCCCCCCCCTCACCCACACACCATTCACTAGCTGGGACATGGGGGAAGTCAGGAGTGAGGGACAGGCAGCTCCCCCCTGTCTGTGAAGCCAGCCTCTCACTAGTAATGCAGGGAGGGAGCTGTCTCAGACTTCACCATCCTCCCCCCCCCCCTCACCCACACACCATTCACTAGCTGGGACATGGGGGAAGTCAGGAGTGAGGGTCAGGCAGCTCCCCCCTGTCTGTGAAGCCAGCCTCTCACTAGTAATGCAGGGAGGGAGCTGTCTCAGACTTCACCATCCTCCCCCCCCCCCTCACCCACACACCATTCACTAGCTGGGACATGGGGGAAGTCAGGAGTGAGGGTCAGGCAGCTCCCCCCTGTCTGCGAAGCCAGCCTCTCACTAGTAATGCAGGGAGGGAGCTGTCTCAGACTTCACCATCCTCCCCCCCCCCCTCACCCACACACCATTCACTAGCTGGGACATGGGGGAAGTCAGGAGTGAGGGTCAGGCAGCTCCCCCCTGTCTGTGAAGCCAGCCTCTCACTAGTAATGCAGGGAGGGAGCTGTCTCAGACTTCACCATCCACCCCCCCCCCCTCACCCACACACCATTCACTAGCTGGGACATGGGGGAAGTCAGGAGTGAGGGACAGGCAGCTCCCCCCTGTCTGTGAAGCCAGCCTCTCACTAGTAATGCAGGGAGGGAGCTGTCTCAGACTTCACCATCCTCCCCCCCCCCTCACCCACACACCATTCACTAGCTGGGACATGGGGGAAGTCAGGAGTGAGTGTCAGGCAGTTCCCCCCTGTCTGTGAAGCCAGCCTCTCACTAGTAATGCAGGGAGGGAGCTGTCTCAGACTTCACCATCCTCCCCCCCCCCCTCACCCACACACCATTCACTAGCTGGGACATGGGGGAAGTCAGGAGTGAGGGTCAGGCAGTTCCCCCCTGTCTGTGAAGCCAGCCTCTCACTAGTAATGCAGGGAAAGAGCTGTCTCAGGCTTCACCATCCACCCCCCCCCCCTCACCCACACACCATTCACTAGCTGGGACATGGGGGAAGTCAGGAGTGAGGGTCAGGCAGCTCCCCCCTGTCTGTGAAGCCAGCCTCTCACTAGTAATGCAGGGAGGGAGCTGTCTCAGACTTCACCATCCTCCCCCCCCCCCCCTCACCCACACACCATTCACTAGCTGGGACATGGGGGAAGTCAGGAGTGAGGGTCAGGCAGCTCCCCCCTGTCTGTGAAGCCAGCCTCTCACTAGTAATGCAGGGAGGGAGCTGTCTCAGACTTCACCATCCTCCCCCCCTCCCCCTCACCCACACACCATTCACTAGCTGGGACATGGGGGAAGTCAGGAGTGAGGGTCAGGCAGCTCCCCCTGTCTGCGAAGCCAGCCTCTCACTAGTAATGCAGGGAGGGAGCTGTCTCAGACTTCACCATCCTCCCCCCCCCCCCTCACCCACACACCATTCACTAGCTGGGACATGGGGGAAGTCAGGAGTGAGGGTCAGGCAGCTCCCCCCTGTCTGTGAAGCCAGCCTCTCACTAGTAATGCAGGGAGGGAGCTGTCTCAGACTTCACCATCCTCCCCCCCCCTCACCCACACACCATTCACTAGCTGGGACATGGGGGAAGTCAGGAGTGAGGGTCAGGCAGCTCCCCCCTGTCTGTGAAGCCAGCCTCTCACTAGTAATGCAGGGAGGGAGCTGTCTCAGACTTCACCATCCTCCCCCCCCCCCCTCACCCACACACCATTCACTAGCTGGGACATGGGGGAAGTCAGGAGTGAGGGTCAGGCAGCTCCCCCCTGTCTGTGAAGCCAGCCTCTCACTAGTAATGCAGGGAGGGAGCTGTCTCAGACTTCACCATCCTCCCCCCCCCCCTCACCCCCACACCATTCACTAGCTGGGACATGGGGGAAGTCAGGAGTGAGGGTCAGGCAGCTCCCCCCTGTCTGTGAAGCCAGCCTCTCACTAGTAATGCAGGGAGGGAGCTGTCTCAGACTTCACCATCCTCCCCCCACCCCTCACCCACACACCATTCACTAGCTGGGACATGGGGGAAGTCAGGAGTGAGGGTCACGCAGCTCCCCCCTGTCTGTGAAGCCAGCCTCTCACTAGTAATGCAGGGAGGGAGCTGTCTCAGACTTCACCATCCTCCCCCCCCCCCCCCTCACCCACACACCATTCACTAGCTGGGACATGGGGGAAGTCAGGAGTGAGGGTCAGGCAGCTCCCCCCTTTCTGTGAAGCCAGCCTCTCACTAGTAATGCAGGGAGGGAGCTGTCTCAGACTTCACCATCCTCCCCCCCCCTCACCCACACACCATTCACTAGCTGGGACATGGGGGAAGTCAGGAGTGAGGGTCAGGCAGCTCCCCCCTGTCTGTGAAGCCAGCCTCTCACTAGTAATGCAGGGAGGGAGCTGTCTCAGACTTCACCATCCTCCCCCCCCCCCCTCACCCACACACCATTCACTAGCTGGGACATGGGGGAAGTCAGGAGTGAGGGTCAGGCAGCTCCCCCCTGTCTGTGAAGCCAGCCTCTCACTAGTAATGCAGGGAGGGAGCTGTCTCAGACTTCACCATCCTCCCCCCCCCCCTCACCCACACACCATTCACTAGCTGGGACATGGGGGAAGTCAGGAGTGAGGGTCAGGCAGCTCCCCCCTGTCTGTGAAGCCAGCCTCTCACTAGTAATGCAGGGAGGGAGCTGTCTCAGACTTCACCATCCTCCCCCCCCCTCACCCACACACCATTCACTAGCTGGGACATGGGGGAAGTCAGGAGTGAGGGTCAGGCAGCTCCCCCCTGTCTGTGAAGCCAGCCTCTCACTAGTAATGCAGGGAGGGAGCTGTCTCAGACTGGTATCAGGGTTAGGGCACTGTGTGCAGGAAGATCACAACACTCCTGGTATTAATAGGGATAGGGCACTGTAAGAGATGACTGTAGTAGATTGAATAAAGATCTGATGTTTCTGCTCTCCTCACACCAAACAAAAACAACACACAAGCAGAGAAGCCCTTCTTACAAAGCTGAGCTAGTGAGTTAAGTAGGAGGAAAAGTAAACATACTGGTGCCAGTGTGGCTACTTAAAAAATACACTTACCAACAATCAATTACATATATTTGAAACTGTGTACAGTTCCAGCCAGGACCACCTTTCTAAAATGCACAGTGATTGGCAAATTCAACATGCACTAGCATTTCAGGTGCCTGCTAACAAAAATAATAAACAAACAAGTTCTAGTCACGTGAGTGCTGATCATTACATTACTTTTTTTGTCAAGCTTCCAACTGTTTCCATTTCACATCCCCCCAACCATATTGGTAACATCAATAGATAAGAGCACAGCCAGCCAATAGGAATACATACATACATATTCATTCCTAAGTGACCTTTACTGACCTGGGAAGTGTGAACACTTTGTTTCATTTTCTGTTGGTGTTCGTTAGTTTCCAGTTCCATTTCCCATCCCCCCAACCATCACCTCAGTGGTAACCTTGGTAATATCAATAGATAAGAGGGCAGCCAGCCAAGAGGAACACATATTCATTCCTAACTGACCTTCAGTGACCTGGAAAGTGTTTATTTGTATCATTTTCAGTTAGTGCGCACTAAATCGAGTTAGTGCGCACTAAATCGAGTTAGTGCGCACTAACGGGGAGTTAGTGCGCACTAACTCGAGTTAGTGCGCACTAACACGATTTAACGATTTTTAACGATAAATCGTTAGAATTTCTATTGTATCGTGTTCTATAACGATTTAAGACGATATAAACATTATCGGACGATAATTTTAATCGTTGAAAAACGATTCACATCCCTATTCAATTCCATTTCAGTCTCTCCAGTGAGTTGACTGTGTTTAGCTATCTCAAGGATACTAGTGGTAGAGAGATTGTGGTCATTTTGAGTTGGCTCTTGAAGAATAAGGAGCTATTTTCCCCTGTCCTACTTAACCAACTTTGTGTTTTTCCTGCATTTAAAGAGATCCCTTTCAGTACACTCCCTGTCTGAGAGGATCTGCTTAGGTTTTGAAGAAGAGAGATTTTGTCAGAATTAAAATAGTTTTTTCTTGTTTTGGGGAACATCCTATAGCCTTTGGAGAGGGACAACTCCCCAATCCAGAGAGCAGGGGCTGGAGACCTGTGAGTTACCCCTCTATTCCCTAGAAGAAGCAAGACTAGTGACAGCATTTCCCAGAGTGGGATTTTTGGACTTAGAGAAATTTGGATTTTTCCCCTTTTGGTTTGTGTGGAGAGTTATTTTTTCCCTACCCCTCCTCACAACTTGGAGTCAGGAGAGTTAAAGAGTGGAAACTGCAGACTCCCCCCCGAGAAGTCACAGAATTTAAAGACAGTGCAGGACAGAACATCAAGATCTGGAGACTCTCAACCAGATCTCCACCCCAAAAAGACCAGGACACAAGCTATCAGAAGAGATAAAACTTTGGATTCAAGGTAGGATTTTTGTGAGCTTTTGCATTTCCCCAATAGGATTCCCTTACACCCGGGGCTGTTGGTGCACTGATAAGAAAAAAGTGAAAAGCTTCCCCCAGGAACTAGAGAGAGGGAATATGATGGAGAGAGTAGCCCCAAAGAATAAATGGCCTTAGGGGAAACAACAATCCTCCCCCCTCCCTCCCTGTAAAGGGTTACATTAAAAGAGAGGAAGAGAACTGAAGACACCTGAACTAGTTCCAGAACTGGGTCCATTACAGGATTTTGACATTCTTTTTCTAATCATCACAGTCATCTCTTATCATCTTTAAACTTAAAATAAAGAGGCAAGCCATATCCAGAAAACCATTCAAAATTATGTCAAGCATTACTGTGACATTTTTTTGTAGGTTGGTCTCCTTACCATGTAATGTTCATCATGCAAACAAAGCACCTTGCATTTCCTCATTCGGTAGTTAGGCTTGGGTTCCTTTTCTTAACGGTCTTCAGGATCAGATTTACATTCTCTTCTGGCAAAGGCTCTGCCCATCCACATTTTAGCAAGAGCAGTTTCTCAAAGGCTTCTTCAGTAACTTAAAAGGAAAGAATTATGCTGTAAACTGTGGAAGGCAAAACAGTGAAGGCTTCTTACAGTGCTTATCCCCATTTACAGATAAACAGACGGTATTCAGTCAGGTTAGAAGCATTTGGAAAAGGAACTTGGAAAAGGAACTTGGAAAAGGAACTGGCTGAAATTAAAGCTGAATTAGCTTCAATAAAGAAAGGCCCAGCCACTTTACATTATTCAGGAATTAATTAACCATTACCACAGAATAACCAAAAGTCAAGGAAAAAGAGATTTACTGTGGGCTCAGGAAGGCTAAGACCTGTGACCCACAGACACCCGTTATTGACAGCTGTGCAGCCCACAACTCCACCCCCCCCCCCCCCCACTCACACAGGGCATTAAGGAACTCAAAAAACAGTATTACAGTGGGCTCTGGAAGAATTAGACCTGTGATCCAGAGACACACACTGTATCAAGTGCAACAAGTACAAAATTCCTTCTCTGTACTAAATACTGAAGAAGTTCTTGAGAAAAAGAGTGAAGTGTTATCTGAAAAGAGAGAAGAAACCCAATGCATACAGAAATTCCAGATCAGAAACCAAAGAAAAAAGCTCACTGTGATGGATTACTCTGTCATCAGAGGCACTAATCTTTTCCCTTGCAAAGGGAAAAGTGGATAACAAAATTCAACTAAAGAGGTCACAAAAGGAGTCCAGAAACAGCAGTAAACTGAATGAAGAAAGCTGGAAAGCTATGAGCACAAATGCTCGTAGTTTGGGCAATAAAATCCCAGATCTGCAAGCCCTAATGGTGGAGGCGAACTTGGAAGTTGTTGCTGTCACAGAAACGTGGTTTACGGAATCTCATGACTGGGATATGGCAATACCAGGCTATAACTTGTTAAGGAAGGACAGAGAGGATAGGAAAGGGGGAGGAGTGGCTCTTTATGTCAGAAACAATATCCAAGCATCTGAGCTGCAAGGAAGATGGGGCAATGAAGAAGCACTATGGGCCGACCTAAAAAAAGATGGGGCATCCATTTTTATTGGAGTGGTTTGCAGGCCTCCAAACCAAAAGGAAGAACTGGACAGAGATCTGGTTGAAGACATCCAAAAGATAGGAAAGAAGGGAGAAGTGGTGATCGTTGGAGACTTTAATATGCCAGATGTAGACTGGAGAATCCCATCTGCAGAATCTAATAATAGTAGAGAAATAGTGGATGCCCTGCAAGTAGCTTTGTTCAAACAAATGGTAATGGAACCCACGAGAGAAGGAGCTATACTCGACGTAGTGCTCACTAATGGAGATAATGTCTCTGATGTCCAGGTGGGCGCCCACCTGAGCAGCAGTGATCATCAAACGGTATGGTTTAATATCACAAAAAGGATATGGAAAAGAAGCACAAAGACCCAAGTTTTGCAGTTCAAAAACACAGACTTTGATGAAATGGGGAAGTACCTGGAGGAAGAACTAAAAGGCTGGGAGAACGAGAGAGATGTGGATCAACAGTGGACCAATCTAAAAGGAGCAGTTACCAAGGCAACTAATCTATATGTTAGAAAATTAAAGAAAAACAAAAGAAAAATGAAACCTAACTGGTTCTCAAAGGAGGTGGCTGACAAAATAAAGGCCAAAAGAACAGCATTCAAGAAATATAAAAGATCCCAAAGGGAGGAGCACAAAGAAGAATATCTGGTAGAACTGAGGGAGACAAAGAAATTAATCAGCAAAAAGTCAAGCAGAAGAGAGGATTGCCAAGGATGTGAAGAGAGGTGACAAAACATTTTTCAGATATATCAGTGAAAAGAGAAAAGTTCAAAGTGGTATAGTAAAATTGAAAGGTGGAAAGGATCAATGTGTGGAGAGACGAAGAAATGGCAGAAATATTAAATAAATACTTCAGTTCTGTGTTCACTAAAGAGGACCCTGGAGAAGGACCATTGCTAGTTAACAAGAAACTGGAGGGGAGTGGAGTAGATGTAACTCCTTTTACAGTAGACAATGTATGGGAAGAGCTGGGGAAACTGAAAGTGGACAAAGCCATGGGGCCTGATGAGGTTCATCCCAGGATACTGAGGGAGCTCAGAGATGTGTTGGCAGGTCCGCTGTGTGACCTGTTCAATAGATCCCTAGAAAGGGGAGTTGTGCCGAGTGATTGGAGAAGAGCGGTGGTGGTCCCGCTTCACAAGAGTGGGAAGAGAGAAGAGGCTGGTAACTACAGACCAGTTAGCCTCACTTCGGTGGTGGGAAAAGTAATGGAGTCACTGTTGAAAGAGAGAATAGTGAACTATCTACAGTCGGGAGAATTGATGGACCAGAGGCAGCATGGATTCACCAGGGGAAGATCCTGTCAGACAAATCTGATTGACTTTTTTGACTAGGTAACAAAGGAATTGGATCAAGGAAGAGCACTCGATGTCATCTACTTGGATTTCAGCAAAGCTTTTGATACAGTCTCGCATAGGAGACTGGTGAATAAAATGAGAAGCTTAGGAGTGAGTGCCGAGGTGGTGGCCTGGATTGCAAACTGGTTGACGGACAGAAGACAATGTGTGATGGTAAATGGAACTCTATCTGAAGAGAGAGCGGTTTTAAGCGGTGTACTGCAAGGATTGGTGTTGGGACCGGTCCTGTTCAATATCTTTGTGAGCGACATTGTGGACAGGATAGAAGGTAAGGTTTGTCTTTTTGTGGATGACACTAAGATCTGCAACAGAGTGGACACGCAGGAAGGAGTGGAGAGAATGAGACGGTATTTAAGGAAGCTGGAAGAGTGGTCGAAGATATGGCAGCTGAGATTCAATGCCAGGAAGTGCAGGGTCATACATATGGGGAGTGGAAATCCGGATGAACTGTATTCAATGGGGGGAGAAAGGCTGATGTGCACGGAGCATGAGAGAGACCTTGGGGTGATAGTGTCTAATGATCTGAAGTCGGCAAAACAATGTGACAAGGTGATAGCTAAGGCCAGAAGAATGCTGGGCTGCATAAAGAGAGGAATATCGAGTAAGAAAAGGGAAGTAATTATCCCCTTGTACAGGTCCTTGGTGGGGACTCACCTGGAGTACTGTGTTCAGTTCTGGAGACCGTATCTCCAAAGAGACAGAGACAAAATGGAGGCGGTCCAGAGAAGGGCGACCAAAAAGGTGGAGAGTCTTCATCAAATGACTTATGAGGAGAGATTGAAGAATCTAAATATGTATACCCTGGAGGAAAGGAGGAGCAGAGGTGATATGATACAGACTTTCAGATACTTGAAAGGTTTTAATGATCCAAAGACAACGACAAACCTTTTCCGTCGGAAAAAAATCAACAGAACCAGAGGTCACGATTTGAAGCTCCAGGTAGGAAGACTCAGAACCAATGTCAGGAAGTATTTCTTCATGAAGAGGGTGGTGGATGCCTGGAATGCACTTCCAGAGGAAGTGGTGAAGACCAGAACTGTGAAGGACTTCAAAGGGGTGTGGGATAAACACTGTGGATCCATAAAGTCTAGAGGACGTGAATGAAGAGTGGGTGGCTTGCGGGAATGACGGCTACTACCTGGAGATAATACCCTTATTCAATAAACATACACACGGTTAATGCGACTCCAACATTGTTTTAAGCTTCAACGGCAAGAGAAAATGTGGAAAAAAGGATTTGCATTCACAAAAAAGCGAGGAGTAACTTGCTTATTACGGCAGTTACTACCCCAAACCAAATAAGCCTGATACTTCACTTTCAATGCATATCCAGCATAGCTCTCTGCTTCAACGGCAGGGGAGGAAGACCGATACTTCACGCATATCCAGCATTGCTCTCTGCTTCAATGGCAGGGGAGGAAGACAGATACTTCATGCATATCCAGCATAGCTCTCTGCTTCAATGGCAGGGGGAATGAAGAAAAGTGGATCTATATACAGACAACAACCAACAAGAACTGAATTACATAGTCTGGGTAAACAAATAAGCATGGGTATAGCTTGCTTATTGCGGTGCTTACTACCCCTAACTAATTAAGCTAGATATTTTACTTAGATGCAGTTCCAACACTGCTCTCTACATTAATGGTGGGGGTGGAAGGGAAATAGAACCAAAAGGTTACTAAGAGCCAAGAGAAACAGATGAGTATGAGAAGAAAAAAAGTGTGAAGCTTGCTGGGCAGACTGGATGGGCCGTTTGGTCTTGTTCTGCTGTCATTTCTATGTTTCTATGTTTCTATATGGAAAATAAAGACAGAATATTGGGAAGGAGGGACAAATGACTGACCTGATAGTCACTGTCAGAACTCCTTTAGTTCTCTGTATGCACATTAGTTGTTTATACAGAGATTTTCTTTAATTGTTAACCAGCTTCCTCTTATCTCAGCATGTTATGACAGTTGGATCTGTTTCTTTTCATCCTAGCCCACTATTAACCCAACATTGTTATCTTTCCTGTTGTTACAGGAAGTTCTCTCTCTTCATCTGAGTTTCAACCTTACCATGGTGCCTATGGTTTTAACATCATGAGTCCCTTTAGTCTGGTTGTCAGTGCTCCCCGCTAGCAAAGTTTCTTGAGCAACATAGCTGCAGTTCTGCATATAACACAATATGTCTGCTGAGCTGTCTCTCACACTGCAAATATACAACAGATAAGAATATAACAGTCACCATTTATGCTAATGAAAAGAACAAATGTACTGAGGTTAGCAAATATCTCTTCACCAAGAAAAGTACAGAAACTGTGGATACGCTCTACCAAATTTCACCTTTGCACTGTGAATCCTTCTGTCTACCTGGTCATGACTTAAATTGTCTACCAAATACCGGATGAATTGGCTACATTAATTGGGTAACGTGATTAATTATGTTACCCAATTAATAGCCCCATTATGCAGCATGTATGGGGAGTAGGTAGTGACAGTTAATAAAATATTGTCAGTTATTTGAGAGCCTTCTGTTTCATGTCATTTCTCTTCCTCAACTCACCCCTCAAGTCTTTTACAGGAAACAGAAAAGAGAGAGAGTGATGCTAGAGTGGATGGAGCACAAAGCACAGCTCCTTAATCCAAACCTCCCCTCCTCTTCTCTCTTGCAGGAACAGGTAGAGAGGAGGGATGCTGAAGTGGACAGACCACAGCAGAGAAAAATTACTATTCCTCACTAATCTAAGCCCTCTTGTCATTCTCCCACCAACCCCTCCCCCCCAGGATGTTGTCTACTATCATTCAGGCAAGCAGAGTGCATAATCATGGAGCCTTAACTGCACAAATTGTGTTGATTGCATCAAATTTCAATCATTGCCATATTTATATGTAGAGACTTGCTAGTTCTCTTCTAGTTTAGGATAAACCAGTTCCTGTTTGGGAGGACACAAGATAAGAGTCTGGGTGATTAACTCCCCCATATGGGAGATGGTGGACTGCGAATCCCTCTTTGACAACCATTTTACCTTCTGGAATTTTTGTTACCCTTCCTAGGGGCAGCTTGCCATGGCTGTCCACAGAGTTATTTTTTAAAAAACTCAAGCCTCCATGGAGACCTATGTTTTCCTTTGGATATGGGAGTTTTCTTTCACCCTCACTATCCTTTTTGTATTTTTGGGCTTCTGCTGACTGATAAGATTTTATCTTTGTTTCTCTGATCGGACTGTGTATCCCCAATAATTGGAATGTAGTTTTTCCTTTCTGATTTCATTGATTTCTAAAGAAAAAGTTTCCTTCCCTCAGAAGGAACCTGGGATCATCTGCATCCTGAAGGAGTGATGACTTATAGCTGTCTAAAAAAGGGAGACTGGAGAGAGGACCATCGGGGGGGGGGGGGGGGGTGTCCAAGGAGTGGAGAGAGGACCATCAGGGGGTCCAAGGAGTGGAAGAATAGCCTAATGGTAAGAGCAGTGGTCTTTGAGCCAGGAAGACCAGCATTCAAATCCTATTTCCACTCCTTCTGACCTTGGACAAGTCACTTTACCCTCAATTGCTCAGGTACAAACTTAGGGCCAGATTTATTAAGGCTTTTCTCCCATTTTGTGTCTATGGGAAAAATCCTTAGTGAATCAGGAGCTTAGATTGTAAGTTCTCTGGGGATAGGGAAATACCTGCAGTACCTGAATGTAATCCACCAGAAAGCCAAATTATAAATATCCATCTGGGCAAGAGATTGGGAGAAGAGAGGTTCAGTATGTACCATTCAGGCACTGTGAAGAGAAAGAGGAGTTGTCAGAAACCTACTGGATAGGTATGCAATATGTGTCCGTGTTTTTTGGAAACATCCACATTGGATGCCCTATCCCAAAAAGACCCACATCTTCGGCTCGACTTCCTGATCGCCCAATGAGGCTCTGTGTTATGCACAAGAGGGACACAACTGGGTCTTGAAACTATTCACAAATGGGTTTTCCTATGCTGGATCCCAATGCTACATATTTGACTGTAAGCTGTTCTAATGCCTCTGTTCATTTAAATTTATTGCAATCTGCCTTGAGACCAGCTTTGGGAAAAGGCAGAATATCAAATGTTCATAAATAAATAATCTAGACAGTCAGCGAAAGCTCTGCTTTGATTCCTGCTCTGAGTTTTAATTCTTGTTAATGTAGTTTGCTTATAGTTATGGCTTTTGTTTTTAGTGTCCTAACCTTTCTTTTACTGCATTTCTATTATTTTACATTTTACTGAATTGTGCCATTATATTTTATATTGCTGCATCGTGCCTTCAGTGACTGGAAAGATGGGCTCTAGATTACAAAGGTAAATAAATGATTAAATAAATAAATAAATGCTCTGCCGCTAACAGCACTCCATCACCACAGCAAGGGGAAGCCTATAAGGAGCTGGCACTCTGCTGGAAATTTAACCACATGAGTTCCTGAGCAATGATGTTTTGGAGGTGGGTCCCTTGAGCAATGACTTGGGAATGGGAATAGTCTTGATCCATAGCCTGTATGCCACGTGGGAGAAGGGAGTCCAGTAGGAGCCTTGTGAACGGTACAGGCTGCAGGAACTGAGCAACAGGATGCATTGGACAGAGTGGAGGAGGGTGAGAGAGCAGATGGGGGGGGGGGGGGGGGGCGAGAGAGGGTGAAAAAGGGGATTGGCATGTCTAATTCCAAAGCTTGTATTACATTCAATATAACAGAAATATTAAATTGAGGGACGGGAGAAATGTGAGTGAATTAGCTTCAAGACACTGGAGGTGAGAGAGGGGAGAGTGAAAGGGCATTGGTTAAGGTTGGGGGTGGAGGTGAAGATTAGAACAGTGGTTCCCAACCTGTGGTCTATGGAAAGCAAAATAAGAACCTAAGGCTGTATTCCTTGGGGAATCAGCGGTGAGGTAAGCAGCACTGGATCAGGAGATCAGCAGTCGATAGAGGGAGAGAGTAATGGGGACAGGTTGCGAGGGGAGCAGAGATTGATGGAGTGGGTTGGAAGTTATGTGAGAGAGTGTCAGTACATGCTAGGGTGAGAGAGATTAAAAAGGGTTCTTAACAAACAAAATGATTTGGAATCCCTTGATTAGAGGGGAGCTGGGATTAAGAAAAAGGAGAGTGCGGTTAAGAGAAAGGAGAGTGGGATAGATTGGGGCAGGGGCTTGAGAGATGGGATTGCAAATGTTTTGAGGGTATCTGCTCTTAGAAGATTAATCCTCCAATAAACAGTACAGTATATGCTATGGGTGAATAATTGGGAGTAGCTGGCAGGGTGTAAATTCAAACTGAACAGCAATTATAAAAGACTAGACTTTTCTTCCAGGAACTTGTCCAAACCTTTTTCAGCCACAGCTACACTAATAGTTTTCACCACATCCTCTGGCAACAAATTCCAGAACTTAATTATGCATTGAGTAAAAACATATTTTCTCTTATTAGTTTTAAACGTATTACATAGTAACTTCATTGTGTGTCAATGAAGTTACTCAAAAGAGTAAACAACTGATTCATGTTTACTTGTTCTATTCCACTTATTTTATAGACCTCTATCATATCTCCCCTCAACCGTCTCTTCTCCAGGGTGAAGGGTCCTAAACTCTTTAGCCTTTCTTCAAAGGAGAATTGTTCCATCCCCTTTATCATCTTGGTCACCCTTCTCTGTACCTTTTCTAATTCTGCTATATCTTTCTTGAGAAGTGGTAACCAGAACTGCACATAATACTCAAGATGAGGTCACAGCTTGGAGCAATACAGAGGCATTATGATTTTCTCTATTTTATTCTCCATTCCTTTCCTAATATTCCCTAGCATTCTATTTGCTTTATTGGTTGCTGCTGCACACTGAGCAGATTTCAATGTATTTTCAACGATGATGCCTAGATCTTTTTCCTGAGCGGTGACTCCTAATGTGGAACCTTGCATTATGTAGCTATAATTTGGATTATTTTTTCCTAAGTGAATCACTTTGATCTTGTCCATATTAAATTTCATTTGCCATTTGCAAAGTCCTCTTGCAATTTCTCACAGTTCTCTTGCAATTTAACAACTTTGAATAATTTTGTGTCATTGGTAAATGTGATCACCCCAATTGTTGTTTCCATTTCCAGGTTGTTTATAAATATATTAAAAAGCAGTGGTCCCAGAAAAGATCCCTGGGGCACTCCACTATACACCTTTATCCATTGGGAAAATTTACAATTTAGCCCTACTCTCTGTTTTCTATCTTTTATCCAGTTGGCAGTTCACAATAAGATATTGCCCCATCTCATGACTTTTTAATTTCCTAAAAAGTCTCTTGTGAGGAACTTTGTCAAATGCTTTCTGGACATCCAGATACACTATATCAACTGTCTCACCTTTATCCACATGTTTATTTATGTCCTCAAAAAAATGTAGCAAATTTGTGAGGCAAGACTACCCTTGGCTAAATCCATGTTGGCTTTGTCCCATTAAACTATGTTTATCTATTTGTTCAGTAATTTTATTCTTTATGATAGTTTCTACCATTTTGTCTGACACAGATTTCAGACTCACTGTTCTGTAGATTCCTGAATCACCCCTTGATCCCTCTTTAAAAACTAGAATTACATTGGCAACCCTCTAGCCTTCAGATACCATAGATGATATTACTGATAGTTTACAAATTTCCAATAGTAGGTCTGTAATTTCATTTCTCAGTTCTTTAAGCACTGGGTTATATACCATCTGGTCCAGGTGATTTGATACTCTTTAGTTTGTCAATTTGCCCTAGCAAATGTTCCAGGTTCACAGAGATTTATTTCAACTCTTCTGAATCATCACCTTTGAATATCATTTCTGGCATGGGTATATATCTCTTACATGTTCCTCAGAGAATACCAAAGCAAAAAATTAATTTAGTCTCTCTGCTTTGGCTTTGTCATCTCTAAGTATTCCTTTTACTCCCTGGTCATCTAATGGTCCAACTGATCCCTCGCAGGCTTTATACCTCAAATGTTGAGGTTTTGCTTCCACAGAAAGCTTTTTTTCAAATGTTCTCTTTGCCTTCCTGTAGTGAAGGTGGACCCTTGGCCAGAGATAAGGTTGACGCTAGCTACAGGGAGGAGCCCTGCAGGATCTCATCATTGGTGGGTGGTATTGGTCGCTGCAGAGGCCCAACAGGACCTTCACCAATACCAGCCACTGTTCCGCACAGTTTGAGCTCTTGGGTACCAGGGCCAGCTGACCTTAGGCACAGGTCTCCAGTGACGAGGATTCCCACGACGGACAGCAGGTGCAAGAAGAGTTGAGACATTCCAAGGGTCAAGGCAGACAGCAATGAGGCAGAGTCCAGAGGAGGTCCAAGGTCAAGGCCATGGAACTGTGTGGCTGGTAAGCACAACACTTCCTTATCAATGCTTTGCATTTGTCTTGCCCATGCTTATGCTATTTCCTGTTTTCATTTCCCATTTCATAAAAAATATTCTTTTAGATATTATAGCCCCTCTTACCTCACTTTTTAATTATGGCAATAGTTGTTTAGCCTTCCTTTCACCTTTTCTAATGTGTAGAACACATCTGGTCTGGGCTTCCAAGATGGTATTTTTAAATAATGGCCATGCCTGTGCTAAAATATTAACCATTGCAGTTGTTCTTTTTAATTTTCCCTAACCATTGTCCTCATTTTAGCATAGTCACCTTTTTGAAAGTTAAATGCTGATACAATAGATTTCTTTTTATGTGCACCCTCCAGTTATTAAGTCAAAGTTGATAACGTTGTGATGAATCTTGCCAAGTGGCTCCAATGCTGTTGCCTTTTGCACCAAGTCCTGTGTTCCACTAAGGACTAGGTCTAAAATAGTTTCCTCTCTTGTTGGTTCTTGTAGCAACTGCTCCATGTAGCTATCATTTATTTTATCTAGGAATTTCACTTCTCTAGAATGTCCTGATAGAACATTCCTCCAGTCAATACTGGGGTAATTGAAATCTCCCATTTATTCTGTGCTTCCCTAATTTCTTTTAGCATTTAATTATCTATTAGTTCATTCTGGCCAGGTGGATGGTAAAACACACCCACTTTTTTATTCTCTTTTTCATCTGGAATTTCTATCAATAAAGTATGAACATTGCATTTTGTTTCCTGCAGAACTTTTATCTTGTTTGACTCAAAGCTCTCCTTAACATATAGTGTCAGTCTTCCACCAGTTTGATCAATCCTATCATTTTGATATAAGTTGTACCCTTGTATCACAGTGTCCCATTGGTTATCCTCCTTCCACCAGATCTCTGAGATGCCAACTAGATCTATCTCTTCATCCAGAGCTATGCACTCTAACTCTCCCATCTTATCTGTTAGACTTCTAGCATTTGAATACAGACATTTCAAAGTATTTTTTTTTCATTTGTTTTAACAACCTGCTCATCAGTTGACAGGTGTAATTTGCAATCTTTCTGTACTTTACTTAAAGACACCTGGTCCACTTTGGCATTTATTGCAACCTCTCTACTGGGATGCCTTATTTTCCCTGTTCTGTTAATATCTTTCAAAGGTACATCATTCTGAACCATGCGCTTCTGAGTAACTGTCGGCTTTCCCCCCTCATCTATTTTAAAAGCTGTGCTATCGCCTTTCTAAAGTTTAGTGCCTGCAGCCTGGTTCTACTCTGGCTAAGATGGAGCCCAGGCTCCTCCCCACCGTCCTTCATCCAACTGATACTTCTATCCTTCCCTCCAGTCAGTATCCTCTCATTCTCCCCTTTCTTTGCTCTCACTTCCACTCCCTCCCACCTGACTTATTCCTTCTCTCTTCCCCCTCAATTTCTGATCCCCTCTGACTTCCCATCATGGCTTGGGACCTTTTCCTTCTGCCACCTTTCTGGCTCCCGTTGCTCCTGCCATCCCTCCTGCAGTATAACCTGGTCTCAGTCCAGCCTCACCCCTGATCCCAAAGTGGCCAACATTGCAGCCCTCGAAGCATTTTATTCTACTATAACACCAAGTCCCCCACTCCCAGCTCCTCGTGTGGTGCTAGTTCCTTGCTGCTTCGGTATATTTCTGATACCACTGATATGGCGCACTCAGAATCCATGCCCATTCCAGCAATGCAACCCCACAGCACAACTATAAGATAGGGGTGGAATAATCTTTAGAAAATGTAGGCACCAGTGAAAAGTTTTTAGGAGCCAGGGAAGTTTTTATTTTCTGCTTATTTGTTTATTTTTTGGATAATTTGCTCTTTACTTGTATACTTGCTTTGTCTATTTTTAGCACATTCTATAAAATAAAAAAGTGCTTAAGGTTTTGCTTTGTCCATCTGTTTAACTGTACATCTAACTGACTCTAACATCAAAGCAAAGCCATCAGTGCTGCTGGGGGAGCTGCCGGTAGGTGGAGCAGTAGAAGATGAAGTGTTGCTGGCAGCACAACCAGTGAGGCTGGCAGGATTCCCCAGGCCCAGTCAGCTGGCAGCTGGAGGGTAAATGGGAGGTTGAGGGGGATGTTGTGATGAAGTGAGTGGGTAGAGGGGTATGAGAGTGTGAGAAGGTGTAGGGGGTGTTCAGGTGTTTGAGGAGTGGGTGTGTGTGAATGGAGGTGAGAGTGTGTGAGCAGATGTGGATGAGAAGAGTTGAGTATGAATACACATACCTCTCACTCATACCTCTCCCCACACACCCCCCACCCCCATCTTAGAGTAAGAAACTTTTCAGGGTAATGCTTGACTTTAACCATTTTTTCTAGGCAAAGAAAGATCCCAGTACCTCTGATTTGCTGTCTTAATTAGTTTCTAAGCTCTGTGAGGCAGAGACTGTCTCTCTTATGTGTATGATTAGCACTATGTATGTCTAGTAGCACTATATAAACTATTAACATTATTATTAGTAGTAGTAGTAGTAGCAGTAGAACTAAATCCCTCAACTCCCCATCCATATACACAACCCTCACTCACATATCTACTTCACCTATAACCCGCCCACATACTGCCATTGCCCACCTCCATCCCTACAGTCTACCTCTCCCCCGAGCAGTTACAAGACACCCACACACAGAGCTCCTGAAACACACACACAGTCTAGTACACATGCATGCCCACCTGGAGCAACCGCAGCATGGATATGCAGGTCATGGAATCATAACACATGCTTTTATGAGTTTCCCTCACTCCAAGGACCCTGCCCCACCCCTCTGGCCCCAAGCACCTTCTCACCTCTTTTTCCCAATCATTTCTGCTTCACGGTGCCATATTTTAAAATGGCACTGATCTCATTCAACATGTACCATTTTGGAGTTTGAACTCCAAACACTTTGAAACACAGCAAGGAGGGGTGGAAGTGAGTGGGGATCACTCTTGCCCCATTTTGACCCCACAGATGGGGTAAAATGCTTCCCCATTCAGACCCACGGATGAGGTAAGATGCAGTGATGGGGAGGGGAGGGGTAGAAGTGATAGGCACTATGGGGGAACGGCAGCAAACCAAAATGGACTTTTAAAAATGTTCATGGCATACTATATATTTTGGTGGGGGAGATGGGGCCAGGCTGGCAGCCTAACATTTGAAAATGAAATAAAAAAACACATTTTATTCATTTTTCTCTTGTTTCATTTTTAAAATGAAAGGATACAAAATAGAAAATTTTTTTTAGATTTCCTATTTCATTTCAAAGGACAGCACATCCCAGAGGGAAAATTATTGTTGTTCAATGAGTTGGAAAATTCCCACCAAATAAACCTAAATTCAATTTCTTAAAATGCAACAGTTTACCTTTAATGTGGAGGAGTGGTCGAGAGGTCTAGGGATCAGATCTTGCTTCCCTAAATGACGTGCCATGTGACTTTGGGCAAGTCACTTCACCCTCCATTGTCTCAAGCAGAAAACTTAGATTGTAAGCCCTTTGAGGAAGGGAAATACAGCACTCTGCACCTGCTACCTTGTGCTCGGATTTGGAATGGGGAGTAATTAAATCCCACATCCAAAAGCTCCTCAGCACTGCAGTACCTCCCAGCTGGGGTCCAGCCTGGGGCAGATTTTGGGTCTTCCTCCGGCTGTCCCAAACTTGTCTTGTGCTGTTGCTGGGGTTTAGGGCCACCCCGGATCTTTATTAGGATTTTTGATGGAAGGCTTTGTGTCAGGGCACGGAGACAGTGAAGTCCCGATAACCACACACTCAGGTGAGGATGAGGGCAGTTGTTGCAAAGTGGTTCCGGCTGCCCCATATCTCCATCTCTGGATGATTCCACGAGACTCTTTCTTGCTCTGACATAGTACAGCTGCCTTTGACTCGGATACTTGACCATGCCCCCATCACTTTTGTCTCCTGCCTGTGCATCTGTGATATCAGAACAAAGTTGCTGGAAGATACGAGCCAGATTCCTGAACATCGCACACTTTTTATGGACCATACAGACAGGTCCCTTTCTTGGCTTCTTTTGAGGATTGTCTGTAAATCTGGATGATCCAAGATACCTGGCTGCTGGGTACCAGGGCTGGCAGAAAATTGGATTGGATTAATTCCAAATCTTTTGCACTTTCTAGGGTTTTCCATCACTCTTTGCTCTCTCCAAACTGCTCAGTGTCAGGTGTATCAAAGAAATGAATCTCCCTTGGCGACAGAACGAGGCAGTGCCTGCCAGTGTTCCATTGTCATAATGCTCCATTATGACATCAGAGTCAAACACAGTGCTAGGTTGCGTGGGGATTCATTGTAGGCTGCAGTCCTATTATTAGACCAACATAAAATTTATCCAATGGGGATGTTGTACATGAGCTTTTGAGATCACGTCATGCCCCCATCTTCACATTCTGCCAACCAAGGGCGGCTCAAGGCAATCTGCCGCCTGAGGCGAGGGATGAGATAGCGCCCCCTGGCCCTGCCCCCCCCCCCCTCTCTCTCTCTCTGCCTCCCTGCCCCTCCTCCCTTCAGCCACCGGCCACAGTGGTGTTCTGAGAGGGGCATTTTTTGCCCCCTCAAAATTCTGCTGCCTGAAGTGGCCGCCTTACCCTGCCTCATTATAGAACCGCCTCTGCTGCCAACTCATCAAACACTGAAAACCATATTAACTAATGATCAATATATTTATAAAGAACTTGCAATGCTTGTGAAGATAATGTGTTGGGACATTTTCTGTTACTCTACACCAGTGTTTCCCACCCCTATTCTGGAGGCATATTAAGCCAGCCAGGTTTTCAGGATGTCCACAATGAATATGCATGAGGTAGATTTGTATACTCTGGGTGTTTGGCATATGCAAATCTATCTCATGCATATTCATTGGGGATATCTTGAACTCCAGACTGGTTAGGTATGCCTCCAGGAGAGGGCTGGGAAATACTGCTTTAGCCACATGGTTGAAGTGTCTTTTCAAAGAAAAAAAGCCACAGATTTTCAGAAACATGTTCTTAAAAAGATTAAAAAAGGGCTGTGTGGAAGCTGGTAATAGAAACTGATGCAAAGATGTCAGACCCAGGGTAACCGATGATCAGTGCAGGTGGCCAGGCATTCTGTGTTTATATAGGATACGCTGTTGTTTTATTTTTTCATTTAAAAGTTTGGCCTACCTTTCTAAAGTGTCCTGCTTTTTACTCCACCTTTCCAAAGGATGTTCGAGGCAGCTTACAATATTATTATAATTTAGGAACAATACGTCCCTGGCCCAGAGAGCTTTCAATCTAAGGGGTTAATTTTAAAAGAATCGCTTACTTTAAAAGGCTCATTTATGTGAGTATCTGGGCCGAGTGTGAGCAACTTATATTTTTAAATGGCCCAATTATGTATGTATATGCGTGTGTGTGAGCAACCAAATGCGCAGAAAAAAGGGGAGAAGTTAGGGGGTTCCGGGGCGTTCCGGGGTAGTCCCAAAAGTTACGCATGTAAATCTGTATTTAAATCTGGCAGCAGTGCACAACGGGCTATTAGCTGTGTATATTTACTTCTGCTCTTGATGAGGTGCACATCTTCAGAAATCTCTTTTTAAGCCTAAAATAACAGGGTGAGGAGTCTGTGTAAACTGGAGGGAGTGCAGGCTGAAGAACCAGAGGGGTCTGGTTGATGTAGAGTTAAGAAGGGCAAACTGGTGTTTGAGGCAAGATGAGCGATGGGGTAACCACTACCAGTAATAGCCCCCATTACCTATGTCAGGACATGTCCCTGTGCCAGGACTCCAGATTTTGCAGGAACCCAGGCCAGATTTTCCTGCAGGCTCACTGTATATCTCCTGCAACAAACTCAAAAGCATTAGGACTATCCTTATGGCTCTTAAATGTGAGATGCCCAGCGTAAGAATACTAGGGGTGTACAATAACCCATCCCCCACATGGGATTTTTTGGAACAGCGCAGCTATTTTTTAAAAAATGATAGAAATTAATTGGCAGTGGCTGGCACCTGTGCCAGGATACTCAGGACTAGAGAGGTACAGGAATAAAGTGCATGACTTTGTAAGATGCCACAAGAACAGGCTGATACAATATTGGCGCACGTTAAATGGGTGCTCATGATTGAGCACCCGCTCTCTTAATGCTCACCGATCCACCTCTCCCGGGCACCCAATTTAATATTTAAATCGGCTGCCGCAATAAAAAATTAGGTGCTGGGGAAAATTTTGAATCCCTAGTGCCTCCTTGGCATTGGGCACCCAGGAGAGGTGGCTGTCAGCGGGTTAGGAAAACGGATGCTCAATCTTACAAGTGTCTGTTTTCCTAACCTGTGCACAGCCACGGGTTAGGAAGATGGATGCAGAGTAATTGGGCATTCCTTTTCCTAACCTGAATGTCGGCACCCAATTTTTATTTTTTTATTTTTAGGATTCTCCTTTTTCGGTTCCTCCGACTTAATATCGCCATGATATTAAGTTGGAGGAGCTACAGAAAAGCAGTATTATTTTCTGATTTTCTGTAAACTTTTTGGGCTCTTCAAGAATAAATGTGTGCTCCGGGGCAGGCGTTCGTTTTTATGGGTAAAAACGTGTGTATCAGGCACACATTTTTTTTTTTTTGCACTGGGGGAAATAGCTAATAGCTTGATCAACATGAATTTACATGTGATGAGCACTATCAGCTATGCGCTCGGTTGGACGTGCGTTTTGGATGCACTAACCCCCGTTTTGCATCGAGGGTTATGGATGCACATCCAGAAAGCCTGTCCAATTGCATGTTGAGCCATGTGCTGTGGCCAGTGCATGGTATTGCATTGGCCTGTAAGAGAATACTAGGGAAGAAGACTGAGGTGTTGGAAGAAGGAAGAAGTGCTGCAAACCAACTCTGCCTTACTTCAGTTAACACTTAGTGGAGCCAGTCTGCACCAGCAGGGTACAGTCTCAGGGTCTGGTAACTCTTGTGTTACTGAGTCACTGAGAGGTTTGGAAGAAGAGAGGAAAAAAGTGAGTTTAATTCCAAGTGACCCTTGGAAATAGAAGTGAACAGGAACACAGTTTAATTTTATCTGTTCTAATTAGAAAGGAGTGGAAAGATTGTTAAAGAATAAGTGCTGTTCCCCCTAAGAATTCAAGACAGAGAACTTTCGATTATCTGTTATTTTTAATAGTTAGAGAATCAGTTTCATCAAGTCATTGGACACCTCACTAGCAAGACCTTTAGCTGGCAGAAGATACTCAGTGCCAGGGAGGTAGGATTTATTATTGATTTGTTATAGCCAGGCAGTAAGTAAGCCCTGGAGGCGGATACCGGCAGATGAAGGCCTAACGTCCATGACATCAGAACCCATCGCTAGAAGACATTTGTTGCACCAAAGACCATTACATCAGAGTCTGCACAGCAACAGACAGAGATAAGTGTTAACAAATTCATCTGAGAAATCACACTAAGTCTGGCCAGACTAAGGACATTCATTCAGTTCAAAAGTAAAGTAACACAAAAGAGGCAGAAATATTAAGAAACAAGACACATACAGAGAAAGAAGAAATACTGAGAGAGGCTCTGTACCAGAAAAGCCTGAAAGAAAGAGATACAAAGACTCCATTTTTTCAGTTATAACCAGGAAGTACAAACACCATTAGAGTAAAAGAAAAAATGAAAATCATATATACAATACTTAAATACCCATAGTTGATTTCAGTTTAAGGTTCTGCATAAGAATATTGTTTTCACGCTAGTTCTATGTGAAACAAAGGAGTTTGAATCTGGTAACATTTCAGTGTTCTCTAGGTAAATCTACAAAAGAAAAAACATTTATCTTGCAGTATTGTTTCAAAGATACTTTTTGAAAAGTCTTAAATACTTGCTGTATTGTCAGCTAACTCCTAATTCTTTTCTTTTAGTAAAATTAAAAAGTTAAACCTTTTACTTCAGCAATTTTTTTTATTTCAGAGGGTCTTCAGACTGAGATCCTCACTAAGGACATTTTTCCTAAATTTATTCCTGGTTTCCCTCCTTACCCCATGGTAGATTTTGCTGGGAGGGTTATGAACCCCTTTTTCTTCATAAGAAACCCAGTTGGGAAGAGAGCATCAAACACTACACCCTGTGAGGTTCCAACTAGAGACCCTGCAATACAGAAACACCTAACAAATCACCAGCCTTGGCCATGACAGCGGGCAAGGTCTTTGCCACAGGGAGGGTGCTGTTTAGAATAGGGAAAACTTTCCCCAAGCCTGGTGGCAGAACCACTAGTCTCACTCCTGAAGAATCCAATTGGTCTTCAGCACTAGAGAAAGGGTAGGTATGACAGAGCTGGAGGCTCCTGCTTTTGCCAACTACATAAGAACATAAGAATATGCCATACTGGGTCAGACCAAGGGTCCATCAAGCCCAGCATCCTGTTTCCAACAGTGGCCAATCCAGGCCATAAGAACCTGGCAAGTACCCAAAAACTAAGTCTATTCCATGTTACCATTGCTAGCTAATGGCAGTGGCTATTCTCTAGGTGAACTTAATAGCAGATAATGGACTTCTCCTCCAAGAACTTATTCAATCCTTTTTTAAACACAGCTATATTAACTGCACTAACCACATCCTCTGGCAACAAATTCCAGAGTTTAATTGTGCGTTGAGTAAAAAAGAACTTTCTCCGATTAGTTTTAAATGTGCCACATGCTAACTTCATGGAGTGTCCCCTAGACTTTCTATTATCAGAAAAAGTAAATAACCTATTCACATCTACCCGTTCTAGACCTCTCATGATTTTAAACACCTCTATCATGTCCCCCCTCAGTCGTCTCTTCTCCAAGCTGAAAGGTCCTAACCTCTTTAGTCTTTCCTCATAGGGGAGCTGTTCCATTCCCCTTATCATTTTGGTAGCCCTTCTCTGTACCTTCTCCATCGCAATTATATCTTTTTTGAGATGCGGCGATCAGAATTGTACACAGTATTCAAGTTGCGGTCTCACCATGGAGCGATACAGAGGCATTATGACATTTTCCATTTTGTTCACCATTCCCTTTCTAATAATTCCCAACATTCTGTTTGCTTTTTTGACTGCCGCAGCACACTGATCCAATGATTTCAATGTGTTATCCACTATGAAGCCTAGATCTCTTTCTTGGGTTGTAGCACCTAATATGGAACCCAACATTGTGTAATTATAGCATGGGTTATTTTTGCCTATATGCATCACCTTGCACTTATCCACATTAAATTTCATCTGCCATTTGGATGCCCAATTTTCCAGTCTCACAAGGTCTTCCTGCAATTTATCACAATCTGCTTGTGATTTAACTACTCTGAATAATTTTGTGTCATCTGCAAATTTGATTATCTCACTCGTCGTATTTCTTTCCAGATCATTTATAAATATATTAAAAAGTAAGGGTCCCAATACAGATCCCTGAGGCACTCCACTGACCACTCCCTTCCACTGAGAAAATCGTCCATTTAATCCTACTCTCTGTTTCCTGTCTTTTAGCCAGTTTGCAATCCACGAAAGGACATCGCCACCTATCCCTTGACTTTTTACTTTTCCTAGAAGCCTCTCATTAGGAACTTTGTCAAACGCCTTCTGAAAATCCAAGTATACTACATCTACCGGTTCACCTTTATCCACATGTTTATTAACTCCTTCAAAAAAGTGAAGCAGATTTGTGAGGCAAGACTTGCCTTGGGGAAAGCCATGCTGACTTTGTTCCATTAAACCATGTCTTTCTATATGTTCTGTGATTTTGATGTTTAGAACACTTTCCATTATTTTTCCTGGCACTGAAGTCAGGCTAACAGGTCTATAGTTTCCCGGATCGCCCCTGGAGCCCTTTTAAAATTGGGGTTAAATTTGCTATCCTCCAGTCTTCAGGTACAATAGATGATTTTAGTGATAGGTTACAAATTTTTACTAATAGGTCTGAAATTTAATTTTTTAGTTCCTTCAGAACTCTGGGGTGTATACCATCCAGTCCAGGTGATTTACTACTCTTCAGTTTGTCAATCAGGTCTACCACATCTTCTAGGTTCACCGTGATTTGATTCAGTCCATCTGAATCATTACCCATGAAAACCTTCTCCATCATGGGTACCTCCCCAACATCCTCTTCACTATTCAGTGTTTATTCCAGCAGTGGGGCAGCACACACAATACTCCATCTCCTGAACTCCTGCTCAGTAACATAAAAATATAATAATGATGGCAGACAGAGACCAAATGGTTCATCCAGTCTGTCCAGAAATTTTCCCATGGTAGCAACCATTGTGCCATGCAAGCTACCCCCATGCATTCTATTAAGGATAGTAACTGCAGCTCCATGCAAGTTACCCCCATGCAGAAATTTTGCACCACCCATTTCTTCTTTTTCAACTTCAAGCCTTTTCGTATCTGCAGTTTTTGTCCAACCTTCTGTTGAATTCATTCGCTGTTCTCATCTTTACTACCTCTTCTGGGAGACCATTCCAGTCATCCACCATCTTCTCTGTGAAGAAATATTTCCTGATATTGATTATGAAGCATCTCCCACTGGAGTTTCATATCATAACCCCTAGTCCTACCATTTCCTTTCCAACAGAAATGATTTTAAGTTTGTGCATTGTTAATACCTGTCAGGTATCAGGCAGCGAGGGCTATTCTTGAGGGGAGGGGAACTGGGGCAATTGTCCCAGGTCCTGCATATTAGAGGGCCCCACACCGCTACAACAAAATTCATGCTGCTACATCCACTTTTGCTCTCTCTCTCTCCTCCTCCTCTGCCAGCAGGGCTGTTTGCAGCCATGGCCTGACTAATACTTCAGAGTTGGTGGGGTGATATCACTCATGTCTAAGGGAGAGAGAGAGAGGGGAATGAATGACACATCTTCCCCCACACTCTTCAATTTCTATGGGGGTTTATTTGCCCTTATCCCCACACCACAGCCTTCCTGGCAGCTCAAACTCCCATCCAAGCCCCAGTAAGCCCAGTTATAACCAGGCATTAACAATCTGATTAAAGCAGCAGGTTCACTGTGCCGGAAGACTCATCTCCCTAGTAGCACTCTGGTTAGAACAAGAAAGAGAGACAGGGCAGGACCAGCACCCCTCACCTAAGAGCTATGCTGGTCCCCCTGTTGGCCCACCTTCACTTCCTTTCTCATGTGTTTATTGGAAGCTATAGGGAGAAGAGGTGGGGCATAGCATAGCCCACAGAAACAGCTCCCTGGCTCCCTGCATCTCTGCATATTTTCAATAGCAATGGCCCTCTTAGTCCCATCCCTTGACTGTGTGCTGGACTGGAAGGGAGTTGGAGAGCTTCTAAATTGAAGAACAGGTGAGGAGGAATAGAAGGTACGGAGGATGGTGGGGAGAAAGAGGAACAGATGGTTCAGAGGAAGAGAGAAGAGAATCAGAAGAGAAAGGGGTACATGGGAGAGGAGACAGAAGACACACAGGGGTAAATGGAGGGAAGAAGGAAAGACAAACAGAGGGGTTCCCATGGGAGGAAAGGGCAAAACAGAAGAGACAAAAGGGAAGAAGAAGAGAGACAAAGGAGGATCATGGGGGAGGTGAGAGGGGCGATGCAAGGGAGGAAGGGGGAGAGAGACAGGAGGGTACAGGGGAAAGAGGTGAGGAGAGTTAGAATAAGGTACAGAAGAGGGAGGGGGAAAAAGTAGTCAGAGAGAGGGACAAGAAAGGAGTGAGAAAGAGTCACATAAGAAAGACAGAGATGGAAGACTGTGAGGCATTAAGAGAAAGGGGAAGAGACTTACTCTGGGAATCAGAGAGTGGGGGAAAAGAAAGATGACTTATGGGAGTGAGAGACTGAAGGAGGAGGGCTGGGGTGTGGTGATAGAATAAGATAAGAGAGAGACTGGACAGAGGTGAAAAAATTGTATGAGATAAAAAAAAAATAAGAGATACGGAGGAATCTTTACTCAATTGTTGTAAACTGTGAGGTTTGGGTGGACCCTTGGACACTGTGGCAGCTGACCACGCCCACAGAAAACTGCTTTTCTGTGCACCCTCTGACTTAATATCATGGCGATATTAAATCGGAGGTCCAAAGAGTAAAAAAAGTTTAAAATTTTTTTTTAAAATTTGAAAGTCGGCCGGCGGCTGTCGGGTCGAAAACCGGATGCTCAATTTTGCCGGCGTCCGGTTTCCGAGCCCGTGTCATCGGGCTCAAGAACCAATGCCGGCAAAATTGAGCGTCGGCTGTCAAACCCGCTGACAGCCGCCGCTCCTGTCAAAAAGGAGGCACTAGGGATGCGTTAGTGTCCCTAGCGCCTCCTTTTGCCCGTTTCTACCGCCGGGCCTCATTTGAATACTGTATCGTGCGCACAGGCGAGTGGCCTGTGTGCGCGCCGGGTTCTCCCGCTCTCCTGCGGACTTTACTGAATTGGCCTGAGTGTTTGCTAATCCAGCATCCTCATTTTAAGATGCAACTCACATCAATTCTGATCGATAACATCTCTTTTGCGCTTGATTCTTCCATCTGCAACTTAGGTGACTTAATTGATCCCAGATTCTCTTTTTGGCCCTGTTAAAAGCAGAATAAAGTTGGACTTCTTCAAACTGTGTGTACTTTGTGATCTCAAACATCTGCTTGATAATTCTGAATTTTGGAAAGTAGTACAGGCCTCTGTTCTCCCCATCATGGATTATTGTAACTCTGTTATTTTGGGTTTACCAGCAGTCCTCTTAAAACCCCTGCAGCTGCTTCTTAATGCACAAGCAGACGAGACCATATCACTCCTACTCTCATTGATCTACCCTGGCTACCCATCGCCAAGCTTATAAAGTGTAAGGTTGCTCTTATTACTTTTAAATTAATTTATTCTGCTATTTCTCCCTGGGGCAATGCTGTGCTGCGTCTTTACTGCCCTACTCATCAGCTTCACTCTTCCCAAAGGAGCCCTTTAGACATACCCTCTCCATTACAAGCTAGACTGTGTAATACCAGGGACCATTCATTCTCGGTTGCAGTGCCCATCCTCTGAAACTCATTTCCCATATCTTTGAAGCTGGTGGAAAGTGTGAAGTCCTTCAAGATTTCCTTAAAAACATTGCTTTTCAGATAGGCATTAGTCCATGAGTCCTTTTGGATTTTGTATTTAATTTATCTGATATGTTTATGTTCTGTAATGGTACACGAGTTTATGTATGTTTTTTGGCTCCTTATGGTTCCTTCTGCACATCGCCTAGTTTATAGGTGATAAACAGATTTTAAATAAAGATAAAGGTCTAAGCTGAGGTCGGGGCAGGCAAGAGGCAAATGGTATCTGGGTCCAGCTGGGATCAGGGCAGTTCAGAGAAGTAGTCAGTGTCTGTAGCAGGGGTCAGGAAGAGATGGACAGACAAAACGAAGACTAGGCACAGGGGACCAGGATTCAAGCAGGACAAGACAAGGAAACAACAAGGTAATAAAATAACAAGGCAAGGCAAGGATACAACGAGGCAAGAAAAGCAAGGATACAGTGAGGCAAGACACTGTGAGCAATAGAGATGTGAATCGGAACCAGAATCGGATCCGATATCAGTTCCGATTCACATCTCTAGTGAGCAACATGTACTGCAATGTAGGAGGACCTGTTGCTGAGGCAATTGCAGGCAGTGTGGCTGAAGTTTAAATACCCAGCCGCGTGACATCATCACTGGGCATGGGCAGTAGCCTTTCTCTCCGTGGGGCCTTATAGTGGCGGAGCACTGTACACACACGTGTGGTTAGGGAGACCCGGGAAAGAAGCATGGCAACATCTTAGCAGCACTGGCGGCATCAGAGGTGTTTGGAGGTAAGTGCAGATAGTCACAGGACATTCCACAGCCGGCCAAAACGTTACAGCGGAGAGCGCCAAATCCTGTGGAACACCCATTTCAAATCATTCTGGATTCAGTTCGTCCACCCTTCATTGTTGCTGCCTGCCCTTTAGATATGACATAAAACAATTTAGAACAGTTCCTGATATTCCTTTTTCTCTCTACCAATGCAATAAGATATTGTGACCAATCATATTGAAGGTTGCAGAGAAGTTGAGCACCACCAAAACACATCCTCGGCATCCCTCCAGCCCCCTTCTAATATTTTGATGAGTAAGAGGATTTTGGTGCTCACAGAGTGGCAAAATCCAAATTGGTACTGTTGTAGCAATTCATTATCTTCAACAAACTCCATTAGTTGCTGTAAAACAGCACTCGATTAAAATCAAGATACAGGTCAATAGTTAGCCAGCTGAGCTGAGTCTATGTTAGGCTTTTTGTTGTTTTTTTTTAACAGAGGCAGTACTAAGGCTTGTTTCCGTTTCTTAGGCATCACACCTTCCTGGAGGATACTTGAAGATACAATTAGAGAATAGAACCAGCAACACAACTTTTAACCCAATAAATACAGGCACTCCAGGAGCAGGGCTTTGAACCCCTTTTATGTGATGTGGGGCTGGAGCCCTGCTGGAGGAGCTATGCTGGATCATGAGGAATTGGGGAAGAGAGGTAATGTGGGCAGGGCTAGTCCCAGTCAGACTCCCACTGGCTATGAGCAAACCCTGCCCAGTTACACAACTGTTCTTAAATAGTAGCCAGCAAGGAAGCGCTGTTGCTGACACAACATCTCCTGAGGATTTTCAGTGGATTTTGAGTTAATGTAGCACCAGAAGGACTGCTAGCTGCTCTGGGTTCCCCCCTCTCTACACCTTGTCTACTTTGTTTATTCCCTCCTGCAGCCATAAGTCAGGAAATATCTGTTTTGTTTTTGCTGTGGTTTCCTGCATTAAAGAATCAGTGCATGTGCAGCTACTGCATGGTCCATTTTCCCACCTGACATTTGTGATGTGTAAATCCTGGGCTTGTTGTACCCAGATAGTGATACCAAAGGCCATATCTCAAATATAGGTTCAGATAGTAAAGTTCCCATAATGTTAAAATGTCTTAAACTTCAGGGCTCCTTGGGCAGGGGTTAAGATAATTTTCAAGGCCCTTGCATTGCAAACACCTGAGCCCCAGTTTAAAGTCTTTGCATACCGCAATTTTGATAATAGCAATGACGATTGTTTAAATCAATATACAGTAAAGAGCAGACTGGAAGCTGATATGGTTTCCAATGTTACTTTTACTGAGACGTTATGAATAATGAAAATATTCTTTACAACTCTTTAGTTCACGTATTGATTTTACAAGTATCTTTCAATAAAAGTGACTTCTCAACATCTTGTTTAAAGTTTAGGTTGGTAAAGCCAATTAATTTAGTCTTTAATCCGATGTTTCTCCCTTCCAATTGGCATAGGGCAAGTGTAGCGGTTCCCTCCCAATGTAGGTGAAATAATAAAATGAAACCCATCTTACACAGTCATTTATCTCCTACCTCTCTATGCTGTATTCTCCTCTGAACTCACATTCTCCTCTCAGTATCAGTTATTCTCTTCTCCCTTTTAGTATTAGAGCGATTTTGCATTTATGCCTTTTCTCCAAATCTCCAGTAGATGTTCATGGGCTCTATAATGGTCCATCCCAACTCCTTTCTCCCTTTTCTCCTTCCTCTCCTCTGGATGACTGTAATTCATCCTTCCTCTGGATACAGATGATCCACAAGTTCCCTATCAGGGTAGGGACCTCTCCCTTTTGATGTTAGAGCAGCAAAGAAAATAACTAAGTCTATAGTTAATGGGTACTCAGAATTCAAATAATCAATTTAAAAAATACAAAAGAAATAGGGAGGTTGGAAAGAACCTCCTATTAACTAAAACAATAGGATGCCCCTGGTAGGGAAACAGAAAATCCGTGCACTAAGATGGTGGTCTGAGCATTTATATCAGAGGAATACAAAAATGTGCAGGAAAGAATTAAATGTCCACACGAGACCCGCTTTGCATCTTTAACTGCTGTTATATACACTGTGGAGTTGCCATTTAAAATGAAAACATCACATTTCTAAACCTCGTGTGGACATTTAATTCTTTCTTGCACATTTTTGTGGTTCGCTGAGCTTATTAGCGTGCAGTAGTGCTCCTGTTTGTTGTTTGGATTATCAGAGGAACATACCATGTACCTTTTCCTATGGGGGAAGTCCTTATAATCACACATTTACTATACTTGAAGATCTGCTCACGTTCAGGCCCCATAATGTAAATTAGTATGCATACTTGCACACCTTGTCCTTTATGTTCAGCTTGGTAGTCACCCTGTACTTGGAAATCTGCTGGAGCTAGTCAAGTCAGAACACTGGATCTGCAAAACTGAGGCCTGCAGGAGGACTAGCTTTGTCATCTTGATGTACTGGTGCATTTTTTTTTTTTATAGAACTGTGATCAATGAACTAAAATAAATAATATTGATAATTCACTGTGAGATGTAAGCTGATTCTGAGGCTTACAGACTTACCAGAAGTTAAATCTTTTGATGCCATGTCACATTCTAGATCATGAACTGCCTCCATTGTATGCAGATCTATCTCATGCACATTCATTGTAGATATACTGAAAACATGACTTGTTTGTGGCTTTTGAGGACCGGAGTTGGCCACCTCTGTTTTAGATCATTAGGTGCTGTCTATTTAGGTTTAAGTAGACCCCATTGCAAAGAGACTTGACCACATAATCTGAACAGAAATATTGAACTTTATTTCCCAGCATACCCTCCGGTGCCTCATGAGTTTTACTGAAACTTTGTTAGCACAATCTTTAAGGGAACATCATACAGTGAACATTATACTCCACAGCACACCCCAGATCCCTTCCTAAGCCTCTTACCCCTACTCCTCTGGTGCCATAATAAAAAATGGTCCTGGCTGACCTGTGATTGGTGCCATTTTGGGCTCAGATGCTGGAGGGTCCTAATAAGGTTTAGAATGGGGTAAGATATTGGTGAGGGTTAAATCTGGAGGAGATATGAGCATACTAGAGGGGCTTTTAAAAAAATATTTTGGCAGTGTGTGCTGGAGTGGGAGACTCAGGATCTCCATTTTCTTTTCATTTTGTTTTTTTTTTCATTTCTTTTACTTTTTCTTTTGTCTTTTTTTGTTTATTTCATTTCAAATATAGCCCAGGCTTAAATCAGGTTCTAGGCAGTAGAAATGTGCCCTTTACTTAATGTTAAACCTTTTGCTACTTAACATTTACCTTTGGTTAATATGATATTGCAATTTCAGAAAGAGATGGTCTGTTTCTTATCTGCCTCTTTAAGAAAACGTGAGATCTCTAGAGGAAGTGTACTTTATTTTTAATATAAACTTATGCCTAGAGGGGATCTAGGGGAGTCTTCTCTGTGATTTTCTGACCTGGGATTCTTGTCGGTGATTGCTGGTGGTTCTACTGTTTACCCAGCCCATGACACCATGGAAGCCATGTAACTGACCACTAGGCTCCTGGGTAATTCCTAATTGCACTTAGGGGAACCTGCAGTCCACAGCATTCTTGTGGGAATTGTAAAAGAATTTACTGAGTGGCACTGCTGAGAATATGTTGAGAAGGACTGTGTGAAGAGACGTGAGTACTGATAATACCTTGCTTGAAGTGTGCCTGAGAATCTGATTAACCTCTTGAAGCTGTAGAAGAAGAGAAAATGTTGAAGTATATTGTTTTTTGTCCTGCTTCTCATATCTGCTGTTGGTTCTTGTGATTCATCCTTTTAGTGATTACTTTTATTTTGCTATTGATTGCCTGTAACCCCAGAAGATTCAAAATTTCTGTTTTTGAAGACACCCTTTGAGTGACACTGTATTACTTAGTTCCAGCGTGTGGATTCAACTTGTGAGTCTGCAAGAGAAAGGAAGAGGAGAGTGAAAGATGGTTATTATAGTGGTACAATCAGATGATTTCTGAGGTGAAAGGAAGGAAATAATACTTTTCTTTGTTCGGCATGAACAAATACAACCCTTTCCTCGAGGCCATGTTCGCTGCACCATCTGCTCAACCATTTTGTAAGTTTTGAACCAGAAAGACTAGTGTCAGGCTTCGAAACTCAGTACTTGAGAGACTATTTTATGTACCCCAGCAAGGGGGGGGGGGGGGTGGGTTACATGAATAAATGAAACAAAGCAAAGCTAAAACGTTTCCATGCACACCCCTACTCATTAATCCTAATGAAGCAATCACCCTAAACCAAGCTAGATGGAGATATGCAAATGTTTGCAGACAGAAGAAAATCAACCGATTGCGTACACACCCTGCACATGCGGCAGAGATGTGAAGACCGGGCAAGTAGCCAGTGCTGCCATTCAGCCCCAAGGACAGGTAATTAGAAGGGGAAAAATGTCTTCATACAGAGAAAAGTACTAGGGCCCTGGAGATGGAGAGACAGGCCAGGCCACCAACCCTGCTGAGAAGGACTTTCCTAAATAAGACGGGGCTACAAGCAAGAAGTGACTGGAGTGGGGTAGGGGAATAGAACAAGCTGCAGAGGAAGAAGACAACCAAGTATAAGGGGGGAAAGTAAACTGGATAGAAGGCCCCAAAGAATGGCACTGAAATGTGATTTATTATTAATCTACTGAGGAGAAGGGGTTGGGGGTGAAGGACAAGCCCAAGGAAGGCAGAGGGCTTTGGAACCGATGAAGGTCTATCTCTATTCCATCGTTTGAGTGTGGGCTGAGCCTAGAGCCTGCATCCACACCTTTATAATTACATTTCATAGTCCTGAATAATCAACACAATTAAATGCTTTGCTATAATTAGTAAAAACAGAGACAGACTTCTCTTCTCCTCTCTCTTTGATATTCATGTTCTAAAGTGCTCAGAACTGTGCAAAGGCCACTTTGCATGCTGAAAGAGCAAATTGTGTGCATTAAATGGAATAGCATGTATTATTTTCCCTTTTAGTATGCAAAATGGCATTTGTTTTCTGTCGACTTGTTATAATGTAACGCCTTTGCCGCGAATGTTCAGTTACTATGGAAACCGATGTGATTTGACACTTTGTTCAAGAATGTCGGTATACAAAAATTCTAAATAAATAAATAAATAAATAAATAAATAAAATGCTATTTGCTTTACAAATAAATATTTTTGTCTAACCGCTGGGCTAATAGCCCAGATAAGGTCCCAGGAACCACACCTCAAACAGAGTCTTAAATGCCCCAGGTTTCCCATGATGTTAATGCTATCTGAGTGTGTCCAAAATTGTAGGGGTGTGCATTTGTTTTGAACGAATGCGCATTCCGCAATGTATAGGTTCCTATTCATTACATTTGTGGGACCACGAAACGCATGGCAAACCACCACGAATGCAATGTATCATTACCGAATTTTTCCCCATCTTAAGGAGCAAATTTAAACAAAACTAACTAAAACCCCCCCCTTCTGACCCCCCCCCCCAAGACTTGCCAAAAGTCCTTGGTGGTCCAGCGGGGGTCCTGGAGTGATCTCCTGCACTCGTGCCGTCGGCTGCCGGTATCAAAATGGCGCTGATAGCCTTTTTCCTTACTATGTCACAGGGACTACCGGTGCCATTGGTCGGCCCTTGTCACATGGTAGGAACACAAGATGGCACTGACCATCCATTGCTCCTACCATGTAACAAGGGATGACCAATGGCACCGGTAGCCCCTTTGACATAGTAAGGGCAAAGGCTATCGGCACCATTTGGAATACCGGCAGCCAACGTCGTGAGTGCAGATCGCTCCAGGACCCCTGCTGGACCACCAGGGAATTTTGGCAAGTCTTGGGGTATCAGGAGGGTGGGGGTGGTCCAGCAGGGGTCCTGAAGTGATCTCCTGAACTCACGTCATTGCTGCCAGTATTCAAAATGGCGCCGATAGCCTTTGCCCTTACTATGTCACAGGGGCTACCAGTGCCATTGGTTAGCCCCTGTCACATGGTAGGGGCACAAGATGGTGCCAGCCATCCATTACTCCTACCATGTGACACGGGCTGACTAATGGCATTGGTAGCCCCTGTGACATAGTAAGGGCAAAGGCTATCGGCGCCATTTTGAATACTGGCAGCCGACAGTGCAAATGCAGATCACTCCAGGACCCCCGCTGGACCACCAGGGACTTTTGGCAAGTCTTGGGGTGTCAGGAGGGTGGGGGGGGGGGGTTGTAGTTAATTAAATTTAAAGGGTTGAGGTGGGTTTTTTTTTTTGTTTTTACAACTTTATTTATCAGTGTTTTAAACAATACAGACAGCAATATCCGCTTGTCATAGATAAAGGTGCAAGAAATTACAAAGAGAAATATTTTAACATTAATATAATTTCCATAATATTCTTTTATAAGATATTCTAGTTAACCATATTGCTCTATAGAAAAAAGAAAAAGAAATTAACCCTGTTATAATGCAAAAAGAGCCAAGATGGCTACAAATTTGAGCAAAAACAGGCAATTTTTTACAAGAAAAACACTGTGGTACATTGTCTTATATACCTAGACTAGGATTCAGTGACAGGTAATCTAGCATCAAGAAAACTACGTAACTCAATTGGTTCAAGAAACACATACCTTTCTTGCTGAAATTTAACCACACATTTACACGGATAATATATTGTGCACTGAGCCCCTAGGGACTTCACTTCCTGAATCATTTGCAAAAAATTCTTTCTATGAATTTGACTTACCCTAGTTATATCAAGAAAGGTCCAGATCATTTGACCTAAGTATAATTTTTCCTTATTCTTTAAAGACAGTTTAAGTATCTTGCCTCTATCCGCACTGTTCAGGAATTTAAAACATAATGTGCCCCTATATTCAACTTGTTCAGACATTGACTGTTCCAGAAAGGCAGTTAAATTACTTCCTTCATACTGTTGAGTATTCTGTTGACTGTTCTCATTCTTCTTTTTTCCCAATGACACAAAAAAGATTTTTTCAATAGCTGGTAACTCTCCCATAGTTAACATTAGATTCTCCATTAAATACTTCTTAAATTGCTCATAGGTGGATATTAATTTCACATTTGGGAAATTAAGAATTCTTAAGTTGTTATATCTCATTTGATTCTCAATAATTTCAATTTTCCTAGTATTCAACATACCTCCCTGAATCAGACCAGTCTGGACTTTTTCAATCTCAATAAACCTATTTCCAAAACTAGCTATTTTCTCTTCATGCTGTGTTACCAATGGTTCAACTTTTAATACCTGATTTTGTGTCACCACAACTGTTGCATTTAAAGTTAGGATAATTGACTTTAAGTCCGTTAGAGTGGCCCAGATAGTCTCCAGCGTAATCGGTTGTGTCTGTGATACAATAGAGTTATCCAACAAACTCACTGATCCTCGAGGAAAAAGTTCATTCTTCCTACCAAGAACCTCTGTCCCCCCTTCCTGCCCCCAAGGGTGTTGAAGTTATAGGGAATCCGTCTCTTCCCTCAGTGTTCCCTATAATTATAGGCCTAAAAACATCTCTCTCCATATTTCCTCCGATAGGGGTGGCTTCCATTAACCTATTAGGTTGGTTGCAAAAACCCAAAACTGGAGATTGTGGTAGGCATGGCGGTATGGGAGTCTTAGGTTCTCCGGGACTCAGCGAGGTGTTTAAATCCAGCAGCGTCTGTGTTTGCTCTACACCTACGCCATCGCCTGGCATCTCTCCCAGAGTTACTGCACCACTCCGCGTGAAAAACTTCCCATTTGAAAGCTGGGTAGGAGCATTGGTTATTGGAGTCGGGGGTTCTCCTCTAACTCTTCCTTTCCTCTTCGTATGAGGCATCATGTCTAGGAAACCAAGTTTAATGAGATATTCTCCGCGGTATTATTATTCACTCACCATCTTAGGCTCTGTGGTAGCCGCAATGGTCTTGAGATTTCTCCTCTGCAACTCTGGACAAAGCCACACGCACTTTGGTGGCATGCCGGCGGCTGCAGTGCGCCGCAGCAACACCAATTTTATGGGCGTGGGTTCCTCCCCTCAATATCGCAGGAACCAAGGACCAGAGTGGATTAGATGGAATCTCTGGAGCCCAGGTAAATCTCTAACCCAAAGCAACTGCAGTTGAAACGCCGCAGCAATGCCGATTTTATGGGCATGGGTTCCTCCCCTCAACATCGCAGGAACCAAGGACCGGAGTAGATTAGATGGAATCTCTGGAGCCCAGGTAAATCTCTAGTCCAAAGCAACTGCGGTTGAAACGCCGCAGCAACGCCAATTTTATGGGCATGGGTTCCTCCCCTCAACGTCGCAGGAACCAAGGACCGGAGTGGATTAGATGGAATCTCTGGAGCCCAGGTAAATCTCTAGTCCAAAGCAACTGCGGTTGAAATGCCGCAGCAACGCCAATTTTATGGGCGTGGGTTCCTCCCCTCAACGTCGCAGGAACCAAGGACCGGAGTGGATTAGATGGAATCTCTGCAGCCCAGGTAGATCTGTAGTCCAAAGTAATTGAGGTTGAAATGCCGCAGCAATGCTGATTTTATGGGCGTGGGTTCCTCCCCTCAACGTCGCAGGAACCAAGGACCGGAGTGGATTAGATGGAATCTCTGCAGCCCAGGTAGATCTCTAGTCGAAAGCAACTGCCGTTTTTACAACTTTAATGGGAAACGAATACCGAATTCAACTAATGGACAGCTCGGGTTTCCCCCCCATTGACCGAATGTAATGTATTTGGGTCCCGAAGAATACGAATACCGAATCCAACAAATACTTTCCATCTGCACATCCCTACAAGATTGCCTGGCTGGTGGGTAGATTATTCTTCTAGGCTCTGTGCATTGCTTTAAGTGAAACCCTCACTTTACTGATGATCTCTTAGTTGTAAACAGCAGTAATAATTATGCTGGAGACTGTTATAGTTTCCAACATAGCTTTTACTGTTGAATTATGCAGTTGATGGAAAAGTTCTTTACAGATTTGGTTATTCCCAGAACATAATATACAAGTTCCAAGGTTTTCTTTTGATAAAATTGTGACCCTCATTTCTATTTCAAGGGCTTCTGATGCTTACTGAATGGAAGTTATCCAATTTAGTTATTCCCCTGTCCAATTATGTGGTAGGGTCAATTCCCTCCCAATTGATGGGAATATCTTTTTAGTCCATTTGTGTATTCCATAAAACTAATGCAATTCACTTACTTCTCCTTTAGTTCTTCTCTCCTCTCATCCATCCTGTTGGTGGCACCTGAGGGATACTGGTCTTACTCCTCTTCTCCCATTATCTCTTTGAGAGGGTAGTCACCTCAGAGTGGGTCCACAAAGTCTCCTTCTCTCCCATTTCACTCTGTCTACCCATGGATGACCCTTATGTCATTGATCTTGGAGGATGCCAGTAATCACCAATGGTCCTCTCTCAGTGATGTAGAACAAAAAGGGAATGTATATGAGTCCTGGGACTTGGGGCACTCAGCAAAAAGCAAAAGGGACATGCCATATTCAATTAAGGAAACTAAGGAACGCAGGTGGGAAGAGTGGAAAACCTCCCCTTTAAGCAAAGAAAAGGTCTCAAAAAACATGGTACTCAAATGAATGAAGGTCTCCATGCTTTGCCACGGTCTCAACCATAGAGACCTCAGAGTCCTTTTTCATCAAAAGTAAAAGAAAAATAGGAAACAGCAATGAACATGCTGCCCCAGAAAGGTCAACTCAGGCTTAAAATGATGGCAGGCATTTTTAATTGCTAGGAACCCACCATATTAGGCTCCTACATGGGGGGAACTGTTCCTTTCATCGTTACTAATTCTATTTCCCCCTGTCATAGATACAACCACATACTCCTGGTCAAGAACCTTTAGGCTCTATACACTTGCACAATTTTATTTAAATTACCGTAATCAATGAATGACTGTGATGAAAAGTTATGCAAAGTGACTTATTAGCTTTGAATGCATAGCTAAACTGTGTGAAAAATCTTTTGCATATACAATTTCACAAAAAAATTAACCTCACTACGCCTGCTGTGTTAATTGGTTCTCCCCTAGTTCATTGTAAACCGGTACGATAAGACCTGTTGAGCATCGGTATATTAAAAGAAATTAAATAAATAAATAAATAAATAAATAAATAAATACAATGAAGTGTAATTAAAATTTTTACAACAATTTTCGTAGAAAAACTACATGCACTATTTTGCTACAGGGCTTATGCGCTTATAACTCCTGGTAGCAAAAGAGTACACGCTAAAATAAAAACAGTGTAGACAATGCTGCACACTATAGTATATCAACCTCTTTGCTATCTGATCTTTAAGTTTATCTTACAGTGCTCATTTTCTTTGTACTATCTTATACAATCCTTTGCTGGCTAGCATTCCCTTCCTTTGGTAATGGAATACACACTGTTTTTGAGCAAAAACCTTTAGAAATTTCCCTTAGAGAAACAGTTCAAATGGCAAAGTTTTTACCAGGTACTAACCGCAGAACAGATCGTGAAAGTCTGATGTAAAAAATTTGGATCAACCTAAAAAAAGGCGAGAACAGCTACAAGATCAACAAGATACAATTTAGAGGCTTATCTATTTGAAGGCTTTAATAAAAATGAAAACAGATTAGCTAAGCTTGATACAGACAACACTATCTGAAATTTATCTCGTGTACATGTGTAATGTGTGTCTCTGTGTATATCTATGCATGTAACCCATTCTTCCTTGCTTTCTTTTTTCAGTTAAAATTTCTTTATTAATTTTAAAAGATACAATACAGAAGTAAACAAAGAGCAGACAAGAACAAAAGCAATGAGTCTCTAATATATGACCAGGTCGGGTACATTAACAGTATGGAAATAGGACCTGGTGAAGCATGGTAAAAACAAAGATTACAGATTAATGAATTGGTCCAAAGGTCTCCACATTTCTACACACAGCCACTCTATTGGATTTAGCAGCTATAACTGATTCCTATTCATATATCATACAAACCAAATTCCATCATCAATTTACATTTGTTAATGCAGAATTTTTCCAATTAGTTAAAAGCAATTACAAAGCTCCACAAAGGAGGAAAATGACCAATTTCTGTTGAGATGACAGAGAGAGATGAAAAGCTTGTGATTTCAAAATAATAATTCTATAGGGAGACTAATTAGGCCTATGGTCTTTTTCTGCCGTTATGTTCCTATGGCAGTTAATATTCACAACCTTTTTGATTCTTTCCTAAATCTCTTCTCCAAATAATTTTACTGTTAGACAATGAAAAAGCATACGTGAAAGGGGTGCTTTATTTCCATTACAGGACCAACAGAAATGTGACCTTGTGATGCCCTCTTTATATAGATTCCATAGAGTCCACAATGACCGGTGAGCAAAAATGCATAGATTGGGTGATACAAGAAGATATGGATATCCACGTGGTTGACTTCCAAAAGTGTTCCTACGAAACTGTATCTTCATCAGATTCCCAGCCTTGTTTATTTTCTAAACTTTTAATTTATACTAGAATGTTTTGAGGTATCAGTGTTAATTGAAATACTGCTTCAGTTTTGCTATGAGCCAAGCTGCTAGAAGGGGAAGCCGGTATTTAGAATGGAACATTTATGAGAATTCAGAAAGAGCCATAGATCACTCAAGACCGATGTCCCCCCTGGGGTTTCCTGCGCGATGGGAGGGGGCGGGGAGAAGATGTACTTTTCAAGACCCTTAAGGTTTTCTTTCTCGCACAGGGGCTTTTCCTGCTCACCAGTACAACCAGGCGAATAAAAGAAAAAATATCAGCAACCAACTCATGAATTGTAGTTCAAAAATAAATTTCTTTACTGTGACTGATAGCAGGGTGCGAATCCAGGGTGATCATGACTGCCCCTCTTATGGATCTTCAGATACACTGAATACTGACCTCTGAGGTAAATGGAGGCACAAACAGGTACACTGTTTCTAGCTAGAATTTACTGGACTGCAATCTAGTGCCCGGAGTTAACACTTTATATACTAGGCTGAATATTTCACAATACATTCAGAAATCGTATTAAATCCTTGTAGATGGTTACCACAGTTGTATGATTCAGAAAGCTGATTTTGAAACCTTTGAAAGAAAAACTCTGACTGCTTTGTTTTCTTTAATGCAGTTGTCCAGTGACATAAGGCCCTGCTAAGAAAGAACATAGTAAAAGTTCCCAGATCCCAAGAATAACACTGCCACTTTGGTGAGACATCGTGGAACGCTTCATTTCTTGTACCTGATGCACACCAGTGTTTTGTGTAGCATATATTGTTTACTGCTCTCTAATAAAATACATTTTGATGGAAAAAATAGAGACTTGTGGACTACCAATTAAAATGTGTTCTTTAATTTTTGGTCCATAGTTGATATATGGCAAAAATGGAATGGAATGTTCAGGATGCATTGGATTTTGGGTTTTACAAATAATTGCCCTCTTGTTGCCTGATGTTGCCATCTAATTAATTTATCACCCAGAAAGAACACATCTCACATACTGAGTATATTTATTCTCGCTCTGCTGAATCATAGGCAGTCCTGGTAGCACTGCCTATAATATATTTGCAGTAGAGGGGTTTGGGTTAAACAGTATCCTCCCCAACAGCAATAACCAAGCAACATAGAAAAATGTTTACAATTTAGGGAATTTTTAATGATTCTACAAGTCATATTTCTCTATATATTTCATGTTTGAATAATTATTCGTTGAGACAGTTGTCATGAAACCTGTCAACAAGGATTGGTGCATTAGGAATACACACAGAATAATAACACTTTTGTGAATATTAGATGGGATAAATCTCTAGAGGGCTCTTTTTTTTCCATTTTTTGATATTTTCTGTTTGATGGGTTTTATGAGGTATTTTTCATTTTGTGTCTTAAGAACATAAGAATAAAAGAAGTTGCCATACTGGCTCAGACCCAGCATCCTGTTTCCAACAGTGGCCAATCCAGGTTACAAGTACCTGGCAAGTACCCAAACCTTAAATAGATCCCATGCTACTAATGCCAGTGATAGCAGTGGCTATTCCCTAATTCAACTTGATTAAAAGCAGCTTATGGATGTATCCAAACCTTTTTCAAAAACCACCTACACTAACTGCCCTAACTATATCCTCTGGCAATGAATTCCAGAACTTAAGGGGTACATTTTAAAAAACAGCGCACGCTCGTACTTTTGTTTGCGCCCCAGGCGTAAACAAAAGTATGCTGGATTTTATAAGACATGCACATAGCCACGCGTATCTTATAAAATCCGGGGTCGGCGCACGCAAGGGGGTGCACATTTGTGCAACTTGCGCGCGCAGAGCCCTGCGCATGCTGCCCGTTCCCTCCACCCCTGCACCTTCCCCTCCCTTCCCCTACCTAACCCACCCCCACGGCCCTATCTAGACACCCCCTCCCCTTCCTTTATTTGAAAAGTTACTACTGCCTCCGGGCGCGTCGGCTGTCTGCTGGCGCGGCAGGCCCTGACACAGGCCGCTGTGTTGGGGCACTCGGCCACGCCCCTGGACCGCCCACATGCCCCCGAGCCGACACCGCGCCCCCTGGCCACGCCCCCGACCGCCCCTTTTTGCAAGCCCCAGGACTTACACGCGTCCCGGGGCTTGCGCGCGCCACCGAGCCTATGCAAAATAGGCTCGGTGCATACAGGGGGACTTTTAAGGATAACGTACATAACTTATGTGCGTAACCCTTTTAAAATCCAGCCCTAACTGTACATTGAGTGAAAAAGAATTTTCTCCAATTTGGTTTAAATGTGCTACTTGCCAACCTCATGGAGTGCCCCTTAGTCTTTCTATTATCTGAAAGAGTATATAACCAATTCACATTTACCCATTCCAGTCTTCTCATGATTTTATAGACCTCTATCATATCTCCCTCAGCCATCTCTTCTCCAAGCTGAACAGCCCTAGCCTTTCATCATAAAAGAGTCATTCCATCCCTTTTATAATTTTAGTCGCTCTTTTCTGTTTCTTCTCCAGTGCAACCATATCTTTTCTTAGATGCGGTGACCAGAACTTCACCCAGTATTTAAGGTGTAGTCTCACCATGGAGTGATACAGAGGTATTATGACATTCTCTGTTGAATTCACCATTCTCTTCCTAATAATTCATAACATTCTCTTTGCTTTTTGATCAAGGCAGCACACTGAGCTGACAATTTCAATGTATTATCCACTGACCCCTAAATTGTTTTCCACTGTTTTCCTGGCACTGATGTCAGGTTCACTGGTCTATAGTTTCCCTGATCTGCCCTGGAGCCCTTTCTAAATATCAGGATTATATTGGCCACCCTCCAGTCTTCAGGTACAATGGAGAATTTTAATGATAGATTTCAAATTGTAACTAATTTTATTTTTAAGTTCTTTCAGAACCCTGGGGTATATACCATCTGGTCCAGGTGATTTGCTATTCTGCAGTGTTTTAATCTTGCCTTCTGCATCTTCCAGGTTCACGCTGATTAGGTTCAGTTCATCTGAATCATCATCCTTGAAAATTGTCTCTGGAACTGTATCTTCCCAACATCCTCATTAGTAAATACAGAAGAAAATAATTAATTGTTAGGGAGGTAGCCATCCAGCCACTCTGTGAGCCCTTTTAGACTGACAGGTAGTGATGAGGATCCCTGTGTGGCAAGGTACTGGAATGTGCCACTCAGGTGAAGCCTTGTGGCTCTTCTCTCCATAGGCAGAAATGCCATCCAGGTAGACCATGACATGAGACTGGAGGAGGTCTCGGAAAATATGATTGACCATAACTTGGAAGACCGCAGGGGAGTTGCACAATCTGAAAGGCATCCCTAAATATTCATAATGGTCATCCCTGGTGTTAAACGCAGTCTTCCACTCATCTCCCTCCCAGATCCGTATCAAATTATATGCCCCCCCCAGGTCTATTTTCATGAAAATATGAGCCCCCATCAAACGATTGACTCATTCCATAATGAGAGGTAATGGGTAGTGATTCTTCCTGGTGATCACATTCAGACCCTGATAATCAATTCAAGGCTGAAGAGAGCCATCTTTCTTTCCCACAAAGAAGAATACAGCTTCTGCCAGGGAGGAGGAAGGGTGGATAAAGCCCCTTTCCAAGTTGTCTTGAATATATTGTGTCATTACTGAAGTTTCTGGAAAGGCTAGGGGGTAAACCATACCCCAGGGGGCATCTTCTAGGGTATCAGGTCACTAGGACAGTCATAGACCTAGTGTGAAGGTAAGACCATTTTTTCTTTTTTAACAAAAGACATCAGTAGGAGGAGCATCAGGAGCATGCAATCCAGGCAAGGTAGGGCTGACCTGGTGTTGTTCAAGGGAAGAGATCGGTGTTTTGGATATGCATTACTTGCTTCAGGCGGGACTCCACTTGGAGATTTGTAAGGCCCCCCAATCAATTAGGGGTTGATGTTGGGACAGGCAGAGCAGGCCGAGGATTACCGCATTCACTGCCTTCGGTAAGAAATACAGGTGAATGTTTTCCTGTTGAAGAATGCTTGTGCACAGTCATGGTCTTGGTAATGTGCCCTGGCAAAGGTGTTATGCTCAGGCTTGTGAACCCTTGGGCCGACGGGAGGATGGAATACCTTAGGAGGAAGATCCGAAGGTTCTCCCATCGGGTGGCGAGGCAGGAGCAGAAGATGTGACCAGCTGACCTTCGGCACTGAAGGCAGAGACGCCTGTGGAGGCAGATGAGGAGTCAAGATGTTTGAGGAGAAGAAGTGTGTCTTCGCCACTGGAAGCCTGCGGTCCCCCCAGGAGGAGCCTGTAGGGACCCGGACCGCTGGGACTTAGGTGGACCCTTGAGAGGTCGAGAGTTCGGTGCAAGGGCTGACTGGAGCTTCACCCCTGGAGGCCCGCGGTCCCCCTGGGAGGAGCTCGTAGGGACCCGGGCCGCTGGGACTTAGGCAGGCCCTTGGAGACAACGGTCAAGAAGAGTCTGAGGTCAAGTGCCAGAGGGTCGTCGCTCACCAGTCCGAGGTTACACACCAAGGGATCACCACTTGCCAGTCCGAAGTCACACACCAGAGAATCACCGCTTGCCAATCCAAAGTCAATACCAGGAATCACTGCTAGCCAATCCGAAGTCAAAACCAGGAATCACCGCTAGCCGATCCGAAGTCAGGAACCAGGAAACCAGACGAAACAGGAACAAGGATCCAAAGCACAAGAACTCACCGAAGCAAGCAGACCTGACTAACCAAGGAAGTTGCCAAGTCAAGGAATAAGCAGAGGAAGCCGCCCTTTATACTTCCCATGCTCTGGCTGATAGAGAACAGCTGAAGCGAGTTAAAGGGATCAGGTCCCTTTAAATCTGTCAAGGAGGCGCGGCCTCATGCCTAAAGATGGCAGTGGCCATCTTGGATTTCCTCCGCGGAGGAAATCACTGCTGGACGCCGCAAGGGGGGAGCAGGGACGGCTTCCCCTGCGGCGAGCAGCACAAGGACTCGTGCTGGAGTGATGGGCCTCAAGTCAGGGCCTTCCCCCGGGACTCCCGCGGCGGTTTGCCGTCGCGGGCAAGGTAGGGGACCGCGGTCGTGGCCTACCACAGCCGCAGAACACAACACAGAGGTTCACTGGAGATGGAGGACATCACAAGTGGTGTCTCCAGTGGTTCCGTGGGGAGGCCTTACTGGTGAACTCCTGATTTGTCTATGAAGCTTCCTGCCACACCTGAGTCCAGGAGGGCCTGGAAGTGTATCATGGTGCTGTTCACAGTCAGACTTACTGGCAACAGGACTTGTGGAGAGGTGCCTTGTCGACCTAGGGTGGCCTCGCCTACCATCTCTAGGGCATTGGGCTGAGTAGTCACTGGCACTGGTGCAATAGAGGCAGAGGTTCAGACTTCGCCATCACTTGCATTCCTCTGGGGTTAGCATAAGATGGTTCACCTGCATCAGTTTCTCAGTGGAGTAAGGCTGAGTCTGTCTTCTGCGAGGAGCCACAGGTCGTTGAAAGTGGGATGTGAGATAAATTGGGTAACGGGCTTGCCCTCGTTCCTGGGCACACTCGTGGAAGTGGAGGTCCAGCCAAATGGCTAAGCTAATGAGCTTCTCCAGTAACTCATCTATTTCTCACCCTCTGAGCTCATCCTTGATGGTCTCTGAGAGAGTCTGTCAAAAAATAGCTACCAGACTATCATCCACCACTGCAGCTCCAAGGCCACTGTCCAAACCTGGACTGCATATTCCCCCATGGTTCTGGGGCCCTGGTAAATCTGTAAGAGGTCGGATGCAGCAGAAGATGCTTGACCTGGGTTGTTGAAGACGAGGCAGAAGTCTCGAAGAAATCACTCTAGGTTTTCCAGAATAGGGTCTTCCTGCTCCTACAGCGGGGATGCCCAGGCTAGGGCGGATCATCCCAGCAGGGATAGCATGAAGATTACCTTGGTTTTGTTAGTAAGGTAGAGGGTCACATGCAGGGTGAAATTCATCCGGCACTGATTGATGAATCTCCGACATTCCTGATGATCGCTGTGGTACCTTGATGGAGGAGGTAGTTGGGGAAGCATCAGCGTAGAGGGTGCAGGAGCCAGTGGTGGAGGCACTATGGGTTGTGCCAGCTGGGGGGAGAGTGCATCCATCCCGACTGTCAGTCTTTCCAAAACCTCCGTGATCTGATCCAGTACATTTTGCTGCTGCTAAATTCGTTGTGCCATTCCAGGAATGGCATGGAGCATGGCCAGCTCCACCAGGTCCATGGCCTCAGCAAACCGTTAGGGAATTAGCCCTCTGACCACTCCATGAGCCCTTTTTTGATTGACTGGTAGCAATGTGGATCCTTGCATAATGAGGTTCTGGAATGTGCTGCATGGGTGAACCCGTGTGGCTCCTCTCGCCACAGGTGGAAGTGCTAAAAAGGGACCAACAGGAGATTCACCTATAGCAACCATTGTTCAGTAGGTTGAGCCCTTGGTGTGGATGGCCAGCAGGACTTAGGCGGGTCCCGGGGCAAGGCAAGGGAGAATGTCCAGGTCCAAGCAGAGGTCACGGCAGGTGGCAAACAAGGGAATCCCGAGAACTAAGCAAGGTCAGGGCTGCAACAGAAGGCAGAATCCATGAGATGAACCAGGTTCAGGGCAAGCAGAAGGTAAACAGTATTCAGGTTCAAAGCTGAGGTCAGGTCCAAGCAGTAAATCCAAAAGAAGCAGGGAGACAGGAGAAGAAACAGAAGCAAGACACATAAGAAGAAAAGAGTCAGGAGAAGGCGCAGACACCAGACAAGCCAGGAACAAGAGCAGGAACAGGAGCACAAAGCAGGGACATGAACTAGCAACACTCACTGAGAGGCAGACTACTCAGGATACCTGTTGCGGAGGCACTGACTGGTTGCAAGAGACTTCCTTGTATACTGTGGAAGGATGTGATAACATCAGCCAGTGCCAAAGGAAGACCTGGCTAGAGGACCTAAAAAGGCAGTCCAGAGTTAGAGGAAGTTATATCTCGAGTCCTAGGAACAGCATGCGCCGGAGTCGCTTTGGATCAGAGATGAGGGGCTTAACATTAATTTAGACTTCCCTTGATGGCCTTATCTTCCTTAAGTGCCCCTTTAACCTCTCGTTCACTTAATGGTCCAGCTGACTCCCTCGCACGTTTCCTACTTTGGATATATTTTGAAAAGTTTTTGTTATGAGTTTTTGCCTCTATGGCCAACTTAATTTCAAATTATCTCTTAGTCTGTATTATTAATGTTTACATTAAACTTGACAATGCTCATGCTTTTTCCTATTTTCTTCAGATAGATCCTTCTTCCAATTTTTGAAGGAAGTTTATTTGGCTAAAGTAGCCTCTTTCACCTCACCTTTTAACCATGCCAGTTCCTTCCACCATTCTTAATGCATGAAATACATCTGGACTGTGCTTCTAAAATTGTATTTTTAAACAATGTCCATGCCTATTTACATAGAAACATAGAAACATAGAAATGACGGCAGAAGAAGACAAGTCTGCCCATCAAGCCTCACACTTCTTTTTTTCTCATACTTATCTGTTTCTCTTGGCTCCTAGTAACCTTTGGTTCTATTTCCCCTTCACACCCACCATTAATGCAGAGAGCATTGATGGAGCTGCATCCAAGTGAAATATCAAGCTTGATTAGTTAGGGGTAGTAACCGCCGCAATAAGCAAGCTACACCCATGCTTATTTGTTTTATCCAGACTATGTTATTCAGCCCTTATTGGTTGTTTTTCTTCTCCCCTGCCATTGTAGCAGAGAGCTATGCTAGATATGCATGTACTATTAGTTTTACTTTTCCCCTGCCGTTGAAGCAGAGAGCAATGCTGGATATGTGTGAAGTATTAGTTTTTCTTCTCCCCTGCTGTTGAAGCAGAGAGCTATGTTGGATATGTATTGAAAGTGAAGTATGCATTGAAAGCCACATTATCTATCAACAAATATTGAATAAGCCTAATAATTGGTAGTACCTATAGCTTATGAACTCTTCGTTAATTATACATACTCTTGCCCACCCCTGTTTTTTGTTTTGTTTTTTTTTAAATATGGAGATGGCAGGCCTCCATCCTTCTGCTCCGTGAAGGTGGAACACCAACCACTGGCCACTGGCATCCCGCTCCGTGAATGCCTCTGTGGCTACTGCCACTCCATGCAGTGTTTTGCTGCCTCCTCTTTATAAACTTCCTCTAGACCTTTGCAGCTGTTCCTTTCAGTTTTTTCTATTTTTCTCATTTTATCAAAGCTTCCCTTTTGAAAGTTTAGTGTTAGAGCTGTGGATTTACATATTGTTCCCCTTCTAGTCATTAGTTCAAATGTAATCATGTTATGATCATTATTGCCAAGTGGCTCCACCACCGTTATCTCTCCCACCAAATCCTGCATTCCACTAAGAATTAGATTTAAAATAGCTTCCTCTCTCGTTGGTTCCTGAACTAATTGCTCCATGAAGCAGTCATTTATTCCATCCAGGAACTTTACCTCTCTAACATGTCCTGATGTTACATTTACCCAGTAAATATTGGGGTAATTGCAATTTCCCATTATTACTACATTGCAGGTTAGCTTCCCTGATGTCTCTTAGCATCTCATCATTTTGGCCAGGTGGATGGTATTTATTTATTTATTTATTTATTTATTTATTTATTTATTAGCTTTTATAAACCGACATTCAACACATGTTATCACATCGGTTTACATAGAACAAATTTAAAAAAGGTTACAGTGCAACAGAGTATAACACATGGGAGAACAAAACAGGGGGATTTAGATTAACTGATATATAAGGCAAATAAAGAAAAATTTGAGAGGTAAATAAATTAGGTAAAGAAAAATTCAAGTGGGTGATATATATATATATATATATATATATATATATGGATGGTAGTATACTCCTATTGCTATACTCTTACCCAACACACATGGGATTTCTATCCACAAAATTTCTACTGTGCATGTTCTTTATCCTGTTTGTCTCCATGCCATCCAGGCCATAAGGTGCCACCTCCCACCCTCACCCCCACCAAGTTGATCCTCCCTATCAGGCAGACACTATAATTAACTCCCTTTGTCTTGGTTAACGCAGATATACACAAACTGTAACTATTTATTTCCTCTGGCTTGCTTTCTATCTCAGACACACACATACACACTCTAAAGGATATACTCCAGTATTTCATTTCTCCCCAAACCTTTTTAAGTCCTATGATTTCCCAAAGCAATACTGTCAACGTTTTTATACTTAGGTATACACAAACTCTAAACTATTACCTCCCAATGGCTTGCTTTTTATATCAGCTACACACAAACTCTTATTGCCTCTCTCTGGCTTGCTTTTTATCTCAGACACACAAACACACTAAAGAATATATGCATTATTTCTCATCTCCCCAAACTTTTTTAAGTCCTAAGATTTTCCAAAGCAATACTTACTGATCCTCTTCAGCCACCAGCAAGATGATCTCCTCTCAATGCTCCCACTGCATTAAAAATAATTAAACAAATAAATAGGTCAGGCCTCCAATTGCCTGCCAAAAAAGAGGCAGTAGGGGATCAAACCTGCAGCCCCAGGTGGTTAAGAACAGAGCCACAGGGACTCTGAATTATTAAGACCCTGCAGAAAATACTAAGTGAAGTAAAGTCAGGGAAACCTGCCTCTGGAGGATCCAGCCTTGGGTGTGTCCCAAATAGAGAGCTATATTTAAGGAACTATAGAGTTACATACATTTGATGATCTAACATTATGTTAAATCATATTTGGTGATTAACTGACATGAAATCTAAAGTTTCTGCAATGCAGATGAGGAAAAGGCAGCCAGGCAGACACAACATAGTGAACTAAAGAGGGAGTCATGAAAAAGATAACATATAAAAGGTGGTAGAGAATCAAAAGTTATACCTTTTAGAGATATTTTATGAGATTATTATATTAATTAATACTTTATAATAACTTGATTATAACATACAGTCAACATTACAATTCATTGCACATGTTCCTTACACTTGCAAGCTAGCATAAAAAAGAGTTGACAAGCAATCCAATCAAACTTCATGGAAGCATACTAGTCATTTCCAGATAAAAAGATTTATCCAGAAACAAGGCAGTAATGACCAGAAAAAGCATGTTCATTAGCTAGGACCTGTGAAAACTGTACGTTATCTAAATCATGATCACAATGACACAATTCTATTTCATATGGGTTGCAACTTGCAAAACCTTGACCTCTCTGAAGTTATCTAGAAGTCATGCCCTCTTGGCATCAGGTGGGGAGATATGACATTCATTTAATGCAGACCTCATGGTAATGCAATGAGAGATAATGATATAGACAGTCTATACTGTCAGATACCCTTGTTTGATATGTTTACAAATAAGGATGAATACAATGGCTGATCCCCATTGAAAATGTTTTCCATGATTGCTGTTGAAATTCAGTGAATGTAAATTTGTAATCAAATAAAAGCAAGCAGTGTTTTCTTATTGTTTTTTGTTACAAACTTGAAAAATGAATTCATGTTTTAAGTAAAGCATCTGTATGTGCTTGTTAGATATTAGGCTCATAATGAGATTACACAGGAGTCTCTTAAGGAAATTGTATAACACTGCTTGTTCAATGAACAAAACTAACTTTTGGCCCTGAGGTCATGGGGTCAGAATGACCACTGTAGCTTAATACCACTATCTGCATTGCAGTTCAATGACCTTTATGGTGTAATGCCATTTCAGACAGGTTACAACTTCCTGGGTTGAGGTGAGTGTTAGTATAAACATGCAATTAAATTTATATCCTAGATTATATACATTTTAATAATCAAATTAAAAACACATAATGCTGACTCCTTGAAGCCGTATACCAGTTTGAACAAAAAGTAATAGTTGTCTTGCCTGATAATTAAACTGTCATTCTCAATGAATAACTAATGTTTGAATGTAAAGCAGTTAGATGAAGTTATACTATAATTTACTTAGCCATATTAACTACAACAAAATAAGAAATTTACAAAATACATGCACTGAGATTTTTGAGTTAAACCAAAATCAACATTTTTGGTACTGTGAATATAAAATGCAAGTAATTCACCTGCAGGGTTTGCAAGCAATAATTACCCTTTAGAAACTACAAAAAAGGAATAGACTAGTGAGAAAAGTGCTCTGATTAGAGTAAAAAAATTTAATATATTTTAATCCTCGGCAATTTAATTAAGCAATTAAAAGGTTTAGACTAGGAAAATTGCCAGTGATATTTGTTGAAGGTCTAGTTATGTTCTGAAAAGAAAGACTCTAGAAAAAATGAAAACCATATGAATTACGATCTAGATGTTAAATTTGTACATCAGAAGAACAACTGAAAAATGTTTATTCTCTTCTGCCAAATGTATTCTGTGGCCTACAGAAAAAATATCACAAATCTTTTGGTACATAAAATCTTAATATTACATTGACCTTTTATTATCTCCTATGACAGAATCCTGTGTATAGAAGCAGCCAACTAATCTAATATCTGCAAAGTTTAAAGCTGTGGTTGTTAGAGATGTGAATCGGAACTGGAATCGGTTCCGATTCACATCGTGATTTTTTTTTCGTCCGGCCCGATCGGGTTTTTTTTTTATTGGCTGTGCCCGAGCCAATAAACAAAAAACCCACCCCAACCTTTTAAAACGAATCCCTTAGCTTCCCCCATCCACCCCAAAACCTTTTACAGGTACCTGGTGGTCCAGTGGGGGTCCCAGCAGCGATCTCCTGCTCTCGGGCCGTCGGCTGCCACTAATAAAAATGGCGCCGATGGCCCTTTGCCCTTACCATGTGACAGGGTATCCGTGCCATTATCCGGCCCCTGTCACATGGTAGGAGCACATGGATATGCCTCAGCAGCAAACGTCCATCAGACCCGGACGGAGTCGCCTCAGAGGTAGAGAGGGCGGAGTGAGGGCATTGAGAAGCGACGGACGCAACACTCGCTTATATACTAGGTAGGGATGATGTCATCACTGAGCGCCCGACTGGGTTTCCCGCACTTGGCCCTTTAAATTGAAAGAGGTTGGCCGCGTGCACATCTAGGGGCAGGACTGAGGAGACACTGGACATGGAGCCCCGGCGGGAGCTCAGCTGTGAGACCTGCGATGTTGCCGGAGTCAGAGCGGGCCGAGGAGAGTGACGGGGACGGCTGGGACCGGCAGTGGAAGGGAGACCCGAGCTTGTGGACAGCCAGGAGAGGTGAGCAGGCTCGGCTGCAGAGCGTACGCGGCCGGGAAGCACAACAGTGGTATGTATGACAGTGAAGATGTCATAAAAAATTAAGGAAATATAAACAATCCACAGTCAACTATGTTACATAAAATTTCCACTTGAGCTGATTAGAAAAATCTCACAACATTTAAAAAGTTACAAACATACTTTTGATTTTGCTTAATGATGATGAAACAGGAAATGTTTTCAAAATGTTGCATAAATTGGCTGAAAGCAAGAGTTGTCAAATTTTCATACATCTATTATAGTTTTTATTATAGTTTTCATAGTTGAATAACTTTTTAATGGTTGTATATTAATGAACATGTAGTGCGTAGAATCTTGCTGCAACAAAGAAAATTCTATATCGTCTTACTTGTAATGTTTAAGACTAATTAGGGACTAATTTTTATTAGGAAAATATTTTCTATGTTGTAAACAAACAATTCAATGAGAATGCTTATTTTGCTACATGTTTCAACCAGTACAATTTCAATAATATTTCACTCAAATGACAGACACATAGAAAGGAATTCATATCTGCAAAATGTTGTGACACATGAATGAATTTGCTTTATCATATCACACTTCAGAGGGAATTACAGAATATATGTGGCAGAAGTGAACAGCAATGTTTCAGTAGTTCTTCTGATTCTGAAATGTATTGTCAATATTGTAACACATGTGGTTTTCACTTTTTTCCTAGTGCCTTTCTTTTCAGAGCTGGTGGAAGCATCAGGCCTACTAGGTGGCCACCTAGAGCACCATTGGTCTGGGGACAGCGATGGCATAGCCTCTCCTTCTTCCTGCCTGACCGGCCCAGAAGATGAAGTGGTGGGCAGGAGGAAAGGGTATGTAGTCATGGCCAGAAGCGGAAGAAAGATCAACAGGCCCCACCCTGGGCTGTCGCAGGAAAAGGCAGCATCAGCCCCGGGTCCAAGCAGTGTTGGAGTGCAGAAGGAGGAGGAGGATTAGCAGCAACAGCGTTTCCCCCCATAACCACCACCAGGCACAGGAAACAGAGCAGCATCAGCCCCCGTGGCCTAAAGAAAAATGAAGAGTCCTATCTGCCATAAGGCCCGAAGCAGGAGGCTACCACTGGATGTGCTTCTGATGGGGAGGGGGAAGAAAGTTAGTGAGAGAGAATGTGTGTGTGTGTGTGTGTGTGTGAGAGAGAGAGAGAGAGCAAATGTGTGCTTGTATGTGTGTGTGTGTGTGAGAGAGAGCAAATGTGTGCTTGTATGTGTGTGTGTGTGTGAGAGAGAGCAAATGTGGGTATATATATGTGTGTGTATGTGTGTGTGTATGTGTTTGTGTGTGTGAGAGAGCATGTTCTGTGATTGAGCAAGTGTGTAAATATGAGAGATAGAGAGAGAGGAGAAATATTGTGAGTAACAACTGCTCTCCTTTCCCTTGCTAATCCAGAACAATCTTGCTGCGCTGGAGGTGGATCCTTGGCCTGGTGCAGGATTGGTACCGCCCTCCGGTCGGACCTGGAGAGCACCTGCCATCAGCCCGAGAAGAGGAGGCCTGGTATCAGGACCACTGAGGATCCCACCTCGTAGCGGCCCGAGAAGTTCAGGGCCACTGTGGAGCCCATCCTGTGGCGACCCACGAAGAGAGGGCCCAGAGATAAGTGAGAAGCTGAGGCCCTGTAGAATGTGTGTGTGTATGAAAGTGAGTTGAGAGATTGTGTGTGAGAGAGAGTGAGTTCACAGACTGTGTGTGGGAATGAGAGACATCATGTGAGAGCATCTTTGTGTGTGTGTGAGAGACAGCATTTGACAGTGAGAGCTGTGTGTGTGAGACAGCATGTGGGTGTGAGAGACTGTGCCTGTATGTGTACGTGTGAGAGAGAGAGAGACAGTGAGAATGAAAGCCTGCACGTGTGTTTGAGGGAAGAAGAAAAGAAAACAGGTGGATAGAGAAGAAACAGAAAAAAAAAAGAAATCCTGTAAAAGGAATTGGCAAAAGACCAAGAAATGGAAGGTGGGGGAAAAAAGCCTGTGACCAACCGATTAGAAAACTAAGATCAGACAGCAAAGGTAAAAAAAAAATCATTTTTGAATTTTGAGTGATTGGCATTGTTATCTTTGGGAATGTGCAAGAGTAGTACTTTCTCTATGCCGATCTAGCGATGTACGAGATCAGCATGGAGAAACTGGAAGCCCCCAAATTTTTAATACTGTGGGGTCAGCACAGAGGAGACAGCAGAATGGGCTTCAGTGTCAGTAGCAGAAATTGGCGCTTCCCCAATAACCATGCGGCAGCAATGACAGCAGCAGCAGAGGAACGAGAGAGACTCCAAGGTTGCTGGCAAAAGAATGAGAGTGGGTTTGCCTTCAGTGTGTGCATATATATGAATGGGAGTTTTGTGTGTGAGTGTGTGTGTGTGTGTGTGTGTGTGTGTATGTGAGTGGGTGCTGCAGAGTGGATTCCAACCCGCCAGCAGCTGAAATGAAGATGAGAGCAGGATGCTGCTGGTAGATCCCAACCAAAGAAAAGCTGGAGACACCTGTGGGTTTGTCTGAGAGGGAGCGTACGTGTGTATGAGCTTGTATGTGTGTGTGTATATCAGAAAGAGAGGAGAAATTCATGCATCCCTCTTCTACTAATCCATGACAATCTTGGGGTGACTGGAAATCAAAGTTCCTAAGTATGTAGAGCATGAATTTTTAAAATCATTTTTAGTTTTATTTTTCAGGTGTTATTTCCTGTGTCTGCTGTTTTGAAATATTTTATTGGTGTTTGGGACATTTAAAAAAACTTGTATATAAGTTTTTAATTATTTGACCTTTTATTCATCATGTTTTTTAAAAATATTATCAGTAAGTTCTTAGTATTATGATTATATATTTTATTTCTTGATTTTATTGTTTGATGTTTGAGGAATGGTGATGTTCTGTGTTTCTATTATTGCACTGCATAAAATATCTGACTTCTTGAAGTTTCCAGTTCAGTTTTTGTCTACGCATTTGTATTTCTACTTTATGGTTGCTCTATTCTGTATTTGGTGAGGGTCTGTTTATGTTCTGCATGTGTGACTGAGGTGAGCCATTTTCCTAATAGGAAGTGTATTAGTGTATTTGGGCATTCAGAGGGTCAAGCCCACACCCAACACACATCACAATAGGTCTAATACCATTTGAGTTCCAAGTGTCTTTTTTGCAGGGATTTCTGGTTCACATCACAGCAGTGCATGTAAATATAATGTAACACATAAGAACATAAGAACATGCCATACTGGGTCAGACCAAGGGTCCATCAAGCCCAGCATCCTGTTTCCGACAGTGGCCAATCCAGGCCATAAGAACCTGGCAAGTACCCAAAAACTAAGTCTGTTCCATGTTACTGTTGCTAGTAATAGCAGTGGCTATTTTCTAAGTCAACTTAATTAATAGCAGGTAATGGACTTCTCCAAGAACTAATCCAATCCTTTTTTAAACCCAGCTAGACTAACTGCACTAACCACATCCTTTGGCAACAAATTCCAGAGTTTAATTGTGTGTTGAGTGAAAAAGAACTTTCTCCGATTAGTTTTAAATGTGCCACATGCTAACTTCATGGAGTGCCCCCTAATCTTTCTATTATCCGAAAGAGTAAATAATCGATTCACATTTACCCTTTCTAGACCTCTCATGATTTTAAACACCTCTACCATATCCCCCCTCAGCCGTCTCTTCTCCAAGCTGAAAAGTCCTAACCTCTTTAGTCTTTCCTCATAGGGGAACTGTTCCATTCCCTTTATAATTTTGGTCGACCTTTTCTGTACCTTCTCCATCGCAACTATATCTTTTTTGAGATGTGGCGACCAGAATTGTACTCAAAGTGCGGTCTCACCATGGAGCGATACAGAGGCCTTATGACATTTTCCGTTTTATTCACCATTCCCTTTCTAATAATTCCTAACATTCTGTTTGCTTTTTTGACTGCTGCAGCACACTGAATTGATGATTTCAATGTGTTATCCACTATGACGCCTAGATCTCTTTCTTGAGTGATAGCTCCTAATATGGAACCTAATATTGTGTAACTATAGCATGGGTTATTTTTCCCTATATGCATCACCTTGCACTTATTCACATTAAATTTCATCTGCCATTTCGATGCCCAATTTTCCAGTCTCACAAGGTCTTCCTGCAATTTATCACAATCTGCTTGTGATTTAACTACTCTGAACAATTTTGTATCATCTGCAAATTTGATTACCTCACTCGTCGTATTTCTTTCCAGATCATTTATAAATATATTGAAAAGTATATTGAAAAGATCCCTGAGGCACTCCTCTGCCCACTCCCTTCCACTGAAAAAATTGTCCATTTAATCCTACTCTCTGTTTCCTGTCTTTTAGCCAGTTTGTAATCCATGAAAGGACATTGCCACCTATCCCATGACTTTTTACTTTTCCTAGAAGCCTCTCATGAGGAACTTTGTCAAATACCTTCTGAAAATCCAAGTATACTACATCTACCGGTTCACCTTTATCTACATGTTTATTAACTCCTTCAAAAAAGTGAAGCAGATTTGTGAGGCAAGACTTGCCTTGGGTAAAGCCATGCTGACTTTGTTCCATTAAACCATGTCTTTCTATATGTTCTGTGATTTTGATATTTAGAACACTTTCCACTATTTTTCCTGGCACTGAAGTCAGGCTAACTGGTCTGTAGTTTCCTGGATTGCCCCTGGAGCCCTTTTTAAATATTGGGGATACATTAGCCACCCTCCAGTCTTCAGGTACAATGGATGATTTTAATAATAGGTTTCAAATTTTTACTAATAGGTCTGAAATTTCATTTTTTAGTTCCTTCAGAACTCTGGGGTGTATACCATCCTGTCCAGATGATTTACTACTCTTCAGTTTGTCAATCAGTCCTACCACATCTTCTAGCGTCACCGTGATTTGGTTCAGTCCATTTGAATCATTACCCATGAAAACTTTCTTCGGTATGGGTACCTCCCCAACATCCTCTTCAGTAAACACCGAAGCAAAGAAATCATTTAATCTTTCCGCGATAGCCTTATCGTCTCTAAGTGCCCCTTTAACCCCTCGATCATCTAACGGTCCAACTGACTCCCTCACAGTTTTTCTGCTTTGGATATATTTTTAAAAAGTTTTACTGTGAGTTTTTGCCTTTACGGCCAACTTCTTTTCAAATTCTCTCTTGGCCTGTCTTATCAAAGTCTTACATTTAACTTGCCAATGCTTATGCATTATCATATTTTCTTCTCTTGGATCCTTCTTCCAATTTTTGAATGAAGATCTTTTGGCTAAAATAGCTTCTTTCATCTCACCTTTTAACGAATCCGGTAATCATTTTGCCTTCTTTCCACCTTTTTTAATATGTGGAATACATCTGGACTATGCTTCTAGGATGGTATTTTTTAACAATGACCACATCTCTTGCACATTTTTTACCTTTGTAGCTGCTGCTTTCAGTTTTTTTCTAACTATTTTTCTCATTTTATCAAAGTTTCCCTTTTGAAAGTTTAGCAGGAGAGCCGTAGATTTGCTTACTGGGTTGGTCTGAAGTGTTCTGATTAGATAAGAAAAACTATAGGGATACCTTAGGGATGCCTACAGTCACCCACCCTTTTTGATATCTACCTTCAACCATTGTGTAAGTTACTGGATTCTTTTAATATTTATTTTAAGGTTTTTGCTGGTGACATCCAGCTTTATTTTGAGGCTGCAGCTGATTTGCAGGCCACATTTGATCGGATTTCTTTCTATCTATCAGTAGTTAGTACTTGGCTGAGGAAAAATGCTCTGATCCTTAATCTTTCAAAAACTGAAGCCCTTTGGTGTTCGAGAATTTCTCAGCTGGGGGATTCCATAGTATTTTGATTGAGGGGGTATTGGATTTCGTGACCAGTTTAAGAACTTGGGGTTCTATTTTTGGCCCACAACTGACTTACAAAAAGTGTGTTCTATCTTCTGGCTACTTTAAATTAAAACAACTTAGACATTTCAGACCTTTCGTACAATAGTCCAAGCTTTTGTTTTAACTACATTGGACTATGGAAATTCCGTCCACTTGGGGATCACAAAATTCAGCAGCTAGGATGGTATTAAAGTCCCCACTTTGGGAGCATTGTGATGAGTTGAGCCAGAGCGGAGTCTCTGTGCAGTAAAACTTTGAGGTGTTTTCCTCAATGGGTTGGTTACTTTGCAGGAAGGAAACTACATTTCCCAGATGCCCTGGTAGTCAGCCTCAGGAAGAGTTGGGGGCAGGGAAACAGAGGCGGTGTCTTCCTAGGGAGGGGCACTCTATCTGACATAAGGAGAGTAGCCCTCCAAAGAGAAGGAGGGGAGGGAGGAGAGCTGGAGGGAAGGCAAGTAAGATCCAAAGCCTGAGGCTGGGGGATGGTGCCTAGGCAGACCTTTTTCACTAAAGCTAAGTCAGCTCTAACAGGGTTCCCTCACTTTTAATGTCTGTGTAACAAGTGGTATGCATAAGTATCTTCAGCAGTGCCTTGAGGGTTAATTAGAGGGATTAGCTCCGGGGGCGTTGAAGAAGCTGAGGTAGGAAGGCTTATGTAAATGTAGGGAATGCTTATTGTGGGGTTTGGAATGAAGTATGAGTTAAAAAGGAAGAATATAAAATGGTTTTAGGACTGCACAAGCCAGGGGAGCTTGTAGCAGGGAAAAGAGTTGTTTTACTTAATTAAGGCAGCTGGGGAAAAAGAGGTAATTAGGACCTGGCAGCTGGCCTAAGGAGAGGTTCCTGCAGTGGGGGAGGTTTCAGTGCTATGTTATGCTTGGGGGAAGTAGAATGTACTGGGGGGAAAACCTATGTAGCCCACATGTTGTGCAGGGGAAAGTATACTAGAAACTCAGAGTGAGAAGCTTGGTTGGTAATGCTTGTTAAGTTGAGTGTTTTGCCTTTCTGTGGAGTTTGGTTTAATTAATAAACTTCAATACATAAGAAGCTTCTGCCTGGTTGTAATATGTTGTTTTAAAGGGCTGCCAGGGAGGTGACCCTTACTCTAGTGGAGAATGGGGGAAGTTTGGTCTCAGGGGCCTAGTTGTAAGAAGGCCTTCCCTCACAAGTGGTGCTGACCCATAGCCTCCTTGCCTTATGGTTATTCTCTACGCCTGTCTCGGGGGAGAAACTTCAGGAAGGGATCAGCTATAAAGGACTTTGTGGAAGCAGTCCTTGATAATTATCCCTGAGCCCGAAGTCACCGCTGAGGACCTGCCACCAGGGGCACCATCATGACCACAGCATGTAACCCCTTTGCTCTACCTGCTCCACTGGTTGCCTGCACAACAGAGAGTTAAATTTAAGATTTCAACTTTAGTGTTTAAATCGGTCCAAGGAAATGCCTCATTGTTTTTATCTGATCTTTTCAAGGCCTATGTTCCTAAAAGAACATTACTTTCAGCTTACAGAAAGTACCTAGAAATGCCATCAGCAAAAGCCATACATTTTCAAGATACTAGGCAGCAAACACTGGCTATTGGAGGTCCTCTGTCTTGGAGCAATTTATCAGAGGTTCGAGGAATATCTGATTATAGATTGTTTTGGAAGGCAGTGAAAATGGCTCTATTTAAAGAAGCATTTTGGCAAGTGCAGTCTTTTTAGTAATTTTGATGTTTGTTATTTATGATTTGTTTTAGGTTACTTATTGTTTTATGTCCACTCTGTAATCCGCCTAGCATGACATAGTCAATATAGGCAGAATATAAATAAATATATACATTCATTAAATTAATATAATATATATGTGATATTTTTTTCCTTCGAACACTGTAATTTAAGATGGTAACTTTCATAGTGGCACATGTGCACTTGTTCATTGGCCCGTACTCAGGGACATGGCTATTTTATAACATATGCACATGTTATAAAATAGCCTGACCGCACGCACAGGTATGTGCAATTTTAAGTGGGCACTTACCTATGCGCGCAAATGCTTTTACCACGTAAGTGGGGGGTTTTTAAAAGATAAAAGCACTGACGTCATTGCCAGTTTTCATAGTTCGTTCCTGGCTCCCCCAATCAAGGGATATGACTTCCAGACCCATCTTAGGGGTAGATTTTAATAGGTGCGCGCATGCATGCTATAAAATCGGCGGGCTGCCCGCACATGTGTGCCAGATTTTGTAATCCACACACAAGGGGGGGACAGTTTTGCAAAATTCATGCGGCGTCGCATCCCAGCATTCCCCAGTTCCCTACCCCCTACCCTAACCTCCTGTCCTCCCCACTCCTAAATCCAAATTTTATTTTTAAAATGTACCTTTGTTGAGCATCTTACTTCAGTTCCCGAGCTGAAGTAAATTGCGTGCGCCGGCAGCCGGCAGGTGTGCAAGGCTCCAGGACAACGAACGATGGCACTGTCGCAGCCCTCCCCCCCCGGCCCCTTGGAAGAGGCCTGGCTCTTGTATGCGTCATGGGGGTTATGTGTGTGGCCGGGCCCCTTCTAAAATGCATGTGGTGTGAGCAAGGCCTGGCCGCGCGCACAACCCCCAGATTTTATGCGCGGGGGGGGGGGGGCGGGTTAAATCGACCCATTAGTTTAATAGCCTTCCTTTCTTCCTGTTAGACCTGACCCTTACAACCCCGCTGATCTGCTTGTTTTGTAAGTTACACATCATCCATAGAAAACATAATGTTACGTGTCAGGGAACCACGGCGCGCGTCAGTGTGCGTAACTACTTATACGCTCATCTCTTGGCTAGGCCCAAACATGCTCCTGCCCTTCTCAGACCATGCCCATGCCCCAACCCTTTTTGGTAACTTGGCATTTTCTCTCCCGGTGTTATCTTCACATATATCCCGGCAGCTTTTAAAATTCGCTTGGCGCGCACAAGCCCGACATATTTGCGCATCCCCTAATTGGTGCACGTGCCGGGCTTTTAAAATGCACCTGTAAATATTCCTGTTCATGTAAAATCTATTATTATAAAATCATAATGTTTAATTGTGAGTGAGGAGGATGTGATGGGGTGCAAGGACAGGCTGTAAGTTTCACCTAGGGTGCTTATAACTCTTCCATTGGCCCTGTAACTATATCGTCAACAAACATCACTGGCATTTTTCTTAGACTAAACCTTTTAATTGCTTAGTTAAACGGCTGAGGATTCAAATATATTAAAGTTTTTTGCTTTAATCGGAGCATTTTCCTCACTAGTGTGCGTGTGTGTGTGTGTGTGTGTGTGTGTGTGTGTGTGTGCATATATATATATATAGTGATTTTATTCCTTAAAGTTGAGCCAATATAATCTGAGCATCATAGAACAAGCAGGAAGACTGAGAAAACATGCTAGTGTCAGTTTCTCAAAGTGACATGTAATTTAACAAAGAGTTCCTTCTAGCTACCTCAGTATTTGTTAAGTCATCGAGTAATTGAAAAACACATTGCAAAGCTGTCAGAACTTAATTACGTTTTTGGGTGTTCTTGCAGTGTGAAAAAATGTTTTAATTCAGCAAAAAAAAAAAAAAAATTCTTTAGCGTATCAGCAGAATTAATTCTCTCAAAAGAAATATTATATAGCGCTGGAAAATGAAACATTTCTTTTAACTTCTTTTCAGATCAGAAAAAGAGGTCAGTACCATTAGTTTCATGTCCTGTCACAAGAATTACATTGGTGCAGAGTCCAGAATCCCTTTAGCCTCACAGATGCAGGACATTTTAGTGCGAATAAGGTATCATAGGACCCATGAATGAAAGAATGCAGACAGAATCATTTTCAAACCTTCAATAACTCTTCGGGTTTTTTCCATTTCAGTTGACTCTTGGTTTCTAAAATCATTTTTTCCTTTTAAACTAAATCACTGTTTATTGGTTCTGAAATCACCTTATACTACTTTTCTCTCCTAAGGTTCTATTTATTTTTTTCCAGAGCTGCACAGTGTAGCATGACCAATTTCTTATGTGTGCAGTCTGGAATCTTTACAATGGCAGTCTAGGAGATAGGCTGCAAAAAAAAAAAATAGGAGTACTTAACCAAACATCAGTGGCTCAATATTCAAAAAGTTGCCAGGTAGCTGGATAAATGGCTAAATGCCATTGAATATTGACCCCTGAGTCTGTAGTTGATGAGGGTTTATGTCTGGTTTGTGTGACCAAGGTGAGATATTCTGCTATTGTATAGTTTGTGCAGGGATTGATCGCGGTCTAGCTTCTTATATTTTCCAGTCTGTACCTCTCATTGGTAGGAGTGTTGATGTTCTAATGCTTGTTGTAATTTATGAAGTGCTGCCCTTTTGTACAAACTAATGTGCTCTGACCTCGGGTTCCCTCCAGTGCCTCTGGCCCTGCCAGGCAACCCAGTGTTGCCAGCCAAGATGTCCCTGTTCGTTGGGCCTCTCTGCGTGGTCCGCAGAGAGACGCTGCCATTGGCACTGCACCCCTTCCTAGGCGCACACGTGTGCACCATTAGTTCTTTTAAAGGGCCTGCGGCAGGAACCTGGCCGTGGACCCGTATGCTGACGTCAGACTCTTCAGCGTATAAAAGCTCAGGCCTCACTCCATAGCGTTGCCTTTGCAACAGGTCTCCTCATACTCAGAGTATTCGTTGCTGATCCTAGAATTGTCTCTTCATTGTGTTCTTGATTCCTGTGGTTCCTGGTTCATCTATGTGTTGAACTGACTCTTTGGATTTGACCACCGTTATGCCTGACTACTCTTCAGCTTCTCTCCAGCCCCAGACCTCCACTACGCCTGACCACTCTTCTACTTCTCCGCGTCCTGACCTCTGCTATGTCTGACTATGCCTGCCTTCTCCGTGCCCTGACCATTGCCTTGATTGACTATGCCTGTCTTCTCCGTATCCTGACCACTACCTCGAACAACTACACTACAGATCTCTGTGTCCTGAGTTCTACGTTGCTTGCCATGACTTCCACTTGCCGCCGGCTCTGATCCTAGCCTCAGTGACACCTCCTCTCACTTATCCTCTGGACATGGACTTGCAAGGCTTAGGCCTTTCTTTGCTTGAGTGCCTCCAGTTACTCATTGTTCCTTTGGTGCCTGAGTTCCAGTACCGAATCCAGTCCAGGGTAGGACTACGCCATCTACCGGCTGCTGTCTCTGGCAGGTAAAGGTGAAGCTCCAGCGGCCTCTAGCTTCAGCCCACTCCACCTGCTGACGGTGGGGACTCGTAGGTCCTTACCTACGGGTTGCGTCAACCCCACCTCGGCCCAAGTGTCCACCTCCGACACAACAATTGTAGTACTCTTCTCAGAGAAGATACTACAGAACAGTTGACTAATATTGCTGTTGACACATATCCCTTTATAATTGTTTGTATTGTGAAATTCCCATGTTTGAAGATTGTTGTAATAACTTTTCTGCCCATGTCTGAGGGAAATGGCTAGAATATCTAACAATGGGGGTCATTCATCAAATCAAGTTAGGGTCTTATCACGGGCATTAGGACTCTAACACATGTGATAAATAACAAGTATGCAAATTTAGTCAAATAGGAAGAGTTTATGAAATGAGCGGTGCTTAATGCTATAGTATAACAAACTCTATTTCAGGATTTAACACAGGAAGTAACTACACTTTTTGTTCCTGGCATTATGCCCGAAACTGAATTTGTGATATCATAAATCCTGTTGAGAGACTGAGACTCTGGGGACGCAGCATATTAGGCAACTTTTTTATACCACTGTAAGAGGAGCTATTCTGAACTCAGGATGAGGTTTTGGGCGACAGTTTTACATGTACAGACAGAGGTACGAGCAGCACAGTAGACATCAGTGAAGATTTTATGTGATTTGGAGTGATGAAAGATATAAAAATATAGATTTGTACAATGCACTCTTGACTTAGCTTGATGCACTTCTACCTAACTGCTATCAAGCTAGGTTGAAAGTACAATAAACAAATCTCATCTTTGTGTACCTTTCAAAACTCCAAATCGCATACAATTTTCACTGATGTATACTGTACTGTTCATACTTCTGTGTGCATGTAAAACTGCCCTCCAAAACCTAGGCCACCACCAAAACCTCACCCCGAGGTACTAGTTTCCCCTCTTACATTGGTCTAAATAGTTTACTTATACAAGAGGTTTATAAAGAGCATCTCTCTCTCTCTCTCTCTCTCTCTCTCAAAATGCTATGCAGTATCAGGAAAATTACTCTAACTACAGCCTTTTTATCACGGGCCCTATTTTTTGCAATTTTATAGCAAAATGATGAATCTAGGCCAATATTTGGAAATCTTTCATTCTTTCATTACACTTTTAAGCATGCTTAGTTTTTCTTAGGTATGTGAGATATTTAGGTTTGATGTCTTTAAAGAAGTGCTTCAGATTCTTATTCTATATTTTACTGTTCTGGAATCAGGGATTACATCAGGAATTTTTGTGTTTAAATTCCGTACACATGCTCCAGAAGGAATTGATTCGTATAGGCACTTTGATGTGAGACATTTTTTTGTTTATAAGAACATAAGACTTGCCTTACTCAGGATTGCCTTTGCAGATGGGGAACAGATTTGTTGTAGGAAATACCAGGTCTTTTGTTGCTGTGAAACATTTTTCTATTCGGTTTTATTCGCTGGTTCCTGTGTGGACGCTGATGCACTCTGGGCTCCCGAGTCTATCATTTAGCACAGCTTCTTTTTGGGTTCCTGCGTTTGCTTTTCAGCACCTTCCTTCCTGGAAGAAAAGGTGCTTCCTCTCCAGCTGTTTGCCATTCGCATGGCTTCTCTCAGCTGCTGTTTGTGGGAATGTTTTGTGGCGACAGCTTCCTGCCAGGGATTGTTGACTGGGTCTCAAGGTGAGCCCTGTATTGTGCCCTGGGACTCGGCTATTGCTCGGCGTTTGGCAGTTTCACTCCCTCTGCTGTTTCTTCTCCCCGTTTCTGCCTCAGCGCCCCCTTTTCCTTCTAGTCTCTTACAGGGCTGTGTAAGAATTCCTGAAGGCAGCATGCGCTGTCTTTGGTAATCCTGGGCACTTCTTTCTCATTTTCTAGAATTAAGTTTGTGATTTTATTCGTACATGACTGACATAGGTTCATATTTCATTGTTTAAGTCTTCTCAGGATTCAGTTTCTATTACTTTCTGTAAATCCTGTCTCTCGGGGAAGCCAGGTGGTCTTACCTTTTTGGTGCTTTTCCTGCTGAGGGCTGGCTCATTCCTGCGTTGCTCTCTTCCTGCTGCATCTTGCTCAGGCTGTTGGGGATGTTTAATTTCACTCTGTCCAACCTTTCTTCAGTTGTTTCATGGTTAAAGCAGAGGCAATTTGCTTTAAGGGCTTTGTTTGCTGCCACTGCCTGTTTCTCGGTTTTGTATTGTTAAATCGTGGGTCTCGCGTCTCAGACTGGCTCTGGTGCTATGTGCGGGTCAAGGCTGGTTTCCAACACCTCTCAGTGGAGGGTTTTTTTTTTTTTTTTTTTTAAATTCCAAAATGTGTCTACAATGAGGATTTATTTTTCTCAGGATTTTTAAATTTCATTTGCCATTTTAAACACATTCCCAAAAAAATATAACCACTAACCTAATAGGTTATTCTTCAATGTGCAGGCATGTCTGACATTTCTGTCCCTTTGGCAGGACTTTTAGAAGTTGATTTTCAGAACGGTTTGTCCTGCTAAGTTTGGGACTTTGCTGGACACATGGTGAGTTTGAAATATCCCGTCCCAGTGAATGTGTACGTTTTATCCACGTAAGGCATTATTTAGCTAAAATTTAGCTGGATAAAAATAGGGAACTGGGTGAGAGCATTCCATGGACATGGCTTGAATTTTCCTGGCTAACACTGAATATTAGCGGGTAAAGTTATTTGGCTAATTCTGATTAGAAATATAGCAGGCCTAAAGTTAGTGAAATCACTTAAAAAAATGCACTCCCCTGATCCCCCTACCTTTAAAAAAGGTGTTATCGTACCTTTTTGGTGTGCAAGAATCAATCTGGTTTTATTCCAGGGTGCCTGGCTGCTGATAATGTGAGAAAAGTGTTAAATTTGAGTTGGTGGACCAAGCGAGAACAAATACCTTCCCTTTTGATGGCAGGAGACACTGAGAAAGCATTTGATAGGGTCCACTGGGATTTTTTATTTAAGGTGTTTGAAAAAATGGGTCTGGGTGATAATATTTCTTTGTTGGATTCAGAAGCTATATGTGTCTCCAGAGGCAGGACTTAAAATTAGTGGGTGGTACTCAAAAAATGTAAAGGTAGGGAGGGGTACCCAGCGGGGGTGTCCATGATCTCTTCTGCTGTTTGCTCTCACTATAGAACCATTTGCCAAGTGGGTGCACAAGAATTTGGAGATAAAAGGGAGTTTGATAGATGGGTATCAGTGTAAGATTTCACTTTCTGCTGATGATCTTTGAGTAGCCCGCTAGAATCCTTGAGGGCATTGGTAGATGAAATGAAAAAGTATGGCAGGGTCTCTGGGTTTAGGATTAATTTTGATAAATCTGAGATCCTGAATGTTGCCCTTTTGGAATGTTCAACTTTGCCCTTGAAGCATGAATTTCCTTTTTAGCGGACCGGGGTAAACTGAGGTATTTGGGAGTTTACCTCGGGACTGACCTAGGTAATATTTTTCAGTATAACCATCCTCCCATATTTTCACATATCTTCAAAGATTTAGACTGTTGGGACCAGTTTAATCTGTCTTGGTTAGGCAATAATGGCACTCTGAAAATAAACGACTTACTGCATTTGTGCTGCCTTTCTCTAACCCTCCCCTCATATTTGCACCAGAGAGAAGTTTGAAAAGTTTGCAGAGATGCATTTTTTGGCTTTACCTGGAAGCGGAGGCTCCCTGGGGGTGGGGAAAAGTGCTCTGTATCAACCAAAGTTGGTGGGAGGGCTGAGTATTCCTAATTTGAAGAAATACTATCTAACATCTCAATTAGGGGTAATAGTAGATTGGCATGAGGAGCGGGAGAGCCAGCAATGGGCTCATATTGAACAAGCTATGGTGGGCAAGGTTCCAGTTCAGACACGGTTGCTGTGGCTCCCCAAGAGAGTGTGTGTGTTTTCTGACTATGAGAATGTGGGACATTTGGAAAGGTATATTCATGGGTAAGAGGAAGTTCTTTTTCGACTCTCCCTCTTAATTTAATAGTGGTTTCCCCAGGGCTTATTTCATCTGATTTTCAGAGATGGGAAAGGCTGGGGGCAGGTTTGGGGAATGCATGTCGAGTTTTGAGGACCTTTGAGGGAAGTATCAGCTGACTGAGTGAGACAAATGTCCCTATGTGCAATTGCATCATTTTTTTTAAGATCAAAGTGGATAACTGATGATCTCTTGATGGGCAAAAGCCTGACTGAGGGTTATTGTGAGAAGTCTCGATCACAAAAGGGTATTCTTCAAAACTGGGGACTTGCTTACGAGGCCTAAGCATATTGTGGCTTGGGAGACTGACCTGGGTGTCTGACTAGAAGAAACTGATTGGAATCTTTGTTCCCTTTTGGTGGGGAGAAATTCCATCTCAACTCTACTACTTGAGAATGGGTACAAATTATTGTTTCACTGGATCCTTACTCCGGAGAGGCTTCATAAAATTAATCCGGATGCTAAATCAGATTGCTGGTGCCAATGTGGCGGAGTATCTACATTTTTTCATATCTGGTGGGGTGCCTCTTAATACAGAGGTATTATATGTGATAATTAAACTGATTCTTGATATTGCTTACATCTCTATCCCTAGGGATCCTAAAATATTTATCTTAAAGTTTTCCCACTCCTATCGGGGCGGTCTCACCGCAAATATTGCTGTTGCAGATTCTCATTGCTGTGAGATGCGCATGGGCAGCTTCTTGGAAAACCCAGAGATCTCAGTCCTCTCTTCTGTTTTTCTACACCTTTGTAATGTTTATTGTATGGAGAAACTGACTGCGATTTGGCAAAATGTTTTTGAGAAATTTGAGAACATATGAATCCCTAACTGACTTGGTTATAGTTTTCTAGGTTGTTTTTTGTTGTTGTTGTTGCTTTTTTCCCCTATTTCTAAGAATATGCTATAAAAGAACCCTTTGACTTTTTTGTGGGAATAGGGGATGGGAGGGGGCTGAGATGGGATGGGTGGAATGGGTTGTTGAGAAATCTGTGCATATGTTTTGGTTGAAGTCACTTTTGTTGTGAGTGTATAAATGTTTGAATTTGTTTCATATAACATTTAAATTACAAAAAAAAAAAGAAAGAAGTTATTAGCCAAATTATAACCTCCTGAACCCCCAAAGGTGGCCCCCGGATGAATACAAAATGCATTAGAGATGACTGTTCCTGACTTATTAATTAGTTTATTCACGTTATTCAGGGTGGAAAGTGTGGTACTCTTTCAGAACTGAATAACTTTAATTGGATAACTAGGCAGTTAAAGTTACCTGACTGAACTTACGGTCTTAGAACTTAGGGAGAAAATGTAAGCCTACTATTCATTTTTCTTAAATTTAGGATAGTAAATTAGGGGCCTAATGCTGAAATGCAGTGCCAAGCACCTTTATTTTCTGCCCCAGCCACCCACTTTTTAGGACCCTAAATTTAAGGACTCAACCTTAGTAAATTTTCAAAAGGGCCAATTTTGGAGCCTGACTCCCAAAGAGGTTCATTCATCAAATTGCGTTAGGGTGTTATCACACGCTTTAGGGCCCTAACACACATGATAACACCATAACGCACGAGATAAATACCGCATCGTGAAATACGTATGCAAATTTAAAATTATTTGTCAAGTGGGAGGAGTTTGGGCGTAGTAAATGGAAACGAGGGCCAGTTCATTTTGTGTGCAATAAAGTAGCACAGGTTTTAATGCAGACATATTTACACCTTTTTTCTATGCATTAGGCCTGCAATAGCTGTGGGTTAGAGAGGGAGAGTCTCTGTGGAGACTCACTTATAATTAAATTTTTTATACCACTTTAAGAGGGGACATTACAAAGTTGGGGTGAGGTTTGTAGGATGGTGTGAGCTTTGGGGGCAGTTTTACATGCAGTTGTACATACGAACAGCATAGTTACCAACAGTGAAGATTTAATGTGATTTGGAGGGATGTAAAGTTAAAGAAAAATAGATTTGTACCATGTTTTCTCTACCTAGCTTGATGCTCTCTCTACCTAGCTGCAATCAAGGTAGTTAGTAGGGATGTGAATCGTTTTTTGACGATTTAAAATATCGTCCGATATATTTTAAATCATCAAAAATCATTAGGGCCACGATACAATACCAATTCCCCCGATTTATCGTCAAAAAATCATAAATCGGGGGAAGGGGGAGGGCAGGAAAACCGGCACACTAAAACACCCTAAAACCCACCCCCGACCCTTTAAATTAAATCCCTCACCCTCCCGAACCCCCCCCAAATGCCTTAAATTACCTGGGGGTCCAGCGGCGGTCCGGAACGGTCTCCTGCAATTGAATCGTGTTGTCTTCAGCCGGCGCCATTCTGCGCCGCCATTTTGCAAAATGGCGGCGCAAAATGGCGGCGGCCATAGACCAACACGATTCGACTGCAGGAGGTCGTTCCGGACCCCCGCTGGACTTTTGGCAAGTCTTGTGGGGATCAGGAGGCCCCCCCAAGCTGGCCAAAAGTCCCTGGGGGTCCAGCGGGGGTCCGGGAGCGATTTCCTGCCGCGAATCGTTTTCCGTACGGAAAATGGCGCCGGCAGGAGATCGACTGCAGGAGGTCGTTCAGCGGGGTCTGGAACCCCCGCTGAACGACCGCTGAATGACCGCTGAATGACCTCCTGCAGTCGATCTCCTGCCGGTGCCATTTTCCGTACGGAAAATGATTCGCGGCAGGAAATCGCTCCCGGACCCCCGCTGGACCCCCAGGGACTTTTGGCCAGCTTGGGGGGCCTCCTGACCCCCACAAGACTTGCCAAAAGTCCAGCGGGGGTCCGGAACGACCTCCTGCAGTCGAATCGTGTTGGTCTATGGCCGCCGCCATTTTGCGCCGCCATTTTGCAAAATGGCGGCGCAGAATGGCGCCGGCTGAAGACAACACGATTCAATTGCAGGAGACCGTTCCGGACCGCCGCTGGACCCCCAGGTAATTTAAGGCATTTGGGGGGGGGTTCGGGAGGGTGAGGGATTTAATTTAAAGGGTCGGGGGTGGGTTTTAGGGTGTTTTAGTGTGCCGGTTTTCCTGCCCTCCCCCTTCCGCCGATTTAGCTATGGACCCCCGCTGGACCCCCAGGTAATTTAAGGCATTTGGGGGGGGTTCGGGAGGGTGGGGGATTTAATTTAAAGGGTCGGGGGTGGGTTTTAGGGGGTTTTAGTGTGCCGGTTCATGATTTTAACGATTTTCACGATACTCTAAACACCCAAACGGCGACAATATGATTCCCTCCCCCTCCCAGCTGAAATCGATCGTTAAGACGATCGAGGACACGATTCACATCTCTAGTAGTTAGAGAGGAAAGTGTAAAAATCTGCTCTTCTTTTACCTTTCATCTCTCCAATCATATTAAATCTTCACTGGTGGTAACTGTGCGGTTCATATGTATGACTGTGCATGTAAAACTTCCCCCCCAAAACCCACCCCACCCCACCCCACAAACCTCATCCCGAGTTCATAATGCCCCCTCTTACAGTGGCATAAATAGTTAACTTTTGTGTGAGCTTCTACAGAGTTTCTCTCTCTCTCTCTCCCTCTCTCCATGCGATATCAGGGGCGCTATATTTATAGCAAAAATGATGAATCTAGGTCAAAGTTAGGTACCTAAACCCTTTGAAAATTTCCTTCTGCAGACAAAATAGTTTTACCCTCAGAAGTGGCCTTTGAGAATATTGTATGACCACTACGTGGATATGTGAAACTGCTGAGTAGATTGTTCTATGCTTAGGTAATGGAAGGGTGGAGATTGTTAAAATCCTGTAGAAATTTCTCTGGGTCTTTATACATACTCAATAAAATGATAGAAAAACAAATAAAAACAGATCAACAGAGCCAGATGAACACCCAGGAGCAAACTACTTCAGGACCTTCTCAATAAAGAAAATGACAGAACACCTCTGATTGTCACCTCTACCTACCATCTTAAACCACTTAAATGTACAACCCATCCTGAACAATGATATCATCCTTTCATAGGTCTTAGGAAGTAGCCATCTTCTGACATACTGACAGCCACCTAAATTCAAATGGATATTGACCTGCAACCATAAAACACATACCACATTATAGTGACACTAAAACAACAGCCAGAAGCTGCCACAAACCAAGAAGCCAATCCTGTATCCTTATCCACTTGCTATTACAGGTTCCAACAATTTCAGCTACAACATCTGAGGTTCATTCATCTGTTCTTCCTGCAGCAAGATATATGCCAACATCTATCAGCAATGTCCATCTTCTGTCTAAATAGAACAACAGAGGAGTTTTCCCAGTAAGAGGAGATCCAAAAGGAAGGTGGTCACTTAGGAATGACATGAGGGTCCAACCCCTAAAAGGTAGGTTAGTCAAATGGGAGTATAAATGGTAACGCCAAGAGTCATTGGGGGAAGTTCTTGAGAAATGAGAGCTCTTTGACAGACAGACTGGGTTAGAGAGAAGCAGCTAAGGAGTTGTTCTCTGCCTTGGGCCTCCACTGAAATTTGTAGAAACGTGGCCCCTCCTGCAAGTGTAATCCCAGGAAGATCCAATCCTTAGAAACTGGGGGGAGTATTCTTCTCGTCAAGAAATCCATCTGTGAGTAACTTTCAGAAGAAGATGAGAATTCTTTAGTATTTTATTTGGGGTGTGAAGAGAGAGAGAAGCCTGGTTGGGAATTCCCAAGGAAACCATTGTTAGTTAAATTGAATAAAGTAGCAACAGAAAGTGTACCTGCAAGGTCGTTGCTTGTGGAATGAATAGATTATTTTTTCCTGTTTTTGCATTTAGACTACTTTTGTGCATATTTTTCTGGATTAGCAACTTTCTTTTTATTTGGAACCCAAACACTGAGAATGTTGTTGACTGTTTTATTTTTGATAGTCATCCTCTTTAGGGTCTTACAGATTAAGCCTGTCTACATCCCAGAATCTGTGTCCCCAACCCTGCAACAAATGGATCTGTACTCAGCAGCTCTTGGAAGCATGACCACCTCCCCCTGTAAATAATGGGGTTACATGAAAAAGAATAAATGGCCACAAATCTGGCATCAGAAATGACAAAATCCAGAACATTCAATTCCCAGAACATAGTAATATCCCAGGACACTCTGTAACTGACTCTTTAATTGTGCCATACTCCACAAAGGAACTTCAAATGGACACTGAAGTGTGAAACTGCTGAATTAGAGCTTGTCAAGAAGTTGGATACCATTGCTCTGAGCCTGAATAGGAACATTGATTTCATGGCCCACTACAGGGATTAATTAGCTTAACTATGTTAACATTAGCACATTGTTCCTATGTACTGCTTTGCACATAGTACCCTCAATTTACTTAATTGTGCAAAGATAATGTTCTTTGTACATTATGTCCTTCTGTGTCCCATATGTGTGTAGTGTATGTGTTATTTATACACACACACTTCACACAGAGTCAGACCTCCTCAACTATACTACATACATTTGATGAACTAGACTCTTATCCTTCACAGCTTATGCTCCAGTAAATCTGCTAATAAGATACCACCATCCTCTATTTGTTTGAAAACACATTTTTAAATATATGAGACAATCATTACTGTGTATTTACTGGTTACTTGGTGCTGTAGTTGCCAGACATTTCTACTCTTTTATCTTTTGTTCATTTAGAAGGTTTGCCTATGTGTGTAGATTAAGAATAACCTTTACGTCAACTGATTCATTAAAAGAATGGGACATCAAATATATTTTAACCAGGAAATTAACTGAAACATAAATAATCCTGACAAAAAAAAAGGTTAAGACAATTGCTAATTGAGAGCAAAGAGCATAAAGTACAATCTGTTTCTTATTTCCTCATGTGGTTCAGAGCAATAAAACATGCAAGTGAGACTCTGACAGCCTCTATGAAACAATTCGGTAACTTTCCCTTACAAGCTTCAAAACTAAAGGTTAACAAATGAAAACAAAAAATATATATAAGGTGATACCTTTTTACTGGAAATGCATGCATGAATGCATGCATGTATGTATATATGTATGTATATTAATTTATTACTGCGTATTAAGTTGGTCCAGTAATCTTATATATTTTTCACTTTTATTTGTTAACCTTAATTTCTTCGCATTCAAGTGGACTAACAGCAGCAAAACTACTTTATTCAGGCTTTAAAAATTCATGCAAGTAAATTGATGGCAAAGGAAGTCAACTGAGCATTTGAACTATCTTGTACCTTGCCAAGATCTTGTTGCGTGTGCTGGCTGCGGCAGGCCCGCGGCTAGGCCCTCTTAACCTCTTCTGCCTAGTTCATTGTCTGGCTCCACTTCCCTTGCGGTGGTGGGCCACCGCCTCCGACCTTGAGCCGTCCCCGGCGCTCCTGTCTCCTCGGTGGATGCCTGTGCTCCATGGTGGGCCTCTTCGCGTGGTCTGCGGAGAGTTGCTGCCGGCCCATGCTGCGCTCCTCCCTAGGTGTGCGCACACGCATCTCTGTTCCTTTTGAAGGGGCCGCAGCGGGAACTCAACCCGCAGTACCGGATGATGACGTCACTGGGCACCAGTATAGAAGGCCAGGCCTAGCCTCAGTTAATTGCCTTTGCAATAGGGCTCCAATCTGGTCGTGTACTTCGTTGCTTCCTCTGATGATCTCCTCGTGTTCCTGGTTCCTGTTCCTTCCATGTTCCTGATCCTGGTTTCGTCTCTTCTCCTAGTTCCTGTGATTCATCTTTACTTACCTTGGTTTACGGACTGATCTTCTTCTGAACCTGACCTCTGCTTTGCCTGACCACTCTACTGATCTTCTCCTGGACCCAACCTCTGCTTTGCCCGACCACGCTACTGATCATCTCCTAGACCTGACTTCTGCTTTGCCCGACCACGCTACTGATCATCTCCTGGACCTGACCTCTGCTTTGCCCGACCACGCTACTGATCATCTCCTGGACCTGACTTCTGCTTTGCCCGACCACGCTACTGATCATCTCCTGGACCTGACTTCTGCTTTGCCCGACCACGCTACTGATCATCTCCTGGACCTGACCTTTGCTTTGCCCGACCATGTTCCTGTTCGTCTCCTGGATCTGACCTTGCCTTGCCACTACTTGTTGCTTGCCGCCCGCCTTGACTTCAGCCTGTTCTACGATGCCTCTTCAGTCTCAACCCTGGACTTGACTTTTCAGGCTTCAGCCTGCTTTTACCCAGGCATCCCCTGTCTGACTCTTGTTCCTTTTGGTGCCCTGGACTCTGGGACTCCGCCTTGTCCAGTACAGACTCTCCATTACTACCATTGCTGCTCCCTGGCTGACCTCTTCCTCATCTATCAGAAGACCTCGAATGGAGGCACACCTAACTCCAGCCGGCCCCGGCACCCAAGGGCTCAACCCGCGGGGTATGAGGGCTGATATTGGCGAAGCTGCAGCCAGCTCCGTCAGTCAGTCAGTTCCGCCTAACAACGGTGGGGACCTGTATGGTCTCCTCTATGGGTAGCATCAACCCCACCTCAGCCCAAGGGTCTACCTCCTGCACAACAGCCCTAGCCCAAAGCCCTAGCCTGACAAGAACTTAGTAACTCTTATGCTACATTAGGAAGAAGCACACAAATGATTTCACTCCAATGCACAATACTCGTGCCACTCATTAGAAAATAACACCATATTATTTAGAAGACCTTATATATATAAGCACTGGACCATACCATTAGTCATGTCCCACTTTATGTGCTTGAGAAGTTCAATCATAGGTCTTTTCAAGAACTGTAAAGCACAATTCTCTAAAATCTGTGAATTATAATTTTTTAAATTGCAGTAATATCAAACCCGAAACTATAGCATTTCAGTATTGTCACAATCATACCCCAGTGGCGGAGTCTGAATAGAAACAAGTCTTTAGCTATTTGATGGAACATATAGCTAACATTGTGTAGGAAGCATCATTATTCTCTGAAGAGAGTTTATTCTTTTCCAATACTGTATTTCTAGGAGAACTCACTCACATAAATATGCTGCTCATGCAAAGCTGCATGGCGCAACCTCGATTGAATATGTCAAATAACAGATTACCCACGGGGGTTGAGGATTAATAAGGAACAAAGAATCTTTGTGGAGAACCTAGTATTTCTTTCTAGGTGGGTGACCATTTTGAATAAAAGTACACTAGTTTTGATGCTCCAAAGGTAACTACTGAGAAGATCAAGGTAGAAATAGTGGTCATAGATGAAGTTAAGCAACAAGTATCACTGGAGACTTTTTATATTTTACTCAGTGATTTATAACAACAATAGAAACATTTAAATCAGATACCAAGAAAGACAAAATAACCAAATTTCAACAGGACCAACAAAACTGTTCATCATCAAGTGTCTATCCTTGGTTGAATCAGCAGCCTTCAACTCAGCTTGCACAAGTACATGGAAAGGGAAGAAAGTCACCTTTGTGTCTTCCGATGAATCTTTCAGTAAATCAGATGACTCACGTGACACAGACACAGCTGATTGCCTATCCTCTGCTTTTTAGGAAGAAGTTATCGGCTATGAAGACCATACAGACTTTAGTATAATCATCCACTGGCAGATGATACCTCTTGGCACAAACTATTATCCCGCTCACAAGTAGCCCAGAATAGGCGATAATCAATGTGTCCACATTTTCTTTGTCATCAGCTCAAATAAGTGAGCTGAATCAAGGGATGTCTTTTGTTCCAATGAATTTTCATGACCATTTTGAGAGCAGAATTGATCTTTCCCCATTTTTTTGTACCTTACAGATCAGATTGTTTTTTTTCAAATATGACATCCACTTACTCTGATTGTTCTCTTGTCAAGCCTTACTCTTCATAGTTCTCTCATTTACAGACATTCCAGAATTTGGTCGTATGCAACCTGGAAGAAATGTCAGCCCAATGCAGTAGACAATATTTCAATCTATCCTCAATAGAGTGGCCAGCATTACATTCTTTGTCTCAGCATGAAGAAATCACCATCAGACCTGCAGATAAGGGTAGTGTGATTGTGGTCATCAATACCAGTGACTACACAGTAGAGATGTGCATCGTTTTTTGTGTTCGTGTCGTTCTTCGTTTTTCGGCCGCCATGGAAAATGTCGTTTTTTTTCGGTTCGGGTCTTTTTTTTCGCGAAAAATCGATTTTTAGTTAGTGCGTGCTAACTCCCAGTTAGCGCGCGCTAACTCCTGTTAGCGCGCGCTAACAAAAACCGTTAGATTTTGTTAGTTTTTGTTAGTTTTTGTTAGTGCGCACTAACAGGACTTAGTGCGCACTAACGGGGAGTTAGCGCGCACTGACTCCCGTTAGTGCGCACTAATCGGAAAGACGAATATTTGCGAAAAAACAGGAAAATCCTGATTTTTTTCGGGCTCCCTGAAACATGCCGAATTGGACAATTTCGTTGCAATTTTCCAATTCGGCAAAAACGAATGCACATCTCTACTACACAGCAGAGTTCAACAGATAATTACAGGATGCGAGATATTATATTTGTTTTATCCAAGATCCCATTACTCATCTTCAGAAGAGGATAAATTCCCTACTAAAGGATGTGGTGAAGAGAAAATTTTGACATCAAAGGAACTGGCCTTTTTACAAACAGACTACAGGCGCATAGCTGTTATCTACAAAGTGTCTAAAATACACAAGTCCTAAAATACAGTGTCAGTAAATGGCTCAGTGTTGGAACTGCTGGCATATTTCCTGGACAACTTTCTTCAACCCTTTATCAGGGCACTGAGTCCTATGTGCAAGACGCAGCACATATGCTGAGGAAATCAGCTGGGGTATCTTATTTACCTTTGGAGGTTTACCTAGTCTGCCTAGATGTTGAATCTTTCTACACAAATATACCTCTCCAATCTGTTGTGGTTGACTGCCTGTATAGAGGGAACACCCTGTGAGTGCCACAAGATGGCAGGTCAGGACTAGGGCTGTTCTTCCACCTAGCCAGCCCCATCTCCCAAGGGTTGCGCCCTTGGGATCTGGGGGCCAGTTGGGCTTGGCTGTGGCACTTATGTATCTTGGTGAGTGCTGGCAAGGGCAGGAGCTGATATTGGAACAGAGTGCTAGTAAGGACTGGAACTGAATCTTGAATAGAGGCATGGACTGGAACTGAATCTTGAGTGCAGGTAAGTACTAGAATGTTGCGTGTCCCATCCATGGCAGGCCTGCGTCTGGGCCCACTTTCCCTCGGCGCCCAGCTTCCAGTCTTGGTTCATCCTCCCTTGCGGCTGTGGGCAGCCACCTATGCTCCAGAGCCTTCTCTGTTGTCCCCCATGGACCCGTCTGTCTCCCGGCAGGTCTCCCCACGTGTGCCGTGGGGAGATGCCACCATACAGTGCCATGCTGCCCTGTAGGTGTGCACGCATGCGCCTTGCTGGGTTTTAAAGGGGCCACAGCGGGAATCCAACCCGCGGCCCCGGATGATGATGTCACTGGGCCCTGGTATATAAGGCAGGGCCCAGCCACTAGTTCTTTGCCTTGGGGACAGGTCTCCATGCTTGTCGTGAGCTCATTGCTCGTTCCTGGTATCTGATCCTGTCTATGATCCTGGTTCCTGATCCTGTCTGCATTCCTGGTCCCTGCTCCTGATCTGTACCTGGTCATTGCCTTGCCTTGTTGGACTGACTTCTGGCTTTAACCCTTGCTACGCACTGACCACGCTTGGACCGACTTCTGACTTTGACCCTTGCTACGCATTGATCACGCTTGGACCGACTTCTGACTTTGACACTTGCTATGCATTGACCCTCGCTACAATTGGACCATGCTTGGACTGATTTCTGTTTTTGACCCCCCCGCTCATTTGACCACCTTTCCACGTCTGCTGCCTGCCCTGACACCAGCCTGCTTTCCACTACATCCTCTGGTATCTCCCTGGACTTGGTCTTTCAGGCTCCGGCTTACTATTACTTGGGTGCCACCTGTCTTCGCTTCTGATTCCCTTTGGTGCTCGGGTCTCTGGATCCCTGCCTCATCCGGACCTGCTTCGGCCTTCCTATTACCTTTGCTGGTCCCTGGCTGATTACACCTTGTCTACTGGGAGTCGTCTGACGGAGGCCCGCCTAAGACCAGCCGGTCCCGGCACCCAAGGGCTCAACCTGCGGGGAACGTGGGCTGGTATTGGTGAAGCTCCAGTTGGCCTCTGTCACTCAGCCAGCTCTGCCTCTCGACTCTGGGAACCCGTAGGGCTTACCTTGTGGGTAGCGTCAAGCCCACCTCGGGCCAAGGATCCACCTCCAGCACAACACTGGAACTGGGGCTTGAATACAGGCAAGGACTGGAACTGAAGCTGGAGTGAGGCAAGGGCTGGAACTAAGGCTTGAGTGCCGGCAAGGACTGGAACTGAGGCTTGAGTGCAGACAAGACAGGACAAGACACACAGAACACTGAACATAAAGGCCCAAAGGCACACTGGGTTAAGGATGCCTAGATAGGCCGTAGAGCAGGGAAGGCCTAGATAGACCGCAGTGCTAGAAAAGGCCTAGGTAGGCCACAAGGCAAGGCAAAAAGCGAGAAGTCCAGATGGCCACAAGGCAAAGCAAGGAGTGGGAAGGCTGGATGGTCACAAGGCAAGGCAAGGAGTCAGGGCAAGGAGCCAAGGCAGACTCTATGCAAAGACATCGAAGCAGGGAACAGGCAGGGTTATATTGTGAGATTGAGATTTTGGACATCATGACCTGCCATCAGGGCTCTCAATTAATACAACTTTATATAGGAAGTCCATCGAACGCAAAAATCTTTTAAGATTTGACAGTCACCTTCTGACTCAATTCAAGAGTGACTGCTCGGTTGGCCATTATTTTAGGCTAAGGAGAATTTATAGCAATACTGATGAATTTTATTTTCAGTCCATGGAGATGATAAGACATTTTAACACCTGGTGATACCTTTGCAAAACAGTCAAGTGAGCTTGTCTGAGAGCACATTTTTCTGATTGTAACTAACTCTTACAAAATAAGGCAAAAATGTGCATAGAAGATCTAGTCTGTATTTTGAAATTCTAATATAGCTCATAAACTGATTACCTAAATCAGGCACCACTAGCACACTCTCATGTATCATTCAGTGTTTCAAAATGTAATATTAAAGACTTTGTAGTATCGGCTGTTCCTCGTAATATGTCTATTCAGCATTCTGTTTTAGTAGGGCATCAGGAATGTGGGTCATGTTACATGTGTAATAGTCAACATTTTGGATTGTTGGATTTGTTTTCCACAATTTGATTCACTGCTGTTGCTTAAAGAAGCTAGGTATAAAAGGTTGTTTGTTTCCCCCTTGTAAATAACACTGACCGAAATTTGGAGCATCATTTTGTGTTCGACTATGAAGGAGTGCACATGCGGTCAAGCTTCTTGGTGATCTTTACAAACAACCCCTGATGAAGGACATCATCTGAAACATGGCCATGTTGATATATCATGTAAATATATCAATTCACTTTTGGAATTAAAAAGCATCAGGTGGGACAATGTGAAGTCATTTTTTTTAACATTTAGCAAAAATCACAATTAAGAACTTGTGAAACACCAGCTATGGTTTGATTGAGATTATTGGGGAAATAATATTGTAAGAGTTGAAGAGGCTTTTGCCCCAATTTAAAACAAAAATTTTTTTGAATAAAACAACAGAGCAATTTTCATTATTTTTCAATAAAAATTTATCAGTTAGAATAGTGGTTCTCAACCTTTTTTGGCCGGGACACACCTGATAAATGGTTCTCAAATGCGTGACACACTGAACATGTGACCATCACGGGGCTAAATGTAAACATGCACTCTGCATCCACAGAAATCCCCTCAACCCCCAGCAATGAGTACAGAGCAGATCTAGGGCATTACCCGTACAACTCATCATACAAAAAAGATATTCTGGTTCTGATCACATCTCAGTAAAAGCAAAACAAACTCCCTTTACTACCAGGCACAATAGCCTTCCTTATGAAAAGACAGTAATTTACCACTAATGCATATCCTATTGAGAAAACACAACAAATAAGATTGATACAAATGCCTACATGCTAGTAAAATACCTCACCTCGGTCACACATACAGAACTGACCTTCACCAAGTACAGAAAAAACAGAAATTGTAAATATGGAGACAGAAACTGGAATGAAAAACCTAAAAAGCCACTCTGCATGCAGTGCGAACCTGGAGAAATGGAAAGAGAAATATAGCACCTAACACAGTCCCAGGATATGCAATAATGCACAGAAACTAACCCGCACAAAGTTACACCTGTATTATGGAAACCAAGCAAACAGTAACAACCCTATCTAAGAAACACAACTATTAAACCAGGCCCTAAACACTAATACATTTCTTATTGGGAAAACAGAATAAGCCAAGCTGCTACAGAGCCCCACACAGAAATCATTGTAAAGTTATATAAAAAATGTTACAAAACAGCTGCTGAACAGAATAATATTCAATTAAACACTCATACAAATTATTAAAACATGTCCAAATATCAATAAAGTATTTCAAAACAGCAGACATCGCATAATACCCAATAATTAAAATGGCAGACAATCAAGAAAAATACATTTAAAAGGCCTTTACTTACCCTCTCCAGCAACTCTCCTACTTCTTTCCCTTCCAGGCCAATAGCACTCACCAGAAGCAGCAAGGGCTGCTGAAGCTCTGTCCTCAATATTCTTCCTTAGCGCCCACAACCAGTCACTCACATCACACACACCCCCAATTAGACCCCACGACCAGTCTCGGTCTCTTTCACACCAGTCATCTTCCTGACCAGTCTCTTTCTCTCACACAGAAACACATCACCTTCCTGACCAGTCTCGCTCTTTCACACAGAAACACATCACCTTCCTGACCAGTCTCGCTCTCTCAATCACACACAAAAGCTCTCACACTCCCACACACAAGCTCTCACCCAAGCACCCATTCATACCCCCACACACAAGCTCTCACCCATTCACACCCACACACACAAGCTCTCACCCAGGCTTCCATTCACACCTACAGATACAAGCTCTCACCCAGGCTTCCATTCACACCCACACACACAAGCTCTCACCCATACACCCATTCACAACCTCAGATACAAGCTCTCACCCAGGCACCCATTCACACCAACTCTCATCCAGGCTTCCATTCACACCCCCCCCCCACACACACACACACTCACACTAGCTCTCACCCAAGCACCCATTCACACCCACAAGCTCTCACCCAGGCTTCCATTCACCACCCCCCACACACACACACACACACACTCACACTAGCTCTCACCCAAGCACCCATTCACACCCACAAGCTCTCACCCAGGCTTCCATTCACACCTACCGACACAAGCTCTCACCCAAACACTCATTCACACCCACAAGCTCTTACCCAAGCACCCATTCATACCAGCTCTCATCCAGGCTTTCATTCACACCCACACACACAAGCTCTCACCCATTCACAACCTCAGACACAAGCTCTCAACCATGCATCCATTCACAGACACAAGCTCTCACCCATGCATCCATTCACACCCACAGACTAAAGTTCTCACCCAGGCACCCATTCACATCCTCAGACACAAGCTCTCACCCAGGCACCCATTCACACCCTCAGACACAAGCTCTCACCCATACATCCATTCACACACAGACACACCAGCTCTCACCAAAAACAACTTCTTCCTTCACTGCAGGGATGGGCTCCAGTTCCGCCATGGCTTTAATCCGGCGGGCCTTTTTTTTTCGGTGCCACGGGAATGGGTGTCTCAGTCAGGCATCGGGTTTTCCTCTTCACCGCTACGGGGATGGGCTCCCATAGCGGTCTTGCACCGTCGGGGTCGGGTTTTCCTTTTCACCACTATGGGGATGGGCTCCCGTAGCGGCCTTGCACTGCCGGGGTCAGGTTTTCTCCTTCACTGCTACGGGGATGGGCTCCCGTAGCGGCCTTGCTTCGTCAGGGTTCTACATTGACATTCCTCCCACCCCACTCCTGGGCTATAACGTGCCTGCCTCACTGGCCAATCAAAGGCTTCCTCCCTTCTTCCTACTCCCACTGGCAGGTAGAAGGGAGGAGGCTCCGATTGGCCTGCGCGGGGGAAGGCAGAATGAAGGAGGCTTCCCATTGGTAGTGGGGGTTGGAAAAAAGGAGGCTTTCAATTGGCCCGCGGGGGGCTGGAAAAGGGGAGAAGGAAAGTACAACGGGGCAGTGGGACACCTGGAGACGTGACACACCTGCCGGTGTTTGGCGACACACTGGTTGAGAAGCGCTGTGTTAGAAGGTGGTTGGTCGGTTAATGATTAGAAAAATATAAGGTAATGGAATATTACCAATTGATGAATATATGGAATATGAAACCATAAACCTTTCCATAAAAAAATGTTTTCTTATTAACAATTTTTTTCTTATTGTGTTCCATGGCCGTGGACGGTCGCAGCCACAGCCCCCTACCTCACCCGGACCGGCAGGCCGCCGCGGCAGTGTCGGGTAAGTTGCGGGGAGCTGAAGGTCTGTCGTTCCCGCGCGTTGGCGTGGGTCTCTACGATGGTCGCCGGGCTTGGGAGCGTCCCTCCTCGCGGTGTCGGGCGGCTTCCCCTGCGGGCTGGGAATCCAAAATGGCCGCCGCCATCTTAGGCATGAGGCCGCGCCACCTTTCTGAATTTAAAGGGACCTCGTCCCTTTAAGTGCCTGCACATGTGTTCAATGAGCTAGAGCAGAGGAAGTATATAAGGGGACTTCCTCTGCTCATTCCTTGACTTGGCAACATCTCCTGGTAGTGTTGTTTGAGTCTGCTTGCTTCGGTGAGTCTTCTTGTACTTCAGATCCTTGCTTCCTGGTACCTGTCTCATCTTAGTGATTATTGGTTCCTGACTTCGGATTGGCAAGCGGTGATTCCTGGTGTGTGACTTCAGATTGGCAAGCGGTGATTCGTCGTGTGTGACTTCGGACTGGCAAGCGGCGATCCCTTGGTGTGTGACCTCGGACTGGTAAGTGACGACCCTCTGGCATTTGACCTTGGACTTCTTCTGGACCATCGTCTCCTAGGGCCCACCTAAGTCCCAGCGGCCCAGGTACCTATGGGCTCCTCCCGGGGGGACAGTGGGCTTCCAGTGACGAAGACACAGTTGGCTTCTCCGACGTCTCGACTCTTCGCCTTCACCTCAGTTGCCTCAGTCTCCAGTGCCGAGGGTCAGCCAGTCACATCTTCTGTCTTGCCTCGCCACCCGACGGGAGACCCTAATGATCTCCTAAGTTATACCATCCTTCCGTCGGCCCAAGGGTTCACAAGCCTGAGCTTAACACATTGCCAAGACCATGAACCCAGCGGAGGCATCTGCCTGCCGGGCCATTCCGGGAATGGCCCAGTGTCTGAAGGACCAGCAAAAGACCCTGGATGCACTTGTCTCTGCGGAGGAGGGCCAGAACCAATGCCTCGAGGCGTTAGGGCCCATGAATCCCACGCTGCCTTCCCCGGCCGTGGCTCAAGGGGGCTGCTCTATTCAGCAAGGCCCCATGCAGGCCACCGTGGGCGATCTTGGGTAGGTAATTCCCACGCAACTCCCGGCACCCTCTCGATATGCCGGAGACGTGAAGTTGTGTCGGGGATTCCTTATCCAGTGCTAGGGCCACTTTTCCTTGTTGCCCGCTCAATTTCCCAGCGACCTGGTCAAAACCAGTTACATTATGTCCCTGCTCGACGGGAAGCCTTTGATCTGGGCCTCTCACCTATGGGAGAGAAGAGACCCGGTGCTTGGAAACTTGAATCAGTTTCTGTCCGCCTTCTGACAGATATTTGATGAGCCTGTCCGTAAACCTACTGCTGTCTCAGAACTATTCCGGTTGCGATAGGGTACTCGGACAGTGGCCAAATATGCACCGAGTTCCGTATCCTGGCCGCGGAGCTAAACTGGGGAGAAGATTGCCTCCATGAGATCTTTTGGAGGGGCTAGCCTCATGCCTTCAGAATGAACTAGCAGTGAAGGAACTCCCGGACGATCTCAATGGCATGATAGATTTGGCCAATCGAGTGGATCGTCGCATGTGGCTTCGCCTTCCGGAAATAAAGGCAGGAAGGAGGCTCTCGCCTTCCCCCAAGGGCACATTGGGAGCCCTTTGAACACCCGCCGAGGAGCCCATGGAGCTGGGCCGTGGGAGAGTTTCTCAACAAGAACGCAGTAAAAACAAAGGACTTTGTTTTTACTGCGGCACAGCGGGCCATCAAATAGCCGCATGCCCGACGCGGTCGGGAAACTCCCGGGCCTAGGACCTGAAGGAGGCCTCTTCCTGGGCCATACTTCACCTGCACCTCCACTAATGCTGCTGGTGGCGTTAACCTCTGTGGATGGTGAGTTCCACACGTTAGCCCTGGTGGACTCCGGCGCCGGCGGCAATTTCATTATGAAGAACCTGGTGGAACACTTAAAGATCCCACAAGTCCTGGTGTATGCTCATGACTCCTGCTGCTCCAGCCATCCAGGACAATCTCGGACTTTACAGAACCTGTGCCGATACTATTGGTGGCCTAAGGTCAATAAAGATGTCCGGGCTTACGTAGAGTTCTGTCAGTCGTGTGCTCGTCACAAGAGGATCCCAGGAGCAACTCCAGGTTTGCTTCAGCCTTTACCAGCTCCCTCAGAACTATGGATCCATCTGCCAACAGACTTCGTGGTTGACCTGCCATCATCCAGTGGCAACATGGTCATATGGGTGGTCATCGACTGGTTTAGTAAAATGGTGCACTTTGTGCCACTCCCAGGGTTGCCGTCCACACCTCAGCTGGCCCAGCTGTTCATCCAGCATATCGTCAGAGTACATGGCCTACCAAGAAGTATCCTTTTGGATCGAGGCCCTCAATTTACTGTCAGGTTCTGGAGGGCCCTCTGCCAGAAGTTCGACATTACCTTAGACTATACATCTGCTTACCACCCACAGACCAATGGTCTTGCAGAGAGAACGAACCAAACTTTAAAGCAGTTCCTCCGTATTTACGTCAATGAGAAACAGGATGACTGGGCAAGTCTGTTACCATGGGCAGAATTTGCACTCAATTCTCATCTTTCCACGGCTTCCAGATCTTCGCCATTTCAGATAGTGTATGGGAAGCAGCCACGCCCGCCACTGTCAGTTCCCATTTCAGTTACGTCCCCGGCAGCCCAACTCTCTGCAGACGAGTTATACCACCTGTGGATATCCACATGGTGCATGCTGATCAAAGCCAGTCAGGCGGCAAAAAGATATGCCGATCAGCGAAGAAGACCATACCTGCCTCTCAGGCCAGGCCAAAAGGTATGGCTGAGCACACAGTTCATCCGCCTGAAGCTGCCATCAGTGCGACTGGCCCCGCGATTTATTGGGCCATTTCCCCATCATTCAACAGGTTGGTGCCGTATCGTATCAGCTTCGTCTTCCGCCTTCACTCAAGATACATAACACGTTCCATGTCTCTCTCTTGAAGCCTCTGGTATTATCGTGGCCTTCCAGTATGCATCCGACTCCCCAACCTATTGCCTCTGAAGATGACCTCACCTATCAAGTCCAAGAGGTCTTGGATATGAGAAAGCATAGAAAGAAATGGGAGTACCTGTTAGCTTGGGAGGGGTTCAGCCCCGAAGAAAACACCTGGGAGCCGTTGGCCAACATCTTAGACCGAGGCTTGCTTGAGCAATTCCACAGAGACCATCCGTCTAAGCCCAGGCCTCCGGGGAGGCGCCCTAAAGAGGAGGGTAATGTTGTGTTCCACAGCCGTGGAAGGCCATGACTGCGGCCCCCTACCTTGCCCATGACAGCGACCTGCCACGGCAGCTCCGGGGGAAGTCCCTGACCCTGTGTCCGTCACTCCGGCACGGGTCCCCGAGATGGCCTCCGGGTGGGGAGCCATCCCTGCTCCTCCCTCGTGGCATCTGGCTGTGTTTCCTCTGCGGAGGAAATCCAAGATGGCCGCCGCCATCTTTAGGCATGAGGCCGTGCCTCCTACCTAGACATAAGGGGCCAGGCCCCTTAACTACTCACAGCTGTTTCTAATGGGCCAGAGTAGAGGAAGTATAAAGGGAAGCTTCCTCTGCCCATTCCTTGACTTGGCAACATCCCACGTAGTCAGGTCTGCTTCCTTTGGTGAGTTCTTGTATTTCGGATCCTTGTTCCTTTCTTGTCTTGGTGTTCCTGGTTCCTGACTTCGGATTGGCTAGCGGTGATTCCTGGTGTGTGACTTTGGACTGGCAAGCGGCAATCCCTTGGTGTAAGACCTCGGACTGGTAAGCGACGACCCTCTGGCACTTGACCTAGGACTTCTTCTAGACCATCGTCTCCAAGGGCCCACCTAAGTCCCAGCGGCCTGGGTCCCTGTGGGCTCCTCTCAGGGGGACCGCAGGCTTCCAGGGGTGAAGCTCCATTTAGCCCTTGCACCGAACTCTCGACTCCTTGACCTCTCAAAGGTCTACCTAAGTCCCAGCGTTCCGGGTCCCTACGGGCTCCTGGGGGGACCGCGGACTTCCAGTAGCAAAGACTCCGTTCCTCTCCTTGACGTCATGACTCTTTGTCTGCTTCCACAGTCGCCTCAGTCTCCAGTGCCGAGGGTCAGCTGGTCGCCTCTTCTGCTCTGCCTCGCCATCCGATGGGAGAACCTACGGATCCACTTCCTCAGGTATACCATCCTCCCGTTGGTCCAAGGGTTCACAAGCCTGAGCATAACAGACTGGGTATGCAAATGGCAAATGAAATTTAATGTAGACAAATGCAAAGTGATGCACTTAGGGAAGAGTAACCCAAATTATAGCTACAAAATGCAAGGTTCTACTTTAGGAGTCACCACTCAGGAAAAACAGATCTAGGTGCCATTGTTGAAAATATGTTGAAATATTCTGCTAAATGTGCAGCAGCAGCCAAAAAGCAAATAGAATGCTAGGGATTATTAGAAAAGGAATGGAGAATAAAACAGAGAATGTCATAATGTCTCGGTATCATTCCATGGTGTGATCTCATCTTGAGTATTGTATGCAGTTCTAGTCACCACATATCAAGAAAGGTATAGCAAAATTAGAAAAGGAACAGAGAAGGGTGACCAAGATGATAAAGGGGATGGAACAATTCCCCTATGAAGAAAGGCTAAAGAGGTTAGGACTCTTCAGCTTGGAAAAGAGATGGCTGAAGAGAGATATGATAGAGGTCTATAAAAAAACTGATTGGAATGGAATGAGTAAACCATCAGTTGTTTACTCTTTCAAAAAGTACAAAGACCAGGGGACACATAATGAAGTTACTGAGTGATACATTTAAAACTAATAAGAGAAAATATGTTTTTATTCAGCGCAAAATTAAGCTCTGAAATTCGTTGCCAGAGGATGTGGTGAAAGCTATTACTATAGCGTGTTTAAAAAAGGTTTGGACAAGTTCATGGGGGAAAAGTCCATTAACAATTATTTAAGTAGAATTGCAAAAATCCACTGCTTACTCTTGGGATAAGCAGCTTGGAATCTATCTACCCCTTGGGATCCTGCCAGGTACTTGTGATCTGGCTTGGCTACTGTTGGAAATGGGATTCTGGGCTTGATGGACCATTGGTCTGACCTAGTATGGCATGTCTTATGTTCTTATATGGTATTATTTTCTAATGAGTGGTGCCAATATTGGGGCACATTTTAAAAGCTCTGCGTGCGTAAATCCAGCCAGATTTACGTGCGCCTATGTTGTGCCCGTGTAAGTCCCGGGGCTTTGCTTGGGGGCGTGTCGGGGCATGTCAGGGCCAGCGCAGCATTCGGGGGCATTCCGTGGGCAGGGCTGTGGGTGTGGTGCCAGTCCGGGGGCATTCTGGGGGCGTGGTCGAGGCCTCCAATCCAGCCCCCGGGCTGGGGAATGGCGCGCCGGCAGCTGGCCGGCATGCGCAAGTTATGCCTGAATCGGGCAGGCGTAACTTTCTGAACAAAGGTAGGGGGGGATTTAGTTAGGGATGGGGGTGGGTTAGGGAGGGGAAGGTGGGGGAGGCCGGAAAAAAAGTTATCTCCGAGGCTGCTTCGAATTCAGAGCGGCCCCGGAGGGAACAGAGACAGGCTGCTCAGCTCGGCATGCGCAGGTTGCACAATTGTGCACCCTCCTGTGCGCGCCGACCCTGGATTTTATAACATGCGCGTGGCAGAGCACGCATGTTATAAAATCGTGCGTAGATTTGTTCGCGCAGGGTTATGCGAACAAATCTATACCTGCGCATAACTTTAAAAATCTACCCCATTGTGCATTGGAGTGAATTTGTTGCCAGAGGATGTGGTTAGTGCAGTTAGTGTAGCTGGATTTAAAAAAGGATTGGATAATTTCTTGGAGGAGAAGTCCATTACATGCTAATTAAGCTGACTTAGAAAATAGCCACTGCTATTACTAGCAACAGTAACATGGAATAGACTTAGTTTTTGGGTACTTACCAGGCTCTTATGGCCTCGATTGGCCACTGTTGGAAACAGGATGCTGGGCTTGATGGACCCTTGGTCTGACCCAGTATGGCATGTTCTTATGTGTGATTGTGGATATTTTTTCACTCAGTGAGTTCATCAGTTTTAGTATTTACATAGTAAGAAGATCAGTGCATGTGCAGGAGGGTGTATGCACACAGGGATGGATTGGGGACGTAAAACAGCCCTAGAAAATCTATAGAAAATCAGCCCATCTAGTGTGCCAGGCATCAAACCCTGCTGAGAGACAGCGATGGATTTGTGGCCCAGTATCCAGAGTTGTTGCAGCTTTGCTGAATTAAGTAAAGTGGTGCCTGCTCTTAATTACGCCCATATATTAACTCACCTTTGAGGCTTTAAATCTTATCCCTTGTTGTCCTGTTTTTAGTAGATTATTTAGAATTGTTTTAACCTAGCTGAAAGTGTTGATTAGTCCTAGTTTCATTTTGAGGTTTCTGAGTATTATATTACCAAACTTTTCATGAATCACATTTATCCACTCCACTGGCTTTTTCTTATCTAAACCCTTAAGAAGCCTCATTGCTTGGAGCTTCTCCCAGTTACCACTGCCCCAGCTATTCCCACCTCTAATTTACCCAGTTTAGTATTTTATTCCAGTCATGGCCTCTCTTTTCTTTGCTTTTTTTGTCTGTCTGTCTGTCTGTCTGTCTTGACTAGATTATAAACTCCAAGGAGCAGGGACTGTTTTTTATGAGCCTTTGAACAGTGCTGCCTATATTTGGTATGTGCTGTATAAATGATTAGAAATAATAATGGGGCCTATTTTCAGCTGCTGTGTGGCTTGGCTAATTAGCCAGATAACTTTATCCGCTAACTAGCAGGGTATATGCAATAGTGCGGTTGCGCCACTGAATATACCCGGCTATCTTAAGGATAGATAACTTTATCTGATTATCTTTAGGAAAGGTTTGTGGCCCAACCAGTGTTAGCTGGATATGTTGTCCAGCTAACTCGATTCCTCCCCAAAATGTCTTCTGCTTGCCCACGAGGCGCTTATCTGGCTAAGTAGTGCCAGCTGATATTTAGTGGTGCCACTTAGTTGGATGTCGGACTTATCTGGCTTAAGTTTTGTTTTTTGTTTTTTTTAAATATTGGGCTCTATAATAATAATAATGAGGGTAATTTTCAAACAGCCTGCAAAAATGCTCCTAAATTGTACAGATGTTCAAAGTGTACTTATGCGCAACAATCAGCTTTGAAATGATCCTGCCAAAACTATCTTGCATGAGTTAAACCTGCTATTTGGTGCGCACACCCCCCCCCCCCCCCCCCCAATAACTCACGTGCATACTGATGCATTTTATAAAGTATGCATGCATGTCCAAACCCCTCGCCAGCTCTGCCCCCAGGCATGCCTTGGCTCATTCTGGCCTCGCTCATGCACCAGCACGTTTAGCCACATATTATCAGGAGAGACACTTTATTGAATGCCACTTTTGCATAGAGAACACTGTTTTACGTGCAGAGGTCCCTTTCAAAATTTCTCCCTTGTAATATTTAACTCACCCAAAACGTTTTTTTGCAACATTATGGTGTGTATGGGTTACTACTCATTACATTGTCTATTTATGACAAATAAATTTCTAATTCATTTTCCCTACCTTTGAATTTTCTTTCTAATCATCCAGATGTTTAGTATTTCTCAAATCTCTCTTTCAGTCCTTTGTTACTTCTTAGCTTTTCACTCCATTTCCCCCTCTTCTCCATCCACTTCATATTGTCGTCCTCCTCCTTATCTCAGTCACCTTCCAATTCCCTGGCTCTCCCCCTCACTGTCTCTGTCATTCCTCTCCTCTTCCTCCTCTCTTTCCTGCACCTCTTCCCAGCCCTCCAGCTCCCCCTTCTTGGACTCTTTTCCCTTCTCAGACCCTCACAATCTGAGAAGGTGGTGGTGGTGGTGGGGACAGGACCTGAGAAGGGCAGGGCTGAGGGGAGTGTTGCATAACATTTGTGGTTGAAATGGGGGGGAAAGTGGGTGGGGTGGGGGTCTATCATGCGTTTTTCCCACTTTATGACCCTTTCAGCCCACACATGCCAATTTCTCTAGTTTTGTCTTTCCTCTTGCTTACTTCCATGTGATGGGGATGGTAAATTGCTGGAATCTGATTACTCTTTACCAGTATTATATAAGCTCTAAAAAGTGACTCAGTTCTGTGAGATTGGTTAATGGTAAAGAACCTTTTGGATCTGACATTTCTGAACTGCTGCCTGACATTCAAAAACACAGGTACTGTGGTTTATTTGCTGAAACCCATTTGCTGTGCCAGGATTGCTGCAGCCCTTCCTTTACAGTGGATTTATGTGCATGGAGGGGGTTACGTGTGCCGGGCCTATTTTATAAAGGCCCGGTGATGCACGTAAAGCCCCGGGACGCGTCTAAGTCCCGGGGCTTTGAAAATCGGGTGGGGAGGGGGTGGGGCGAGGGCGGGGCGGGATCAGAGGCTCCTGGCACAGCGGCCATTTGCCAGAGGATTGCGTGCTGGCAGGCTGCCGGCAGGCGCAAAAGGCTAAATAAAAGTCGGCGGGGTTTAGGATAGGGCTGGGGGGGGCATAGGTTAGGGGAAGGGGTGGGAAGGTTAGATTAGGGGGAAGGGAACGAGTGAAAGCCGCGGGCGTCGCGCGGCGACCCCCGATTTTATAACATGTTCGCCCGTGCGCTTCTTTGAAAATCTACCCCTGTGTGAGTGCAAATGTGGCAAGGTACCCAAGAAAAGAAAAGTAAAAAAAAAAAAAAAAAAAAGAAACAAACATATGGAGCAGATGGGGAGAGCCTAAAGACACTGCCCAAAGCCCCAGAAAGCCATAAAGTTAAAATTTCAAAAAATCAGCTGCAGCGACATCGCCAGAGTGAAAAGCACAGCAATAAACATTACAAAAAAAAAGAAAGAAATGTAAAATAAAGTGGAATTAAAAATCAGCACAGAGAAGGGAGATCTCTGCACTGACTCCCCTTGGCTTCAAAATGATGCTAAAAGACGGATACAGCAGCCAATGCAGGCACTGAATTTTTATTACTTTTGACGGACAAATAAAGCAGCAAAACAACTTATGACACATAAAATGCTTTTATTAATGCCTAGGGAATGACTTTTTCAGACAAAAGAATGGAAATGGAAGGATTTTATTTTTGTGAATCAGCATTTCAAAGCATAAGGTCTACAAGTACTGCTCACAGTTCCCAGCAGCTGTGGTCCTGTGAGAGCTCAGGCACAGCTTGGATAAACAAGCAAGTGAGCTGGCCGAGGAAGAACACACTCAGGAAGGTGAAATGACCAGTTAATCACAGTCACACAATAAATTTAAAAGAGCGAAGTTATACCTAAAATATCTGCATGATGTCCTCAGGAATACCAGACAGACTGGAGCTCTAGAAAGCACATGGAACAGCAAGGCTCAGATGAAGTGTCAATCCAACAATGGGTTCCCTAGGGAGGATGGTTTAAAGACTGTTTCTGTTAATCGAAGATATTGAAACATAAAGTAGTTACCTCCCATATGTCAGCAAGGCATGAATAGGGTAACATTGTATGGGAGAGTTATAGTTTAGAATGTGGAGAAGGATGCTGAAAAGTGATCCAGGCAGCCCTGCATGCAGAGCCATTGCTCTAACTGCACTGTAGCAAAACAAAAAACAAAAAACAAAACAAAACAAAAAAACAGCTTTTGGAGCCTATCCAGTGGAAAAAAATTTAAAGGAACCGTAAAACACATTAGCTGATGAATATAAAATTGCTTGATTTATAACATTTTGACAAAAGATAAGGAGTAGGATAGTTAAAATTAAATGGTATAAAGCTGAAATGTGGTGCTTAATGTCAGCTATTATTAACTTTGGTCCTGAATGGCTGAGAGGCTGTAAGAAACCCTCGCACATATAATGAAATATGATGCAAGGTGAATTGATAATAAAAGTAATCTCCATGTAAATAAAGGGAGGTGAGTGAGCATTGAGAGCTAGTGACTATCTTTGACTGCTGTAAATAAAAAGTTAAGAAAATACCTGAAAAGTGTAAACTTTTCCTATACTAGTGAGTTAACCAACCATTATACAGGCTGATACAGTACAGTGCGCTCCAGCGGAGCGCACTTTTAACCCTTGTTTGGATCCGCGTTTTCGATGCGTTAGCTTTACCCCTTATTCAGTAAGGGGTAATAGCACGTTGAAAACGCGTGGCCAACCCCCCCGAAACTAATAGCGCCCGCAACATGCAAATTCATGTTGATGGCCCTATTAGTCATTCCCGCTTGATACAGTAAGTAAAATGTGCAGCCAAGCCGCACATTTTACTTTCAGAAATTAGCACCTACCCAAAGGTAGGTGTTAATTTCTGCCGGCACCTGGAAAGTGTACAGAAAAGCAGTAAAAACTGCTTTTCTGTACACCCTCCGACTTAATATCATGGCGATATTAAGTTGGAGGTCCCAAAAGTAAAAAATAATTAAAAATAAAAAAATAAAAATTTTAAATCAGCCCGCGGCTTGCAGGTTGAAAACCGGACGCTCAATTTTGCCGGCGTCCGGTTTCCCAACCCATGCCTGTCAGCAGGTTTGAGAACCGACGCCGGAAAAATTGAGCGTCGGCTGTCAAATTCACTGAAAGCCGCCGCTTCTGTCAAAAAAGAGGCGCTAGGGACGCACTACTGTCCCTAGCACCTCTTTTTACCATGGGTCCTCATTTGAATACTAAATTGTGTGCACAGGAGAGTGGCCTGTGCGCGTGCCGGGAGAGCGGGCCCGCTCTCCCGCGACTTGTATCGGCCCAATAGTACATAAGCCTGAGACCAGAATCCCATATTATAATTCCTTACCTGAGCTAAAAAATAAAAATAAAGTCTTACTGTTCCCTTAGTTTATAGATTAGGGATAAATAATTATCTATTTGTTTCCAGCAAAGTTAGAAGAATACAATAAAACTTCCTGGACAAACGCAACAGGGTACATAGCCAGATGGCTGAAAGAATGTTGAGTTGAGGTTAGACAGTTTTTCGTCTTTTCATTTAGTTAAAGAATAGAGTAGTAGGCAAAGAAGATCAGAGCATAAAGAATGAGTAAAGTCCTTTGTTTTCAATTTAAACTGATTTTCACCCCAAAATTCCTGGATTTTTCCAAAGTTGACAACTGGTTTAAACCAATATTCACCCTAATTTTAGGCTGATTAAAAATTTGCTCCCGAGCTGCAGATGCTGTGTTTCAATTTCCCCACCCCCACCAATGAAAGCGCTCACCCTTGAAACATGGCGTGTTACCCACGCCATGTTTCAAGCTCCCTCACCCCCTAATCAGCCAAAGTGCCTGCTGTCTGGTGCTGTGAATGAATTTGAAGCAGGCCCTGTCTATAGAAAAACTTCCCAGCAGGCTACCTGGCCCTGCGCAAAAGCAGAAGTGCAGTGCTGCAGAGCATGGGAGCATTAGTAAGCATGCTTCTGAAAAAGAGAAGAGAAATCTGGAGCCACCACCAATAAGGATAAATGCTTTTGCAGTGCTGGGGAGGGGTGGGGGGGAAGGAGATTCTCAGCAGGGGAGGAGGGGAGAGAGAGAGAGGGACATGCTAGGCAGGGGTAGAGATGGGGATGCTACTCAGGGAATAATTAAATCACAAGCGGATTGTGATAAACTACAGGAGGATCTTGGGAGACTGGAAGACTGGGCATCCAAATGGCACTTGAAATATAATGTGGACAAGTGCAAGATGATGCATATAGGGAAAAATAACCCATGCTATAGTTACACAATGATAGGTTCCACTTTAGAAGTTACCACCCAGGAAAAAGATTTGGGCGTCACAATTGAAATTATATTTAAATCGTTGGCTAGGTGTGCTTTGGTGGTCAAAAAAGCAAACAGAATGTTAGGAATTACTAGGAAGGGAATGGCAAAGAAAACAGAGGATGTCATAATGCCTTTATATAGCTCAATGGTTAGACCACACCTCGAATACTGTGCTCAATTCTGGTCGCCACATCTCAAAAAATATGTAGTTGCACTGGAGAAAGTACAGAGAAGGGCAACCAAAGTGATAAAAGGCATGGAACAGCTCCCCTATGAGGAAAGGCTAAAGAGGTTAGAGCTGTTCAGCTTGGAGAAGAGACGGCTGAGGGGGGATATACTGGAAGTCTACAAAATCATGAAAGGACTTGAACGAGTAAATGTGAAACAGTTATTTACTCTTTCAGATAATAATAGGGAGCACTCCATGAGGTTAGCAAGTAGAATATTTAAAACAAATCGGAGAAAATTCTTTTTCACTCGGCACACAATTTAGCTTTGGAATTTGTGGCCAGAGGTTGTGTTTAACTAGGTCATTTTTCAAATCGTGTTAAGGCGTTATCACGTACGATAATGATGTAACTCGCACAATAAATAGAGCATCACACATTGCGTATGCAAAACAGAAATAATTAATCAAGTGGGAGGAGTTTGGGCAGGGTTTATGGAAACTGGGGTTTCTTACCGCAGCGTGTGATACAGTACCGCACATTAGCGCGGGATCTATCATGGAAAATAACTACACCTTTTTTGGTTGCAGTATGGTGAAAAAAAGATTTAGTGTGCGTGATATCGCACATCATGCTATTATTGTGAAGATTATCGCACGCAAAAAAAACCAATGGTCACTGACACACCTACCAGGCCTTCCAGGCCCAATAAAAACACCTGTTATTAACTGTTCTACCTTCCTAACCCCATATTGTTGTTTGCAAGTGTTATTGTCCTGGCATACTGGATGCCTCATCAAGCTCCCTGCAGATAATGACACGTGGAACCCCAAGAACCTAAACAACAGGCAAGGCCTCCTAGGGTCATACCACCGGCTGATGCAGAGCCACGGGTTCCGTGGGCTCTGGGCGTGGGCCACCATCTGGCACACAGGTGGCTACGGTGCAGGATATACAGGGATCCTTCCTCCACAAACATCCTTCTGGGCATGTCCGAGGACTTTGTGGTTAGCAGGTATTGGCTCATCTCTCGTGCAATCCTGGAATTATATGAAAAGATCCCAGGGGATCTGGATCCAGTCACCGAAAGGTCCCGTACCATCCCTGGCCTCACCAAACTGTTGGCTGCCCTGCATTTCATGGCGAGTGACTCCTTTCAAACCACAGTAGAGGTGGTGGGGTGAATGTCCCATAGCCCTTTCTCACGCTGTCTCTACCAGGTTATTGAAGCAGTAACTGACTGCATTCCTCACTACATTTCCTCTTGACAGACAAGACTTGATGGACTTGAAGAGAGGTTTTTATGCCTTCGCACACTTTCCCAATATTGTCGGAGCAATCGACTGCACCACGTGGCCATCATTCCACCCCATCTGAGGGAGGAGATGTACCACAACAGAAAGCTCTTCCACTCTGTCAACGTGCAAGTGGTCTGCAATGCTGGAATGCACATATATGACGTCTTGTCCAGGTTTCTGGGAGCTGTGCACGATTCTTTTATACTTAGCCAATTGGCCGTCTTTGACAATTATGAGGCTGGCATGTACGGTGGTACCTGGCTCATAGGTAAGATGCACTTTTCTTTCTGTATTCCAATGTTTACTATTTGTTTGTGTCTAATGGCACCCAAAAAGAGTGTTACCTGCAGGGGAGAAAAGGATCAGTGGCATAACATGTGGCTGGTATAGTGACGTATGCATCCCATTGGCCTAGTCATGGCTTTTTATCCACATGCTTCATAGCGTGGCATACCTTTACACAAACAATGCATGTGACTTTAAGATCACAGAGTAAGCAGGCACTATAAGACGGTTTTAATAACCTAAATGCCTCCATTTCTGTCCTTCCCTTGGGTGCCATTTTAATATCCCAAGTGATTCACAATCTTTAACTATCCACATTAGTGCCACAGTACCATCACATGCGGTGCCTTACAGAGGTGTGAGGAAGATTGTCACACATTGTTTAGGTATAGTCTGACATACCTATGCTACAATCACTATCTTGTGTATGTTGGTGGCCTTCCATATTCCCTGTGTGTGGTCTCTCAATCGGTTTTATAGGAAAGACAGACTAGACATCTGTCAGGGACATTTGCATTCACACCATGAGGTATGGAATTAGCAGTTAGCACAGGTATGGCACCTCTTATATATCTCCTCAAGGTTGGCAGGCCACTACACACCAGTTGCATTTGCTGGGTTTTGAGGACATGGCACGTAATACTTCCAATACACTCATGTGATGTAGTAGTTCTGAACAGTTGACTTTCTTAACACTACATCGAGGCAGCATATATACTGGCCTACAACAAGATGATAGGTACTTAGGCTACACAAATCAACCTTAAAGGCTCAGCAAAGGTAAAGGCAACCTTATACAGTATTATTGGATGTTGTGTATTGCCAGTCACATCCTGAAGTTACCATGCTCTGATTGAAGCCTTTAATCTGTCATTGCCGTAGGATATTCTGGGTACAGTTGCAGGACATGGCTTCTCACCCCTGTTGCCATTGCCCACATGCCAGCAGAGAGGAGATACAACGATGCTTTATGTGCAACCCGATGTGTCATAGAACGTACCTTTGGACTTCTTAAAAGTCAGTTTGACTGTTTGGACGAGACAGGTGGAGCTTTAATGTATACTCCACCCAAAGTGGCAAAGATAGTGCTTCTCTGCTGTGTATTCCATAATCTTGCTTTACAACATGGAGTACCCATGGAGATACGTCCAGATCTTCTCCCAGATCCACCATGTTCTCCTGCACAGTGCCAGGAGAGCATGCTGAGGGGCATTCAACTTCGGCAAAACCTTATAGAACGCTACTTTGCATGATAGGCCTCCCCTATCACTAGTCACCCCCATACACCAGGATGCCTTTCTCTCACTACTCACCAACCAGTCTCTCTCCCACTTGTCACCCCATATAGTCACTGCCCTGCTCACTAAACCCCCCCCCCACACACACACACACCGTGCTTCTTCTCTCTCACCATTCATCACTTCAACCAGTCTGTCTTCTGCCTGTCACCCCATACATTCACCCTAGTCACTTTCCCTCTCACCAATTACTGTTCCCTCACCCAAACACACAGACTCACACCAAGGGAATTCAAAGTATGCATATCCCAAAATGCCATGTCTCCTTTCCTAAAATACAAAGAGACTGGCAAATTGTAAATTTGCATTTACATTACATTCTTTTGCTGACTAGAACTTGATGCTATTATTACATCACTTGTTTACACTTGTTATCAGGCACTGGCCATCCCCCCACAAACACCACCTTGCAACCTTGGCCTTTCACTGACAAATGTCCTGACCCCCACAAGACTTGCCAAAAGTCCAGCGGGAGTCCGGGAGCGACCTCCTGCACTCGGGCCATCGGCTGCCAGTATTCAAAATGGCGCCGATAGCCTTTGCCCTCACTATGTCACAGGGGCCAATGGTCAACATAGTGAGGGGCCCCTGTGACATAGTGAGGGCAAAGGCTATCGGCGCCATTTTGAATAATGGCAGCTGACGGCCCGAGTGCAGGAGATCGCTCCCGGACTCCCGCTAGACCACCAGGGACTTTTGGCAAGTCTTGTGGGGGTCAGGAGGGTGGGGGGTTGTACTTAATTCAATTTTAGCCGGGAAACAAATAAGAATTAATGCATGTATGTATCGGGGTCCCCCCTTGCCGAATGCAACGTATCTGCCCCCCAACGAATACGAATCCCGAATGCAATGTATGGCGCCCCTCTGCATATCCCTAGCTGATGGTTTGGGCAATGTTTGCTTTAGAAGTCTTTGCTTCCCGGTTGCAAACAACATAGGGTAATGTTGCAGGACCTCTGCAATGAGCTGCTCATTCTCCTGCACACTAAACGTAATGGCCCTGAGACGCTGCCATGGTGCCACCTGCCTGCCCTATCCTTTCCCTATCCGGCTCTTATCTCCCCTCCCTTCCTCCCCCCACCTGACCCTGGCCTAACAACTCCCTTCCCCTCTGCCCTCTCTGTCTGTCCCTATGCTGCCTTACTCCTCCCTCCATTCTGGCCAGCCTAACCCCTTCCCGCACCCTCCTGCCTCTCTCTAATCCTGTCCCTACTCCTACTCCTCCTTCCTCTGGCACTCCTGCCCTCATCCTCCCACTCCCTCTGCCCCCTTCTCCTCAAGCCTCTTCTCTCCTCTTTCCTCATGCCTCTCAAGCTCCATTCTCTCAGCACACAGACATACACACACGCATACACTCCTTCTCACTGTACACAGTAATACTCCTCTGCTCCTCCTCACTATTTCCACACAAAATGACAGACTGGACTAACTATCTTTCACTCCAACAAATAAGACAAATGACAAAGGTAAAGGGAAACAGGTGAGAACAAAAAAACAAGACAACTCCTTCAGTATTTGCAAAAAAACCTCCTCAAAACCTCCTCTAGAACCACTAACTTTCTCTCTTCTCATTCCAACAACTGACTCACACCTTCAAAGAGGCACGTGCAGAAAGTGAGTATTTATACTGGGAAAAAAAATAATGCATGCTGCAATGACATGTGTAGTGCGATGACGCAATGCGCAGTGCGATGATGCAACACGGCATGAGATCATGCAACACGCAGCACAATGAAATTGCTGTGTGATGCGGTAATTTAGCGCGCAGTACAGTATCATCCAAATGACCCTAACCCCGCCCCTTTTTCTATTGCTTTATTTATAGCAATTTGATAAATCTAGGCCTAAGGTAGTTAATGTACCTAGATTTGAAATAGGTTTGTATACGTTACTGGAGGAGAAGTCCATAAACTGCTATTAATCAATAGGGAATAGCCACTGCTTGTTGCCAGCATTAGTAGCATGGGATCTATTTCATGTTTGAGTACTTGCCAGGTATACCTGTGACTTGGATTGGTTGCTGTTAGAGACTGGATACTGGGTTGGATGGACCCTTGGTCTAACCCAGTATGGCATATTTATGTTCTTATGAGTGAGTGGGAGAATCTTCTTATTCTGGCTTCTCACCACCAAAATAAATTCCAAAATTTACCCGGAAAAATAATGAGCCATTTTTTCAACTGATTTTTCTCCCGTTTTTGTTCTTGTCATAATAAACCCTAATAAATTACCAGGAAAAATCAAGAACAATAAAAACTGAAAATGAAGGTCCCTAAGAATGAGGAAGTGACCATGTATCAGAGTCAGGAGACAGTGCAGGATGGAATGCATCGAACGCTAGCCACACCCACAAGCAGTGACCCCCAGCAGCTAAAAGGAGGGTTACATGGGCACACCAACAGATAAAAACAATAGAAGAGGATGTTTCACACTTGTAAAGGACAGAGAGAGAGAAAGCAAAGCATGCAGATAGAAAAGACAATTACAGTTTGATTGAAGTAGAAATAACAGTAAAGTAAAGGAAAATGTTAAAGAGAATGAGATATAAAAATAACATACTTACCTGAGAGAATATTCATTGTAATTACAGCATACTGTAGAAAGCTAAAAGCAAAGCACAAAGACTTACATTCTTGTCTACTGAATAGTTTAGAGCAGGATAGTAATGCCAAAAGTTGATGATATATAATGGTAGTACTTATCTGATAGTGGTCTGATGTTAATGCATTCAGACCCATTTCTATAAATAAAAAATATAGAAGGTCAAGGTTTCTTCAAGATACAATATTAACAGTTGTTACATGTTTACAGTATATCTGGTGTTTGCAATAAATTTGATTTATATCATTGAACAACTTGTAATCTCATTCCCTTTTTTTTTTTAACCCTACTCTCCCTCTCTACTACTGGAAGACATGATTGGGGGGGGGGGGGGGGGGTTTGGGGCCCCATTATATCAATAGGAGATAGGAGAGAGGGCTTCCAGTAGTGAACCCTTTTGGGCAACATCCAGGACCTCCCACATTTCATAACTCTTGGCCAAAGACACCACAGCAGGAGGAAGTTCCATCCCAAGAGAGTAGTTTACACAAAGAGAGCTGAGGAGAATATTTCCTTCCCCTTCTTTGAATTGAGAGTGCAGGACTGGAAAAAAAGCTGTGTGGGAGAACAGCAGATCCTGTGACTCCAAGAGCAAGGAGATACCAGAGACTCCAGTAAAGCTTTCATTTCGGTTCCAACTGAGATCTTGTTTTGTTTACTGGGCAGAAAGTGAGTCTCAGAAATTCAAAGGCTGGTCAGTTAAAGGAGGCGCTAATGACTATTTGTATTTTTTTCCAGAAATGTAACAGTAACCCCTCTAAAGTTCTGCAATAATTAATTCACGGGAAGATACAGTAAGGAGCGGTAGGAAGAGCTGGGTTAGTGCCGGGCGCACCCGCGTTTGCCGCACGCACAGTCCTGCTCACCTACCGCTCGATACTGTATTTAAATAGCTTGCAAATGCAAGCTGTGTCCAAGAAGCGTCTGTGATGCGTTAGGCCCACGCAACCCATTTTACTGTATAGGGCTAGGCGCTTAATACAGCGCCTATACAGTATCCTGGGTGCGCTGGTACCTGTCATTTCAAATGTCATTTCAAATGACATTTCAAATGAGAGGCACCAGGAAGTGGATCCCAACTTTAACCCATGAAAACCTAAAAACCTAGAATCCCCTCCTCCCGAAGCGACTCGACATGTTACCAACTTACATTTTGTTGCTTTCAGTCCCTTCCCTTCTCTGCCGTCCTCCGGAGGGGGCAGCCGGTGGCGAAAACGGCTTGCAGCGGTCACCCCCCCCCCCCCCCCGCGCAAGGCCCGGTTCTCCTGGCTCAGCCCTCATCTGCTTAAGGAAGATTGTGAAGTCAGGTAAGAGTCCACTGTTCTGTGCCCTCTCCAGTCACGGCGCAAGCGGAGCAAAGCGAAGCGTACTTTCATTGGCTTGAGCGCCCGTCAATTTGGGCGCTCCAGCCAATGAAAGCACATGGATGGGCGGGCGTGACATGTCAAGTCGCTTTGGGAGGAGGGGATTTTAGGTTTTTAGGTTTCCTTTTGGGGGAAAGTTTGTCGTCTACACTTACCCTGCCTCTAACGCAGGGGTAGGGGTAGGTGGTAAATTAGCAGGTTAAACGCGCAGCAAAACGGCAGGGTAAAAAAGCGATAGTCGGGGCACACGTTACTGTATGGGAGGGAATAGCTAATTTGATCGTTTACATCTAATATACATGCCACGGGCGGAAGGGGTTACCCGGTGATTTAAAGAGGCGGTAAGAATGGGTTAAAGGGGATAGTGTATCGCGGGTTGGACTTACGTGGCCGAAAAGTGAGTAGAAAGCGGGTTAGAAGCAGGGTAACCGTGGCCGCACTTTACTGTATTGACCTGTCAGTTTTTCTCACTATTTCCAGCTATAAGGAAAGTCATCTCCAAGTTAGCAAGTAGCACATTTAAAACTAATTGGAGAAAATGCTTTTTCACTCAATGCACAATTAAGCTCTGGAATTTGTTGCCAAAGGATGTGGTTAGTGCAGGCCTGGATTTATCAAAATGCACTAAATATCACATGTGATAGGAAAATGGGTGTGTTTTACGGTAATAGCCTATTTATTGCAAAGTGTGCTTTGCAGAGGTATTACTGCATTAACTTTTGAGAGAGAGAGAGAGAGAGAGAGAGAGAGAGAGAGACTAGCTATAAGGGCCATATAGTTAGATAGGTATTTATACCTCTATATGAGGCCCACCTAGTTACTCGAGGTGAGGTTTAGGTGGTAGTGTAGGGGTTAGGAGCCACTTTGACAATCAGAGTGAGACGTATGAACAGAACAGTACACTCTTGTGAAGATTTGATGTCCTTCGGAGTGAGGAAACTCACCCAAAGATGAGATTTGTACAATGTTCTCTCAACTTAACTTCATGGACTCTCTACCTAGGTAACATCAAGCTAGGTTGAGAGAACTCTGAAGGACATCAAATCATCTCAAGAGTGTACTGTTCTGTTTGTATGTCTCACTCTGAATGTCAAAGTGGCCCCTAACCCCTACACTACTACCTAAACCTCACCTTGAGTACCTAGATGGGCCGCATATAGAGGTATAAATACCTACCTACTATAAGGGCCTTATAGCTAGTCTCTCTCTCTCTCTCTCTCTCTCTCTCTCTCTCTCTGCAATAAAGCCATATTGCACAGCTTAACACAGATGAAAAAGGTGCAGCTATTTCCCATGTTAAAACGGTGTGATATGAATTTGCAAAGCCAGAAATCCCTCCCTTTTTCCAAATTTGTATTGCACCATGCATGCAAAAACACCATAAAGCACTTTGATAAATGACCCCTGTAGCTGGGTTTAAAAAAGGTTTGGAGGAGAAGTCCAAACTGCTATTAATCAAGTTGACTTAGGGAATGGCCTCTGCATCAGTAGCATGGGATCTTCTTAGTGTTTGGGTAATTACCAGGTTCTTGTGGCCTGGTTTGGCCTCTCTTGGAAACAGGATGCTGGGCTTGATGGACCCTTGCTCTGACCCAGCATGGCAATTTCTTATGTTCTTATTATGAGCTGTAAATCCCTCTGCCTCAGGTAAGGGGTGTCTGGGGGTGGCGTCAACGGGATGTCGGAAATGCGACCAGGCAATGACATTTTTCCTATCTCAGATAATCGCATCCACACTGACTTTTCCCAACCAGATTTACAAGGGAAAAGTGGGACATTTCTTTCTCCTAGGGTGTTACCCCACCTCCCTTGGCACCAGAGACATAGTTTATCCGAGAGGACTGGGGGAGGAAGAGGGCAGGTATTTCACATTCAACTTTCCTTTCCTTTCTCCCTTCCAGTTTTCCCCTTTCATTTCTCACTCCTTACCCCTCACACTTCTCTCCCTCCAACCCTAACCCTGCTCTTTCCTCCCTTCAGTTCTTATCCCCTTTTTCTCCCCTTCCACTCTCAACCCTTCATCTTTCCCTTGTATTTTAGCAGAGCTGTCAAAGGGGAGCAATTTTTAAGTGGGAGATTTCAGTGCATGGCATTGCACACCCCCGCCATTCTTCCAGTAAAATACCTTTATTTACCCCCGTGGCCACATGGGTGCAATAAGGCAGATATGAGCTGCTCCCTCCCCAGCGAGCACAGAAATCTTCAAATTGTTCCTAAAGTTAAATCAGGAAAAAGATTTCCAACCTTTGTGTCTGCAGTTTGATTTACTATATCCTCCCTTCTTATTCTGATTATTAAACTTATTCTCTCTGCCTTCTCATTCCTTCTCTTTTAAAACTGGGAATATTAGACAGTTTTGTGTTAGGTATTTAGTTCCTAATGAACTGCTCCAGTATAATATAATGTGTGTCTCTATTTACTTTGCATAATGAATGGTGAAGATAATTTAAGGATGTATTAGAATTTCTTTGGAAATAAGTTTACAATTATTTTGTGTTTCCATATCTTGACCTGCTATTGTATTTTGAAAAACCTAATAAAAAATAAAAAAAAGCTGGAAATATCATAGTTCTTCTGTGCCAATCCAGGGCGCAAAACTAATGAAAATTTCAGAACCAACCTACTGACCACATTAAAAATATTGCAAATTGCAAAAAGTGAAAGGCACTTCATACCATCCCCACACATGTCGTAATTTGCCATAGTCTTTTTAGTTTTTGATGCCAAGCATTGTTTCAAAAAAAATGACATCATAGAGAAAAATGATAAGCTTTACAGAGTCTTGAGAGGGTCACCCAAGCTTAGAAGGTCATTAGAGGCTCTTTGGCCTGACTTCAGTTCCCAAGTTGAAGACTCAGCCATCCAGCTTTTCAAATCAAAGACTTCCAAGTCGAAAATCCCAACGCTGGTGTTTCTGACAAAATGCTGCCTCAGGGGGGAGCAAACATTCAGAAAAGATGTTCAGAGAAATGTTCACCAAAAAAAAAACCCCAGACCACATGGTTTCGTTGTTCAGTCCATGATGAGCAATCGTTTTAAAACTATAAATCCATCTCTGTTTGAGCTGCATGAGAAACTGGTTGAAATACCCTCTCCCCCTCCTCCCAGATAGAAGGCCGGAAACCTAACAGCCCAGCGTGAATCAGCAGGCGGATGTTACACCATCACCCAATGGGGAAACAAGAGAGCCCTCCATATGCTGATTGTTAAAACAGCTACGATGCTCGAGCACGCACGTGCAGAATGCTCTTTTACGCCCTGCAGATTTATTTATGTTGGCAGCTAATCTTTTAGGGGTGTGAATTGTGTGATCGATCGTCTTAACGATCGATTTTAGCTGGGGGGGAGGGAAATCTTATCGCCCGTATGACATAGTGAGGGCAAAGGTAGCGCCGGTGCCATTTTGAAGATTGGCAATACGGCCCGCGTGCAGGAGGTCGCTCCCGGACCCTCGCTAGACTTTTGGCAAGTCTTGTGGGGGTCAGGAGGCCCCCCCAAGCTGGCCAAAAGTCCCTGGGGGTCCAGCGGGGGTCCGGGGGCGATCTCCTGGACGCATGACGTCGGGAACCAGGAACCGAAATGGCGCCGGCGCTACATTTGCCATTTCTCTCAACGCAACCGTGGCCAGAGAGAGGGAGATCGCGTCGGGACCCCCCCACTGGACCCCAGGCAATTTAAAAATTTTTTGGGGGTTTTGGGAGGGTGGGGGATTTGTTTTAAAGGTTCGGGGTGGGTTTTAGGGTTTTTTTGGTGTGCCGGTTTTCCCGCGCCCTATTTAACGATACAATACAAATGCCCCTGACGATAAATCGGGGGCATTTGTATTGTATCGTGCACTCTTAACGATTTTGGACGATTTTGACGATAATTTTAATCGTTCAAAAACGATTCACATCCCTATAATCTTTATAAGCTAAGTGACTCAAGTCTCGGTAAAGCTTTATCATTTTTCTCCATGTTGATTTCTCTGAGGCAATTTCATTTTTTGAAATGAAAAAAAAAGCTGTGGCAAATAATGACAAGTGTGGGGATGGTTTGACATGGCCGATACTGCCCAAAAGCCCTGCTTGATGCTTCTATTTAATATTTTCTTAACATGTGATTGAATCATTGTTTTGGGAATTTGAATTATTATAGAAATTGGTCAATCCATGATGCAACCACACCTTGAGTACTGTGGGCAGTTCTCGTTGCCACATCTTCAAAAAGATATAGCAGAAAAAAAAAAGTATAGAGAAGGGTGACACAAAAAACACATTTATGAAAAAAGCTAACCAAGTTAGGGAACTTCAGCATGGGGAAGGGGTATGATTATATACAGTGTGGAACAAGTTAATGTGAGCACTGTTACCTTTTCATTGATAAGGTTGTTACTGTTTGAGTGCTGGCAGTTGGGGTTGTTTTGGTATGGGAGGTTTAGTATGTTGTACTTTTTATTCCATTTCTTCATGGCTTTCTGAGGGCCAAGTCCACATCTAGCACATATTACAAAAAATGTTATTCCATAGGAGTTCTAAGTGACTTTTTTGCAGGATTTTCTGGTTGGCACCACAGCAGTGTATGTAAGTATAATATGCATGATGTAAGTGATGTTTTTTGCCTCAGAAGACTGTACTTTTGAATGTTCTTTTTCATGTAAAATCTGTTATAAATGCATAATTGAATTGTGTGTGTGCATCTGTAGCGGGTGTGTGTGTGTGTGTGCAAGGCTGTAAGGTTTGCTTAGGGTACCTACCTAATACCCTTCCCTTGACCATGGGTTCCATTTGGGGGGTGGGGGGGGGTCAGTTATTAAAAATATAGATTTCTGGAGGGAGCTGGGCTTTTTTGATGGGCACAGGACTGAGACTGAATAGTGTAGGGATCGGCGGATGGGGGGGGGGGGGGGGAGCACAGTAATCAGGGGCAGATTGCAGAAAAATATCAGACTGGGGAATTTTTTTCAGAATTAGCCCACAGTGTATCTGATTCACTCATATGCTTACCTCACCTTGGTCTGATACAGGCCCTCATCAAATATAGAATAAAGATACCATAAAGTATAAACAGAAATGTGAGGACAAAAACGGAACTGGAAACTGCAAAAAGCCAGATTCTGTATGCAATGCAACAATGGATAAACAGTAACTATTCCACATAAGACATCAAACAATAAAATCAAGAAATATAAAATATATTAGTAAACTATACTAAACAAATGAACAATATTTCAAAACAGCTGATAAATAAAACATCCAATAAATAAAAACTCATTGGGAAATGTTTAAATTCTTTACCAATCACCAATAAAATATTTCAAAACAGCAGTCACATCAAACAACTAGAATTCTCCGTCTGAGGCGTTGTGTATTTTACCTCCCTCACATACACACACAGAAGAAACCTTCCTCTCTCACATACAAACCACACACATACAAGTACCCTCCCCCTCTCACATACACACCACACACACACAAGTACCCTCCCTTTCACATACACACCTCACACACACACACAAACACCCTCCCCCTCTCACATACACACCTCACACAAACACACACACACACACACACACACACACATAAGCACCCTCCCCCTCTCACATACACAAGCACCCTTCCTCTCTCAAATACACACCACACACACACAAGCACCCTCCCCCTCTCAAAAAATACCATACACACACAAGCACTCTCCCCATATCACATACACACCACATACACACACATACACACACACACACACACATATACACACAGAAACACCCTCCCGATCTCAAATACACACACACTCACACACCGGCCTGCAGCTGAGCAGCTCCTGTCTTCGGCCTCACCAGCCTGGTCTCTGGCGGCAGCCAGCGGCTCATGTTGATATGGGCTGATGTGGGACACAATAGCTCCGCAGGCATGGGGCTGCTGCGACCAACACCAATCACGTGATTGGGCCTACTAGCCCTGATAGGCCAATCTGCCCCTGACAGAAATTGTTCGCACAGGGCAGCAAAAAAGCTGGCATCGGTCCTGTTGGCCAGGCTTTCCTTTGCCAGCTAATATGCTGCAGGAGGAGGTGGGAGCAGTATTAGCGGAGATACAAGTGATTCCTCTCCCGTGGCCCTACAGCACAAAGCTCTCAGTTCCTGACAGATGGGAGTTTTCTCTCTGCTAGTGGGAGACAACAGGCAGAAATAGGTGCCTCCTACTCAATACAGAAGACTTAGCAAGTCTGTTATAGCACTTTTCCCAAGCTGCCACGTTGCTGATCAGTGATGATCTGAAGGTCTCATTCGTGTAAGGTTTCCTCTGCAGTGACCCTTGGTAGAAACGTGAAATATTGTTTTGACAGTTGATGGCAGCTATAGCTGGATCTGAGTTGGCATATAGCTTGCTGGATTAACCTTTCTGTTCTTGCAATTCTTGTTATATTAAACTTATCAAGTTCACTGTTTTCCCAAACTTTATCTAGTTTCTCTACATTTTACTTGTATAAAGTCTAGTAGCTTTTGCCATAGAATATAAGGTAGAAAACTGGGAGGTTTCATGGGAGTAATTTTGATTAATTTGTCTGATTCATATCCTAAAAAGTGGTCCAAGAAAACAAAGAGGTAGGCGATCTATGATAGCCGTCAGGAAAAACACAAAGAGGGTTTATAAATTTATAAACACGTCTCTGTTTTAATAAACATTGAAAAAGATCCAGGCATCTATCTTTGTGTTTATCCTAAAAGGTGGGCCTATTGTCCAAAATAATAATAGTGACTCTTGTTGACCAGGAAAGATAGAGGGTGGCAGCAAAGTGCTGTGCTCTCTGAGGTTCCAGGGAAGGAACAGGCTCCTGCTGTTTTTGTTCCACAGGGAGACTATGTTTGCTCTGTAATGCAGTTGGATGGGATTTCAGGAGGGGTTCTGCAAGGAATCCAGACATCAGCTTCCCAGGAAAAAGGGACAGGGTGGATTGTCCTGAATTTTTCAATGTGGAAGAAGAGGATTTTCTGATTTGAGAAGTGTTTATTTATTTATTAAAACTTGATTATACACCTCATATCCATAGAAACAGCAAAGCGATTATTAGGACCGGCTTGTTCGGACTGTGGGATACACCATCCCGGGAGTGCCATCAGACGGCAGAACAGGGCTAGGGCTGGTCTTTCGCCTAGCCAGCCCCCTCCCCTGTGGGTTGAACTTTGGGATCTGGGAGCCAGTAGAGCTTAGCTGCGGCACTGTTATATCATGCTGAGTGCTGGTGAGGGCAGGGTCTGGTACAAGCAGGGCTGGGCTGGACTGCAGGGCTGGCACTGGATCTTAAATTCAGCCAAAGATTGGAACAGGAGCTTGAATGCAGTCAAGGAGTGGAGCTGAGGTGTGAGTGCAAGCAAGGGCTGGAACTGGTGCTTGACTAAGACAGGGCAGCACAAGGCGAGATAAGGAAAAAGTGGTACATGGAACATAAAGGCCCGAAGACAGCATTAGGCAGGGAAGGCCCCGAGGGGCAAGACAATGGAGATACCTAGATAGGCCGCAGAGCAAGACCAGGCAGGGCAAGAGGCAAGATGGCCCAAAGGGCACAAGGCAAGGCAAGGCAACACGAGGCCACGAGGCAACAGAAGCCAAGACAAGGAGCCAAGACAGACTTGATGTGAAGCGATGGAAGCAGGGAACAGACAGGGTTATGTAGGGCTGAGGCTTGGGTGTGTTGCAGGCAAGGAGAAGGAACTTGACAAGGCTGGAGAGTAGGCATCCTGAGGATTCCTGGTGGCAAGGAGGCTGCACCACAGGCTGAGTAGTGAGAGCTGATGTGGAAAGCACGGAACAGAGCTCTAAGAAGGCCTCTGCTGGCAGGTAGGCGACATAGTCCGGGTACAATGAGGCTGCCTAGCAGGTTATATAGTAACATTGATTTTGTGGAAACAGGAGAAAATCCCAGTTTCTCACCCAGTTTTCTCAAGCTGTGTGAGAAGTGGCATTTTCAGAGATTCTGGGTTGTTTAATTCTGCAGAATGTTTCCTGTATTTTTTCCTGTCCATCCTGTACTGCTTTACTTGATTTGTGATGTCAGTGAAAATGTTATATTGATTTTGGATCACTACTCACTGGGTGAATAATGCCCTGGGGCCTCTCAGCTTTGCTGTCCCCCTGTGGAACTCTGAAGGTGCTACCCCCTGATTGCTTCAGAGAGTTCCCTGAAAAAGGGAGTTAGGCTTGTCCTTATCAGTCTCATATTTTTCCTAGGTCTTTTGTGTTAATGTGACTATCCTATATTTGTTGAGCTAGGACCTCAGTGTCTGCGGTTTCAGAAAATAAAGCAGTATCATCTATAGGTTTATGCTCTGCTATAAATGCAAGCCTGTGGTCCTAAAACAATGGGTAGAACATTTGGAGGTGATTGCCTTGTAGCATAGATGGAGGGTGATGAGCTTCAGATGGTGCTGATTGACGTTGTCTTGTGGATTGGCATACGGATGGCTGATGTTGTTTGCAATCAAAGTTCCAAGCTGCTGGAGAAGCCACAGCACTAGGTAAACCAGCACACTCAGAGTCCATGCTCTGAGCCTGGCTTTGGCTATTATGTCGGAAGCATGGTTGTAGCAGAAGGTCTTGCTATAGATGTGTAGCATCAATCTTTCATGATTGAGCCCACTTGAGTGGATGTCATTGTTACACATCATGCTGCATGAACAAACAGAGAGCTAAAATAATTCAGCTCCATACACAAAGGCAGGTCAATTCTAAAGCATCTATTGAACATACAAACTAGATCTTACTAGTTGAAGAATTGGAGACAATAACTAGAAGAAAATCTCTGAACTGTTTCTTAGCAGGATAGAGGCCATTTGTAATACAGCTGAATTGAGGTGAAAAAGCAAAAAGCTTTATGTAGATTCTCAGTGAGAAAGAGGTAACAAAGAGTGAGGCTTAGCTGAGAGCTGCTGTGTAAAAAGAGAGGGTTCTCTCACAATGAAGCCAGAACTCCCACAATGTGCAGATTCCCATCCTAGAGTTAACCAATCAAACTAAGTGCACATCAGCACTGCCATGCCACCTAGTTCCAGGAGGGTGATGTCTGATTTTAGGCCAGTCCTGGGTTTCTGACAGCCCCATCCGAGGCATTATGCGACTTGCTGCACCGATTTCAGTGGACAGAACCAAGGACCCCAAATACCGCACTGCACTGGGATGCAAGTTCAATAGCAGGACTGATCATAAAGTCTCCTCCGGGTAACTTGTTAACCCTGCTACATTTTCTACTAAGACAGAAACATATGCGGTTTTTTAATATAACCACTGCAACCAGAAATAGGCAATAGAGATATGCATTCATTTCATTCGTTTCGGACTTATGTACGTAATTCGCAGATTTATAGTACACGTGGAAAAATTGAATAGTGTAACCATAACTCAAGTTATTAAAAGTACACATATATTATCCATTAATACCGAGGACTGGGCTCCTACCCAGTGTGTTAAATAACTTTGCGCTGGGCGGGATCCCCCTCCCCGCTCTGCCTCCACCTTCCTCTGCTTGCTTACTTGTGATCGGTCGAGGTGGGGAGAGCCAAGGAGTTTTGCTCTTGCGCCGCTTCCCTTCTCCCCCCTTCTCTCCTCCATCTGTGATATTCGTCCTGTGCATGCACCGGTGCAAACGAGCGTCGTTATGGCCGTGCACGTGCAGGGTGACGGGGAGGAATGGAGGCGGCGCACAGTGATGACAAGTGAGGGTGCTTAAATGCTGCAGTCCAACCCTGGGCTCCATATTAAGCAGCGGCATTGTTTCTAGCTCAGCATTGTTCATATCTTGCGTCATTTAAGTTGAACCATAGGCTGTGGGTCTTTTCTCTGTGAGCGACCGGCCATTCCTTGAGCTGTACCACTGCTGGAACGGTGTTTCCATTGTGGCAGCCTGGCAGAACTCCTCGGAGCCAGAAGCGGCAAAGTGTGCACAGAGGTGAGTGGGGAGGAAAGGGCGCTAGCAAGTCGCCAGCAAAAGCATCATAAGGACCCCTGAGACTACACACAAGAGGGTTGCATCCTATAAGGTGATGGAGGAGACAATCAGTGGTGTAGTTTGCAGTGCACTCTGGTTTGGTGTGGATGGCTGATTGGGCTGATGCTGAGGGAGCAGGATGGCGATGAACTGAGAAGGCAGGAACAAACAGAGACCTCTCAGCAACAAAAGGCCAACCAAGGCAGGATGGGCACTGCAACAATGAGGTCGCTGACGTTCCAGTTGAAGGGACAACCATCATCGACAAAGCCCTGGTAGCGCCGATTCGTAATCAGGAAGGCGACTTTCAGCAGCCTCCTGGCAGGATCACTTGCAGGGATGGCAGAGGCCCAGCCCCCAGAAGGACGGATGGTGTCCTGATGCAGGGTGTACTCAATGCAGGCACATGGGTGGGTCCGTGCCCCGCGATGCAATCAAGTGGGTGTTCCAGGCCAGGACAGGCTCCAGGTTTCCAGCCATCTTTTGCTGAATGCATTCAGGATTTGGAGGAGCGAATGGAATGCCATGGCCGAATGCAGAACAATTGAAGGCCTGGACACCCAGGTTTAATGCGAAGGACAACAACATACTTCCCATGCCCAACACCATGGCAGCCCAATGGGGCACAACCAGATACCAGAATTATCCCAGGGTGTATGTGTGTGCACCGTCTTTTTGGACACCATTTATTGCCCCCTTCCCAAAGTCTGTGTGTGGCGGCCAGGCAGCAGTGTTGGAAATAGATGGTGTGGACACCAGTGACCCAGGCTTCAGACCCAAATCCCCAACTGCCCAAAGCATCAGAGTATATGCCCAAGTCACGGTTAGAGACTGGCGATGCCTGCCAGACAGACACACCATTAAATCTTCAACGAAGTTGACCCACATGGCCAAATCACTCTTCATGGATGCCGAGATCCGAATGAAATGATGTGGACAATTGATACCCACAGTGGCCTGGGTCAACCTCCTTAAGAATACCCTCCCCATCAGAATGACCTGACAAGTGACTGTCCTGCAGGCAGCTAGTACAGTTAATAAGGAAGGACTTCACAGAAGTGTCATCCCTTTTCAAACATAGTTGCTTAATCTGGTCTGATATACTGCCCATGAAATGGGGCAATTCTAAGTTGTGGAACAGAGGGTACAGGAAGCTGAATAGGCAGGTAGGCGCATGGGAACATAGATTGGGAGGATGCAGATACATCATGAATGGGACGATATTCAATGTGAGGGACTCTACAGACCTGATCTAATACATCTATCCAACACAGATCAAGACTTCTTTAACAACTTGTTGCAGGAGGCTTTAGAAGAAATCTTTTGTGCACAGATATCTGCAGGCCACAGCTAGGTTGTGGGGGGCATGAGGCAAGTAGAATTACCTCATTCTTATGGTGGAGTACCCGAGCCGAGGGCAGAGGGAGGTTAGCTGTTGAGATTGGCAGCAGGTGCTATCTCTGTACTATGTCCTGTTGAGGTTGGTTGCGAGGTTGTCATTGGGCACAACAGAGCCCGGAAGTGGGGGCCCCCTTGCTTGCAAATGTGGCAGATGCTGGATGCATCCTTTTTTTTTTTTTGTATCCATACTGGGTCAGACCAAGGGTCCATCAAACCCAGCATCCTGTTTCCAACAGTGGCCAAACCAGGCCATAAGAACCTGGCAAGTACCCAATAACTAAGTCTATCCCATGCTACTGTTTCTATAGCAGTGGCTATTTTCCAAGTCAACTTAATTAATAGCAGGTAATGGACTTCTCCTCCAAGAACTTATCCAATCCTTTTTAAACACAGCTACACTAACTGCACTAACCACATCCTCTGACAACAAATTCCAGAGTTTAATTGTGCGTTGAGTGAAAAAGAACTTTCTCTGATTAGTTTTAAATGTGTCACATGCTAACTTCATTTAGTGCCCCCTAGTCTTTCTATTATCCAAAAGAGTAAATAACTGATTCACATTAACCCTTTCTAGACCTCATATGATTTTAAACACCTCTATCATATCCCCCCTCAGCCATCTCTGCTCCAAGCTGAAAAGTCCTAACCTCTTTAGTCTTTCCTCATAGGGGAGCTGTTCTATTCCCTTTATTATTTTGCTTGCCCTTCTCTGTACCTTCTCCATCGCAACTATATCTTTTTTTGAGATGCGGCAACCAGAATTGTACACAGTATTGAAGGTATGGTCTCACCATGGACAATACAAAGGCATTATGACATTTTCCGTTTTATTCACCATTCCCTTTCTAATAATTCCCAACATTCTGTTTGCTTTTTTGACTGCCGCAGCACACTGAACCGATGAGTTCAATGTGTTATCCACTATGACGCCTAGATCTCTTTCTTGGGTTGTAGCTCCTAATATGCACCCTAACATTGTGTAACTATAGCATGGGTTATTTTTCCCTATATGCATCACCTTGCACTTATCCACATTAAATTTCATCTGCTATTTGGATGCCCAATTTTCCAGTCTCACAAGGTCTTCCTGCAATTTATCACAATCTGCTTGTGATTTAACTACTCTGAACAATTTTGTGTCATCTGCAAATTTGATTATCTCACTCATCGTATTTCTTTCCAGATCATTTATAAATATATTGAAAAGTAAGGGTCCCAATACAGATCCCTGAGGAACTCCACTGCCCACTCCCCTCCACTGAGAAAATTGTCCATTTAATCCCACTCTCTGTTTCCTGTCTTTTAGCCAGTTTGTAATCCACGAAAGGACATCGCTGCCTATCCCATGACTTTTTACTTTTCCTACAAGCCTCTCATTGCTGTCTTGCTTGTGTGTGACGGACCGCTGTGTGTGTGTGGGGGGGGGGGGGGAGGAGGGGCAAGGCATTGATATCGCCTATGAACTCAGTGGCTCGGGTACAGCAAGTAGTGCTCAATGTTTGTTTAATAAAAGCTGCGGCCTTTATACCCACAACGTTATGTTTCTGTGTTTATTGCGTGGAGTTTATCATTTAATGGGAATGTTGGCTTAGATACCCAGGGGGTGGGAGCACAGCTATGGGGCGGGGGAAGAGGGTCTGTCCAGACTGCCAAATTTAACACTTCGCCCTCAGCCTTCATCTGCTTGCTTACATGGGAATAGTTGGGGTGGGGGGTACAGGGAGTTTTGCTCTCACACCGCTTCCCTTTCCCCCCGTGCTCCTCCATCCGTGATGCTTGTGCCGCATGTGTGCCGGAGTCGATGAGCATCATCGTTATGACCGCGCATGTGCGGGGTGGTGGGAGGGCTGGAAGTGGTGCTCCCTGATGACGAAAGCGGGTGTTTAAATGCTGCGGTGCCAACCCTGGGTGTCATATTAGCTGCAGCAGCAACATTCTCACTTTCCCACCCAGTCTTGCCTATTATGGTGATGGTCTTGTATTTCCCAGTCAGTGTCAGATAAGCACATCTTGTTAGATAGTGGTTGAATTGAGACTGTACTTGTTATGAATCACATGCATTTTACAATGTCACAGCTTGGGGTTTCAAGGTAAAGCAGGGTACTCGAGCCGAGGGCAGGGGGGGGGGTGGGGGTGTGAGCTGTTGAACTTTGCAGCAGGGGCTATCACTGTACCAGGTCCTGTTGAAGAAGGTTATGTGGTTGTCATTGGGTGCAGCAGAGCCCAGAAGGGGGGCCGGATGCATCATTGCTTTCTTGCTTGCACATGATGGACGGCTGTAGGGGAGGGGGGGGGGGTTTGTGGGCAATGCGGTGATATCGCCTATGAACTCAGCGGCTCGGCTACAGCAAGTGGTGTTCAATAAAAGCTGTGGCCTTTATGCCCACAATGATATGTTTCTGTGTTTATTGCGTGGAGTTTAATCGTTAATGGGAATGTTGGCTTGGATGCCCATGGGGGCGGAGGCACGGCCTTGGGACAGGGGGAAAGGGTCCGTCCCGGCTGCCAATGTTATGTGTGTACTCTAAAGTCTGAGAGTTTCTGTTGAGGGAAGTAATTGCTGCTCAGTGCAGGTTACCCCCCCCCCAAGCCTTATGTTAAAAATCAAAACCAAGCAACTGTGAAACCCATAACAAAGTTACTGCTAGCAACATTTTTACAGGGTGAGCAGCCTTCTTGACAATTCATACAAGGCTGCCGCTTGAACGTGCTTTGCTTTTGGACTTGGCTGTAAAAGCAGTCCCGTGCTTTTTCACTAATGTCTTTGTGTCAGTACCCTGGTCCGTATGTGTGCCCTTCGGCTGCTAAGGGGCGAGCAATTTTCAACCCAGGGGATTTGCCTGGATAATTGCTTTTTGTGATCCAAGCAAATTCCATTGAAAATTGGGCTCCCCTTGTCTACATATGCAGGGCTGGCACAAGGTTTTGTGTCACCGTAGACAACTGAAGATGTATGTGCTTAAATGTCAGGCTTAATCTTATGAAGAATACATAAGCAGTTTTCAGAAAAGTGACCAAAAACTATTAACTGAAAGGAAGTCGTTTGTATGTTTCATCCATTATGCTGCTCTTAACTTAGGTTTTTTTGCTAATGGATTCGTTGGCTGGAGTTCCAGAAACAAAATCATTTTTTAACGTCATTTCAATGACTGCTCATACTTTTTTGTCCACAGCATTAAATACTGAGAAATTTTAAAAATCACTTCAAGAAGGCAACATCTGTGACAGCTGAAAACATTGAAGAAATCGTGTGCATGATGCATTGTTAGCTGTACAATATCGCTTTAGAGAGATTTAGAAGTGCCCGAGTATGATAAATGTAATTTGCAAAGTGAGATGAATACAGCAAAGTGTGTGTGTGTGGGGGGGGGAAGAAACAATGTTATTTGAATGCAAAATGTTCATTTGCGTTTATGCTTGTTCTTCAAAACAAAATATTGGAAATAATCAAGTCAAAGTCTCCAAAAAGGATCTCCTGAAAGCTGCAACCCGAAAGCTGGTCTCTTATCGGGGTAAATTTGAAAAAACTAAAGATCAATGCCCAAAATTCTGTTCAAAGTTGGAATATTCGGGCTGATAACGAAGGAAAAAAGACTGTTCCGTGAGGGTGTTATTGATCAGTTATGTGAAATCCAAATTTTTGTGTGGAAATCCCTTCCAAAATGCTGCCTAAGCACAGAGTGTGAATGTGCAAACAATACTGACATTGATGGCATCGTCGAGAAATGTACCAATGATAGATGGCATCAGTGTTTCAGCTTAGGTAAGAAATGTAGGTTGTTGGGGGTTTTTTTTAACTGTACACGGGAACTTTTTCTCAATTTGGTTTTATTTTGAGAGGGTGGGTACTTTACAACTTCTCTACCACTGCATAAGTACCATAACTTATAACACTATACAACCCATTTCTCTTCAGGTTATGTTGGCTTTGAATTGCTCTGCCCAAGTGTGATAGAGTTGTACCTGTACAGCTGAAGACAATATGGGAGTAAGGGTCAACAGCCAATACTAAAGTAATGGACAGAAGAGCATGGTATATATAATAGACCCTTAAAGAAAGTTAATTTTTCACTTTCAAATAGTCATAAACAATTTATTATTTATTGTTTATAACTATTTGAAAGCGAATAATTGACTTACAAACATTAATGAACTGACTATATATATATGCAGAAAGGAAATATCCATTAGTATATATGCTCTCGTGCGTGTCGTTTTTCTGGCTTTATGGGTGGTTTTACTGAGCAATTTCTGTAGTAAATCTGCTTAATAAAATTACAAAGCAAAATTAGTGCTTGAATGCCTGCAATGACAATGAACTGCAATTCTATTTATCTGTGCTATTGTAATCATAGCTCAAGGGGTGTTGCAGGTTTGCAATGCAAAAATTGCATTTGATTTTTTTTTTATTTCTGGAATTCCATCCCCAGGGCCATAAATGTATTTGTTTTACTCTTCAGGTCTGGAACCTTCCCAGGTTAGCTTTACACGGTCTCTTCCTTTCAAGGCCTGGATCCTTTCTTGAGCGTGTATGTGTGGGGGTGGGGGATGGGATTACTCCCAAGGCCCCAACTGCTAAGGGTGATCCCCTCGTGTCCTTTTCCCTGGGAGAGAGTTACTTATATGTCCCAGCGTATGGTGGATATACCAAATAAAGTCACTGGAGCCACTGTGTTAGCATCCAAATAAAATCTTTACTGTTGCACATATATGTAAGATGGCACAATAAATGTATCCACAGCACCACAGAAGCCTTCTTTTTTATAAACTCCTCCTCAAGCTGTACAGGAAGGTCTGATGCCAAAACCAGGGGAGAGTTTGGGAAAAAATAGAATCCCCATGTGGGCAGAACACCTTTTCCAAATGGGCCAAAAGTGCCAAGGTGATGTCTCTGCACAGAGAGATAAAGTCTCTCTCCCCCAGAGGTTTGAAAGCACCGGATGGGTGTCTTCCAGGATGTTAGGCTTGGCCTTACTCATTGTTAGATGAGTTGCTGGACTCCTTTGTTTCTGATGTAGTTCTTTGTTTCTCTTTTGGTATGATCCCTGATGGGAGGGATCCTCTGAAGCAGGAAACTCTCTGTGCTTCAATCAGGAAGGAAGGGCGGTCAGAGCTTCCTCCTGGATCTTGGGACCAAAGGTTTTCCCAACAACTAAAGATAACACCAGAGTGTATCCTTGCAGCAGGTCACTGGCACCCCTTCCTCATGGAGGGCAGGTCTTCCCTAACCTGCACAGCCCCATTTCCTGGGCCTAGGTGGTGTACAGGTTCTCGCAAGGCTCCTACCTCTTAAAATAGTAAATCCAAAAAATGTACCCAGAGGGAAAATCCAAACTGGACTGGAAAGGAAAACCACTGCCGACCCTGGTCAGGACCACCAAGCAGGGCTTGTCTGGATCCTCTGTCTCGTCCTGAAAAACAACTGAATCTAAGCTCCTAACTTCTTCCTACACTTTGTGCAAGCCAAAAGGGGCTGCCTCCCAAACTCTAGCCAGAGCTCTGCTATATAGGGGCACAAGGGGAACCAGCATTCCAGACCCATAGAGGAAGGGGCTGTATTTGAACGGAAACCTTCCCCATCAATCATCCTTTACTAAGCTAGCTGACACCTAAGAACCCATGGCTTACTGGTAGCGTGACTATAGGGTCCACTATATTTCATTTTAGAAGGGCAACACTACAGAGAAAACCCTTAAATGTAGGAATCATTCATAAATAGAAATATACAAGGCATTTCAACATGTTACTTTAAGGATGGAGAAAGATATATGCAATAGATGAAGTAGCATGAAACTTGGTTATATTATACATTATAGTAAGAAACAGAGAAGAATTAGATTCACAGCCTAATTCACTAAGGATGTTCTTCCATTCTGTATCGATAGGAAAAGACTGTGATGAATCAGGCCCTTACTATTGCTGAGGAGCAGGATAACTCTTGCATCCTTCTTTGAATCTTGCCAGATCACTCAAATCAATAGTCTTATCAAACTTGTCCTTTAGTGTCTTTATTTTCCTAAAGCCTCTGCTCCTTCACAGTTAATAACTCAATTCCACACCCTTGAGATACTAGGATATCCCAGACATATATACAGCAGGCATTGTGATGGTTGTCATCCATGGATTCCCACAGAAACTAGTGGCCTAGCATCAGAAGAATCAAATCCAGGCCACCGATGGTAGAAGTGTTCGGCCTATGCCAGCCACCTTCCCTTCAGGTTGAACCCTCTGGTGCTGGTGGCTGGTAAGGCACAAGAAATGGTGGAAGTCCCTAATATGAACAAGGAGCAAAAGGCCTGGAATGGAGCAAAGAATTGGATCAAAATAGGAATCCAGGAACCCATAAAGGATAGCAGGCAAGAACACTGGTTGCAGAATCTGTAGACAAAGTCTTTAGAACACAGGATTGGAGCTAGAATATGAGGACCAGAAGATAGGACCAGCAACTGACTGATGGAACTGCCTCAGTAGAAATACAAGTCTACACAGTAAAGAAGATGGCTGCCAGGGAGAAGCAAGGAGCACTAAATTGGGATGACTGGATTGATAGTCCAAAATAGCTCACAGTGCCATCTGCAGGCCAGAGAAGAATTTAGCAACAGATTTTTATAGGTATTATATTTGAGTTGGCAAAATCTCTATCCTATGAAATCTTTACTTGTCTCCTTTTGCTAGCCCTATGCCATGGGCTCTCCAGAACTCTTAGAAACATAGAACATGATGGCAAAGACCATACTGCCCATCTAGTCTACCCATCCATATTTCCTGTACAGCCTTATATTCCCTTCCTCTCTTTCAGAAATCCTCTGTGCTTCTCTTATGCTCACTTGAATTCCCATACTGTCCTTGTCTTCACCATCTCCACAGGGAGGCTGTTTCATGCGTCCACCATCCTTTCCGTAAAGAAATATTTCCTTAGATTACTGCTGAGATTATCCCCTTTCACCTTTATCCTTGGCCTCTTGTTCTAAGAGGAATGAGAGGATATGGCATTTATTCCTTGGAGGTATTTAAATGTCTCTATCATATCTCCCTTTCTCTTCCTTTCATCCAAGGTACACATGTTTAGATCATTAAGTCTGTCTCCATATGCTTTATTATGAAGATCATTGACCATTTTAGTAGCTGCTTTCTGGACCAACGTTATTCAGTTTATATTCTTTAGAAGGTATGGTTGCCACTTTATATATAGTACTCCAAAAGCGATACAGAGTTAATATCACTTCCTCCTTCCTACTGACTATTCATTTCCCTATGCACCCTAACATTCTTCTGGCTTGTGCTGTCATCTTATCGACCAGTTTGGCCACCTTAAGATAATCAGATATGATCACCCCCAAATCCTGCTCTTCTGCATGAAAGAACATCATCCCCTATACTGTACTGCTCCCTTACATTTTTCCAGCCCAAATGCATGACTCTGCAATTTTTATCATTAAATCATAGATGCCAATCTCTAGACCATCCCTCAAGTTTCACTAGATCCCTCCTCATATTTTACATACCTTCCATGGTGACTACCCTGTTGCAGATATTGGTATCATTTGCAAAAAGGCAAACATTTCCCAATAGCCCTTCTACAATATTGCTTACAAAAATATTTAATGGAACCAGACTGAGGATTGATCTCTATGGCACAGTGCAGGTAACAGGACTGGTGCAAAAGTATTTGATGCCTAGGCAAAGCTTTGGTCATGGATCCCCTCCCACAACTTATTTATTGGTGACAGCTACAGAACAGTGCTTCCTCCTACTGGTAGCAGTGGCTCCAGTATGGCACTCCCTTTTTTGTTATTGGTTCTGGCACAGCACTCCACTAGATCTTGTGCTGGTGAGATTTTGCTGCCCACAAAAGTTTGGTACTCTTGGTCAGTGGTTCTCAACCTTTTTTCCATTGGGACACACCTAAGAAATAATGCTTACATGCATGACACACTGAACACTTGACCATCATGGGCTAAATATAATCATATATTCTTCATCCATAGGAAGTCACACCCCCTCCCCAGGTCCCCAAACAATGGATGCAGAGGAGATTTCCCATACAACTCACTATATAAAAAATATATTCTGATTCTGGTACTATCTCAGTAACAGAAACACAAACTCCCATACTACTAGGCGCATTGTAAAATACAAAACCTGAAAAAAAAAGCTGCATATGTGTAGCAAACCTGCCATACCATAGCATACTAACTCCAAGAACTCAGACATCAGTACCCCTACCTATGAAAAGACAGCAGTGCACCACCAGTGCATGTCCTATTGAGAATAAGAAAACTCAACAAATAAGACTGGTACAAATCCTTACTACATACTAATAAAATACCTCACCTCACTCACACATACAGTTCCAACTTTTACCAAATGCAGAATTAAAAAAAACCCCAAATTACAAATGTGGAGTCAAAAACTGGAATGGAAACCTCAAAAAGCCTTTCTGCATCCAGTGCAAAACTGGAGAACTAGAAACAGAAATACATTTCTTCCTACACTAAGCAAAGTACAAAGACAGAAGAAATGCACATTCCCCAAACTGACATATTATGGCTCTTGTACCCCATGTCACTCTCCCTCCATGTCTCCATCATCCTTCACTTCTCCCAATTACTCCCTTTCAATCATCCACTCACACTCACATCCCTGCCCAGCATTTCCGACCCACCCCACATCTTCTATCCTGTGCTCCTCTCTCCCCTGCTTCAGTCTCCCTACCTCCTCCCTGCCAAGCTACCCGACCCCCTTTCCTCATCCCTTCCTGCTCAGCAGCCCCCACACTCCTTCTCCCTTCCACTTCTGTCTGCCCAGCATTTCCAACCTCCTTTTCCTCACCCTTCACCTGACGAAGAGATCATTAGTAGCATCACTCCCAGACTCAGCAGGGGAAGATAAAGTTTATGTCCCATCGGGGCCCAGAATAGCAGAAGTTGGCAATGTCGCACTCTGATCTAGGCCAGAAAGAAGAGAAGGATGTGACAGTAGCCTCCCATCAGGCTCAATATAAGAGAAGTCAACCAACACCCACCCAGGCCGATAAGGAGACATCTGGTCCTGCGACACACCTCCCAGGACCTCACAACACACCAGTGTGTCCCAACACACCTGTTGAGGACCACTGCTCTAGATGGCCTAGTTTGCCTAATGGAAACACTACCCTAGCTGGTAATCGATCATTCCTTGGAGTGACCTCTTTTTACCACTACCCTTTGTCACCTCCCACTCAACCAGTGTTTAACTCATTCAGTCATTTTAAGGCCAATACTTAGGGCACTCAGTTTGTGGATAAGTTACTTAGGTCGAATTGTGTCAAAGATTGAGCTTAAAATGGGTAATCTAATATAAGTGGGTTTAGGGCTGGTAGAACCACTAGGTGAATTATGCCTGGGCCTAGGGTGGCAGTCATTAGGGGGCACAAGTAGGGGCGGTTCTATAATGAGGTAGGGTGAAGTGGCCACTTTAGGTGGAAGAATTTTGTTAACCTCCTCAAGACTCAAGGAAACCCCTGGTGGCCCAGCAGGGGGCCCGGGAGTGATCTGCTGCTCCCGGGCCGTCGGCTGCCACTAACCAAAATGGCGCCAATGGCCTTTAGACCCTACCATGTGACAGGGGCTACTGGTGCCATTGGCCGGCCCCTGTCACATGGTAGGGGTAACGGATGACGCCCATATCCTGAGATAGGCACTGGTATCTAATTCAAGCAATAGCGGTGAGCAGGCTCTGCTTCCCTCTTCTCCTCTGCTCCCTTTCCCCATCCCAATACCTCCTGGAAAGCAGCCACAGGAGAGGACAGCTGATTGGGCTGCATTACAGGCAGCAGCTGAAAGCAACAAGAAGGCACGCTGAGCTCTGGGCAGGCACCAGATAAAGCTCCTGACAAACCCCAGCCCCTACCAAACTTAGAGTCAGCTGATTGGCTGCTGCAAGAGCAGGCACTAGAAGAGGGCAAGCCAAAGCGAGCAGTCTCCAGCCCCCCACCCTTCTCGCCTCCTCCGGCACTCCTCCTGACTGGCTGCAGGCAAGCAGGAGGTGGGGCTGGAAGGTGGTTAGGCACTGCAGGCCAGTTACTGTGAATGTAACGCATGTTTCTGTGTTTGTCTGCTGCCACTGCAATGCAGAAATGGATATACTTTTTTGCAGTTTGGGGATTTATTGATCACATATCGTATGATGGATCCAATTAATGTATAAACATGATGGCTACCATACATCTGGCAATACTTCAAGAGCTGGGGAATGGTGATGGGAGTGGCAGGTGAGACTCGCTCTGGCCAAAAAACATGCCTGAAAACAAGGAGCTTTGCCGCCTTGGTGCTGCTGGGTGCCCATCCCCTCCCCACCAGCTCCTTCACCCTAGTGCTGTTCTTGATTGTCTTGGGCTGCTGACTGCAATGGTGCAGATGCAGAAAGACACCCGCAGAGGAGTACCGGATCTTCATGGTGCCACTGCCCAGAGCCTGCTTGAGATCTGCCAGAATTTAGCCAGTGAACAACAGTGAAGTCTGTGTTGAATGCAAGAGAACAGGGAGGAGGAGGAAAGCCTTGCCACAGGACACGCGCAGTTGCCAAAAAGATGAGAGGAGGCAGGCAGAGGCCTGGATTTGAAGGGAGAAAACTGCACAATGACTCCCCCCCCCCCCCTGCAGGCTGTGAGGCGGGAAGCTGCTGTTGCCGCTGCTGGGGGTGGGATGGGTTGACTGATCTGTTGCTGGGTAGAGGAAGGGGGGAGAAACTGATATTGGGTGGGGAGGAGAAGGGATTGAGGGCAGGGGAAACTGGTACTGGATAGGGGAAAAGTGATAAAGGGTCCAGGGACAGGGGGAACTGGGGTTGGATGGGTGAATACAAGAGAAAGAGAAGGGATCTGAGACGGGGGGGAACTGGTACTGGTTGTGGGGGGAGAAGAGAGAAAAAGAATTAGGGCGGGAAGCTGGTGTTGGGCATGGGCAGGGTGGAGAAGAGGCAGAGCTTATTTCACTGGCATGACTGACAGCTATTACATGTGTTGCCAAAGTGATATATAAAATGGTTAAAGCAAAAGGAAATATTTATGCAATAGTGATAATAATAATATGATAAAATTACGGGGGAAACAATGACAGGGATAATTCCCAGGTCGAGCTTTTGGTGCTGGTCCAGATTATCCCTGGTCATTAAGGTTCTGGCCCTGGTGGCGGGACCCCACAGTTTGCTGCCATAGCTGCTGTTTTTCCTGTTTTCCTCAGGATTGTCCAGGGTTTCTTTTGCTTCATTGTTTTGTGGGAAGTCTTTGACTTTGTTCTGAGAAATGTGCATCTGTGATGTCTTTTGTGTTTTGCGCAGTACAGGAGCAAGTGCATTTCTGTTTCTCTTTCTCCTGTATTCCCCTCCTCCAGACCTTCCCTTCCCAGGAACTCAGCTGAGAGCAGAGTGGGGAAGGGGAAAGGAGGAAGGAGACAATCTGGAGCATAGGTCAGGGAGCTGTGAGTGATGTATCATGAGGGAGAGAAGATAAATGCTGAAAGAATGGTGAGGTGAATGCTTGAGGATGGATGGTACAAAAGGGGGTTAATGATGTTACGGAGGTGAGAAAGGGGTAAAATGCGGGGGGGGGGGGGGGGGGCACAAGCAGGATGTGTTTGTAAACCATCTCCTCCCTCATTTCCTTGAGGTCAGCAATGAGACTTTGGGCTTTGTAATCTTTTGCTTCCCCAAAGTCCATGCAGCCAAGTGAAAGTGATCTGCAGGTAGTGTGAGAGAAACAGGGTAATGGGGTGGGAGCATAGAGATTAGAGAGACCCAGGCTAGGGGGTACTTGAGAAACCTGTGGGGGGAGGGGAGATTTGTGGTGTGTGAGTGCAAATTAGTTGGTGGTAGGAGTGGATCATAACATAGGTTATGCTGTATTATTCATATTTAAAGTCCAACTTTTCAAGCTTTGATTTCAGAAAATCTATGTATCATACTGTCAGTACTGACACTTTCAGAAACTGCTCTTTCACTGCTTTTTCTTTTTTTTTAAAGTATCAGTACTGACAGTAGATAAGTAAGTTGAAATCAAAGTTCAGAAAGTTGTTGTAAATATGAGTAATATAGTGTTATGTGGGGACAACTTGGTTCCTCTTTTAAATCTGTGCTGCTGAGTTACAAAATAGCAGCCAAAGGCTGTTGTTCGGCTGTTGCTGGGGGTGGAAAAACACACACACACTCACTCTCTCTCTCTCTCTCTCTATACCATGGGATAAAGGCAGCAGACATTAGTACTGCAGTGCAGAAGGGTTTTTTTTTTTAATAAAATTCTTGCAACTAGCAAGAGTGCATCATTGAATCCTAAGAGAGGCTGCCGTTGGGGCAGAAAACTTTAGTACAAGTGTTGGGAATGAGAGAGTAAGGTATTCTGACACAATATATATGACATCATTTATTAATGTGACATCATGGTAATATACGTTATTTACAGAAAGTTATTTACATACCACATGATTGCATATGCCATCCAGCACCCTTCGTATCATCAGCCTTGTATCGAGGAGTCATCAGGTCAGCAAAGGCGAGAAGGGGGTTTTCAGTGTCCAGCACTCTATACGTCTATAGAGGCAATATCTCCTACTCCCGCCGGACACTGGAAAGTCCTGCTCTTTTATACCGTGCCGTAAACAAGTGTGCGTGCGAGAGAGAAATGATTGATCACTATCCCCCCATGTTATGTGTCAACAGTTGCTACTGCCCACTCGGACTCATCCTGTCCCTGGCATGTAGGCGGTTGATCAGACCGCTGTATTCCTGACAGGGAGCCAGAAAGCTGAGCTGCACAACCTGTTTAACAAGAGCATGTTTATCCTACAACAAGCAAAGCTTTTACCCCCCCTCCCTCCCTGGGAGTTTTTGACAATGTGGCGCATTGGAGTTCTGTGGACGTCACTTTGTGGTAAACATCTGAAGATTTTGTACTGTAGTGCTAAAAGAAACCCAAAGAGCTATTTCATTGGTTGTGGCTTGTGGCTGAGCCGTGATGTAATCCTTATTAAATTAATAATATGTAGCATAAAATTGAGCACCCCTTGTTTGGGGAAAAAAAAAAATCACTATTTCTGTTTTTAGTGGCAGAAACCCGTCTTGTATGATTTGTTGGTACAAACAGAAAGTTATTGTGTCAGATCTACTTCTGCCAAGGAGCGACTAGACCAGGGCTTCCCAAACGTGTACTAGGGACCCAACAGCCAGTTGGGTTTTTAAGATATCCACAATGAATATGCATGGTATGCAAATTTATCTCATGCATATTCATTGTGGATATCCTGAAAACTCAACTGGCTGTGGGGGTCTCCAGGAAAGGTTTGGGAAGCCTTGCAATAGGGGTCCTTGTACACCTCCCTCAGAAAAACTGAACTTGGTGGGTTTCCTTTGTCGCTTAATTCAAGGGGATCATTCCTTATTACGTTTTCTCCAATCTTTTCTTTTCAAATTCCAACCCTCCTTCCCAACTTCCAGGGATTCCGGTGGCCAAGTAGGATTTACTATGGCTGGAGGGTGTGAGGGTAGCTTGCTTATTACGGCGGTTACTACCCTAAACCAATTAAGCCTGAATCATCACTTTGAATGCAAATACAGCGTTTCTCTCTGCTTCAACAGCAGGGGGAAATGTAGAAAAGATAATTCACATTCAGTCAACAACCAACAAGGAGTGAACTTCACAATCTGGGTAAAAAAAATAAGAGTGGGGTAGCTTGCTTATTTCGGCGGTTACTACCCTAAACCAATTAAGCCTGATACATCACTTTGAATGCATATACAGCATTGCTCTCTGCTTAAGCAGCAGGGATAAATGTGGAAAAGAGGATTTACATTCAGACAACATCCAACAAAGCATTGATCTGTGCACTGCAGTCTGGGTAAACAAGCATCGGGGTAACTTGCTTGATGCGGTGGTAGGAGCAATAGATGGCCCACGCCATCCATGGTCTGATCATGCATTGATCTTATTTGATTTGAATATGAAGATTCCAAGAAGCCAGTCATACAGTAACACAATGCAATTTAGGGACTTAAAGAATCACAACTTAGAATTGCTAGCAGCAGATTTAGACTCTTTACCAGAAAACTTTGAAATGCTCAGTTTAACCAAACAAGTAGATGTTTGGAATACATCTCTTCATGAGGCCATTGATAAAAATACTCCATTGATTATGAAACATTTCCACCAAAACAAGCCTTGGTTCCACTCTGGTTTGAGGATGTTCAAAAGACAAGTTCGTTGACAAGAATATTGCTGGAGGAATGATAAAACTACATTAAACAAATTGAAGTGGAGTGAGGCTAATAAATTCTATCAGTCAGCAATTTTAGCTGCTAAGAAAAGATTTATTTGAATTTCTAATAAACTTTCTTCAGCTGACTGTTGGCAAAAACAGTTATTCTGGCTTGTTACTTCAATGTCTAATCAACCTTCTTCTCTTCCTTTGGATTTGCCCTCTTGTTCTGCAGATAAGTTTGCATCATTCTTCTTTGATAAACTCAACTTAATTTACAATTTTCCCACTATTTAGACAGAATTGGTTGTCTCAAATCACTCCTCTACTTCTGCTGCTCAATTAGTAACATTTAATCCCATTTCAGTAATTGGTATGAATTTTTTACTAAAATCTATTGGTTTGACCACTTCTAGATTGGATCTTATGCCTTCTAGATTGTTACTGGATCCTGTTTTAGTTTTGGCATCTTTAATAGCAGCTATGATCAACAGTTTTAAATTTCAGGGAGTTTCCCCTCATGAGTTGAAAAAAGCCACGGTCCGGCCATTAATAAAAAAAGATTCATTGGACTTTTTGGAGGTCTCTAGCAATAGACTAGGATCCAATTTTGTACCATACCAAAAATAACTGATTAGTAGTTATTTAACCAGGTGAGTGACTTTGTAGGCAAGACCAATGTACTTCACAGATGTCAGTCTGGCTTTCGCAAAGCATATATCACAGAGTCAGGTCTTCTTTCACTGACTAATGACATCAGAGTTAATTCCGATATTTCAAAGATTGCACTGACAATATTTTTAAACATGAGTATCTCATTTGACACTGTAAATTATTAGCTGCTTATTAGCAGATTGAGTGAGATTGGTCTAGCAGGCAAAGCCCTGGATTGATTTTCATCATATCTTGCCCATTTGTGGATGGGCTCCCTTTTTATTTTTCCATATTTTAATGTAATTACTCACTGTGTGTATACAAAAGACTCCCTCAAACCACCTTAAAACCCAGACTAGAACCATCTGCCCTGGTCTGCCTTAAGGTGCAGGGCTGCAAAGTATTCTGGGCCCTGGAGGATATCTACCTAGCAATATAAAGGTTCAAGACTCAGAAGGGTTAGGAAAGCCCTGGGGAGCTGCTTTGAGCCCATGGTATGCCCATACAGAATATATCTGAACTGCTTTGGAACTTTAAAGCGAGGTGAGCTATTTTTTTGTTTTGCTGTTTTCTTTGAAATTCCTGTAAATAAATCTTTTCCTCCTGACCAGAACAGCCAACAGTGAAGGAAAAGACTGCCTTCTTGACACTGTTGGGGTTCTGTTAGGAATCTGTGTTGTGGGCTCCTGAAAGAGGGAGGAGTTAGCAATCGGTTATAGATCTGCTATCTGATGGGAGAAGCAATCAGATAGGAGTAGCAATCTGTTAGGAAAGCTCTGTGATGGTTGAAGGTGAATCCTTGGGCCAGTGGCAGATGACCACGCCTCCGGGAGGATATCCCGAGAGGGACCACCGGCTAGGCTTGAGTATGGAGACAGACACACATTAGTTCCTTTATTAAACAGGTTTTTGAAACCACCAGAGGTGGCAGTAGTGAGCAGGTATGCCCGGCAGGGCTGTAGTCCCTCAGGTACTAGAACAGCGATCCAGGAAGACTGAGCTGTTGAGAAACTATAGAAAGTGAGTAGGCAGAGTTCCTGAACAGAACTAGATGACAAAACTCACATAAGGTCTCAAGGAAGCTCAGGAACTGGAAAGGTTTAGGCTCTCGAGGAGCAAGTACTTGTTCCAGGGAAAGCTCTGAGAGAGCGACGGTAACTCACAATTGTTTGTAGCAGCGATAGCTTCCAAGCAATAGCGAATCTTCAGAGTGTCCAGGAACATGGGCCCTCAAGGAGCGAGTATCGGTTCCTATCTGTAATCTGAAAGAAAGAAAAAGAGTGAGGCCCCCGAGGAGCGGGTACCTCTGGTAAGTCCGAGGAGGCAGAGTAGCTTTGGACAGCTGAAGTGAGTTCTTGCTAACTCAGATTGTTAGCAAAATAGAGACCTTTAAATATTGGAAGCGGATGACGTCATCTCAGGGGGACACCCCTGAGGTTCATGCTCAAGCTGGTACTTCAATCAGAGCACGCGCATGCGCGCCCTAGGTCTTCAGGCAACATGGCGGATCTGCAACATTGAGCCTGTCCAGGGACGCCGGAGGGAGATGGCATGGAGATGCCATGGCAGCCAGCTGTCCATCAGACCCGGAGAGAGTCGCCACAGAGGTAAAGAGGACAGAGTGAGGGTGTCGAGCAGTGACGGTTGCAACAGGTTCTTCCAGTTTATAGTCCTTCCGTTTGGCTTCCATGGTGCCTCCACAATGTTCCAGCACTTGGTCAACTGTATGCACTGCCCGCACCAGGGCTATGCCACCGCATACCTGTACACGAAGTAATAGATGAGACACAAAAATGTATTGCGAAACAAAAATATTCAATACCAAAAATACAATGACTTGTTAAAGAAGGACCATCATACCACCCTTTGGTTTTTGGAACATGAATTATGTTCGTTAAGACCAACTGGGTCTCAAATAATCATTGGTCCAAATATTAATGTCCTTAATGCAATTTTATCTTTTTTAGTCATTTTTATGAAATAATGCTTAAACAAAAGTATACTTCCCCTTCAATGTGTCCAGTGCAATCAAGCTCGACACGATATCATGTTTCACGATAGCTGTTTCAGGGGCTCCAAATAAATGTATATAATGACAGGTATGATTCTCAATTTCTCAATTTTATTTATTTATTTATTTAAATATTTATATACCATTTTACCAATACAAGATTGACCAAAGCGGTTTACAATAATAATAAACATAAAAAATCAAAAGTTCAAAAAATAAAAATAAAAACACAGGTAGAATAAAAATACAATCTGTATCATGATCAATATAAAAATAAAAATTTTAAAACTATATCATAGGAAGAATACTATAAATAATTAACTACTATTTTAAGCAAAAAAAAAAAATTAGAGCAGATAGAAAAGATATACAATCATGACAATCAAGATGGTTAAAGATCCACCTAATATTAAAATATTAACGTTAAAATACCCATATATAGAAGTTAATTAACAGCTACTGGGAGGGGTCAATCTTCCCGAATGCTTCCGCAAAGAGGTAAGTTTTTAACGCTTTCTTAAAATCATTTCTACTTGGTATTTGTCTTAAAGGATCAGGCAATGAGTTCCACAAAATGAGGCCGGCCACCGAAAAGGTTCTTTGGCTAGTAATATTTAAAGCAGCCATTTTTACTGATGGTATTTCTAATAGATTTTTTGCAGCAGATCTGAGTTCTCTGGTAGGCTTGTATACTCGTAAAGTAGAGCATAACCAAATAGAATCTGAATTATATAGTAAAGAGTGTATTATCATGGCAATTTTATACCGAATTCTAAATTTGACTGGCAACCAATGTAATTTTTGTAAAATGGGGGAGATGTGATGCTTCATATGAGTAGCCATGAGAAGCCTTGCAGCTGAGTTCTGGATCAACTGAAGAGGTCTGATGACAGTTTCAGGTAGACCCAAGTATAGCCCATTACAATAATCTAAACCTGAAAAAATCAGTGCTTGCAGTACTGATTGATAGTCGCGGAAAAACAGTAAAGGGCGAAGTCGTTTTAATACATGTAATTTAAAAAATGAGTTTTTAACTGTTTTTGATATGTGTTGAATTAATGATAGGTTAGAATCAATCCAAACACCTAAGTTTTATGCTAATTTAGTAATTGGAATAACATCTTTGCCTAAAGTTATATTTGCAGGGGGAGCGTTACTGGGGTTTTCTATAAAGCTAAGGAATACTATTTCTGGTTTTTTTGTGTTCAAATTTAAGCGATTATGGGCCATCCATTGTTCTATAGTTTTGATATAGAGATGAATCAAAGAGAAAGTCTCAAACCAAGATGATTTATAGGGAACAAATAGCTGAATATCATTTGCGTAGATTTTATATTGCACATTTAATGATGATAAGATTTGACAAAGAGGTATCCCCCATATTATTATATTAAATAATATGGGGGATAATGACAATCCCTGGGGTACACCTGTTGACTGAGTGAAAAATTGTGAAAAACAGGAACCGATGTTGATTTGACAGATGTGATTAATAAGAAAGCTTTCAAACCAATTTAATACTGTAGAATGAATTCCTATGGATTGGAGATCGGAAATCAAAGTTTTGTGGTCCAGCGTATCAAATGCTGCCGAAATATCTAAGAATATCACAATGAAGTCAGTATATGAGTCGAAACCTCTTAGAAAAGTATCAAAAGAAGATATAAGAAGGGTCTCGGTGGAGTGCCCCTTTCTAAACCCATGTTGATTTGGGTTTAGTATATCATGTTCGGCTAAGTAATCTTTTAATTGGTATAAAACAACAGACTCCAAAGTTTTTGCTAGTGAGGGTAAAGAAGCTATTGGTCTGAGGTTAGAGAAATCCATAAATGAAGATGTTTTATTCTTTAAAATGGGCAGTATTGATGTTTGTTTAAGTAGATCTGGGAATTTCCCTGATTTCAAAGATTGGTTAATTATCTGGCATAAATGATCAGAACAGATATCGGCAATGTTTTTAAACAGAGTGCCAGAACAGGGGTTTATTGGGGAATTTGATACCTTCTGTTTACTTATAATCTTTTGAATAGCTATAGCTGTAGTAGTGTGAAATTCAGTCCATTCAGCTATTACAGTTTTATGTTCGTATTTGGGGTAAGGTAGAGTAGAAAATTCCTGAGTTATATTATTTACTTTTCTTTTTTTTTAAAAAAGTTTGCAATTTGTTCACAGATGTCATTGTTTATTTCCAAATTTACTGTTAAACAAGGTGTTGTTAGAGATTTTACTATATTAAATAGTGTAGCAGAGTTATTTTTTGCCAAGGCTATTTTATTTGCTTGGTAACTTTTCCTTGCTTGATTAACTTCTTTCCTGTATATTCTTAGAGTACTATAAAAATCATTTTTTTCCGTTAGTATTCTTATGTTTCATCCAAATATGTACCTTTTTTCTGAGGGATGTTTTCAAATGCCATATTTTACTATTATACCATGGAAGATTAGGTTTCATTTGATTTTTTTGAGTTGTTATTTTAAGAGGAGCAACCTACCCCCCCCCCCCCCGGCCCTATCTAAACTTCCCCCCTACCTCTATCACGAAAGTTACGCCTGCTGGAAGCAGACGTAACTTTGCGCACGCCGGGCCATCTGCCGCGCTCCATGTTCCGGTCCGGGGGCTGGTCCAGGGGCCGCTGTCATGCCCCCGGAGCACCCCTAGGCTGGAACCACGCCCCCGGACATGCCCCTGAAACGCCACGACGCCCCCGGACACTCCCCCGAAACGCCACGTCACTCCTGGCACGCCCCCCGATGCGCCCCCAATATGCCCCTCCATGCAAGCCCCGGGACTTACGCGCGCTGCCGAGCCAATGCAAAATAGGCTCGGCGCGCGCGGGGGGGGGGGGGGTTTGCGGTAGGTTTTCGGGGGGTACGCGCGTATCTTACGCGCGTACCCCCCGAAAACCTACCCCAAAGGGTGGTATGATGGTCCTTCTTTAACAAGTCATTGTATTTTTTATATTGAATATTTTTGTTTTGCAATACGTTTTTGTATCTCATTGAATACCTGTGTGACATATTGGTCTACAGCCTAGAGTGGAGGACACACCTGAGCCAACTTAAAGCAGTACTATCCACTCTGAGGAAGGCTGGGCTGATGGTGAACCTGAAGAAGAGATTGTTGGGAGGACCAGAAGTCCAATTTCTGGACTATACTTTAGGAAAGGGTCAAGTCCACCCACAGTCCAGGATGATTGAGGCAATTACCAAGGTATTGGTCCCACAAACCAAAGGGAAGGGAAGGGCATGCCTAGGCCTGACAGGCTGCTATAGAAGTACCAAACTACTCTGAGAAGGCAGAGCCATTTACGAGGCTCTTACTGAAGAAAAGGTTGAATGGCCAAGGCAAAGAAAGCCTTCCAGGAGTTGAAGGAAGTGATCTGCTCCAACCCGGTCCTTATAAGTCCAGACTTTATGGAACCCTTCATTGTTCAGACTGTTGCCTTAGAGGTAGGACTGGGCACAACCCTCAGCCAAACTAAGGATGGCCAAGAACATCTAGTGGCCTATGTAAGCCAGAAGTTCCTGACATTGGAGAAAAAGTATTCTACAGTGGAGAGAGGCCTTAGCAGTAAATTGGGCCCTCAAAGCATTATGATATTACCTCCTGGGATGGCAGTATACCCTGGTGACGGATCACCAACCATTCATATGGATCAACCGGAATAAAGAGGCCACATCCAGAGTGATGAGGTAGCTCCTGGCTCTGCAGCTTTTCAAATATAATATTCAACATAGATCTGGGAAGGAAAATGTCAATGCTGACTTTCTGTCAAGAGAGGTGTCCCTGACAGAGGCAGGCACTCACTTGAATACAGATGAGCTGAGGGGGAGAGTATGTGAGGGAGCATACAAAAGACTCCCTCAAACCACCTTAAAACCCAAGTTAGAACCTTAAGGCACCGGGCTGCAAAGGATTCTGGGTCCCAGGAGGATCCCTATCTAGCAGTATAAAGGTTCAGGGCCTAGAAGGGTTAGAAAGGCCCCAGGGAGCTGCTTTGAGTCCATGGAATGCTCATACAGAATATGTCTGAACTGTTGTGGAAATTTAAAGTGAGGTGAGCTATTGTTTTGATTTTCTGTTTTCTTTGAAACTCCTGTAAATAAATATTTTGTTCCTGACCAGAACAACCAAGTCTTGCTGTGTTTCTTGGCCAGCACAACACTGCACACACCACTGTACGCAACACAAGCTACAATCACATTTTTGAAAATAGCCTGTCATAAATAGGTACCACATTGTATTTGTTAGTTTAGTCTTCCAGTTAAAATGGGTTCAAAATACTTCTCATTTTTGTTTAGATGTTATCTTTATATTCTCAGGAAGCAATTATCAGATGGCACTTGTAGATGCAAAGAATATGGTACTTTTACCACTTGTATTTGCAACTATGTTTCAAAGAGAAACTACCTGACTGGTTTTGCTTTGAAAATTAGTGTTAAGTAAAAGCACCTGTGTACTTCGAACCTGCAATTTGTGAGGGCAGCTGGTGGGTGGGTGGGAAGGTAAAATATCACACATACTTTAACAAATCCCATGTATGCACCCTATTTTCCTCCACCAACCTAAACACAATCTTAGAAAAGCCTCTTTTTTTTTTTTTTTTTTTTTTACCTGGGTAAACGTATGTGTGCTTGGAAAGTGCATGAATACTTTTAAACCAGGTAAATGGCTTTCAGAATTACCCTGAACAAAAAGAGATTTTCCCATTTTGTATGCCTAGGGAAAAATAATTAGTACATAGGGCCTTTAATTTCATATTTTTGAGAGGGAAGTGAGAAGTTTAAAATGTTAAACGAGAATGACCAATAAACCTAGTGCTGGATGGGGATAGAGGATATCTGGAAGTTTGTCTTTTTGATGAAGATTGTATATGAGTGATTTTTGTATATGATTGGTTAACATTTTAATTCAAAAAGGCAAGTAATAAAACCAAATAATAAGAATAATAAGAATAAAGAATAAAGGTATATATCTACTTAGATTAATAGGAATATTTCTTTGTTCTTCAGCACCATTGTCTGGACAGCTCCAGTGAGAGAGCTCTATATTACAATTCAAGAAGAAGGTTAAGTATTTCTTTATTATAGAAGCATCCTTAGCATTTGGGTAGGTCAGTCCCAATGAGTTGGTTATGCACCTCTGACAGCAGATGGAGACAGAGCAAAAACTGATGTCACAGTCATATAGTCCTGCCCCAACATCATCCCACCAATATTCTCCATCTCCATCAGATGGAGGACACACATTTCGCTTCGAGGAAATACCTGTGAGTTAAAAAAAAAAAAAAGAAGAAGGAATTGAAATGAGATAATGGAAAGACAAGATTACAGCTTGCCTCCTGAGGTGATAAAGATTGGTCTCTCCCTCAGTAGAGTGCCCTCAGTCCGGTAGCCTTGACTGCCATGGAACAGAAATTCCAATAGTGGTTGCAAGCCGAGAGAGGCTCGGCAGTGAAGGCTTTAGCACTCTCTCCCCATAGCCAGGATTAATTTCCCATAGTTGGGATCTGCTTCTGAAAGAAGCTCAGAGGTGAAGGCTTTAGCCCTGTAACCAGGACCCTTTCTACTCTCAGCCAGGAAGGCTCAGCTCAGGTAAAAGTTTATTACTATAAAAATAATATAGTACATCAGTGAGAGGAAAGCAGGAGAAAGGGTCCATTACCTTGGCTTTCAACTATCCCACTCATGTCTATGGGGAGTTCTGTGAAGTGAGGTGGTAGTGCAGGATCAATGGGTTGAGCAGACATGTGGCTAGGCCCCGCTCCAGGCTTCTCCCTTTTTGGCACATAGTATGCCGCAAAGGGCCGCTGGCATGCTGCTGTGTACTCAGTTGTGCGATCAAGCAGGACTGGGCATCCAGTTGGGCGCCTAGTTGGACATGCGCCTAGGCAGATGTATTTTTTGTATCCATTTTGGGTGCATCATTTTGGGCATGGATTTAATACACCCATAATCTAGGCACTAACGACCATGGTGCCTGCATCAAAGAAGCCTAAGCGCCTAGCCATTTGTGCTGCATACCACACCACAACATTTTTTTTTTGGATGAAACAGCTATAAAGCACTGCTTACCTACTGAGGGATACCATGCAGAGGATATGGGCAAGGTGATGCATATAGGGAAAAATAACCCACGCTATAGTTACACAATGTTAGGTTTCATATTAGGAGCTACGATCCAAGAAAGAGATCTCAGCATCATAGTGGATAACACATTGAAATCGTTGGTTCAGTGTGCTGTGGCAGTCAAAAAAGCAAACAGAATGTTGGGAATTATTAGAAAGGGAATGGTGAATAAATCAGAAAATGTCATAATGCCTCTGTATCGCTCCATGGTGAGACCCACCTTGAATACTGTGTACAATTCTGGACGCCGCATCTCAAAAAAATATATAGTTGCGATGGAGAAGGTACAGAGAAGGGCAACCAAAATGATAAAGAATGGAACAGCTCCCCTATGAGGAAAGACTAAAGAGGTTAGGACTTTTCAGCTTGGAGAAGAGATGGCTGAGGGGGGATATGATAGAGGTGTTTAAAATCATGAGAGGTCTAGAACGGGATAATGTGAATCAGTTATTTACTCTTTCAGATAATAGAAAGACTAGGGGACACTCCTTAAAGTTAGCATGTGGCACATTTAAAACTAATCGGATAAAGTTCTTTTTCACTCAACACACAATTAAACTCTGGAATTTGTTGCCAGAGGATGTGGTTAGTGCAGTTAGTGTAGCTGTGTTTAAAAAAGGATTGGATAACTTCTTGGAGAAGTCCATTACCTGCTATTAATTACGTTGATTTAGAGAATAGCCACTGCTATTATTAGAAACAGTAGCATGGGATAAACGCTTGGTCTGACCCAGTATGGCATGTTCTTATGTTCTTATGTCCCTTAGTAGAGTGCTTCAGTCCGGTAGCCTTGAGAGGCCCGGCCCTAGCATGCAATTAGCGGTTACAGGCTGAGAGAGGCTTGGTAGTATGGGCTTATCTCTCTCCCCCCATAGCCAGAACCTGTTCCTGTTCTCAGCCGTGGAGGGATGAGCTTAAGTGAATGTTTTTCTTAATAAAAAATAACAAGTCATGGGCTACTCCGCTCACTGGTTTCAAGAGTTCCGTGAGCTGAGGAGGCAGTGCAGGCATGGTAGATTGAGCAAACATTTGGCTAAGCCCCGCTCACAGGCTTCTCCCTTATTGAGCGCATGGTAGGACGTGAAGTGTTTGCACGCATTTTTGTTCTGTGGGCCACTCGGTGCGATTCTGTATGCCTGTTTTTGTCTCCTTCTTAGGTGCCTTGGTGTAGTGGGAGTCTAGTTGGGCAAGCAGCCTAGGTGCATATACTTATATGTATTCATGTGCTCACACTTTTTGTTTACCCATTTTAAGTGCGGGTTTTATCTGTGCACATTCTAAGCACAAGCTTTGACTTTGCTGCATGCTTACAACTATGGTCCCAAGAAGCACGAAGGTAGTGATCTATGAAAGCCATTAGGAAAAACAAAAGAGATAGATGCCTTTAGTCTTTTTCAATTCCTTTATTGAAGTGGAGACATAAAAGAATGATATAGCCTGACTCTGGCTGAGTTTCGCCGTGTACTACGGCTGCCTTAGGGGCTTACTTGTACATTCATGGACTCTTGATTATGGAACAGATATTAATGTCTGTCTGATCCGCAACAATATTAGATCTTATCGCTTGTACAGTCAATCATATTCTCGTGAATATGATATATCTAATAGCTCCTGGATTAAACCATCACAGTGGTCATTAGGGATGTGAATCGTTTTTTGATGATTTAAAATATTGTCCGATATATTTTAAATCGTCAAAAATCGTTAGGGTCACGATACAATACCAATTCCCCCGATTTATCGTTAAAAAATCGTAAATCGGGGGAAGGGGGAGGGCAGGAAAACCGGCACACTAAAACCCCCTAAAACCCACCCCCGACCCTTTAAATTAAATCCCCTACCCTCCCGAACCCCCCCCCCCCCCAATGCTTTAAATTACCTGGGGATCCAGCAGTGGTCCAGAACGGCGGCGGTCCGGAACGGCCCCCTCAATTGAATCCTTTTGTCTTCAGCCGGCGCCATTTTGCAAAATGGCCGCCGCAAAATGGCGGCGGCCATAGACAAAAACGATTCGACGCAGGAGGTCGTTCCGGACCCCCGCTGGACTTTTGGCAAGTCTTGTGGGGGTCAGGAGGCCCCCCCAAGCTGGCCAAAAGTTTCTGGGAGTCCAGCGGGGTTCAGGAAGCGATTTCTTGCCGCAAATCGTTTTCCGTACGCCATTTTCCGTCCGGAACCCCCGCTGAACGACCTCCTGCAGTCGATCTCCTGCCGGCGCCATTTTCCGTATGGAAAACGATTCACGGCAAGAAATCGCTTCCTGAACGCCGCTGGACTCCCAGAAACTTTTGGCCAGCTTGGGGGGGCCTCCTGACCCCCACAAGACTTGCCAAAAGTCCAGTGGGGGTCCGGAACGACCTCCTGCGTCGAATCGTTTTTGTCTATGGCCGCCGCCATTTTGCGGCGGCCATTTTGCAAAATGGCGCCGGCTGAAGACAAAAGGATTCAATTGAGGGGGCCGTTCCGGACCGCCGCCGTTCTGGACCACCAGGTAATTTAAAGCATTTGGGGGGGGTTCGGGAGGGTGGGGGATTTAATTTAAAGGGTCGGGGGTGGGTTTTAGGGGGTTGGCTCACGATTTTAACGATTTTTCACGATATTTTTAAAACCCAAACGGCAACAATACGATTCCCTCCCCCTCCCAGCCGAAATCGATCGTTAAGACGATCGAGGACACGATTCACATCTCTAGTGGTCATATAATGCAGCAGAAATCAATAATACTCCTTACAGTCCACTTATGGATACGGGTCTCCACTTGTAACAACAAACATGTCTGTTTCATAATCAAGAGTCCTTGAATGTACAATTAAGCCCCTGAGGCAGCCGTAGTACATAGCGAAACTCAGCCAGAGTTGGGCTATATCATTTTTTTACATCTCCACTTCATTAAAGGAATTGGAAAAGACTAAAGGCATCTATCTCTTTTGTTTTTCCTAACCCGCGGCGAGGAAGCTTAAGTGCTTATCTATTTGTGCTACATGCCACTTCAGGGTCATTCAGCTGCAGCTTTCTTTAAGCCTGTGTCAGCATTGCCTGGATGCTTGGGACTATTTTCCCCCTTCCGTGGGTATCCCTCCCTTGATTGATCCATGGAACAAGTTGTCACAAGCCACTAGCTCTTAGAATGTCAGGTATGAGCCTGCGGGGGCCTGGAATGGACCTTTCTTCTAGGGCCTGTCTTCTGTATTGGCAGTGCCTACTAAACTTGGTCTGTGCATTCCAATTTCTTCCCGGCCTGGCTCTGGGCCAAGCACTGTGACTCAATACTGTCTGACTCAGCTCAAATGCAAGTGAATCAAAATGATACCGATGATGTTGATGGTGATGGGGAACATTTCCACACCTCTGGAGTCAAATCAAACTCTACTCCATTTCTTTCTTAAAACTTAGTTGCCAGGTTTGATCTCTCAAGCACTGAAGACCCTCAGAGTGGCTGGGACTGGCTCCTTGGGAATGCAGAAGAAAGTTCCTGTGTTGGTACCCTACACAAGCTTCTTGTTTCTTTTCCCTCTGGGTTGCACTCAAGGAATTGACTGATCTGGAATGGAGTGCACCAGGGGCGTCCTTTAAATGAGGATGCATCTTGTCAGGTTTATATCCCTTGGATCCTCAGACCAAAGAGTAGATGTATTTCCTTAGGATGGATGCTTGGTGTGTTCTGTCACGAATTGTACCACCATCCCAGTAGTGGGAGGTACAGCACTGAAGGATGCTCAGGATAGGAGGATTGAAGCTATCCTAAAGCAAAGCCTTTGAGGCATCTTTAGCCTTATAGGGGAGATTCTTCCCAGAGGTTCTGTTCCTTCCACAGAACTCAGTCCTTTCACCCCCAAGGACCTTGAAAGGATACGGACTCTGGAGGTGGAGCCCCTAGGTCTTCCAATGAAGGTTTGCAGACTAACCTGTTGGTTCAGGAAATAGATGGCATCTATCCAGTTTTTATTATGGGTGGTTCCAGATTACTTCAGATTAACATGTTCTCGAAGCTTTTTGGGATGGTTTGCTCTAGAATTTCTTTGCATTCCTCAGGATGTCTTCATGGTCTCTCTATCTAACTCCTCTCAGCAAAGAATAGAAGTGGCAGCATTACAACGGATGTTAAACCTGAAAGCGGTGATTCCCATTCTCAAATCAGAGAGATATACATTTATTTGGTCATGACTAAGAAAGAAGGCTTGTTCTGGCCTTGGATGAATATTCCCAAGCATTGAGAACATCAGTGGTCTGTTTTGCTATTCTGGATCATCTTTACCAGTTTCAGGTCTTGCCTTCAGGCTAGCCTTGGTGCCTGGGACCTTTTTCCTAGCTCTGTGGTACCACACTACCTAGTGATGGTAGTGTTGGCTCTCCACAAGGACTGCATTCTAGTTCTCCCCTCTCTGGATGGTTGGTTGATTCATACCAAAACAGTGGAAGAGAGTCTTGACACTTCCTGCAGGGTGGTTCCTTGCTACAGGTACCAGGATCGGTGGTGAATCTGGCCTAAAGTGATTTGTAGCTGTCTTAGGCTCTGGAGTATCTCAAGGTTCAGTTCAATGCAAGGCGGGACAGAGTATTCCTGCCACAGTCTCAGATCCATACCTTGATGCTGCGATTTTCATCCCTCTGGAACACTGTTTGTCTGATCTGGGGGGGGGGGTCTTATCTACAGGTCTGGGGGTTAATGACTCCCACATTAGAAGTGGTTCACTGGGAGAGGGCACATATGCGACCTCTTCAGTGCCTGTTGATCTCCCATTGCACAGTTGAAGACCTATGCAGTGAGGCTGTTCCTCCCGTTACAGGTGAGATCCAAGTAAGACTGGTGATAATAGATGGATCATCTTACGAAAAGAATTTCCCTGACAATGCTGGATTGGTTGGTACTCATGACAGATGGAAGCCACTGGTACTGGGGGGGGCGCTCACTCTCAAAGGTTGGTTGTGCAAGGGTGTTGGAATGCAGTAGAGCAGCGTGGAACATCAAAAAATTGGTAGCACAAACAGTGGGGAGAGGGAGAGGGAGGGAGAGAGAGAGAGTGCCTAGCCATAATAGCATGGTCCATAGGCAGGTATTTGTATCCCTAGGGTAGGCCCACCTAGTAACTCAAGGTGGGGATTAGGTAAGTGTGTAGGGGGTTAGGGGCCACTTTGACATGCTACGTGACACCTACAAACAGAACAGTGGTCTCTTGTGAAGATTTGATGGCCTTCGGAGTGAGGAAACTCACTCCAAGATGAGATTTGGGCAATGTTCTCTCAACCTAGCTTGATGTTACCCAGGTAGAGAGTCCATCAAGCTAGATTGAGAGAACCTTGCCCAAATCTCATCTTGGAGTGAGTGGCTCTTGAAGCATTGGTGGTGGCATCATCATTCTTGCTAAATTTAATTATCAAAAACTTGGGGATGAGTTTTGAATGGTCACTGCTGGAAGTGAAATTATTGGTCATGCATATTATGCCTTCCTATTTTATGTCAAATCCCTGCCCCTCATGGTTGCTTAAGGGCTGCTCAGGCAATGTATAAGCTTGGTTACAGGCTTTGGTTAATCACTCTCTGGGTCCAGGAATAGTACCAGAGCTATGTAAAATGGCAGTGATTTCCCCAATTTTGAAGAAGGAAGATTTAGATCTAAGATTATTTTCTAGTTATAGACCAGTATCTTATCTACCTTTTATTGCTAAGGTGAAGGAGAAAGAAGCTTGTTAACAGATTTTTGATTTTTTGGAATTGACAGTCTAGACCTAGTGCAAGCAGAATTTAGATGGAGATGTAGCACTGAATCGTTATTAATGTCTTTTCTGGATGATAATTTTCCTGTTGTTGATAAAGGTGAAAAGCGCTATTGGTATGTTTGGATTTGTCCAGTGCCTTTGACTTAGTGCAACATGATTTCTTGTTGAAGAGATGTGAAGAAATTGGATTGAAGGGTTGTGTCTTAAAGTAGTTAGAGAGTTTTTTGTCTGGAAGAAAACAGCTGGTATCTTTTCAAGGAAAGATATCAGAACTATGTGAGATCAAGTATGGTGTACCACCCCAGGGTTCATCGCTCTCATCCACTCTTTTTAATATTTTTTGAGTGCAGTGGGCAGGATTATTAGAAATTTTGGCTTCAAATCATATATGTACACTGATGATTTACGAATATTTGCTCCTTTGGGCCTAGATCTAGAATTAGGTTATAAGAATTTGGTACAAAGTAAGTATTACTGTAGTTGAAATTTGGCTGAGATCTTATGGCCTAGTACTAAATGCTGTTAAAACCAAGGTACTATATTTGGGACACTTTGAATTGGATAAGCCGTTGATATTAAAAGATGCAGAGAAAACTCCGAAAAAAGAATTAAGGTCATTGGGACTGACACTTGATTCAACAGTCAGTATGGAGAAACATCTTTCACATGTATTGAGAAATGCCTATTGCAGCTCCTATAAATTCTGGCAGTTAAGACCTTAAGACATGTGTGCCCATAGAATAGATCTTTTTCTTTATCTGTTAGGAATTTATGGCATGATCGCCCATGGAACTTAAGGGAAGAAAGAAAGCTCCTGAAATTTTGAAAAACACTAAAAACATGATTAATGGGAACATGTCTGAGTTGGAAGCATTTGGGAAAATGTTGAGATATTGTTTTATAATAAGTTGTACATCACATGGAAAGATTTTCATCAGTCAGGCGAATAATAAATAATTTCAAATAAATAAACAAATGAACAAACAAACAAACAAATAAATAAATAGATGTGGTGCAGTTCCATAGAAATATATTGTCTCTAGCTACCATTTTAATAGCTATATATTTCTTCTTTCTTTTATATCTTTACCTTAAACCTATATCTTTACCTTTACTTTAAAAAACACTCATAAATACATCCTGTATAAAGAGGCAATATGATGCTTACAAATGGAGCTATTTGTGTCAATTACTCTAATCCTTAGAAATAAAAAAGATATTGAGACTCAGAAGTGTCAGTTCAGTTGGATATCAGAGATATAAAGAATATTTCAAAACAGTCCATTGTTTTATGAATTGCAGAGTATAGGTATTCATCTAAGGATTAGGTAGTAGTGGAATGAATTACTTATATCTCCTTATGCCCAGAGGAGAGACTACCAGGTCTTTACCCTGTTAGCTGATTTATGAATTTTTCCAAATCCTTTTGCTATTTGATTGGTTGTATATAAACTCCAATTTAAGTTAAGTTCCTAGGTCCACCAGCAAATTCATCTCTGAACCAAATGTGTTCCTAAAGACTGATTTTAATCAGTTTTATTACCTTTTCACTGAGGGTATGATTTAATAAATAAGAATATTCTGGAGCATTATTCCTCCAAGGTTTTCACAGTATCTACATTAGCCATGAAGCATTCTGCAAAGTAAAAACAAACGTAGGATCTCCTCACAACAGAAAGTATCTTGGATCATGAATGAAAACCAAGAATGATTAGAGTATCATTGGTGAGCAGAGGTGTACTAAAGATCCAAGCTTGAACTCAAACTAGGCCAATTTTAGTACGATTTGAAGTAAACAGAATTTTTGGACTCTTCTTATATAGGCCAAGAAAATATGAATGGAAAATCTGAGCAGATTTACCAATTCAGAAATCCACATAGGATTCCTTGTTAAAAAAAAAAATAAAATAAATAAAAGTTTGAACTAATTCTATGAACCCACAACATTTTTGCAGGTTTTCTAAATTAGTTCAATAGCTTATTTGTTTTTTAATTTGCACATGTTGGGCCTGTCTGGGAACTCAGCAGCAGTGCTGTGTATTATGATGTGGAAGACCTGGAGAGAAAGTCTGCTATCACTCAAGGGTGACATCTACCGACCAGACTTAAGATGTATGCATTCCAGGTTCTGGAGGGAGCAGTATTCTGTGGTCTCTGGCCAAGGAACGTCACTGCAGTGACTGGGCTCTGCTAGCCTGGAGTTATAAAAATACCCCCCACCCCTGGGTAGTTGTGAATCAGAGAGACAGAAAAAGATAGCAGATAATAAGGCCCATCTAGCTTGCTCAATTTGTTTATAATGCAATAGACCCCAGATTTTGTGTGGCTTTTCCTTCACCTCTTTACAACTAAGGTGTTAGTGATCTGCTCCCCCAGAGGGGAGGAGCTAGCAATCTGTTATCGATCAGCTCCTCCCGAGGGGAAGAGTAGCAATCTGTTATGGATCTGCTTCCCCAGAGGGGAGGAATGAGCAGACTGTTAGTAATCAGCTCCTCCAGAGGAGAGGAGTTAACAACCTGATGTAGATCTGTTCCTCCAAAGAGGAGGAGTAGCAATCTGTTATGGAATCTGCTCCCCCGAGGAGAGTAGCCAGCAGTCCGTTGTACTCCGTAGATGGAGTTAGTGATCTGTTGTGGGTTGGCTCCCCACAGAGTGGCAGTCTGTTATGATACCACTCTAGTAGTTTAAGGAATGAACACTTTAATGTAAATTGGTGAATCCTTGGGCCGATGGCAGATGACAGCACCTCCAAGAGGATATCCTGAGAGGGAACACCGGCTAGGCTGGAGTATGGAGACAAACACAGAGAGTTCTTTATTAGACAGGAAGTAAACCACCAGAGGTGGCAGTAGTGAGCTGATGTGCCCAGCAGGGCTGAAGTCCCTCAGATACTGGAATTGCAATCTCTGGGTTGCTGAGATGTAGAGAGAGACTATAGGTAATGAGTAGACAGGGTATGCTGGATACATAACCACTAGTAGATGATACACTCACAATTGTAGATAACTGTAATGGCTTCTATGCAACAGAGAGTCTTCAGTATATTCAGGAACAGGAGCCATCGGCGAGTACTAGTTCCTATATGCAGTCTGGAATAAGAACTCACAATATATGAGGTGGCTTCTGGAATAGAAGAGAGTCTTTGGAGGGTTTTAGGAACATAGGCCCTCGTGGAGCGAGTACCGGTTCCTATCTGCAATCTGTAATAGTAATTCACAGGATATAGATATACAATAGCTTCTGTGATAGGAGAGAGTCTGTGAAGGGTTTTAGGAACATAGGCCCTCGTGGAGCGAGTACCGGTTCCTATCTGCAATATGAAATAGTAATGCACTAGATATAGGATTGCGATAGCTTCTGAGATAGAAGAGAGATTTTGAAGGGTTTTAGTAACATGGACCCTCGTGGAGAGAGTACCGGTTCCTATCTGCAAACTGCAATAATAACTCTTGATCTCCGAACCTGCAATAACGTCTTAGACAGAAGAGAGTCTTCAGAGATTAGGAACATAGGCCCTTGTGGAGCAAGTACCGGTTCCTATCTGTAATAGAACTCACAGTGTTCACGTCTGCGATCGCTTCCAGGCAGTAAGGAGTCTTCTGAGCATTCAGGAACGTAGACCCTTGAAGAGCGAGTACCGGATCCCGTCTTAGCAATCTGAAATCAAGAAGAGAGAGCGGGGCCCCAAGGAGTGGGTACCCCTAGGTAAGTTTGTGGAGGCAGAGCAGCAGAGAGAAGATTTTCCCCCTTACTAATTTGCTATGTAGTTGCAAGCAAAGACCTTTTAAGTTGGAAGTGGATGATGTCACTACGGGGGGATGCCCCCGAGGTTCGCGCCCTTGCTGGTACAAACTCTGGAGCACGCGCCCTTACATCATCAGGAACATGGCGGATCCGTAGCGTCAGGCCAGCCCGGGGATTCCTGGGAGAAGTGGCGAGGAGAAGCCACGGCAGCATCTGTCCGTCAGACCCAAAGGTAGTCGCCACAAAGGTAGAGAGGGTGGAGCGAGTGCGAGAACAGGCACGAACGCAACACTAGGGATCCATGTTTTCTTGAATTTTAGTCTTGGTTTGTCTCTACCACCTCTACTTGAAAGCTATTCCGTTTATTCACTGTCCTTTTTGTAAAGAAATATTTTCTGAAGTTACTCCTCTGTCCCCCCAATAGAGCCTCTACTGTGACACTTGTTATAGAGCATTCTTTCCTTTGAAAAGGGTTTTCATTTAGGCATTATTTATATCTTTGAGGAATTTGAATGTGTCAATCATATCTTCCTGTTTCTCCTCTTCTTTACAGTATGCATATCTAGTATCTCATAAAGTTTTTATGCAGACCCTACAGCATTTTGGTAGCACTTCTCAGGACCGCCTCCACTCTGTTTATATACTTTCACAGATATGGCTTCTAAAATTAGAGACAATACATATGAAGTCTCAACAATGATCTGTACAGATGCAGTATCATCTTTCTTATCCTACAGTTATACCTCTCCTTATGCACCCAGCATCCCCTATAACTCACATCACTATCTTTTCACATGGTTTCTGTATATTAAGATCATCAGACATAATCTGGTGAATAAAACAGAAAATATCATAATGCCTCTGTATCGCTCCATGGTGAGACTGTACCTTGAATACTGTGTACAATTCTGGTCGCCACATCTCAAAAATGATATAATTGCAATAGAGAAGGTACAGAGAAGGGCTACCAAAATGATAAGGGGAATGGAACAGCTCCCCTATGAGGAAAGACTAAAGAGGTTAGGACTTTTCAGCTTGGAGAAGAGACGGCTGAGGGGGGATATGATAGAGGTGTTTAAAATCATGAGAGGTCTAGAACGGGTAGATGTGAATCGGTTATTTACTCTTTCGGATAATAGAAAGACTAGGGGGCACTCCATGAAGTTAGCATGGGGCACATTTAAAACTAATCGGAGAAAGTTCTTTTTTACTCAACGCACAATTAAACTCTGGAATTTGTTGCCAGAAGATGTGGTTAGTACAGTTAGTATAGCTGTGTTTAAAAAAGGATTGGATAAGTTCTTGGAGGAGAAGTCCATTACCTGCTATTAAGTTCACTTAGAGAATAAGAACATAAGAACATAAGAAAATGCCATACTGGGTCAGACCAAGGGTCCATCAAGCCCAGCATCCTGTTTCCAACAGTGGTCAATCCAGGCCATAAGAACATGGCAAGTACCCAAAAGCTAAGTCCATTCCATGTTACCATTGCTAATGACAGTGGCTATTCTCTAAGTAAACCTAATAGCAGGTAATGGACTTCTCCCCACGTATTAAACAGATTTCTGTTTTATTCGGCCTCCTAAATAAAAATTTAAACCCCCCACCCTCCTGACCCCCCCCAAGACTTACCAAAACTCCCTGGTGGTCCAGCGGCGAGTCCAGAAGCCATCCCTGCATTCTCACACACACGTTTGCCGGTTTCATCATGACGCCGATAGCCTGTGTCACAGGGGCTACCGGTGCCATTGGTCAGTCCCTGTCACATGGTCACCGGCGCCATCTTGTGCTCCTACCATGTGACAGGGGCTGACCAATGGCACCGGTAGCCCCTGTGACATAGTATGGGCAAAGGCTATCGGCGCCATTTTGAGTCCTGGCATTGGACGGACGTTGTGCACGAGGTCGCTCCGGGACCCCCGTTGGACCCACAGGGACTTTTGGCCAGCTTGGGGGGGCCTCCTGACCCCCACAAGACTTGCCAAAAGTCTTTGCCCTCACTATGTGTGACATAGTGAGGGCAAAGGCGATCGGCGCCATTTCGAGACGCAATCGCCTTTGCCCTTTGCCTTTGCATCTCAAAATGGTGCCGATCGCCTTTGCCCTCACTATGTGTGACATAGTGAGGACAAAAGGACATTTTGAGTATTGGCATCGGACGGCGATTTTGAGTATTGGCATCTGACGGCCAGCGTGCAGGAAGTCGCTCCCAGACCCCCACTGGACTTTTGGCAAATCTTGTGGGGGTCAGGAGGCCCCCCCAAGCTGGCCAAAAGTCCCTGTGGGTCCAACGGGGGTCCCGGAGCGACCTGCCGTCCGATGCCAGGACTCAAAATGGCGCCGATAACCTTTGCCCATACTATGTCACAGGGGCTACAGGTGCCATTGATCAGCCCCTGTCACATGGTAGGAGCACAAGATGGCGCCGGTGACCATGTGACAGGGGCTGACCAATGGCACCGGTAGCCCCTGTGACAAAGGCTATCGGCGCCATGATGAAAAACCAGCACCGAGGGTGGGAGTGAGTTCCCAGACCCCCCGCTGGACCACCAGGGAGTTTTGGTAAGTCTTGGGGGGGGGGGGTCAGGAGGGTGGGGGGTTGTAGTTAATTTTAATTTTAGCTGGGACAGGAATTTAACTCGCCGTAGTAACGTATTGACAGATCGACAACTTATGGAATTCTCCATACTTTCGCATGAAACGGAATTGACCCCCCAAGAATACGTATCACGAATGCAACGAAAACATTTTGGCTGCACATCCCTACTGGTAAGCATTTGACTATTCCTCAGATTGCTCTTCATACTGTCTTCTCCATCAGAAGTGTTCATTCTATTACATATATTTGAGTCTTCTCTATAAAAAGGCAAATTTTGTCCACTACTCAATCTCAAATATCGCTCACAAAGATATTGAACAGAACCTGTCCAAGGATCCCTGAAGAACAATACTCATCACTCATTCTTCCTTGAAGTGAACTCAGTTTAACATTACCATCTATGGTGTATCTCTCAAACAGTTTCTAACGCAGTCCATCATCTAGGGACCAACTCCAGGCTGCTCAATTTGAGGTAGATTATAAAAGCCCAGCACATGCATTAATTAGGGGGTGCATGCTCAAATTGGGCTTGTTCACGCTCACCTAATTTGAAAAGCCATCCAGATGCACATGTATGTCCCACTGTGCGCTCATCTCAATAGTTTTCAAAAAGGGGTGGGGCATGAGCATGGTCCCTGTGGGACTTGAGTGTTTCAGATGTGGCCAAGAGATGTCACTTGCGTGCTCAGATCCCCTGCTGTATAAGTTTACCTCTGCTATGGAGGAGGTATAAGTTTAAAATAAAAAAGAAAGAGCCATTTCCCAGGGGTTTAAAGGATCTGGGGTAACTAGCGGGAATGCAGACTATCAAAACCAGAAGGGTCTGGAGGACCTAGCTGTTAACTAGGTGAACTGATGGATGAATTGGTGAAACTGGCAATGGCGTGGACGCAGGCCCCTTTTAATATTCCCTAATTTACATGTTAGAAGCGGGATTTATTTGTATAGGCATGCACCCACTTAAAACTGGGTACACATGTGCGCGCAGTGAGGCTGTTTTATAACATGCACACAAATTATAAAATAGTCGTGTATCTGGGCATGCGCTGACAAATGCATCAAGTTGCACTCGCAAGCTAGTTTGAAAGTTACTGTCCCTATTTATGAACCTCCTATATAGGACTATGTGAAATCCAAATATACCACAAAAAAACAGATCATTTTAAAGAAATTAGCTACTTGATATTATTGCTGGATGTGGGAAAATAAGAGGTAGGTTAGAGTTGATATGGTTAAAGGTGTTTTGTGGGTTGTATTTGTATTTATTGGTGTTTGGGGCATTTAAAAAAAATATTTGTTTTTTATTTGTCAGCTATTTTGAAATATTTATTCTTTTTATTATTATGGTTTTAGTATTATGATTGATATTTTTTTATTCCTTGATTTTATTATGAAGGATGGTGATGTTTCTTTTTCCACTGTAGCACTTCATACAGAATCTGACTTGTTGCAGTTTCCAGTTCAGTTTCTGTCTGCATATTTCTGTTTATACTTTATGGTCTCTTTATTCTGTATTTGGTGAGGGTAGGGCTACGTTCTGCATGTGTGACCAAGGTGAGCTATTCTGCTAGTATATAGTTTCTTTGAAGGGGTCTATAGCAGCCTGGTTTGTTCTGTTTTCTTAATTGGAGATGTATTAGTGTCTTAGAGTCTGGTGTAATATTTTCAATGCTGCTTTTTCATAGATAGGATTGTTACTGTTTGGGTGCTGGCAGTTTGCACTGTTTTGGTATGGTTTTATTTTATTTTTCACAGGAATTTATCAGTGTTTACTGAGTTGTTTCCCATTTGTATTCACTATAATAAGCACTGATACATTTCTATGGAAAAATTAAAATAAAAACTGAAAATGAAGGTTTCAAACTATATTGTAATTTAGTTTATTCATGACTTTCTGCAGGCCATGTCCACATCTAATAAGCATTATAATAGGTCTAACACCAAAGGGGTTCAAGTGTCTTTTTTGCAAGGTTTTCTGGTAGTCAAAAGACTGAATGTCCTTTTTCACGTAAAATCTGTTTAAATATATATTTTTTTAAATTGTGCATAGGGAGGACACAGCGGAGTTAGGGCGTGCAAAGTTATAAGGTTTGCCATGGCCAGTGCCCTTGCACTGGCCATGGGTTAGAGGCAGAGAAATTATAGTTCACATAGAGAAAGGCATAATTATTAGAAAAGAGGAGTGATAATGGCTCTGTGCAGGTTTTTTGGTGAGATCTCATCTGGAGTACTGTTTCTAGTTCTGGATTTTGTATCTCCAAAAGGATTTAGACAGGGAAGAGGCTATCCAGAGAAATGTTGCTAACATGGTGCAAGATCTGTCCCTAAAACCTTATGAAATGAGACTTAAGGGCCTGGATATATGTACCACGGAAGAAGTAAGAGGAAGGTGAGGGATAGACACATCCAAAGGTATAAATAATGCTTAATGTTCAGGTGAAAGGAGATTCTAGAAGAACAAGAGGACATGACATGAGACTTAGAAGGGGTAGACTTAGAAGTAACATTAGAAACTATTTCTTCAAGAAAGGGGTGATAAATGAATGGAACAGGATCCCAGCAGAGGTGGCAGAGGCAAAAACACCAACAGAGTTCCAGACGTTGACCTTCATCTGTAAAGAAATGAAGGGAAAACCAGAGATTAGTTGTGGTCTATCGTATTGTTTAAGGAATGAAATTGGGCAGACTGAAAGGGCCGAATAGTCTTATCTGCTGTTGTGTTCTATGTTTATATGACAGTTTAATTCCAAATTATAGAAAGGTAATGGGACATGAGGTGAGGCAAGTATGATGAACTTACTGAGCGGCGCATCAAAGGATCAAAAAATGATAAACAACGGTGCTAAGTAGTGTGAAGTTAGTCTGTTTTTATAGTGATGTGGTCACTTTGCCTCTGTGAACTGGAATGAGACCACCAGTTCATTTCATTTTAGCCACTGATAACTTTCATATGACAATGACTTTTAGCCACCACTAGTCCCAACTGGAGTTGAACAGGTGATGCCAATCCACTGAGTCATCTTATGCCCACCCCCCTTCTGAAAGAGGTTCAATGATATCATTCCAGATTTAGAAAAACCAAATGAATAACTACCCTCCCCTAGATTCTTTTGGAAAATGAAAAAAATAATGACGTAAAAATAAAATTATGCATTTTGAGAATTGTATGTAATTTTTTAGCTGTTGCTATGGATGGCTGCAATGAAACTGAATACACAGTGCATATACTTTTTTCAAAAGTGTGCTTCACAAGTGCACATCTGTGGCCAGCCTGGCGCCGTGAAGTCTCCCATTTTAAAAAAAACTGAATGAAATCCCAAAATAGGCTTTGACATAATTAAATTTTTTGACATTGTGTATATAACATGACAAAGTAAGCTTTGCTTTTAAAAACATATTTATCATACAGGATTCTAAAATCAATTATGGATGGGAAGATTTCATACTCTATTCCCTACCTATCTTCATCTGATGTACACAAGCAGGCGGTGAGAAAATGACTTCTGGGCAATCAGGCCCTAGTGCAGCTTTCTAGCTGAGATCAGGAGCAAATGAGAAAGAAGAAAGCTGTAAGCATTTTAAAAGTTATTTTGGTTATTTCTGATCCAAAACTTTTTTTTTTTTAACCAAAAAAGCTGAATGCATAGAACATTAGAATTTTTTGTTCATTTAGTTTGACTATACATCAGAGAAATTTGAATAATATTATTTTCAGTTGGCATATATTTGGATTACTTTTTGGCAACTCTAAAGTTATAATCCTATTTCACATTTATTAGCAAGAAACAATATGGGATTGCATGTGCTGTACAAATATGAGATGCTGATAATTAGCCACTAGAAATCTGGCACATACATTACAATTCAGTGTTTATTACAAAGTACTTAGAATACAATAACAGTATGACACTTACAAATAGTGCTAGAGCAGAGCTTCCCAAAACTGTCCTGGAGAACTTACAGATGAAATAAATCTGCCTTCACTGGAACCCCAGTCTGTTTAAATGTATCTCATGCATATTAATTGCTGACATCCTGAAAATCCTACTGGCTCTTGGGTTCCCAGGACAAGCTTAGGAAGCCATGTGGCATCATTTTATTGGAATTTCAAATTCTTTATGCTTGTTGATGTGACTGTATATGAAGTCTATGTTTATTCGTTACTTGAAGCACATGAATTTTATAGATGCCATGGGACAATTATTATTTATAACTTGTTTCTATTGGGTTACTTTCCTTACTGTTTCTCCTCTTATATGGTCTCAAACATTTTCCCTATTTTCAATTCCCTTTCCATAAACTGACCTATAGGCAAGAGAGCAAGAGACAGCTTTTCCCTACAGGCTGCTGGCAATGCTGATCTCTGCAGGCACCAGAAGGCACATTTTAAGAAGTATTTTTCTTTTCTGCCCTCCTATGGGTGAGAGTTTTTTTTGTCCAAAGACGTGGAAGTCTACTGTAATACTGAAGCAGCATGAGGCATGAAGCATTAGGCCATCAGGTTTTCTTGCTAGCAGGCAATTGCTTGTAGGCATTTACTGTACATGATTTAATAATTATACTGAAGACTGCAGAAAACAAGTAATTTTTTTTTTTACCTTTACTTAGAAATGCTAAAACTGCAACACCACCTACTTGAACGTAAATAACTTGCCTAGCTCCAGTCAAATAACTCATTTGTGTGCTGGGAAGAGATACAAGACATAAGGCAAAATAATCCAGAAGAAGCTTTAGGAGGAGAAACTCATTCCATCTTCAGGATTGTTTAGCATGACACTCAGAAATAGACTAATGGGAGAAGGAGCAGATAGGCTCAGGCAGAAAAATTCATGCATCACTGGAAACAATATAACAGTTTGTGTATGGAAATTTAAAAATAATGTATCACTATTTAGTAAATTGTGACTTCAGAATAGGTCTTGCTAGTGGAGAGAAATACATACAGATGAAAGCAAGGGCCTTTAGTGTCACCTCTGCTATGAACTCAGCTTCATAAACCAGGAGTTTGAGAGGGGAGGAAACACCTATAGTAATGTGTTGCAATGAGAACATTTCCCAGCTTTGCACCAGTAAGAGACGAGTACATGAGATGGCCCTTTGAGTTCACAGCTAGATGCCCCTAAATCTCAAACCTTTGAGCTAGGAGTAGGATTTAGGTAGTAGTGGGTGGGGATGGGGGCGCACCATTTCCAGAACCTCCGCTGACGGTGCTGAAGTGGTCAGCCTCCCTGGCTATTAGAGATGTGAATCGTGTGATCGATCGTCTTAACGATCGATTTTGGCTGGGGGGGAGGGAATCTGATCGTCGCGGTTTTGTTTGGTTTTTTTAAAATCGTTTAAATCGTAAATCGGGGGAGGGCGGGAAAACCGGCACACTAAAACATCCCTAAAACCCACCCCGACCCTTTAAAATAAATTCCCCACCCTCCCGAACCACCCCAAAATGTTTTAAATTACCTGGGGTCATGGGGGGGTCCCGGTGTGATCTTCCACTCTCGGGCCATGGCTGCGTTAATAGAAATGGCGCCGGCGCTACCTTTGACAGAGCAAAGGTAGCGCCGGCACCATTTTGGTTCCTGTCCCCGGACGTCACGAGCGCAGGAGATCGCTCCCGGACCCCCGCTGGACCCCCAGGGACTTTTGGCCAGCTTGGGGGGGCCTCCTGACCCCCACAAGACTTGCCAAAAGTCCAGCGGGGGTCCGGGAGCGACCTTCTGCACTCGGGACGTATTGCCGTATTGCAAAATGGCGCCGGCCATACGGCCATACGGCAGGCGCCATTTTGCAATACGGCAATACGGCCATACGGCTGGCGCCATTTTGCAATACATCCCGAGTGCAGAAGGTCGCTCCCGGACCTCCGCTGGACTTTTGGCAAGTCTTGTGAAGGTCAGGAGGCTCCCCCAAGCTGGCCAAAAGTCCCTGGGGGTCCAGCGGGGGTCTGGAAGCGATCTCCTGCGCTTGTGACATCGGGAGACAGGAACCAAAATGGCGCCGGCGCTACCTTTGCCCTGTCATATGACAGGGCAAAGGTAGCGCCGGTGCCATTTCTATTAACGCAGCCGTGGCCCGAGAGTGGAAGATCACACCGGGACCCCCCCACTGGACCCCAGGTAGTTTAAAACATTTTGGGGGGGGTTCGGGAGGGTGGGGGATTTATTTTAAAGGGTCGGAGTGGGTTTTAGGGTTGTTTTAGTGTGCCGGTTTTCCCGCCCTCCCCCTTCCCCTCCCCCCTCCCCCTATTTACGATTTTTGACGATAAATCGGGGGAATTCCTATTGTATCGCGCCTCTAACGATTTTTGACGATTTAAAATATATCGAACAATATTTTAAATCGTCAAAAAACAATTCACATCCCTACTGGCTATATGAAAGCAGGAGGTTGCATCATAGATCAGGTGTGGCAGTGCAGCTTCGGTTCAGAGTGGTGAGGATGCAGGGAACTTTATATGCTTTGTTTTGCAGTTGGGCCTACTCCCAGGACAAAGCCTCATCACGGCGTGTAAGCCAGAAGAGGCGGGAGGCTTAACTCTTTCCAGTGCCCAACCTGTCTGGTTGGAGTACCTCTAGTGTTTCCCAGTATTTTTGCTGAATTTTTGAGTTTCCTGTGAGACACTGGGTTCTTGACCTGAGAAAGGGATTATGGGAGTGGGCCAGGTTAGGGGAAACTCTGCCTGCTCCAGCCCACAATCTGTGGTTGGCGGCCAGTGGTGACCTGCTACAAGAGATTCCCAGTGTTTTGACTTTTTGAGTAAAGACTTTGTGCATTTGTGTATCTGGGAGGAAGATTTTTGCTCATGCTACCACCCTTCCTGCCCTAAAGTGGGGAAAGCCGGAAGAGATGAAGATTCTTGCTGCCTGGACCGTTCATCCAAAAGATCCCATGTGCCATCTGAGATGGAGAGTAATTTTTGATTCATTGGGAGATGCTCATCTGGAGTCCTGTGGAAGTCTTGTTTTTATCTACCAGCATTTTGGAAGGCTACCCATGTTCATCTGGGAAGTCTTACTTTTCCATGCCCTGGAGGGTGACTTTTCCTGGTTTATGTACTGAGGGACACTTGCATAGATAAAGGAAAATTGAAGAACTGTGATAACAATTTACTTTATCAAGAACTGGTGTTATGGCTACCGGCTGCGGCCGCCTGCGGCAGGCTCAACTCACATCATGTCATGCTTGGCTCTCTACCCCTGGTACTCTCACAGCAGTGGCCAGTCGCTGCTGCCACATTCCTCCTGGCTCCCTGCACTCCACATGGCGGCTGGGACACCCCCAACCAGCGTTCCAATCCTGGGTCTCTCTAGGCATGCATGCGTGCAACCTGTCCACCCTTTCAAGGGCCAATGGTGGGAACTCCAGGCTCGTCCCCGGCTGATGACATCACAGGCCCGTGATATTTATGCTTCACCTCTAGCCACCACTAACCGACTTGGCAATGAGTTCCTTGGTTCCTTTTTGTGCCAGTTCCTTTTCCACGGACCTGCTGTTCCTGCCTTCGGATCTCTGCACTTCTCCACCCGGGTTCCTGTCTCAGAGCTTCCCGCTCCTCGGGGCCAGGTTCAACGCTACTTCACATGGACTCTCCCTCAGCGCTTCCCACTCCTCGGGGCCTGGTTCTGAGCCTCTACTTGTGAGTCCCTACCGCAGTGCCCTCTGCTCCTTGGGACCCCACGGCACTTCTCATTGAGGACTTTGCTCCAGTGCCTTTTCTCAGCAAGACCTGGCTCAGTGCGGTACTCCACCAGACTGTGTCTTGGTGTCCCTGCTCCTCAGGGCACTCCCCAGCGCTGCTACTACAGAAGGTCCTGTCACCACATTGCCGTGTCTCAAGCAGTACCTCTGCGCTGCTACTCTTCTGGCATCTGCTAAAGTGGGTTCCCCTCTCTAGCCCTTACTCAGCATACCACAGTTCATGTCTCTGCACCTGCACCTCCTCACCTCGAGGCCACTTCCACATGGTCCTGCTCTACACTCTTCCGAGCTGCATTGGCCTTGCACTCCTTGAGACTCTTTCTCCTCCTCCGTTCGAGAGTGTTCCTGTCTCGAACTGTGCCTAACCTCTCTGACACCCTCTGCACCCAGTCGTCTACCCTCTTGGGGACCAGCCACACAGAGGTGCCCCTAAGTCCAGCCAGCCCTGGCACCCAAGGGCTCAACCTACGGGGAACGAGGGTCGGTACAGGCGAAGTTCCAGCCTGCCTCTGTTCCCAGCCAGCCTCTCCTCCTGATGGTGGGGACCTGTGGGGCGCAATCCTTCAGGTAGCAACAACCCCACCTCGGGTCAAGGGTCCACAATTCCTAACAACTGGTGTGTATAGTAGTGATGTGCAAAGCCTGAACCTTTTGGTTCGGGCTTTGTTTTTTGGCCCGCAGCAGGAAATATCGTATTTCCCATGATTCAGACCTTTGAAATTTGGGGAGACCTGAATTTTGGGTTAGTGTGCATTAACGGGGTTAGTGCACACTAACTTCTGTTAGTGCGCACTAACATTTTTACGTTAGCGCGCACTAACCCAAAAACGATTTTTTCACGAAATTTTGGGAAACATTTGTTCGGGTTTCGGGGTCCCTGAACCAGGACGAATTAGCCAATTTCATTGAAATTGCCTAATTTGTCCTGAACGAATGCACATCCCTGGTGCAGAGTGCCACAAAGTTGTTTTGAAGAAGTTCTCTAGTAAAGATTTCTTTGGACACTCATCCTGATAAACAAGAGTATTTTTTTGGCCCCTACATCCCTGGAAAATAATAAAGAGAGAACTCCCTAAGAGAAATTGAGTCACCCCTACACCTTGGGCTTTGAAATGGTATTCTTCCCCCATAAGTAAAAACCCAAGCCCCAGGACCCCGTGTGACCCCTGCCTTCTAAACTCACCACTGAAAGAGGGGCTACATATATATTTCTTTCTATCAAATTAATCTGTACATTCTTTTTATAAATATATCAGGATCTTATGCTTTGACAGGAGGCTATCTGTCTTCCTGTAACAGAGACATTTAAGGGTATATAAACAGGAGGCAATATTTATTGTACATAATAAACAATGACACTTTTTCCCATATCTCTTCCCAAGCATTTCATTTTATATTTTGTAGTATATTTTTTCAGAAGGGATGTTTCTATTTATATAGACAGATGTGATATTACTGTAATTTGGTGTTCTAGATAGATAACCAAAATGCAATCAGCCATGCAATAAAATGCTCTATTTTTTTGTATGTGCCTTTTGAACATAAAATGACTCTAGTGGGACTAAAATTATGTCTGCCCTTGAGGTGTAACCTTTTAATTAACTCAATGTCCTTTAAAACATGATGCTATATGCTACAAGGCTACATTATACAAAAATGTTGTACCCTTTTGCAATTGGAAACATCTGTTAATCTTTACAAAAAGATGCATAGATATCAGTATTTCTGTCCCCGTTTCTGCATACTTATTTTTGATGAAATGACCATTGCTTAATGTGAAAAGGAATTAACTATGAAATACAATTGTATGTCTTATTCAAGTGTTTGGATAAGTAAGTAAGTGCTTGGATTGACCACATTTATATACCAGCAGGGTAAATATGAATGTGGTATAAACTGTAGCATTGCTATAAAAGTAGAGAGTGACATGTATTCGGTTTACAAGACTGAATAATAAAGTACAATAGTAGTTGTTTTGAGAGAGACAAAATGCAAATATCAAAAAGTTTTTTAAGTGCTTCATGAAAGTACTCTATATTCTAATGTATGATACGATGAAAAAGTGCCGTCTGCACCTGGGATTCTGCAGAAAGAAGCTAGGAACGAAGCCTGAATCAGTAATGAAAAGCGGCAGGCGATGCCAGGCATATCAAGTGGAGCCAGTCTGAAAGCAGGACTCCCCTGAATCGGGCCATCAGAATTTCCACAGGATCTTTTATTGAGGAAGGTATTGTTGCATATTGCACAAAAGTCTTTCATGCCCTTCCTGGAGGACTATGATATCTTTGTGAAGAAACATTGTTTCAATAAATTATATTGGGCTGATACTATGGTGTTCTGTGCTTATTACTTAAAATCACCTGCGGCCTTCGATCTGGTATACCTACAAACTATTTTTTTCTTGGTACAGTGCTTTTGCTTTTTTATTTTTTTAACTGTAGTTTTCTAAGGATAACAGAATATGGTGTACTCTATACATACATGCTCACACACACACACAACAGACGCAAACGTGTGCTCACACTCGCACTGGTCTCTCCCTGTCTTTTTCAGATGTCAGTTGGTGAGACTCTGCCAGCATCCAAGGGCCTCTTCTTATCTTTGGCCATGGGTTAGTTGGGGGTCCAATAGCAGCCCCGGGGCCTCTTCACTAATTGCCAGTGGGATGGGGGTCTGCCGGTGGCTCCTGAGCCTTCACTTCGGCTAGTCTGTGCTTGAACAATGGGTTGTGCCATACCTGCTGCTCCTTCACTCCTAAAGCAAGACTCAAGTGAACATTGCAGGTGAGATATGAACCCATAATCTCTGACTTAAAAAGCCAGTGCCTTGTCCATTAAGTTATATATGAATTACATTTAATCAAATTTTAGATGTACCTATTTGTTCAGTGGCATATTTTTCTGTGCTTTTGGTTTTCAGAAGCAGGACTTTTGTGGAGACGCTCGGAAGACGAGCATGAGGCAAGTCAGGATGGCGACCTGTACCACAGCTCCTCCCATGGGCTGCACCCTCTTGTAATACTGGGCTCACGAGGAGGTGCTGAGGCATGTTCCTCGCAACCCACCGAGTTTTGCGCACCTGCTATGGGTACTGGAATGGGAGGGGGGGGGAGGCATGACCACTGCAGTCAAGAAACCCACCTGGTCATTGGTCTCCTCAGCTCCGGGCTGCGGCATTTTCTACATAAGACTGTGCCCACCATTCCTCCCTGAGGTGCCCCAGATGCCCTACCTCCTCCCCGTCGGCTTCTGGCTTTCCTCTGGTCAGAAACGCCAGCAGGCAGGAGAGCTGTGGGATGAGGACTTGGTCCCGGTCCGATGGACACCTCGATGACGGAGGTACCTAGAGCCTCTGCAGCGCACTGTGCAGGGTCCTGCTGAGCCACAGCCTAGGAGTCGGAGCTCAGGGCCATCTGTCACAAATGTTGGCAGTACCTCTAATGCAGAGTGCCGTATTTTGTTGAATTGAATATTCCTAGCCAATGGATTTTTTTTTTGGAGAGTGTATTCGGTGGGACCACACGGACTGAGAAAGGGGCAAAGCATGGGGGCCGGTGCATGATTCCGTTCCTGGCAAATTGAATCCGCTGCCCGCAAGGTCATGTAAAGACCAGATTTACTCAATACCAGGTGATCAAGACAGACGAGGTCTGGGTCTCGCCGGAAGTGAGGCCAGGACCAGAGTGAAATGAAATGTGCCGCGCTGTGCTGGGCCAAGGAGGAAGAGGCTGAACGAGAGGGAGCCGGTGAGGTTTTAAATTTTCCCCCGCCCGACATCACTGCGTCGCCCCCTCCCCCCCGGCCAATCGTGTGGACTTGTATCAGGGCTCATTCTCCCAATGTCACCGTGCCTGACGCTGAGTCAACCCGGGGATGCAAAGTCATGAGCACCGCCCCCCTGATGACCCAGGAAGCCAGCGCCATTTCTGATGCACCAGGAAGCCGGTGCCATTGCTGGCAGCTGCCAGAGGAAAAGGGGGAGGAGGAGGAGAAGGGAACCCACCTCTATACCCACAGGTAAGGCTGACCAGCGTGGCGGAGGTGGCACCCCCAGGGATGCAACAGGTGCCCGGTTATTCTCGGCGCCTGCACATCTGTGCTGGGGGCACCTTCCATATGTTGTTCGACAACACATGGACAACAAGGTTACCAGTTCCTGCAGGAGGGCTGAGGCAGGTACCTGGTTTCAGATGGTCTGCTTTTCTCTATAGCCAGGCAGTGAATAAATATATTTAACTTTTTAAATTAATTTTTTGCATGACTGTTCTTGGGTGTCTGCAAGTTTAAAAGCACATCTTGTCTGTTTATAGCACATCCTTGCAACAGCTTGCTGCTGTGTCTGCATCATGCCTATGAGTTCAATTTGCATAGTACATTCCCACTGATTGTCTGTTGTTGTGCCTGTCATGATGCTTGCATATCAAGGAAAATATTGTCCAGATCGTCTCTGTTTGCCACTTGTTACTATGGGAGAAAACTAGAGTTGTCAGTCAATTATTTGGTTTCATGCTCACTTTCATGTTCTTTGTGGTGTTATTGACTGTTTCTCCCTCTTTATAATAAAGTCAGATGTCAGCAATTGCAGTGTTAGCAAAATTGCTCCCTGAAGGTGAATTTTAAAATCCCAGTGCATGCATCACTTAGGGGATATGCGAATATGTTGAGCCTGCATGCGCTTCGCAGATTTTAAAAGGCACCCGCATACACGCGTACTTGCCGCTATGAGCACAAATGAAAAGGCGGGGCATGGGTGTGGTCTGGGTGGGGCATGAGCATTCCTGGATTTCACCTTGAAATTTGCAGCATAAATATTTACGTGCACAGGGGTGCGCTGGGATCCCCTAACGCATAACTTTACTTCTGCTATGGATGGCGTGTAAGTAGTAAAACAAAAGAAAACAGGCATATCAGTGGCTTTTTAAAGGTAGGGGCTAACAGGGGAGAATGGAGGTTGTTAAACTAGGGGACTTTGCAAGACCTATCCCTTACCTGGGCGAACTACCTTACTGGTAGCCCCCTATCACATGATAAGGGCAAAGGGCGACCGGCGCCATTTTGAATGAGGGCAGCCACCGGCCTGGGAGCTGGAGAATGCTCCCGGGCCCTCTTGTAGACTACCAGGGCATTACTGGTGAGTCCTGGGGGGTCGGGAGGATGGGCGAGGATGTTAAGCTGGGGGGGGGGGTGTCAAAACTTTACTAAAAAGGAAGGGCTGAGGCAGGTTTGGTTTGGTTTTTTTTTTAACAACATTTTGCTGTTTTGGGCCCCCACCAAAAAAAAAAAAAAAGATAGAAAAATACCCCATGAAATTTTGTGGTTTTTTTTCTATTGGTTTTTTAGATCACAAAATGAAATGACTGCACACCTCTAGTATGTCATAAAAGGCTGCGTCCCTAGTTTGGGTCGAGGAACGTGCACACGTTCACTCATGAGCCTGTTTAAAAGTTACTGTCTTAGGAAGTAGTGCAGCTATGGAACTTGTATATGCCAACTTCAAGCATCAATAAATTCTAGGGGTGTGCATTCGTATTGAACATAAATGTAAAACGCTACTTTTTTTTTTTTTTAACTTAAAAAAAGTGATGAGACATAAACGATCGGATTTCCAACTTATTCAACATAGCTATGTTGAATAAGTTGGAAATCGCGATTGTTGATCCAAAAATAAAAATTTAAACCCCTCACCTTCCTTAATCCCCCCCCAAAGACTTACCACAACTCCCTGGTGATCCAGCGAGGAGTGAGGACGCCATTTCTGAAATCCTTTGGGAGGAGCACGTGACGTCGGTGCCACGTCGGAGTGACGCGGCGTCACGTGATTCCCCGCGGGTTCGCGCCGGAACGCTCGTTCGGCCCAAAAGGAACTTTTGGCCAGCTTGGGGGGGTCAGGAGGCCCCCCCAAGCTGGCCAAAAGTTCCTTTTGGGCCGAACGAGGATGCCGGAGGGAACTCGCAGGGAATCACGTGACGCCGCGTCACTCCGACGTGACGCCGACGTCACGTGCTCCTTGCAAAGTTGGTCAGAAATGGCGTCCTGACCCCGCTGGACCACCAGGGAATTGTGGTAAGTCTTGGGGGGGGGGGATTAAGGAGGGTGAGGGGTTTAAATTTTTATTTGCACATATGGACATATACTCAACTCATTGAATTCTGTTTATGTCCATATTGACCGCAAATGGGACCCCCTTTGGACATATGGACATATGAACTTAAACTTTTGCTCTGCACATCCCTAATAAATTCTATTTAAGTCTGAGGGCTGCCAGAGGTGAATGAGAAATGTATAAGTATCTGTGAATGGTGTTTCTAGGCATATCTGTGGCATAATTGGAGCATACATGGTGGTGTTCCTCCTCCTGAATGCTCCATGCATTTTTTTCCAGGTTGTGCTGAATTCCTTTGCTTTGTAACACATTTCTGGTGAATATCTTCTTTAATGATGGCTCCTACTCAGAAAAACCCAAATATTTCCCACACTTCATTTTCCAGAAGCCAAAATGAGCTTGGATGAATTGAGTACTAAGTAAATACCAGAAGCACAAGGGTCACAGCAAGGGGCAAATGCCAAACCTGGAAGAGCTTAGGTCTCTTGGCTCTTAGCCCGTTGCTTTATGTCATCACAGTAAAAATGTTTCTTAACACAGACAGAAGATTTTTTATATTGGTGGTTAATTTGGCACATTCCCACACCTATTCTAGAGCCCCTGCACTGTAAATGTCAAATAGGATGGCAGTTTGCAAGACAATCTCTTTCTGCTTATGATCAGTTAAGAATATTTCTTAGATCCAAGGTAGCTAATAGGATTCACACTGTTTATAGTGATTCAGCTGTCCCTCTGGATCTATGCAACTAAGATCTGTTATGAGCTCTTTTCTCAGTTTACAACAGTTTATCATTTTAGGCATTTGGATGATATAAAGAAAGATTATTATTTTTATATGAAATGACTGTGAAAATAGAAATGATGTCTGAGACCAGAAAGGATATTAAACCTTGTAAAGATATGAGATTAATATAGCCCACCTGCATCATGGTGGATGTTAACTTGTTGTCTGTGCTTTTCTCCTTTTAGCCTGATATGGGCATTAATGGTATTATGTAGGGGAGAAATTTGTGTAAGGAACCTTTGCGGTGAATTTTAAAAGCCTGGTGTGTGCCAAAATTGGGAGATATGCACACATCACATTTTAGAAGCCGCCCAGATGTGCGCGTATCTCCTGCACACCTATCTCAAAAGTTTTCAAAGGGAGCTGGGCATGGGTGTGATCTGGGCAGGTCACGGGCATTTCAGGGCATCACCAATAGATGTGCACGTAAATACTTACACATCTGGAAGCGCACTCAGATTCCCTACCACGTAAGTTTACTTCTGCTAGGGATGAAGTGTAAGTTTAAAAAAATACAAAACTAGCCATACCTGAGGGGTTTAAAGATCTGGGGTAACTGGGGGGAATGTAAGCAATTCATGCAGGAGGCTTTGGAGGACCTAGCTGTTAACTTAGTGAACTGGTGAATGAACTGGTGAAACTGGCAATGGCATGGACGCGCACCCTTTTAAAATTTCCCAGTTTACGCAGTAGAAGGGGATTTATGGGGATAGTCGCGCCCACTGAGTGACTTATGCATATACGCGTGCATGTTATAAAATAGATGTGTATTTGGTTGTGCTCTGATGCACACGTGCTAAAGTGCCCCTGCATGTAGTTTGAAAGTTACCGTCCTGGTTTCCTTACAATTTTGTAGGAAGGAACAGAGAGATTAGTGCATTGAGGTTGGGGTTTTAACTCCCCTATGTAGGGGGTGAGTATTTTTAGTTAGACCTTAAAGGATTTTTATTTAGACTTTTGGTTAATCTTTCAGAAGTCGTGATGTCCTTGCCTCTTATTGATTATTTTATTAACTTATTTAAGAGGATGCTCCTGATTTTTCCCTCTTTGGGTCAACCTGTAGACTGAGCCGTTTTTGCTGAGTTATGCTTTTTGATCCATTTTTGAAAACATTTTCTATGAGAGCCTTGGTACCCCTACACAGAGGATTTGGGGAGTCCCTGTGTAAGTTAGACTAAGAGGAAGGGAAAATTCCGCTACTTTCACTCACCTACAGTTGATAGATCTGTCAGTGACCCAATGCAGAGGAGGTCTCCTTTGAGCTGTTTTTTTCTTCAGTGCCTATCTTCCCATTTGGGAGATAAGGACATTTTTCTATCCTTCCTGTCTCTTATTTGTTTGTCCCCTTTTTTGCTCTTTGTGGGACTGAGTACCCTAGGTTCCAGGGTCCCAGTTTCCAAATTATTGGGAAGAAAAGGTGTCTTTCACCTAGGAAGAGGCTGAGGAGTGGAGGTTTCATCACAGAGGAAAGGATCCCAGGAGTTTAGGGTATTGATCAAGAGGTGTTTGTTGTTTTGTTTTTTTTACTGGTTCAAGGATCCTATATTTGGGAGCAAAGTGCCACTGGTGCTTCCAGAGGGAAATCTAAGACATTTAAGGCCTGCAGGAGAGATATGAGAATCAGGACTTGATGCATTCTGATAAGAAACTGGGACTCAATTCTAAGCATTCTACAGTAGGGAGGAGCTTCAGATACATTTGGGAGTTGGTAGAAGAATTACAATTTCTTTATTCTGAATAACTGAAAAGGGAGAAGGAAATAAATTAGAAGACTTTACTAGAAGAGTGACGTCACAAATGTATTAATCTTTATTTTTCATTATTGTTTATCAATTTTAAAACCTAAGAGATCCATTTTAAAACAAACGTGTGTGTACCCATACACGTGAGCAAAGATACACTAGAAGTTTTAATCGTGCGTGCACTTATGTGCATTTTTTAAAATGTACCAACCATGCATAAGTATGCTCCTAATTTTAAGAAGTTATTCGAGCACAGTTAATGCGCACGTGTTTTCAATAGGACCATGTCTACTTTTATGTGCATATGTCAGCGAATTTTAAAGCATGCTCACGCAGTTATCTAATTAGTCCACCAGTTTGTCCAGTTAATATCTAGGACTTTCAGACCCCTCGGGTTCTTCCTCCTACATGCTGCTCAGTTGACTCGGACTTCTCATCCTGTCCTATAAGTGCTAATACTTAAGGTTTATAAACTTGCTCCTCATCAGGAGCAGCAGCAAAGTTATATGGACATTTAGCGTATGCGCGCTGTGCATTTCGTTTTTAAAATTCGGATTTCAGTGCGTAAGTCTTGGCCCCACCGCACCCTGGAATGCAAATTCCCTTTTCTGCCCTCTTATTTCTCACAAGTGCATGGGCACATATGTGCACGGGGACAGTAACTTTTAAACAGCCGTGCGAGTCTACATGTACTCACGTGTGCCAGCTTGCGCCAATGGATGCGGCCAGTTTATATCATATGCATGTATATGCGCACAATTCTATATGAACGCGCACATATGCAAGCAAATGCCGCCTCTACTGCGTAAGTGGGGGGTGGGGGTGGGGGATTTTGCTAGGCTTGGGCGTGCTGAGGCAAATACCTATTTCCCCAGTTCATTTCCAGTTCACCCCAATAAAGGATAGGACTTCCTAACCCCCCTAGCTAGATAGCCTCCCTTTTACCCTATTAGCTCTGACTCTTCAAACTCTGCTGACTAGCCCTGAATTTTTTATTTTGAAACTTGCATTGTTACGGCGGTTACTACCCCAAATCAAATAAGCCTGATACTTCACTTTCAATGCATATACAGCATAGTTCTCTGATTCAATGGCAGGGGAGAAGAAAAACTGATACTTCACACATCCAGCAGAGCTCTCTGCTTCAACGGCAGGGGAGAAGAAAAGAGGGTTCGCACTCACAAAGCGGGGAGTAGCTGGCTTGTTACGGCGGTTACTACCCCAAACCAAATGTGCCTGATACTTCACTTTCGATGCACATCCAGCATGGCTCTCTGCTTCAACGGCATGGGAGAAGACTGATACTTCACGCATATCCAGCATAGCTCCCTGCTTCAACGGCAGGGGAGAAGAAAAACAACCAATAAGGGCTGTATAACATAGTCTGGGTAAAACAAATAAGCATGGGTGTAGCTTGCTTATTGCGGCGGCTACTACCCCTACTACCCCTAACGAATCAAGCTAGATATTTCACTTGGATGCAGCTCCATCACTGCTCTCTACATTAAAGGTGGGGGTGGAAGGGAAATAGAACCAAGAGCTAAGAGAAACAGATAAGTATGAGAGAAAAAATGTGTGAAGCTTGCTGGGCAGACTGGATGGGCCATTTGGTTTTCTTCTGCCGTCATTTCTATGTTTCTATCCATAGCAGAAGTAAAGTTACGTGGTAGGGGACCCCAATGCGCACTTTTGCACTTAAAATACTTATGCACAGACTTCATGTTACAGACCCAGACCACCCATGTCCCGCCCCCCACCCCACCCCTTTGTTTGCCTTTTCAATTTGTACGCGTCGCGGGAGATACGCGCGTATCCGGGCACTTTTTAAAATTCAAGCAGCGCACGCCAGCCCGAGACATGCGCATATCTCCCAGCTTTGGCGTGCATAGGGATTCCACAATCAACCTTATTTTGTGGCTTTCTGAAACCCGCGCTGCTCGGGCACGTCCCACCTCTGCGTGTATGTGGGCATTTTTGTGCAAGCAACGCTTTTAAAATCATCCTGTGAGTGCCGTAAAGAATCTTCAATCAATATATCAGCTATCGTCAACGGAGTCGGAAACCACCTTGCCTCTCAGTGTCATTATTGCTGCTATAGCCTGTGGAGATTATCAATGCTGTTTACAGGGATGGGAACAATGGCTGTGACCTATGGTTAAAGCAAAAAGGGCCTTGAAACTATGCTTCCCCCCCCACAGGGAGTCCTGGACATCAGAAGTAAATGCTATCCATGGAGAACTGGTGCAAGTAGGGTCTCTATTTTAGTTTTGTATGCCTTTGGGGAGTTTTATTAGGGTTCGCCTAGACAAGGGTTTCATTTGAATTGTAATTGTAGACACGTTTTTTTTTTTTTTTGGTTTTTTTTTAAAATAATGATTGCTTTTTGACAGTGACTTAATAGAAATTGGAACTGGCTGGCAACTTCCTGTTAAATGACAATAGGAAAACCAAGGATGCAATGAGAAGAGAGTCTGAACTATCCTCTCCATAGATCTAATTCAGTACCCCCTATTCTAGCTCTGAGACCTGCAACTTATCCTGGTTCTCACTCCCTGAAGACGGCCTTTTAACATAAAGGTCTTCCCTTATGTTTTGTCTTTGTCTTTATTAGTTTGTAAGCTTCAAGAAGCAGGGCAGTCTATTATGTGTATCTGTAAAGCACAGAGTGTGCTAGGCAGAGCTAAATAAATAACAATAATAAGGATGATAATTATTCACACAGGTACTAATGCTGCTGCCTGAGTTACAGGTGTTTTGTGGCCATAAGAAAGATCCAGCGCTATCAGACTTGTCTGAATGAACAAATGCACTTAGCTCATTTAAACATAGGCTTTATTTAAACTAAAATAATTTCTTCATTATATATTATTTACAAAAGATCTCCAGAAAAGTTCCATCTTGCTCTCTCTCATCTACAATTGCAAAAGGATTGTCATTCCGAGATAGTTATTCAAAAAGCTTCTGAGCAGCTAAGATAACCAATTAATTTTAATCTGTTAACTTTGTTTAAATATTTCACTGCAGCTAACGGGCTAAATTTGTGGCTGAATATTCAGTTAAATCTAACCGCACACACCTTGTGCGGTTAGATTTAAGGCAGCCATTTATACAACGCATTTAAGCCAGAATTGACTGCTTAGTGATAAATATCAAGCTCAATGACTAAATCTGAAAATCTAGCCCTAGCCATGGCCAGACCTGGACCCTTTTCGTCTGGCTAAACCTGTGTGCACTGTAATATTAGCCTGACTGGGGTAAGGAGAACATTTTTAACTGGATTGATTTGTGCAGTTAAAAGACCATTTTAGCAACATAAACTTGAAAAATCGATCCCTCCGTATGTATTGCAAGACTATTTTGTAGCCAAAAAAGCTGCATTTTCTTCTTCTATTGCTGAGGAGATAGATCCATCACTATCCAGTGAAACATTTTTATGAATCATTACTAGCATATTGCAGGAAATGTAACTGAAATAGCATAACATATTCCGTTTGCAAACGATAAAGTCATGTGCAAACTCATTTTGCAATGACGAACATGAGCCTGTGCTTTATGTTCAGATCTCATGTGCTGAAGTTGCATTTGGGTGAAAACAAAAGCCAAGTTAATGGATGAATCACTTCCAGAATTTAGATTCTCCAGCAACAGAGGGTGATAGAATACATACTAATACACTTCTTTCAAAGCAAATCTCTTGATTCATACTGTTCTAGCATCTGCTTGCCGAAGGTAGTTAGGTATTAAAAGACATAAAAACGTTGAGCAACAATAGTGAAATACGTTAACTTAAATGCTGTCATGAAATTGCATGACACCAATAACCTTGCTTGTCACATACCAGCAGTCATTGTTCCTATAGGGAAATAGATGATACCTGAAGCACAATCTCCTGAGATTTCCAGAGGAACATTGTTTTTGGCTTAAGGCTGGCATGGTAACTTTTAAGTAAAGTTGATTTTACTAAGCAAGCTAGAATTCAAATTATTATCTTTGCCCCTCATTCTTGCCATTCTAATCTGTTTTTGCTCAATTTATTATGAAATCTGAGAACATCATATTGAATGATGCCCTCTATATTAGAAGAAGCACTTTCATCGACTATTTTGCCGAGCTGTGCTGCCTTCCCCCATTCCCTCCCAGGTGAAATCAGAGCAGCCACGGAGGAACTTCTCTACCCCCCCCCCACCCCACCTTCCCTTCCCTTCCCCTACCTCTCCCGCCCTTCCCCCCTAATGGCAAATCGCCGCTGTGTTGGAGGTCTCTCACCCCGCCCTGCCCCCTCCCCGCCCCTTTTTGCAAGCCCTGGGACTTACACATGACCCGGGGCTTTACACACGTCGCAGGGCCTTTTGATTTACATGCAAAGGGCCAGATTTTAAAAGGGTTACACGCATAAGGTACGCGCGTATCCCTTTTAAAACCCCCCTGCGTGCGCCGAGCCTAAATTGCATAGGCTTCCGGCATGCGCAAAGCCCCGGGACGCATGTAAGTCCCGGGGCTTTCTTGGGGTGGGCGTGTCGGGAGGCGTGATGCGGATGGCGCGTCATCGGGGTGTGTGTCGGGGGGTGTGACGTGGTCGACGCGTCATCCAGGGCGATGCCGCAGGTGTGGTTTCGGCCCGGGGGCGTTCCAGGGGCATGGCTGTGGCCTCCGGACCAGCTGCCGGACCAGAACACGGCACATGCAAAGTTACGCCTGCTGCGAACAGGCGTAACTTCTGTGACAGAGGTAGGGGGGTTTAGATAGGGCTGGGGGGTGGGTTAGGTAGGGGAAGGGAGGGGAAGGTGGGGGGAGGCGGAAGGAAAGTTTCATCCGAGGCTGCTCCGATTTTGGAGCGGCCTCGGAGGGAACGGGCAGCTCGCGCAGGGCTCGGTGCGTGCAAGTTGCAGAAATGTACACCCCCTTGCGCGCGCGCACCGGCGTACTTTTGTTCATGCCTGGTGTGCGAACAAAAGTACACACGTGCGCTATGTTTTAAAATGTACCCCATAACCTTTTGAAAATCTGGCCCACAGTGCATATGTGTGCTCCTAATTTTAAGTGGTTACTTGAACAAATATATATTGCATATCTTCCTTAAGACTTTGTCGACTTTAGTGAATGCAGGAAAGCGGATTTTAAAACATAAGAACATGCCATATTGGGTCAGACCAAGGGTCCATCAAGCCCAGCATCCTGTTTCCAATCCAGGCCATAAGAACCTGGCAAGTACCCAAAAACTAAGTCTATTCCATGTTATCGTTGCTAATAATAGTAGTGGCTATTTTCTAAGTCAACTTAATTAATAGCAGGTAATGGACTTCTCCTCCAAGAACTTATCCAATCCTTTTTTAAACACAGCCATACTAACTGCACTAACCACATCCTCTGGCAACAAATTCCAGAGTTTAATTGTGCGTTGAGTAAAAAAGAACTTTCTCCAATTAGTTTTAAATGTGCCACATGCTAACTTCATGGAGTGCCCCCTAGTCTTTCTATTAAACGAAAGAGTAAATAACTGATTGACATCTACCCGTTCTAGACCTCTCATGATTTTAAACACCTCTATCATATCCCACCTCAGCCGTCTCTACTCCAAGCTGAAAACTCCTAACCTCTTTAGTCTTTCCTCATAAGGGAGCTGTTCCATTCCCCTTATCATTTTGGTCGTCCTTCTCTGTACCTTCCCCATCACAATTATATCTTTTTTGAGATGCGGTGACCAGAAATGTACACAGTATTCAAGGTGCAGTCTCACCATGGAGCGATACAGAGGCATTATGACATTTTCCGTTTTATTCACCATTCCCTTTCTAATAATTCCCAACATTCTGTTTGCTTTTTTGACTGTCGCAGCACACTGAACCGACAATTTCAATGTGTTATCCACTATGACGCCTAGATCTCTTTCTTGGGTTGTTGCACCTAATATGGAACCTAACATTGTGTAACTATAGCATGGGTTATTTTTCCCTATATGCATCACCTTGCACTTATCCACATTAAATTTCATCTGCCATTTGGATGCCCAATTTTCCAGTCTCACAAGGTCTTCCTGCAATTTATCACAATCTGCTTGTGATTTAACTACTCTGAACAATTTTGTATCATCTGAAAATTTGATTATCTCACTCGTCATATTTCTTTCCAGATCATTTATAAATATATTGAAAAGTAAGGGTCCCAATACAGATCCCTGAGGCACTCCACTGCCCACTCCCTTCCACTGAGAAAATTGTCCATTTAATCCTACTCTCTGTCTTTTAGCCAGTTTGCAATCCACGAAAGGACATCACCACCTATCCCAAGGCTTTTTACTTTTCCTAGAAGCCTCTCATGAGGAACTTTGTCAAACGCCCTCTGAAAATCCAAGTATACTACATCTACCGGTTCACCTTTATCCAGATGTTTATTAACTCCTTCAAAAAAGTGAAGCAGATTTGTGAGGCAAGACTTGCCTTGGGTAAAGCCATGCTGACTTTGTTCCATTAAACCATGTCTTTCTATATGTTCTGTGATTTTGATGTTTAGAACACTTTCCACTATTTTTCCTGGCACTGAAGTCAGGCTAACTGGTCTGTAGTTTCCTGGATCATCCCTGGAGCCCTTTTAAAATATTGGGGTTACATTAGCTATCCTCCAGTCTTCAGGTACAATGGATGATTTTAAAGATAGGTTACAAATTTTTACTAATAGGTCTGAAATTTCATTTTTTAGTTCCTTCAGAACTCTGGGGTGTATACCATCCGGTCCAGTTGATTTACTATTCAGTTTGTCAGTCAGGTCTACCACATCTTCTAGGTTCACCGTGATTTGATTCAGTCCATCTGAATCATTACCCATGAAAACCTTCTCCAGTACGGGAACCTCACCAACATCCTCTTCAGTAAACACCAAAGCAAAGAAATCATTTAATCTTTCCCCGATGGCCTTATCATCTCTAAGTGCCCCTTTAATCCCTCGATTATCTAACAGTCCAACTGACTCCCTCACAGGCTTTCTGCTTCGGATATATTTAAAAAAGATTTTACTGTGAGTTTTTGCCTCTACGGCCAATTTCTTTTCAAATTCTCTCTTAGCCTGTCTTATCAATGTCTTACATTTAACTTGCCAATGTTTATGCATTATCCTATTTTCTTCTGTTGGATCCTTCTTCCAATTTTTGAATGAAGATCTTTTATTTATTTATTTATCTGTTGAGTTTTATATACCGTCATTCGCTAGAGCCATCACAACGGTTTACAAAAGTATACATTTTTCTTAGCAGTTGTGTAACAGAAAAGCAATGTGAACGTTATACATTTTCTTGGCAGTTGTGCAACAGTAAAACAATTTGAACAATATCAGAAATAAGCATATCAAGTCCAGAGAGCATTATTAAGTTGGATGAGGATGGTATGCAGGTTCAGGGTGAAGAGAATGTATTAAGAGGTTTACAACTGAGAGTTCAGTTGAGAGTTGGGATGACCAGACGTCTGAAGTTCAATGTAGAATTTGCGAAACATTAGTGTTTTAGGTCATTTTGAATGTTTTTAGGTTGTGTTGGGTTCTCAGGAATTTAGGTAGGGTGTTCCAAAGTTTAGGTGAGGCAATTGAAAAGGCTCTTTCTCTTGTGGTTGCCAGATGTGCATCTTTGATAGGGGGAATGTTTAGGTAACCTGAGTTATTAGAGCGTTGGTTTCTTGGAGGATTTTGAGGGATTATGTTTAGTGTGTTAAGACCTTGATGATCATTGTGTAGGATTTTGTGGATTATGGTCATTGATTTGTAAGCAATACGTGCAGTAATAGGGAGCCAGTGAAGTGAGGTCAATATTGGTATTATGTGTTCACTTCTTTTTGTTCCAGTTAGGACTCTGGCAGTTGAGTTCTGTAGTATTTGGAGTGGTTTGAGGAATGAAAAAGGTATTCCAATTAGTAAGGATTTGCAATAGTCGAAGGTGGAGAAGATAAGTTGTAGTACAGTTCTGAAATCATAGGGGTTGAGAAATGGTTTCAGGTGTCTTAGGGTTAGGAGTCTGTGGTATCCTTCTTTAGTTTTATTTGCTATGTGGTTCTTGAAAGAAAGTTCTTTATCAATGATAACTCCGAGGTTCCTGGTGTGGGTGGTAGGGAGTATAGTTATCATTTGTTTGTCAAGTATTATCAGGGGTGACGGAGTTTGATTGGTTTTTTTATCCATGAGTATTATTTCAGTTTTCTCAAAGTTGATTATGAGTTTCAGGGAATTTAGGAGATGTTTGATTGAGATAAGTAGTTCTGAGTTTTTCTTGTAGGTGTCTTCAATCGAATTTTGTATGGGAATAAGGAGCTGAATGTCATCAGCATAGAGGAAGTGTGTGATTTCATATTCTTTTACTAGTTGGCAGATGGGGGAGAAGGTATATGTTGAAAAGGGTGGCTGATAAAGCTGATCCTTGAGGGACTCCGGTATTGAGGTTGATTATTTTTGATAGGTTGTTGTTGATTAATACTTGGTATGTTCGATCAGATAAATAGGAAGAAAACCAACGTAAGGTATTGCCAGTTAAATCAATTTGGGATAGTTGCTCCAATAGTATATTGTGGTTCACTGTGTCGAAGGCGGCTGAACGGTCAAGAAGAATGAACAAGTATTTTTCACCTTTGTCAAAGCCTCTTATAATAATGTCATTTAGGGAGATGAGGAGAGATTCCGTGTTTAGGTTTTTTCTAAAACCATATTAGGATGGAGGTAGGATGCTGTTTGCCTCCAGGTAGTCATCTAGTTGAGTGTGTACGACTTTTTCAATGGTTTTGGCTATGAACGAAAGATTTGATATGGGACGGTAGTTGGTAAGAATTTCCAGATCTAGGTTGTTCTTTTTAAGGATTGGTTTGATGACAGCAGATTTGAGGCATTTGGGGTAGATGCCTTCGGTCAGTGATAAATTGACAATTTTGGTAATGGTTTTTGATATGATAGGTTCAATTGATTTGAGGGTTGTTATTGGGATGTTGTCTAATGGATGGCTGGTGAGGTTCATTTTATTTATTATAGATTGAATTTTGGCTAAAATAGCTTCATTCACCTCCCCTTTTAACCATGCCGGTAATCGTTTTGCCTTCTTTCCACCTTTCTTAATGTGTGGAATACATCTGGACTGTGCTTCTAGAATGGTATTTTTTAACAATGACCACACCTCTTGCACACTTTTTACTTTTTTAGCTGCTCCTTACAGTTTTTTTCTAACAATTTTTCTCATTTTATCAAAGTTTCCCTTTTGAAAGTTTAGCATGAGAGCCGTGGATTTGCATACTGTTCCTCTTCCAGTCATTAATTCAAATTTGATCATATTATGATCACTATTGCCAAGCGGCCCCACCACTGTTACCTCTCTCACCAAATCCTGTGCTCCACTGAGAATTAGATCTAAAATTGATCCCTCTCTCTTCGGTTCCTGAACCAATTGCTCCATAAAGCTATCATTTATTCCATCCAGGAACGTTATCTCTCTAGCATGTCCCAATGATACATTTACCCAGTCAATATTGGGGTAATTGAAGTTTCCCATTATTACCGCACTACCAATGGTTAGCTTCCCTAATTTCTCTTAGCATTTCACTATCCGTCTCACCATCCTGACCAGGTGGACAGTAGTATACTCCTATCACTATAGTCTTCCCCGCACACAAGGGATTTCTACCCATAAAGATTCAATTTTGCATTTAGTCTCATGCAGGATGTTTATGCTGTTGGATTCTATGCCATCCCGGACATAAAGTGCCACACCGCCTCCTGGGTGTTCCTCTCTGTCATTGCGATATAATTTGTACCCCGGTATAGCACTGTCCCATTGGTTATCCGCTTTCCACCATGTCTCTGAGATGCCAATTAAGTCTGTCATCATTCACTGCTATACATTCTAATTCTCCCATCTTACTTCTTAGACTTCTGGCACTAGCATACAAACATTTCAAAGTTTGTTTTTTGTTTGTATTTTCATTCTGCTTTTTAATTGATAGGGATAAGTTAGAATTTTTTAGCACAGGTGAATTTTTAGTTACAGGCACTTGGAATACTTTTCTTATTATTGGAACCTCACTGTCGGGATGCCCTAATTCTAATGCATCATTGGTATCCTTTGAAGATACCTCTCTCCGAACCATGCGCTGCTGAGCGACTGTCGGCTTTCCCCTTTGTTCTAGTTTAAAAGCTGCTCTATCTCCTTTTTAAAGGTTAGCGCCAGCAGTCTGGTTCCACCCTGGTTAAGGTGGAGCCCATCCCTTCGGAAGAGACTCCCCCTTCTCCAAAAGGTTCCCCAGTTCCTAACAAAACTGAATCCCTCTTCCTTGCACCATCGTCTCATCCACGCATTGAGACTCCGGAGCTCTACCTGTCTCTGTTGACCTGCGCATGGAACAGGGAGCATTCAGAGAATGCTACCCTAGAGGTCCTGGATGTAAGCTTTCTACCTAAGAGACTAAATTTGGCTTCCAGAACCTCCCTCCCACATTTTCCTATGTCATTGGTGCCCACATATACCACGACAGCTGGCTCCTCCCCAGCAGTGTCTAAAATCCTATCTAGGTGATGCGTGCTGTCTGCCACCTTCGCACCAGGTAGGCATGTTACCAGGCGATCCTCACGTCCACCAGCCACCCAGCTATCTACATTCCTAATAATCGAATCACCAACTATGACGGCCGACCTAACCCTTCCCTCCTGGGAAGTAGGCCTTGGGGAGATATCCTCGGTGCAAAAGGGCAATGCATCACCTGGAGAGCAGGTCCTTGCTACAAGATCCTTTCCTGCTGCACCAGGTTGATCCCTCCAATCATGAGACCTTCTTCCTCCAAGGCAACACCAGGGCTGCCAGTCTGAAGTTGGGACTTGGCTACTATGTTCTGAAGGTCTCATCTATATACCTCTCTGACTGCCTCAGCTCCTCTAGGTCTGCCACTCTAGCCTCCAGAGATCGGACTCGTTCTCTGAGAGCCAGGAGCTCTTTGCATCGCATGCACATGTACAACTTCTCACCAGCAGGTAAAAAAATCATACATGTGACCCTCGATGCAAAAGACTGGGAAGCCCCCCTCTTGCTGCTGGGCTGCTGCCTTCATCTCAGTTTTGTTCAGTTCCTAGTTAAGTTTTAGGTTGCTATGGGAGTAGGAATGTGTCTAATTAACGTCCTTTAAATGCTTGCTTGAAGGATATTCCCAGTTTTATCAATTAGTCTACCAGTTTGCTCAGTCTGTCTCGAGGTCATCCAAACCCCTCTGGTTCTTCAGCCTGCACTCCCCCCCAGTTGACTCAGACCCCTTACCCAGTCATTTTAGGCATAAACAGTGCAGTGCAACTCTTTTCAATATCTACCTTACCCCCCTCTGTCAACTACTGATGAAACTGGGATTCCTGCACTTCATATACGCAGACGATGTGCAGATCCTCATCCCCATTAATGACTCCCTTACCAACGCTCTGAAAATCTGGGATACTGCACCTGCAGAAATAAAGAATCTCCTCACGGAAAACTTTTTAGCAATAAATACTAGCAAAACAGAGCTACTCATCATCACACTGCAAAACAATATCTCTCTCAACCCAACCCTTCATTCACAATCTGGCCCTCTCACTTTACAGCAGGTCCACAGCCTCGGCATCATCATTGACAACCATTTCTTGTTAAAAAAAAGTTCATCGCTGCTACCATTAAAAATGGATTCTTCAAACTCCATACACTAAAAAGAATTAAATCCCTCCTGCACCCGCACGACTTCCGAACAGTTCTATAAGCTACAATATTGTCAAAACTGGACTACTGCAATTCCATCCTACTAGGTCTGCCACAATCAAACATATCAAACATGTTTCAACGAGAGAACGCTCATTTACTATAGCAGGAACCAACATATGGAATAAAATGCAGTCGAATCGTGTTGCCGTACGGCAAAACGATTCGCGTGCAGGTGGTCGCTCCCGGACCCCCGCTGGACTTTTGGCAAGTCTTGTGGGGGTCAGGAGGCCCCCCCAAGCTGGCCAAAAGTCCCTGGGGGTCCAGCGGGGGTCCGGGAGCGATCTCCTACGCTCCTGACGTCGAGGGACAAAAAACAAAATGGCGCCGGCGCTACCTTTGAGCTGTCATATGACAGGGCAAAGGTAGCGCCGGCGCCATTTCTACAACGCACCGCAGGCCCGAGAGTAAAAGATCACACCGGGACCCCCGCTCTGGACCCCAGGTAATTTAAGGCATTTTGGGGGGGTTCGGGAGGGTGGGGGATTTATTTTAAAGGGTCGGGGTGGGTTTTAGGGATGTTTTAGTGTGCCGGTTTTCCCGCCCTCCCCCGATTTACGAATTACACGATATTTACAAAAACAAAACCGCGACGATCCGATTCCCTCCCCCCCCGCTGAAATCGATCGTTAAGACGATCGATCACACGATTCACATCTCTACTAACTACTACAGATCATTCATTCATCATTACTCTACCTTGACTGCACCTCTTACCGCCATGACACGAAAGGGAGCCAACCCATCTCAGTGGTCCCCAGAAGTCATAAATGCCTTCCAGTAACTCAAAAAGGCATTCCTTCAGGAGCCATGTCTTTGCCATCCAGACCCCGACAAACTTTTAACGTCAAGGTGGGATGCTTTGGATGTCGGAGTTGCTGTTGTCCTTAGTCAACATAGTGACACCCACACGTTACATCCCTGCTCCTTCTTCTCTCGGTGCTTCTCACCTGCCGAGTGAAACTACGTGATAGGCAACAAAGAGTTACTTGCCATCAAGTTGGCATTCGAGGAATGGTGCCCATGGCTCGAGGGTGCACAACATCAGATAACGGTTTACACAGACCACAAAAACTTAGGATACCTTTCTCATGCGCAAAGCTTGAACCATAGACAAGCCAGATGGTCTTTATTTTTCAACCGATTTGATTTCCTCTTGAAGTATCGCCCAGCGGACAAGAATACCCAAGTAACGCTCTTTCACATTCTTTTTCTACGGAAGATGTCCCTGATACTCTGCGTCATATCATTGATCCTACTAAGGTAATCCTCTCAGCTACTCACATGTTTCCAACCGGGAAGAAGGTGGTTCCCCAGATGCTCAGGAAGAAGATCCTCAGATGGGGCCATGACTCTCTACTTGCAGATCATCCTGGACAATCCAGAACATTGACTACTCTGCAAAGATATTACTGCTGGCCTTCTATGAAAGATGATGTATGAGCCTATGTGGAATCTTGCCCTACCTGCACAATACAGAAACCACTGGCCAGTCATCCCTGGGGACTTCTTCAACCTCTACTCGCTCCAAGCGAACCGTGGACATACATTGCCACAGACTTTATAGTTGATTTGCCCGTGTCCAATGGCAAAAATACCATCTGGGTCACTGTACACCGTTTCTCTAAAATGGGTCATTTTGTGGCATTACCCGGGTTACCTTTGGCTCCAGAACTAGCGAAGCTGTTCATCTGTCACGTATTCCGTCTGCACAGCATGCCTAAGCACATCCTCTCTGATAGAGGAGTTCAATTCACTGCAAAGTTCTGGAGATCCCTCTGTAAAAAGTTCAACATATCTCTGGATCTTACTTCAGCTTACCATCCGCAAGCCAACGGACAAACGGAGAGGATGAACCGTACCCTAAAGCAATTTCTCCAGGCTTATGTCAACGCCAGACAAAACGACTGGTCCGAGCTACTTCCCTGGGCCAAATTCGTGCTGAATTCTCATCAATCAGCTTCCATGGGATCATCATCTTTTCAACTAATCTATGGATGTCAACCTCTACCTCCTTTACCACTGCCCTTGTTGGTATTCTCTCCTGCAGCCCAGGCTTCAGCACAAGAATTGCATCAACTTTGGGAACACACCAAGAACTTCTGCAGAAAGCTGGGCAACAGGCCAAAAAATTCTATGATGCCCATGACAGAGCAGAGAATTATAAATTGAGGAGAATTATAAATTGGAGACAAGATATGGCTTGTCTCCAATTCATCTGCCTAAAGCTGCCTTCCACTCGCTTTGCGCCCAGGAACATATGACCTTTCACTAAACTCCGCCGTCTGGGTCCAGTCACATACAGCCTGCAGCTACCATCCTCACTGAGAATCCACAACGCCTTCCACATCTCACTTTTAAAACCACTTGTTTTGTCGGGATTCTCTAAGAAGACATCTGACCGTCAAACTCTTGGGGCAGAAGGGGACATCACTTATCAGTTGGAAGATATACTAGATGTACGAAAACATGGAAGACGCTGGGTATACCTCATATCATGGGAAGGATTTGGACCAGAGGAGAATAGTTGGGAACCTGCAAGTAACATCCTCAACAAGGAGTTGATCAGACAATTTCATTTGTTACATCCTAGAAAACCAAAACCCCCGGGGAGGGGCCCTAAGAAGGGGGGTACTGTTGTGCCCATCAGTCGCAGATGGCTGTGACCTCTCATGCTCACCTCTTTTTTCCCTGCAACGTCAATCTTGGGGAGAGTGGCAGTCTCCGTCAACCAACGCCGGCCTCCTCTGCATCCCTGGGACAGCATGGGCGCTGCCAACCGCCATCTTGAACCTGGAATTACCTAGGGTGCACACACGAACACGAGGGCCTCCTTTGTACACATCATGGCAGGAATCCCGGGGGCGCCCCTTCCAGATGATGTCAACGAGAAGCTGCACTTAAACCAACTGGCCCTCTGCTATTATGAATTAGCAAGGAGTTTTCCTCATTGCTGAATCCGCTCTACTTTGGACTTCAGTTCCTGCCTTCTCTCCAGGTTTGGATGCTCTGGGTTACCGGTACTTGGAGGCCCTTCTGCATTCCTGGCTATCTGCTCCTCAAAGGGCCTTCCTGCCTGGGGATTCTCCTGACTCTCACCCCGGGACCTTATCTGAGAACTTCCATTGTGAGTACTCTCTTCTGACTACAAAGACCAAGCCTGATTGAAGCATTCCCGCAGTGTACCCCGTTCCTCAGGCCACTACCGCATCCTCTTCAGTACAGACATCTACAGTACACCCTGAGCTACAAGGGTGATGCCTCTGCAACTACAAGCGTCACTTCCGGGTATTCGTTCCTCAGCTTCCATCTACAGTACAGATTCTTCGGCATACCCCGCTACGCGGGCCACTACCGGATCTGCACCACTGAGGCTATCTACATCTGTCTGAAGGAACTACTGGCATACCGCGCTCTGCGGGCCACTACCAGAACATCTCAGCTGTGGTATCATCCTGGTATACCTCTCTACTCAGAACTGTACTTATTACAGCTCCCGCTCTGCGGGACCTTTCTCTTCCTTACTGCATAATAAAGTCTACATCTATAGCTGTGTCCTACACTGCTGAGACCTTGCCTATTGACAGTGATGCCCACAGGGCTCCTCCCTGTGTGTGGAGTCATCTCTCATCTTGACCCAGGGTGCACATCCATACAGAAACAGAACAGCTAGAGGTCAACCATAACCCATGGCACTGCAAAAGGAAACAAAGGTAGACTACATGGTCTTTAAGGTTCTTCTCTGCCATTATAGTCTGTTTCTATGTTAATATTTCAAAAGCCATAATTTAAAATATGATGCAAAAAATGGAAAAAAATAGTAAAGTGAAATAAAAAACAAAACAAAAACAAATTTGTCCCATGCATTCCCCTAATTTCCATGCTCAACAGAGGCTGGAGTAAGAGAACTTGGAGAGAGTCGTTCATTTCCCACCATAACCCCACTGCCCCATGTCTTGTGGTGGTACAGCAGGTTGTAAGATGGGGATGGAGATGCAATTCAGAAATGAAGTGAAAACCAGCATTACAAGAGCACTAACTGCCAGCATATCCTTCTACAAATCTATATTGGAAAGCATTCTTGAAACTACTCCTCTGCATGCTTTCCTTCTCTTCTGTTCTCTAAGACTCCTGGAGAGGTTTCTTAAAATACTGGCATTATTGCATCATTTTATTTATTATTTGCATTTTTAAATAGGAAATTCAGCCAATGCACTGTAGAACATATTAGAATGGAACTCCATTGTACTCCAGATGTCTGCGAGCTCTGTATGCATGCATTATTTTTGCTTTATCAGCAAAATTCAGTCTTAAAGGAGTTGCAGAGGGCAGTAATAGCTAGGGAGAACTTGACTTTGGATGGAGTAAATGCTAGGATTTGTCTATACTCAAAGAGTATTGTGTTTGCTGAGAGGAGAGTGCTTAAGCTGTAAGGTTACATTGTTACATGGAGATGAGTGTTTTAAAATGCGTAACTGAATTGTTTGTTACAGGGAGGGCTTACAAATAATGTTAACAGGCGCATTAGAAAAGACTTTTAATGAGCAATGCAAAACAATTTAATGTGCTCACAGAAAAAAAGTCAGAAATAGCATTTCATGGATAGAAACCCCAAAATGCAACAACTGAATAGTGCAAGCATGCTACTTACCGAGAGCAAGGTAACTAGCATAAGCACAAAAGAACATTCATGCTTAGTTCTTTCCCTCATGGTTCCTCCTACTGGCTTCCAATAGATATACAACTAACCCTGGGGGTTGTTTGTCAGTGCAGAGGAAAGAAATGGGAAATCTAGTACACTCCAGGTGAGAAGCTTAAAGGAGCATGGAGAGTTTCAGGAGAGCAAAAAACTCACATGACTGCATGTTTACAACCGTATTGGTGAGCATCTTCAAAGTGTGGTACGAGAAAACATGATTGGGAACAGAAGGGATCATGCAAGGGAAGGACTCTGTGAGGAATCTGATCATCTTGACTCAGCACGGCACTAGCATATGACCATTCCCCTCCCACCCCCACAACCACCCTGTAGGTGTACACATTATAATGGTTTCATTATACAGTCTGCTAATGCCTCAAAACTCGCTGACATAAGCTCTGTATTCAAACCAAAACTGGTCATCTGAAAAGATTTTGAAGTTTAGGTTGCTCTTCTTCTTCAAGCCTCTAAACGCCTATATTGGTCTTTGACTACAACAATGCCAATGACAGAAAAGATTTTGTCCACTGGGAACCAATTACTTAGGAATACATTTGCCTTATGTAAAGAGAGGTGGATTTTTTTTTAAGTGTTCAATTATGTGTCAGTATGTCTCTGCCACTTCCTCTCTGTCATTCTTTATCTTTCCTCAATGTCTCCCCTGTTCTTCTGGTGCCCAATGAAAGTTTTCTTTATATATATGGACATGGCAAAGGAAGGAAAGGACTGGAGGGTCCCATTGGCTAATCACTGGCTGCTGTGGAGAAGGGAAACAGATAACAAGAGATTGATGAGGGAATCAACCTCTATCTCTTGGGGGAATCCCTTTTCATGGGAGGTCCCTACTTTTCTAAGTAGCTAGGGGATGGGTCAGCCCTCCCCCCAAAAAAAACACTGTTATTCAGGATGAAGTCTGCCTATAGTGCTCAATCTCCAGACTAACCACAGAATAATAGTAATGAGCCTAAGAATCAAGCCAACATCTTGAGGCCTGTCCATTTCCACACCAGTATGAAATCTCTGTGCCTTGTATGTAGTGAGGTGTGGAGCAATGTTTGAAGAGTCTCTGTGATGTGTCACTGCTTTGTTTGATGAGACCTATTTGAGATACCAATATATGTATATTTGTAAGAATGTGCACTAAAAGTGTGGGTTTCCTGTGTTTCTTTTTATCAAACAGAAATGCGGTCAAATCTACTCATCCCCAAGGGACTATGGGTACAGCTGTACAGTGTCTTCTCTTGGTCATGGCTTTCATTTTTTAGGCCCTCTGCTTCCAGTTAGCTAAGCCCTCTCAAGAGTGTTATAATGTATTTATTGATTATATTTGTTTTTAAATGTCTTTGATTTTATTATGTTTTTGTTCTGATATTTAAAATGTTTGTATAACTTGCTGTTTTTATTTCTTTTTTGTCTTTGATTAAGCTATTATGTGTATTCCTTTGTAACCCACCTAATATTTCAGATAGGCAGGATATATATTTTTATAAATAAATAAAATAAGTAATATCAAGTTCTAATGTTCAGTCAGTGAGTTCTTCATGTGTTAATTATATTGGCCTTTGGCTGGCAATTTATTTATTTATTTATTTATTTATTGGATTTTCTGTTTTGTTATATCTTTTTGATTTATTTTATTTAATTATGTTATTATGTATGCTGGTTTTATTTTGTAAACTGCTTGGTTAATCTACATTGACAGGTGATATATTAAGTCTAATATATGAAATAAATGAATTGAGCATACCGCTATATTTAGCATGAGCTCAGCAACTTCTTGTTGTGTCTGACATTTCTTCATTTGCATGCATGGACATGCAGCTTTTGCTGTTCATGGTAACATCATTTGGGATCCTTTTAACATGCATGGTGAAGCCTTCCTGCATGGTTCACTATTTCTTGCATTCACAAGAGGGCCTTAATGTGCTAAAGTATAATGCATAGGCCCCATATTATACATCTATGAAAAACAAACCATTTTCTTAAAAAAAAAAAAAAAGATTTATATCAATGCTAAATAAGGACTGTGCAAACCATTAATGGCTTCAGAGAAAGAACCTTAAAATGTTGGCAATGTTTCAAGCAAACATACTTGCTCTATAAATTTTTGCTCATACTATTTTTTTCTCTTTGAAAAAATGCAGGCATTTGATTAAAAAACAAAAACAAAATATACACACAAGTTGTGGGGTTGCATCTGGAAAAAGAGAAAAGGAATAATAGAGCCGGGGCACAGTGGAAATGTTTCAGCTGTGACAGATTCCTTTTCTACTGTCACTGAGCTTTTGATCTGGGTGTGTTGCAGAGCGGTGGCGCTTATGCTATAATGAAGAGCACTCCAGAGTGATTCCAGTTATAAATATGTAATCAGAAATGTTGTGAGTGCAGAAAACTGCTGTAATTTAAAGGTTTGTTGTCATTTAAGGGGAATGAAATTAATTTTTTTATGGGGACAGGGAGGGAAGGGTGTCCATTATATAATCTCTGAATCCTACTTGGAAATGTTTTTGTTCTTTGGGGGTGTTTAGCTTGGCAGTTTTCTCCTGCTTCTTTTGGATTCAAAGTTCAATCATAACTGACCTCTACTGGGCTATGAGGCAATGAATCTTTATGTGTAACTACCCAGGGGCTTTTCCTCATTTTTAACCCCTCTCATTTTTAACCCTTCTTCACTAGACCAACCATTGCAACAACAGTCCTCAGCCAGTTAGGGATAGATTAACAGTACCATGAGGTGTAGGCAGTGCCCCAGCCACTAAAACTGGGTGAAGAGCCAATACTTTACCAGTTTCTTAAATCTAAGTAATCCCATTACCCTTTACTCTTACCCTTAATCAATAGGTTTTTTCTAGAAAGAAAGATGACATTACTCAGAAGCAGGGCAGGGTAATTGGGGCAACTAGCCAGTGCCCTGAACCCCCATGGTAGCCCACCCTGTAATTTAATAAAACTTAATTACATGCTTCTCGTGAAATAGACAATAAATCATGGTACAATAACAATTACCCAATACCATCAAACCCTCCACTAATCATCACATAACATATATAACCCCCATTAAAAAGTTATCCCTCATTTCCAACACATATTAATCAAATAAAATCATAAAATGATACAATAAACAATCATCATCTGCATTCTATAATTAAACCCCAATAATGCATCTCCATATAACATAGGCCCAAACACAGCTTTAAAACTGGGTGAAGAGCCAAGACTTTACCAGTTTCTTAAACTTAAGTAATTGGCCTTCAGTCTTACATCAAGAGGTAGATGGTTCCATAGCTTTGTGCCAGCTTAGCTAAAAGTTGTGTTTTATAGTTGATGATCCCACCTCTCTGAGACCAGGGAGCATCATGAGGGCTTTCTGGGAAGAACAGAAAGGTCTTGTAGGTTTGTATGATTTTACCAGCTTGGCTAAATAAATTCATAAGCCACAATGAATGCATTTAAACATCAAAGATAAAACCTTAAACTGGATGTGGACTTCAATAGGCAACCAATATGTGATCATGCTTCTTGACTCCGATCACTAACCATACCACAATACTTGGAATCAGTTTTAGTTGCAATAAATTCACTTCTGCTATTGTAATAATCAACTTTATTGGTGATCAATTGCTAAATTATGGCTTTTAAATCAGATAATGGAAGAAAGGGATGTAGTTGTCTAATTTGCCTAAGTAGTAAAAATCAGAACACAATACATACACCAAAAAGAGAAAATAATAATTTAAATAATTAAACATCAATTTTAATTAAGTTGTATCAATCATACAAAACTCATTTACCTAATATCATACCTATGCACATTAAAAACTTCCTATCATACATTACCGACATTCATTGCAAACCCTATGCCTCATACACTCATTCATACATACTATTAAAAAAGATCAATATATCAATATCAATCTTTACTATATATTGTTCTCAAGATAAGCAGCGGTTTAATTTCACAGTTTGGTTGGTTAGGTGGATATACGGTTTAGGTATAGATATTTCTGTGATAATGTGAGGTTACAAGTTTCTTTTTGATCTTTTTATTTGTAGTCCATGATTATACTGGTTTGAAGAATGGAGCGGTCTAAAAATGCTTAAAAGATTGAGACATGTTTAACCACCGAGTAAGGCATTTGCTTCAATTTGAAACTATTGATCTGTACATGGGTAAGAGGATACAGCGTAGAAGAAAAGGTGAGAATTCACTTTTTCTATTACTTGTAGTTTTTGATTCAGTATCAGTTAGTGTTTACTGTTTACATGATTAAATTTATATTATAGAGACAAGGAATTTAAATTTCCCCTGATGAAGCCCATATTGGAGAAGGCGAAACAAAGAATACTTTGTTGGGAATTATGTTTACAAGATCCCCTATATGAACAATGGACAAGCTAAAAGTCTGAATAAAGGATTATCTTAACTGGAGTGATGCAAGGAAATACATTTGATACATAAAAAAATCTTATAATAAACTCAGCGGATCATTGATGTTATATCTTTTAGATACGTTGTTTCAAAACAAGTAATTCACTGCCCATTGAGCGTTTTAGAAGATATTGGACTTATTGGTTGTGGCTGTAATTGCACATAAGATTGAATTGTGAGTTACATTGTGACATTGTCATAGTAATTTTGTAAAGATTGATACTGATATATTGTAAACCATTGTGATGGCGAAACCGAATGACGGTATATAAAACTCGATAAATAAATAAATATTGTTCTTTTTTAATAGTGTGTATGAATGAGTGAATGAGGCAAAGGGTTTACAATGAATGTTGGTGTTGTGTTCCGTGGCCGTGGCAGACCATGACCGCGGCCCCCTACCTTGTCCGCGGCGTTCCTTCACCGCAGGAGCCCCGGGGGAGGGCTCTGACTCAGGCTGTTGCTCCTGCACGGCCCCTGGTGCTGCTCGCTGCAGGGGGAGCCATCCTGCTCCCCCCTCGCGGCATCCAGTGGCGGCTCTCCTCCACGGGGGAAAATCAAAGATGGCCACCGCCATCCTTAGGCGTGAGGCCGCGCCTCCTATACAGATTTAAAGGGACCTAATCCCTTTAACTAGCTTCACCTGTTCTTGATCAGCCTGAGCAGGGGAAGTATATAGGGAAGCTTCCTCTGCTCATTCAGTGACTTGGCAACATCCTCCAGCACTGTCTAGTCTGCTTGCTTCGGTGAGTTCCTTGAGCTTTGGATCCTGTTCCTGTTTCGTCTTGGTGTTCCCGGTTTCTGACTTCGGATTGGCTTACGGTGATTCTCTGGTGTGCGACTTCGGACTGGCAAGTGGTGATCCCTCGGTGTGTGACCTCGACTGGTGAGCGATGACCCTCTGGCACTTGACCTAGGACTCCTTCTAGACTACCATCTCCAAGGGCCCGCCTAAGTCCTAGCAGACTGGGTTCCTATGGGTTCCTCTCGGGGGGACCGCGGGCTTCCAGGGCAAAGCTCAAGTCAGCCCTTGCACCGATACCTTGACCTCTCAAAGGTCCACCTAAGTCCCAGCGGTTTGGGTCCCTACGGGCTCCTCCTGGGGGGACCACAGACTTCCAGTGGTGAAGACACAGCTCCTCTTCTCGTCTCTTCATCCGCCTCCACAGTCGCCTCAGTCTCCAGTGCCGAGGGTCAGCTGGTCCCATCTTCTGCTCTGTCTCGCCACCCGACGAGAGAACCTACGGATCTTCTGAAAGGTATACCATCCTCCCATCGGCCAAGGGTTCACAAGCCTGAGCATAACAGATTGCCAAGTCCATGGACCCGGCAGAGGCATCCGCCCACCAGGCCATTCCAGGAATGGCCCAGCGCCTGGTGGACCAGCAAAAAAACCTGGACGCCCTGGATTCTTCAGTGCAGAGCTTAAACCAGCGTTTCGATGTGTTGGGTCCCATGAATCCTGCGCTGCCCTCTCCACCTATAGCTTCTGGGGTTCGGCCGGTAATCCACCTGCCCACACCACCACGGTTCTCCGGGGAACCTCGGGCCTGCAGGGGTTTCATGAACCAGTGCAACATGCACTTCTGCCTGCAGGCCGCCCTACTACTACCGGTCTTTTATCCCTCACTATGCGTCCATTGTTGCCCTGATGACAGCCCTGACCTGGAAAGGTGCGGATCCCAAAAAGTGGCCTCCGGGAGTAGAGGCCGCCTTTCGTCGCCTCAAGGAGGCATTCATGCAGCAACCATGCCTTCGGCATCCTGATCTGCAATGACCATTTTTTATCGAACTGGACGAATCTTCGGAGGGAGTAGGGGCCATCCTGAGCCAGGCCTCCGAGGGCTATAAGCTACGTCCATGTGCCTTCCTCTCCCACTAGTTCTCGCTAGCAGAGCAGAACTATGCCATTGGCGACAAGGAGTTCTTGGCCATCAAGGTGGCCCTAGAAGAGTGGCGCCCATGGCTGGAGGGGGCACAACACCAGTTTACGGTCTTCACAGACCATAAGAATTTAGAATACGTGCACCGGGCACAGCGACTCAACCCACGACAAGCCCGGTGGGCCCTGTTCTTCACCCATTTCAATTTTATTCTCTGATACAGACCGGCTGGGAAGAATATTAAGGCTGACGCCCTATCACGGGTATTTGATTCCACGGAAGGTTCTGAGGAACCACAGTACATCATTGAGCCATCCCATATCCTCCTGTCAGCTACCACAACCATCCCACCCGGAAAAACTCTAATCCCACCATGCTTGCAGAAACAAGTGCTGGCATGGGCTCACGATTCCCACTGTTCCGGCCACCCAGGGCAATCCAACACGTTGCAGACCCTACGCCGGTACTACTGGTGGTCAAAGGTACATAAGGATGTCCGGGCGAATGTGGCATCCTGCCAGACCTGTGCTCGCCACAAGAGGATCTCCGGTTCGACCCCAGGGTTACTTCAACCATTACCTGCGCCTTCTGAACCGTGGACCCATGTGGCAACTGATTTTGTGGTAGTCCTACCACTATCCGATGGCAACACGGTAATATGGGTGGTTGTCGACTGCTTTAGCAAGATGGCACACTTCGTGCCTTTGCCAGGGTTGCTGTCTGCACCACAGCTGGCACTGCTATTCGTCCAGCACATCTTCAGGCTTCATGGCCTACCTAAAGGCATCCTGTCAGATCAAGGGCCTCAATTTACTGCCAAATTCTGGAGGGCCCTTTGCAAGAAGTTCGACTTTACTCTAGATTACATGTCCGCTTACCATCCACAGACCAACGGTCTCGCAGAGAGAACTAACCAGACTTTGAAACAATTCCTTCGTCTGTATGTCAATGAGAAACAAGATGACTGGGCTAGCCTGCTACCCTAGGCCGAATTTGCGCTAAATTCTCATATCTCCGCAGCTACGGGATCCTCCCCATTTCAGATAGTTTATGGGAAACAGCCACGGCCGCCACTGCCTGTTCCCATCACAGTTGCGTCTCCGATAGCGCAACTCTCCGCTGATGAGTTGCACCACCTGTGGATATTTACGCAACGTGCCCTGATCAAGGCTGGCCAGGCAGCTAAAAGATATGCGGACCAGCGCAGAAGACCATACCCTCCTCTCAAGCCAGGCCAAAAGGTTTGGTTGAGCACGCAGTACATCCACTTGAAGCTGCCCTCATCGCGACTGGCCCCGCGATTCATCGGACCATTTTCCATTTCAGGGGAGAAGAAGGAGAATTCCCCCCATCTCAATGTACCTCCTGGACTCTAATATTGAGATAAGACTGGAGCCAAAATCCAAAGCTAAGCACTTAAAGCCAAACTCCTCTCCAACTCCGCCTCCAGGAACGCCTCCACTCAGTAATCTTACGCACGAACAGACAGCGCATGCATAAGTTTGCCTGCATTTTAGGTGGGCAATTTTGAAAAAGGCCATTTCTGCAGGTAAAACCCTGTTTTTCCCACAAAAATGCCTTTGAAAATTGCCCTCAAAAGGTGCAACTTTCAAACTGAACACACATACTTTTTACCCACTGGCTTTGCATCAATCCTCAAAGCAAAAGTGCACATGCACATTCTCTTTGAAATTTGCCATGGGTAAAAAATAATGAGGTCAATTGTATCTGCTTTTTTTACAAGTAGAATTTTGCTGTAAAAGTACAGGTTGAAAATTTGACAATACAATATACCCACGTACTTTTCTTTCCCTGGCCTAAAGGTGCCCCAGCCGGGAGAGACCAAGATGGCCGCTGACCTGTGAGGACGTGCGGGCTGCGGCTCCCAGTCTTTGAAAATTTTCCTCGAGTTAGACCTCAAGATATAATTTCCTTTTCAAGAATTTTCACCATGCCTCACACGAAGAGGAAAGCTCGGGTACTTGAATTTACCTCGACACCCGATGATCCTAGACAACCAAAGATCGACGCAACCTTCACGAGGACGCCGACAAAGAACCCGGAAGCTGAAGTCACTGGGGCAGGCATGGAGCAGCTGCCAAGCCCCCTGACTCTGGAGACATCGCTGAGCCCGGGATATCCAACTGTTCCGGATCCACCTATGAGAGAGTCTAGCAGTGTGGATTTGCTCAGAAATCTTTGCCTGTAAAAAGCGGAGTCCAGAGAAGAGAGGAGGAACTCTCTTCGGAGAACCCGATAGAAACGGGTTCCAGGAACCATGAGACTTTGGCTCAACATCGCCCGGAACAACTAAAGGAAAATGGTGAAGGCCTTGTGGAGTTAGGAATCGCAATGAATAATATACCCCTTCTTAATACTACCTCTGTGCTCGAGCCATCTTTAGAGGAAATAAAGAATATTTTAATAGTAATGCAGAAATCTATTAAAACACTTACTGCAACTGTGAAAGAAGCAATGAGTAAATCTTACAAGCTGGAAGAAATCCTGACATCGGTTGAGAAAAGAACTTTTACTTTGGAAGGGAAAGTGAAAAAAATGGAAGAAGTACAAATAAATCTGAAAAAATCGGAGAAAATGTTTGAGAACAAAATGGAGTTCTATGAGAATCAATCTAAGAGGACTAATTTACGTTTTCTGAATTTTCCTAGAACTAAGCAATAGTCTCCTAAGGATTTATTGAAAAGCTATTTCGTGAATATATTAAAATATTCATTGGAAAAAATACCTGATGTAGAACCAACTTATCAAATACAACGTTCAGCTGTGGGAGAAAATTTCAGGCAGCAAGAAAATCAAGGGGAGGAAACTTTGGATCTAACAGACTATTTGGAAAAAACGTTTGAAATGGATATTTCCTCAAGAGCTAGATTACTTGTGCAGTTTTTCCCAAGGTCTGATAGAGACAATGTTCTAAAGCAGTATTTGAGATTTCAGAAATTGAAATTTTTTGGTCAACCTATTCGAATCTTCCCAGATATTGCAAGGATAACACAAATAAAACGGAAAAATTTCTTAGAAATGAGAGGAAAGGTAGTAGAAAGAGGTGCACGGCTGATGCTATGCTTTCCCAGCCGTTGTTTATTATACTGTGGGGATGTAAAGTATGTATTTATAGATCCGACTCAATTGCGTAGCTATTTAGATTCTCCATCGTGATCCTAGGATGAATCCAAAGGTAGTTGGAAAGGGAGAGAAAGTGTAAGTGTTACTCACAGAGTTATAGCATGTATTTTTTCTATGTAATAAGATTTCTTTATTTATCTGCTATATTCACCCTTGGTCTCCCACATTTCTTGATTTTCTTATTTCAATGTGCATATGACCAGATGATATTGTATTGCAATAGTTTTTCTTTATCTAAATGTTTGATTAGAACTTGTATATCTGGAATATGATTACACACTGGAAAAAATTTCTTGTAATTTAAAGCAAAAATGCAATAAAGAATAATAAATTAAAAAAAAAAAATAAAGGTGCCCCAGGCAAACTTTCTCTCAAGGAGACTAAAAGTATACATGCTTTGGAAGAACATGCAAACTTTAGTTATGTTGAGAGAGAGCAGTTTTCAAATTGCTGACTGACATGGGTAAAAACAACTGCTTTTTACCCACCTAAATCACCTCAAAAATTGACCTCCCCATCGAAAGATGAAGCACTAGAGTAAAAAATAAAGTAGATAGATATTTTAAGGAATCTTTTATAAAGACCAAAAATCTGGCCTTTAGATTTATTTTGTGGACTGATATAGAGAAAGCATGAATTCTAAAGTTCATGAGGGATAGCTTCTAATGAATTTTGTGCTTTGTGGTAGAGAATGCTTATTGAGAAGAGAGCAGACAATTTAATGCATTATGTTTTGTGTATTATTTTATTTTGTGATTATTTTGTGCTATTTTAATTTTGATTTTGTATGCTAGCAATTTTATTGATTATATTTTCTATATTAATTTTGTTTACGCAGCTTTGATTTTTTTTTAATTGGATGATAGTATAGATAAATAAAATTATTTAAAATATTTCTATGTATTATCTTTTACTTTTACTTGGGGCAGCTGAAAGATGAGCTCTCTTACTTTACTAAGTGGCGGCAATGTAGTATTTTTTTTAAAGGCTTAGATGATTTGCAATAAATGTGCATGATATTAATGTGCAGCAACAGCTGACAATAGCACTTGATGTATTTAAAGGACATTCAGTTAATCAAAAGGTTGCATAACAAGGGCAGACATAACTAAAGTCCCTCCAGAGACATTTTATCTTTAAATGGCACTTACATAAAGACAATAAGACCTTGCAGCATATGTTTCTCACTGTTCCCCTGAGAAAAGTATCTCAGTCTTTCACCTTCCATATTGTATATTCCAAAATCCCTGCAAGGGTTATTATATAGTTACTGCTTATTTACATATAGTTACTGTTTCATGGTCTCACCCAAAAGCATTATGAATTCTCATCTACAATATTCCTGAGCTACAAAAACGGACAAACCCTGAAGATAATTGTCCCCGTGCTATACATTTTTATTCTCATGCATTAGAAAAAGAGATATAGTCTGACCTGGAGGATATCTGGCCCTGTCCCTCAGATATTTACCCCTGTGCAGGATTTTTGTATCACTTTCAATTTTTGCATTACAGAAGCCAATGGGATTTCCAGCTCTGTTTCTATTCAGTTTGGGCCTGATTTTCAAAAGCATTTACATGCTTGAAATTGGGCTTTACATGTGTAAATGCTCTTTACTCAAGTAAGTGGGCTTTCAAAATTGCTACAATATATGCCATTGAATTGTCCATAGGATTTACTCACGTAAGTGCACTTTGAGACGGTAACTTTCAAACCGGCTTACAGGTGCACATGTGCACGCGTTTGTCGGTCCGCTCCAAGGGCCGAATTTTTAAACATACGCACGCGGGTACATTTGTGCACGCTTTCCGGCACGCACAAATGAAGGTGCACGCACGTTATAAAATCTGGGGTCAGCGTATGCAAGGGGGTGCACACTAGTGCCCTAGGGGAGCCCCGATGGCTTTCCCCATTCCCTCCGAGGCCTTGGAGGGAACTTTCCTTCACCCCCAACCTTCCCTTCATTTCCCCTATCTAACCCACCCCCCAGCCCTACCTAAATCCCCCCCACCTTCATTTTGTAAATTACGTGCGTGATCCCCAGGCAAGGCCACTGTGCCGGAGGCCTCGGTCCCCCTCTGCCCCCACCCCCACCCCACCCCCGCCCCACCCCTTTCACAAAGCCCCGGGACATACGCTTCGTGCGCGTTGCCGGGCCTATGCAAAATAGGCTCGGCACGCGCGTAACCCTTTTAAATTCCACCCCCAAGGGATGTAGCTATTTTATAACTTGCATGCATATATATACGTGCATGTTATAAAATTGCCTGTCTGTGTGTACATGTGCACCAAATTTTAAGTGGGCGCATGTAAGTGCACGCAAATTCTGCTTCTGCTGTATAAATTGAGGGATTTTAAAAGGGCACACGCCAACGCTATTTCCAGTTTTATCTGCTCATCCCCAGTTCACCCAGTTAAGAAATATTTCCTCCAAACCCCCCTAGTTTAATAGCCTTCACTCCCCCTAGATATTCCCGACCCTTAAAACCCCCACAGATCTGCATATTTATCTTTATTTTATAAGTGACACGGCATCCATAGCAGAAGTAAAGTTTTGCGGTGGAGGCCTTGGCATGCAATGGATTCCATAAGTATTTATGCACACATCTCAGTTTCATGCCCCAAAACGCCCATGCTGCGCCAGGATCACACCTATGCCCCTCCCCTTTTTCAAAACATCTGAGATGTGTGCATTGTGGCATTTACATGCATATCAGGGCAGCTTTTAAAATGCACAAATATGTTGGGATCGGCGCACAATCTCATCGTATTTGCACATCTCCTAATTAATTGCGTGAGTTGGACTTTTAAACGCGTAAATGGCTTTTGAAAACTGCTATGATAGTATGACCTTTGAAATTGACTTCTTTTAGTTGTTCTTTTCCAGCCAGCCCTCATACTGCCTGGTGTGTCAGTTTGCAGATGCACTGTATCAATGTTGTAATCAACTAGGAAGGAGGCTGCAGAAACAGAGTATGATAATGGGATGGTTTACATTTGCTCTTTTGTTAAATGTGAGTAAAATGTATTTTTAAAAAAATGGAATCTGGTGCTGTTTATACATTTTTTTCCCCCCAGAAATTGTGAAATTTAATCTGGTTTGTGCAAACTGCATGCACAAATAGAATAAGCAGAAGACAGGTTTGAACTTTGACACTACTGTAACTGTAATTTTATTTCTTAAATTGAAAACAGTGGTGTTGTGCTCCATCATTTTTAATGCACACTTTGCTGCTGTATCATTGTGTTGCTTCGCTGTTACCCTTCAGCGTGGAGGTCATAGTTATGGGACAGGGTGAAATAAGGAATAGGAGATGAATCAAAAGAAGAGAGAACAGTGAGAAAATGTCCTTGCTATTGTCAAAAGTGAGGAGGGTAATTACAGCCATAACCTTACTGCTCAGGTTTGCACCTTGAAAAATTTCATCTCTCTGAAGAAGGTCTTGGCACAGATTTAAGAAAGGAGAAACAGAATCCCTTCTCTGACCTGTTTGTTTGGTTTTTTTAAATAGCCTTTCTGCAGGTTATATGCTTGCATGTCCAGGGCCAGTGCAAGGGCATCAGGCTCCCTAAGCAAACTTTCAGCCTTGCATCTCCTCCTTACCCAACAGCTGAGTTTTTTGAAAGTTAATATTGTGCCTGAGTATAACAATTCAGCATTTATAACTACAAATTCATTTAAAAAAAGAAGAACATGATACCAATAGTAACATAGTAGATAACAGCAGAAAGACCGGCTGACCCATCCAGTCTGCCCTCTTAGCCTGGTCCACATTATTAAGGATATATCCTAGTTGCTTGCCAGCTGTAGAAGTGGATGCATTGTTAGGTCTTAAGAGTTGGGGGTTTGAGTCCATAGGGTCCCCTTCCTGAGATTTAGATAAATAAATTCAACAATCACGGTAAACTAATCTCTGCCCAAGAATAATTCTTTGAAAACACAGAACAGGAGTATAACCAAGATTCTGCTGGCCTTATAAGTGTGCACCAATCACACAGGCAAACACAGTGAAACATAGAAACATAGAAACATAGAAATGACGGCAGAAGAAGACCGAATGGCCCATCCAGTCTGCCCAGCAAGCCTCACACATTTTTTCTCTCATTCTTATCTGTTACTCTTAGCTCCTTGTTCTATTCCCCTTCCACCCCCACCATTAATGTAGAGAGCAGTGATGGAGCTGCATGCAAGTGAAATATCTAGCTTGATTAGTTAGGGGTAGTAGGGGCAGTAACCGCCGCGATAAGCAAGCTACACCCATGCTTATTTGTTTTACCTAGACTATGTTGTACAGCTCTTGTTGGTTTTTTTTTTTTTTTTTTTTTTCTTCTCCCCTGCTGTAGAAGCAGAGAGCCATGCTGGATATGCATTGAAAGTGAAGTATCAGGCACATTTGGTTGGGGTAGTAACCGCCGTAACAAGCCAGCTACTCCTCGCTTTGTGATTGCGAATCCTTTTTTTTCTTCACCCCTGTCGTTGAAGCTATGCAGGATATGCGTGAAGCATCAGGTTTTTTTTTTTTGTTTTTTTTTTTTCCCCCTGCCCTTGAAGCAGAGAGCTATGCTGGAAATGCGTGATGTATCAGTCTTTCTCCCATGCCGATGCAGGAGAGAACCATGCTGGATATGCATGGAAAGTGAAGTATCAGGCACATTTGGTTTGGGGTAGTAACTGCCGTAACAAGCCAGCTACTCCCCGCGTTTTGAGTGCGAACCCTTTTTCTTCTCCTTTGCCGTTGTAGCAGAGAGCTCTGCTGGATGTGTGAAGTATCAGTTATTCTTCTCCCCTGTCATTGAAGCAGAGAGCTATGCTGTATATGCATTGAAAGTGAAGTATCAGGCATATTTGGTTTGGGGTAGTAACCGCCGTAACAAGCCAGCTACTCCCCTCTTTATGAGTGCAAATCCTTTTTTCCATTACCTCTTGCTGTTGAAGCTTAGAGCGATGTAGAAGTCACAGTAAGCATGTGTATGTTTATTTAGTAAGGGTATTGTGTCAATAGCCATCATTCTGGCGAGTCACCCACTCTTCATTGGCGGCCTCTTGACTTTATGGATCCGCAGTGTTTATCCCACGCCCCTTTGAAGTCTTTCACAGTTCTGGTCTTCACCACTTCCTCCGGAAGGGCATTCCGTGAAAGAGCCAAGGGGACACACCATTCCAATCAAAAGATTCTTGGCAAACAAAAACTCTGTACTGGATCAGCATAAGAATTATCTAAAAATATTGTATATGAGTTTATGAAACAAAACAGATTCCTTCTTCAGACATCACATCAGAGACATTTTCCACATCTATAGACAGGACCTAGGTGGTCTCGATAGTTCATGTACAATAATTATGTATAATAGTTACATTGATCCAATAAATGTGTTGTGCTTCCCAGCCGCGTTGGCTCCGCGACCGTGCCCGTTTACCTGGCGCGACCCTCAACCAGCCCTGCCTCGAATACCTCCACGGGCATCCCCGGCTTCCTCACAGCCTTAAGCATCACAGCTCTTCTCACGCCGGGGCTCGGCGTCCTCCTCGGCATCGGCCCCGCCCCCCTAGCATGCGCGCGTGGAGGTCTGTCTAATTTAAGCACCCAAGCATGGGAAGACCTTGGGCGACGTCCGATTTTGACGTCACTCATGCAAGGTATTTATACCTCAGCCCGGCCCCTAGCTTGGGGCCTTGGCAATCGGGTCATACACTCCAGTGTCTCTAATTTGCCTTCCTGCATTCCAGTGTCATGCTCCTGTGTCTCTTGTTCCAGACTCTCTGTTCCAGCGTCTCTGTTCCAGCGCCTCCTGTGTCTCCTATTCCAGCATCTCCTGTTCCTTCGTCACTCCACTCCTAGTAGTACCCTTCGGACTGATCTCATGGTACTGACCTTTGCCTGTTCCCTGACTATGTTACCGATCCTGCTTTGGCTGACTATTCTGGACTGATACTCTGGCCTTGATCCTCGCCATACACTTGAACTCACTCATCTGGCCTCCTGCAGCCTCTGGTCTTACCTGTCTGGACACCAACCACACACCCTTGTTCGTGGTGGGCATACCCCTGCGCTTCCTCTCTAGGAAATCCTGTGAGGCCCACCTAAGACCAGGCGGCCCGGGTACCCAAGGGCTCAACCTGAGGGAACCCTGGGTTGCTATTGGTGAAACTCCAGCTAGCCTCTGTCTCTTCCTGTGCTCCTGGTGGCAGGCATTCTCCGGGTCCAACCAGAGGGCCATACCAATCCTGCACCAGGCCAAGGGTCCACTCCCAGGGCAAAAAAATGCATTTACAGCTTGCAGATTTTCCTCCAGAATCTGTAAATCTTCTAGATCACTGCATTATAAATTCTAATCAGTAAATTTAAAAAAAAATGCTTTTATTTATTTATTTATTTATTTATTGCTTTTATATACCGACATTTGATCGAGATATCACATCGGTTTACATAAAAATGAAACAAATAAGGCAAATTCAGCTTATTTTACATTGTAACATGCTAACTGGTATAAATGAATCGGAGAAACATTTACATTATAATGTTATAACATTGCAACATGGGTAATAATATATAGGATACGATCTAATAGTCTTAGGGAGTATAATTTGGGAGGGGTTCTTGGGATAGAGCTTTAATACGCGTTAGGGGGGAGGGGGTTGGTAATGAGGGCAGGGAGGGAGGTTGGTTATGCGGGGCGAGGGGGGGTATGGCGGGGGGTGACAGTGGTTAGGGGTTTCGTTTCCAAGGAAGGGAAGATGCTGGAGGGGTTAATTATCTGGCGGGAAGGCTTTTCTGAAGGGCCAGGTTTTGAGAAGTTTTTTGAATAATTGCGTGGAAGGTTAATTTCTGAGTAAGGGCGGGAGTGAGTTCCAAAGTGTGGGGCCAGCCACGGATATGGCTCGTTTACGGGTTGAGGTGAGGTGTGCTGTTTTGGAGTTTGGAACAGCTAGGAGGCCAGTGTCTGAGGACCTGAGATTTCTTTGTGTGGAATATGGGCGAATGGCAGTGTTTAGCCAATTCATCTCGCTGTTGTTTATTTTTTTGTGGATGAGGGTGAGGGTTTTGTTTTGGATTCTTTGGTTGATGGGAAGCCAGTGAAGCTCTTTTAGTGTGGGTGTGATGTGGTTGCATTTTTTAATGTTTGTTATGGCACTAGCGTTTTGCAGTACCTGAAGAGGTTTGATGGTGCCTTTGGGGAGGCCAAGAAGTATTGTGTTGCAGTAGTCAAGTTTTGAGAAGATTATAGTTTGTAGGACCGTTCTAAAGTCTTGAGCATGAAGAAAGGGTTTGAGCTTTTTTAGTGTTTGCAGTTTGAAGAATCCGTCTTTAATCATGTTGGAGATGTGGTGCTTGAGGTTGAGTTCATAGTCAATAGTCACACCCAGGTTTTTTGTAGATGGTGTAAGTTGCAGCACCCCTATGTTTTTTTTGGGGGGTGTTGATTTTGAGGGGGGCCGAGGGGTGATCATTGGAGATATGTAGGAATTCGGTCTTGTTTTCATTGAGGCAAAGTGATAATTGTGAAAGCAGAAGTGTTATTTTTGTGCTGAGTTGGTTCCATCTGTCTAGGGTGTATTTGATAGATTTATTCATGGGCAGTAATATTTGTATGTTGTCTGCGTAAACAAAATAAGAGAGGTGTGATTCGGATAGAAATTTGCAAAGTGGGAGGAGGTATATGTTGAATAGGATGGAGGATAGGGAAGATCCCTATGGGATACCGTGTGTAATTGATATTTGAGAGGATTTTGATGTGTTTAACTTTACGTTGTATGATCTGTTTGTGATATATGATTCAAACCATTTGATTGTAGTGTCTCATAATCCAATTTCTTTGAGTCTGATGAGGAGTGTTCTGTGGTTAATGGTGTCGAAGGCAGCGGATATGTCGAGGAGTATCAGGAGGTATGACTGACCATGGTCAAGCCCTCTAAGGATGGTATCGGTGAGTGTAAGAAGGAGAGTTTCGGTGCTGAATAGTTTTCTGAAGCCATGCTGTGCAGGTTGTAGGATGTTGTAGGTTTCGAGGTGTTCTGTAAGTTGATTGTTGACCTTTTTTCCAGGATTTTTGCTAGGAATGGGTGGTTGGATACTGGTCTGTAGTTAGCTGGATCGGATTTGTCGAGTTGAGGTTTTTTGATGATTGGTTTGACTATGACGTTTTTGAGTTTGTCAGGGAATATTCCTTGCTCGGGTGATAGATTAATGATGTCGGTGATAGGTTTGGTGATGGTCTTGCTGATGAGTTTTAGGGTTTTGATGGGGATGGGGTCTGAGGGGTGGGAGGCAACACTCCTTTTTGATGATGGGTTCAATTTCTGTTGATGCAACAGGGATGAATTGTGACCACGTGGAGTTGAGCGGAAAGTCTTCTATAGTTACAGGGTGGTCTGGGGGGGGGGGGGGAGGAATCTTGGCGATGATGGTGTTGACCTTGTCTTTGAAGTAGTCTGCTAGATTTTTACTGGAGATGGTGGAGCTGTCCAGGGTTGAGTCATTCTGGTTTGGGTTGGTAAGGTCTTTGACATAGGAGAAGAGAGTCCTGGGGTTGAATTGGTATTCGTGTATCTTTGTTGTATAAAAGTTTCATTTTGCTGTGTTGATATCCATTGCGTATTTGTGAAGTAGGGTCCTATATTTGTCTTTCAGTTCTGGCGTTGGGGTTCTTCTCCATAGTTTCTCCATTTGTCTTAGGGCTCGCTTTGAGTTTTTTAGTTCTGGGGTGCACCAGGGGGATTTGTGATTTGTTGATGCCTTGATTTCTTTTCTTACTTTGGGGCATAGTGATTTGGCTATATCCTCGTTGATGGAGAACCAGGTGTTCGTGGCAGAGTTGGCGTCGTTTTTGTTGAGGTTCTTTAAGGCTTCTGGTAGTAGATTGGCGAGGTCATCGCTGGAGCATGGTTTGGTGAATTCGATGATGTGGTTGTTTGGTTTTATTGGGGTATGCTGAAGTTGTAGCTTGGCTTGAATGAGGCTGTGGTCCAACCATGGGGTTGGGGTAGCAGTGGGTGGGCCTAAGGAAGAAATTTTGTTGTTGATGAAGAGTAAGTCAAGGGTGTGGCTGGATTTTTGAGTTGGGGTGTTGATGATTTGGGTGAATCCAATGGCGGACATGGTTGAGAGGAGCAGTCGGCTGGTGGATGAGAGGGGGTTGGTGTCTATGTGGAGATTGAAGTCCCCCAGAATAATGGCTGGCTCCTGTATGTTGATGTGTGTTGTTATGGTTTCGATTAGGGGGGAAATGTTGTGTTGGAGGAGACTGGGGGGTGCATAGAGGAGGAGTATTTGGAGGTTTCTGGATTTAAATAAGTTGGTCTCAAAAGGGGGGGGGTAGGTTTAGTGTGTGTGATGAGAATTTATGTTTTTTGTGTGCTAGGAATAGTAGGCCGCCTCCTTTTCGTTTGGGTCTGGGAATGGAGAATAGATTATAGGTGTTTTTGGGTAGTTGATTTAGTAGTACAGTGTTGGTGTTTTTCAGCCAGGATTCTGTGATGCAGAATATGTCAGGTAGGGAGTCAAGGAGTAGGTCATGTATGATGGGGATTTTTTTAGTGATTGATTGGGCATTAATGAGGAAAAGGGTGAGAATAGTGAGTGCAGATTTGAGAAAGTTAGGGTTAATAGAGATGTTGGTGAGGCGTCTGATGGGGATGGTTTTTTGGGTGGGGGTGTGTTGTTTGATGCGGTGGGGGAGTTTGGAAATGTGGTGTAGTGTTGCCATTGTGGGATATTGAGGTGGGCAAGAATGTGTCTTGTTGGTTAGGATTTTGGGCAGGGGATATGGTGGAGGTGTGGCTGGGTGAGGGGGACTTGATGGAGGGGCACAAGGAGCGGCACAAAGGGGCACGACTAAGGGGCAGGCCCCTTAGTCGCGGTCCTTCAGTGCGCTCCTTCGGTGCGTGGCGCCTGGGCCTAGCAGGAGGCTTTAAAGGCCTTTTCCTGCTCTCTGCCTCCCGGGGGCGGAGCTAGGTTGGGGGGGGGGCGGCTCGGTGGTGTGAGCAGCTCTAGGCGGCCGGCTCAATGGCGGCTTTACCCCCGACAGGATGGCACCAATCGCGTGGCCTGGAGTCCTTTCAGTGCTCCTTCCTCCTCTCCCTTCTCCGGCGATGGCCTCTTCTCCCTTCTCCGGTGACTTTCAGGTGGGTTGGGTCTGGCTGGGCATCTCGGTCGGGCTGGTTATATGGAGCTCACCGGGGTGTGGGGTTGGAGCGGCGGTAGGGTCCGGTGTTCGGGTCCGGTTCTGCGTCCGGGTCGGCCGGCTTGGGTCCGGCGAGAGGGTGGCTTGCGTTCGCGGCTGGAAGGGTGGGTGCCTGGGCCTAGCAGGAGGCTTTAATGGCCTTTTCCTGCTCTCCGCCTCCCGGGGCAGAGCTAGGTTGGGGGGGGGAGCGGCTCGGCCGCATGCGCAGCTCTAGGTGGCCTTACCCCCGACAGGATGGCGGGGGCAAGGCCGCCTGGGAGGTGGGGGGGGGGATGGGAAGGGAAAAAATTTCTAATCACATTTGTCCCTGTCCCTTTTTTTTCTGCTTTCCTCTTGTTCTCTTCTCTTAACTTCTATTCCAGGATCTTCTTTCCAATTTACTTTTTTTTTTCTCTCCTCTGTCTTCAATTCTTCTCCTACCTCAGTCTCTAAAGTTGATCTTTCTCATTAATTTCCCTGATTGCTCTGCTTTCAAATCTTTCCCTTTCATTAATATTATTTTACTCTCTTTATCAGCTCAATCCTGGATCACACTCTTTCTTCTTTCATTCACTATCTCTCATAATCCAGTTCCTTGTGCCCACTACTTCACCTAAACTCTCCCATGCATTGTCCCTCTCAGGGTTCCCCCTTACTAGGTTGCTTCCCCCATCATTCTCTTGTTTTCTGCTTCCCTTCACTCCAGTAGCCACCCCTTCTTTGGCTCTTCCACCACTCTCCATCATGCATACACTCTCACCAAATCACCACTCTCACCCCTCCCAACTGTTTTATTTCATTCACCCTCTCTCATGTTCTTCCATCCCTTCCAGTCAAACTGACTCATCCCATCAATCCCACTCTGACTCCTGCTCTCACCATCAAGGGTGGTTCTATCATTAGACAAAGTGAGATGGTCACCTCAGACGGGAAATTTTTGGAGTAGCAGTAGGGGTGGATTGTAGGAAACTATCATCAGCCCAGGAGATATTTTCAAAACCAGCCCATTGAATACCTGTCTAGATCCATAGTGCACTTTCTGTGCAGCACATACTTCAACAGCTCCCGAAAGCAAATCTAGCCAAACCTTGAGGGGTTCCATCATTTGATCTAGTCAAATGATAGAACCCCTCAGGGTCAGCTATTTTCATCCTAAAGCATATGGGGACAGACTTAACAATCTAAATATGTATACCCTAGAGGAAAGGCAAGATATGGGAGATATTTTTATTTTATTTATTTTTTTATTTAAAAAATGTATAGCCCACTGATCTACATACTCAGCAGGTAACAACTGAATCACAAAACATAAAACAATTAAATTAACAAAATCAAAACAATAAGCCAAACAGTAAAAAAAAGGGATATCACCAGCAGCAAAGCCTGGGGCCGCTTTCGCCCGTGCGATGCGTCCATCTTCGCAGGCAGCTGGAGGCAGGGGAGCCGCGGTCGTCTTCGCCGATGTCCGTCTCCGGAGGGGGGCTGCAAAAAAAGTAAGTCGTTTCGTTGCTTTACACTGCCAGTCCTCTCTCCCCTCCTCCCGAAGCAAGGCTGCTTTTCGCGCCTTGCTTCGGGAGGAGGGGAGAGAGGACTGTCAATCCCGAGCATAGGATTGCCCATCCCCTCTCCCCTCTCTCTCTTGCTACTTTTTTTTTTTTCGCATTTTCGCTTTTTTTTTTTTTTGCTTTTTCGATTTTTTCCGCTTTTGTTGCTTGCTTCTGGAGGAGGGGAGAAAGGACTGGCAATCCCGAGCGTCGGAGAAGCGTCCACTTCCTGGTACCTGTCATTTCAAATGTGATTTGAAATGACATTTGAAATGACAGATACCAGCGTGTCCGTGAAGCGTTAGGCCAGTGCACCCAGGATACTGTATAGCGCTCTATACAGTAAAATGGGTTGCGCGGGCCTAACGCTTCATGGATGCTTCTTAGATGCAGCTTGCATTTGCAAGCTATTTACATACAGTATCGAGTGGTAGGTGAGCCGGACTGTGCGTGCGGCAACCGCGGGTGCGCCCGGCACTAACGTAGCTCTTCCTACCGCTCCTTACTGTATCGGCCTGCCTGTTAGATGTTTCAGAACACCTGGCCCTGGCTATATTGTCAAGCCCCTCAAGTCACAGGAAAATCAACTTGTGCCCTCTATGGGCAAACTAAATGCAGAAGAAAATAAAAAGGTCTCTAATGTTTTCCTAACATGCAGACAATCATTTTCTTGTTTTAAATATTCTGGAAGCTCATTCCAGACAGTAAGGCCAACAACATGAAACATCCACTCTCAAGAATCTTTCAAGCGTATTAATTTATATGAAGATATGACAAAAAGATGTCTGGAGAAGATCATAACGAATGAGCAGGACAGTACCTGGTCAGCTCTGGAAAGCATTGTGGCAGTAAACCATTGACTGATTTTAAAAACTAACATAAAAATTTTAAATTTGATACGCGAACAGATAAGAAGCCAATGGAGATTAATCAATAGGGATGTGAATCATTTTTAAAATGAATTGAAATATAGTACGATATTTCTTAAATTCATTATAAATTGGTTAAATCGTAAAACGAACACTTTTCCCCCGAATTTTTGGGAAAAATCATTTTTTGTCTTAGTGTGCACTAACGGGAGTTAGCGCACGCTAACTCCCATTAGTGCGCTATGGGAGTTAGCGCGCACTAACAAAAAAACTGTTTATTTTTGTTATTTTTTGTTACTTTTTGTTATTTTTTGTTAGTGCATGTCATCCATGATGAGTCCCCTATCTCTAGTGTGTGGAAGTAGAAGTGTTTTGGAGAAGGAGGGCCATATTCCCTATCCCAGAGAACTCCAAGGGCCACAGTATGCAAGGAGATACTCCACAGTATTCCACCCAGAAAAGAGAAATGAAATGTATTTTGATGTGTCATATTTTGTTGTGATGTGTTTTTGAAAGTACACATACATGGGTGGGCATGATAGAGGGACCATTATACCTCCTTCCTGGTGGTGTCATCCCATGGGCTGACTGTCAGGTAGTGAGCTAAGGAGAGTGCCCATAAGGTTGGGGATGATGCCTCAGGTTTGGTGTCTGAAGAAGAGTGGTAATGGTCTACTTGCAAAAGGTCTCCTCCCTGGAGAACTACAAAGGAGTATTATAATGTTTCATGTGTTATAAATATATGTGATGTGAAAGAAAAAGAGTCAATGACTCAACAAAAATGACTCATTAATAACCAAATGTCCGGATACTAGTTGGTATTTCTAATAAGACTGTATCAGGGGAAAAGATTCAAGGAACTTATCTTAAAGCAGGCAATTCTCATCGGGTGTACAACTCACTGCGTAACAGATTTGTTTTTTTATTACCCAGTTTGGGAGACTGCATCTTGAATTTTGGGCCTATTTGTAATATGGCTTTGTATTTCTACATCCCTACTATGGAAAAGTACCGTTGACACATTAAGAAGGTAACGTTTAAAGAGGCGTGCAGGCGCACTTGTGCGCACATTTGCTGGCTTGTGTCCATTTTATAACAAATGCGAGTAATTGGGTGAACATTATAAAATAGTATGGGCACGCATACATATGCGCACAATTTTGAATGGTTCCGTGCCTGTGCACACAAATGCCACTTCTACCGTGTAAGTGGGGGGATTTTATAAGGGACGTGTGCCGATGCTATTTGTCATTTTGCCAGTTCGTTCCCAGTTAATCCAGTTTAAAGATAGGACTTGCAAAGCCCCATAATTTCATAGCTTCCCGTTCCCCCTGTTAGCCCCAACACTGAAAACCCCACTGATTAGCCAAAATGTTTTGGTTTTATTATTTGCATGCCATCCAGAGCAGTGGTAAATTTACACAGCAGGGGATCCTGGAGTGCCTCTGTCCACATAAGTATTTACATGCACATTTCTTGGCCTCCCCCTGACATGCCCATTCCATGCCCAGATCATGGCCACAACTCACCCCTTTTTCGTAACTTTTAATTTGGGTGCGCATAGTGGGAGATTCGCATATACACGGGTGGCTTTTACAATCTGCTCAGTGTGCACCAGACAGACTTGTGCATGTATCTCCCAGCCTTTTAGTCTTAATAAGCAGGTTCATACTAGCATAAAATATCTTCATGAAAATAGTGACTCTAGATTTATGATAGAGAAGACAAGTACATTACTGTAGATGGCATGACAGGCTTGCTGAGATCCCTTATAATTCCTTGAGTTGATATGAGGTTGAGCAACAGAATCGATAATTTTTGTTGAGTCATTGACTCTCTTTAATATTATTGATTTGAGTCAATTCATGTTCTTTTTTTGTGGATGTTAGAAATATTTGTGCCAGTGGTTTGTGTGTGCTTAATGTGAAAATTATATCTAAGTTGAAGGTCAGTGCTGGAAGCAGCCTGTATCTAGATCTTGAGCTCCCCCAGGTGGTCAGCTTTATTATTACCCCTATACTTTTCAAAATTGTTGTGATTCATTGTAAGATAATTGGCACCATGGCAGAAGGCCTAAATTAAGTCATGGTAGCAGTAGTGACACTCTAGTATCTATAAAAATTTGGCTCCAGAGGCAGTTGCCTATGTTGCCTATGCCTAAATATGGGCCTGGCTGAGAAGCTGAAGCACTACCTATCCATCCTGAGACAGAGCTCAAGAGCAAGAAACAGATTGGGGGGGGGGGGGGGGAGGGTAGGCTCAGAGACTAGGACTAGTGTTGGAGGGTCCATGATTGAAACATTTGAGAACCTCTGCTTGAGATGTTCAATACCTGACTACTAGTGATAGAGTGGAAGTTTTTCTTAAGGCCCAGTCTAATCTTAAAGATTAAGAATATGATTTACTAAGACTTTTCTCTATTATGTGTCTATGGGAATAGAACTTAATAAATAACAGCCGATACAGTACAGTGCGCTCCATCTGCCCTTAGACAAGCGTTTCCCCTTACCCCTTATTCAGTAAGGGGCGGAAAACGTGCGTCCAACCCGCGGCACCTAATAGCGCCCTCAACATGCAAATGCATGTTGATGGCCCTATTAGGTATGCCCGCGCGATACAGAAAGTAAAATGTGCAGCCAAGCCGCACATTTTACTTTAAGAAATTAGTGCCTACCCAAAGGACCGGGAAAGTGCACAGAAAAGCAGTAAAAACTGCTTTTCTGTGCACCCTCCGACTTAATATCATGGCGATATTAAGTCGGAGGTCCCGAAGAGTAAAAAAAGTAAAAAAAAAAAAGAAAACAATTTTTTAAATGGGCCGGCGGCTGTCGAGCCGAAAACCGGACGCTCAATTTTGCCTGCGTCCGGTTTCCGAGCCCATGGCTGTCAGCAGGCTCGACAACCGATGCCGGCAAAATTGAGCATCGGCTGTCAAACCTGCTGACAGCCGCCATTCCTGTCAAAAAGGAGGCGCTAGGGACATGCTAGTGTCCCTAGCGCCTCCTTTTGCCCGTTTCTACCGCACCACCTAATTTAAATACAGAATCGCGCGCACAGGCGAGTGGCCTGTGTGCGCGCCGGGAGAGCAGGCGTTCGTCCGCTCTCCTGCGGACTTTACTGAATCAGCCCGTAAGTAAATAATATCCAAAAAGAGGAACACAGGGAAGAATATCTGGTTAAACTGAGAGAGATGAAGAAAGTAATGATGAAAGCAAAAAGTCTGGTGGAAGAAAGGATTGCCAAAGAGGTAAAGAGAGGTGACAAAATTATTTTCAGATACATCAGAGAAAGGAGAAAGGTCTGAAGTGGTATAGTGAAACTGAAAGGTGAAAAGGATCAATGTGTGGAAAGAGACGAAGAAAAGGCTGAAATATTAAACAAATACTTCAGTTTGGTGTTCACTAAAGAAAACTCTGGAGAACGACCATCATTGGTTAACAAGGCTGTGGATGGGGGTGCATTTGACGAAACCCCATTTATGGAAGAGAATGTATGGGAAGAGCTAGGAAAACTGAAAGTGGACAATGCTATGGGGCCTGATGAGATTCATCCTAGGATACTGAGGGAGCTCAGAGATGTGCTGGTGGGTCCGCTGAGTGACCTGTTCAATAGATCCTTGGAAACAGGAGAGGTGCTGAGCAAATGGAGAAGAGCAGTGGTGGTCCTGCTTCACAAGAGTGGGAGCAGAGAGGAGGCTGGCAATTACAGGCTGGTTAGCCTCACCTTGGTGGTGGGAAAATTAATAGAGACTCTGCTGAAAGAAAGGATAGTAAACTACCTACAATCTGGTTGGTTGCTCGATCTGAGACAGCACAGATTCACCAGGGAAGATCCTGTCAGATGAATCTGATTGATTTCTTTGATTGGGTGACTAGAGAATTGGATCAGGGAAGAGTGCTCAATGTGATTTACTTGGATTTTAATAAAGCCTTTTATACGGTCTCACTTAGAAGACTCGTGAACAAAATGAGAAGCTTGGGAGTGAGCGCCAAGGTGATGGCATGGATTATAAACTAGTTGACAGAGAGAAGATGGTGTATGATGGTAAATGGAACCTACTCTGAAGTAGAATACCACGGGGATCGGTGTTGGGACCGATACTGTTCAATGACTTTGTGAGCGACATTGCGGAAGGTATTGAAGGTAAAGTTTGTCTATTTGTGGATGATACTGCAACAGAGTGGACATGCTGGAAGGAGTGGGAAGAATGAGACATGATTTAAGGAAGCTTGGAGATTGGTCAAAGATATGGCAACTGGGATTTAATGACAAGAAGTGTAGAGTCATGCATCTGGGATTCGGTAATCCAAAAGAACTGTATGTGTTGGGGGGTGAAACGCTGCTGTGTATGGAACAGGAAATAGACTTTGGGGTAATAGTGTCTAGTGATCTAAAGATGGTGAAGCAATGTGACAAGGTGATAGCTAAAGTCAGATGAATGCTGGGCTGCATCGAGAGAGGAATATCTAGTAAGAAAAAGGAAGTGATAACCTCTTGTATGTGTCCTTGGTGAGGCCTCACCTGGAGTACTGTTTTCAGTTCTGGAGACGGTATCTCATAAGGGACCAAGACAGGATGGAGGCAGTCCAGAGAAAGGTGACCAAAATGATGAGTTATCAGGATAGATTGAAGGACCTAAATATGTAAACCCTGGAGGAGAGGAGGAGCAGAGAAGATATGATGCAGACCTTCAGATACTTGAAAGGTTTTAATGATGCACAATCACCAACCTTTTCCACTGTAAAGAAACCAATATAACTAGGGGTCACGAAATGAAACTCTGGGGTGGATGACTCAGAACTAATGTCAGAAAATAATTCTTCATGGAGACGCCTGGTATGCCCTTCCAGAGGAGGTGGTGAAGACAAAAACGGTGAAAGATTTCAAAAGGGCATGGAATAAACACTGTGGATCCCTAAAGGCAAGTGGGAGGGGAATGTAGTAAGAGGCATGGGGGTAATTTGCTGATGTGGTGGATACTACCCTTAGCAAATATGCCTTCATACTCTTGATACAACTCCATCATTGCTCGCTGCTTCAATGGCAGGGGAAAAAGAGAAAAAGAAGAATTGGATTCAGACAATAACCAACAAGGACATTGAACTGTACAATCTGGTAAAACACATAAGCATGGGGGTAACTTGCTTGATGCGGTGGTTACTACCCTTAACCAAAAAGCCTACTACACTTCTGATGCAACTCCAACATTGCTCTCTGCTTCAATGGCAGGGGGTGAAAGGAAATTGGACTCAAACAGAAACCAACAAGAGCCCTGACCTTGGCCGCCTGAGTAACTGATAAGTATGGGAAACTTGCTGGGCGGATTGGATGGGCCATTAGGTCCTTTTCTGCCATCACTTCTATGTTTCTATGTTTATGTTTTTGTAATATTGTGAAGATGTTTTATTTGTCTGGGTTTTCTCCTTTTTTACCTATGTGTCTGTTAAGAACATAAGAACATGCCATACTGGGTCAGACCAAGGGTCCATCAAGCCCAGCATCCTGTTTCCAACAGTGGCCAATCCAGGCCATAAGAACCTGGCAAGTACCCAAAAACTAAGTCTATTCCATGTTACCGTTGCTAATAATAGCGGTGGTTATTATCTAAGTCAACTTAATTAATAGCAGGTAATGGACTTCTTGTCCAAGAACTTATCCAATCCTTTTTTAAACACAGCTATACTAACTGCACTAACCACATCCTCTGGCAACAAATTCCAGAGTTTAATTGTGCATTGAGTGAAAAATAACTTTCTCCGATTAGTTTTTAACTTCATGGAGTGCCCCCTAGTCTTTCTATTATCCGAAAGAGTAAAAAAATGATTCACATCTACCCGTTCTAGACCTCTCATGATTTTAAACACCTCTATCATATCCCCCCTCAGTCGTCTCTTCTCCAAGCTGAAAAGTCCTAACCTCTTTAGTCTTTCCTCGTAGGGGAGTTGTTCCATTCCCTTTATCATTTTGGTAGCCCTTCTCTCTACCTTCTCCATCGCAATTATATCTTTTTTGAGATGTGGCGTCCAGAATTGTACACAATATTCTAGGTGTGGTCTCACCATGGAGCGACACAGAGGCATTATGACATTTTCCGTTTTATTCACCATTCCCTTTCTAATAATTCCCAACATTCTATTTGCTTTTTTGACTGCCGCAGCACATTGAACCAACGATTTCAATGTGTTATCCACTATGACGCCTAGATCTCTTTCTTGGGTTGTAGCACCTAATATGGAACCTAACATTGTGTAACTATAGCATGGGTTATTTTTCCCTATATGCATCACCTTGCACTTGTCCACATTAAATTTCATCTGCCATTTAGATGCCCAATTTTCCAGTCTCACAAGGTCTTCCTGCAATTTATCACAATCTGCTTGTGATTTAACTACTCTGAACAATTTGGTATCATCTGCAAATTTGATTACCTCACCCGTCGTATTTCTTTCCAGATCATTTATAAATATATTAAAAAGTAAGGGTCCCAGTACAGATCCCTGAGGCACTCCACTGCCCACTCCCTTCCACTGAGAAAATTGTCCATTTAATCCTACTCTCTGTTTCCTGTCTTTTAGCCAGTTTGTAATCCATGAAAGGACATCGCCACCTAAGCCATGACTTTTTACTTTTCCTAGAAGCCTCTCATGAGGAACTTTGACAAATGCCTTCTGAAAATCCAAGTACACTACATCTACCTGTTGACCTTTATCCACATGTTTATTAACTCCTTCAAATAAGTGAAGCAGATTTTATGGTTACTTTGCACACTTTTGGTTGAGTATGCATTTATATTTGTTTTTCTATTTATTTTCAGTCTTTGTGTTGTGTTTTTATATGTCTGATCTGATTATATTGTACTATTGAGTTAGCCAATGTGGTGGATAGTGGGTGTATGAGCCCTCACTGCTGCAGCACTGTTGACGCAGCCTTGAAGGCAAACCCCCGAGGCCCACACCTTTACCATTCATCTCCCTCACACGTTGAGTCCTTGGGTTCTGGCAGTCAGCAGGCAGATCCCTAGGACAGTGGTGATAACTAGAGTCCAGAGACACAGCAGGGTCAGGGCAGGCAGTGGGCTAACAGAGTCATATACAAGTCAAGGTCAGGGCAGGCAGCTTGGAAGAACAGTCAGGTCCAGAAAAGAGGTGAGATTCAGGTGGCAGGCAAACGTGGTCAGGTCCAGGCAAAAGGTCAAGATCTGGTGAGGCAAGCTGAGAGTGGATGAAGACAGATTGAAGATATTGGATGAGGCAAGATTAGATGAGACAAGGCAGATTGAGGCTAGGCTGAACAAGGCAAGGCAGAAAGACAAGATTGGATACAGGAATCAGGAACACTGGCATCACGCACTGCTAGGCAGAAGACCTGTTGGTGAGGCCTCTGTTGTTCATTAGAAGGCTCCTTATATACAGAAGATCCTGTGATGTTATTAGAGGGCACCACAGGGGCTTTCTCACCATGGGCTCTTTAAAACTGCGCATGCCTAAGGAAATATCGGCTCACGGCATCAGGGTGGCAGAGGAGGTTGGAGTCAGTGGCATTCTCACTGCTCTGAGGCCAGGCATTGGGACTGCAGGGAGGAACTAGACAATGTGGAAGGCTGGCTCCAGAGATGTTCCTGCCATGCCAAGGCTGAGCCGCAGCTTGTGATGGCTACCTGCAGGCCATGAATCCTAACCCCCAACATTGCTTAGGAAATCCACTATCTAATGGCTGACATGTCTGAAAGTAGGGATAGGTCAATGACAGACCTATCACTTTGAGGCAGCAGGTAGACCTTTTCACCGCGCATTGTTTTTGATGTTTTTGTCTCAATAGCACATTGACCACATCGCACAAACTAATAGGGTCATTTATCAAAATGCTATAAGGCATTTCGCATGCGTTAAGGGCTTATCGCATGCGAAAAGTGCTGTTAATGCCTGTGATAGCACCATAATGTATGGTGTGATGCAAAGCCCTATTGCATGGCTTTAATGGCAATTTTAGCTACACCTTTTTCAGTAGTGTTAAACTTTATCACAAATGTCTGAGCAGGAGAGAGAGGGAGGGGGGAGAGAGAGAGGGCACCTAGCCATAATGTCCCCACTCTAGATAGGTATATCTCTATGGGATGCCCACCTAGTAACTCGAGGTGATGTTTAGGTATTAGTGTAGGGGTTAGGGGTCACTTTGACATTCAAAGTGAGATGTACGAACAGAACAGTGCTCTCTTGTGAAGATTTGATGACCCTCAGAGTGAGGAAACTCACTCAGAGATGAGATTTGTGCAATGTTCTCTCAACCTAACTTGATGCACTCTCTACCTGGGTAACATCAAGCTAGGTTGAGAGAACATTGCACAAATCTCATCTCTGAGTGAGTTTCCTCCAAAAGGTGTGAAGGGCTAGGATCCACCCTGACCCCCGCTTACTCCATCCACAGGGGTTCAGAAGGACAAGAGGAATGCCCATTCACCTCATGACCCAAAGTAATCCACAAGAAAAGGCTCCAGGCCAGTAGGCCTAAGAACAGTATGATGTCAAAATGGCACCTGCCCACTGCCATAGAGTGACGTCTAAACGGTGCCTTCTCAGGGCTGGTTGGTACCATTTTCTTGTGCAGCTATATATTTGTAACCCATACAAGAAAATGGTGCTGGTCAGCCCTAAGAAGGCACTATTTTACTGTCACTTTATGGCGCAGGCTGGCTATTGCCATTTTTATGTCACACTATGGCATTAGGTTGGCTGCTGCTATTTTGCTGTCATACAATAGCGGCATTCTTAAGGCTAACAGTAAAATAGTGCCTTCTTAGGGTTGACCAGCAACGAATAAGGCCCTAAACGTTGCGGATTGCACATTCATTCAAAATGAATGCACATCCCTAATGGCACCTTCCCGAGCAGTCGAAAATGTAGAAGAGGGGCAAATTCCGTCAGATACTCAATGGTCAAGGCAAGCAGACGTGAAATACTCAAAGAAGTGGTGTCAAGCAAGAAAACTCAAGGGCAGTCACTTAAGGTAGTAGGTTTTAATCTAGAGACTACTTGCTTTTCTCTAGGCCAACTTTATGTAGTGTGCTCAAGAAATGGAATTGGAAAACGTGTATATCTGTTTGTCCTTCTTCTACATTTTCGACTGCTCGGGAAGCTGCCATTAGGGATGTGCATTCGTTTTGAATGAATGCGCAATCTGCAACGTTTAGGTCCCTATTCGTTGCATTCGTGGGTTTGCGAAACGTATCGCAATCCCCCACGAATGCAACATATCATACGTTTTCATTCTTTTGGTTCGCACTGCGGTGTTTTAGAAATAGAAGGCCATGTGAGAGTAGAGGCGGATTGGCCTATCGGGGGACCAGGCTTCCCCTGGTGGGCAGGACTAGCGGATCACATGGCCTCCTCTGCTCCAGGCCATTGAGGGTGCTGGGCAGAAGAAATGAAGAGACCAGGCCGGCGGGGCTGAAGAAAAGAAGATGGCCGCTGCCAGCCGCCACCAGAGAAATGAAGACCGGTGCAGTCAGCCGCCGACGGTGAGCAGGCCGGCGGGGCTGAAGAAAACAAGATTGGCGCAGCCCGAGACTAGGCCGAAAAAAAGAAGATGGCTGCTGCCAGCCGCCTCTGGAGAAATGAAGACCACCGCAGCCCGAGACTAGGCCGAAGAAATGAAGATGGCCGCTGCCAGCCGCCGACAGAGACGAGCTGTTCAGCTGGAGGCCTTTGTGTGTATATGTATTTGAGATCGGAAGGGTGCTTCTGTGTACGTGTATGTAAGAAAGGAATGGTGCTTCTGTGTATGTGGTGTGTATGTGAGAAAGCAATGGTGCTTCTGTGTGTGAGACAGGGAAGGTGCTTCGTGTATGTGAGATAGGGAGGGTGCTTCTGTATGTGTGTAGTGTATATGTGAGTCAGGGAGGGTGCTTGTGTATATCAATGTGTGTGCGCGAGAGAGAGATGGAGCATGTTTTTGGCTGGCTTGTGGCTGTGAGAGAGGGCATATGTGTGATTGAGCCTGTTTGTAAGTGAGATAGAACATGTGTGGGATTGAGAGCTTGTGTAAGTGAAATAGAGAGAGCCTGTGTGTGATTGAAAGCCTGTGTGTAAGTAAGAGAGAGCAAAAGCATTGTGTGATTGAGAGAGACTGGCCAGAGAGGTGACATGTGTATGTGTGAGAAAGACTGATCAGGGAAATGACTGGTGTATGTGTGTGTGTGTGTGAGAGAGAGAGAGAGACTAGTTGGGGAGATGATTGGTGTGCGAGAGCCAGAAACTGGTCCTGAGGGTGTGTCTGGTGTGTGTGTGTAAGAGACAGAAGAGACTGGTTGTGGTCCCTAAGGAAGAGGACAGTGAGGACAGCTTCAGCAGCTACTGCTGCTTCTGGTGTGGCCTACAAGGGAAAAGAGTAGGAGAACTGCTGGAGAGGGTAAGTAAAGGTGGCTTTTTAAGTTCATTTTTCTTGATTGACTACCATTTTAATTATTGGGTAGTATGTGATGTGTCTGCTGTTTGAAATATTTTATTGGTGTTTGGTAAAGCTTTCAAAATTTGCATGAGTCTTTAATTATTGGATATTCTATTCATCAGCTGTTTTGAAATTATTTTATTAGTATGATTTTACTATTTTGATTAATGGTTTATATATATATCTTGATTTTATTGATTGTTTCATGAGGAATGGTGAAATTTTTGTTTTTCCATTGTTGCACTGTATAGAGTCTGGGGTGATGCGTTTTACAGTTCAGTTGTCTGCACATTTTTATTTATACTTTATGTGGCTTTATTCTGTATTTGGTGATGGTTTGTGTTCTGCATGCAAAGACTGAGATGAAGCATTCTTTAATATATGGTTTCTCTGTAGGGATCTGTAGTAGCTTTAGCTTGGCCTGTTCTGTTTTCGTGATTGGAGGTGTATTGATATTTTAGATTCTGGTGTAATATTTGTGGTATTCTTTTTCATAGGTAGGGTTGTTATTCTTTGAGTGTTGGCAGATAGTACTGTGTTGATATGGGAGGACCATGCCAAAATATATCACAATAAGTATGATGCCATATGAATTCCAAGATGCAAAGTTTTCTTGTTGGCATCACAACAGTGCATGAAATTATCACAATAACTTATATATTAATTTTACCTCAGAATGTCACTTTTCATGTAAAATATGTATTAATTGCATAATTTAAAATTGTGTATGGGGAGGTGGGGGTAGGGCACTAGGCTGTAAGGTTTGCCTAGGGTGCCTAATACCCTTTCACCAGCCCTGTGCACAGCAGCAATGCTCCATCTCACCCAGGCATAGTTCATCATGTTTCAGGTCCTAGCACGTGTGTCAGACTCCTTGGTCCATGTTTCAAGACGGATCGGGTGGACAGTACGCCCTGGTTGACAGTCGCGCCGCATGCTGAGCCTCGTCTTGTCTTGCCTCCTTGTCTTTCCCCTATCAAAACCACAGGAACCAGACTACCTCCGCTCTGCCAACCTGTCTTGCCCCTATCAACTTTCTGCCACTCTGCCTTGCTGCCATACACCAGATGACTCACTCAACTCCTTGTGGTGTTCTTGCCACTATCATGGTTCTTCAGTGTGTTGGTGCTAGTCTTTCTGCTTGCTATGTTCCTCTTTCATTGTGCTGTAGGATGTTGATGCCACTTCTCTTGCCACTTTGCCTGTCATGCTGCCTTCGAGGGTTCATGCATCTGTTATCGGTGCTCTCTTTTGAAGCTGTGGTGTGTTTTTGACGCTCTCGCTGCTGCTGCTGCTGCTTTGCACTTCTGTTTGTTATAATTAGTGAGGTTTGGGTGGACCCTTGGACACTGTGGCAGCTGACCATGCCTATGGGGGGGAAGTCCCGTGAGGGGCCAAAGGTCAGGCTCAGCTCTTGGACACACAAACACAGATTTATCTTTATTTAGATAGTTTGAGAAGCCACCAGAGGTGGCAGTAGTGAGTAGAAGATGTAGCCCAGCTGGACTAGTATTCCCCAGGTGCTGGAATGGAGGCAGGCCCTCGAGGAGCAAGTACTTGAGGAGTGGATGATAGTAGTACTCACTGATGGTGTCTGTAGCAAATTTTTCCAAGTAGAAGAGGAGATAGATGCAGGCAGCGGATCAGGGAACATGGGCCCTCGGTTACCTGACAGCGACCTGAAAGAAGCAAAGAGGCCCCCAAGGAGTGGGTACCCCGTTAGCAAAAAGAGTCCAATGGACGTTGGAAAGGCAGAGTAGCTGGGTATGGAGAGCGAATCCCATCCGTAAGAATACCCTTGCTAACTCAACAGCTAGCAATAAAGTATAGGCTTAAATATCCAGGCAGCGAGACGTCATCACAGGGGGACACCCCTGAGGAATGAGCCAATGAGGAAATAAGAATGAGGGCCATGCGGCGTGCGCGCTCTAAGGTACCTGTAGAACATGGTGGGAGGCAGTGCCCAAGCCGGTCCAGGGACGCCGGAGAGGACGACAGACGAATGCCGTGGCAGCCAGGCATCCGTGAAGAGCAGGAGGAGCCGCAGAAAAGGAAAGGTGGGTGGAGTAAAGCTGTCAGGAAGTGATAGTCGCAACACTGTTAAAGCACTCTTGCCACTCCTGGTACCCCTTTGCCCCTTTAAAGTGCCTTAGGCTATTCATGCCACTTTGGTGCCACTTTGCCACAGACTAAGTACCTCGGAGCTCTTTTCTCATTCTGATGATTGCTCCCCAGAAGTTTCATCAGAATTGATAAGAAAACCCCAATTCTGCAGCCAAAAGTAGGCTGCAAATACCTCCCCCATTGACTTTAATGGGAAATCGGAAAACAAATCAAACGAATTGGGTTTTTCCCCATGAAACAAATGTAATGAATTTGGGTCCTGGCGAAATGAATAAGAATAGAAACAAATTTTTTCCTTCTGCACATCCCTAGCTGCCATTCTATTTGCAACTGACGTTCGTCTACCCTTTGGAGTTCTTTATTTCAATGGCATTTTATTCAACTAAAAACTGCCTTTTATCATACCTTTATAAAGAAAAAACCCGCAGGTCACTATCTTAAACCATTTGTTTGAAAGAAAAAAGTAAATAAACATTTTTTTTGCTTATCATACTAGGTTAGTCAAGTATAGCATAGTAGAACAACTTTCATATAAATGTAGAGGTCTCCATTTTATTTATTTAGTTAGTTATTTATTTATCGAGTTTTATATACCATCGTTCGGTTTCAACATCACAATGGTTTACAAAGTTTCGATGTTTAACAGAGTGTTCAAAAATTCATATGCTTGTTAACATAGTTATCTTATTCTTTATACACATGGCTTGGTTGTATATTGTACAGGTTAAATTATGTGTTTTGGATTGGGTCTGCATGTTTATATGGGTCGCTTGGGAGGGAAGAAGTATCAAAGAGTCATAGGTTGTTTTGGTAGGCTCTGGTGAACATCCAAGTTTTTAGTTCTTTTTTGAAGGTTTTTAAATTTTGTTGGGTTCTCAGTTCGGTCAGGAGGGAGTTCCATAGTTCGGGGCTTCCTAGGGATATGGCTCTCTTCTGAGTTGAGGTAAGTTTGTGACAAGCAGGTGGACTAAGCCTTTGTTAGCTGAACAGAGATTTCGGTTTGGTGAATGTAGTTTTATGGATGCACTTAGCCAATTTGTTTGTTTTTCATATATTATTTTGTGTATTATGGATTGAATTTTATAGTCTATCCTGTATTTTATTGGGAGCCAGTGTAGTGATACGAGAGTCGGGGTAATGTGATCGTATTTTTTCGTACCTGTGAGTATTCTGGCGGCTGTATTTTGAAGGATTTGGAGCGGTCGGATGGCGGTGAGAGGTAGGTTGAAAAGCAGGGAGTTGCAATAATCCAGGTTGGAGAAGATAAGTAGTTGGAGGACTGTTCTGAAGTCGCTGGGGGAAAGGAAAGGTTTTAGGTGACGTAGTTTTAGGAGTTTGTGATATCCGACTTTGATTTTTGCGGAGATGTGGTTCTTGAATGGTAGTTCCTTGTCAATTATAACTCCTAAGTTGCGGTCATGGGTGCCAGGGGAGATTTCTGACTTTTGATTTGATATGTTGAGTGGTGGTATGTGCGTAGGGTTATTCTTTCTATCCAGCATGATTATTTCTGTCTTATCAATATTTAGGATAAGTCTCATGTTGGTTAGTAATTGTTTTATTTTGGTAAGGTAGTTGGCTGTTTTTTTGTAGGTGTCTTCCAGGGATTTGTGTATTGGGATAAGTATTTGGATGTCATCAGCATATATGAAGTGAGTCAGTTTAAGGTTTGAGAGGAAGTGGCATATCGGGGGAAGATAATTGTTGAAGAGTGTCGCCGATAGTGCGGAGCCTTGGGGAACTCCTGTATCAAGGTTTATTTTCTTTGAGAGGGTGTCGTTGATTGACACCTGGTAGGTCCTTTGTAGTAGATAGGATGTGAACCATTGTAGAGTTTTTTTTTTACACCAATTTCGGATAGACGTTCAAACAGAATTGAATGGTTTACAGTGTCAAAGGCTGCTGATAGGTCTAGTAGGACTAGAAGGAAGCTATGGCCTTTGTCAAATCCTTTGAGCATGGTGTCGTTTAATGATAGTAGTAGTGATTCAGTGTTTAATTGTTTCCTGAAGCCAAATTGCGTGGGAAGTAGGGTATGTTCTGTTCCAGGTGGTCACTTAGTTGGGAGTGGACGATTTTTTCAAAGATTTTGGCAATGAATGGTAGGTTTGATATGGGTAGGTAGTTTGGTGGATTTTCTGGATCCAGGTTGTTCTTTTTCAGTATGGGTTTAATAATTGCTGATTTTAGGCAGGCGGGGTAGTTTCCTTCGGTGAGGGATAGGTTCACGATGTCGGTTATCTCAGAGCCTTTAGCTCAGAGAAGACTGTACAATTTGGGTCAAAAAGTAGTCCATAACCTTTCTCTAGATGAAAAGGTATCCTCTGCCAAGTTTGGTTACATTTACTTAAATGGTGTCCAAATACATAAAGAACAAACAATTCTCAAAAATATATGTTAGAAACATGCCTGCTATTCTTTGCCAAAAGTACCTTGATATGTTAGCAAATAAGAAGTTTGAATACATAAAAATAAAATGTCACAGTAGTTGATATATTATGAGGCTTCTAGTTTTAGGTGCTCATAAAATAAAAATTCTGTTAATTTCTTCCAATTAAAGTTGTTTTGAGGCTGCCTAAAATTAGTGTTTATTGCTGTTTTCATGTTGCACGCACACTTCTTGGGTTACTTTTCTGTTATTTCAAAATACCCTGCACTCCACAACCCCAGCAGTTTCCCCACACAGCACGGCCTCTGACAGCGAATGAACAGTGCTAGAGTAGGGGAACCATGGTCTCACCAATTCACTGTGAACCACCTGGTTTAGCCAAATCAACAGCAGCAGGAGTGGCAGGAGAAGCTGATAGGGGAGAAGTCTGGAACCAGAGGAGGAGCAGCAGAGAGGCAATGGCAGGGTCCTGAACAGCCAACAGGAATGGCAAAGGAAGATATTCAGACCAGATGCAGTCCGATGAGATCAGGAGTGCTTTTCAATTAAAACTGAATGTAAATTTCCACATTTGGTGGAGGGGGAAGGGGGGAGAGAGGGAATTATCGGTTAAAACTGAGACCCAGAAGCCCTAATTAATTATGATCAACTAATCTCCCAATCAATAAGTATTATTGAATGAGAGAGGTGTCCTGAACAAATGGACAACAAATTGTTAAATGAACACTTTAGCCTTTGTTTCTTGTATTGTACTGTCTTTCTTTTCTATCATATTGCTTATCTTCCTCAAACCTGAGAATCTTAATACGTTAAGGGCAGGTTTAAAATCCTGGAATTTGAATCCCTTATTCTGCTTTTCAAGCAGGCAAAATGAATGTAAGTATTATCCAGCAGACAATATCCATGAATGCAAAACCACTATCTTCCCAACATCACAATACATCTGACAAGGAACATCTGGAGCATAATTGTTAACAAATATGTGATTGCCACAGTGTTTCCAAAAATATGGATATGACCAATTTATTTTAGGCAAGCTTTCAGTTTTTGAAGTCCCACACTATGAAAAAATGGCTGATTTGCACCCTTTGCATTCATCTCCTCAATGATAAATTAAAAATTCCTTGAATATATAAGATCTGCCACCAATCCCCTAGGGTAATAGAATAGCAGATTAATCTTTACTTGTCAGAAGAAGTAAACAGCGAAGGTTCCATTGAATACTCCGTGTTCTCTGGTTTCTAAAAGGCTGATAGAATTATTTGTTTTGTTTAGATATTTCACTGGACTGTCAGTAGAGTAAATGGTTATAGCACAGAACTGTGAAGATGAAGTGTTTGTTCTGATTTCCCTATCCATAAATATTGACCATGTGTTAGGTTAAAAATATCTTACCATTTTTTTAGGTTAGTTTTATACATAAGTATGTACATACACTTTATACTAGGTATTACTTTGTTAAAAGATAAATCTAAACTGAAAAAGTTTATTTTTGTAAACTTTTCTTGTTGCAGATTATATTTTATAAAGGTCAAAGATAAATCAGATTAAAACCTTTTAGCTACTTTGCTTCTCAACAATAATCAATCTTTCTACTAACTCATTTCTTCTCTTTCAGAGGTATCCTTCCACAGAAATGGAATCCCTCTATTTTAAAACCAGTAGCCCATTCCTTTCCAAAGAAGACAGCCCAATAGTCTGGTAATTCTGGCCAGAATATTATGGGTTTGTGTTTACAGTGAGCTCACTTGACCCAGAAAGTAGCTGAAGCTATATAAACTGCTGGTTTGATGAATGTGGTCCTTCAGGCTTTCACAGTCTCCTGACTCTCTTGTAGAGCTAATTATCTATTCTGTAACTAAATTATCACCTCTCTTTCCTGATTAACATGTAAATTATTCCAGTTATTCCCTGTACCTGATTACATCTGACAAAGTGTATGTAGTTAAAGTGAACAGTTTCCTTAACTAGCAAATAAAATAAAATTATCTTTCCCTGACTCCTTCAATTTTTTGTTATCAAGGGGTACAGCTGTATTTGTAGGGCTCAAATATTTTAAATGAATAAAAATGTGTTATTCTTAAACAACTATTTCAAATTCATTTCCATATTTATGAACAGTCAGTTCCTTTTGAAGTATCAATTTAATAAGTAACTACTTTCTCTAAATTCTCATTTAAGTAAATGCAATCCTAAGGTGTCTGACGCTATGGGAAGTCTCATCTTATAAACGAACAGTGGTGATTGAGCATAAATTTCTCAAGATATGAAGCTCCAAGGGGGTACACTCAGGAACAGAATCGTGAAATATTTTTTCACAGAAAGGATGGTGAATTCCTGGACTGTCCTCTCAGAAGAGATGGTAACAACAAGAAAAGTAACGGAATTCAAAAGGGAGTGGAATAAATACAGAGGTTCCCTAGTGGCTAGAAAATGGAAATGAGGAATGGGGGTAACCTAGGATAACTTTTGGTTTTAATATTTTTGCATAGGGGTAACCCACACAGAGTACAGTTACAACCAGCCAGTGGGTTTAGCTAGCTGGTCTGTTTACATTACTTCTGTGAAGTTTGGCAAGTTCACTCATGATGGTGGTAGGGCAGAGGTAATCTATTCTTGTATTTCTACAGCCAGAGTTGGCCCTCTGTGCACTGCAAGAAGGAATGAATTTGGATGGGGAGCTATGGCCAGTGCCTGATTTTACAGACTGTAAGGGGCTTCCTTACCCTTAGGGTAACCTGCACAGTGTTGCGTTCGTGCCTGTTCTTGCCCTCGCTTCACCCTCTCTACCTCTGAGGCGACTCCCTTCGGGTCTGATGGACAGATGCTGCAGCGGCTTCTCCTTGCCGTTTCTTCCTGGAGTCCCCGGGCTGGCCTGAAGCTGCGGATCCGCCATGTTCCAGATGACGTAGGGCGAGAGCGCGCTCCAAAGTTTGTACCAGCAAGGGCGCGAACCGCAGGGGCGTCCGCCCGTAGTGACGTCATCTACTTCCATCATAAAAGGTCTTTGCTTATGCTTGCATATTGAGTTAGCAAGTGACTCCGTTTGGACTAGCTTCAGCTACTTGCACTCAAGGGGTTTGATTGCGGGGATCATTCCGACCTGCTTCATCCTCTGCTACTCTGCCTCTTCAAACTTACCAGGGGTACACGTTCCTCAGGGGCCCCGCTCTCTTCTGTTTTCAGATTGCTAAGACGGGATCCGGTACTCACTCCTCGAGGGCCTACGACCCTGAATGCTCAGAAGACTCCCTACTGCCTGGAAGCGATCGCAGACATGAACATTGTGAGTTTCCGTTCCAGTCACATATAGGAACCGGTACTCACTCCTCGAGGGCCCATGTTCCTAGAACTGAAGACTCTTTTCTGTCTAAGAAGCTATCGCAGGTTCGGAGATCGTGAGTTATTACAGATTGCAGATAGGAATCGGTACTCGCTCCTCGAGGGCCTATATTCCTAAAACCTTACGAAGACTCACTTCTATTTCAGAAGCTATTTCATATACAGATATTGTTAATTCTTATTACAGTCTGCCTAGAAACCATTACAGAGATAATTAACTATGAGTTTCCATCGCTCTCTCAGAGCTGTTCCTGGAACCAGGTACTCGCTCCTCGAGGGCCATCCTCTCCAGCTACTGAGCTTTATTATAATCTATGTGAGTGTATCATCTACTTCTGGTTATATATCCAGCATACCCTGTCTACTCACTATCTATGAGTCTCTCTCTACAGCTCAACTAACCTGGAGATTGCAGATCCAAGATCTGAGGGACTTCAACCCTGCCGGGCACATCAAGCTCACTACTGCCACCTCTGGTGGTTCTACTACCTGTCTAATAACTATCTGTGTTTGTCTCTATACTCCAGCCTAGTTGGTGATCCCTCTCTTGATATCCTCTTGAGGGCACTGTCATCTTCCATTGACCCAAGGATTCACCATTCTACATTAGAGTGCTCATCTCTCACACTTCAAGAGCTGAGTACAACAAACTGCTACCTTACAGTCTACGCTCAACTGTTGCTAACATCTTCCTCCTCTCTGGAAGAACAGATCTTGATGGTAGCTGTCTTCTCCTCTCTGGGGAGCAATTCCATAGCAGCTCCTATTACAGATTGCTACGCAGCAGTTCTAACCTATAACAGACTGTTAACTCCTAGCAGATACTCTTAACAGATTGATCATTCCGCCTCCTGGCAGGGTAAGCCATGACAGACTGATAACCCCTCTCTTCTACAGGAGTCAGATTATAACAGACTGCTATTCCGCCCTCCTGGTGGGGAAATCGATAACAGATAGCTAACTCTGCCCTCCTGGTGGGCGGATCGCTAACAGATTGCTAACTCCGCCCCCCTGATGGGATGATCGAAAACAGATTGCTAACCTCCTAGCAGAATCGCTAACAGATTGCTAACTCCGCCCTCCTGGCGGGGTGATTGATAAACAGATTGCTAACTCCAGTGAATCCGGCTTAAAATTATGGGAAGCCATTTCCTCCAGTGAAGTTAACTTCAGTGAATTTGGCTGAAAGAAAAGAAATTTGGAGAAGCAGCACTCCTGGGAACCCAGCTAAGTATTGGATGTCACTAGCCCATGGACCCGGCTCACCTTTCTGCCTTGCAGGCTATTCTGGGCCTGGCTCAACGCATCTCAGAACAGCAAGAAACCCTGGAGAAACTTACTGTTGCCTTTCATCAGCTTCACACCCAGAAGATACAAGGCACAGTTTCTACACCAGAAGGTCAGTTAGAGCAAGTAACTTCAAAGACAGCTGTTCCACTGGCGGCGCCTATTCGATTCTCCGGAAAACTCCAGAAGACTCGGGGCTTTTTGAACCAGTGCAGCTTGCATTTCACTTTACAATCTTCATTATTTCCCACAGGCCTTTCTAAGACCAGCTATATTCTGTCGTCTTTGGATGGGAGAGCCTTGTCGTGGGCATCTACCTAGTGGGAACGCAAGGACCCAATATTGCAGGACATAGGATTTATGGACTTATTTAAATCCATGTTCGATGACCCTGCTCGTATGTCTGTTGCCGGATTTGCTTTAGTGGACTTGAAGCAAGGCAACAGATCCCGGGCTGAATTTGCCATAGAATTTAAAACTCTTGCAGCGGAACTTCGCTGGGACCCCAGATGTCTGAAGACACTCTTTTTCAGAGGCCTGGACACCCGCGTAAAGGATGAGCTAGCTGGAGATTGCAGTTCCAAGATATGAAGCACTTCAGCCCTGCTGGGCACATCAAGAGTAGCAAATCACCTGGACTGTATGGTATACACCCCAGCATTCTGAAAGAACTAAAAAAATGAAATGTGAGATCTATTAGTAAAAATTTGTAATCTATCATTAAAATCATCCATTGCACCTGAAGATTGGAAAGTAGCCAATGTAACCCTGCCCAGGGTGGCTCTTACTTGTCCCTGGGAGAGCCACCCTTGCATGGGAGATTCCCTGCTTTTGTGATTAGCTAGGGAATGGGGTTGGGTCCTCTACAAAAATAACCCAGCCATGAACAGACATTCAATGTGCAGCTTGCCAGACAGACCCAGTTGCTAATTCTTCTGCTATATCTTCACTTTATTTTTTTGCAACTAATGATTCACTGTGTTTATCCCATGTCCTTTTCCAGCACTTGGGCCAAACATCGAGAATAAGTGGAGAGATAGCAGAAGAATTAAAACTGATTTTTATTAAAACATTTGTAGTATAGCTTGATGTTTTATTTGTCACATGATCATCATTATCTTTTTCTTTAGCACATTTCCTTTGTGGGTTGGGGATGAAGGTCCATGCGTCTTTCTCCTGGCCTTCTCACCTTTCTTCCCTGTATTTTGTTCTATAACATTCTGTAATTTATTCAGTTTTATCTCATTTTCTGTCCATTTTTTTACCCATCTTCCGCTTGTACCAGGATTTTGCCACTGTCGCTAATTTTATCCCTATTTTTACAGCTAGTATGGGATTTTTGCATTCTTGGGGTCCTCCCCTTGTTTTTGTTCTTCTCCTTTTTAGGATGGGTCTCAGGGGTATAAAATCCTCCCTGAGCACGTACAAAGGGACTTTCTGCTCTTTGGTGGATTGATCAAGAGATGTCTGAGAGTTGGAGGGTTTTTTTTTTAGAAGAAGTTAGGAGATATTTTTGCCCAGTTCTATGCTAGTAACCCTCTCTCTAGAAGGAATGGATTTGCTCTGGGGTTTTTGCTTATGAAGAGTCAACAGCAAGACAGAGACTTTGGAAGTGAAGATTATTAATCTAGAGATTTCTATGACCAGCTTTGGCAGTGAAGCCAGTACCACCTTGTTGTGGGAGTTGGAAGTCGCTGCTTTATCCCACGACCAGTGGGTGGAGGCTGCTGGTTTTTGGAAAGATTTTTTAAGAAGAATTTTGAGTCATCTGGTTTTGGAAAAAAGGGATTTTTTTCCATCCTACCTTTTGCTGGTTGCTGAAGAGAATTTTCCCACTCTCCATGGGGAAGGGATTTTGGAAACTGGTTCAGTTAGAAAAAGAAGAGAGATCAGAGGTTGCATTATGGACAAAAAGACCCTTGCCTTTGTTATTATGATCTTTATTTTGAAGTTCATAATTTTCATGATCCTAGCCTAGGTCTTGATTTTTAAGTTAAAGTAATTTTTTTTCCAGTTACACACTATCAAGAGACTCTGGGTTATTTAATAGTTCTTTTCCAAGAAGATTCATCTACCGTGGGTTTCTAACAATCAGTGAGGCCGATGCAATATAGTGCGCATTAAGAAAGCGTGTGCTGACTGTTCAGCACCCGCTTTCTACGCACATTTATTGCATCGGCCCCAGTGTGATTGAGGGTTGGGGTGAGAGTTGTGAACAGTACTTGCCAGGTTCTTATGGCCTGGATTGGCCACTGTTGGAAACAGGATGCTGGGCTTGATGGACCCTTGGTCTGACCCAGTATGGCATTTTCTTATGTTCTTATGTTCTTATGTTTAAAAAGAGTTCCAGAGATGATCCAGAAAACTGTAGACTGATGAGTCTGACTTCAGCATCGGGAAAAATAGTGGGAACTATTCAAAAGATCATATAGAAAGACATGCTTTAATGGAACACAGCCAGCATAGATTTACCCAAGGGAAGTCATGCCTCACAAATCTGTTACATTTTTTTGAAGGGGTTAATAAACATTTGGATAAAAGTGAATCAGTGTGTGTAGTACATTTGGATTTTCAGAAGGTATATGACAAAGACCCTCATGAGAGGCTACTAAGAAAACTAAAAAGTCATGGGATATAAGGCAATGTCCTTTTGTGGATTGCAAACTGGTTAAAAAACAGGAAACAGAGAGTAGGATTAAAAGGTCAGTTTTCTCAGTGAAAAAGGTATACAGTGGAGTGCCTCAAGGATCTGTATTTGGACCGGTGCTTTTCAATATATTTATAAACGATCTGTAAAGGGATACGAGGAGTGAGGTGATCAAATTTGCAGATGACACAAAATTATTCAGAGTAGTTAAATCACATGCAGATTGTGATAAATTGCAGGAGGACCTTTGAGACTGGAAGATTGGGCTTCTAACTGGCACATGAAATTTAATGTGGACAAGTGCAAGGTGATGCATATAGGGGAAAATAACCCATGCTGTAGTTACACAATGTTAGGCTCCATATTAGGAGTTACTACCCAGGAAAAACGTCTAGGCATCATAGTGGATAATACATTGAAATAGTCAGCTTTGTGTGCCACGGCAGTCAAAAAAGCAAACAGAATGTTAAGAATTATTAGGAAAGGAATGCTGAATAAAATGGAGAATATCATAATGCCTCTGTATCTCTCCATGGAGAGACCACATCTTGAGTACTGTGTGCAATTCTGGTAGCCGCATCTCAAAAAACATATAGTTGCACTAAAAAAGGTACAGAGAAGGGCAACCAAAATGATAAAGGGGATGGAACGGCTCCCCTATGAGAAAAGGCTAAAGAGGTCAGGGCTGTTCAGCTTTGAGAAGAGATGGCTGAGAGGGTTATAAAATCATGAGGGGACTAGAACAGGTAAATGTGAATTGGTTATTTACTCTTTCAGATAATAGAAGAGGACCGGAAGGTTCATCTGCATACTGCTTCCAGCATCCCCCGGGAGAGGAGTCCAGAGGTCACCGCGAGTGATCCAGGGATTGAATTCCACAGCCCCAGCTTCCCGAGGCCCCATACCCTTTGCAGTAGAAGAGGACCGGAAGGCTCATCTGCATACTGCTCCCAGCATCCCTTGGGAGAGGAGTTCAGAGGTCACTGCAAGTGATCCAAGAATTGAATTCCACAGCCCCAGCTTCCAGAGACCCTGCACCCATTGCAGTAGAGGAGGACCGGAAGCGCACGCTGAATCTCAGACCCTTTCACTAATTTGAGTGAAGATCAATTTCATGGTGGTAAAAAAGGATTGGTAAGTATAGCTTTGGGAAATATTTGTACTTATAAAGGTTTGGAGAAAGGTGATATAGTGGGATATATTCTTTAGAGTTTGTGTGTGTCTGAGGTAATAAGCAAGCCAGTGATAATTAATTCTAGTGTCTGTCTTTCCCACCCACTGAACCCTTGATTTTTAGGCAAGAGACACTTTCTCATTAAAAATCAATCAAGCTCATATCTAAATCATACTATTGTACCAGCCCTTTTTGAAAGTTTAATCATCCCCTTGTAGGACACTAGCTGATTAATTGGTAAATTCACTTGTATATATAAAGTACTCTAATTCCAACTCCCTTACTATCCTAAACTTAACTAGGAACTCAATAAAATTAAGATGAAGGCAGCAGTCCAGCATCAAGAGGGGGGCTTTCCAATCTTTTGCATTGAGTGTCATATGTATGATTTTTTACCCACTGGTGAGAGCTCCTGGCACTCAGGGAAAGAGTTCAATCTCTGGAGGATAGAGTAGCAGATTTGGAGAAGCTGAGGCAGACAGAGAGGTACATTGATGAGACCTTCAGGGACATAGTAGCTAAGTCCCAAATCTAGTCTGGCAACCTCAGTGCTGCCTTGGATCAGAAAGGTCTCCCAGTAGGAGAACATCACCCTGGTATAGCAGGAAGTGATCCTGTAGCAAGGACCTGTTCTCCAGGTAATGTATTGTCCTCTCGCACTGAGGACAAGTCTCCCAGGGCTACTGCCCAGGAGGGAAGGGTTAGGCTGGCCATCATAGTTAGTGATTCAATTGTTAGAAATGAAGATAGCAGGGTGGCTGGTGGACATGAGGACTGCCTGGTAACTTGCCTGCCTGGTGCAAAGGTGGCAGACCTCACACATCACCTAGATAGGATTATAGACAGTGCTGGGGAGGAGCCAGCTGTCGTGGTACATGTGGGCACTAGGGGTGTGCATTCGGATTGACCGCATTAGTAAAACGCAACTCATATTTTTTTTTTACTTAAAAAATTGATTCGACATAAACGATCGGATTTCCCACATATCGAACATAGATATGTTCGATATGTTGGAAATCGCGATTGTTGAGCCAAAATAAAAATATAAACCCCCTCACCCTCCTTAATCCCCCCCCCCCCCGACTTACCACAACTCCCTGGTGATGGAGCGAGGAGTGAGGATGCCATTTCTGCAATCCTTGGCGAGAAGCATGTGACGTCGGCGGCACGTCGAGTGACGCCGGCGTCACGTGATTCCCGGCTCGTTCGCGCCGGACGGCTCGTTCGGCCCAAAAAGAACTTTTGGCCAGCTTGGGGGGGCCTCCTGACCCCCCCAAGCTGGCCAAAAGTTCTTTTTGGGCCGAACGAGCCGTCCGGCGCGAACGAGCCGGGAATCACGTGGCGCCGCGTCACTCAGACGCGACGTCACGTGATTCCCGGCAAGTTCGCGCCGGACGGCTCGTTCGGCGCGAACAAGCCGGGAATCACGTGACGCCGACGTCACGTGATTCCCGGCAAGTTCGCGCCGGACGGCTCGTTCGGCCCAAAAAGAACTTTTGGCCAGCTTGAGGGGGTCAGGAGGCCCCCCCAAGCTGGCCAAAAGTTCTTTTTGGGCCGAACGAGCCGTCCGGCGCGAACGAGCCGGGAATCACGTGACGCCGCGTCACTCGACGTGCCACCGACGTCACATGCTTCTCGCCAAGGATTGCAGAAATGACGTCCTCACTCCTCGCTCGATCACCAGGGAGTTGTGGTAAGTCTGGGGGGGGGATTAAGGAGGGTGAGGGGGTTTAATTTTTTTTTTGCACATATGTACATATACCCAACTCATTGGATTTTTTTTATGTCCATATTGGCCGCAAGTGGGACCCCCTTTCGGACATAAAAAATATGAACATAAAATTTTGCTCTGCACATCCCTAGTGGGCACCGACATAGAAAAATGTGAGAGAGAGGTTCTGGAAGCCAAATTTAGGATTTTAGGTAGAAAGCTTAAATCCAGAACCTCCAGGGTGGCATTATCTGAAATGCTTCCTGTTCCACGTGCAGGTCCCCAGAGGCAGGTAGAGCTCCAAAGTTTCAATGCGTGGATGAAATGATGGTGCAAGGAAGAGAGTTTTGTAAGAAACTGGGGAAACGTTTGGGAAAGGGGAGACTTTTTTGAAAGGATGGGCTCCACCTTAACCAGAGTGGAACCAAGCTGCTGGCACTAACTTTTAAAAAGGAGATAGAGCAGCTTTTAAACTAGAACAAGGGGGAAAGCCAACAGTCACTCAGCAGTGCATGGTTCGGAGAAATATATCCTTGAATGATACTAATGAAACAGAAGAGTTAGGGCATCCCAATAGAGAGGTTCCAATAAAAGCAAACGTAGTCCATGTGCCTATATGTAAAACATCACCTGAGCTAAAGATTTCCAAATTATCTCTAAGAACTGAAAAGCAGGTTGCTAATACAAACAAAAAACACACTTTGAAATGTCAGTATGCCAATGCCAGAAGTCTAAGAAGTAAGATGGGAGAGTTAGAGTGTATAGCAGTAAATGATGAGATTGACATAATTGGCATCACAAAGACCTGGTGGAAGGAGGATAACCAATGGGACAGTGCTATATCAGGGTACAAATTATATCGCAATGATAGGGAGGATCAACTTGGTGGGGTTGTGGCACTTTATGTCCGGCAGGGTATAGAGTCCAACAGGATAAAGATCATACAAAAGACTAAATGCTCAGTAGAATCTATATGGGTAGAAGGTGATTTTTTGTTCGATGTAAACCGAGTTGATTTGATCTGCATCAAGAAATTCGGTATAGAAAAACCTTAAATAAATAAATAAATAAATAGATAGAAATCCCATGTGGGTTGGCCTGGGTAAGAGTATAGTGATAGGAGTATACTACCGTCCACCTGGACAAAATGGTCAGACAGATGATGAAATACTAAGAGAAATCAAGAACATAAGAACATAAGAACATAAGAAATTGCCATGCTGGGTCAGACCAAGGGTCCATCAAGCCCAGCATCCTGTTTCCAACAGAGGCCAAACCAGGCCACAAGAACCTGGCAATTACCCAAACACCTAGAAGATCCCATGCTACTGATGCAATTAATAGCAGTGACTATTCCCTAAGTAAACTTGATTAATAGCAGTTAATGGACTTCTCTTCCAAGAACTTATCCAAACCTTTTTTGAACCCAGCTACACTAACTGCACTAACCACATCCTCTGGCAACAAATTCCAGAGATTTATTGTGCGTTGAGTGAAAAAGAATTTTCTCCGATTAGTCTTAAATGTGCTACTTGCTAACTTCATGGAATGCCCCCTAGTCCTTCTATTATTCGAAAGTGTAAATAACCGAGTCACATCTACTCGTTCAAGACCTCTCATGATCTTAAAGACCTCTATGATATCCCCCCTCAGCCGTCTCTTCTCCAAGCTGAACAGCCCTAACCTCTTCAGCCTTTCCTCATAGGGGAGCTGTTCCATCCCCTTTATCATTTTGGTTGCCCTTCTCTGTACCTTCTCCATTGCAACTATATCTTTTTTGAGATACGGCGACCAGAATTGTACACAGTATTCAAGGTGTGGTCTCACCATGAAGCGATATAGAGGCATTATGACATTTTCCGTTTTATTAACCATTCCCTTCCTAATAATTCCTAACATTTTATTTGCTTTTTTGACTGCTGCAGCACACTGAGCTGACGATTTCAATGTATTATCTACTATGACGCCTAGATCTCTTTCTTGGGTGGTAGCTCCTAATATGGAACCTAACATCGTGTAACTACAGCTAGGGTTATTTTTCCCTATATGCAACACCTTGCACTTGTCCACATTAAATTTCATCTGCCATTTGGATGCCCAATCTTCCAGTCTTGCAAGGTCCTCCTGTAATGTATCACAGTCTGCTTGTGATTTAACTACTCTGAATAATTTTGTATCATCTGCAAATTTGATAACATCACTCATCGTATTCCTTTCCAGATCATTGATATATATATTGAAAAGCACCGGTCCAAGTACAGATCCCTGAGGCACTCCACTGTTTACCCTTTTCCACTGAGAAAATTGACCATTTAGTCCTACTCTCTGTTTCCTGTCTTTTAACCAGTTTGTAATCCACGAAAGGACATCGCCTCCTATCCCATGACTTTTTAGTTTTCGTAGAAGCCTCTCATGAGGGACTTTGTCAAACGCCTTCTGAAAATCCAAATACACTACATCTACCGGTTCACCTTTATCCACATGTTTATTAACCCCTTCAAAAAAATGAAGCAGGTTTGTTAGGCAAGACTTCCCTTGGGTAAATCCATGTTGACTGTGTCCCATTAAATCATGTCTTTCTATATGCTCTACAATTTTGATCTTGAGGATAGTTTCCAGTCCACTATTTTTCCCGGCACTGAAGTTAGGCTCACTGGTCTATAGTTACCCGGATCACCCCTGGAGCCTTTTTTAAATATTGGGGTTACATTGGCCACCCTCCAGTCTTCAGGTACAATGGATGATTTTAATGATAGGTTACAAATTTTAACTAATAGGTCAGAAATTTCATTTTTGAGTTCCTTTAGTACCCTGGGATGCATACCATCCGGTCCAGGTGACTTGCTACTCTTTAGTTTGTCAATCTGGCCTACTACATCTTCCAGGTTGACAGTGATTTCGTTCAGTTCGTCTGACTCATCACCCCTGAAAACCAACTCCGGAACTGGTATCTCCCCAACATCCTCACTAGTAAACACGGAAGCAAAGAATTAATTTAGTCTTTCTGCAATGGCCTTATCTTCCCTAAGAGCCCCTTTAACCCCTCGGTCATCTAATGGTCCAACCGACTCCCTCACAGGAAGCTAACCAATTTGGCAGTGCAATAATAATGGAAGATTTTAATTACCGCAATATTGACTAGGTAAATGTAACATCAGGACTTGCTAGAGACATAAAGTTCCTGGATGTAATAAATGACTGCTTCATGGAGCAATTGGTTCAGGAACCAACAAGAGAGGGAACTATTTTAGATGTAATTCTTAGTGGAATGCAGGATTTGGTGAGAGAGGTAACGGTGGTGGGGCTACTTGGCAATAGTGATCATAACATGATCAAATTTAAACTAATAACTGGAAGGGGGATAATAAGTAAATCTACGGCTCTAACACTAAATTTTCAAAAGGGAAACTTTGATAAAATGAGGAAAATAGTTAGAAAAAAACTGAAAGGTGCAGCTGCAAAGGTTAAAAGTGTTGAACAGGCATGGACATTGTTTAAAAATACAATCCTAGACACGCAGTCCAAGTATATTCCACACATTAAGAAAGGTGGAAGGAAGGCAAAATTATTACCGGCATGGTTAAAAGGTGAGGTGAAAGAGGCTAATTTAGCCAAAAAAACATCCTTCAAAAATTGGAAAAAGATCCATCTGAAGAAAATAGGATAAAGCATAAGCATTGTCAAGTTAAGTGTAATCACTTCAAAAAGGAAATGTCATATCAAGAGACTTCTATTAAGCGCCCAATTCCCTATAGCTACAGTAATTTTGTACTAGTTTTATAATAGTTTTAACCGCATCATCAAGCCTGTCGGCGTGTTCTCGATCAACTCAACAAGAGAACCGCCCGGACCTCTAATCATCTGCGGCTACGTTACATCTATATTTAGTAGTATGATTTTTTTGTAATTTTACAGTATTTTTGTATTTTTTGTTGTTTTTAATCTTCCGGTCAAAAATTGTTGCAATTTAAATCCAGCTCAACATCCGGCCGAGGTTTCGCAGCATAGGCTGCTTCATCAGGAGCTATGATGCAAGTGTAAATTCTTTATGAACAAAATGTCTCTGTCAAATAAATTCCTGTATATAAAACACATTCAAGTGATCATTAATATCTTATATATATCAGAATTGGTAAAATCACTTATGTGGGATCGGACAGTAGGCAAACCTTCGAGTAGGACGAACAGCGTCTCACCACAGCTTCTAACAAAAGGAACAGAGACCATTTACACGTCAGACGTGAGCTTATGAACAAACAGCATCCAATCCAAACTGCACACGTCTTTGAACGAAATGAGGTCAGTATCAGGTTTTCTGTCACAAGAAAACTTGAAGATCTAATTCAGCATTCAGTCCGTTTGGGTGGAGGGTGTCTAGCAGATGTATCCATTTTTGTTCTGCCTTCAACAGTTTTTTGTTTATGTCACCCCCGCGCCAATGCGGTAGAATTTGTTCAAGTACACAAACTCGCAGTTCATCAAAATTATGATCTTTTGCCAAGCAATGAGACACGATGGGTGCAGTCAGACGTTGCGTAGCTAAGCTTGAGCGGTGTTCTATTATTCGGGTCCGAAGTTGTCTAATAGTTTTGCCAACATATGTCATCTGACATGGACACTGGATGATGTAGATGACACCAGCAGATTTGCATGTGGTGTGTTGTTTCAGTTGTACTACAATCCGTGGATACTCAAAATGAATGTTTGTGGTGGCAAGCATGTTGTTGCATACAGAACAGGTTCCGCATGCTTTGTGTGAGCCAAAATTCTGTTTAGGAGGAAAAATCGTGGAATCTGAATGTACAAGTTGGTCCTTCAAGTTAGAACCTCTCGTATATGTGAATCTAGGTCGTAAATCAAATTCATTGTGATGTTGTAATATTGACCAATTTTGATGAATAAGTTGTTTGAATGTAGATGCCATAGGGGAAAAGGGTATAACACAGGTTATTAGTTCCTCGGCTGTGTTATCTCTTGGTAGAAACAGCCAATTTCTGTTGGTATATTTGGCTCGAAGAAAAGCCCGCCTCACGCATCTTTTTGGGTAACCCCTCTGGATAAACCGATCACTTAGGGATTTCGCCTGTTTGACAAAATCATCTTGAGAGGAACAGAGGCGACGAATTCTAAAGAACTGTCCTATAGGTAGATTTTCTTTTTGGCTCCGAGGGTGAGCACTACTGAAGTGCAAAAAAGTATTACTACTTACTGGCTTACAATACACTGAAGTTGAAAAACCCATTGGTGTCTTCAAAATAGTAATATCCAAAAAGGTAATTGAGTTCACCTGGAAAGAAGCTGTAAAATGAAGGCTAGTATTACACGAATTTATCCACGACAAAAATTCTTCAAATGACGCTGGAGTCCCATGCCATAAAATCAGAATGTCATCTATATACCTCTTCCAAGCAAAAATATATTGGAAGAAAGGTTGATCAGGGGCAATCCATTTCTGCTCAAATTTACCCATATACAAATTGGCCAAATCTGGTGCCATTGTGGCACCCATCGCGGTGCCACAAATCTGTTGGAAAAAATTATTTTCATATGCGAAAAAATTTTTGGTCAGTGCAATCTGTAATAATGACTGTAAAAATTCAGAGGGAACACGTTGTGGACATGTTCTGGATTGAAAATACATCATGGCAATCTCCATCATTTCATTCTGGGGTATAGAGGTATAGAGGGACTCAACGTCCAGAGTGACCAAATATAAGTCACTGGTATCACAGTGAATGTTCTCTAGAAAAACAATAACTTCTTGGGAATCTTTCACAAAAGATGGTAATTCAGACACGAAAGGAGCCAGAAATGCATCAACAAACTTAGACAGGGGTTCTAGTAGAGAATCTCTACTAGAGACAATTGGTCTCCCTGGTGGATTCTGAAGATCTTTATGAATCTTCGGTAGCAGATAAAAAATGGGGACCACAGAATGTTTTTTTATCAGAAAATTTTTTTCTTTCGGCGTAAGAAACCCTCGTTTTTCTCCATCCTGTGCAAGATTTTCTATTTCCTCCAGTAAAGACACCGTTGGATCTTCTTGTAAAGGAAGATAAAATGTCCTGTTTGATAACTGTCGATTCACTTCATTGGAATATTGAATCCTATCCATCACAACGATTTTCCCACCCTTGTCAGCTGGTTTGATAATCAGATCCGAGTTGGCTCTCAAATCTTGTATGGCTCGAAATTCTTCTGAAGTCAGATTGCAAAAATGATTATTGTCAGAAAATTGATGACGTAATTGTCTCAACACCAATTGATGGAAAGAAAAAATGATTGGATCTGGAGGACCTGGTGGAATCCAAATAGAGGGATTTTTCAAAATCGAAATGTCAATAGTGTCAGGTTGGTCAGCAAAAAAATGTTTTATATATAGTTTCCTCACAAATTTGTACAAGGCCACTTCTAAATCAAATAATTTAGGGTTGGGGGTGGGTACAAAGGTTAAACCTTTGTTCAATACATTCATTTGTGCGGTTGAGAGGACTCTGCTGGAGAGATTCAGAACTAAGCATTCCTGTTTGTTTGAGAACGAGTTTGTCTCGGATGAGTTGTCGTTTCGTTCCTCCAGGACCTGCCTCTGCCTCGATAAGGGCGGCGACCTGATCGTCCTCGCGACGGTAAAAAATGCTGTTCTTGATTTTGAGGTACCGATTCACTTCTCGACCTTCCATCAGGTTCATCATCTGAGGAAGCATTATATCTACGTCTTTGTTGGTAACGTGGTTGAATTTCATCACCGGAGGAACCATCACTATTAGTATCAAAAGTGACTTTACGTCCATCGATCTTCTCTTTGTCTTTATCCTCTATCATCCAAGGGTATACGTATCCCTTGGTATAATCGCGTTCATCACGATTAAATTTTTCTATCTTCATTTTTTTAATTTCCCCACGTAATTTTTCACTTGATTCTTGAACTGTCTCCAGCTGATCGTTATATACAGTAGTATCCTCTGTTGCTGCCAAAGCTTCTTTAACTGTATTAATTTCTTGTTGAATTTCTGTGTCACATTTTTGTGCTGTTCTGATGATTAAAATCATCAGATCTAGGCTACATTTATTGAGAATAGCATTCCAGTTGTCCACAAACTCAGGATCCTCTCTGTACAGATGTGGTGCTTTAATCACCCAGAGTCCCCTTGGAATCCGTTGACAGCGGCAGTATTCTAATAGTTAAGTGTAAAACATTGATAAGGCAGGCGAAGAGAGAATTTGAACTGAAGTTGGCCGTAGAGGCAAAAACTCATAATAAAAACTTTAAAAAATATATCTGAAGCAAGAAACCTGTGATGGAGTTGGTTGGACCTTTAGATGACAGAGGGTTTAAAGTGGCTCTTAGTAAAGGTAAGGCCATTGCAGAAAGACTGAATTCTTTGCTTCTGTGTTTACTAATGAGGATGTTGGGGAGATACCAGTTCCGGATTACTCCTGAATCTATGCCTTTTCACCTTCAGCCAATTACCCCTTGTTCTAGTTTCTCCTTTCCTTTGAAAGAGGCATGCTTCCTATGCATTGGTACCTTGGAGACATTTAAATGTCTCTATCACATTTTCCATATCCTGCATTTCCCCTAGGAAGATCTATTTAGATATTTTAAGTCTTTCTCCTTATGCTTAGAATGAAGACCATTGACCATTTTAGTTGCCACCCTCTGCATGACTCTAGAATTGTACATAGTATTCCAAAGGAGGTCTCACCAGGAACTTATACTGGGCAATATCACCTCTTTTTTACTGCTAACTATTCCTAATGATAGCAAAAATGCAATGAATAAGGCCAAACCAAATGGAACAAACTGAAAATAGTCTGCTATGAAATTACCCAAAACATTGTGAGCATTTTCATATTTGTGGCATTTAAAAAGAAAACATAGAACCTCTGGAGGCCCTGGCTAGGGCTTTCCTTGCCAAAAAATAAACTGGATTGGTGCTGTGGTCTAGCAGCAAGCTAGGCACAGCACAGAGTCCTAGGTCCAAGCCAGTCTCAGTGTTGAGGCCTAGGCCTGGAAATGAGGCCTAGATCCAGACAGGTCTTGGCAACGAGGATAGCACTGAGGCCTAGGCCTATGGTGGGCCTGGAACTGAGGCTGAGTGACTCCTGCCAAACCGCCTGGAAGATAGCACCGATGTGATGACACGTCAGCACATTCCACAAATGCAGCCAGTGATATTTTGATGTACAGCCATACATCAAAATGGTGTCAGCGCTGGAATCTAGGCAGAAGCTGCTTAACATTGTCCTGCCTTTGTACAAGGATCCCACAAGAAGGTAAGTGGGGACCAGAGTGAAAGCTCCACAGATCTGGCAGTTTATATAGGGGAAGGACCCTGATTCTAGCCCTGGCCTAGGCCTTGGTACCAGGCCTGGACCCTGCCTAAGCCTCAGCAGTGGACATGGCATGGACCTAGGCTTTTGTACCAGGATCTAGGCCTCAGTGACCTAGGCTTTCTGAAACTACAAATACAATATATCAAATAGTTCACCTTTATCCATGTTTTTTATACCTACTGAAAAATCTTAAGATTTCCCTTTGCTTAAACCATGTTGATTCTTTCCCTTTAAGCCATATCTGTCTATATGGCTAGTAATTTTGTTTTTAAGAATAGCTTCTACCATTTTGCCTGGTACTGACATCAGGCTCACTGTCCATAGTTTCTTGGATCCCTTTTTAAAAATTGGCATTACGTTAGCTACCCTTCAGTCTTCAGATACTCAGCACTGGTGCTTCCATTAGGCACATTAGGCAGTTGTCTAGAGCATCAAGATTTTGAGGGAAGAAAAACCCTCTCAGCAAGAGATCCAGAGTGGTGCTGTACCAGAGCTAATATCACCAAAGAAAAGAGCACTATGCTGGAACCACTGCAACCAGTAAGAGGCAATGCTGTTCTAGAGCTTCCGCCAAAAGTTAAATTGTGTGTGTGTGTGTGTGTGTGTGTGTGTGTGTGTGTGTGTGTATATATATATGAGAATAACTGAAAGTTTGTCTAGGGCACCAAATATTTTGGCACAAGCCCTGCAGGTGTTTGGCTGTTTTAAATGATAGCTTTTAGATTACTAGAACTCTGGTGTAAAAACCATCTGGTCCTGATGATATGTTACTCTATAGTTTGCCAGTCTGATCTATTACATTTTCCAGTTTGACAATGATTTGCTTTAGATGCTTAGAATCACCATCATCAAAGAATGTTTCACATATGAATATGCTCCCAACATTGTCCTCAGTAAAGAGTAAGGCAAAGAATTCATTCAGTTTTTCTGCTATTTCTTTGTTCTCCTTAAGTACCCCTTTTTCTCCTTGGCCATCTATAGGTCCAATTGACGTCCTCAGAGGTGTTTTGCTTCAAATGTATCTGGAAAAGTTTTATTATTAGTTTTTACCTCTATGGCAAGTTTATTTTTTAATTCTTTCTTAGCTTACCTTATTACTGTTTTACAGTAACCTACTAGTTTTACATCTAACCTACTAGTGCTTATGCTCTTTCCTATTTTCTTCATTTGTGCCTGCATTCCATTTTTTTTAAATGCCCTATTAAACCATTCTTGCAGTTGTTTGGTTTCATTTTGAGCTTTTAATTCATAAAATACATTTTATGTTCCTAACTCATCTGTTTGCTCTTAGCAATAGTGCTAGATTTAGGTGCTTTTTTTGCACAATGCATGAATTTTTCTGAGCATACAGGTCCTGGCACCAGAACTCCACCTTATTATTTCACTTTTTGCCCTATCCCCAGAGGGCTTACAATCTAAGTTTTTGTACCTAAGGCAATGGAGGGTAAAGTGACTTGCCCAAGGTCACAAGGAGCAACAGTGGGACTTGAACCCTGGTCTCCTGGTTCATAGCCCACTGCTCTAACCACTAGGCTACTCCTCCACTCCTGGAAGCTTTATTCTACCTCAGATTAGGTATTACATTTCCGGCACTAAGACACATGCAGGCTGATGCATTACAGTGCGCTCGGTTGCACGCGCATTTTTGAGGTGCTAGCTTTACCCCTTATTCAGTAAGGGGTAATAGCGCGTTGAAAACGCACATCCAACCTCCCGAAACTAATAGCGCCCGCAACATGCAAATGCATGTTGATGGCTCTATCAGTTATTCCCGCGTGATCCAGAAAGTAAAATGCGCAGCCAAGCCGCACATTTTACTTTCAGAAATTAGCGCCTACCCAAAGGTAGGCGTTAATTTCTCTCGGCACCGTGAAAGTGTACAGAAAAGCACGTAAAAACTGCTTTTCTGTGCGATATTAAGTCGGAGGTCCCAAAAGTAAAAAATAATTAAAAATAAAAAAATTTAAAAATTTAAAATCAGCCTGCGGCTTGCGGGTTGAAAATTGGATGCTCAATTTTGCCAGCGGTAAAGTGACTTGCCCAAAGGCCCAAGGTCTCCCGTGTTTCTTTCTGTATCGGCCTGATGGTAAGCCAGCACACTTCTCTTCATTGGGGGATGGGGGATGGGGGATGGGGGAGGAGGCTAATGCCTTCATTAGCTTGAGATTTCCATGCGAAGGTACTAAGAAATACACACAATTCTACGTGCACGTTTTTTGTGCTGGAAACTCCTTGCTGCATCAACAGTAAAGTTTGAACTCAAAAGGGTGTGCACATCTGCAGGTTAAACTGTTCACTCTTCTGCATGTACCTTATCACACTGACCTCTAAATTTTAGCTTCTGTTCGAAACCCCTCTCCCTTGGATCCAAACCCAAACGATATAAAAAGAGGCCTGCCCTCCCTCAAACCAAATTCTCCCTGCCATCCTGGATCCTTCTTGCCCTTCCTTTCTAGCCAATTGACACCCTCTTTCACCCCACAACCACTCGAACAGGGAGGAGATAAGCATGCTTCCTCCTGCTTCTGGGAGGAGGGCATGATGGGCTAGGGGAGAGAGTGTGGGATGGGAGGGAGGAAAGTGCAGTTTGGGGTCTGGGTCCTGGGAGGATGTCTTTTGACAGGTAATTGGAGGTTGGAAGGGGACTTCCCAGAGGCAATTGGTGTTAAGAATATGAGGCAGGGGAGCTAGGTGCCAAATCTTAGCTGCATATGTTGTAGCCAGCTAGGCTGCACTGGAAATTAGCTCAAAATTAGCTGGCTAGATCATAGAAAACTATGTCTGGAGCTACCCTCCTTACCAGAAATTAACCTTCTGTGTCTATTTAAAAAAAGTTTTGTAAGTCAGGCCCCTTGTGATCATTATTCCTCCTACAATAGTTTCTCATTTTGTTTCATTCATTCTTCCTGTTTTATGAATGAGTGGACGGTGACATTCACACCTATTAGCAGTATGCAGCCCCCAAAATGTTATTCTGTTTTTCCCTGGGTATCGTGTCATTTAATGTTTGTTTCTGTTCCTTTACAGAAATGAAGTAAACATTTATAGAACAAATGAAGGGACCTTCCAAGGCCCCTATGTGCCCCCCTCACTGTTCCAGTCCTCACTCACCCTGTCCGTGGGGGTCCAGAGAAGCAGGAGGGTTGCCCACTCACTTCCTGTCCCTAGGTCTTCCACATTGAATTGGTGCTGTTCGGGGCTGGCCTACACTATTTTCTTGTATGGCTGCTTTTTTTCTTCCATTTCATTTTGAAAACACCATGAAAAAAACAAATACCGTCACAGCTCAATACAGTAAAGTGCGGCCGCGGTTACCCTGCTCCTAACTGGCTTTCTACTCACTTTTCGGCCGCGTTAGTCCAACCCGCGATACACTATCCCCTTTAACCTACTCCTACCGCGTCCTAAAATCCCCAGGCAAACCCTTCCGCACGCGGCATGTATATTGCATGTAAACGATCGAATTAGCTATTCCCTACCATCCAGTAACGCGCGCCCCGACTATCGCTATTTTACCCTGCCGTTTTGCCGCGCATTTAACCTGCTAACTTACCGCCTACCCTTACCCCTGCATTAGAGGCAGGGGTAAGGGTAGGCGGCAAACTTTCCCCCAGCCCCCGCTCTCCTGCCCTGGCCGCGTCCATGGGTGCTGGTCTCCGGGGCAGCCCCAGTCCTCTCCCCTCCTCCCGAAGCAAAAAAAAAAAAAGCAAAAAAAAAAGTTGCAAGAGAGCGAGGGGAGAGAGGACGGGCAATCCTACACACGGGATTGTCAGCCCTCTCCCCTCCTCCCGAAGCAAGCAACCAAAGCGGAAAAAACGAAAAAAAAAAAAAAAAGTAGCAAGAGAGCGAGGGGAGCAGCAGCCCCCTTCCGGACATCGGAAAGGACGACCGCGGCTCCCCTCCCCTGCTTCCAGCTGCCCGCGATGATGGACGCCAAAAAGAGAGAGAGGGGAGAGGACGGGCAATCCTACCCTCGGGACTGCTTTGCTCCGGGAGGAGGGGAGAGAGGACTGGCAGTGTAAAGCGACAAAGCTACTTACTTTTTGCAGCCCCCTCCGGACATCAGCGAGGACGACCCCCTCTCCTGCCTCCAGCTATGTTGATCAACACTGACTATAGCTATTTTGATTATATCACTGCCTTATGATATCCAACAACAGCTTTCCCCAACTGTATCCATATGATAATCTTATATTTTATTTTGTACATTTTTCTCTTATTTATTTTTGCATTTGCTTTGAGTAGTGTATATATAATAGAGTGATAATATAGCTTACATGAATAACATTTCTTTTGCATTTAGTCTTGTTGTTTTTTATATATCATAGATAAGATGAATGCAAGTCAAGCATATGGTAGGATTTTTCACAATTAAATTTATATTCTCATTATGATTCTGTGCTCGATCGTTTTATGCATAATGCTTTACTAAAATTTCACTTCACTGAGTTTTTATATGCTGTATGAAATGCAATTAAAATATGTAGCAAAACAAACATTTAACTTCTGCAGCCTGAATAAGTGTAGCATCACTCAAATCTATTTTAGCTGTTATAGAAATATTCTTCTCTATTTTGGTACATTTATCTAGTTTTCTACTACTTCTGTGATGTAATTAATATTAATTTTTCTTTTAACTATGGGGGATGATGGAAACTATATAAAAATCAAAAGAAAAGTGGCCTTATGTTTGCAATCAGCATTTGGGATATGATGATATTTTAGGTGTAACAATCAGATGTAAATTTCCAAATTTGTGTTAAAATGTAATAACATAAAATGTAAATCTTTACAAAATATATAACTGTATTAGAGGGCAATTTTATTATTATCCACATAACGTATGCCTTGCCAAATTGCATATATTGCTCCAATTTGAAGAGCAAATGTATGTGCATAAGTACACTTTGAAAATCATCTGAAATAATGTACACAAACTAATCTGCACAAAGTTACAGCTGCTTTTTTGCAGCACATATGGTGTAAATCCCAACTTTGCACTGCCCCCTGCCTTCCCCTGGAATGCCTATTTCTTTGTGTGCATAAAAGTATGTATGAAGTTAGGGTATGTACATAATTTTATGTGTACAAAACCCAAACAATTGTATAAGGAGCTATATAATTATGCACATAAACTCATATTTTGTCCAAGCAAATTACTTTGAAAATGATCATCAGTGGACATTTTCCTTGGATTTCTATACCTCAGTTAAGGTGCCCAAATTAGATTCATCAAAATGCTATAAATTTCACATGAATATAGGTATGTTACTGCAATATGTGTTCAATGTATCACATCTGGTGATAATGTTTACTTTAGAGAATATCTAGACAAGCATTTTCTGAGTGAGAGAGAGAGAGAGAGACTCTATGAGGTGATCATAGTAGTCATCTTTTTATACCACTACTAGCCGTTAAGCCCGTTAAAACGGGCAAGATTCCATCATTCAGACCGGCACGGTTAGAGCCGCTCTGTTCTCCACAACTTCCCTTTTCCTTCCATGCCCTCCCACCTCCTCCACAACCCCTTCCCTCTCCCAGCCCTCCTCCACCACTCTTTTTTCTCTTCTCCAGAACTTCTTACCCTTCCCACTTGTTCAGTCATATCCTCTTCCCTTTTCCTTCCCCTCTCACCTTCCCTTTCCTTCCCCTTCTACCCTCTCCCTCAGCCCTCCTCCCACTCCATTTTTCTGTACTCCACAACTTTACCCTCCCCATTTACTCACATCCCCTTCCTTCTCCTCCCACCTCCTTCACAACCCCGTCCCTCTCCCTCAGCCCTCCTCCACTCCCGTTTTCTGTACTCCACAACTTTACCCTCCCCACTTACTCACATCCTCTTCCTTCCCCTCCCACCTCCCACCTCCTCCCTCTCCCATCCCTCCTCCACCACTCTTTTTTCTCTTCTCCAGAACTTCTTACCCTTCCCACTTGTTCAGTCATATCCTCTTCCCTTTTCCTTCCCCACTTACCTTCCCTTTCCTTCCCCTTCTCCCCTCAGCCCTCCTCCACTCCCTCTTTTTCTCTACTCTACTTTACCCTCCCCACTTACATCCTCTTCCTTCCCCTCCCACTTCCTCCACAACCCTGTCCCTCTCCCTCAGCCCTCCTCCACTCCCTCTTCTTCTCTCTGGCCCGCCTGACACTTAACCGCCGCCGCTGCTCCTCCATTGGAGATCTCCGGGGGGTCTCTCTCTCTCTCATTCGGGGAGAAGCAGCGGCGGCGGCACAGACACAGAAATGGTAGGTCTCCGGGGATCTCTCTCTCTCTCGCGCGCCTCTCCACCGCGCTCCACAGGGGTCGGTGATGAGGCACGTGCGAGAGAGAGACTCCCAGCGACCTCCCATTTCTGTAGCTGTGCCGCCGCCGCTGCTTCTCCCTGCGCGCGAGAGAGAGAGAGACATCCCCCCCCCCCCGGAGACCTTCTGTGCTGCCGCCGCTGCTCCTCCTCGCCGCTTCCAAGACAGCTGTCTGCTGGGCTCCCCTCTGACTGATGTGCTCTCACGCATGCGCAGTAGAGCTGCTCTCTACTGCGCATTTGCGGCACGTCGGTCCAAGCCCATTTATATGGTAGATAGGAAGGTCATCAAATAACTCTAGGTAATGTTCTGATGGGGGACTAGGGTTTTGGGGCCAGTTTTACATGCACAGTCAGACAAACGAACAACACAGTACACATCAGTGAAGAATGGATGTGATTTGGAATTAGGTAAGGTACACAAAGATGAGATTTCTACAATGCTCTCTCTCCCTAGAGAGGTACTATCAAGCCCCAAAACCCTAGTCCACCACCAAAGCATCACCTCAAGTTCCTAGAAGACCCTCCTATAGTGGTGTAAATGACAATTATGTGTGCTACCCTAGAGGTTCTTTTTCTCTCTCTTTCTGCTCTACTCTGTTCCTCTCCACTCTCCTATCCCTGTCCAAAAATACCCAAGACAGGTTTCACAATATTTCTCGCAAATCCCACTTCAGGCATTTCACACAGCTTAATGCTATGAAAAAAGGTGTAGTTACTTATTTCCAACATTAAAAGCATGAGATAACATGCATTATGCTATTGCACATTGTGTAATTGCCCCTCATTTTCATAAACCCCATCCAAAGTCCTCGTGATAACACAATAAAGCACTTTGATGAATGACCAGTGACATTTGCTATTAATCTTTAGTTGTTTCCCCTGCCCTCCCTTTCAGAGCACCCAAACACCCAAAGGATTGTGCCCTGCAGCCTGTTAAATACACTTCAGTTACTTTATTAAAATACCATTTCCTTGGGAGTTGGTTTCCTCTGTTTCACAAATCTGCTTCATGCTGCTGTGGAGACCTGACCTGGTCTGCTAGTGAACCCTTTTAGGCCTCAGAGGTGGACACAGACTTTCATGAGCCCCCCAGCAAATCTTAGAAGGGAACCTGAAAAATCTCTTCAGTCATTCTCCAACTGCATTCACACAGAGGACAATTTTTAAAACCTGGATAAATAGCAATTTACTTGGATAAATTGGCCTGGCTGAAAACTGTCCTCCTTATCCAGGCTGAAAGTTCACTTGGGGTGCTACACTACAGACGCTTACAACTTTAAACATTAGAGATCGGGCATTTTCAACAGCGGGTCCCTACATATGGAATGCCATACCCCCGGACCTCCGGCAAGAAACCTGTCTCCTAACTTTTAAAAAGAAACTCAAGACATGGTTGTTCGTTCGTGCTTTCCCCTGTTCCTAGAACAACATCACTGGTACAGAATCCAATTCATCAGTTCTTCGCCATACTATGACTAGCACTAAGTCCACATAAATCATGATATAACTTAAGAGAGGTTGGCTATTCTTAGCCTCCCCTCACAACTATTAGTATTTAGTATTTATCTGTTACCCCCTCTTCCTTTCCTTTTCCCAGTTCGATGCCCTTGTTCTATGTAACTTTACTACTGCTACTGCTGTCCATATTTATTGTTTGGCCTTGTTATTGTTAAGATCTTTGTTCTATGTAAACCGAGTTGATTTGATTTGTATCAAGAAAGTCGGTATAAAAAAGCTTTAAATAAATAACTGCCTTAAAAAAGAGGCTCTCCTGTGGGGGGGGGGGGGGGGAGAGGGTGCAGGAAGGTAACAGGAAGGAAAGCAGTGCAAACAGCTTTGATTTACTCCCATCAGCTGCCTCCACACCTAGGAGGTGCACATGTATGCAGGTGCGTTTAGTGCATGCACTTTGTAGGCTATTTCCAAAATTCCCTAGAATGTACATACACTAAAAGTGGCCACATATAACGCCAACACCATAGGATATTCCAAATTTCTACTACAGCATCTCAGTTTAGTGTATATTTAATATATACACACACACTGAAATAATTAAAACATTCAAGTCATATCATCTGATGTTTAATAGTTAGTTATTACCGCTAACAAATCTAAAATACATTTTTATAGCTTTGCCCAAATTATTTCATCTTCATGTTGTTCTTGGCCTTCTCCCAATTCCTGTTTTCTTTTCCATGTTACCTTTCTTTCTATACATCTTCCTTTTCCCACCTCTTATTCCCTTTTCATTTCTTTCTGATATTACTTTCATCTCACTTTTTCCATTTCTCTCTTCTCTGTCTCTTTCCTCCATTGGCACTCCTTGACATCTCTCTCTCCTCCCCCTCTCTCCCTACATGCTTCATCTGTCTTGGTCCTCCATTCCCCCTTCCTTGCACCTCTCGCTTCCCATATCTCAGCCCTCCATTTCTCTGTTTCTCCATCAAGCCCTTTCCTATTACTTGACTTCCTGACTCTCATGCCCAGTGCCCCAAATGGCCCTCTATTTCCCCCTTTGTTTCCCATTCTTTCCTGGCCCTCCAACACTCTCCATTTCTCATCCCCTGAACTCTTCTGTCTCTCATTTCTTTGTCTCACATCACCCAGCCTTCTAACTCTGCTCTTTCACTCCCTCAATTTCTGACCTCTACCAGCCCTCCAGTTTGGTCTTAATTATAACCCTCATCCCTCTAATGCCCTCTGTGATTTTCTACCAGTTAACTTTTGCAGCTAACTCTGCTCCTCCCCAGATCCTTCCTGCTCACCCCCAGAATGCCCCCTTCTTTTCTGGCTAATTTCCAGCTGGGTAATTTAGTCAGATAAAGGCTAAATATAGCTTTATCAGCCATTTAGACGGATAACTATTATGTTTTCTGTCTAAATGGATTTTGAATATGGACCTCTATATTTATAAAGATATTTATCTGTGATGTAGATATCTAATTCTGCATTATGCAGCCTGAGGTAATATCAAAACAATATTTCTTAATTTTCTAAAATTGATTTTAAACATAAATAGGGCTTACATTGCTAGGTTTTACTGATTAACACTGATAAAACACCCTTAAAAGTTGAAAAAGATGTTTATTGGACATATAGCAGAAAAACACCACTGTCTCAGTATCTCTCACCCCTCCCCTTGCTTATCAAAGATCCTCCACTCTGTTTTTGAGCTTTTTCCATGCTGATGACTCCTCGGCTGCATAAGGTTTTAGTAGCTGATGGGCTTTTATTCTTCTCCTCCTCCCACCAGCAAACTGCACAGCTGTTCCCAATGGTAAGCATCTGATCTTATGGGAGGGAAGACAGAAGGATCAAGATTGGGGAGCTTGAAAATGGTAAAGAAAGTGGTGGGGAGAATATTATCAAGCTGAGGTTGTACGAGGTAGAGTGCTGGAGTTGGGGTTATTTGAAAGAAGAGGATTGGGGCTGTGGGGAAAGAGTGATAGGTGAGAGGGTATGTGCTAGTAGTTAGGTATAATCCATTTTGGTTCATATCCAGAATATAGGAGCCATTCATAGTCCCAGGGGCACTATCATCTTCCTGGACTTCTAATTCTTCCTGCCATGTACACTACCCTACTGTATATCAGCCACTGGGATGCTGGGGTTCTACCGGCACAGAGGAGAAAAGCTTCTGGGGCTCTTTCTGCACAAGGTTGGGGATCATTACACAAGCATTCCAGTCCCACAAGTTCCACTCAATCTTTCTCACAATGGTACTCACTCCTGTAAATCTCAGCAGGCTTGTCCTTGAACTTGGAAATAATGGGCTGGACACTTGAAGTGGTATTCAAATAAAAATTTACTAGAAAACTTTATCAGAATCAAAAATAACATAAAAGAATCTGGCAGTCTCGTAGTGCAGTATATCAATAAAAAAGATATTTGTTTGCCAGTGTTAGAATTATTTGAGTAGTAGGAAAATAGACTGATTATATGAGTTACTAAAAAATAGTATTTCCTTGCCTGTGTTAGAATTGTTTGTGCTGTGGGAAAATAAACTTTGATTCTCTGAGCTAGTAAAAGATAGTATTTCTTTCCCAGTGTTTGACTTGTGAGTTTGCAAAGTTGAGAGAAGATGAGAGAGGATATGAGAATATGAGAGTTCTGGTACCTGGGCAATTAGTTGCTAGTTTGAATCCCATCCATTTCATTTTCATTTATTAATCACTTAACACAAAAAGGTCTAAGCGATTTACAATATAAATAACATTCATAATAAAAACATAAATATCAAAATAAAAATATAAGACATATAAAAACATTCAATAAACTAACAAACAAGAAATGATTACAAGCTGCAAATACCTAATAAAAGATGTCTAGCAGATTGCTATCAAAGAAATGCCTACTTCAAAAAGAAACTTTTTAAGAGAAGTCTGAATTTCTTAAGGCAGTCTTGTAACAGAAGATCTATTGATAACAAATTCCAAAAAATTGGTGCTGAAACCAAAAAAGCAAACTCCCTTATTACCAAAAGGCAGGCATGATGTACAGATGGTATATCCAAAAGTCTACGTTGAGAAAATCTCAGTTCTCGAGATGGTTTATAAATTTTCAATAAAACATTTGCCCATGAACAAGAATCTGCACTTAAGAGATTAACGATAGTCATGCCAATTTTGTAATGTTTTCTTGTTGGATTGGTAGTCACTTCAATTTTTCAAGTACAGGAGTGATATGATCGAAATGTTTAACACCAGTGATAAGTCTAGCAGCAGAGTTAAGAAGGAGTTGTAGTGAATATAGAGAATTATCTGGAAGGCCAAAATAAAGGTTGTTGCAGTAGTCAATATGCGGAAAGATAATTGCACGAACAATAATAAGAAAATCTTGATAATGTAAAAGATGACATAGACCAGCTAATATACATAATTAAAAAAAAACAAACCAGCTCTAATCACAGAATTGATTTGAGGTTGAAAAGATAGAGAGGAGTCAATACAAACACCTAAAATCCTCTCTCATTTGTTGATATATGAATTATCACTCCCACTAGGAGGAAAGCCTTCAAAATTAGTCAATTACAATTCAAATAACATTCAATTAACCTTGATTTTAGTGATTGATTAATTCTGGTCCTGCTGCTGGTCATTCACTAACTAATATTAATCACCCAGCTATCAAATTTAAAAACCATAGATTTTAAAAGAAATCTAATAAAAAAAACATTGGGAGTCACCATTCAGGAAAAGGATCTAGGTGACATCATTGATAATATATTGAAATCTTCTGCCCATTGTGCAGCCTCAGCCAAAAAAGCAAATAGAATGTTAGGAATTATTAGGAAAGGAATAGAGAATAAAAGAGAGAATAGCATAATGCCTCTGTATTGCTTCATGGTGCAACCTCATCTTGAGTACTGTGTGCAATTCAGGTCATCACATCTCAAAAAAGATATAGCAAAATTAGAAAAGGTACAGAGAAGGATAACCAAAATGATAAAGGGGATCAAATGATTTGCCTATGAAGAAAAGCTAAAGATGTTAGGATTCTTTAGCCTGAAGAAAAGACTGCTGAGGGGAGATATGATAGAAGTCTGTTAAATGAGTGGAGTGGAACAAGTAAATGGTAATCGTTTGTTTATCTTTCAAAGAATACAAAGACTAGGGGAGATACAATGAAGTTACTAGGTGATACATTTAAAACTAATAAGAGAAAATATATTTTACTCAATTCACAATAAAGCTCTGGAATTCATTGCCAGAGGATGTGGTAAAAGCTATTAGTGTAACTGTGTTTAAAAAAGGTTTGGACAAATTCCTGGAGGAAAAGTCCATAATCCATTATTAAGGTGGAGTTGCAGAAATCCACTTCTTAACCTTGGGATAAACAGCATGGTATCTATCTACCTATTTATTTATTTATTTTCCAACTTTTATATATCCTACACTCAGCAAAAGCTGCCCGGAATGGAGCAAAACCAACAACAGAATACATAATACACAATACAATAACACTTTGGATCAAATTCAGAGCTTAAAGACAAACTAGACCAACCCTTTCTCTTATCTTTTAGCAGCCTCCCCCCACCTCACCCCTGGAATAACCAGGCCTTTCTCTTCTTCTTGAAGGCCAAATAATTAGAATTAAGCCCAATATCTGATGGAGCAGAGTTCCATAATTCAGGACCCCTCTCAGAGATCACTCTATTCCTACTCCTTATGACCTGGATTGGCCTCTGTTGGAAATAGGATACTAGGCTTCATGGACCTTTGGTCTGATCCAGTATGGTAAATCTTCTGAACTTATGTAAAAAGTTCAAGAACCCTAATCACATTTAACAATGCTTAAATTTAGACATACCTACTCCTTAATCAATCTTTAAGAATTTATCAACAAATTAAGATGCAGACAGAAGCCAAGCAGCAGAATGGGGGCTATCCAATGTATGATTGTCTACATGTTGGCGAGAAGTTGTATGTATACACCTGGTGCAAAGCGCTTCTGTCTCTCAGAGAATGAGTGTCATCTCTGGCAGCCAGAGTTGCAGACCCGGAGGAATTGAGGCAGAAAGAAAGGTATATAGAGGAGACCTTCAGGAGCATAGTAGAGCAGTCCGAACTCCAGTCTAGCAGCCCTTGTGCTGCTTTGATGAAGCAAGGTCTACTGGCAGGAGACCATCATCTTGGTGTGGCAGGAAGTGATTCTGTATCTAGGACCTGCCCTCCAGGTGATATTTTATAGAGATGTGTATCGTGTGATCGATCGTCTTAACGATCGATTTCGGCTTGGGGGGGAGGGAATTGGATCGTCGCGGTTTTGTTTTTCTAAATATCGTGTAAATCGTGAATCGGGGGAGGGCGGGAAAACCGGCACATTAAAACATCCCTAAAACCCACCTCGACCCTTTAAAATAAATCCCCCACCCTCCAGAACCCCCCCCCCAAAATGTCTTAAATTACCTGGGGTCCAGTGGGGGGGTCCCGTTGTGATCTTCCACTCTCGGGCGTCGGGTGCGTTGATAGAAAATGGCGCAGGCGCTACCTTTGCCCTGTCATATGACAGGGCAAAGGTAGCACCGGCGCCATTTTGGTTCGTGTTCCCTGACGTCACGAGTGTAGAAGATCGCTCCCAAAAGTCCCTGGGGGTCCAGCGGGGGTCCGGGAATGACCTCCTGCGCTCGACTTGTGTTGCCATACGGCCGGCGCCATTTTGCTTTGCCGTACAGCAAAATGGCGCCGGCCATACGGCAACACGATTCGAGTGCAGGAGGTCGTTCCCGGACCCCCGCTGGACTTTTGGCAAGTCTTGTGGGGGTCAGGAGGCCCCCCAAAGCTCGCCAAAAGTCCCTGGGGGTCCAGCGGGGGTCCAGGAGCGATCTTCTACGCTCGTGATGTCGGGGAACACGAACCAAAATGGCGCCGGCGCTACCTTTGCCCTGTCATATGACAGGGCAAAGGTAGCACCGGCGCCATTTTCTATCAACACGCCCAACACCCGAGAGTGAAAGATCACAACGGGACCCCCCCACTGGACCCCAGGTAATTTAAGACATTTTGGGGGGGTTCGGGAGGGTGGGGGATTTATGTTAAAGGGTCGGGGTGGGTTTTAGGGATGTTTTAATGTGCCGGTTTTCCCGCCCTCCCCCTTCCCCCGATTTACGATTTTTGACGATAAATCGGGGGAATTCCTATTAAATATCGCCTCTAACAATTTTTGACGATTTAAAATATATCGGACGATATTTTAAATCATCAAAAAATGATTCACATCCCTAATATTTTATCCTCTCACACCTAGGATGTGTCTCCAGGGGTCTGTGTCCAAGAGGGAAGGGTTAGGACAGCTGTTGAAGTAGGTAATTTGATCATTAAGAAAGTAGATAGCTGGGTGGCTGGTAGGCATGATGATCGCTTGGTAACTTGCTTGCCTAGTATGAAGGTAGTGGACATCACATGCTACCTAGAAAATATCTTAGAGAGTGCTGAGGAGGAGCTAATATATGTGGGTACCAATGACATAAGAACATTCAGCAGGGAGGTTCTGCAGGCTAAATTTTGGATCTTAGGTGAGGAGTGCGATAAATCACAAGTAGCACAAAGGTCTAGGTAGACCTTGACATCAAGATGTAAAACCATAAAATAGATGGGAGGAAAACCTTATTTTCTTTTTGTCTTTCTGGGGACAAAAACATTATCTAATATAACCAACAGCCAAACAAACAGGGTGGGAGAACTAAACTAAGAACCAAAAGGCAAACAACATGGAGGCACCAGAACTCCCATGCTGGTATGCAGAAGGCATGGCTGATAGGCATCTTAACATCATGACCCTCAAGATGGTATATCAAGAGCTGGTAGGTAGAGTGGTAGAAGCAACTAGTATTGCTGAGAGATAGAAAGACTGCTAAGGTGAAGGATACGTGGTTTTGTGGCATGATAGAGTGGCACTGGAGATGTCTGTCTTCCTCTGGAAGATTTAGTAAACAGAATGATGTCACTATCCATTTTGTCATCAAAAAAGGAAAAAAAAACTATAAATCACCATGGTGAATCCAATCAAAGTATAAAAGAACCAACAGTCTAAGATAGACCACCAATTTTGAATTAGAAACCTTCATACAAATATGCTAGAAAACTTTAATTTACTAATGGCTATTTGGTACAAGACCTAAACAAATTATTTAGGTGATCCAGCTTACAAAATAATCATTGGCCTCACTAATTCTTTCTTCATTTAAAAAAAAATTCTTTTTATATTTGCAAGAAATGTGTTCTTTTATGTATTACCACAGTTCATTTCAATTAAGGCACGAAAATAAGCAGCACTTATCTTCTATCACAAAACTGGTGAACCTTTCCATAGCCATACAATGCCACAAAATGGCTGTCTGACATGACGTGTTTCATTTTGAAACTTCATCAGAGGCAGTAAATGCAAGCATCCAAACAAACTGAATCATTCATCAAAATGAGTTTTGGTGTTAATTCATGTGATAATAAAGCTAGCGCGCAGTGTGAATGCAGTTTGGGCAGGATTTATGAAAATGAAGGTCAATATTGGACCATGCGATAGCATAACCTGGCATTAGTCTGTGTGATATGCCCATAATGCAGTTCATGATAAATTATTAGAATTGCATTTTGGGAGGGGGAGAGAAAGAGAGAGAGAAACTATATACAATAGGGTCATATTAGTCAAGTATTTATATCTCAATAGGAGGGCCATCTAATAACTCAAGGTGAGGTGTTGGTATGGGTTTAGGGTTCAGTTTCTTATGTAGAGTGAGAAGTATGAACAGCACAGTACACCTCAGTGAAGATTTGACATCATTTGGAATAAGGAAAGTCTTACAAAGATTAAATTTTGTACTATGTTATCTCACCCTAGCTTGATGGTACCCTGTTATAGAATCCATCAAGCTAGGGTGAGAGGACATAGTAGAAATTGTTACTGATGTATTTTGATGAATGATTGCATTAAACAGTGTCCATTTGTGACATGAGCTTGTATTTCATTCCCTAGAACTTGATCTTTCTGCTGGGTGGTATTTTGGTTTTTCTTGTGAAATTTGCATTCTGATTGAAACTTTAGTCACAATCAGAACATGAAAATGGTCTCTACTCAGTGTGGCTTTACTGGCAGTTTGTGAGGTTTGCTATATTAAGTAAGCTTTTCCCATATGCTGTAGCTGAACACAGCCTCTTCCATATCTTGATTTTCTGGTTTTCCATGACTTCTATCTTTCTTCTGAAACTCTGACCACATTCAAAACATGGAAATGGTCTCTGGTCTGCATATATTTTGTTCTGCCTTCATTTCTTCCTTCTGACGGAGGGATTTTGTCGACAAAATATCCCAGTACAACCAAAAAACAGAGTGGGAGAACCAGGCTGGGATTGTAGAGGGATACAACAAAACAAAGAAACATAAAACAATGGAGGTTGAAGAAAAACTTGTATTTTTTGTCTTTTTTCACATTTTATTCTGGGGAGAAAACACCCCAGTCTAACCAACAAACACAGTGGGAGAACCAGACTGGGATCATAGGGTGAAAGAACAAAACAAAGAACTGTAAAACAGATGGAGGGGGAGAAGAAACTTGTATTTTTGTTTTTAATTTTTCACAAATATATTTCTGGGAGAAAGCATACAAACCAGTATAACCAAAAAACTAACAACAGCAAAAAACAGAGAGACACCGAAACTCCAATGCTCATAAATCATAGGCATGGCAGGTAGGTGAAGCAGTATCAGCAAGACCCCTAAGGTGGTATAAGGAGTATGGCAGGCAGGCAAAGTGGTATCAGTAAGATACCTGTGGTGGTGTAAGGGGCATGACAGGCAGGCAGAATGGTAATAGTAAGGCTCCTAAGATGGTATACAAGATAATGCAATCAGGTAGAGTGGTAACAGTAAGACCCTTGTGGGTGGTATAAGGGGCATGGCAAGCAAGCAGAATGGTAACAGTAAGACCCATGTAGTGGTACAAGGGGCATGGCAGGCAGGCAGAATGATAATAGTAAGACCTCTGTGGTTGAACAAGGGGCATGGTATGCAGGAAGGCAGGCAGGCACAACAATAATAGTAGGACCCCTAAGGTAGTATACAGGGTATAGCAGGCAGTGCAGTAACAATAAGATCCTTCTAGTAGTATAAAGCCCATGGCAGGCAAGCAAAGTGGTAACTGTAAGACCCCTAATGTGATACAAGAGGCAGGCAGGTAGGTAGCAGGTAGGCAGAGTAGTAACATTAAGACCCCTGTGGGTGGTATAAGGGGCATGGCAGGCAAGCAGAGTGGTAACACTAAGACCGGTAGTGTATGGGGTATGGTAGGCAGGCAGAGCAATAAGATTAAGACCCGTAAGATGGGGTATGGCAAGTAAGCACAGCAGCAGCATGGCCTTCAAGATGCTTTCATTCATCTTGCCACACACTTGGAAAATCTGGAAACCCAAGCAAAGGTAGATTGATTTTATAAAACACTAGTGTTTCTATCAATTGTGGTGCCAGCCTTGAGTGATGAAGGCTCACAATATTATCTGTGATTGAGAAGACACGTTCACTGGGCACACGGTGGTGGGCAGGAAAGATAGAGCTGAGGAACCTTGGCTAGGTCTGGACAGATGGTGTACTTGTGTGCCCGATATGCCAGTGCATCTTTGTCCATGTTTTCAATGGACTATGTGAGATTGCATGTCACAGACATTTGTGGTGGAGTCTCCTTTGCTGGACTGGACCAAGAGTCCTTCTTGACAACATTTATAGATATGGTCTGTGCCAGGAGAGATAGTTTTTTTGTGGGCAATGCGGTTTTGACGTGTTGAGGTAGAGGGGGAATTACTAACAGACAGACTGCTGCTCTTGCTTGCATTACTCTCTGAAGTGGCCACTGTTTCCTGTGCTTTATCCCTACTCTGGCTTTGTCTCTGGTGCACCACGTGACAGAACTCCTATACCAGCATCTCCTTCATGATGCTAGGGTTGGAGGATTAGACTTCCTCTCACCCATGGATCACAAATTGTAACAAGCATGTATGTATGGTGTTCCGTGGGAGGTTTTAGTCTCTCTTCCACCTGCTGATGGAAGCGCTTCAACTTTTTCTCCAGAAAATTTACTATAGGAATGACCCCACCCTGGGTGATCCTTCTAGAACTTAGGACCTCCATGGCATCCTTGAAAGGCTTCACGATTTGTACCAGCTGCAACATGAGGAGTGAGTGTCAGCCTGATTCCAGGTGTCTGCCTGCTTGCCTGTTTCCATCAAGGGGCCTGTTCGGTTTGAAATTCTGCTGCTCCCCTCTGTGCCTTGAGATGCCAGCTCCCTGGACCATCAGCTCTGTCCCCCTGTAATATCATTGGCAGTGCAGGCATTAAAGGGAGACCCGCGACACCGGAGGTGCTCGTGCCAGTGGGGCACATGCCCCTTCATGCGCACTCGAGTGAGAGTGAACATTCTGTTTTCATTCTATTTATGTTTTGTGTTACGCTCGCCGCCCACGGCAATCCCGTGGTGTGGCCCTCATACCTTGCTACACAGCCTGCAGGACCCAGCTCTCCCTCACTGGCGGCAGTGGGCCGCTGGCCCCCGACCTCGGGTGTCCACCAGCATCATATCCTGGCATCTCCAGCCGGGACGCCTCCGTTCAGCGAGTCTCTCTGCATGGGCCGTGGAGCGATGCCTCCCCCTAGGCACGTGCATGCACCACCTTGACGCTTTTAAAGGGCCTGTGGTGGCAACCGGGCCACGGACCCCGGATGATACGTCACACCCTGCAAGGTATATATACTCCAGTGTTCCACAGAAGCTTTGTCTTTGCAACAGGTCTCCTTGGTTAGCCTATTCCTGGTTTCCAAGTGCTCGTTGCCTCCTCGTGTTCCTGATCCTGTTCCTGTGTCTTTGGTTCCTGGTTCTAGTGTTTGTCTTGTCTTTGTGTGCTGATTAACTACCTAGCTTGACCTCTGCTTTGCCCGACTATGCCTGCCTTCTCCATGCCTGACCTCTGCTTTGCCCAACTACGCCTGCCTTCTCCAAGCCTGACCATTGCTTCACCTGACTACACTTGCCTTCTCTGCACCCTGACGCTTGCTTCGCCTGACCAGGCTTGCCTTCTCTGCACCTTGACCTTAGCTACAGACTACTACGCTTCTGACTCTTCCAAGTCCAGAGTTCCATGTTGCTTGCTACACTACCTGAGTGCTGCCAGTCCTAAATCCAGCTTGACAGAGATTCATCTGTCCCTATCCTCTGGACGTGGATGATTTAGGCTTCAGCCTTCCTCTGCTCAGGCACCCTCTGTCTCTGCTGGTTCTTTGGTGCTTGAGTTCCAGTTCCACATCTCATCCATCTGCTAGCTGCTGTCTCTGGGCTGAACCATCTGCTACCTATACTAAATCTCGAGGCCCGCCTAAGTTCTGCCGGCCCCAGCACCCAAAGGCTCAACCCAAGGGGAACGTGGGCTGGTATAGGTGAAACTTCAGTGGCCTCTCGCTTCATCCCACTCCACCTGCTGATGGTGGGGACCTGTAGGCCACTGCCTATGAATTGCTCCAACCCCACCTCAGCCCAAGGATCCACCTCCAATGCAACAGATTGCAAAGGCCATGGATTCGGTGGAGCCACATGCTCTCCAGGCCATCCCAGGTCTGGCTTCCAAGATACAAGAACAGCAGCAGTTCCTTGAAACATTGGCCTCTTCCATGGATCATCTTCATGTCCGGGTCAACGCCCTCATCCACACTCTGACTCCTCCTCTGCCACAGCCTTCTCCATCATCGTTACCTCATACCTTGTTGGCACTACCAGCACCTCCACATTTCAATGGAGATTCCAAGCTCTGAGGAGGGTTTTTAAACCAGTGCTATATGCAATTTGCTCTGCAGCCTTCCATCTTCCAGGACGACGTCACTAAAGTCACGTTCAACCTGTCTCGCCTTGAAGGGAAGGCCCTGGCTGGGCCTCCCCCCTGTGGGAATGATCAGACTCTTTGTTAAGAGAGCTGGTTCAGTTCGTGGCTGTGTTTTAAACAGACTTTTGACGATCCAGGGAGGCATGCTGTAACAAGCACTAATCTACTACACCTTCGACAAGGACATCAAAGTCTATTTGACTATACCATTGACTTTCGGGCTTTAGCTGCTGAGCTGGGTTCACTGAGAAGCGATAAGCTGCATTAGAAAAATGCTTCACTGTGATATGTTGCCTTTGTGGTCTCCTTGCCAAAATGTCCTGCTCAGGCTCTGACAAGAGCCTGAGCCTGAGCTTGAGCCAGCCCTTCCCTGACTCACAGGGAAGGGCTGGTTGCCATAGTTAATTGCACCTGTTTCCCCATTCATTTATATGGCCCATAGAGTTTAATAGCCTATAAAAATGAATGGGGAATGAAACAATGGGACAAATAGGATTATTTTCATTTGTGGGACGTCTTCCATTTATTTTGAGGAGCACAAAAAAAACAATTGATGTCATGTTAGTTTCAGAATGCCCTTTTGTTTTAAATGAATGCTCATCCCTAGCAGCACACAAAGTGAGTTTGCCAGACTCAGTAATCCCCACAGGAGTTGCCTTAAGTTGCATCAGGATGAAGCAGTTCCATAGTGAACAACTCTTTTGTGCAGGGTCTAACGAGTGGAACTAAATTCATTTTACAAACCTCTCTAACTTTGGCATTTGAAACTGGACAAATAATATTTGGTGTTTAATGTTGTATTTTGGCCATAGAGGGAGTTACTGTATTCAGTGGTGTTAGTAAAAGTAAAAAGTAATGGATGAGTCATCAGATCTCAAGGGTTGGTGACAACAATGACTTGACTTTGGTTTTTCATTGGATACTGAATAAATGAAGGCATAGGAATTGAAACTGGGCAGTGAGTAGTGTTGACTGTATAAGAATCTGAGTGGGAGCAATTCTTTGGCTTTTCTTAGACTCTTGCTGTGCGTAAGGCCTAGTCATGAGATCTGACAGATTTGAGAACTCTCTCATCTGCAATGCCTCATGGTGGGAGGAGAAGATTGGGGGGGACTGGTTTTGATCAGCACTGTTGTTTCACCCATTGCCAGTTGGGAAATCTGTACTCAAAAATCAACAGATGATTATATTATCAGGATTTCTTCAGGATCAGGTCCTGAATTAACAGAAAATCCACATCAGCTAAGATTCAGCAATCCTCAGTGACTTTATATGAAATTGACTTGTTGGTACAGAAAGGATAGTCTTTTTAGATGTATTGAAGCCACACACTACATGGGCAGCTGATTCTGTGATTGCTAGGGTGCCACTAAATTTTGAGGGAAGAATTTCTAATGTTTCCTGTTTCTGGGCTCTCCAGCTTGATATTTACAAATAAATCTTACATTGTATGCCATACAATAGTTAGAAAATGGTACAACTCAAGGACATAATATGAAATGTAAAATGAAGAAGAATTCTGGGTCAGTTGATCAGTTAAAAAAGAAGAATCAGCTTTGATGAAAACTGATATAAATAAAATTACTGATGAGTGGAATTAGCAAGATCTCTCTCTTTTGCCATGGATAAGTAGACTGCTTTATTGTCAAGATAAAATGAAGCCAGGTCTAATAATATTTGTGTTGAACACTTAAGATTAATAGGTCTTACAGAAGGATGCAAAGATAATTGTCCAGATTCTACAGAGGAAAGCTATAAATGCATTCATAGAAAAAATTCTGGATATTTACCTCAAATGTCTTTTAAAGCCTATTAAGCCATATGGCATAGTTAACTGAGATTTATTTTTAAAATTAGAGAAGCCAGAAGAGGAGTGCTGCTAGACAGAAATGCATAGCAGGGCAAAATATTTGGAATCTGGACTGAAGGTTAGTCCTGCTCTGCTGGTAACTTCTGTACTGAGTATGCAAAGAATATATAATGAATTCAGTTAAAAAGAAGAAAATGTATTGATATATAGATTCTTCAAGAATTAACAACAATCTACAAAGGTTAAATGGCAATAACCCTCAACTTACGATTACCAAAAACTGTTTTCAATGTATGAGGGAAACTGTAAAATACAGTGTTAAATTCTTATTTAATTATTAAAATATCGGGAATCGGTATCAGAGTGTTCAGTGCTGCAATCTCCTGAGCTCTTGCCCATGAAGGGCTACAACCCGTCTCATATACACGCACTTTGGGGTAGATTTTAAAAAAGTACGCCCGCACGTACTTTTGTTTGCGCACCAGGCGCAAACAAGAGTACGCCAGATTTTAATAGATACGCACATAGCTGTGCGTATCCTTTAAAATCCGGGGTCAGAGCAAGCAAGGTTGTGCAAAATCGACAGCCTGTGTGTGCCGAGCCACACAGCCTGCCTCCGTTCCCTCCGAGGCCGCTCCGAAATCGGAGCGGTCTCAGAGGGGTCTTCTTTAAACCCCCCCGCCCCTTCCCCTCCCTTCCCCTACCTAACCCACCCCCCCAGCCCTATCTAAACACCCCCACCTTTGTTTGACAAGTTACGCCTGTCTGAAGCAGGCGTAACTCGCGCGCGCCAGCCACGCTATTCCCCAGCCCGGGAGCAGGTTCGGAGGCCTTGGCCACACCCCCGAAATGCCCCCGGGCCAGAGCCACACCCGTGGCCCCGCCCCCGGATGACGCGCCCCGACACGCCTCCCAGGAAAGCCCCGGGACTTACACGCGTCCCGGGGTTTGCGCGCTGCTGAGCCTATTCAACATAGGCTCGGCATGCGCAGGGGGAACTTGAGGCAGGTTTTCGGGGGGTACGCACGTATCTTACGCGCGTACCCCTTTGAAAATCTGCCCCTTTATGCTCATGTTTTAAAATCTGCTTCTTATTGTAACATCATTTACTTCATCCCGTTTAGTATATTTTTTATTTTTACTTCATAAATGAAATCTATTCTAAATGTACCCTTAAGTGAATTCTCTCAATATTTTAATACGACATCTCTTTTCTTTTTTAACTACTATCTCTGTTGCCTTCTAGTTTGCTGCTTCTTATTGTTGCCTGCCCGACATTGATAAGGTAACCAAAGTGCTCTGTATTTTTAGGAACAACGACAAGTCCCCTGAAGCAGGAGTGAACTGCATGCTGAAACATTGTCAATGTCGGGCAGGCAACAATAAGAAGCAGCAACGTAGAAGGCGACATTTTATTTTATTTTATTTTATTTTTTAGTGCTTTTTTATACCGGCATTCATGATACAGATCATATCATGTCGGTTTACAAATAACCGGGGTTGTAGCCTAACTAAGTATTAACATGGTATAGAGAAGACAAAACGTTACAATGAACAGAGGTGCAGGAACTGGGAGGAGGAAGATATAGCAGACAGTAACTGGATAAACTGTATCAATTATTTACAAAGTATTGATAAATCTGTAGTGAAGAGCTGGAGGTGCTCTGGGATTATGGAAAGGCCTGTTTAAACAACCATGTCTTAAGCCTTTTTCTAAATGTCAACAGGCAAGGTTCTTGTCTGAGCTCTGGGGGAATAGCGTTCCAAATGGTTGGTCCAGCTGTGGAAAAGGCCCGTTCTCTAATGGTTAAATGGTGAGTGGATTTTGTTGTGGGGGCATGTATGGATCCTCTGTAGGCTTCTCTGATCAGTCTGGAGGACGTGTGAACTTTGAGTGGGAATTGAATATCCAAGAGGGCTTTGTTGTTAATGGTTTTGTGGATGATGGTTAGGGGACTTGTGTAAAATTCTGAAGCTGATTGGTAACCAGTGCAAATTTCTCAGGATGGGCGTGATGTGGTCTCTTCTGCAAGTGTTTGTTAGGACTCTGGCTGCCGCGTTTTGAAGCATCTGCAGCAGTTTGGTGGAGGAGGCAGGTAGACCAAGCAAGATAGAGTTGCAGTAGTCTATTTTAGAGAATAAAACAGCTTGGAGTACCGATCTGAAGTCTTGGAAGTGCAGCAATGGTTTAATTCTTTTTAGTACCTGCAGTTTGTAGAAGCAGTCCTTAGTAGTATGATTAATGAATTTTTTTAGATTTAAATGGTTGTCGATTAATACTCCCAGGTCTCTTGCGTGGGAGACCACAGAATTGGGTAATGGTATTTGCAGGGTGTCACTGTCATCTGTAGAAATGAAGAGTAGTTCAGTCTTGGTTGAATTGAGTATTAAGTTTAACTTAGTGAGGAGGGAGTTGATTTCTTGGAGGTAGGTGTCCCAAAACTTGAGTGTTTTTGTAATAGACTCTGATATGGGAATCAGGATTTGGACGTCGTCTGTGTAAAGATAGTGTTTTAAGTTAAGGTTCGTAAGTAGCTGGCATAGGGGAAGGAGGTATATATTAAAGAGAGTAGGGGATAAGGAGGAGCCTTGGGGAACTCCTAGTGATGAATTGATGCGGGTGGATTCTTTATTATTGATTCTGACCTTGAAGCCTCTGTTGGTGAGAAAAGATTTGAACCATCTTAAGGAGGTTCCTTTTATCCCGATATCAGATAGTAGGTTGATGAGGATAGAATGGTTAACGGTGTCGAAGGCCACTGAGAGGTCGAGGAGTATCAGTAGGAAGGATTGTCCCTTGTCCAAACCCATGATAAGGTAGTCCGTTAGTGAGAGGAATAGGGTTTCTGTACTTAGAGTTTTGCGAAATCCATACTGGGAAGGATGTAGTATTTTGTGGTCTTCAAGATAGTCTGAAAGTTGTTTGTTAACTATCTTTTCCATGATCTTGGCTATGAATGGCAGATTGGAAATGGAGCGGAAGTTATTAGGTTCTTTAGGGTGTAGGTTTGGTTTCTTGAGGAGAGGTTTGAGAGAAGTGAGTTTTAGGTCGTCCGGGAAGATTCCTTGAGATAGTGAGCAGTTTATGATATTGGCCAAAGATTGGAAGATAGTGTCAGGTACCATTAGAAGTAATTTTGTTGGTATTAGGTCGAATGGGTGGGAGGATGGTTTCATTTTCTTTATTATAGATTCAATCTCCAAGGCGGTGGTGGGTTCGAACGATTCAAGTGTGAACCATTTGTTTGAGGCATAATAGGAGCTGGGGGGAGCGATAGGGTTTGGGGGTAAGAGGGTCAAGAGGTTGGCAATTTTACTTTGGAAGAATGTAGCAAGTTCGTTAGCTTTAGATTGTGCCTGGTCGTTGGGAATGGGTGGGGTGCTGGTTTGTGTGAGTTCTGATACATAGGTGAATTGTGCTTTGGCATCGAATACAAGGTTGTGAATTCTTTGAGCATAGAAATCTCTTTTTGTCCGTAGGGTGGCATTTCTATAATGGTGGAGGGTGGATTTGTAGGTAGATAGTGAGCTGGGGCAAGGTGTCTTGCGCCATTTGTTTTCTTTCGTTTGAGTTTTCGGAGCTCATTGGAGAACCAAGGTTGTTTTCTGTGCGAGGAAGGGTTGATTTTTTTTTGTTACTAGTGGACATACTTTGTTAGCTATTGACTCAGTGATGTTTTGCCAGGAAAGTATTGCTGAGTTGGGGGTTGAGAGGTCTAGGTGAGGTAGTTTTTCGGACAGATGATTGCTGAGGGTATCTGACATCAGTCATAGTAGTTAAAAAAGAAAAGAGATAAGTTGTATTAAAATATTGAGAGAATTCACTTAAGGGTACATTTAGAATAGATTTCACTTATGAAGTAAAAATAAAAAATATTCTAAACGGGATGAAGTAAATGACGTTACAATAAGTGCGTGTATATGAGATGGGTTGTAGTCCTTTGTGGGCAAGAGCCCAGGAGATTGCAACACTGAACACTCTGATACCTTAATAATTAACTAAGAATTTAATTAACACTGTATTTTACAGTTTCCTTCATACATTGAAAACAGTTTTTGAATTATAGATTGCCATATACTTATATTTTATAATCTTTCAAGAGTTATGCAAACTAGTTACAAAATATTTGCCTGAATATTTGTCATTGATGTCTGAATTTACTAAATGCCATGGTATCTATTTCATCCAATCAAAGTAAAAGAGCCAGCATCCTGCAGAACCATGCGGGAGCACTTTATAACTAGGTGGGTACCATTCCCTCCCCTTTCATAAGCCTTCTGACTCACCAGATCTGCAGGGAAGTGGGAGATCTCTTTCCTTTCAGCTACAGCACTGGTCAGCTGTAAGGAGAGGAGGAAGTGTGCTGACCCTCCCCCTGTTTTATTTCTCCTGATGCCTTGTTTGCTCCGGTCCACATGGAGTTGGTTCAAACAGACAGACCCTTCCTGTTTATCTGGCAGACCGTGCTGGTCCCCTATTCCTTTGCATTGAAGGTGACCCTGTATACCCAAGAGAAAGGTTGGCAGCACGAGGGGAAAGGGGATGCGTGATTTAAACGACAGAAGCAAATCTTTCATTCGCCGCCTTTGCTTGCAGCCTCTGTGTCTCATCTTGTGTGCAATGCTACCTGCCTCTTTCCCTTTCTGTTCTTCTTCCCCTTGCTGGATCCGTTCACTTTGAATTGATACTGTTTGAATAACTGTCAGTCAAGTATTCTTCCTTCTTATGCATTGCGACCAAATCTTGTACACAGTGCATGCCTTTACGTTTGACAATCGCTCCATGGTGAGACCGCACCTTGAATACTGTGTACAATTCTGGTCACCGCATCGCAAAAAAAGATATAATTGCGATGGAGAAGGTACAGAGAAGGGCAACCAAAATGGTAAGGGGAATGGAACAGCTTCCCTATGAGGAAAGGCTGAAGAGGTTAGGACTTTTCAGCTTGGAGAAGAGACGGCTGAGGGGGGATATGATAGAGGTGTTTAAAATCATGAGAGGTCTAGAACGGATAGATGTGAATCGGTTATTTACTCTTTCAGATAATACAAAGACTAGGGGGCACCCCATGAAGTTAGCATGGGGCACATTTAAAACTAATCGGAGAAATTCTTTTTCACTCAATGCACAATTAAACTCTGGAATTTGTTGCCAGAGGATGTGGTTAGTGCAGTTAGGGGTAGATTTTAAAAAGCATTTACTCGAGCAAAACTGGTTTTTGCTCGAGTAAATACACTTTACTCAAGTAAGTGGGCTTTTCAAAATTGCTACAATATATGCCATTGAATTGTCCATAGGATTTACTCAAGTAAGTGCACTTTACTCGAGTAAATAGCTTTTGAAAATTGCTACGATAGTATGTCACATTTACATGCGTAACTCCTTTGAAAATGACCCCCTTAGTGTAGCTGTGTTTAAAAAGGATTGGATAAGTTCTTGGAGGAGAAGTCCATTACCTGCTATTAATTAAGTTGACTTAGAAAATAGCCACTGCTATTACTAGCAACAGTAACATGGAATAGACTTAGTTTTTGGGTACTTGCCAGGTTCTTATGGCCTGGATTGGCCACTGTTGGAAACAGGATGCTGGGCTTGATGGACCCTTGGTATGTATGTATGCCTCAGTATGGCATGTTCTAAAATATTATGTTTATTGTATTACTGGTGCAATGGGGTGCTTGAAGGAATTTTTTTTTTGGGGGGGGAGCCTGAGGGGATTACGTTGTCAGGATTTGGTTGCTGCCCAAGCCTTTGTTGAAATTGCTTGTCCTAGCCCAGTGGGGGACTGGCCTGGCGATGCAGGATTGGTCCCTTACCATTGGTGGCCTGAGTCACATCCATGAATTGGGCACAGGGCTGAATCAGACCCTTATTATCCATTGCAGTTGGGCCTTTCTAGATGCAGCAGGCCTTGGTAATGTCTTTGCAAGGTTAGTGGAATAATGATCCCTTAGGGCATCCATCCCCCTCAAAAAGGGATTAATCATTAAGAAGCTTTAAGCACACAATTAGATTCTCTTGTCCAGTCCATAATACAGTTGCGGCCAATTTCTCCAACTCAAACTTGTTGTAGTGTGTTCTCTTTTGTTATGACTGGGGGAGGGATAAGGTTAGACCTTACCCAGTTTAAAGTGAAAACAAACTTGTAAACTTTTCTTTTTATTAATAATTTAATGTATTTTGTTAATATTTTGCCAAAATTATTTTGCACATAAATCATGATGTATGCACAGAAAATATGATTTGTACATACAAACCATGTTTTCTGCACCAAAAACACAACATAGGCACACAAAAAATGTTTTGTGCACATATATCACAAGTGACTTGAGTTGGGGCTCACCTCTATATCCCTAATTCACGTTTTGGGCACACAGACTTTTAGAAACACAACTTTTATGCACACAAATCATATTCTAAATTAAAAAATGTACACAAGCCCTATTTTATGTGCAGAAAACATTATTTGCACATGTAAACCATGTTTTATGTGAATAAAGTATAATGTAAGTACACCAAAAGATTTTCTTTTTCATGCATTGGAAATATGATTTGTGCACAAATCATGTTTTCTTTGTGTAAATCCTGAGTACAGAAGTACAGGATCCCTGTACTGCCAACTTCAGATATAGCCCTATAAACTAACAGTGCCCCAATGAACTTACTCCATCTCTGAGCGAGAGTTAAATTTTGAGCATTCACAAAAAATACTTCTCACCATTTTGTGGGAGAGGTGTAATGGCTAATGCCTTCTTTAGTGTAAGATTTTCATGAGAAAGTGGTAACCAATATGCACAGTTTTACAGGCACATTTTTTGTGCACAGAACTCCTTGTGCATCAAGATTAAAGTATGCACACAAAATGTGTGGGGAACTGTGGGTCAAACTGCGCATTCTGCTGAGTGTGTCTTATTACATCAGGCTGTAAGATTGCAGCTGAGGCAATGAAGGGTGAAATGATTTGCCCAGGGTCATAAAGGGTGTCAGAGAAATTTGAGCCCTGGCTTCCCTGGGTCGCAGCCTGCTGCTCTAATCACTGATCAAGCAAAATAATTTTGTTTTATAATAGGTTTCCTTGGAAAGAATTTCTATTAGAAAACTTTTAAACTCACTTGGGAAATTACATTTTTTTCCCCTTTTTTAAAAAATATATTTCATATAGATTGTTAATGTGTTACATGTAAGTTGTTGACATAATAAAGCATATTCCTTTATATTACTACTACTATTGAACTTTGAACCTTTTCCGTTGGAAAGAAATCAGTAGAGTTAGGGTTCATGAAATGAAACTCCAGGGGGGGTGATTCAGAACCATCAGGAAACATTTCATCACAGAGAGGGTGGTGGAAGCCTGGAATGTCCTTCCAGAGGAGGTGGTGAAAATGAAAACATTCAAAGAATTCAAACGGGCATGGATTTAACACTGTGGATCCCTAACGTCTAGAAGAGGAGAGAAATAAAGAAAAGAGTGCATGCGGGTAACTTGCTGGTGCGGGTTACTACCCTTAACCAATAAGTTAAGCTCTGTTATTCTTATGGTGTTTCAAATAGATTTATGAGTGAATCACTCGTCATTGGTGGCCCTGTTGGTTCTGTTGAACTATTGGCAGATTGTCCATTGCCACTGACCCTGGGATACTAGAATAGAAGGAACAAAGGGATGAGAGAGAGAAGGCAGTTTCAGGGGCAGTGGTGGCACATTTATGCAAATGAGGGGGAGGGTCAGGTGTTATTCCCCTCCCTCTGGTCCTCAAGTGTCCAGTCTTGGTCTGGTTAAGCTGGCAACCCTGGGTTGGGGGAGGGGAGAAGAAAAGGACAGATGGGCTTGTGCCCCAGATCTTTGAAGTTGCTATCAACCCTCCTGTTCAGGTGTCTTTTTTTTTTTTGCAGGTTTTCTTGTTGGCACCACAGCAGTGCATGCAAATATTATATACAAATTGTTGTAAATTATGGGGTAGATTTTAAAAGATTGCACACGTGCGTCCATGTGTGTGCGCTATCCGGTGCGCATACATGGACAAGTGATTTTATATGCTATAAAATGCCAGCTTGGCGCGTGCAAGGGGAGAGGATTTTTGCTGTTACGTGCGGCGACGCTTCGGAGCCTTCCCCAGTTCCCACCCAGTCTGCTCCAATTAAGGAGCTGCCTGGGAGGGAACTTCCCAACACCCTAGTCTGACCTCCCTTCCCCTATCCTGCCCTCCCCCTATCCCTATCCTAAACCCCCTAAAATGCGTTGTCTTACCTTTTGTGCCTGCTTCGAACAGGCGCAAGTTGCACGCACCAACACCCTGCCAGCACTCGATCCCCCGGCACAGCGGCAAATGGCCGCTGTGCCAGGAGCCTCTAGCCCTGCCCCCGGACCTCCCCACCCCGCCTCCCAGACCGCCTCTTTCACCAACCCCTGGACTTCTACACATCCCAGGGGTTTATGCGCCTGGCCAGGCCTTTGAAAATTGGCCCGGTGCGTGTAAGGCCTGGCCACGTGCGTAAACCTTTTAAAATCTACCCCTATTTTTTTTTACCTCAGACTGTAGTTAAAATGTCTTTTTTTCATTTAAAATCTGTTTTTATAAATACTTAATTTTTAATTGTAATGTGTGGAGGTCAGGGGGTGGGAGCGCAAAGCTATAAGCTTCGCCTAGGGTGCCTAATACGTTTGCACCAGCCCTGCGACAACCAACATGGACCTTGACTTTTACAGTCTGGGGTACTGATAAGCAGACATTAGGGAAAAAGCCCAGAAGTGCTTCTAAGGCCAAGTTCAAAAGCAGAACACGTCAGCAATGTAAGAATTTTCATCACCCAGTAAAAATGTTGCTAGCAATACATTTTTTATGGTTTATCATAAGGCTTGGGAATAACTGCACGAAGCGGCAATTGCTACTCTTAAAAGAAACATGGGGGTAACCTGTACCGTGCAGCAGATATTGCCATGAGAAGCTTGTTGGGAGATTGCATGGATCATTTTGTCCTTTTCTGCTGTCATCATTACTATGTTACTATGTTATAATATAGATATATACAGTGTGGTACAAATGCATAGGTTAATTCCAATAGAAGCCAGCGTATGAATACTCATAGCTTTTGCAGCACTGATACATTTAATGGAGATATATTCCTTGTAATTTATAGCCAATCTTTTCCCTAATAATCGTGAGTGAGCTCTTGATATCTGAAGGAATATTATATTTGGTTTTGAAGAAAGGGGGTACTGATCGTTTAATTAATGAAGTCTCTGTTTTGGAGATGGAGGTGAGGAAGGCAACTGTTTCCTTCTGCTTCTCTGGGCTTCCACTTCAATCAGATCTGGGGCTGGGATTCAACTTCCTAGGGATTTTCCCATTATTTTGCTTTATATTCCACCTAACTCATCTAGCCTAGTCATGGCCGGAAAACCCCTCAGTTTGGAGCCATGTGCATTGTGCAAGACCTACTTCCAGAACTCTACAATCATGGGTCCCACATCTGGCCACTAGGTGTCACCATTGCATGATGACTGGGGATCCTCCCTACAGGAATCTGCTTCCGCAATATCCCCAACCCTGATAAGCCCAGGGAACAGAGGCTTTGACTAGGGAAATCAAACCCACGTCCTCTGCGTAGCACTGCCACCGAGCCAAAGCAGGTGTTTTCAGGTATTTTGAAAAGCAAAAACTTGCTAACAGCTTCTTCCAGTACTGTCATAAAGACACAGATAAGTCTAAGATGGCCTCTCATAGAAAGTAGCTGGAATTGTTTCATCAGTGGGAGTTAGTCAAAACTGACTGAGAAACCAGTGTCCCCAAATTTAGAAGCTGCGGTTCTTTGAATCAGTACAGATTCCTCTAGTGCTAATTTTCATTCTCTTGAGGTTATTCAGTGGTGAAATTCTGAATTTAGAGCTGTTGAAAACAAATCTCTGGAGCAGAATAGGAATATTAATTATTCATTGCTGTCCTTCTGAAGCAGGAGGAGAAGTAGCTGGTTTTTGATAAATAGCCTTCTGTTCAGCATATTCCTTCAGTATATTGAGGAAGGTGAAATTTCTTATAATTCTGAAGAACATGGCTTATAACATTCAGTTATTCAGAACAGAAGAGTTTGATTCACTGATGAAATGTGCTATGTCTACCTTAAATAAATATAAGAAAGCAACTACATTGGCTGAAGGTGATCCATATCTTATTT